>NC_139777.1:7711451-8911451 GCF_965231275.1 Zosterops lateralis | reverse complement strand
GTCATTAGTGTTGGTATTTTCCTACATTTCAGCCACTGCCACCTGATGCAACACCAAAACTGACTTTCAACACAGGCTGGAGTCTCTCTTCATTGGCTTTCATGCACCCATTATTCCATGTGCCAGTAGGAACAAGTCACCACGACACTCCTTGTGAGCCTACGGATACTCTTGCTCTTCCTTAAATTAGGTGGGGCGGGGTTAGGGAAAGAGTTTGGGAGAGGCACACAGGCAAGAACATTTTCACAAAACAAAATCTTTTGTCTTTGTAAAATATTATGCAGATTATGTATTATGCAGATCACCAATGCAGGACAAAGAAGCACGGCTTAGGATGTATTGAGCAAGCATGATGACATCACACATCCTCCAAATGGATGGCATTATAGGTTCGATGAGGACTGGTCAAACCATCATGAGATGATCCAACTGTGCTGACAAAACATTTCCTGAGTTTGTTTCTCTTAAAGAAAATAGCTAGGTTTGGATGGAAGATCTGAGTGACAAGAAATAACTTCAGGATGAAGTTGCTGAAAAAATGGCACTGCCTCACAGATTCTTCTTTTGTGGCCTCCCAAGAACTTCCCAGCTTCCAGATAGTCCCAGCTCAGGCGAGGGACAGTCTCCAGAGCTGACAGAGTGCTGACAGAGTTTTCCTACAGTACTTTTGCTCTTCGCAACATCTCTTGACTGCCAGACCAACCAGCTTCTCACAAACCATGACATTCCAGGGAATATATTACACATCTGTGAAGTTCCCCTCATTCTCTCCCAGCAAGGCAGTCAGCCCTTCATGTTGGTGACAGATTCCTAAAATGCAGAAAGGCAGCCCAGCATTCTCGTGCACCTTGCACTTGTCTAGAGCTAAAGCTTGGGGAGATGAATGCCTTCAGAGATGACAAAAGACATTTGATCCACGGTGGCATTCCCAGCACATGCTAGGGGAACAGTTATCTAGTCACCACTGACAGATGCTTCAATGGGAATGACTGGCAAAGCCCTGATCTCTCCACAGCACTCCCCAAGTGTATTCTGTGCCAGACATGGTGACATATCTGTTCATCTCTTCATTGGTATCACAGCTTAATCTACTTGGATGCTGCTTCCATGAGGCACCCAAGAGATTATCATAAGCTTTTCACTGTAAGAGAAAGTTTTCAGTTGCTTTCAAGATGCCAGACTGAAATTACCTGAACTGCCCATGTCACGCACACATCCATCAGACTGGGTTAAACAGATATTCTGAATTGGACCAAACCCACAAGAAACACAGTCCACGTATTTCAAATAATGAGACAGGGAAAACCATTCATGAAAACAATTGTACTAGTTAGTCGCCTTGTTAAGAAGCTTGCACACCGTCTTATGTTGGTCGAAGCCACTAAAAACATCATCATACAGTTACAGTTCAGAGCAAAAAGTCGTCAGGCTTGGGTCCTTTGCAGCATCCCTGTTGAAAACCATCCAACCTCAACCAAACTATCAATTTCTGACAATGAGTTCATGCCATCCATAACTCTTTAAAGTTTGTGAGGAAAATTCTTATAAGACACCATCGCTCCTTTTCTACCATCTTCTTGTAGGTTCTTCTGCCTATCTTTCCTGCCAAGGCACAGAGTAGGCCTGAGGTGATGACATAATGCTGTAAGAGCTGTGACATTTTTTTCATGTTATTAATTCATTAATCAAATCTGGGCTCAGGACACTGGGAGCCTGACTGGCAGTGGAGGATCCTCCCTGTTCACCACTCCACTGACAATTCACTCCAAGATGTCTCCCTGCTCTCACCTAATCTTATCCTTTCCACTCTTCGACAAACTCATTTACAAAGTAATTTCTGACAACCAGTGTCTCAGTGAGAGTGGTACCTAGACTGAAATAAGGAATTTAAATCCATGATGTGACTTTCCATGAAAACAAAGCATCAAGAGGCTGACACCTGGCACTACAGAAAAGGTCTCTGAACTGTTATTCCAGTATCTTCCACACACATGTTTAGGCACTCATCTTTGAACATCTTGCTCTGCACGTCTTGTAAGGACTGATACACAGACTCTTCATAAAACTACTGTTCCAAGGAAGAACTACAGGATTTAGGCTTCCCAACATAGGAGAAAAAGACACACTTCCATGAAGAGAGGTCTGACTTCATGATACTTATATTTAGTCAGTAAATTGCTCTGCTACTTGATGCGAATGATGGAGAGGCTGGGCAGATGTGTAGCTATGTACACAAGAAACAGGGCTGCCCCAGGTCATATAGGGAATAACTCCTTACTAGGAGAAGCCAGAAGAAAAACACTTCCTTCTAAATGCTTGACTTCAGGGTTGTGTTCTTGGATTATATTCAATCGACATAGAGATGCAACTCATGACCAAGAAAAGGTGGAATGCTTTTGATGCTTTTTGAAGCAGCTCTTCTCTGTGAGTGAGACTGGCATGCTCTATCTAAAGGAGAACACCCCACACCAGAGGCAGCAGTGTTCCATGGCAGAAGCTCCCATTCTGTAAAAGGAGACAATGAGAACTCATCGCACAGCAGAGGCAGCATACGGCATGACACAAACCCAAAAAGATGTGAGGCAACATGATTTCAAGCCCATTAAAGGAAGCTGCTTTGAAATTCTTTCTACAAACTCAGGGCAATGGAAAAGAGATCCATGCTAATCTGGTTACTGGGGCTTGCAACTGCACGCAATCTTCTTAGAAGTACCAAGGTGAAGGCTCAGTAGAACAGCACTGACCTAGAACTTCAGCAGTTTCTGTCACGACATAGACAGAGGACCTTGCATCCAAATGCAATGCCATTTTTTCCTTCCAGAAAAATGAAGGATAAAGGAAGGACCATTAAACACCTGAGGATTACTGGTGATGTCTCAGATTTATTTGTCACTGCCTGCTTATTTCACCTGACACTGAAAACCTCATTTCTACAATGCAAAGCTTTACGTTTCTTCATGTACATAAACACAGAATAAAGCTACAAACAATTAATTTGGGAGACTTCACAGGCATGTGGAAAAGTCACTTCGCTGATCTCATGGCACTTGTCTGGTGCAGAATCTAGTACTTACCACTGCATTTAGTACTTACCACTGCATCAAGTACTGGCTTAGAAGGCTAGCTTCTTAAAAAATAAGGGAGGAAAATAACAATTGCTGACGCAAGACCCACACAGGTGTAGAAACGTTTGCCTCCAACTTGCAGAACAATGGCCATATAAATAAACTCTTCAATGACCTCAGGTCATGGCTTGGACTCCAGCGGAAAGAGGCTTAACAAAATGTTATGCCGGAGTAAGGACCCAGCAAACACCACACAGGACTGCATAGGAACTCACACCACAGCCTAGAAACATAGATTTTGAATAGTGTGGAATCAAAAGACTAGTTTTACAAGGGCACCTGGGGATTATTTTAGAGTAAGAAACTCAGCCTTAGGGTTAAAGAAAAGCAGTACAGTTTGCCCCAAGCTCCACCTGTATAGGCTGGATAAACCAACCCACAGGTCATTTATGAGGAAAGTTATGTGCACTAGAGCAAACAGCTGCCTTCTACTGCACTGGAGACTTCAAAAAATGAAGGAGGACTGCCTGTGACACCTGAGCAGCTAGACTAGTTTTGCTCATTACTGTAAGATGCAGAGATCCTGGGACTGAACAGAAATCAGGGAAATGGTGCTGGTAGCAGAAAAAAAAAAAAAAAAAAAAAAGGTTGCCTGTCATAACCAATATAACTGAAGGATCTAGAACTATTTAAACAAAGTTTGGGGAGAGAGTTTCTAAGGAAAAACAGGTACCCCAAAAGAGGATAAATATGAATTTAAAGTGGGAAGACTTTAATCTTCAAAGTACTGAGAAATTCAACAGTTTGCAGCAGTGGTACACAGGTCACACAAGCCTGTTATGTCTCCATCCATGGGCAGAGAGGCTCCTATCAAAGCATAGCTCTGCTGTGGCCAAGGCAGAGTTGTGATGTAATCTAAATGGTGCTCTGCAAAAGATGAATTCACTTCATTACACCTTGGGCCAACATCTAGCAGCTCAGAGAGACAGCAAATGAAGGTACAAATCTTTCAAAACTTGGGCAAGAGAGACCAAAGAGCAGAAGTTGGGAACATGTCTGAAACCTACTCCAGAACAGCTAAAGAAAGTGTAAGAATTAAATTCTCACCTCACTTTTGTAAAATTGATCACCACCAAATGGCAAGACAGTAATGAGCAATTTCCTGCCTGGGCTTGCCAAATGAAATAGAACTGCAATATACTGGCCTTCTACCAAGGGCCAGATGGAATGGACTGGCATCCAGCCAGTCCATCCTCAGAACAGGTCAGATCCCATAGGACCAGCAGGAAGGTGTTCAACTGCTCTGTCCACAGCACTGCAGTACTTGGGTGATGTTGTCAACCTCTGCAACAGCAGGAAAGAAACATTGGCTCCTCCCTAAAGGTAAGATGCTGAGACGAAGTTCCTGGTAAGGCACAGATACATTCTGATTACCTAAGAGGACAAGGTTGTTACGATGCATAAGTTCAGGTTCACGTTCCTCAGGAACACATTTGGGTAATTACTTTGCCCTTACACTGATAGGATCTTTAATTGCTTTTGAACATCTGCTGCTGATATTGACTACAATGTGACAAAATAAAAGCTGAGCACAACAGATGATGCTACAATCTTTAACAGACTCACTGATTGTCATAAACCTAATACACCTAAATAGTTCTCAACCATAATTTTCCTAATTCTTTCATGTAGTTCAATGTCCTGCTGTGCACAGCTTTTCAGAGATAAGACCTAAAAGAGCCACTGCACATACATGCACAGTGATTTTTTTGATGCCTTCACAAGAACACACAGAGAAATCTCTGCCAGGAGGAATGATAAAACTTGCTGGCCTGCACAGGCCAATCTGAGGGTAAACAGAGCTAAATACTGTTCTGGGAAGTGAAGTTTTCAGGCCAAAGCTGCAGACTTGTTAGCTCAGGCTCACACACCACTGGGGATGGAGGTCAAACAACTCAAATATGAAATTCAGGTTTTAGCCATTTACCAATCATAAGTAACATTTAACTTTTTACCACGTATCTTGGATACCAGAGAATCACAGAATCATGGAATGGTTTGGGTTGGAAAGGATCTTAAAACTCATCTTGTCATACCTCCTGCGATGGGCAGGGACATCTTCCACTAGGCCAGGTTGCTTCAAAAGCCCCATGCAACCTGGTCTTGGACACATTGAGGGATGGTGCAGCCACAGCTTCTCTGGGCACCCTGTGCTAGGTCCTCCCCACCCTCATAGGGAAGTTCTTCTCAGTATCCCAATAACCCTGCCCTCTGGCAGTGGGAAGCCATTACCTCTTGTCCAAAGTCCCTCTCCAGCTCCCTTGGAGCCCCTTTCAGGTACTGAAAAGCTGCAGTAAGGTCACCTTGGATGCTTCTCTTCCCTAGGCTGAATAATCCCAACTCCTACAGCCTTTTTTTTCCCTCTGATGAATTAGACTTTATTGTTGGAAAATTATGAGAAAACATTTAAGTGCTTCTTTTTTTTTTTTTTTTTTTAACAAAACCTTTACCTTTTCCCTGTGGTGCCGTATTAATAAAGTATCAAATTATGTTTATCCTTTTAAAATCTGCAATCTTACATGTTTTATTCTGGCTGGACATTCTTCAAGAGGAAATATGCCACATTAATCTCTGCACAGACTGAATTCCTTCAGATTTTGGATATTAAGTTCAGACTCTTATTATCCAAGACACAGCAGACACAAATTGCCCATTTCAGAAGGACAGTTGAGGGTGTTTTTCCATCAGGTGCTCAGACAAGCATTCCTGGGTTCCTACATTCAGGCTGCATTTTGGGGGGGGGGGGGGAATGGTGGGGGCAGGACAGAGGTAGACAGCCCCTGAGCTCAATCTCTTCACGCTTTAAGATGAACCCAAGGCACAGAACTGAAGCAAGACTATTTATGATTTTATACACCCTTTACACTAATGGCTTTCCGTAAGTACAGGCACGCACAGGAGCTTCTCCTCGGTGACTTCCCAGAACCTTCACCAGCGCAGCAGGGCCGGCACCCGCCGAGATCCGCGCGGAGCCTCTGTAAGAGTTCAGCAGTAGGATCCTTCCATCCAGATGCTCCCGGAGCCGCTCCCGGAGCCGCTCCCGACGTTGGGGACTGGCGGCCTCACCCGCTCCAGCCCGGCCCTCAGCAGTCACCGCCGCTGGGGCGCACCGCGCACGCCGCCGGCACCGCGGCCATCGGGTCCCCGCCTCCGGCCTATTCGCCCAGGGCCGGATGGGGATCCCGCTCCCGGGCCGCCTCACCGCGCGGCCCGGCCCCACCACACCCGCTCCCCCGCCCTACGAGACCGCGGCGGCGGCTCCCGCGGCGCTGAGGCGTTCGGCTGCCGCCGGGACGGAGCAAAAAGGGGGAAAAAAAGGGGGTCCCGCGAAGGATGCCGGAGCGGCCGCACAGGCCCCACTCACCCGCCTCCGCCGCTCCCTCCCGGCCGCGCGCGCCCGTCACGCGGCGGCGCAGAGCCTGCATTGGCCGCGCCGGGGCACTCGTGTCACGTGCCTCTTCCTGACCAATGGGGGGCGGCCGCGTGGCCCCGCCCCGCGGGGGCAGTTGCGGCGGCGGGTGCGATTCCAGCGCGGCCGAGACAAAGCGGGCCCACGTTGGGCCTGCGCGTCGCCGCGTCCGTATCCGCATCCGCAGTCGCACCCGCATCCGCAGTCGCACCCGCACCGGCACCCACATCCTCACCGGCATCCACAGCCGCATCCTCACTCGCATCCTCACTCGCACCCGCGAGGGGGCGGCGGGGCGCGGCGTAACGAAGCGCGGCGCAGCCGCTCACCCGGCGCGGGCCGTGACCAGCAGGGGGCGGGGAGGCCTCGAGGCGCGCGCGGCCGCCGGTGCATGCGGCGCGGGCCCGGGCCCGATGGCGGCCACTGCCGCCATGTCCCTGGGCAATTACAGCAGCCTGAACCGGGCCCAGCTGACTTTCGAATACCTGCACACCAACTCGTGAGTACCGGCTGGGTCGGGGCGGGCCTGGGGCACCCGGCCTGCTCGGGGCCCCGGCTCGGTGCGATGGGCCTGGCCGAAGCCACGCGGGCCGGTCTGGCTGAGCGGCCCCTGCCCCCGGCCCGGGCGCCTCGTGGTCCCTCCAGGGACAGGTTGTTGTACCGCGGGCACATCCGTGGGGCATAGAGAGCCGGTGCGTGGGGACAAGAGGTCCCGGGAGAAACAAGAGAGGCCCTTTTGGCAACCAAACTCACACGATCAGGCCTCTGTGGAGCAGTGTGCATGGGCTGCCGTGCTGGTTACCATCCCTCTGCAGCATCTGGTTTTGTGTGTGACTCTGAGTGTTTCGCAGGTTTATATTTAACAGGATTATGATACTCTTTTTCCAGTCAGGTTTTTATATATCGCCGGTGAATACCCCAAACTAACACCTCTTGAGAAGAGGCAAAGCCATTATTTAAAATGAGTTTCTTCTGAGCGCATGTCTAGAAAATGAGAAGCACCATCAGGAAGCGGCGCTTAGCAGGGTCAGGCACCCATCCACACCTGCCTGCTGCTCCTAAGCCTTGTAATGCCATGTATAGAGGAGAGGAAGGAGCTTGTTCTGCCCAAACTGGAAGAACTCTGTGGAACCACTTGGAATTGCTTCATTTTGATCAGCCGGTCAACGGTGTGAGATTGTCTGCTGATGTTCTATAGAAGAGTTGGCTTACCATCTATTGTTCTATCCATCAATAGAAGACCAAATAAAGTGCAGGTTTATCTTTTTGTTGCCCTTTTCAACGTGTGAAGGATCATGGTGCCCTGCAGCAGTGTGAAGATGGCACGGAAACATGGGCAACTTGGTTTCAAAGTATTTTTGTTTGGCTCTGTTGGCAATGAGATACATCTGCAAGAGCAGTTAAGACTCATCTCACTTACATATGCCAAGACCATTACGATCCATTTATTTTCAGAATCAGGAAAGTAATGGGTTTTGAACAGGGGAATAAATCTAGTAATGGTTCCATGTCACATATGGGTCTGCTCTCTAGCTTGGCTGGTAGCAGTTGCATATGGAGTAAACAGTCAGTGCCTGAAGATGGACAATTCTGAGTCATGTTGCTGTTGTTGATTTGTGAAAGTCTCATGTCCAGCTCCAGAAGACAATCTTTTTTTATGGATCAGAAGACCATGCAGATGATGGCAGTGCTCTGTCAGCAGGTTGTGTTTGCCAGCAAAACTCCAGAACTCTGTCTTCATAAGAAGATAAAGCCTGTGCTGTAGAAAAGACTGAGTTGTTGCTGCTGCTTTCAAGTACATTAAAGCTACTTCATGTGGTCATTGTGCATACGCTGCTGTCTTCTTGTAGTGTGCTACATGTCTACAGTGATAGCTGCATTACCGAAATCTTGGGAGGAGCTGGAAGCTAATGCTTTGATAAGCCGAAGTCAGAGCTTCTTGTCCATCGTGAACAAAGAGTCTTGAGGTTATGGGAATCAGTGCATAAGTCAAATGCTTCCCTAAGAATGGCAATGGGAGTAATGGACATCGTTATAAAAACAAAGAAGGCACCAAACTAACACATAACCTCTCCTGTTCCTGTGGTAAAAAAATGAGCAAAAAAGAAAAAGAGCCAATCCCAAAATCAACCCGAGGCCAGTGTAGGGATTTTGATAGAGGAGACTGGTCTTTTGAACCGTTCTGTCTTGCTGAGGAAGACTATCCCATCTTAGATAAATTCTAGTTCAGTGTTAAGCATGTTCTCACAGTCGAGGAAGTGGAAATTCTTTAAATTGCAGTGAAAGACCAACCATCTGGCTGTTAGGGTGCCGAAGAAATCCATGCCTTTTTTTTCCTTCCTTTCTAAGACCTTTCAGAAAAGTTGCCATATATCTAACTCAGAGTGCTCAGTCCGAAGTCCTTTGCAGGAGACGGTTGATCAGGTCCCTGAGCTTGAGGACCTACAGCAGATCTTTCTGATAGCAACTTATGTGTCTGATGGCACGTTGAGTTGAGCCTCCAGCAACTACATGAATCGATTCAGTTGCCATGTTTTTTTAAAAGTAAAAGTACCACTGTGCTTTTCCAAGTGCTTTACTTGATGAATAGTTGAGTGGAGACAGACTTTTAGTAAGTTCTGTAGTGATGAGACAGAGGATAATGACTCTAATCTAAGAGTGGAGATTCAGACTAGATAAAAAGACTTTCTTCCCTGTGAGGGTAGGGAGGCCCTGGCACAGGTTGCCCAGAGAGGTTGTGGCTGCCCCATCCCTCAAAGTGTCCAAGGTCAAGTTGGATGGGGCTTGGAGCAGCCTGGCGTTGTGGAAGGTTGGACTAGATGACCTTTAAAGGTCTTTTTCAACCTTTATGTTTGTATGTTAAAGTTCTTTTCTTCAATCCTAAAATGAAAATCACTGTGTGTTAGCACATGAAAATTACGTGTGCATTGTTTTATGACTTTCCAGAGTTATCCGCTTGCCTTCACATTGGTTTTCCTTAACAATTAAGTGCTGTTACATTAAGATGCTTCTCAAAGTTATTCATTGAGATGATGCAAAAAATATAATAGAGACCAGCCAATTTGTAATTTTATATTTTGAATATTTGTAATAAAAAATTGAAGAAGTTTGTAGAAAGTTGGACCTGAAATTGTCTTCTAGCAGTTGGTAGCCTTTAGCTTGTAACTTATGTATTGTTGTGTAACTGGAATTGTCCTGGTGAGTACAGTTGGAGTGGAAGGAGGTCACTCAAATAGACTTCAAGATGACTAAATTATGGACTTGAGGAAAACTAGTAATGACAGACCGACATCATCTCCCTGCCCCCTCCCAATTCCCTCTTTTTGTGCCTTTTTTCTGTTTTGGCCTGAAACAGAGTGCATTACTTAGAGAACGGCTGTTGTTCCTGAGGCATGTGCCACAATAAAACATTTTCCCAGATGTACCTTCCTTCAAAACAAAAGTGAAATCTTAAATGTCTTATTAGTAATTAGGTACTTGTCCGGAAGGTCTGGAGTCCAACTAGGTTCAAGCAGGAGGTTCCTGTAGGAACTCCTCACAGAACAAGCTTTTCTTCCCTTGGGGCATTACTCCACCAAATGATTCTTTGTAGAGGTGTTTGAGGTTGGTTGTGTTTTAGAGCTGTCTAAGTTGACCTTTTGTCACCTATGTTTCAATAAATTGCCAGTGTTGGAGTTCCCTGTTCTACTCCTTGTCAAGCCTCCAGTTCTGCATGGAGCTGGCTCAAATGGAAGATAAACTTTGTGGGGTGCTCCAGGCCAGTCTTTGTCTGTCTACCCAGACAGTCTACTCAGATGAACTCTTGACAATATGGATTTTGATAATACTTTCCTCCCTTCTATATGTTGTTTCACCCATTGTGTGGCAGTAAAAGTTGTATTTTGGATGCTCTGAGGCAGGTTGTTGTTGCCTCTGATGATGCCTATCTAAAATAAGCTTACCATGTTTGCAGGTTTCTTGCAAGCTCTGATAGAGTTCATTTTGCCAACAGCTTGTCTTGTTTTTTTAAAGTTGTATTGCAAGTAAAATAGTCTCAAACTTTTTTGGGGAGGTGTGAGAAGTGGTTGTTGATTGATCATGATGGATGTGAAGTATTTCAGGAACTTTTGACTGTAAGGTGAGATCACGGGGTTTGTTTGAGATTAGTTAATTAAATCAGGCCAAAGCACTTCATGTGACCTTAGTTAGATATTGACAAGTATGTTCAAATTCATAAATTGTAGACTTTTACAGTGTATATTCATTTCTGTTAGTGATAAACAGCTGGAGTGAATTTCACTGGCTTGTACCAAGATTTCCCTTTGCTTGTGTCAGCACAGGAGGTTATAGGGGGGGAGATGGTCAAGGTCAGTACAGTGTAGGGCTACGTGGAGATGTTTTGTTTTGCCTTTCTTGTCATTTATAGCTGTGTTATCATCTTTGGAAATCCTTATTTTTATCTTATCTGCTTTTTTCTTTGACGTATTCCTAAAATTGTAGAGTAAAAGGTGCTCATGAAGCGCAGTTACTAGTGCTAAAGCATGCTTATGGGTTACTTCCTAAATAAACTTCTGTGATGTTGATCTGTGGAGCTGAATAGACACTTGTAAATTCAAGAGAACACTTGAAATCTGTAGTCATCTTACATACCTATTCACTCACCTCCTCAGTGGCATAGAGTGGTGAATTGTACAGGGCTAAAACACATGGGCTAGGAACAGTTCAAAAATTGGAGTGAAGAAACATTTTATAATAATAGGAAAAAGAGAGGAATAAACCCCCAAAGTCAAGTGATGCTCAGTACAATTGCTCAGCACCCATCGACCCCTGCCCATCCTGTCCATCAGCAGCGATTGGCCCCTCCTGGTCAGCTCCCCCACTTTGTAGACTGAGCAGAATATTCTGTGGTAGAGAATATTCCTCAGGCTGGTTTGGGTCAGCTGCCCTGGGCATGCTTCCCTCCAGCTTCTCGTATAGCTGACTAGCATAGGACACTGGAAAGTCTTTGCTTAGGGTATGCATGGCTTGACACCAGACATCGGTGGGTTATCAACATTATTCTCACACTAAATCCAAAGCACAATACTGTAACACCTACTGAGAAGAAAATTAACTCTGTCCTTGCTGAAACCAGGACAGCTGGAAATCCTGTTCAAAGGAAGGAACACCAAGATTGTGTTTCTATGGAAGCTTTCTGATTGGGTAGGTAGGTCTTCCAAACACTGTTCCCATTGGTCTTTCTGCAGGAAAGACCTGCAGGACAGTGGAGATATGGAAATCTCTGTTTCCATGGTTTTAGTGATAACTTCGAAGACTGATGTGTTTTCCTCTAACCAGAGCTGTGTTGATGTGTTCAGTGTCATCATCCTGAAGATGGATATGAAAGCTTGTTTTGTGGTTATTAACGGTGTGGACAGCTATATATTTTATGTGTAGGAAGTACCTATTTGTCTGTTCTTGGATGGCTGAAAATATGAACAAATATCTTCTCTTTGGTTACCTGTTGGCTGTGTATGAGGGGTTTGTGCAGGCTGAAACGTTGATAAAACTAGTTTCTGAGGTCTTGGTCTTTTCATTGAACAACCTAGAGGAGCAACAAATCCCAGCAACTGTTTCTCCACGTCTCTGCTGTTAACATTATGGTGGATGTGGCTCATCTATGTTTGAAATAATTGTTAGATTTTGAAGTTAGGTTGTCAGCTTGTGCATGAAGTGGAGATAGGGCATTTATGTTGACAGACAATGTATTATAATGATTTTTATTAACTGCTTAAGTTTTTCGTACCATCTATATTCTTTCAATGTTGCGGCATATAACTAATGGCTTCCAAATGGGAGCTGCTTATAATAGGTGGCAATTAAGAGGCTGGAAACTAAATCTGTCTCTGGAGATTGTGCTGAAGTGGTAGCTGGGTTCATGATTTTAGCGTTAAGTTGGGAAGGTGGTGTGGTACAGTGGTGTCAGAAGACTCTTTCTCTGGATTAGTTGCAGTTGCACCTGTTGGACATTAGCCAGGATATGGAAGCTTTTTTCTGTCTCACTTAACTTCTGCAATGGGACTGTGTGCATGGGAGAGACTCACCTTGTTCATATCTTGTTGCCCAGAGCAGCTGTGGCTACCACATCCCTGGAAGTGTTCAAGGCCAGGTTGGACAGGGCTTGTAGCAAGATGTCCCTACCCTTGGCAGGAGGATTGGAATGAAATGAGCTTTAAGGTCCTTTCCAACTCAAACTGTTCTGTGATTCTATGATAATCCTCATCTGGCCATATTTACTTACAGGCAGTATTTAGTTGCCATAAAAAGACCTGTCAGTGTGGTGAATAAGGACTTCCATGAAGTATTCACTGTGTTATAGGCTGGTTCTTTAGATCCCCATGTTCTGTATTGTGTCTGTGTACCTGCAGTGTGTTTTAGACCATAGTAAGCTGCAGTTTGGGGCAGACCGGCTGCTACATGGCTGCTTCTGGCAGACAGTAAATCACTCATTCCTAGTCTGCTGTCAGCCAGATTATAGTGTATTACCCATTTGACTGGATTTGTTTAAAATATAGCTGAGATTCTCATTTATTTAAAGGTCTCTCTTTTTTTAAGTGTTGATGTAACTCTGCTGACTTGTGTCTTTCATTGCAGAACTACGCACGAGTTCTTGTTTGGTGCCCTTGCTGAACTTGTAGACAATGCCAGGTATGTACCTGAGACTACCTAATTCCCAAGGTAACTTTGGTTAAGATTTAATTCACCTATGTATTAGTTGATCTTAAGCAATTTTCACTTCTAGTAGACTTTACAAGAAAATAGAAGGCATTGCTGCAATCTAGTATGAATATTTCACTTGCTCCTCTTACATGGTCACATCAAACCCCTAAAAAAAATTATTCCTGGAAAGACAGGTTTGAATGAATCCTGGAACAACTCATATTGGAAAGGAAATTGATAGCAGACACAAGATAGATTTAAAGAAAAAACTAGTCTGCCTTTTTCTGTAAAGAAATTGCTAAAATGTATATTACAGGTGCTATGAATTTTCTGATATCTAAATTATCATAGTATCAAACATGACAATAAAAATCAAATCACAGAGTGGGATGCTAAAAAATAGAGAAAGAATAGCTAAAGGAATTTTGACACTTGAGGAGATACGGTCTTTGAAAATTGCAGGTGTTGGGCCAGCTGTCTTGTTTGTGTGGGGAATCCCTGATAGCAGCCTCCCAAATCTTGCATTCTTTTCTATTGAGGTGCAGGAAGTACTGTCATGAAACACTATGGAAATATTTTGGGATTGTTTTCTCTCAAATGTGATATGTCACAGTGTGCATTTTGTGATGTAAGAAGCTGAAACTGGGGCATTTTTGAGCTGGAAAGTTTCTGTTTAAGGAATCATCCCTGTGTGTGTCTGTGTGAGCTGATCTTGTGTTCAGGGTTGCTACAAGGTAATAAAAAGTAGGGTCTTTGGAATTGGTTTTCCCTTCACCTCTTGGTTTTCCTTCACCTCTTGGTTTTCCTTGGCTATAGAGAGGTTGTCTTTGGGAAAAAGGTGGCTGGGCTGGAGGTACACAATTGAAACAAAGTGGCTGTGGCATTTATCAGGTGGGGTTTTGTTACAGCACTCCATGCCTCTAGTCAGCAAACCAAGATTGGTTTGACAGCAGTAGTGCTGTACGTGCTGTACTTTCAAATACAAGGGTGCAGTGTGTTAAGAGCCTCACTTCAGTGATCTTCTAATGGCAGTTTCCTCTAACAATCTTGAATGTATTGGAATGAAGCTTTATGCAGGGTTACTAAACCCTTTGTACACAGCTTGACAGAAAAACTATAGGCGTTGTTTGTTTTGTACAGGAGGGAGCTCAGAATGACTTTCTGTAAAATGCCAGTGATACTTCCTGTCACCAGAACTGTTAGTGTGCCAGTAATGTCCTATGCTGGAGTTTAGGTTCAAATAGATAAAAAGTGGGACAGTGTTTTCTGTCAGTGATGGCTGTGGGGCCTCTGTAGACTTTGATCTGTGCAGCTATTTCTTTTGGAAATGATTGTACATGCCTAGATTTTTAGCTTCATTTCTGTTTAACATTTGAACAACAATTCTGGTTTTATTTCTTTGTAGAGATGCAGATGCCACGAGAATAGACATTTATACTGGTAAGTCACTCCTGCTGCTTCCTTGCATGTCAGAAATTAAGTCAGTAGTTTACTGGGATTTAGGCTGCAGATGTGTGTTGTCCTTGATAGAATAAGAGTGAGAATGCCTATGCCCAATCCTGGGCTCAGTAGTGAGCCCTTCCAGACAAGAAGGTCAAGAAATTGAGGGGCTGGAGCATATCCAGAGAAGGGCAAGGGAGCTGAAGAAGGGATTGAAGCACAAGTCTGATGAGAAGTGGCTAAGGAAGCTCTGCCTGGAGAAAAGGAGTCTTGGGTGGGCTTTATGGCTTCTACGGCTCCCTGAGAGGGTGCAGCCAGGTGGGGTTGGGCTCTTCTCCTGGGTAACAGGTGAGAGGAAAAAGAGAAAACAGTCTCAAGTTGTGCCAGGAGAAATTTAGATTGGATATTAAGAAAAATACCTTCACTGAAAGTTAGTCAAACACTGGAACAGACTACCCCAGGCAGTGGGGGAGTCACTATCTATCCATATTTTAAAAATGTGTATGTCTGGTGTTTAGGGACTTGGTTTAGTGAACGTTTGTGGTTGGACTTGATGATCTTAAGGATAGTTTCCAACCTGAACAATTCTATTGTTCTACCATTTCTTCCGTGCCTGTTGTCTTTCAAGAAGGAGTACCTTTACAAATACCTTAGGGAAGCAATTAAGTCAGCCTTCACCTGAGGTCAGGTGAAATGAGTTGCTGTTTGTAGTGGATGCTAAAAAACTGCACTGACACAATGCAGTTTTGTAGCATAGAAGTGAAAAAGTTCTTAATCGTACTGTAACAGAAATCTGGTGCTCCTTCTTACAGCGTAGCCATATTGCAGGTGTAAAAGTCCCATTTGTTGTGTTACTTTTGTTGTTAACACTGGTTGAGTTTATGGAACTTTTAACTTCTGCTATGGGCGCAATGAATAACTCTTCTCTTGCAGAGCGACGAGAGGACCTACGAGGTGGATTCATGCTATGTTTTTTGGATGATGGAACAGGAATGGATTCAAGTAAGTGACAGAGTTACACTTGCATTTGCCAGCTGAGGTTTCATGTTATGGTTTAAGTTGAATTAACAGCTTAGTTGCATTGAAAAGAGCATATTCCACGGCTTTATACATGTTCCTGCCTCTCCACTGGCTTTTTCACACCATGTTAGATATGAAACCATTTACCTCTTCCATTGCAGAAAACTAATCTGGTCAGAAGAAAATTGTTTTGCTGCATTATAGAGTTGGGTCAGCCTGGCATGAAGTTACCCAGTATACTGAAGTTGGCCTTGGGGCTGAAGGGAGAATAGTGGAGCAAGAAGGGGAACAAGCACAAGGTTTGATGGCATAAGCCTTTTCCCCATCTGGCTGCCAGGTGATCAGTGTTTCTCATTTGTAACCAGAAGGTGTACCATGGCAGAAATTAGAGGCTCTGCTTTGAAAACAGTTTGCCATTGTTTCATCATGCACATTATGTCTGTGATCAATACTGGACAATATAAAATCTTAGTAATATGAGAAGATTATTACAAATGTTTTTCTGCTTTGAAAGTATTGGTGTAAATTAGTGTTGTATCTAGCAGGAGAAAGCTAAAAGCTTTTCTGCTTTACTTTAGCATCACTGAGCAGTGCTGTCAACCCACCTTTATGTCTTGAGGATTGGTAAATCATCCTGTGAGGAGGTCTGTACAGGGCAGAAAAATTGGGTGAAATTGGGAGGTGAATTTGGAGAAGACAAAGAAAAGGGGTAAATAAGTAACAACTAACATTTTTGCACTTACTCCTCAGTACTTTAAGTTCCTTTTGTGATAGTTTAATCCCAGCTGGCAGCTCAGCCCCTCACAGCTGCTTGCTCCTCCTCCATTGGGATGATGGAGAGAATCAGAAGGGTAAAAACTGAGAAAACTTTATGTGTTGAGATAAATACAGTTCAACTGGGAAAACAAAGGCCATGCACACAACACAGCAAACCAAGGAATTAGTTCCCTACTTCCTATAGGTAAGCAAGTGTTCAGCCATTCCCAGGAGAGCAGGCTTCCATCATGTGTAACAGTGACTTGGGTAGGTGAATGCTGTAAGGCCACATGTCCCCCTCTTCCTCCTACTTCCCCAGCTTTATTCAGTAAGCACTCCACCAAGCTGCAAGAGACTTGGAGCAACCTGGTCTAGTGGAAGGCATCCCTGCCCATGGCAGGGGGTGGAACGAGATGCTCTTTGAGGCCCTTTCTAATCCAAACCATTCTGGGATTTTATGATATTGTCTGGAATCCATTGGATCAGTTGGGGTCAGCCATCCCAGACTTGTCCCTTCCCAACTCCTTGTGCCACCCAGCTGGCTTGCTGGTGCAGTTTGAAGAGCAGAGAAGGCGTTGATGCTGTGTAAGCTGTGCTCAGCACTAATGAAAACACTCTTGTATTAGCAACACTCTTCTCTAAAACACAGTCCCATGCAAGTTAGCATGGAGAGATTGAACTTTATCCCAGCCCAAATCAGTACAGATATGAAACATTTCAGTCAGTTTAATTTGTGTTTTGATACACAGACTTGTGACTTCCATAAAGGAATTTGGTTTGAACTCTAGGTACCTTCTGTATATTCTTTGCAATACAATTAAGAATACTAAACAGGTCTTCCAAGAGTACTTTTCTGCCACCAGTCTAACTGAAGGAAAAGCCTCATCCATAAAAAGAAGCTCTGAGATTGAAGTGTGGCCTTCTTGTAATCATTGGGATCAGGGAGAGGAAATACAACCTTCTCTGCCTGTGTTGAAAATGGTGTGTTTTTCTGGAAGGTGCCTAATGCCACAGAATTTGGCAACAGCTTTTATACTGTTATTGCTTCTGTATAGCTGTTTTTGTGACAAAATGGGATTTTAGTATTGGCTATTGTCATGGATTTAGACAGCTTAAGGGGGATGCTCTGAAATGAGTTACGTCCCCTTAGTTTTAACCAATCCCTTTCCACAGAAAGTGAATATATGTAAATATAAGTGAAAAAAAACCAAACCAGTTTACTAACAAGTAAAACAGCAACAGGCACAAAATAACCATAAATAATCACTAGATACAAAATTGCTAAATCTCATGGAATCCCTGGGAACAAAGAGAAACTTAAAATGGCAGAATGACCCCTTTCCCCAAGATGACACTTGCCATAGGCAACTGTGGGGAGACAAAGGGAAAATGGCAAGAACCCTCCCTTTTATCTCTCTGGTGGCAGCAGCTCCATCAGTGTATGCGATTGACGCGCTCAGGCGCCTGGTACTTGGGCAAGGACTAGAACCTGTGGAAGGACTTCACCTTCCTCTTGGTGGAGAATGGCAAGGCAGCTCAGACTTTGTGCCTTCTCGTGTTGGCCGGGTGCTGCTGGCGGCTGCTGCAACTCCAGGGAGGGGGGCCTCCTCACTCCTCCCAGCACCACGCTAGGCTGCAGAGAGATGTTGCAAAATTCACACTGAAACAGTTTTCGTTTGTGAAATGTAGCTTATCACTTTGTAGCAACAGTTGCTACTGTTGTGAGCGTAGAAAACTTACCCGAAACAACCCCCCCTGGAGGTCAGAGAGAAACAGAGAGAAAAAAACCTCACAAAGCAGAGCCTCTGCCTTGAGCAAAAGTTATGAGGGGAGAGAGAAAGCTCTGCCTGAGTGCCTCGACTTTAAAGAGCTTGACACTCAGCTGCCCCCACCCAAAACCCTGTGGTTCTGATTCTGGCTGCACTGCTGGGTCTTAAAGAGACTATCGATTTTGGGCACAGCCTGTCCAGGTGTCTAAGAAAGGCATTCCTTATGTGCCCAATTTACCCCCATCAACAAAGCTGGTGAGTGTGCAAAAACACCCCGGTATCGAGGTTCTTTATGGAGATGTTGAACAATGTAGGGCACAGCATCAGTCCCTGAGGTCTCAGCTTGTGACAGGCTGCCAGCCAGAGTGAAAATCATTGATGATCACTTCTGAGCATAACCCATGAGCCAGTTGCCTCTTTGTTTTGTATACCACTTGCCTAGGCTGTGTCTCCCCAGTTGTGCAGGAACAGGCTGTGGTAAACTATGTCCAACATTTTGAAGTCCAGCCAAATAACACCCACTGCTCTCTCCATATGGACAGGAAGTGCTGCCTTGTGATCAAATCAGTCAAGTGTGACTTGCCTTTGTAAATCTCTGCAGACTTAGCCCAGTCACCTGCCTTGTCTGGCTTCTTATACTTTTAAAGAGGACTTGTTCCCTTGCTTTTTGAGATTGAAGTAAATATCTCAGGTCTTGCTTTTTTCAACTGTATTTTTGAAGTTTGGAAGCTCAAAACAGCTTTTGTTTTAATGGAACCAGTTAATTAAGTAGTAGTGTCTTGTTGCTTTATTAGGTTTGGTATTTTAAAAATAGTGTTTATGCAAGGCTCACAGTGGTGAGGAACACTGTTTAATCGGAAGTCCAATTCCTACTTTAGAGTGTGTACACACTTATGTGTGTGGACAATGAGCCTTGGGGGCTACTTTCAAGGGAGCAGTCTACACAATTCTCAGGAGAAAATGTGTCTTTAACCTTTTTTAAGGTTAAATCTTTAACCTAAACATTGATATTTCCTCTAAAGTTAACAGATTTTTAAAATAAATCACAGGAACATATATCAAAGTGGTTGGTCAGTCACTGTTTTCAGTCATTGCCCCACGTGGGGTTGGTGTCCTGTGTTTGTTATAGTGACAAAGGGCCTCACAGCTTCTCCCTTGTTCCCCTATCCTCAGGAAAATTCAACTTGGCTTTAGGCTAATTTTCCCCAGGTAGTGAATTAAATCCTTTAGCTCTGGGATATCTTTTGAAGATGCTGTTGACTCCACTGCAAATATTTCACCTAACGTGAATATAGCAGATGATTTTGTGGAGAAGGCAGGAAGTATAATTTTCTCTGCTCAGATTGGGACATTTTTAAAGCATTCTCAGCTAAAGAACTTGGAGATGCAAGAGGACTCTGCTTAACAAGCAAAGCGGGGTCTGACTTCAGGAACATTCAGGAGCTGAACAGCTCCGTCCACCAGTTCCTTCATCCAGGTGTCCAGTGTTTCTTATGAAGAATCCTTTTATATGTGCCCTTGATTTCTTGGGCTTTGAAGATCAACTTGCTATCTTGACCATCTTGAGCAAATTTCTTCAGCTTGTTTTTTCTCTTTGTTTTGTGTAAATCTCCCTCCCCCATTTTTCTTGCTAGGGAGTTTGGCTTTTTTTAATCCAGTAAATCTGAGGCATAACGAAACAAAAAAAGTGTGACTAAAATAGCCTTAAGTGAAACACCCTCAAGAGCCTATAAAGAGCTAGAAAAAAATTAATTTCTATCTTGATTCTTGAGAGGATATAAGTATTAAATCTCTCCTAAAGACAGCCTGGAGAGAGGTGCTGTCTCACAGTCCTCTCTGCTCAGCATCACCTTCATCCCTCTGCCCTGAAAGAAGAGTCACAATACAGTAGTTTCAGACATCCAGCATTGAGTGATAGACCATCTGGTCACCTTTCCTGAGAGGGAAAGTGCTTTGGATAATTACTCTTTACCCCTTTTAGGCTTTCAAAAAGTTTCTTCAAAATAGTTAATGAAAGATGTTTGTAGAGCGAAAAGGTTCCAATAGTCCTTCTCTTTTTAGAATATCTCCTATCTGCTTTCCTCACCAGGCTTTAAAAATAACACAGTAATAGTAGTAAGAGTAATAATAATAATAACAATAATAATATCAGTATCACCAATATCCTTACCCAGATCTCAAATACAAGACATTCCAGTGTTTTCCTTCTTTGGAAATACTACTGTAGGCTGAAGGGAAGGGAGAGGTACCCTTATCCAGTCCAAAGCTGTTTCTGGAATGGCTGTGAAGCTTCATTGAGAACAACTGCCATTGAGGCAGGGAGGCGTTTGCACAATTGTTCTCCCATATTTGTGTCTTTAAACCTGAATATATTTTAAACTGAAAATGGCATTCTGACTCCAGCTCAATGATGTCAGAATATTTTACTGTAAAACTGCTTAATGCTCATAGGCCTGTGTGAGTCTCCTGTGTGCTGAAATCTAGCTTGTCCATGGGCTCAGCCTCCCTATAAGTTACCTGGTGGGTTGAGTGATGTCTTGTGCTTCCTTATGGCTTGTGTATGCATTTGTTTTTAGCCCTCACAATAAGGCACTTTGTGTTCCTTTTCTCTGGAGTTAAACTTTATTTCTCCTAGTAAACTCTGGTGAAATGATTACTATCTCTTGGGGGAAGGGCAAGGAATCATTCTGTCCTAGGGTTGATGTGAAAAGGCTTTATTCCTTGAACAATAGAAAGGCTTGAACTAAAAATTACAGACCCTCTCAGCTGTAAAGCCATTGTGTCCTTTGATTTTGTCCTGTGCTAATGAAATCCTCTGCTGATTGCTGTAGGGCCTGCTTGTGTTGACTTTCTCCCCAGCTGTCCTGCTGCCAGTTAGCTTGTGCCCTACTAGTGTTTTAATTAACCAGAGTGTTCAGTTCAGCACTGTGAGGAAATAGCAGTGTTTATTCTCGATTCCTGACCTTTTTAGTAGTCCTGACTTAAGCTCTAGTGCCAGTGTGCTCAAGTGTTTGGTGTTAGTGGGACATGGGGTGCAACACATCCACTGCATCCTAGGGTCTTAATTTATGAGAATTGACAACCGTGGTGGACACAATAGACCATTTTTGTGGGTTTTTTTTTAAGGAACATCTTCATGCAGTTCAGATGGGACGGTGAACTAGACTGAAACTTAAAACTCCTTGTCAGTATCTTGGCACCTGTATAAAGCTTCTGGTAACATTGGTGCTCTCAATCAGCATGTATCTCATAGGGCTTTGTAGTACAGCTTCAGGATAGAACTTCAGCTTAGGCTTCTGGTCTCTTTTCTGGCCTATTTCCAGTGGTGAAGGAGTTATCTTCCTTCTTTATCTAAAATAAGTGTGTGTGTGTGTGTGTCTGTACACTGAAATAAGCCTTTTTTGTTCCCTGTCTCTTGTTGCAGATGAAGCTGCCAGTGTTATCCAGTTTGGTAAATCAGCCAAGCGATCACCTGAGTCCACTCAAATCGGGCAATATGGAAACGGCTTGAAATCGTAGGTACAACAAGAGCCAGCCTTCTGAGGTTGCAGAGGTCATAGTGCAGGTGATCGATGTGCTTTTTGCTCAGAGGTGTATAGCTTTTTTCCCAGAAAAAAAAAAAAAAAAAAAAAAAAAAAGGCAAAAAAGCAGATGAAGTCCAAGATCCCCTGGTTTGGTAGACAAGAGCTCTGTCAACATCTGCTGTAGTTTTTCAGTCGCCAAGAAGGCTGATGACAGTGATTTGGCACGGTTTGCATAAGGCAGAGTGTACAGGTCAGAGGTCAGGGAAAATAATAGAAGAGCTGGAAACAAAATGTTAATCTCCCTGTTACAGTTGGGTAGTTCAATTTCAGCAAAATAGTGCTGCAGCCTTTCAACAGGAAAGGCTCTCTGGTGCAAGGCAGATGAACTTAAACCTTTTCTTTTTGTTCTTAAACGAAACAAATGCAGGGAAAAGGGGAATCATGGAAGCAATGAGAGGAGGGGTGGGATTAAGTACAGAGGAGCACATGTGGGAAGGGAATCCTGCTGGCTGGAGTGGATTTGCTAGGAAAGAGGAAGAAGTTTGTTGTGTCTTTGGAAAAGTTACAGGGCTTTGTGACTTACTCCAGCTGTTCTTCTTTGTGCTCACCCATGTGGCTTGATTATATGCATCCTACTGGGAAATCAGTGGGACTCTATAACCTGAGGGAAAAAAATCCAGGATTAGGAGATCTTAAGACACTGTTGGTTCAGCTGCAGTGCAGGACAGATTGCAGATCCTGACAGATCAGGATTCCAGAACAGATCTCTGTCCTTTCTTAAGCTTGAGCAAGAGGTGTACTGTATTGTATCTGAGAAATGCTGCCTGAAGCCCCAGCATGTGAAAGGTGGGTTGTGGTATCGCTGTGGTATGGACATAAGCCAATCTGAAGAGAAATGCACTGACATAACACTAGTACTTCTTTCAGTGCAATGTTAGTTGTTATCTGTTAAGGTGTTTTGGATGAGTTTGGTAACAGGATAACTTGGTAGAGAAGATAGAGAAGATGCAAAGACACTATTTGGGATAGGGGAGTGGGGAGGAAGAGTAGACTGTCCCTTTTTATGACAACAAGATCCTAAGCTGCCTTAGCTGAAGTGTCAGTAAGCCTTTAGTTAGGTTAGGAAATGAATTTTCTGTCTGCAGACTGCTACACTTGATTTTAGGTACAGTGAAATGAGGAATGTGCTTGCTTTCTCATTGACATTTCTGCTCAGAAATTTGAAGGTTATTGTCACATCTCACCTCAGTTGTCTTTTTAATTTTTTTTAAAATTTTTGTTTAAACTTTCTACATAATATGAGTCTGCAATGCTGTGCACCTTTTAATTGTGACTGGTGTTAAATGTTTTTAAACATTGCCGAAGTGCCCAGATTGTTATGCCTTCTTAAAGAAATGAGATGTTTAGAGAGAAATGGTAGTTGCTGTTTCAGCCCTTCTGCCTAACCTGGTTTTGGCATCACATAAGTGAACATAATGGGAAGAAAGCTCAGTAATGTGGCCTGCATTCTGAACAGTGTGGTACATCAGGTGTAATACAGTCTGACCTCTGTCTACAGGGGTTCCATGCGGATTGGGAAGGATTTTATCCTGTTCACAAAGAAAGATAACACCATGACTTGCCTCCTCTTGTCACGGACATTCCATGAGGAAGAAGGCATCGACGAGGTTTGCATATGCTACTCATAATGAACTAATATAGTGAATGCTGCCTCATCTGAACTTGTCCAGCTCTCACAGAAGAGTCTATATCAGGACTGGTTGTGACTCTGGTGGGATCAGTGTTTGGTTTTCTTTTGGGATTATGCTTGTAGGGCTTCTGCAAAGTCAACAGAGTTTTTTTTCCTTTTGGTTTTAATTCTAATTGAGAATTCTCTCTAGAGTAGAGCAAGTTTGAAGGGCTTGTTTCAGTCACTTAGAGGTGTGCTTATTCTAAGTTCAGGATATAGCCACACATGTTGCATTTTCCTTTTCCCACAAAATTTGAGTTTGAGATGTATTTAATTTTACTGCTCTGATTTGATTTTGTGTAGAGAATTAAAGGTGTTTGAAGTTGCTACCCACAGGTCATTAACTGCAGCTCTTTCTCTTCTTACAGATATTTTTGATTTTTAATAAAAAGTCAATGTAGTTCTACCTATGAAAAGCTTGTATATTTTAATAGATAGATCAGGCATTGTTGTTCCAGACAAGGTTGATAATTAAAAGTTTTAAATTTGCACTGGAGTGGTATCTCAGAAAGCATCTTCCATTGTGAGGGAGGGATTGAAGGGATCTGTGCAGAGAAGCTGGAGAGGGGCAGTGCATGCTGGTAGCCAGCCCATGACTGAAGCAGGTTGGGAACAGTAAAGTAATTCTAATTCCCACGACAGTTTTTGGCTTGACTACAGTTCTGGAATGGCATTTGTGTCCTTGATGTGCAGCTGCAGTTAATAATTCTATCTGGGTTTTTTTTGCTCTAAATGGCAGAAACCACCTTGCTAGCATCCTTTAAAAAATCAAAGACTGAGATCAGGATAAATATGAGTGAAGGATATCTGAGTTCAAGACAGAAATTAAGCCAGAGTGGTTTTTCAGTGTTACAGAAGTTGCTACGTGGGAAGGGGAAAAAGGTCATTGAGTGTGTGAGTAGCTAGTACTATACATGTGACTTGGGAATGGTTCACTCTGAGAGTGGTATTGTAAGAAGGCAACTCAGAGGCTGGCAGAGAGGGTCTATGAGCATTTGACAGACATGCAAACTACTGAAAAGCTGGACAAGATTCTCATGCTGACTTAGGGAGCTGTCAGGAGGATAAGTCACTGGACCATGACTTGCAGGAGGGGCTGACTGGAGTGGGAGAGCCTGAGTCACTCTCAATACAATGGGATTTGCAGGTCATAGTTCCCCTCCCCACCTGGAATGCACGGACCTGTGAACCCATGACGGACAACATGGAGAAATTTGCTATTGAGACGGAGCTCATTTACAAGTATTCCCCTTTCAAATCAGAACGGGAAGTGATGGACCAGTTCAATAAGATCCGTGCTGAGAAAGGTACGTGTGGGTGGAGCAGGTCACAGGTGAGGTATTTGGGGTTTGCCTAGGGTTCACCTCGTTGACTTGTTACTTGCTCAGGCACCCTGGTGATCATCTTTAACCTCAAACTAATGGATAATGGAGAGCCAGAGCTGGATGTGACTTCTGACCCTCAAGATATTCAGATGGCAGAAACACCCCCAGAGGGAACGTAAGTGTGACTGGTGTAACAGGCCCTGATCAAATTTTGCGTAAGGTTTGGCTGTATACTGTGCATAGGGGTTTTTTTAAGCTTCTCTTTTTGTAGTGAATTAGAGAATTTAGAAGATCCATAGTTTGTTCTTTAGCAGTTTGGGGTCTATGTGTGTGTCAGCCCATGGGTGTTGTGGCTGTGTTTGGGGTGAACACCTGCGCTGGCTGATCTCAGCTTAGCCAAAGCAGCAGACTCAGTGTCCTTTAAGCACCATAAAAAAAGGAGACCTAAGCTATATGTTTCATTTTCTACACCTATCAAAGATAGTTTCTTCAGAATGAGAGCTGGTTGTGCATCACTGCTGCTCCCAAACTGCTGTTCAGTTTTGTGATTTTGTGGCAAAACATGAGGTGCTGTGCAGGTCAGCTTCTGTGGGCGGATGGTACAGGAGGCAGGTGGGGTGTATAATCACATCTGTCAGGGAGCAGGGAGCACTCCTACCTGCAGAGGGGCGAGAAGGATGTGTTCAGAGGGCAGCTGGAGGAGCACAGGGCCCTGTTTAGAGAGAGCTGAGTGTCTGCTGAGTTGATTACTTGTAGCCTGAAAATGAAAAACTGAGCTGAAATGAGCCAAATGCTTGATTAAATCCCAGAGCTCCATGGGCACACCTAAGCAAGCTGTGCCTTTTTGATGAGATGACATGCTTCTTCCCTGAAGTGCTTGAATTTTCCATAGGGAGTTTCAGACCCTGTAAAGCAGCTTTGAATATGTATCAGAGTGATAATACTGAGCAAATTCCTTGGGGCTCTCTAAGGGGTCTCAGCATCTTTAATGCCTGTTTGTAAGGCAGCCATGATTGCCACTGATCACTGCCTCTTTCTTCTGATCCTGTGGTACCATGTGTGTCAGCGACTAATGCAGGTTATGTGGCAGCATACTGCTGACTCACTGAAAGGTAGAAAAGCTCTGATAGGTGGGCACACTTTTAGTGTTAAATAATCCAGTTTATAGCTTTGGCCATTGTTATCCAGATGTATTCAAACTCCCTCTTCAGGTTGCAGTAACGTGTATCACTGTCTTGTAGCAGTAGTTATGATGTACAACTCAACAAAGAGTGCAGAGAAGACACAGGTAGAAAAAAAATTAAAGAAAAGCTTTGCTTAATGTAGCTTCATGGTAATTAAAATAAAAAGACCTTTTCTTACACCTGCCTGTTTTGCTGTGGTTATCTCTTGGGCTTGTTCTGAAGTAGATGGATCTCTTGCAGCAAGCCGGAGCGCCGCTCCTTCCGTGCCTATGCTGCTGTGCTTTATATTGATCCCAGGATGAGGATCTTCATCAACGGACACAAAGTACAAACCAAACGACTCTCATGCTGCCTCTACAAGCCAAGGTAAGTGTTGGATCCAAAATCAGTGGATATGTGGTACCATTTGGAGCTGGAGAAAAGGTGTAGTGTTTTGCTCTCCAGGTGTATCCTGTGTAATTCCGTTCCTAACCCTAAATCCATGGAATAAGACCATAAGAGAATGGTGTGTGCTGTTGACATAATAGGAAGAGAGATACATAGAAGAAAATCTAATGCCTTTGAAAATTGCATGAGTCAGTGGTGCAATTTGACTCCCTTTCAGAGCAAATGAATTAAGATCCTGGTTGTATGAAATGCTATACTCACACAAAACTGTTGGGTAATTTGAGCAGAAGAGGGATATACATATGGTGGGTGTTAGGATTATTTCCAAAAAACTAGACTGAGCACTTTGAAACACTTGCTTTTACATGTAGCTAATCTAAGTTTGAGTAGAGATTGAGAAAAAGCTTTCCCTATATTCCTTTTAAATTTCTTTAAACAAAAAATGTGTCAGTGAGCTGGAGCATGCTGTCAGTTGGCTGAACAGAGACTGGAAAAGATTACTAGGATGGGAAGGCAAAGGGAAACCTGTATTTAAGTCTGCTTGAGGCAGATTCTCTGGGAGCACACAGTCTGCATTCTAGATAATGTGGCATAATTTATTTGAATAAAATAGTAGTAATTTTGTAGGGTATTTGTGGATTTTTTAGTATGGTATTTTGGGCTCACTCAGCCTACCAGGTGCTGTTAGCAGCCACAGGCCAATGTCACACCATTGACAGTGCCTAAAGAGCCTGGCTGGTTTTAAACTTAGTCTTCCTCAGCTCCTTATGTGAGGTTGTGTGAAATGGTATCAGAAACCTTGCCAAAATAAAAGAATGTTACACCCGCTGTTCCTCTTGCTGGCCAGGCCAGTTGTTTCCCTGTGGAAAGCAGGAAACTTGTCACTGTAAATCCTGATTTACTGGGTAGAGAATCTCTGGATTTCCAGATTTTTGACTGTGTTTTACCTACATGTGAGGGCCTTGTGCTCCTTTCTCTTGTGCTGCAGTCCATCAAAAGTACTAGGGAGAGAAACCAGAGGAGGACACAGGTTTTTATCTCATCTGAGACAAGCTTCTTGCAAGACTCATAGACAGGATGCCATCATTGTGGATGGTGCTGCTTCCAGCATCATGACAATATTAGGTGTCCCAGGTCACCCCAGATGTTAATTTAGCCCAGTGTCTTCTTTTTCAAGTGATCAGTAGTCTATTCTAAGGAGCCCAAATGGATTAGTGCTGATGGCAGGTATATCTCACAGATCTGCTTGTGCCACATCTGAGCAGACTCCTGTAGATCTGCTTATAGTGATAGGCCAGTACAAATTCCCAAACACTGTAAAGACATTTGCATTTAAAGTCCTCATTCCTGCAACAGAGCAGTAAAGACTGTGCAAGGCCTTCTTGTAGAGCACAGTGTAAATTTTCTCAGGCTTGTGGCAATTATTGTGGCTTTACTGGGCCTCTCTGGAGAGTGTCCAGGCTGCTCCCTTCTGGCTGGACTTCCTGATATGCCACCTTCGGGCTCCAGAAGCTGCGTGGCCTTCAGGACAAACCATCAAAGTCTTCACTGTGGGTTCTGAGAGCCAGCACAGCACTTGGGGTAGAGGCCACACTGTGCCCTGGGCAGGTTGAGGAAACTCAGTCTTTTTCTTGAGGAGAGGTCGAATCTGCCCTGGGTGGCCCTTTCCAAAGGGAAAACCAGTAAATCTGTCCATTCTGAAAGTGGAGTTACTCTGCTTTAACTGCCATAGGTGTAGGGTTTTTTTACATTTTTCTCCCTGAACATGCTGAAAAGGGTTGCTTATGCCCTCACTTTCCCTTTAGAGCTGGAGCCAGAGCTCACCATCCCCATTTATATACTAGGCTTTGAGTGCTCTGCAGGTTAATACTGGGTTAATCACTTGCATTTGTACAGTCACTGCTTTGTGCGTGAATGCACAGGGACAGGGACCTCCATCATGGTGTTCCTTTGGGGTCAGCTGATGTAGCAGTGATGCTCAGCTCTTTAGCATGGCTGCGTTTCTGGCCCAGTAGCCTGGGCCAGGTAAGTGTTGAACTTTCTGGTCAAGCAAAGGGATAGGAAACAGACAGTGGAGGTGCTGCTGCCTTACAGCCTGAGTAGCTGCTGTGCTTGTGTGGGACATCTGAAGGGTTCTTTTCTTTTAGAGGAGGCTCCCTCCTGCTGTCAGTCAGGTTGCCTTTATCTCTGAAGGAAAAGCCTGTACAGTGGCTTGTCTGCAGGTTCCAGCATTGGTGTTAGTCGACAATGAGTGGAAATTCACTGTGGATTTAGGGTATATAAGTGCCCTTACTGAAAAAAAGATTTTGCAGCCCTTGCACTATTTTTCAGGAATAACTGTGCATCTTCTGAGCAGGACACTTGTTTTCTGTTCATCACCATCCCTGTTTCTATGGGAGAGGCTTCTCCTCACCTGATAACATCCCGGTGGCAGGGCAGGCTGGTCGTGTGCAGATCCTTCACCAGCATTTGCAGTTGTGTTACCACATTCCCAGCTTCCCTGGGAATGGCCTGTGTCTTGAAGGATTGCTTCCATCTCTTCTCTTCCCCAGTACCTGTTGGAGCTTGTTTAGCAATATGCGCTGTGCAGGTAGAAATAGCCAGGCCACATACAAGGCATGTGCCTCCATGAGGACACTCAAGGCAGTTGGACTGAGTGTCTTGAAGCTGGTGATGGCTTATAGTGCCATCATCTAGAACACCCCACAGTTGCTTGCGGTGCAAAGGAGTGCTGTCCCTACAGTCCCCCCAAGTGCTGCCCTGCCCTCTGAGCTGGGCATGGGGAGATAATTCAGCTTCACTCTGCTTCTCTATCTTTTTATTTTCCACTTCAAAGTCAGGCAGATGTGGATGAAGTAATGTAGCTATTCCAACATGTTGAAAACAGTCTGACTTTTCAGAGTCTGCGTCTCCTGCCCCAGATAGCTTTCATCAACCTTGCATATGTTAGAGATGGCACCACTGAAATCCTGACTCTGTAGATCCTGACATGATGAAATCACCAGCTGTGATTTCTGGAAGTCTTAGCACCTGTCTGCTTTTTCCCCAGGGAGGAAATCCTTATAAATAGCAGAAAATGAGTTTAACAGAATGTATTTCCGGGAACTGTGCTTGTGGTATTAATTTTCTAGATGTGAGAGCAAGGGATTCCTGTTGGTGAGACTACATCTGATGTCAGTACCGACATCCATGTGTGCTCACCCACAGAAACAAACGTAAACAAAATTTTTCATCAGTACAAGGTTGTTTCTCATGAATCCTGACAGTTTATCTGCCATTTGGGGGAAATTTTGTCTCTCATTAGGATCTGAGTGTGATTCCAATCAGTTGGTCAGTCAAGTGTTACATTCCCATGTGTTTTTGCCTCTCTGTGGCTTTTGCTTTAGCTAAATACTGGAAAAGTTTATCTCATCCATTTGGGATGGGATTCTCCTCTTGGCATATCCAAAACCTCGTGTCTTAAGGTGATCTGAGTTCCTGCAGGCTCTGCTTGTCCTAGGTATCATCTTCCCTTCCTATGGAGGTGATTCACATCCATGAGCTTCTGCCTCAGAAACGCCCATCTCTCACTCTACAGCAGTCAATGAATTTGGGTCTGTATTTGGCATGTTATGCAGAGAAGGTGAAACAAGCTGCTCCATCTCCAGCACAATTTACAGTGTTGTGAGTTAGATGTGAAGCATACAGAAGTGTCCTGAAACTTGAAGTTCTGGTCTAATTGTTGCTCTGCTTTGAGCTAGCCCTGTGTGAGATGGACCTGTCAGACTACACCTGTGGACAGCTGTTCACAGGAACAGTTATTTACTATGGTGGGAGGGTTTTGAGAACCATTCCATATATATTCACTCCTCCTTTCTATTTCTGAAGAAATCGTCTAAGTCTTGAGATTTGCCACAAGAATATGGATATTTTTCACCTCCAGGGGTTAATGCAGAAAAAGAGAGGATATTGTGGTTGCAGCTACTACTAAATCATCTCTGACTTAAAAAGATTTTGCCTAGCTTCATCCAAAAACGTCCAGTTTATGATATGTAAACTTCCATTTATTGAATCTGTTGAGGAGTAGCATGTGGGGACCTTGTTCTCTCGTGCAGTGATAAAATTTTGGTTTGACCTTACTACAGAGTTTGCTGATTAATAAATTTTGATCATCACAGGATGTACAAATACACTTCAAATCGTTTCAAGACCCGTGCAGAGCAAGAAGTGAAAAAAGCAGAGCACATGGCGAAGATAGGTGAGTTATCAGGGTATGCATGTGCCCTCATTCAGCTGTTGCTAACAAAAGGACCAAACTCTTGATTGCTCTGACCTGGGATTGCTTGCCTCTGGGATCATTAGGATTGCTCAGGAACTGAATTAATGCAGCAACTACAGATGGCACAGACTTACATTCATGCAATGGAAGGAATGTACATTGTTCCCAGAGACCATTTCATCTGAGTAGCAGATGTACAGGATAACCCTTGGAGTCCCAATAGTTTGCCCCCACTCCAGCAGAAGCCTGGCTGAGCACTGTCACCCTGCAGTTCTTCTCTCACCTTTAACATATTTTGAGCTTTTGATTGTGTTTTTGTTCTGTGCCCTTCTTGTTCAGGCAGTTAAAAAAGTAGATTTTTATTCTGTCATTTTAATGTAAAGGGATTGATCTGGGTGTACAAGGGAGCCCTGGTTTGTTTGGTTTTAACCCTTCCAGGCATACCTTTTGCCAATCTAATCTTCCCTTCCTGTTAAGTTCTGTAATCTTCAGGGAAAACTCAGTTTGTCATTAATGGATATTCAGCATATAGAAATCACACAAGCGTATAAATACAGCATTAAACTGTATTATAATTGCATTAAATCTCCAGAAATTTAACACATAAAGCAGCGTCCCTCCCTAATCCTTGATGGAAAAATGCTGTAGTGAAGGAAGAATCTTGGAAGTATTAACTGATTTATATGTGACCTGTTTCTTCTGGTAGGTTTCATAAATCAGCTGCATAAATCAGGCATTGGAGGCATGCGTCCTCTGTCCCTGTCTCAGGGCTGCTCTAGGCACTTCCATGTGTGGCTGCAGGTCAGATGCACAAGGGATGATGCTACTTTCAGCCTGTATGGCATCACAGAGGACAGTGTGACTGTGACTGTGCCCCAGAGAAAAGCAGCAGAGGGAAATGGTGCGAATTGCAAAAATTAGCAATTATCAGAGATAAAAGTGTTTCTGAGAGTAGTCCTTTCCCTTAATGTCTGCAAGAAAATGACGTCTTTGGAACTTCTTTTCAAGCCTGAACTTAGTCCTGGTTTTGTGAGAATCTTTCTCTGAATCACATTACCAGGCAGAGCAGGCAGTGCCATGGGCATCCTTATACTTTCCGGTTCCTTGTTGACTTCCTCACAAATCCTTCCTTCAAACATGCTTTTGCACAGTTTATCCCTGCTATTGTGCCAGTGTTGACTGTGACCTCTGAGCATGTTTAAGATGCCGTGTCAGTGGGACCCTCTTATGTAAGGTTTGATTTTTGTACATTTTTGTGTTCCCTTTGTACCCTTGTACGCATCAATTCAGCAAAGGCTGTCTGGAATTGCTCTCCTTGGATGAATGCCTGACAATGTCTGTCTGTACCAATTGGCTAATATCATCCTTATCCCTGTACGTTTCAGCGGAAGAGAAGGCTCGTGAGGCAGAGAGCAAAGCCCGTGCTCTCGAGCTACGCCTCGGAGGGGATCTCACGCGGGAGTCCAGGGTGAGCCTTGTGCTTTTGGCCACGTGTTGTGTTTTGGGCACCAAGGGATGGTTCGGAGTGCTGGCAGTGGAGTGATGCTGCCTGGGCAGCACCCCGTGGCAGCATGTGGTGTGCTGGTTAAGCAGGTGGTGGCTCCAGTCAGCAGTGAACTTCCAGCAGCATTTAGGCATCTCCATGGCCTCATCTGGATGTGCTTCATCTTCACATGGTGTCCAGCCCAAGGGAGAAGTGTGCTGGCATTCCCCTGCCTACACCCCTGATATATTCTGCATGGGAAGGTGACCTCCAGACTCCAGGTGCTGTTTGCTGATAGCCTCTATGGAAGTGGCCCAGGGAACAGAACTAGAGCTATGGGCTTTTTGGCTATTCCTTGCTGCCTGTGCAGCTGTCTCAGAGGCATTTGGGCAGAGGCTTTTGGAAGGGGCCTCTTTGCTTCTTTCCAGTGAGACTGTGCCTTTGAGAGGGGCAAGGCTGAGCTCTGGTGCCAGGAGTTGAGGAGGAGGGCTGGCAGGGACACCAGGAAGGTCAGCAAGTAACACCAGTTTAAAATCACTGAGCTTCCTATTGGTACCTTATGGAAACCACAATATCCAACTGCCCTGGATGTTTCCTTTGCCACTGGTTTCAATTTCCTTAATCCTTTCTTTACATGTAGACATTTTTCTCCAAGCTACTGCATAGCTGCTTAAACAACCTAGCATAAGTGTGCCCTACAGGTGGAGTCACGCTGGTTGTCACCGTCTACCGGTTGTGACTTCTTTACATTTAAAACATTTCTCAGCTCTTTCTGAAAGAACAGAAAATCATAAATGGAGTGAACTTGATGAATTTCCCAGCTTGACTGTGACAATGCCTGTTTGTAGGTGACACTGCGTCAGGTCCAGAACTCGGCCATCACCATGCGGCGGGAGGCTGACGTCAAGAAAAGGATTAAGGATGCAAAGCAACGGTGAGTGCACAGGCTTCCAAATTCTGGAGTACCTTGGCTGTTTGCTCCAGGTGCTCATGTATCTCTCCTGCTTTGCATGTGTGTTTGGTTCAGCTTAAATATCAATTCCTGTTGTCTTTTGGAAAATTCTTCAGTTACAGAGGATGTCCTAGGACAATTTTCTGCTGTTTCCCTGATGCTGGGTACATCAATGAAAGAAGTTCTTTATGGTTTGCAAAGGCTGTGTAAGATCAGGTTAGATCTGAATCCAGACAATAGGGCAGATACTAAATTTCTAGTAATGAAATCCCTGGCTTTGTTTTTCCATGATTTGGATGATAATTTTACTTCCTGTCCTCTCTGATAAAAATGAGGAGATTTTCTTCTTGTTTTGTAGGTGAGTACATGCTATTCCTTGAAGTGTAAGGCTCTACATTCTTCTCCAGAAGTTAGAAAATGAATCCCTGATATGGGTGTTTTGCCATGCTTGCTCATGCTCTTGCATCATGGTTGTCTACCTCAGTGAGCTGAGACCAAAGGGTCACATTCCAGCACAGCAGTTCAAAACCCCTCTTGGTAAAGGTTTAGATTTAAAATTACTGAAAGCTGCTATTTCAGGTATTTTCCTAGGAATGTACTACAGTCACCTGTTTTAAATGAAGGTGTGTCACAGGGTACCATTGCATCTGTGTGAGCGAGGATGGCTCTAAACAAAAAAAAGAATATGAATTTTATTTATTTTTGGGATTTATTTTGCAACATTTCACCGTTAAGACAGACTCGGATCTCGTATCTGCAGGTGATCATTGTGTAGGGTTCAGGTGTGCACGGCTCAGGTCTTCCTAATACTTGATATTAGTAGACAGTCAACAGAACATTTTAAAGAATTCCACTATCTTCAGCTAACTATTTAAGCAGAAGTCAAATTCCTCATTAAGATAGAGTACATAACTGCAAAGGACTTGATGGAGGCAAGTGGGGAATATAAAGGTGGTCAAAATTGAGAGGGGTGGGCAGGACCATTGTATAGAGTCTTCTGTGCAGGAGTTACTGGTTTGGACCTCATATTTGAGGATACCTTCATCCTGAAGCTGAGAATCCTTCTTATGAAAAAACTTCAGCATGGATATCAGGGAAGCTGTGGAACCTGATTAATTTAGTATGTTGAAGAACAGGACTTCTGTTTGTGAGATACAGGGATTTTGTTTCATTTATAGCACAAAGAGATCAAAATCTCAAGGTTTTTGGCCTTAATGGAGATAAAATTCCTGGTAACCAAAGATTCAGATTGAGAAATCCCTATGGGCTCACAAATGTACTCGAGGCCAACTTTTGTTGGAGTAATCTGCTGCATAGATAAGAGAGAAATCATGCAAATTGATATCCTGGAATTCCAGAAAAAACAGCTCTGCTTGGACTGTGTGTTGCATCCTCCAACTTAAGGGGCAGTCTTGTGAAATCTGGAATTAGGAGAACTTTCTACAATCAGAATATCAAGTAGTTTTGTACTGAAATCTGAATTTCCATTCTTTATCTAGAGAGGGATATATAGCTGGAAAATACAAACCAAAATAGCATGAGAAAGGACCAGTCTGGATGATCTCATAAAACTAGTTCACTGAATATAAACGTCTGAAGTAAAAACCAGAATCCGTTCTGAAGAAGAAAACATATTCAAATGAATAATTAAATTATGTGTCCAGCCTAAATTAGTATCTGTATTGAGAAGTTTTTGTATTTTGTTCATATTTGGTTGTAATGCTCTTTCAACAAAAGTTTGGTTTTTTTCAGGAGTAGCAGTTTACAGGATTAATTTAATGCTCAAGGGTGTTGGATTTCCATACCTTCTCTCTAACACCAGCCAATAATATGCTTTATTTTCAGCATCTCTTCAAGCTGTCTTTTGTCCCCTACAGGGCACTGAAGGAACCCAAGGAGTTGAATTTTATCTTTGGGGTGAACATTGAGCAACGTGAGCTGGACGGCATGTTCATTTATAACTGCAGTCGTCTGATCAAAATGTATGAGAAGGTGGGCCCACAGCTGGAGGGTGGCATGTGAGTCCTGCAGATTTTTCTGCAATCTTTTTGCTTAAGCCTAGCACGTGTCTACATCTGACTTAGGCTGTTCAATAACCACGTTCTGCATTAATCATTCTTCGTGAGTCTGAGGCTTGCTCATTTTATCAGCCTTAAGTTTGCAGTCTGACTAATAAATGATATTTAATACTGTGTAATATTTCCCTAGTTTCTTGATAGAGAGTTCTCTACACAAATTTTAGTCATCCCTGCAGCGTATGTGGAGGTGTTTGGCATTTGGTGCTGATGGGTGTGGGTAGTAATAGTGCCTCATTCTAAAGACAGGCAAAATAGGTCTTAACAGCAAATACAAATATTTGAGCCCATCTTACATTTTGTATGATGGTTCAGGTTGCCAGCCTGTCAGTTTAATGTTTGCATCTCTGTGTCCCTCTTCCAGGGCATGTGGAGGAGTGGTAGGTGTGGTGGATGTGCCCTATTTGGTTCTGGAGCCAACCCATAATAAACAAGACTTCGCTGATGCCAAGGAGTATCGACACTTGCTGAAGGCCATGGGAGAGCATTTGGCTCAGTATTGGAAGGATGTTGCAATAGGTAATGAAGCTTCACGATTACTAGGGTCTGGAAGGAGAAATTTGGGTGGCTGGAGGGCAGCCAAAAATGCAGATGGTGATTTTGTGGTAATCGCTCTGTATTGAGCAGGATGTGGTTTGTTTTCCAGCCCAGAGAGGTATCATCAAGTTCTGGGATGAATTTGGTTATTTATCAGCAAACTGGAACCAGCCTCCATCTAGTGAACTGCGCTACAAGCGCAGGAGAGCCATGGAGATCCCCACTACAATTCAGTGCGGTGCGTTTGATCCAGCTGCTTCTCCCTGGGGAAGGGGGGGACGCTCCTGGCTGCAGATGAGGGCAGTTACATGTATAAGAGATTCGGGATGGGCTATCACTATACCTTCCTAGGGCCTGTCTCCTCTGCAGTTTGCCTTTGTCTGCACTCAGTGGTACTCTGTGACATCCTGGCGTAAGGCTCCTTTCTTGCACAGTTCGCTAGCTGATCTTCAGGTGCCCTGACAGAGCAGGACAGGTATGGCCAGTAGCAGTGTTGAGAGCAGACTTAGATATGTCATATGAACTGGAACTCATCAAAGGCACTCATCCCAGCACCAGAATAAGATCTGAAACATCCTCACAGGCAATGGGAAGTGGCCAAATAATGAGTACCCTGATGCACTGTGTCAGCACAGAGGGAACCTTTTACACTTGCCTTGGAATTTAATCCAAGTTCTCTTCTTTGCACCTCTAAACAGCTCTGGCTGTGCCCTTCTTAGGGTGATGGGAAGCTCAACACCATCACTTTGTCGCCTGGTAGAGGAACACCAAACTCCCTTATTTTGTCCCTGAGGATGTGATTGTAGGAAGGAATGTAAGGCCGTTCTTGTGGAACTATTTGTTAGGCTCTTCTGCCTTGATGGTTGTCTCAGTCGAAAAAAGGTTCTTCTGAAGGAGGAGAGGTTTTGCTCTCCTGCTTCTTGTCTTCCCTTGTTGATATCCTTCCAGAGCCTGATTTAAGGATATTTGGATTTTCTTGGCAGAACTTGACTTTGTGAAGCTGTTGGTTTTCTGGTAGGCCAGCAATACTCTGGAATACAAATTTGTGTTCCTGGTTCATCAAAAATTTAATAGATTTTTTTTTTTAATGGATAAGTCTCTGATTTTTGTTACTTTGATATCATTATGAGACAGTCTGACTGCTGAGCTGAGCTGTGATGTCAGGACTGGCTGTTCAATTCAGTTTGTATGTTGCAGCAGGAGTGTGAGGTCCTCTGGTGTTGGTTGATGCCAGGCTTCATTGTATTCTTGTTAGGATTGTCTTTGAGGGTTTCATTCAAGCATTTTGTGAGCACGAAGAAAGAATTGACTCAATATATTCTGTGACCATCATAGGTTTTTTTTGGCCACTAGTCTTACTGTTGTTGGATACACTTTGGTGTGGTCCTTGGGCATTAAATGGGCTATGGGAAGAAATTATGTGTCTCAGGCTATGTATTTCTGACTTGCAAAGCGTCTGTCTGACAGATGTCTGTCTGAAGTGGCGGACTCTTCCGTTCCAGCTGAGCTCAGTGGAGAAGAACTACCCTGACAGCTGGGTGTGCTCCATGAACCCTGATCCTGAACAAGACAGGTAAGAATAATATTAAGACTTTCTGCAGGATGCCTTATCTGCACATTTGGAGCTTTTTTTCTGATTGTCTGTTCTTTGAAAATAGTTGGAGGGATTCTGTACCTTTTAAGTTGTGCTCAAAGTCTGTGAAAAGGCAGTAGTAGCAATTGTGTAGGGAACTGAATGCTGGGTAGGTGTTTGTGATGTGCAAATTGCAGAGGACACCCTCAACAACTGACAGGTGACACCAAACTGGGAGGAACAGCTGACAAATCAGGCAGCCACAGATCCATCCAGAGGGAGCTGCAGGTTGGAGAAATGGGCCAGTGAAGTCAGGGATACCGATAATAATAAGAGAGGGTTGGACTGAGAGAACACAGATCCGACCGCTGTGGTTAATTCTATGTTGTCTGTTTATTATGTGCAGCACGGTGACATATACAATTCTACATAGTTTATACATGTAATAACTTTTTCATTGGCACACAGCAGAAGAAAGAATGCAAACACACATTATTTAGTTTACTCTTAAGGTGGCTAACACGTGCCTATTAATAACTCTATTCAGTGACGTTCAACACTTCATTATTTTTCCCAGACATCTTAATATCTAATTCTGAGTGTGCCACAACTTACTAAGGAATTTTATCTGCGTCACAGGCTTCAAGGCCTCAGCAAGGCCTCAGGTCAGGCTTCAGTCAGGGTAGTTCAATATCTAGATATAAATCATGTCCTCCTTCCTTGAGGAATGTTGCAACAGACCACCAGAAACCTATCCTGACATTCAACCAGGTGAATGCAAAGTCCTGTCCTTGGGGAGGACAGCCCCAGCCACTGGTGTGTGCTGTCCATCCCAGAACTGAGTAGGCTCAGAGCATTCTCATCAATGTATACAAACATCTCAAAGCAGGCTGCAAAGAGGATGCAGCCTGACTCTTCCCAGTGGTGCCCAGTGGCAGGACCAGACACCATGGGCACAAACTGGAATGCTGGAGGGTCCCTCTGCATATCAGAAACACGTTTTTTTGCCTGTGAGGGTGACCAAATCCTGGCCCAGCTTGCTCAGGGAGACTGTGCAGTCTCCATCCTTGGAGATATTCAAGGATGTGGTCCTGGGCTCCTGGTGCTCGGCAGCCCTGCCTAAGCAGGGTGGAACCAGATACACCCCAGAGCTGCCTCGAGCCTATCAACCAGTGATATGGTGAAATTTGGATCCTCAGTGGTTTTTCTGCACTGGCATTGGAAATACTCTTGTAGGTTTAGATTATATTAATTTTGCCATGGGCAAAATAGATGACAGTTGGACAACTGTCATGGTGCAGCCTGGGAGTTAGGTGAGTTCAGGGGGGCTTTGCAGTTGTCTTAATTGCTCCTACTTGCAGTTGTCTTTATTGCTCCTACTGCTCCCACCCATCAGACATCAAGCTGCAGCAATTGCACTTGGTTGGGGTGAACTTGCTTGGTTGTCCCCAGGAGGGACATTTTGCATGCTTAAGGGAGCATGCAAATGGTTCACAATTGCACTTAGTTGGGGTGAGTCCAGGAGGGACATTTTGCATGCTTGAGGGAGCAGCACAATGGTTCACTTTCCAAGGATGTGTGTTACAGTTACAAAATGTAGGTAGAATCTAGTAATTTACTTGAGTGAGGAAAATGATTGCTCTAGGCTGCTTCTCTGTGGAGAGCAACACTGCTGGAAGCCAGTTCTTGTCTGTATTGTATAAGGAAGGGAAGCTGCTCCACTGTAACTCAGTTCCTTGGCTCAGGGCTTAAAGACAAAGGGGATGAATCCAGGCAGTAACTTTTGATTGGAATAAAAAAATTAACATCAATGGCCAAAAATTTTACAGAATATTGATTCTATTTCAAAGTATTGACTTTCTGGCTTCTTCCTTTTGGTACCTCCCAGTGGAAGAATAACTGTGCTGACTTCCCTGTTTGCTCCATGTGTATGTAGAGCTCCTGCTGTAGAGCTCTGAGGAATGTGGCAGTGCTGAAGATGACAAAATGCTGGGGCAGGGCTGAGCCTGGAACCTAAGAAGGGGCTGCCACATCCCCAGCCCTTCAGGTGGAAGCAGTCACGAGGCTCAGAAGATGTTGCTTGTAGACACACACAAACACAACAGACAGACAGTATATGTACAGCCCCACAGATAGCACAGGTGGCCATGTGCAGCACTCCCACAGACTGCACTAGCAGTTTCATTCTTTTCCCTCTTGGCCTGTCAGGATAAAGGACCACTAGTGGAAATACTCATGTCCATGCCTGGCCTCCAGATCCTTTTCCTCTGGTTACTTGCATTGGGATAGACAAGCCCTGAGGCCTGCAGTCCCAGGAGGTGGAGGTGTACAGACCTTCTGTGGTTACAGATAGCACACACACACTACAGACCTCCCAGTGTCTCACACTGGGCATCTCTCTGTCTTGCCTGGATTGGGATCCTTGCTCTTCCTAGGTGCTTTCTGCCTAGAGAAACTCACATATCTGCCTACATCCCTATACCCATCTCCATCAGCTGGGCAGGACTCACCTGTGCCTCCAGTAATCAGCTTCTTTGGGTCACCCTCAGACATCCCCTCCCCTGCTCCCAGGTAGCCTTCTGGTTGGCTCCTCTGGCTTAACGTTCCCGTGGCTCATGTTCATTCACTTGCCAGTAGTCACAGCAGCTGGTGGCAGTCAAGCATGTGGATCACTGTGACCAGTGGTCCCACTAGAGCTGCTGGCACTTGCACTCCAGTAAACAGGTGCACATGCAGAACAGAGGCCCTCACCTAGGAAGGAGGGAGACATGGAGGTAAGTACACAGAGGTATACTGACCAGCCAAAGGTTTATGTACAACTGGCCCTTGTTATAGTCTATTTTTCCCATGTTTGTTCTTCCTAAATAATCTCAGTCCTGTTTTGTTTTCATTCTGTTGGTCCAGAAGATGTTTCAGAGGGCTGCCCCCATTGACAAGACACTGAGGCTGAGGTGGCCATAGGATAGTCCTAGCAGGACCCCAAACAGGGTTTCTGATCATCTCAACAGATTTGCATTCCCCAATTCCCAGAAAACCTAATTCCCAAACATCCCCTGAGCTGCCTTTGGGCCTCTGGGCTCGTGGAAATGGACCCTAGATGGGCTGATAGCTTCTGGGATGGCAGCTCCTGGGATGGCCTGGAGGTAGCCATGAAAAGGTGTTATTCAGGTTCCCTAAACTGCCATTATATTTGTGCACTTCTGTCTGCAGATGGGGTCTTTATTATATCACCTACCAGGAACTTGATTTACTGACGAAAGAATTTAGATTTTTTATTTGCAATACCTTGAAAATTGGGGATGGGTGGCTACATTTCATATGAGAACATGTTGAGGTGTTGTTTGGAGTCCGAGTGCCTCTGCAGTGTGTGCTGTGCCATCCTATATCCCCCATGCAAGAAGCTGGGAAAGGGCAGGTGGGGCACTTGGCACTGGTGAGCCAAACGTCTGGTCATTTTAGCTTCAAAAGGGATCTCAGGAGTCTTTCTCTGGAAGAACAAAGAACTCCAGGACATTTTTTGGTTAAATAGGCTTACATGTGCTTTACAGCAGTGAGTGCAGTTGTGTCCTTTACATGAAGCAGAAATTGCTCCAGCACTCCTCTGGCTTTTGCCTGGGGCCAATTCAAAATGCTGCACTGTTGGGTCCTTGTGCAGAGTTTGGAACCTTCACATCTGTGTCCTGACCATTCCAGATATTTGTAGTGTCTGAAAGATGACAAGATTTGAGAAGCACATGGATGGGGTCCTCAGGTTTTTGTACTGTGAGAGTCTGTGCAGGGTCTCATCTAGTCAAATTGGAAATGAAGCAATGTCAGAGCAACGTCAGGTGTTGAGACTCTCCTGGCATCAGAGGTCATATGGTAGTTTTGGCTGCCTCAGCACAGTGTCCACTGTTGGCACTGAGCTGTTCCCCACCCTTCTGGTTTGTTCACGTACCCTTCAGTGGCTGTTTGTGGCATGGTGTTCCAGATCATGGGAGATGAATGCCCTTCTTAGTCTCTGTAGGGGGAACCAGTCACTCCCTCCAATGCCACTGTCTGTGTTGAGGTCAGCACCAGGTGCCACCATCTCTCACTTTGTTACAGAGAAGGCAGTGTCCCTGGTTCACACTGTGAAATGGTGTCAGGCTTGCTTGCCTTTATTCTCCTATCTGATATCCAGTTGGATCCTAAATGTCATTTGAATGGGTGGCTGAAGCACCAGCTGAAGATGATTGTGTCTCAGAGCTCCTTGAGCACCACCAGAGTCTTGGTTTTTGTCCATTCTGACTACCAAGATAATTTCTTTGTTCTGATTTGCTGCTGCCAGTGATGCAATCTCTGGGTTTGGATGTCATGAGTAGTCTGAATTTTTCTTGTCGCAGGACTTAAGATGCTTTCGCTGTTTACTGTGCTGTAAGATACAGCTTGGCAATGCTTCCAGCCTTGCTATGAGCTGGAAGACACATTTCTGTGCTGGGAAACCTGTTCATGGTGCCACTTGTTCAACTTTATCTTTGGGAACTGCAGGTTTAATGTCAGGCAGTCATTTTCCAGTGATGATACATACTTCCTTAGCCAAGGAAGTAACCAGTCTATGGAAAACACCCCAGCAGTGCTTCAGCTGGGAAGAGACTGATGGAGAAACTGCTGCTTGTGCTCCTTCTCACTCACAAAGCTGATCAGTGTGTATCTTGTAGATAGAGATTTTGATAAAATCATCTCTCCCCAGATTCTTGGAGCTTTGAGTGTTCTACAGAGAGAGCAGGGTTCTCCCTTTACTAGTAAGACTCACATCTGCAGGTTACCAGCTTGGTGCCAGTTCAGAGTGGGATCTGCTGGATCTCTTGTATTGTAAAAGGGCTGTCTGCTGTTTTGCTGGCTCAAACCATTCTTCCATGACCTTACTCCAGCAGAGCTGATCCTGGTCTGTCTTTTCATGACTCTGTTCAGTGATAGGCAATGCGCCTGGGCTCAGTCCCCTCTTCCTCGTCTGGCAGTGTTCCTGAGGGCCAGCTGCTCAGCCAGCACTTCAAAGGTGATGTCAGTCCATTTGAGCGAGTATTTCCTACCTCTGTTTTTCTTCTCTCTCAAGGACTCTTCCAGGATTCTGCATCTGAGAGGACCTGGGAGAGTAGGATACTCACCACTCTTGTAAGCCATAGGCTGAACATGATGGAAAAAGCAAATAGCAACAGGATATTGCAAAGGACACTGCCTGGCCTTGAGTGGCAAGGCAGAAGGCATCTGAGGCTTGGAAGGCTTGTGGTAACATCTTAGTCATGGGTTTCTGGTACTGTGCTTTCCTTTCTGAAGTCTGTAGAAAGAAGAACTGATATGAAGAAATAAGCTGATAGGAAGGAGAATTTCTGAAAAAGTCTGGAGTACAGATGCAGTACAGAATCTATCACAGCCATCATAGTTCCTGGGCTCTGAATTGGTGATTCCCAGCATAAGTGCCTTTTTATTAACAACTGTGCTTTTGATCCTTAATTCATATCTGTTTTCCAAAATGAAAACCGCTGCTTTTGAGATTGCGGCTATTGTAGAAAGGCAAGTGGCTTTCCTGCTGCATTTGGAATGGGATGTTGGGATAATCCTGCATGAGATGATATAGGTTCTGCTGTCCTTGCTGAGGTTGTCTTCCATTCCTTCCATGCTAGATGTGAGGCTGCAGAGCAGAAACAGAAGGTACCACTGGGAACTCTAAAAAAAGACATGAAATCAAATGAGGAAAAGCAGAAACAACTGACAGAGAAAATCCGCCAGCAGCAGAAAAAGCTGGAAGCTCTGCAGGTGAGTCTGGAGGTCTCCAGCTAAGCAGAGCAGGTGTGATGGACCTCCTTGTGCCAGGGGCTGCTGCTGAGTCTGAAACCACCTATGCTCCTTCACTGGGCTAGGGCTGTTCTAATAACAGAAATTGACCATCTCAGCTTGCATTTAACTTTCTGTTGGGAAAATGGGAATGACAGCTGAAGGGTTATCTCTTGAAGGACACAAAACACACCATATGATTGTTGGTTTTAGCCTGGAAAACTGCCAATGGGTTTAGGCAGCCCCTGGCAGCTTGTAAACATGACCTTTCTGATTTTTTTGTTTATTACTTTTAAATTTTTATATATATATATATATTTTTTTTTTTTTTTTTGGTAGAGAACCACTCCAATTCGATCTCAGGCTGACTTAAAGAAACTGCCTCTGGAAGTGACCACACGGCCTTCAAGGGAGGTAAATGGGATCCTGCTGTAGGCTTTTACTCTTCTGTGCTTCCTTAGCTGTTCTGAACAGCAGTTCCCCACTCGTGTACCTTTCCTCTCTCTCTACCCTCCTTTGTTTCAGCACACCCGAACTCAGCGCCCACGATCTCCTCCTTTGCCTGATGTAATCAAGAATGCTCCCAGCAGACCACCAGGATCTTCACCTCCTCCCAAGTCCTGCAGTCAGCTGAAAAAGAGCTCTTCAGACCGTCCAAATACCAGCTCTCCCAAGCTATCCAGTATGCTCTTAAAGGAGGAGGCTAGCACTTCCAAGACACACCACCACACTGTGACAGCTGGGAAGTCTAACAGCACTTTAAAAACTCTTGCCACACCAGGTACAAGCATGAAGTCCCTCTCTGGCCTGCAGAGCCCCAAAAGCCCACGTGAGACACCCACTTCAAAAGCTGCCAGGGTTCCAGCAGTAAGGAAATCTGCCTCTGGCAGAAGTGTACAGGTAAGAATCAATGGGATGAAAGCTCTCAGCTCCTAACCCACTGTCCCACTAAGCCTGTCTGCTCTGTCTTGTGGATGTGCACTGTGGGCACTGCACAGGACAAGATAACTTTTATTTTACTCTTGGGTTAGGTGCCATTAGGGTGCCCTTTACACCCCTGGAGAAGATTGGTCTCATCTCTTTCCTGTTAGATCAGATTGTTTCCCCAGGAAAAAAAAAGTGCGTGGAGCAGTGGGGTGAGCATTTGCATGATAATGTAGCACCTCTAAACCTTCTAAAAAAGCTAATTAACTACCAAATTAAATACTGGATTTTGGGCGCCTTTTTTTTTTTTTTTTTTTAACTTGGCTGCAAGAAGGTTTTGGTTGGAAGCAGGCTGGAATTAATAGCTAGAGGTTATTCACTTCCTTCAGGCCTCCAGCACTCGAAAGAGGGCCTTGAACATCCCAGAGGATGGGTCTGAGGAGGAGGGGGAGCCCAAAAAGGAGAGGACAAAACGAGGAAAATTTTTGGCAGTGAAAGAAGAGAAGGATTCCAATGAGGTGGTTGTGGAGGTGAGAGTGTGCTAATTTCCCCAGCAGAAGGTATTTGTCAGGTGTTTATAATCTTGATGGGAGGCAACTAATGTGAACTCTCTCTGCTCCTAGCTCACAGACAGTGCTGGAGAGGAAGAGTTGTTGGAACTGAAGAAAGCACAGAAAGGTGAGAAATGGGCCCTTAGGCTGCCACCAGTATCTGACGTAGAAAAGAACTGTTGCACCAGTTAAATGTGCAATTTCATTAATGCGATTTTTAAATAAGAAATAGTGTAAATTTGAATTCCAAACCCCAAGATTACTCTAACTTGCATGAAACATTTTGGGTGGGAGCCCATTGATTAGACCAGAGGCAGTTGTGGCATGGAAAGGTCTGTGATGATGGCTGCATCACGTTCACAGGGGTGGGGCTGGGATGCACAGGGTGTAGCTGATGGCATGTTCACACTTCCTGAGCGTATCATGCAGCCATGCCAGCTGGAAAGTGCTCAGGACTGTATGCAGATCTGCAGCAGTGCTGTGAGAGAATAGGGACTGGGAGACCCCAGGAAAGGTGATAGCCAGGATGTTACTGCACCATCTGCTAGAGCAGGGCATCTTTTCAGCATGCTTTCAGGGAGCTGTCTGGAATGTGACCCACTAGGGACATATGGCAAATTGTCCTAGAGCCCACCATAAGACTGTAAAGCCCATGTCAAACAACTTGGATTACAGGAGAAACCTTCCATCTGGAATTGACAGCTCATTTCCATGCATCTTCATGTTCCTCAGCAGGAGCCGACTTGCGTGCCCATTGTGTTTTGGTGGTGTCCATACTGTTTGAGGGCATTGTCAGAGGTTCAGGTGTGCTTCCTGCTGAGGTGCCTGAGTCTCTAGAGCTCCTGTAGGACGTGCTTTCCAGCAGCTGAATGTTTGCAAACACCTTTGCTTCCCCCTCACAGATAAGGGGCTACACGTGGAGGTGCGTGTGAACAAGGAATGGTTCACAGGCCGTGTCACGGCTGTGGAAAAGGTCAGGCATGCAATCCGGTGGAAGGTGAAGTTTGATTATGTCCCTACAGACACCACACCAAGGGATCGTTGGTAACTATCTCAAGCTACTGGATTTTGGAGTCTTGTTTTGTTTTTGGGAGGAAGGGCCTGTTTTATTGTCATAGATGCTGAAAACAGATTTGCTGCTGTCATGTCAAGAAATGTGTGAGGTCAGGACTGTTCAGGGCTTCATAAGGAATGGGCATGACAGACTCCGTCAGTCTGTCACTCTGATGCCTGCCCTGGAGGCAGCTGTTTTGTGTTTAGAGGTCTGTGTGACATTTGGGTACATGTTCTGATGAAACTGTTAACCATGTTTCAGGTATGTCCAATACTGAAAAAGATTCCTGACATTCCCTTAATACTTTTTCTCAGGGTAGAGAAGGGCAGTGAGGATGTAAGGCTTATGAAGCCTCCCTCTCCTGAGTACCAGGCTCCAGACACACAGCAGGAAGAGGAGGTGGTCATGCCTGAACCTTCTACCTCAGACTGCGTCAGAACTGAGCCTGACACCACTGGTCCCAGCAGCAGCCAAGAAACAGTTGACTTGCTAGTCCAGATCCTTCGGTGGGTTCACCACAGACCTTGTGAACTCTGCAGTCTGATTGCTTCAGTCTGCTAAACTCCCAGCTCTGGCTTTGTGTTTTGTTTTCCTGCACAGGAATTGTTTGCGATACTTCTTGCCTCCAAGTTTTCCAATTTCCAAGAATGAGCTGAGTTCCATGAGCTCAGAAGGGTTGTTGGCATTTCCCTTGGTGAGTTCAGTACTTCTAGAAAAGTAAGTTTGTGTGTTTTGCCCACACATATTCCATTCTTACGGCAAATGTGCATCTTGCTGATGCAAGAGTGCACGCTTGAAAAGATAATTTGGATCCTTGGCCGACTAACATAGCTGAGGAAAAGACTGAGAGTTCTGAGAGATGCCTTGAGTCTTGTAACAGTTGTCTGAGGATTTTTCTAATTACCATGCATCTGTGTGGGAATGCTGTTGGCTGCTACTACCTTAAATTCTTAACCATTGTTTTTAAACTTCTAAAAAAAAGAGACCAGGTTAGAGGTTTGTAGAAGCAGGAGGTAGACATATCTGCTTGTTTTGCTCCCAGCCTTATAACTTATCTGGAGACAATCGTAAAAATTATAAATAATAACAAATAATTATCCCCAGCTTCACAGAATATTCTGAGTTGGAAGGAAACCACAAGGATCAAGTCCAACTTTTAGGTAAATAGGCCATACAGGGATTGAATCCACGTTAGTGTGGATTCAATCCCTTTATAGGCTATTTACTTTAGTGTGAGAGAACATGGAAGGCAACCCTTTCCCACTTTTCCAGGAGAGCAGGTTGATTACCAGTGAGTCATCTGCACACCTTAAGACTTTTGACCTCTGTTTATTTGAGTACAGGACAGGTGGGAATGAGTTTCCATCAGCAGCCTAGTACTGGGAGGACCAGTGCTGGCTAGAATGCAGGGCAAGGGAACTGGCGTATCTGACTTTTTCCTTCTCTAACATACCACCAACAGAGACCTTTCCAAGGAGGCATGTAAAAAGCTGCCTGCAGATGACCACATGACCAAAGCCAATTGTTCTAGACTCTCACACTCACATTGTGTGTATTGGCAGTCTCTCTCTTGTCTCCTCCCCTTCTGTTAACTCAGGCATCTGCTGGCATTTGCTGGAGTTACCACTCCTGCTTCTTCCACAGGACACCTTGGTTGTGTCAGGGGTTTTTGGTGAGTGTAGCTGTTGGTACCTTGCAGTGAGAGGCTGTGTTGTCTGGATGATCTGTACCAAGGATACTCAGTGTACAGGGGATGTCAGTCCTGCAGCATACCTGTGGGTTCAGGCTTTTTAAAGTACACTGAACCCTTAATCTAAATTCAAGCAGCTTTGTGGGCAGTTCTGGTATTGGAAGGATATGAAAAGCTCTGTGAATTCCGTGCCGGCTGGTGTAGGCAAATCGGATGTAAATATGAGCATGGGCAGTGCATGCAGAGGCACGCTGTGGGGAGGATTTGATCATGGGGGCCAGGAGTTTGGATCTTCTATAGCCTGTGAGTGCTTGTGTTTTTGTGATGCTTGATGCTTTCTCTTAAAGTGACATCTGTTGTGTTTTGTCTACTACAGAAAGAATATTTTAAGCAGTATGAGGTGGGTCTGCAGAACCTGTGCAATTCATATCAGACACGTGCTGATGCCCGAGCCAAAGCCTGCGAGGAAAACCTCCGGAAGTCAGAGAAGAAGCTGAGGGAAACGGAGGAGAAACTGCAGAAGTTGAGGTCTAATATCATGGCCCTTCTGCAGAAAGTGCAGGAGGTGGGTGAGGAGGAGGAGTAGCAAACCCTGAGCTGCTTCAGAGTAGCCACCTGGCTCATCCCCTCCAGGCATTACAAGTGTTTCAGTCCAGCATCTCACTGGGCTCCAGCTTTCTCAGCTGAGAGCAGCTTGGGCTGTCACTGCCCACCCTTGGGATCCAGGCTCTGGGCGTCCTGATGTATATTAATGTTCACAGAATGATTTCTCAGTGTTTATGTAATGCACGGGTTCTGTTTGTTTTCTGCCATAAGGCTGCTTGAGAATTTCCCCAGGCATAGGCAGTGCTCAGCAGGGAATTTTTGCCCTGTTCTTGGGCAGATTCTGAACTCCACATATAGAAATGCAAACCTTAAAACAGACAATATAAAAAAGTCTTGTGGTGAAATTGATATATTAGTTATACTATTAAATTAAAGTAGAAAATATATAATTAAAACATTTCAATAAATAAACTAACTTTAAAAACTACTTTAATAAAATCAAGATCCACATGGAAAGGCTACTGAATGTGTCTGGAAGCAGTTGCTCCCTATTAGGAAAATGTTGCATCTAAAAGAACCCCAACCAAACCTGCCTTGATCAAAATCAGTACAGTAAGTCCATCACTTGAGTGCATTGTTTGAGCATCAGGTGCTGATGGGTTTCCATTGTTGTCTTTCAGATGCTGAGAGGGGAAGCTGGGGGTGCTATCACTGCAGCTGTCAGCAGCTGGAGGGTGCTGGAGGTTGGGGCATAGAGGCTGAGCAGGCCAGATGTAACAGAGGATGCTAAGCTGCTCTGGCTCCTTTTTTCTTGCACTGTTCTTCAGGATTCACTTCTCACTGGTATTCCTTTTGCTTTGGTTTCAGGACATTGATATTAATACAGATGATGAACTGGATGCATATATTGAGGACTTGATCATGAAAGGAGAGTGAGCAGCTCCAGTACAAGTCCTGGAAAAGTGCAGAAGAGCTGGCTGCTGCAAAGGGAGATGTGGATCTCTGTGTGGGGGGACTGGGGCAGCTGATGAGGAGAGAGTTTTTTAGACAGTGCTCATGTTGGTGTACAACTTGTTCCCATAACTGTACATAAGAAACATTTGTGCTGTTGGCAGGAAAATTTTTAACTTTGTAGTTCTCTGAATCTCTCCCTTTTGTTTATAAATATTTATTTTTAAAAGAAATGGGAACTGTGCCTGATACGATGGGTGTTTTTAGTGATGTAGAAGTATGAGTAACCCTATTGCAACTTGAGTATATTGATAACGGTAAACCTGGGAGCTCAGAGCACCCTGCTTAGCCTACTGGTTCTGCAGTAAGAACCTGGCAGCAATTAAAAAATAAGCCTTGAGTTGTGGCAGAGGGGGTCAGGAATTTTTGGGGGAAGATACTGGACTAGGGCTAGAGGAAGCCAACCATGAACTGGAGCTACAGAAAGGAGATGTCTGTTTATGAGTGTGAGCAGAGGGGATGGAACCTCGGTGGATCTTGGAAGTTTGGCACTGCACCTGCAGTGAGCTTCCTGAACAGGAGGTCGCTGCAAGTAGGTGAAACTGCCACCATGGTAACAGCTAAGAGGCTGAGGGTCCTTCTAGAAGAGGATCAGCTCCTCAACTGCTTACAATGGGCTGTGAGCATCAGAGGAAGAATGCTGGAGTTCGGGTTCTCTGCTTGCAGTTACTTTATCACTCACTTCTGCTGCTGTTTCTTTGAGACATAATTACAGCGTCAGAAGAACTCCTTGACCGCCTGACAATAAAGTGACCCCTGTTCTATTGTTACCCCCTCAGGTTTGTGTTGCTTTGATCAATTTGCTCTACCAGGTATTTTTATTATTAGAGATTTCTAATTATTAGAGAGAGGCTGTTTGAAACCTTCAGAGCTACACCGCTGATTGGCATCTGGCCCTGTGCCTGTAGCAAGGGAAATACCTGTCCCTTATCCTTCAGCTGCAGCCAGTTCCTGGTAGGCCACTTGTGGCCAAGGGGACTTGGTCAGAATTTGTGAGCTGGCCAGCAGCTTCTCAGGCCTGCTAGGACAAAGTGTTTTTGGACTCATGCTCGGAAACAGGCGTCCCCTGCAAGCCAGATGATTGGAGAAACGTGGTGTGAGCAAGAGGTACCGTCTATCAGGGAGGTCAGGTGGAATGGACCCCTTGGAGTTGACACCTGGATGTGTAATAGATGTTTTTCAGAAAACCCTTCCAAATTAAGTATCTGTTGCACAGAAAATCTTTGGCACTAAGTGTTTATAGTCCTGAAGAACTGTCAAGTTTCTACACACCTCAGAAGAGGCTTTTGCTTGTTACGTGAATTCCAGGTGCTTGTCACAGCACACAGTGAGACTGACTGCTTCCCTTCAGAATCTGGGCCTGACATCCCTCTATAACACATTCCTGCACAGAGGGGCAGTGTTCCTTAAACAGATGAACAGACTACCAGTCTTCATTTCCTCACACATACTGGAGGTTTGTTAGTTGTGATGATACACTGCAGTTTCTGATGAAAATAATCTGGAGAAGATGCATTTTTTATTAAGGTGAAAGAAGTCTTCATCCTTCCCAGGAGCCAGCAGAGGTTCTAGAGAAGGAGATTTTGTTATATTGCAGTTCAGCAATATAACAAAATACTATAATTTTGTTGCATTACAGCTGATGCTTCACACAGGCTTTAATTTTTGACACCCAGAGGGCACCAGTATGAGGCTAACAGCTCTTACACAGTTCTTGAGCTTCCTGGCACAGTTTGATTCCCTACTTCTTTCATGTTAGGAAAGTGCAATTGTTTTGAGATTTGGGGTTTTTTCCTCTGCTCTGTGGAACTTCTGATTTCCAATTTGAACTTCTGTTTTTTAATGCATTTAATTTTTTTGATCTTCTACCAAGGTTTTTTGTCAGGAAGAGCAAGCCAAGCTTTTAAGGTCCAATAAAACAAGTTTTTAATTCTCAAACCCTTTTGGGCAATCCTCTACAGCTGCTTTTTTTTTTTTTTTTTTTTTTTTTTTTTTTTTTTTTTTTTTTTTTCCTTGATTTTGTTTCTGTAAATTTCTTAAGCAAGTATGTGTGTAACATCAGGTTTTAGTAACACCTTTAAAACCCATAGGCTCAGAATGCCTCCAGAGGGGATCCAGACTGCTGGCTCCAAGTGGTGTATGCTCCAAAGCTGTATCAGGTGGTTCAGGGTATTTTCCTGTTTAGCTCTTAAAATCAGGGGTAGACATTGCCCCATAGCTCTGCACCACACACTTCTCCCATGTCCCTGCCACATCTTGAAGGTTGGTGCCAGCTGCCATCAAGAACATGTCCCCTGTCTGTAACCCTGTCATGACACCTCCATCCTGCAGTTAAGCCTCTTGATGCCTCAGGTGTTCCCTTAAGTCTTCCTCTTCACTTTCAGCTGTTTCTTGCAGCAGAAATACTAACGACACAAGTTTCATTTTGCACAGCATTCTCCTCCCCTTCTCTGTGGCCAGCTTAATCCCTTCTTTATGCCCCTCTTTTTGAAATTCCCCCCAGAGCTGTCGGCTGGGTATTTCATGCCAGCTCACTTCTGCTGCATTTTCCCTTCAAGCTCTACCCCATTCCCTTAGTATCTGCTGAGGGCAGCAGGAACGGCAGATGACTGACATTCTTGCCTGCGGGAAACTAAAGACTGGCAGTGAGGGTCACTCTGGGAGAAACCAAGTGGGTCTGGGAAATTCACCAATTAATAATTGCTGTGGACTAAAACACTGTGGAAATGGAGGGGATATCCTGCATGCTCAGCTCTGCAGAGGTGTAAAGTAACACTGATCTGGTTTGGATGGAGAACACCGAGGTGTATGTGCATGCAGTTTTTGAGGTGTTCATTGTCCCTGAAAGTTTCTCAGTGTCCAGAGTTGCTTCTTAGCAAGGAAATGAGGAGGACTGTGTGGTTCCTGTCCTTTGGAGTACTTCTTGACACACTTTTTGTCAACCAAAGCTTCCACCTTGTCTTGGTTTGAAAGACAAGAAGGGAAGAAGGAGGCTCCTGCCAAGGAAGGCAGGAGCGTCCCTTGGAATGGAGACTATCACCTCCTTCCCTCTGAATTATTCTAACTTTGAAATTAAGGGACTTTCAGCAAAGATATGGGGAAAAGGAACAGCAGTGCTTTACTAATATGTGTAACAAGGCAAACAAACAACAACTATGGCATTAACAACAAACAGACCCAGAGACCCAGTCCCAGCCTTCTCCTGGCTACAGCACCTTCCCCTTTGGTGCAGTTCCGGGCACAGCCAGCAGGGGCGCTGCTGGCTCCCGGCCAGGCAGGGAAGGTGCGATGAATCTCCTGTGGCTGCAGGGGGCGCTGTGGCGTGAGCTCGGCTGCCTCTCATGTAATGGTGCCATGCTGGCAGAAGGGATGGAAAAAGGGCTTTTGCTCCACAGACCTTCAGGGGCAGGTGATCCCAGTGCCTCAGCAGGAACCTTGGAAGCAGCAAGCTAAAATGGCAGGAATGAGCTCACCCAGGATAGCAAGCAAGAGGCAGCAGAAACTCAACATCTGTAGCAGGAGCCATGGGGTGTCCTGACAGGCAGGGGGTCTGGGGTTTACAGTCCTGCAGAAAAACCCCAGAGCAGTAACTGGTCAGCTAGCTACTAGCAGGCCAGCTCCCGAACAGGGCTGGGAGAGGCTCCCTTGGAGGGAAAAGGGGCTCAGGGATCCTGGAGTTTCCCCAGAGGCACCCAAGCAGACAGTGAAGGGTCCTTTTTCTGGTCAGGAAGAGTGCTAATAAGGTCTCAGTGCAATGGCTGCTCTTATGAGCAGAGCTCCACTGGTAGAAGGCATCAGGAAACAGAGCCCCACAGTGATGGCAAATTCTTCCCACAGCGACTGCAGTCTCTTCCACCTCCAAAGGCCAAGAAGGCAAGAGAGCTAGGAGCCCAGCCCCATTTTCTCTAGCCCAATTCTCTCAGTATCTCTGCTCCTCTGAGGGAAACCCACAGGTAAGAGAAGTGCAGCCATGTGTCCTCCTCCCCTGAGCTTGGTAACTTTTGTCTCTCTTAAGTACCAATTGTTATATTTTCTTAGCAACAGATGGGATAAAATTCCATGAGAGAAAAAAACAAAAGGAAAAAATACTAAGCCCTAACACTCCCCCATTAAAGGTCCAAGCAATTGCCATCACAGAGAGCAGTTCCCCTGAGTACCTGTCTCAGTTTGGAGACAAATTCTAGGAGAAAAATGCTCTAAAACGAATGTTTTTCTCTAAAGATAGAGGGCTTCAACAACTCCCTTTCTTCTACCAATAACAGAAATGGATACCAGAGGATAAAAGTGGGAAAAAAAGAGGAATTTTTTATTAAGAAAGGAAAAAACATAATAGGGGTGCCTGCAAGACACAGGAAAAAAAAAAAAAAAAAAAAAAAAAAAAAAAAAAAAAAAAAAAAAACCCCAAATTAACCTTACATCACACTCCCACCTTACCACGTGGCTGAGAGGCAAAGATGGCGACTGCCCTTCTTTGTAGAGATGGGAGGAGAAAAGAGTTCACAGCAGCTGGGAACCTGTTGGATTTCTGATGTGTGTCTTCTTGCAGCAGCTGAAATTGGTGGGTTTAAATATCCTTTCTCATGTTGTTTCAGCTTGTGAGAAACTATGCTCACATTTAAAATTTCAAAGGTTTATTAAACCTTAACAAAATACAACAAAACACTGAATAAGGAGAAAGAGAAGTGCTGGGAGTCTCTGTGACCAGCAGCCATGTGCATGTCTACAAAATCAATGCTTTGCTTTCTATACTATTATAGACCTCCCCAAAGTGTTGTCAGTCAACTTCTTCTTTGCCATCCATTGGTGGAGATCACTTTCTTACATCTTGTTTGGAGGTCAGGTGTGGGTATGCTGCACCCCTTATTAACAAACCAGCCATCCCCAAATGCCCTGACTACCAAGGCCATCGTGTGACAACAGTGCAGGGGGAAGGAAAAGAGGACTGTGGGAGGACAAATCACAGTAACATAGCTATACATCCACAAAACTTTTTCTAACATACAGATAATATTTATGTGTTAAATGTGAAAGCCAACCATTTTGTTACTCATCTATAATGATCTCTGGCAAGGTCTTGGGTTTGGGGTGGTCTGGCTGGCTCCCTGGATGGCTGAAGAAAGGAAAAAAACAAACAATCAAACAAAACCCACCAAAAAACCAACCAACCAACCAACCAAAACAAAAAAAGAGCCAAGAAAGTTCAAGTAAAAAGAAACAAATCACCAAGAGGATTCCTAGTACAGCCTCCAGGCTAGAGGAAGAAAAGAGAAAAAAACCGCCTCATGCTAGGGGAAAAACCCAACAATCCAACAAAAGGAACAGTGTAGCATCCCAGTCCACACTGTCTGGAGCACCTGGAGAGAGAGAGCTGGAACAGAATCCATGCAGGAGCCCAAGGCTCCCCACCCCATCCCTGGATCCATCTTAAAGCTACAGCACTTATTTTCTGGGCATAAAACAGTTGATTAAGGAATAAAACATCATCACAAAATCATCCCAAGACAGTCCCAACTTCCCCAAAAGACAAGACACGTTGGAGGAAGGTGCAGTGAGTGGGCTTGCCTTGTGTACTAGTCACTTGCCTTTTTCTGTCTTTCCTCTGAACGCTCTTTACCGGGTGAATCCCTGTAGAAATGCATGGTGCCTAATCAGACTAGTGATCAGATGAAAGGCTCTGGGTTGAAAGAAAGTTGGCCAGAGATAGAGAAAAGCAGCTTCTTGCATGTGAGCAAAAGGAAACTGCCCTTTTGCCAGAGCTGTGTGTGGAGCAGTGAAGGAGAATGACAGCGCTAAGGCTGCCTCTAGAGTGTGCTTGGGTTATAGGTGAGAGCTGCGTCTTTTGGGTGCAGAAGAGTCCTTTGCGAAAAGCCTTTCTTCCGCCACAAGAAGCTTTTCTTGTCCATCAGCATCTGATTTCTTTGCAGACCTTAGTGAGGGAATAACTTGACCACTTGACCACAAAGGGTTCAGCAACCAGCCAGTTTTGGGGTGGGGGGAGCTCCACAACTTGGACAACACCTGCTTCATAAGCTTTGTCCTGCAGCATTTGACATACATGCCTGTATTCCCAATTCCAAACTATACTGTAACAGCAAAAGTGCATGCCAAAAGAACTGTAAACCCCAACAATACTTCTCCCCACCACACTCAACAACTCTTCCTCAATTGCGTGAGCCAATCATTACACCTTATTCACAACATTAATAATTTTTAATTTATATTATTGAAGAATTTTTATTTTTATATGTTTATTTTGGTTATTAGCTATGGTTTTCTCTAGGAACACAGCCCAGCTCAGCAGCAGTGATACCTCTTGACACCTGGCAACACCTGGGGTGGGCCAAGACAGGCTCTTCCTTCCACAACCCCCCTCCCCCATCTCCATGGTGCAATCTTTCTGCTGACATCACAGGGCACCTCCTCAGACTGCCAGTGACATCACAAGGTGGCAGCCCCATCACTGGGACACCCCATGGTGACAACTGAGGGCTTCTGGGAATTGCCTATAGCCTCAAGCTGGGCTGGGGGGTTGTTCTGGTCAGTTTGGGGGCTTTTATGGGAGGGCCCTCAGGAACAGGCAGGGCAGGGGCTGATCAGAGAGGAATTTGGGGAGCAAGATGGAGGGGTGCTGCACCATCAGCATCAGCAAGAAGCAGAGTTGCTTGTTCCCCACACTACTGAGTCTCTCTACCAAAGGTGAGGGTTTTGAGGGCCCCCCAGGGGCCAGAAGGAGGGTTCAACAAGTCTGGGGCTGCTCTGAGGGTCCCATGGGCACCTCTTGATGTTCTGGCTCTTATGGGAGCTCTGACAGTTCCTCCTGGGCTCTCAGGAGCCAGCTGGATTTTGAGTTGCCATCTTTTGGGGGTTGGATGACCACACCCCTGGTTCTCAGCCCTGTCCACACCCCCAGTTCTGCCCTAACCTGCTTGGGGAGTAGAAGGAGGCAGAACCGGGGGCACAGTCCAGTCCAGGCTCTTTGTCAGCCCCATCTATCACTCCCAGAGCTCCCCGAAATGCCATGAGTGCAACCTGATGCCTCTTTCTGGTACTTTCCAGAGGTGGTGGCCATCTGGGATGTCGTGTCTGCCTACATTCTTGGACAGATGAAGCTGGAAAAGGTTGGCTGATGTCTTGGACCCCTGTGATACCCCTCCCTGAGCATCATAGCACCACCCCAAGAGAAGTCATCTTAGGGTTCCCTGATCTGCCAGGGGTGGAGAGACCTAGCAGAGAGATACAGGATCCTGCCGGGTCCATGCCAAGGGTCATCCCTGGGAATCTTTCCCTGGGTTGGAATTGCTTGGGGTCTTCTTTAGTCGAGGAATTTTTGTGAATATTTTGAAGAGGGAAAGTAAAAAAATTGAGAACATGGGTTTTTCCCACAGTTTTCACATTTCCTTTATTAGAGACTGGATTAGAACAAGGTCACGAAACATCATGCACTTGGTAATGCCAGTGTCTATGTCTGGTGGGAGGGGAAAGTCAGGTTTTGGGTAGGTGAAGCAGTGCCCTGTTCTGCCCCCAGTCCCCAGCCGGGCTGTCAACCATAGCACCTGGGGCGGGGGGTGCTAAGCTGCCCTCTGGCCAAGTGACCAGCAGTCCCACCTGGGGCACGGGCCCACAAAGGCCCAAGGGCTTAAAACAGGCTGAGCACAAGGTATCCAGCACGTGGACCCTGCCTGGTCTGGGACTCTGGGGGGGAACCTGGGAGCTGGTTGCTATATGTGTGTTTTGCTGTACCTTTTCTGTCTGTCTCTCTTTCTAATCCTCTTTTCATGGCACCTTTCAGGTAAATGCTAAATAAATGCTAAGTAATGGGATTATAAGTGGTTTTATGTTGAACTTATTAGTGTATTTATTCCTTTGCCAAAGTTTCCTTAATTTTCTATATTTTTGCCTTCAAATCAGTGTCATGTTTTACCTCTTGAAAATAGCTGGTGGGGATTTCTCCTTTGCACCAACTAGAGTAAAGGAACCTCGAGTTTAACCCCTCGATTCAAGGGTCTGGGATCTAACACTTAACTGTTTTGTCTTCTTCCTGGGCAGGGTGTTCTTGTCCCAGGTCTTGGGACTTTTGCTGTGGTCCCTGAGCAAATCAATGGCACAGAAGAGGTGTATGTTGTTCGAAGACCCATTTTCCAGCTGGACATGGACATGTCTTGTCTACGGGAGCTGGTGTTCCCAACAGTGATGATGCCTGGTAAGAAGGGATCCAGCTCCAGATTTGGGGGGACTGGGTGCCCTCAATTGCCTCCAAAGGGGAGAATCACCTCCAAAAAGCTGGAAGACAGCTTGAGCTGCCCCTAGACCAAACCCGTCTTTCTGGAATCTTGCCATGAATCTCACTTGAAAATTTGCTCAGCTGTGGTAGTGAGAATGCTTTCCTCCTTGCAGGTGACATTGAGATCATGCCACTGGATTACTGGTGGCTGTCCCAGGCCAATTCCCTCCCACCTGATGTGGTGAGGGGCTGTGTGGAGGAGACAATTCTCTTGTACTCCTTCCAGCTGAGGGACGGGCAGTGCCCTGCCTTTGCCTTTGAGAATATTGGAATCCTGTCCTGCCAGGACAATGTCTTGTGCATGCAGTTCCACTGCAGCTGCATTGCAGGACTGGAGAGTCGGGACACCTGGGTGGCTCTGCTGCTCACGGTAAGCTGGCATCTGGAGACATTGAGGTGCTGGAGAGTGCCCAGAGAAGGGCAGAGAGGCTGGGAGAGGATCTGAAGCTCAAGTCTCATGAGGAGCAGCTGTGGGGGCTGAGCCTAAAGAAATGGAGGCTCAGGAGGGACCTCCTTGCTCTCTGCATCTACATGAAAGGAGGATGAAGCCAGGTGGGGGTCAGCCTGTTCTCCCAGATAACAAAAAATAAATTCCACCAGGAGAGGTTAAGGTGGGATTTTAGGGAAAATTTCTTCATGTAAGAGGTTGTTCACCCCAGGCACAGGCTGCCCAGGGCTGTGGTGGGCTCATCATCCTTGAAGGGATTTAAGAGACATGTGGATGTGACCGTGGTTGGGCTTGTTGGCTTCCAAAGGTTCTTCCAACCTTATTGATTTTTTGATTCCATGATATTCATGAATGAAGTTTGGCAAGAGGAGTTTGGAGAATTTGCTCTTATAGGAGCAGGAGACAGGTTTGCTTCCTCCATAGAAATCTCCTGACAGCCCCCCATCACTCTGCAGAGGCTGAGTGTGCCAGGTTCTGGTGTCAACAGTGGAGTGACCACTGCTCAGGGGGTGCAGGTTTCACTGGCTCACATGTTCCCAAGGTGAGTGCATTTCCTTGGTGATTTTCTGGTTCCTTCATTGCCTACAGAGTGTGGGGTCTGCCATTCTTCAAGCCTGTGGCATCATTTGCTTCTGGAGTTGGCCTCACTTACTTTTGTGGGTCCTTTCCAATTCAGGATGTTATCATTCTGTGATTCTAGGTTTCAGCTCGCTGTGTCTGAGGCCTTTTCCACCCAACATACAAAGGCTGCAGAGAAACACAGGGTCAGAACAGGTATGAAATGGGCTCCTGCTTCTCCGTCACACATGGGGTGACCACACACATCCTGTGACCACACAACCTCACAGGCTGCTCCCAAGAGCTTCCTCCTTTCCTAGGGAAACAAGAGGATCCTGGAAAGATTTCTCTCCCTGTGCTGCCATACCAGAGGCCAGGCACGAGGCAGCAAGAGCCAGGGCCAAAGCCACCTGCCAGGTGAAACTCTCATGGTAATAGATTGGAGGGATACATGCACCCTGGGTGAAATCTCCCTCATTGGACTGTGTAGCAACTCATAAAGGTCCACTGGAACAGCCCTAGCTCCCCACTTCTGAACACCTGTGGAGTTTTGGCCTCACGGGAAGCAGGTCCCCTATCTGTCACACATTCATGCTGATGACTGCTGGTATTTCTGCAGTGTGCTCACCCCATTCCCAGCGAGCTCTCTGAGGATGAGGGAGGCAGGTGGGCAGGAGTTATCTCCTTCAGCCAGGTCTGACATCACACTCCTGGCTTCTGAGAACTGCCAGAGAGCACTGCAGGTATGTGCCAGATGGACAGTCCTTCAGTCCTGAAGGAAGCCCCTCAAAAACTGAGGCTAATCATGCCTGACATCTCCAGGTGGTCTGGCAGCTATCTTCAGAATGGGAGCATGGGAATTTCCACTTGAGAGAACAGAAGGTGGAATGGGTGGCGTGGGAAGCCTGGGCTGCTGAGAAGGACCAACAGATGCCGGAGGTAGGGGCAGAAACCCACTGTGTCAGGTCACCCTGGCTGCCCATAGAACCACTTGGGACAGGGGCACAGGGCATGGAATTGTAGGTCAGGGTAGACCATGAAGTACTGAGAACCTGAAGTACCTGTCCGTCCATGGGACAGGTCCCTTGGAGGGGTTGGATGTTTCTGGAGGGCTTAGGGTGTCCTAGGGGGCTTTTGGGCACCCCAGGCAAGTTTGGGAGTAGTCCCTGGGGACTAGGGAGACTCTTGGGATCCCAGGAGATGGGAGTCCCTGGACACCGAAGTTGAGAGAAGGGTCTCAGATGGGGTTAGGGTGGCCTGGGACTTCAAGGGGATTCTTAGGACTCAAGGAGGTGGGTGTCTCTGGGGTGCAGTTGGGGGTCACATAGGTGCAGGGCAGGGATTTCCCTACATATGCCCCAATGGAGAGCTCTGGGGGAACAAAAGCATCTGTAGGCCATGGTGGATAGTCAAGTCTCATGGTCATTTCCAGGGGTCCTCTGGGAAGTGGCACCTCTGGTTTGCTGAAAGTGTCCCCCCGTTGGCAGATATTCCCCGTTGGAGGTGCTTGGGCTCCCCACCATCCATCCCAGCCACCAAGAAAGGGGGTCACTGTGAGGTGGGGGAGGGCTGGACCCCCCCTCCCCACAGAGAAAACGGCAGAGAGATTCCAGCCTGGGATCAGGTGGGTGAATGCAGGGCCAGGTGGGTGGATGTGGGACTGCATGAGCACCGGGTGGGGAAAGGGGAGAAGCAGCTGGCAGCTCTGGGATGCCAATTCCCTGTTGTTGCAGACAGCTTTCCCCACGAGCCATCCAGGTGCTCCGTGGACTGGAACCACATCAGACACGGAGGAACATCTTCATGTTTTTGGCTGAGAACAACCGCCGGCAGCAGGAGCAGCAGAGGCAGTTCTGCAGGTCACTCCAAAGGGATGGAAAGAGGCAGCCCTGAGGGACAGAATCGGGATCTGAAGGCTGCCTTTGGGCTGCCTGACACCTCTCTGACCCCCACCTGGACACCCAGCATCAGTTTGCTATGTGGGACAGAAAAGTCCTGGCTGAAGGCAGAGGGACCTTGATGACAGGCTGTCCCCTTCCCAAACCTGAAAGCATGTCCTTCCTTGGTGGAGTCCTACCCCACACCACCTTGTCCTGAGCGGGGATACCTGTATGGGACACCCAAGGTCTCAGCCCAACCTGGCTTTGCCTCAGCTGCACCAGAGACCTTCTCATGGGCTGGGAAACCACCAGAGCCATCTCCATGGGCACCTTGATGTGATCCGATCCCAGGTGGCCTGAGCCAACCCTGTAAAAATTCACTGTCTTCTGCCTGCCTGTTTGATTGGACCTCTCTCTCTCTCCCTCTCACCTCAGCTCCAGGTGCCGGTCCAGCACATGAAGGATTGGGACTGGAGCTGTGGCTGCAGCAGTGGCTGCTGGTGATGGGGCTGGAAGGCTGCTCACCTGCTGAGGTCCACCTGTGGATACAAAATAAATACCTTTGTTCCTACCTGGACTGAGTGGCCTAGGCCTGGTGATGAAGCTGTCTAATGGCTGGGACTGTGCTGGCACCACTGTCGCGCTGCATTTTGGCTGTACCAAAGTTTTGCATGCTTTTGTTCCTCATTTTGTCCCTATATCTCCTGTTCAAATCCCCCCTTGGTCTTTCCCGGGTTGTGGGTCCTGTCCAGCACTTTGCAATTCCTCCCAGAAGCCTAGAATATTCTGGTGGGGCTGCAAGGCGATTTGGCAAGTTCTCGGTTCTCCTCCCTCTTTTATTGTTCTGTTAATTGTCCCCTGTTCTGGGTCACTCCCCTCCTCACTGGTATTGGTTCTAGATCACCTCCTGCGCCTTTACACGCCCCCTGTACTTAAGCCGAAACCCAAGGGCAAAACCTCACTTTGTATGTGGGCAGCCCTCTGGGTGAAATAAAACCTAGTTGGAACCCACGTGGGAGTCCTCCTTTCTTCTTCCAGGCCACTTGCCACGTTTCTGCCTGAGGCTCATACCCACATGATCAGAAAGGTACTGAGAGGTACCCCTGAATGCAGATATGGGGACCCACGCATAGACCCCGGGGGCTGGGACGGAGGGGGGCGGGTCTTGTGGGGGGACATGAGCTCTTCAGGAAGGTGAGGAGGTGGGTTTGCCTCTTGCCTACTGCTCAGGGTGGACCGAGCAGCAGGTGGGTGTCATGTTTGGATGTGCCTGCTCTTCAGGAGGAACAGGTTAGGTGAGGTTCCTTCACAAGCCCTGGTCCTCATGGGGGACCTGAGCCAGTTCCCAAGGCCTCCATCCTTCCCTGGTACCTGACAGCAGGAGAATCCAAACATCTGGGAGACTTCCAGAGTGCATTTCCTGGTACAGGTGATAAGGAACCAAGAGGGAGTGCTGTCTGGGGAGCAATGATCACCCATGGGATCATTGATGCCTGCTGAGATGTCACTGCCCAGTGAGGTGCCACCATCCAAGTGGAGAAACTGGAGAAGACTGGAAGGAGGAGACAGTGGAGAGCAGTGAGGCACACTTGGGAGTCCTGGAAGATGCACTGGGAGCAGTGCAGGAGACAGGGAGCAATGGAAGAGGCACTGGGAGCCGTGAGGAGGACTCAGGAGCACGGGGGAGACTGTAGAGCACTGCAGAAAGCTGTCACTGGCTTTTACCCTCCCTGAGCAGCCCAACATCTGCCCCACCAACCCTGGGTCTGGGTATTGTTCTCCCCCAGGAAGGGAAGGCACTGTCCTCCTCCTTCATGAGCTCACCTCCCAAATTTGGATACCACCTCCAAAATTTGAACACGTCAAAATGAGGGACACCCTCAGCTCACTTGGAATTTGGAGCAACTGGGAGCTTGATTTTCCTTAGTGTTGTGGAGTCCTGAAGCTCCTGGTCTTGGTGTGGTTCCCATCCCCTCTTGAGTGGTTTCCCATTTCTCTGCTCCACCGTTGTCTTGTGGCAATTCAGAGAGGCCCAGGGTGGCACCCTCGATTGAAGCAGGATGTGTGCATTGAGGCTGTGGTGCTACTGGGTAGGAACAGGCTTTGGGTGGTCCCTGGCTGATCTCAGAGCTCAGCAGTCATGCTGAGGAAGGAGGAGGCAACCCAGACCAATCTTGCTGCCTTTTGGAAGGACAGAGGTTCCTGCAGTGGGCTGAGGGAGCAGTGGGACAGGACATCCAAGGAACACTTGGGGGCGACGTGTCTCTTGAGGACCTGTGCTGGGGCAAGTAGGGACTAAAACAGGTCAATGCCCACAGCACAGCCCCATCAATGTGAAGACATGGAGCTGGTGGGATGGCACCATGGCCTGGGTCCTTCTCACAGTGCTCACCCACAGCTCAGATGCCATGGCCAGACTCACTGTGCCTGAATTGAGTCTATGGGCAAAGGGGCCCTGTCCTGCTGCCCAGGCAAGTCTGTGCTCCTGGGACACTGACACTGACTGACCCCTGTCTTCTCCCCTCTCTTCTCTCCCTCTCCAGGTTCCCTGGTCCAGGCAGCAGTGACTCAGCCATCCTCGCTGTCAGCCAACGTGGGAGACACCGTCAGGATCACCTGCACTGGTAGCAGCAGCAGCTACAATGCGTGGTACCAGCAGAAGGTCCCTGGTACTGCCCCTGTCACTCTGATATATCAGCAAGACAAGAGACCCTCAGGCATCCCTTCGCGATTCTCCGGATCCCAGTCCGGCTCCACGGCCACGTTAACCATCTCTGGGGTCCAGGCCGAGAACGAGGCTGTCTATTACTGTGGTGGTGAGGACAGCAGCAGTGGCAGTTACTTTGGTGTATGGTGGCCATGAGTAAAAGAAAGTGACACAGACTCAAAATGCGGAGGAAATATTTTGGTCCTTCTCCCTTCTTGGTGTGGCTGTGTCCCCTAATGCCTTCATCTACAGATGACCTCCTGTGCTATTTGAGCTACTTTTTTGCAGCCATTCTGCAATTGGCCTGGGCTCTGTTGCTCAAAGGTGCCTATGGCCTTGTCCCTGTGTGTTTTGTCCATGACTGTGGCATTCCCTGTACCCTTGTCCAGGCAGGTCTATGCTCCTGGCACACTGACTGGCTCCACTCCTCTCTTCCCTCCTTTTCCACATGTCCTGGTCCAGGGAGTGCAGAGTCAGCAGCCATCCTCACTGCCAGCCAGGGTGGCAGAGACCATCAGGATCACCTGCTCTGGGGCTAGCAGTGGTAATGGCTATGGCTGGTTCCAGCAGAAGTTCCCTGGCACTGCCCCTGTCACTGTGATCTACTGGAATGACAGGAGACCCTCGGGCATCCCTTCATGATTCTCTGGCTCTGGGGGCACGTTAACCATCTCTGGGGTCCAAGCCGAGGACCCCAGAGGCTGTCTATTTCTGTGGTAGCTGGGACAGCAGCAGTATTGATGGGGGTGATGAAGCCAATGAGTAATGGGAAAGTGAGACACAGAACCCAGTGTCAAGACAGGAAGGTTTTGAGCCATTTCTTCTCATGGCCAATCTAAGCTGTGATAGTGGTGTTGCGGCAGGTTCATGTCCCATGCCTAAGGACATGAATGTGCATGACAAGGCACAGGGGGTGACCCTTTCCTGTGTTCTCATAATAGGAATGGCACTGCCTCATCCCCAGCCTTGTTGCCTGTTGCTTCAGGCTGCCTCCTCCTGCTACTGCCCCCTCCTGCTGCTGCCACTGAAGCTGCCTCTGCTACATTGCCCTGGGCCAGGCTGGGCCCTGGCTCCCCCATGTTTCTGTAGCCATGACCAGGTCCCTTTCCCTCAGAGGGTGATGTTCTACTCTTCTGCTGCTGCCAGCTCTCCTTCCAGGGCCACAGGTCTCCAATCTTCCTCTCTCTATTGAGGCTGTGTGTCCTACTGTGGCACCAGAACCATTGGACACAGGGGACTGTCACATTGCCTGGGCTCCTAGGGAAATGACTGACTCTTCTCATGCTACCCCTCTCCTTCTCCAGGCTCCCTGGCATAGGAAGGATCATTGATACAGCCATCCTTAGTGTCATTAAACATGGGTGAAACCATCAAGATCACCTGCTCCAGAGGAGCAACAACTATGGCTGGTACCAGCAGAAGGACCCATACAGTGCCCCTCTAACTCTGATCACCAACAGCAACAAGAGACCCTCGGACATCACTTCACAGTTCTCTGGATCCATGTCCTGCACCATGAACACATTAACCATCTCTGGGGTCCAGGCCATGGACAAGACTCTCTATTTCTGTGGTGGCTGGGACAGCAGCAGCTTTGCTGGGCAACGTCCATGGCACAACCCCACCAGTGCGAGGACATGGAACTGGATGAGATTGCACCACGGCCTGGGTCCCTCCCACCCTGCAGTGCTCACCCACAGCTCATGTGCCACAGCCAGAGTCCCTGTGCCTGGAGGGCCTTTGGGCCATGTTCCCCTGCCCAGCCTGATCTGTGCTCCTGGGACACTGACTGACCCCCCTTTTCTCCTTCTCCCTCTCCAGGCTCCCTGGTCCACGCAGTGCTGACTCAGCAGCCATCCTCACTGTCAGCCGATGTAGGAGACATGATCAAGATCACCTGGACGGGGGGCAGTAGCAGTGGCTGGTATGCCTGGTTCCAGCAGAAGCTCCCTGTCACTGTGATCTATAGGGATTCCAACAGACCCTCGGGCATCCCTTCGCGATTCTCCAGTTCTGCATCCGGCACCACGGCCACGTTAACCATCTCTGGGGTCCAAGCCGAGGACGAGGCTGTCTATTTCTGTGGTAGCTATGAATACAGTGGCAGCAGCTATGGTGTGTGGTCACAATGAGGAACAGAAAGTGACAGAGACTCAAAATGCAGAGGAAACCGTTTGGCCCTTCTACCTCCTGGCAGCTCATGGTGTAGTTGTGTCCCCCACAGCCTCTTGCTCCTGATGATCATGTCCTCCTCTGCTGCCAGAGCTGCTGTTGGGCAGCCCTTCTGCAACGGGCCAGGCTCTGCTCCTGGAATGTGCCTGTGACCATGTCCATGTCTGACTGTTTCATTCCCTGTAACATTTTCCAGACAGGTCTGTGCTCCTGGGACACTGACTGACCCCTGTCTTCTCCCGTCTCTTCTCTCCCTCTCCAGGTTCCCTGGTCCAGGCAGCAGCAGTGACTCAGCAGCCATCCTCGCTGTCAGCCAACGTGGGAGACACCGTCAGGATCACCTGCACTGGTAGCAGCAACAGCTATGGCAGAAGATCCCTGGCACTGGCCCTGTCACTGTGATCTATGATAACAACAAGAGACCCTTGGACACCCCTTCACGATTCTCTGGCTCTGGGAACATTTCAGCCATCTCAGGGGTCCAAGCTGCAGATGAGCCTGTCTATTTCTGTGGTAGCATTGACAGCAGCTATGTTGGTGTAATGAAAATGATGGATTTTCACACTATGTACAGAGGAAAGAAAAATTGCATTTTACTGTTCTCATCACCAAGGAGGGTAGTGGATGCGAGGCTGGGGGAGGTTTTGTTCTCCTCTGTATGACTGTGGCTCCCCTCTTTTGTGTCATAGAGCACTGGAGGTGAACTTGGGGATAGGAATCATTGTTCTGGTCCCTACAAAACTCATGCTGTGGCTTTGTCCCCCATCCCACTACCTCTTGCTACACATGACCATGTTCTCCTGCTCCTGCCAGAGGTGCCTTTGTGCTGGGATACCTTGGGGTACATTTGGCTTGGCTCTGCTCCCTAAATTCACTCATAGCTGTGGTTGCACCCATTCTCCTCTGAATGTGGCATTCCCCATCCCCCTGCCCAGGAGACGGCCATGTTCCTGAAACATGGAAACAAGGAAACCCCTGTTCTCCCCACTTTTGTCCTTCTCCACAATCCCTGGCACAGGCAGCATCTCTGAGTCAGCCATCCTCAGTGCCAGCCAGTCTGGGGGGAACCATCAAGGTCTTCTGCCCCAGGGATAGTTGTGGCTGTGCCTGCTTCCAGCGGAAGGTCCCTGACGGTGCCCCCGTGATCTGTGATAGCTCCAAGAGACCCTCAGTGGTGCTGCAAGACATTAAATTGACACAGCTCCTGGAAGTGAAAAGCTGTGGTGGGGCTACTTGTCCTTCTCCTCAAAAGGTCCTACCCTATGGCTGCTCAGAGGAGCTGAGCATGATCTGTCCCGGTGATGGGCATTCTGTCATGATCTCTGGACATTCTGGTCTCTGCCAGTCCCTGCCAGTTCAGCCCTGATGCAAACTCATCTCTGGAGAAAGCAACTGTGCCAAAGGGCCCCGTGTCTGTGGGAGAGGCTCTCCCCGGTGAGCACAGCCTGCCGTGGGCAGGGTGCCAGACAGAGACCCTGATGGTTGTGGCCAGGGCTGGAGGAATCTCTGCAGCTGGTGGAAGCCGTGGCAGGGGTGAGAGGCAGCAAGGGCCGAGTCCTGTGCCGGGCTCTGCTCTCAGTTCCTGCAGCGCTGTCCCTGACGCCCTTCTTGTCCCCACACGGTGTCAGTGTGGCTGCACTGCACAGTGCTGAGGCTCACCGGGCAGGCGGGAGGCGAAGGGGCTGTGGCCAGCCAGGTGCCAGCGTGTGCCAGCGAGGTTCAGAGCAGCCCCGCAGGCTCCTTTGGCGGCTGCCGTGGGCCGCGCTGTGCGCAGGAGGCAGAGGGGCTGCCCCTGGCCGGACAAGAGTGCAGGTGCCCCGTGCTCCTGCTTGCTACAAACACCACACCAGCTCTGCCCACACTTGCTGCAAAGCTGCTGGACACCCTCAGCTCACTTGGAATTTGGAGCAACTGGGAGCTTGATTTTCCTTAGTGTTGTGGAGCCCTGAAGCTCCTGGTCTTGGTGTGCTTCCCATTCCCTTTCAAAGCCCCATTTCTCTGCTCCACCGTTGTCTTGTGGCAATTCAGAGAGGCCCAGGGTGGCACCCTCGATTGAAACAGGATGTGTGCATTGAGGTTGTGGTCCTACTGGGCAGGAACAGGCTTTGGGTTGTCAGGGCTGAGCAGGGCTCTGGGCTTGATGCAGCTTCATGTCCCCCTTCCATGACCACTGACCCTGAATGGCCTCCCTCTCGCCCCATGCTGTGCAGGAGGAGACCCTGGGGCTGTGCAGTGCCTGGCATTGCCATGTCACAGACCCACCACCTCATTCTGCTGCCAGACACGTCCTCTAACTCAGCCACATCTCTTCATGGGGCCATGGCCTTGGGCTCAAGGCCTTGGGCTCTGTCTGAGGCAGTGATCCCTCTGTTCCACCAGGACCTTTTGGCACAGGAGCCCCATCCTGCAGGTCAGAGAGGGCTGTCCTGGGGCACAGACTGACAACCCTCTTCTCTCCTTTCTCTCTCCATATCCCCTGGTTCAGGCAGCACCTGTGAGTCAGCTGTATGAGCTATCTGCCAGTGTGGGAGAGACTTTCAAGATCAGAAGCATTGGCTGTGCCTGGTCCCAGCTGAAGTCTCTGTCACTGTGATCTATGGTAGCAGCAAGAGACCCACAGTGCTGCTGGACCCTGCCAGTTCAGCCCTGATGCAAACTCATCTCTGGAAAAAGCAACTGTGCCAAAGGGCCCCGTGTCTGTGGGAGAGGCTCTCCCCGGTGAGCACAGCCTGCCGTGGGCAGGGTGCCAGACAGAGACCCTGATGGTTGTGGCCGGGGCTGGAGGAATCTCTGCAGCTGGTGGAAGCCGTGGCAGGGGTGAGAGGCAGCAAGGGCCGAGTCCTGTGCCGGGCTCTGCTCTCAGTTCCTGCAGCGCTGTCCCTGACGCCCTTCTTGTCCCCACACGGTGTCAGTGTGGCTGCACTGCACAGTGCTGAGGCTCACCGGGCAGGCAGGAGGCGAAGGGGCTGTGGCCAGCCAGGTGCCAGCGTGTGCCAGCGAGGTTCAGAGCAGCCCCGCAGGCTCCTTTGGCGGCTGCCGTGGGCAGGATCACCTGCACCAGTAGCTACAGCAGCAGTTGGTATGGCTGGTTCCAACAGAAGGTACCTGGCACTGCCCCTGTCACTGTGATCTACCGGAATGATAAGAGACCCTCAGACATCCCTTCGCGATTCTCCAGATCCGGGTCCGGTTCCTCAAACACGTTAACCACCTCTGGGGTACAAGCCGAGGACGAGGCTGTCTATTTCTGTGGTGCTGATGACAGCAGCAGTGATGCTGCCACAGTGGTACAGAGGATTGTTGAAGTGATAGAAAAACCGACCGTGGCATAGTTCTGTACTGAGTCCCTACATTCCAGTGTCAAGCATCAGGGTAGATGTTCCTGCCTTACTGAACCCTGTCTTTTTCCATCTTTTTCACTAGCACCCCTCATCCATTCTCTATTGCCAAGTCAGCCATCCTTGGTGTCAGCTAATCTCAGAGAAACCACAAAGATCAGCTGCTCTGGGCTTAGCACTAGCTAGACTTATGCTGGCTGATCCAGGCACAGAGTCCCTGGCAGTGCCCCTGTCACTAGAGTAACAACATAACCTGGAGAATCCCTTTACAGTTTTACTTGTCTGCCTCCACCACCAAAGCAGCAGCATTTGGAAAGGCAGAGGCAGGTCTGGGAAGGGTGGTGTGGAGAGGCCTCTGCAGGTGTGTGGGGCTGGCCAGGCTGGGCCCTCGCCCTCCTGCTCCAGGGGCTTCAGGATGCAGAGCCCTTCTGTTGCCTCTGGTGCTGCTGACAAGGGAGAGAGTCACTGGTGCTGGGGCAGGGCCTGCAGTGGGGGTGCTGTGGCACTGCAGCACTGGTAGGGGGCCATGTGTTTGCCTGGGTGGAAGAAGTGCAGAAGTCCCTGTGTGGGAAGGAAGAGATGGAGGAGTTGATCTTTGCTAAAATTGAGGGGTCTTTGCCCACACACCTCCATCCAGCTCAGCATAGTCCTATGGCTCCTAAGATACAGCTTGTGGTGTCCTGGCTTGCAGCAGGACCTGTTTTTCCCAGCTGAGTGCCCAAGGGAGCAGGTGGCCTGGAGCGATCGTCCTGCAGATGGCTGTGGGACCAGTGGGACAGGAGGTCCAACGAACATTTGGGGGCCTTGTAGCCATGGAGGGCCTGTGCCTGGGCAAGTAGGGGCTGAAAACAGGTCAATGCCCACAGCACAGCCCCATCAATGTGAAAACATGGAGCTGGTTGAAATGAACCATGGCGTGGGTCCTTCTACTCTTCACAGTGCTCATCCACAGCTCAGATGCCATGGCCAGACTCACTGTGCTTGAAGTAGGCATTTTGGCACAGGGGCCTTGTCTGGCTGCCCAGGCAGGTCTGTGCTCCTGGGACACTGACTGACCCATGTCTTCTCCCCTCTTTCCTCTCCCTCTCCAGGTTCCCTGGTCCAGGCAGCACTGACTCAGCAGCCATCCTCACTGTCAGCCAACGTGGGAGACACCGTCAGGATCACCTGCACTGGTTACAACAGCTACTATGGCTGGTTCCAGCAGAAGGTCCCTGGTACTGGCCCTGTCACTGTGATCTATGCCAATAGCAACAGACCCTCGGACATCCCTTCGCGATTCTCCGGCTCTGGGGGCACGTTAACCATCTCTGGGGTCCAAGCCGAGGACGAGGCTATCTATTTCTGTGGTGGCTATGAATACAGCAGCAGCAGTAGCTATGGTGTGTGGTCACAATGAGGAACAGAAAGTGACAGAGACTCAAAATGCAGAGGAAACATTTTGACCCTTCTCCCTCCTGGCCGCTCATGGTGTAGCTGTGTCCCCCACAGCCTCTTGCTCCTGATGATCATGTCCTCCTCTGCTGCCAGAGCTGCTGTTGTGCAGCCCTTCTGCAATGGGCCAGGCTCTGCTCCTGGAATGTACTTGTGACCATGTCCATGTCTCACCTTGTGGCATTCCCTGTAACATTGTCGAGGCAGGTGTGTGTACCTGGGACACTGACTGAGCTCCTCTTCTCTCCTCTGTTTGCCCCCTCTTCAGGTTCCCTGGTCCAGGCAGTATCGCCAAGTTAGCCATCCTCTGTGTCAGCCAACTTAGGAGAGACTGTCAGTATCACCTGCTCTGAAGGCAATCTGAAAAAATACTCTGCTTGGTACCAGCAGAAGTTCCCTGTCACTGCCCCTGTCACTGTCATCTATGGTGATGACCAGAGACCCTCGGGCATCCCTTCGCAATTCTCCGGATCCACATCCGGCACCACGGCCACATTAACCATCTCTGGGGTCCAAGCCGAGGACAAAGCTGTCTATTTCTGTGGTGCCCGGGACAGCAGCAGCTATGCTGATGAAGCGACAAAGAGTGAGGAATGAAAAACATAGATTTTCAGTTCTCCTCGTGGCCAAGCAGGGTTCTGGATGTGGGACTGGGGCAGGTTTATGTTTCCCCTGCATGACCATGGCTATGAATTCCCTTTTTTGTCCTAGAGACCAGGAGGTGACTTTGTGGCTCGGGACAATTGTCCTTGTCTCTACAAAATTCATGGTATAGCTATATTCCCCACCTCACTGCCTCTGACTACAGATAACCATGTCTTCCTGCATCTGCCACAGCTGCCTCTCTGCTGAAATGCCTTGGCCTGGGCTCGACTCCAAATAGGCTGGTGACAGCACCTGGGTCCATTCTTCTCTAACTGAGGTATTCCCTGTAACTTTGCTCCCTAAGTAGGTCTGTTCTCCTGGGGCACCGACTGACACCCTCTCCTCCCCTCTCTCCTCTCTCTCTCTCTCCAGGTTCCCTGGTCCAGGCAACAGCAGTGAGTCAGCCATCCTCACTGTCAGCCAATGTGAGAGACACCGTCAGGATCACCTACACTGGGGGTACCTATGGCAGCTCTGGTTGGTATCAGCAGAAGGTCCCTGGCACTGCCCCTGTCACTGTGATCTACAACAATAACCAGAGACCCTCAGACATCCCTTCACGGTTCTCCAGATCTGGTTGGGGTTCCTCAAACACATTAACCATCTCTGGGGTCCAAGCCGAGGACGAGGCTGTCTATTTCTGTGGTGGCCAGGACAGCAGCAGTGGCAGCTGGAATGGTGATATAGGGAGATGCGGAAATGAGGTACAGAGGAGTAAAATGATGGAGTTTTCTGCCCTCCCTCTCAGGGCTGAGCAGGGCTCTGGGCTTGATGCAGCTTCATGTTCCCCCTCCATGACCACTGACCCTGAATGGCCTCCTGCTTGCCCCATGCTGTGCAGGAGGAGACCCTGGGGCTGTGCAGTGCCTGGCATTGCCATGTCACAGCCCCACCACCTCATTCTGCTGCCAGCCACATCCTCTAACTCAGCCACATCTCTTCATGGGGCCATGGCCTTGGGCTCAAGGTGGCCCAGGGAGGCACCCTCGATTGAAACAAGACATGTGTGCATTGAGGTTGTGGTCCTACTGGGTAGGAACAGGCTTAGCGTGGTCCCTGGCTGATCTGAGAGCTCAGCAGTCATGCTGAGGAAGGAGGAGGCAACCCAGACCAATCTTGCTGCCTTTTGGAAGGACAAAGACTCCTGCAGGGGGCTGAGGGATCAGATGGCTGAAGGAGCCGTGGGACAGGAGGTCCCAGGAACATTTGGGGGCCTTGTAGCCATGGAGGACCTGTGCCTGGGCAAGTAGGGGCTGAGAACAGGTCAATGCCCACAGCTCAGCCCCATCAATGTGAAAACATGGAGCTGGTGGGATGGCACCATGGCCTGGGTCCTTCTACTCTTCACAGAGCTCATCCACAGCTCAGATGCCATGGCCAGACTCACTGTGCCTGAATGAGGCATTTTGTCACAGGGACCTTGTCTGGCTGCCCAGGCAGGTCTGTGCTCCTGGGACACTGACTGACCCCTGTCTTCTCCCCTCTCTTCTCTCCCTCTCCAGGTTCCCTGGTCCAGGCAGCAGTGACTCAGCCATCCTCGCTGTCAGCCAACGTGGGAGACACTGTCAGGATCACCTGCACCAGTAGCTACAGCTACAGCAACTATGGCTGGTACCAGCAGAAGGTCCCTGGCACTGCCCCTGTCACTGTGATCTACTACAATGACAAGAGACCCTCAGACATCCCTTCGCGATTCTCCGGATCTGGGTCTGGTTCCTCAAACACGTTAACCATCTCTGGGGTCCAAGCCGAGGACGAGGCTGTCTATTTCTGTGGTGGCAGGGATGGCAGCAGTGGCAGTTACTATGGTATGTGGCGGACATGAGTAACAGAAACCAACACAGACCCAAAATGCAGAGGAAACATTTTGGCCCTTCTCCCTCCTGGCCCTTCTCCCTCCTGGCAGCTCTGGGTGTGGCTGTATCCCCCAATGCCACCTGCTTCAAATGACCTCCTGTGCTGCCTGAGCTACTTTTGTGCAGCCATTCTGTAATGGGCTGGGCTCTGTTGCTCAAATGTGCCTGTGGCCTTATCACTGTGTGTTTTGTTCCTGATTGTTGCATTCCCTGTACCCTTGTCCAGGCAGGTCTGTTCTCCTGGGACACTGACTGGCTCTACTCCTCTCTCCTCTCTTCTCTCCTTTTCCACATGCCCTTGTCCAGGGAGTGCAGAGTCAGCAGCCATCCTCACTGCCAGCCAGGATGGCAGAGACCATCAGGATCACCTGCTCTGGGGCTAGCAGTGGTAATGGCTATGGCTGGTTCCAGCAGAAGGTCCCTGGCACTGCCCCTGTCACTGTGATCTACTTCAATGACAAGAGACCCTCGGGACCCCTTCACAATTTTCTGGCTCTGGGGGCACGTTAACCATCTCTGGGGTCCAAGCCAAGGATTAGGCTGTCTATTTCTGTGGTGACAGCTGGGACAGCAGTGCTGGTGAGGATTGAGGTGCCCTGCAGCATGGTTGTTGTTGGCCATGGCTGCTGGGAGATGCTGTGTCTGGGGAATGACTGAGGTTTGAAAACTGCCTTTTACATGAATGTTTTTGCAGACTGATAGTGCATCAGAGGCCCTTGGCCTTAGTGAACCCTGGCAGGACCAACAGCCTGTTCTCCCATGGGAACATTTGGTCATCACCATGTCAGGTTTAACTCACCATAAATCTGGCAGGTATTCTCTGCAGCTGAAGTGTGGTATGGGAAGAATCCCCTAATGAGGGAGCTGAGTGGGAGCTGGGGAAAGATGTATGGGCAGGTTCATGACTTGTGGATAGAGTCTGAATTTCATGGAGGAGCCATGGCCCAGGCATATGGTGGCTTAAAAGCAAAACAAGGCCCACGGCACAGCCCCACAAAGTGTGAATACATGGAACTGGGGGATTGCACCTTGGCCTGGGCTCCTCCCTTCCTCACAGTGTTCACCTACAGCTCAGGTGCCATGGCCACCTCTCACTCTGCCTGGATGGGGCTTCTGCACCCCGGGCCACATCTTGCTGCTCTGGGCAAGCTGTGTTCCTGGGGCGAAGATTGATCTCCTTCTTCTTCCCTCTCTCCTCTTCCTCTCCAGGTTCCCTGGTCCAGGCAGCACTGAGTCAGCAGCCATCCTCACTGTCAGCCAATGTGGGAGACACCATCAGGATCACCTGCACTGGGAGTAGCAGCAACTATTATGGCTGGTATCAGCAGAAGGTCCCTGGCACTGGCGCTGTCACTGTCATCTATAGTAGTACCAACAGACCCTCGGTCATCCCTTTGCGATTCTCCGGATCCAAGTCCAGCTCCACGGCCACATTAACCATCTCTGGGCTCCAAGCTGAGGACAAGGCTGTCTATTTCTGTGGTAGCAGGGACAGCAGTGATGCTGGAATAGAGACACAGATTTTCAAGTGATGTACCAAAGAATTAAAAATGGCAAATTTAAATATTAAAATTAAAATAGTCAAAATTCAGAGCTGTGGTGGTGCGTAGGAGACAAAAACCTGCCCCATCCAGCATCCGCCACTCTGCTTGTTCCCTCTCTCCCCTTCCTCTCCAGGTTCCCTGGTCCAGGCAGTGCTGAGTCAGCAGCCATCTTCACTGTCAGCCAATGTGGGAGACAGGGTCAGGATATCACCTGCACTGGGAGTAGCAGCAACCCTTATGGCTGGTTCCAGCAGAAAATCCCTGACACTGGCCCTGTCACTGTGATCTATAGCAATACTATCAGACCCTCGGGCATCCCTTCACGATTCTCCGGATCCAAGTCCGGCTCCACGGGCACGTTAACCATCTCTGGGGTCCAGGCCGAGGACGAGGCTGTCTATTTCTGTGGTGGCAGGTACAGCAGCAGTGATGCTGCACAGTGACATGGAACAATGGGGAAGTGATACAAAAGCCTCCTGCCTCAGCTCTCTCTTGGAGTCTTATGACAGTGCCCATCTCCTGTCATTTGGAGGAGGGATGACCTCCCAGCAGCCCTGTCCCTGCACACTGCACCAGGGCCAGTGTCCTCCTGTGCTCCTCAGCTGTGTCCAGGGCCCTGCTGGTTGCCTCCCAGCCCAGATGTGCCTGAAGCCCCTGGAAATCACCCAAAGGGCTTTAGCCTTGTGGGCCCAGCACCCAGAGCTGGGGAAATGCCATGGGCCAGGGCCAAAGCTTTGATTTTTAAGCCTAGGAAGGGACATTTCCTTAGATATAAGATACATCAGCTTGTGGTGTCCTGGCTTGCAGCAGGACCTGTTTTTCCCAGCTGAGTCCCCAAGGCAGCAGGTGGCCTGGAGTGATCTTCCTGCATTAGACGGAAAGAGGGAAAGGGAACAGTGGGACAGGAGCAGTCACAAAATGTTGGTGGCCACATTTCATGAAGAGTCTCTCTTGGGAAGGCAGGCACATAAGAGGGTGTTGGGTGCCACAAAGTGAGAGGATGAAGCTGATGGCATCACACTATGGCCTGGGACCCTCCTCTCCTCACAGGACTCGCCTTCATCTCAGATGCCATGGCCAGACCTGCTGAGCCTGAACTGGGTCCATGGGCACAGGGGCCTCATGCTGCAGCCCTGGCAGGTCTGTGCCCCTGGGACACTGACTGACCCCTGTCTTCTCCCCTCTCTTCTCTCTCTCTCCAGGTTCCCTGGTCCAGGCAGCACTGACTCAGCCATCCTCGCTGTCAGCCAATGTGGGAGACACCGTCAGGATCACCTGCTCTGGGATTAGCAGCAGCTATGCTTATGCTGGCTGGTATCAGCAGAAGGTTCCTGGCACTGGCCCTGTCACTGTGATCTACCAGAGTGACAAGAGACCCTCAGGCATCCCTTCGCGATTCTCCGGATCCAAGTCCGACTCCACGGGCACATTAACCATCTCTGGGGTCCAAGCTGAGGACGAGGCTGTCTATTTCTGTGGTAGCTATGACAGCAGCAGTGGCAACTATGGTGTGTGGGGACTGAGTACCAAAACTGTGACAGACTCCAAAACCAGAGGAGAGATTTTGGCCTTTATCCCTCCTGGCTCATGTGTGGCTGAGGCAGATTCTTGTCCCTCCTCCATGCCTACAGCACGGAATGTCTTCTCTTTGGTGTTGCAGAGATCAGGCGGTGGCTGTGCAGCTGGGGCCCATTATCCTGTTCCCTACACAGATCTTGGTGTAGCTGTGTCCCCCACAGCCTCTTCATACTGAGGACCATGTCTTCCTCTGCTGTCTGAGCGACTTCTGTGCAGCCGTTCTGCAATGGGCTGGGCTCTTCTCCTTAAATGTGCCTGTGAATTCGTCCCTGTATGTTCTGTCCATGACTGTGCATTCCCTGATAACCTTGTCCAGGAAGGTCTGTGCACCTGGGCGACTGGCTGATCCTCTTCTACCCTCTCCCTCTAAGCATTCCATGGTCCAGGCAGCAGCAGTGACTTGGCCATCCTCACTGGCAGGCAACATGGGAGACATCATCAGGACCTCCTGCTCTGGTGGCAATGGCTACTATGGCTGGCATCAGCAGAAGGTCCCTGGCACTGCTCCTGTCACTCTGATCTATGGCAGCAGCACACCCCCAGACATCCCTTCACGATTCTCTAGTTCTGCATCCAACTCTTTGGCCACGTTAACCATCTCTGGGCTCCAAGCTGAGGACAAGACTGTCCATTTCTGTGGTAGCTGGGACAGCAGTGGTGCTGGGGTAGACATACACATTTTCAAGTGATGTACAGAAGAATTAAAAATGGAGATTTTGCTATCATTCTCAAGACCAACCAGAGTTGTGGATGCTGGATGGAGCAGGTTTTCGTCTCCTGTAGTGCACCACTACAGCTCTGAATTTTGCCTATTTTGTGTCCAAAAGAGTAGAAGGTGCCTTTGGGTCTAGTGATCATTGTTTTGGTCCCTACAAAAATAATGTCTTTGTCTCCCACTCCACTAAAACAAGTAATGACCATGTCTTCCTCCTGGTGCCTCTGTGCTGGGATACCTGGGGCTGAGCTCTGCTCCCCACTTGTGCCTGTGGCCTTTTTCCATGTTTGTTCTCCTTTGACTGTTGCATTTCCCATAACCTTATCTGGGCAGGTCTGTGCTCCTGGCGTACTGACTAACTTCTGTCCTTCTCCACTCTCTCCTCTCCCTCTCCAGGTTCCCTGGTCCAGGCAGCAGCAGTGACTCAGCCATCCTCACTGTCAGCCAATGTGGGAGACACCATCAGGATCACCTGCACTGGTAGCAGTGGCAGCTATGGCTGGTATCAACAAAAGGTCCCTGGCACTGGCCCTGTCTCTGTGATCTACTACGATGACCAGAGACCCTCGGACATCCCTTCGCGATTCTCCGGATCCACATCCGGCTCCACAAACACGTTAACCATCTCTGGGGTCCAAGCCGAGGACGAGGCTGTCTATTTCTGTGGTGGCTATGACAGCAGCAGTGGTAGCTATGGTGTGTGGTGACAATGGGTACCAAAACAGTGACACTCTCCAAAACCAGATGAAAGATTTTGGCCTTTCTCCCTCCTGACTCATGTGTGGCTGAGGCAGGTTCCTGTCCCTCCTGCATGCCGACAGCACGGAATGTCCTCTCTTTGGTGTTGCAGAGATCAGGCGGTGGCTGTACAGCTGGGGCCCATTATCCTGTTCCCTACACAGATCTTGGTGTAGCTGTGTCCCCCACAGCCTCTTGATACCGAGGACCATGTCCTCCTGTACTGCAAGAACTTCTTCTGTGTAGCCATTCTGCAATGGGCTGGGCTTTTCCCCACAAATGCACCTGTAACCTTGTCCCTGTGTGTTCTCTCAATGAGTCTAGCATTTCCTGTAAGCTTGTCCAAGGAGGTCTGTGCTTATGAGAGTCTGGCTGACCTCCCTCTTCTTCCTTCCTGCTCTCCTCTCCAGGTTCCCTGGTCCAGGCAGCAGCAATGACTCAGGCATCCTTGCTGTCAGCCAACACGGGAGAGACTGTCAGGATCACCTGCACTGGGAGGAGCTACAGCAACTATGGCTGGTACCAACAGAAGGTCCCCGGCACTGCCCCTGTCACTGTGATCTACTGGAATGACAAAAGACCCTCAGGCATCCCTTCACGATTCTCTGGCTCTGGGGGCACGTTAACCATCTCTGGGGTCCAAGCCGAGGATGAGGATGTCTATTTCTGTGGTAGCTTGGACAGCAGCAGTACTGATGGGGTGATGAAGTCAATGAGTAATGGGGAAGTGAGACACAGAACCCAGTGTCAAGACAGGAACATTTTGAGTCATTTTTCTCATAGCCAATCTAAGCTGTGATAGTGGAGTTGAGGCATGTTCCTGTCCCCTGCCTAAGGACATGATTATGTATGACAAGGCAGAGAAGGTGATTCTTTCTCCTGTCCTAATAACAGGAACGGCACTGCCTCATTCCCAGCCCTGTTGCTGTTGCTTCAGGCTTCCCCGTCCTGGTACTGCTGCTGCTGATACTGAAGCTGCCTCTGCTGCATTGCCCTGGGCCCGACTGGGCTCTGATTCCCCCATGCTTCTGTAGCCATGACCAGGTCCCTTTCCCTCAGAGGGTGATGTTGTACTCTTCTGCTGCTGCCAGCTCTCCTTCCAGGGCCATGGTTCTCTAATCTTCCCCTCTATCGAGGCTGTGTGTTCCACTGTGGCACCAGAACCATTGGGCACAGGGGACTGTCACACTGCCTGGGCTCCTAGGGAAATGACTGACTCTTCTCATGCTACCCCTCTCCATCTCCAGGCTCCCTGGCCTAGGAAGGATCATTGACACAGCCATCCTTAGTGTCATTAAACATGGGTGAAACCATCAGGATCACCTGCTCCAGAGGAACAACAACTATGGCTGGTACCAGGAAAATGTCTCTGGCAATGGCCCTGTCACTGTGAACCATCTTAACGATAAGAGACCCTCGGACATCCCTTCACAGTTCTCTGGATCCATATTCTGCACCATGAATATGTTATCCATCTCTGGGGTCCAGGCCGAGGACGATGCTGTCTATTTCTGTGGTGGCTGGGACAGCAGCAGCTTTGCTGGTCAACGTGGCACACCCCACCAGTGCGAGGACATGGAAGTGGTGGGATTGCACCATGGCCTGGGGCCCTCCCACCCTGCAGTGCTCACCCACAGCTCATGTGCCACAGCCAGAATCCCTGTGCCTGGAGGGCCTTTGGGCCATGTTCCTCTGTTCCGCCTGATCTGTGCTCCTGGGACACTGACTGACCCCCATTTTCTCCTTCTCCCTCTCCAGGTACCCTGGTCCAGGCAGCAGTGAGTCAGCCATCCTCACTGTCAGCCAACGTACGAGATACGGTCAGGATCCCCTGCACGGGGGGTAGCAGTGATGGCTGGTATGTCTGGTTCCAGCAGGAGGTCCCTGTCACTGTGATCTATAGGGATTCCAACAGACCCTCAGGCATCCCTTCGCGATTCTCCGGCTCTATATCCGGCACCACGGCCACGTTAACCATCTCTGGGGTCCAAGCCGAGGACGAGGCTGTCTATTTTTGTGGTGCCCAGGACAGCAGCAGCTATGCTGATGAAGCAACCAAGAGAGAGGAATTAAAAACATAGATTTTCAGTCCTCCTCATGGCCATGCAGAATTCCGGATGTGGGACTGGGGCAGGTTTATGTTTCCCCTGCATGACCATGGCTATGAATTCCCTTTTTTGTCCTAGAGACCACGAGGTGACTTTGTGGCTGGGGACCATTGTCCTTGTCCCTACAAAATTTTTGGTATAGCTATATTCCCCACCTCACTGCCTCTGGCTACAGATGACCATGTCCTCCTGCATCTGCCACAGCTGCCTCTCTGCCGAAATGCCTTGGCCTGGGCTCTACTCCAAATAGGCTGGTGACTCCACCTGGGTCCATTCTTCTCTAACTGGGGCATCCCCTGTAACCTTGCTCCCCAGGCACGTCTGTTCTCCTGGGGCACCGACTGACACCCTCTCCTCCCCTCTCTCCTCTCTCTCTCTCTCCAGGTTCCCTGGTCCAGGCAGCAGCAGTGACTCAGCCATCCTCACTGTCAGCCAATGTGGGAGACACTGTCAGGATCACCTGCACTGGGGGTAGCAGCTATGGCAGCAATGGTGGCTATGGCTGGTTTCAGCAGAAGGTCCCTGGCACTGCTCCTGTCACTGTGATCTACAACAATAACCAGAGACCCTCGGGCATCCCTTCGCGATTCTCCAGCTCTGTATCCGGCTCCACGGGCACGTTAACCATCTCTGGGGTCCAAGCCGAGGACGAGGCTGTCTATTTCTGTGGTGGTGAGGAGAGCAGCAGTGGCAGCTGGAATGGTGATAGAGGGAGATGTGGAAATGAGGTACAGAGGAGTAAAAAGATGGAGTTTTCTGCCCTCCCTCTCAGGGCTGAGCAGGGTTCTGGGCTTGATGCAGCTTCATGTCCCCCTTCCATGACCACTGACCCTGAATGGCCTCCCTCTCGCCCCATGCTGTGCAGGAGGAGACCCTGGGGCTGTGCAGTGCCTGGCATTGCCATGTCACAGACCCACCACCTCATTCTGCTGCCAGACACGTACTCTAACTCAGCTACGTCTCTTCATGGGGCCATGGCCTTGGGCTCAAGGCCTAGGGCTCTGTCTGAGGCAGTGATCGCTCTGTTCCACCAGGACCTTTTGGCACAGGAGCCCCATCCTGCAGGTCAGAGAGGGCTGTCCTGGGGCACAGACTGACAACCCTTTTCTCCCCTTTCCTCTCCACATTCCATGGTTCAGGCAGCATCTGTGAGTCAGCTGTCTGAGGGGTCTGCCAGTGTGGGAGAGACTTTCAAGATCAGAAGCATTGGCTGTGCCTGCTCCCAGCAGAAGTCCCTGTCACTGTGATCTATGGTAGCAGCAAGAGACCCACAGTGCTGCTGGACCCTGCCAGTTCAGCCCTGATGTAAACTCACCTCTGGACACAGCAACTGTGCCAAAGGGCCCCGTGTCTGTGGGAGAGGCTCTCCCCGGTGAGCACAGCCTGCCGTGGGCAGGGTGCCAGACAGAGACCCTGATGGTTGTGGCCAGGGCTGGAGGAATCTCTGCAGCTGGTGGAAGCCGTGGCAGGGGTGAGAGGCAGCAAGGGCCGAGTCCTGGGCCGGGCTCTGCTCTCAGTTCCTGCAGCGCTGTCCCTGACGCCCTTCTTGTCCCCACACGGTGTCAGTGTGGCTGCACTGCACAGTGCTGAGGCTCACCGGGCAGGCGGGAGGCGAAGGGGCTGTGGCCAGCCAGGTGCCAGCGTGTGCCAGCGAGGTTCAGAGCAGCCCCGCAGGCTCCTTTGGCGGCTGCCGTGGGCCGCGCTGTGCGCAGGAGGCAGAGGGGCTGCCCCTGGCCGGACAAGAGTGCAGGTGCCCCGTGCTCCTGCTTGCTACAAACACCACACCAGCTCTGCCCACACTTGCTGCAAAGCTGCTGGACACCCTCAGCTCACTTGGAATTTGGAGCAACTGGGAGCTTGATTTTCCTTAGTGTTGTGGAGCCCTGAAGCTCCTGGTCTTGGTGTGGTTCCCATTCCCTTTCAAAGCCCCATTTCTCTGCTCCACCGTTGTCTTGTGGCAATTCAGAGAGGCCCAGGGTGGCATCCTCGATTGAAGCAGGATGTGTGCATTGAGGTTGTGGTGCTACTGGGTAGGAACAGGCTTAGCGTGGTCCCTGGCTGATCTGAGAGCTCAGCAGTCATGCTGAGGAAGGAGGAGGCAACCCAGACCAATCTTGCTGCCTTTTGGAAGGACAAAGTCTCCTGCAGGGGGCTGAGGGATCAGACGGCTGAGGGAGCAGTGGGACAGGAGGTCCCAGGAACATTTGGGGGCCACATATCCATGCAGTGATTGTGCCTGGGCAGGTAGGGGCTGAAAACAGGTCAATGCCCACAGCACAGCCCCATCAATGTGAAGACATGGAGCTGGTGGGATTGCACCGTGGCCTGGGTCCTTCTCCTCCTCACAGTGCTCACCCACAGCTCAGATGCCATGGCCAGACTTACTGTGCCTGAATTGCGTCTATGGGCACAGGGGCCTTGTCAGGCTGCCCAGGCAGGTCTGTGCTCCTGGGACACTGACTGACCCCTGTCTTCTCCCCTCTCTTCTCTCCCTCTCCAGGTTCCCTGGTCCAGGCAGCACTGACTCAGCCATCCTCGCTGTCAGCCAACGTGGGAGACACCGTCAGGATCACCTGCACCAGTAGCTACAGCAGCAGCTGGTATGGCTGGTTCCAACAGAAGGTCTCTGGTATTATCCCTGTCACTGTGATCTACCGAAATGATGAGAGACCCTCAGACATCCCTTCGCGATTCTCCGGATCTGTGTCCGGTTCCTCAAACACATTAACCATCTCTGGGGTCCAAGCCGAGGACGAGGCTGTCTATTTCTGTGGTGCTGATGACAGCAGCAGTGATGCTGCCACAGTGGTACAGAGGATTGTTGAAGTGATAGAAAAACTGACCATGGCATAGTTCTGTACTGAGTCCCTACATTCCAGTGTCAAGCATCGGGGTAGATGTTCCTGCCTTACTGAACCATGTCTTTTGCCATCTTTTTCACTAGCACCTCTCATCCATTCTCTATTGCCAAGTCAGCCATCCTTGGTGTCAGCTAATCTCAGAGAAACCACAAAGATCAGCTGCTCTGGGCTTAGCACTAGCTAGACTTATGCTGGCTGATCCAGGCACAGAGTCCCTGGCAGTGCCCCTGTCACTAGAGCAACAACATACCCTGGAGAATCCCTTTACAGTTTTACTTGTCTGCCTCCACCACCAAAGCAACAGCATTTGGAAAGGCAGAGGCAGATCTGGGAAGGGTGGTGTGGAGAGGCCTCTGCAGGTGTGTGGGGCTGGCCAGGCTGGGCCCTCGCCCTCATGCTCCAGGGGCTTCAGGATGCAGAGCACTTCTGTTGCCTCTGGTGCTGCTGACAAGGGAGAGAATCACTGGTGCTGGGGCAGGGCCTGCAGTGGGGGTGCTGTGGCACTGCAGCACTGGTAGGGGGCCATGTGTTTGCCTGGGTGGAAGAAGTGCAGAAGTCCCTGTGTGGGAAGGAAGAGATGGAGGAGTTGATCTTTGCTAAAATTGAGGGGTCTTTGCCCACACACCTCCATCCAGCTGAGCATAGTCCTATGGCTCCTAAGATACAGTTTGTGGTGTCCTGGCTTGCAGCAGGACCTGTTTTTCGCAGCTGAGTCCCCAAGGGAGCAGGTGGCTTGGAGCGATCGTCCTGCAGACGGCTGTGGGACCAGTGGGACAGGAGGTCTAAGGAACATTTTGGGGCCATGTAGCCATGGAGGGCCTGTGCCTGGGCAGGTGGGGGCTGAAAACAGGTCAATGCCCACAGCTCAGCCCCATCAATGTGAAAACATGGAGCTGGTGGGATTGCACCATGGCGTGGGCCCTTCTACTCTTTAGAGTGCTCGCCCACAGCTCAGATGCCATGGCCAGACTCACTGTGCCTGAATTAGGCATTTTGTCACAGGGGGCTTGTCTGGCTGCCCAGGCAGGTCTGTGCTCCTGGGAGACTGACTGACCCCTGTCTTCTCCCCTCTCTTCTCTCCCTCTCCAGGTTCCCTGGTCCAGGCAGCAGTGACTCAGCAGCCATCCTCACTGTCAGCCAACGTGGGAGACACCGTCAGGATCACCTGCACCAGTAGCTACAGCTACTATGGCTGGTACCAGCAGAAGGTCCCTGGCACTGGCCCTGTCACTGTCATCTATAGCGATACCAACAGACCCTCGGGCATCCCTTCGCGATTCTCCGGATCCACATCCGGCTCCACAAACACTTTAACCATCTCTGGGGTCCAAGCCGAGGATGAGGCTGTCTATTTCTGTGGTGGTCAAGACAGCAGCAGCTATGTTGCTGAAGTGACAAAGAGAAAATTTCAAATCAAGTGCAGAGGAATTAAAAATATAGATTTTCAGTCCTTCTCTTGGCCAAACAGGATTGTGGATGTGAGACTGGGGCAGGTTTATGTCTCTCCTGCATGACCATGGCTATGAATTCCCATTTTTGTCCATAGAACAGGAGGCTGGGAACCATTCTCTTCCTCTCTACAAAACTCATGGTATAGTCCCCCACCTCACTGCCTCTGGCTACAGATGACCATGTCCTCCATTCTTCTCTAACTGGGGCATTCCCTGTAACCTTACTCCCCAGGCAGGTCAGTTCTCCTGGGGCACCGACTGACACCCTCTCCTCCCCTCTCTCCTCTCTCTCTCTCCAGGTTCCCAGGTCCAGGCAGCAGCAGCGACTCAGTCAATGTGGGAGACACCATCAGGATCACCTGCACTGGGAGTAGCATCAACTGGTTTGGCTTTTACCAGCAGAAGGTCCCTGGCACTGCTCCTGTCACTCTGATCTATGACAACACGAACAGACCCTCGGGCATCCCTTCGCGATTCTCCGGATCCTTGTCCGGCTCCACAGCCACATTAACCATCTCTGGGGTCCAAGCCGAGGATGAGGCTGTCTATTTCTGTGGTGGTGATGACACCAGCAGTGGCAGCTGGTATGGTGATACAGGGAGATGTGGAAATGAGGTACAGAGGAGTAAAAAGATGGAGTTTTCTGCCCTCCCTCTCAGGGCTGAGCAGGGCTCTGGGCTTGATGCAGCTTCATGTCCCCCTCCATGACCACTGACCCTGAATGGCCTCCTGCTTGCCCCATGCTGTGCAGGAGGAGACCCTGGGGCTGTGCAGTGCCTGGCATTGCCATGTCACAGCCCCACCACCTCATTCTGCTGCCAGCCACGTCCTTTAAATCACCTACATCCCTTCATGGGGCCATGGCCTTGGGCTCAAGGCCTTGGGCTCTGTCTGAGGCAGTGATCCCTCTGTTCCACCAGGACCTTTTGGCACAGGAGCCCCATCCTGCAGGTCAGAGAGGGCTGTCCTGGGGCACAGACTGACAACCCTTTTCTCTCCTTTCCCTCTCCATATTCCCTGGTCCAGGCAGCATCTGTGAGTCAGCTGTCTGAGGGGTCTGCCAGTGTGGGAGAGACATTCAAGATCAGAAGCATTGGCTGTGCCTGCTCCCAGCAGAAGTCCCTGTCACTGTGATCTATGGTAGCAGCAAGAGACCCACAGTGCTGCTGGACCCTGCCAGTTCAGGCCTGATGCCAACTCACCTCTGGAGAAAGCAACTGTGCCAAAGGGCCCCGTGTCTGTGGGAGAGGCTCTCCCCGGTGAGCACAGCCTGCCGTGGGCAGGGTGCCAGACAGAGACCCTGATGGTTGTGGCCAGGGCTGGAGGAATCTCTGCAGCTGGTGGAAGCCATGGCAGGGGTGAGAGGCAGCAAGGGCCGAGTCCTGGGCCGGGCTCTGCTCTCAGTTCCTGCAGCGCTGTCCCTGACGCCCTTCTTGTCCCCACACGGTGTCAGTGTGGCTGCACTGCACAGTGCTGAGGCTCACCGGGCAGGCGGGAGGCGAAGGGGCTGTGGCCAGCCAGGTGCCAGCGTGTGCCAGCGAGGTTCAGAGCAGCCCCGCAGGCTCCTTTGGCGGTTGCCGTGGGCCGCGCTGTGCGCAGGAGGCAGAGGGGCTGCCCCTGGCCGGACAAGAGTGCAGGTGCCCCGTGTTCCTGCTTGCTACAAACACCACACCAGCTCTGCCCACACTTGCTGCAAAGCTGCTGGACACCCTCAGCTCACTTGGAATTTGGAGCAACTGGGAGCTTGATTTTCCTTAGTGTTGTGGAGCCCTGAAGCTCCTGGTCTTGGTGTGCTTCCCATTCCCTTTCAAAGCCCCATTTCTCTGCTCCACCGTTGTCTTGTGGCAATTCAGGGAGGCCCAGGGTGGCACCCTCGATTGAAGCAGGACGTGTGCATTGAGGTCAAGGCCCTACTGGGCAAAACCAGGATTAGGGTGGTCCGTGGCTGATCTCAGAGCTCAGCAGTCATGCTGAGGAAGGAGGAGGCAACCCAGACCAATCTTGCTGCCTTTTGCAGAGACAGAGGTTCCTGCAGGGGGCTGAGGGAGCAGTCGGACAGAACATCCAAGGAACACTTTGGGGCCACATGTCTCTTGAGGGCCTGTGTCTGGGCAGGTAGGGGCTGAAAACAGGTCAATGCCCACAGCTCAGCCCCATCAATGTGAAAACATGGAGCTGGTGAGATTGCACCGTGGCCTGGGTCCTTCTCCTCCTCACAGTGCTCATCCACAGCTCAGATGCCATGGCCAGACTCACTGTGCCTGAATTGCATCTATGGGCACAGACACCCTGTCCTGCTGCCCAGGCAGGTCTGTGCCCCTGGGACACTGACTGACCCCTGTCTTCTCCCCTCTCTTCTCTCCCTCTCCAGGTTCCCTGGTCCAGGCAGCACTGACTCAGCCATCCTCGCTGTCAGCCAACGTGGGAGACACCGTCAGGATCACCTGCACTGGTAGCAGCATCAGCTACAATGCGTGGTACCAGCAGAAGGTCCCTGGCACTGCCCCTGTCACTCTGATATACCAGCAAGACAAGAGACCCTCAGGCATCCCTTCGCGATTCTCCGGATCCCAGTCCGGCTCCACGGCCACGTTAACCATCTCTGGGGTCCAGGCCGAGGACGAGGCTGTCTATTACTGTGGTGGTGAGGACAGCAGCAGTGGCAGTTACTTTGGTGTATGGTGGCCATGAGTAAAAGAAATTGACAGAGACTCAAAACGCAGAGGAAACATTTTGGTCCTTCTCCCTTCTGCCACCTCTTGGTGTGGCTGTGTCCCCTAATGCCTTCATATACAGATGACCTCCTGTGCTGTTTGAGCTACTTTTTTGCGGCCATTCTGCAACTGGCCTGGCTCTGTTGCTCAAAGGTGCCTATGGCCTTGTCCCTGTGTGTTTTGTCCAAGACTGTGGCATTCCCTGTACCCTTGACCTGGCAGGTCTATGCTCCTGGCACACTGACTGGCTCCACTCTTCTCTCCTCTCTTCCCTCCTTTTCCACATGCCCTTGTCCAGGGAGTGCAGAGTCAGCAGCCATCCTCACTGCCAGCCAGGGTGGCAGAGACCATCAGGATCACCTGCTCTGGGGCTAGCAGTAGTAATGGCTATGGCTGGTTCCAGCAGAAGGTCTCCAGCATTGCCCCTGTCACTGTGATCTACTTGACTGACAGGAGACCCTCAGGCATCCCTTCACGATTCTCTGGCTCTGGGGGCACATTAACCATCTCTGGGGTCCAAGCTGAGGACGAGGCTGTCTATTTCTGTGGTAGCTTGGACAGCAGCAGTACTGATGGGGGTGATGAAGCCAGTGAGTAATGGGAAAGTTAGACACAGAACCCAGTGTCAAGAGAGGAAGGTTTTGAGCCATTTTTTTCTCATGGCCAATCTAAGCTGTGATAGTGGAGTTGCGGCAGGTTCATGTCCCCTGCCTAAGGACATGAATGTGCATGACAAGGCACAGGAGGTGACCCTTTCCTGTGTCCCCATAATAAGAATGGCACTGCCTCATCCCCAGCCTTGTTGGCTGTTGCTTCAGGCTGCCTCCTCCTGCTGCTGCCCCCTCCTACTGCTGATGAGGAAGCTGCCTCTGCTACATTGCCCTGGGCCAGGCTGGGCCCTGGCTCCCCCATGTTTCTGTAGCCATGACCAGGTCCCTTTCCCTCAGAGGGTGATATTGTACTCTTCTGCTGCTGCCAGCTCTCCTTCCAGGGCCACAGGTCTCCAATCTTCCTCTCTCTATTGAGGCTGTGTGTCCTACTGTGGCACCAGGACAATTGGGCACAGGGGACTGTCACACTGCCTGGGCAGGGCTGTGCTCCTAGGGAAATGACTGACTCTTCTCATGCTACCCCTCTCCTTCTCCAGGCTCCCTGGCCTGGGAAGGATCATTGACACAGCCATCCTTAGTGTCATTAAACATGGGTGAAACCATCAAGATCACCAGCTCTGGGAGTAGCAACAACTATGGCTGGTACCAGCAGAAGGTCTCTTACAGTACCCCTCTAACTCTGATCACCAACAGCAACAAGAGACCCTCGGACATCACTTCACAGTTCTCTGGATCCATATCCTGCACCATGAACACGTTAACCATCTCTGGGGTCCAGGCCAAGGACGATGCTGTCTATTTCTGTGGTGGCTGGGACAGCAGCAGCTTTGCTGGTCAACATCCATGGCACAGCCCCACCAGTGTGAGGACATGGAACTGGTGGGATTGCACCATGGCCTGGGCCCCTCCCCCTCTGCAGTGCTCACCCACAGCTCATGTGGCACAGCCAGAGTCCCTGTGCCTGGAGGGCCTTTGGGCCATGTTCCCCTGCCCAGCCTGATCTGTGCTCCTGGGACACTGACTGACCCCCATTTTCTCCTTCTCCCTGTCCAGGTTCCCTGGTCCACGCAGTGCTGACTCAGCAGCCATCCTCACTGTCAGCCAATGTAGGAGACATGATCAAGATCACCTGGACGGGGGGCAGTAGCAGTGGCTGGTATGCCTGGTTCCAGCAGAAGCTCCCTGTCACTGTGATCTATAGGGATTCCAACAGACCCTCGGGCATCCCTTCGCGATTCTCCGGTTCTGCATCCGGCACCACGACCACGTTAACCATCTCTGGGGTCCAAGCCGAGGACGAGGCTGTCTATTTCTGTGGTAGCTATGAATACAGTGGCAGCAGCTATGGTGTGTGGTCACAATAAGGAACAGAAAGTGACAGAGAATCAAAATGCAGAGGAAACATTGTGACCCTTTTACCTCCTGGCAGCTCATGGTGTAGCTGTGTCCCCCACAGCCTCTTGCTCCTGATGATCATGTCCTCCTCTGCTGCCAGAGCTGCTGTTGGGCAGCCCTTCTGCAATGGGCCAGGCTCTGCTCCTGGAATGTGCCTGTGACCATGTCCATGTCTGACTGTTGCATTCCCTGTAACATGGTCCAGGCAGGTCTGTGCTCCTGGGACACTGACTGACCCCTGTCTTCTCCCCTCTCTTCTCTCCCTCTCCAGGTTCCCTGGTCCAGGCAGCAGTGACTCAGCAGCCATCCTCGCTGTCAGCCAACGTGGGAGACACCGTCAGGATCACCTGCACTGGTAGCAGCAACAGCTATGGCAGAAAATCCCTGGCGCTGGCCCTGGCACTGTGATCTATGATAACAACAAGAGACCCTTGGACACCCCTTCACAATTCTCTGGCTCTGGGAACACTTCAGCCATCTCAGGGGTCCAAGCTGCAGATGAGCCTGTCTATTTCTGTGGTAGCATTGACAGCAGCTATGTTGGTGTAATGAAAATGATAGATTTTCAAACTATGTACAGAGGAAAGAAAAATTGCATTTTACTGTTCTCATCACCAAGGAGGGTGGTGGATGTGAGGCTGGGGGAGGTTTTGTTCTCCTCTGCATGACTGTGGCTACCCTCTTTTGTGTCATAGAGTACTGGAGGTGAACTTGGGGATAGGAATGATTGTTCTGGTCCCTACAAAACTCATGCTGTGGCTTTGTCCCCCATCCCACTACCTCTTGCTACACATGACCACGTTCTCCTGCTCCTGCCAGAGGTGCCTCAGAGGTGCTGGGATACCTTGGGGTACATTTGGCTTGGCTCTGCTCCCTAAATTCACTCATAGCTGTGGTTGCACCCATTCTCCTCTGAATGTGGCATTCCCCATCCCCCTGCCCAGGAGACGGCCATGTTCCTGAAACATGGAAACAAGGAAACCCCTGTTCTCCCCACTTTTGTCCTTCTCCACAGTCCCTGGCACAGGCAGCATCTCTGAGTCAGCCATCCTCAGTGCCAGCCAGTCTGGGGGAAACCATCAAGGTCTTCTGCCCCAGAGATAGTTGTGGCTGTGCCTGCTTCCAGCGGAAGGTCCCTGACGGTGCCCCCGTGATCTGTGATAGCTCCAAGAGACCCTCAGTGGTGCTGGAAGACATTAAATTGACATAGCTCCTGGAAGTGAAAAGCTGTGGTGGGGCTACTTGTCCTTCTCCTCAAAAGGTCCTACCCTATGGCTGCTCAGAGGAGCTGAGCATGGTCTGTCCTGGTGATGGGCATTCTGTCATGATCTCTGGACATTCTGGTCTCTGCCAGTCCCTGCCAGTTCAGGCCTGATGCCAACTCATCTCTGGACACAGCAACTGTGCCAAAGGGCCCCGTGTCTGTGGGAGAGGCTCTCCCCGGTGAGCACAGCCTGCCGTGGGCAGGGTGCCAGACAGAGACCCTGATGGTTGTGGCCAGGGCTGGAGGAATCTCTGCAGCTGGTGGAAGCCGTGGCAGGGGTGAGAGGCAGCAAGGGCCGAGTCCTGGGCCGGGCTCTGCTCTCAGTTCCTGCAGCGCTGTCCCTGACGCCCTTCTTGTCCCCACACGGTGTCAGTGTGGCTGCACTGCACAGTGCTGAGGCTCACCGGGCAGGCGGGAGGCGAAGGGGCTGTGGCCAGCCAGGTGCCAGCGTGTGCCAGCGAGGTTCAGAGCAGCCCCGCAGGCTCCTTTGGCGGCTGCCGTGGGCCGCGCTGTGCGCAGGAGGCAGAGGGGCTGCCCCTGGCCGGACAAGAGTGCAGGTGCCCCGTGCTCCTGCTTGCTACAAACACCACACCAGCTCTGCCCACACTTGCTGCAAAGCTGCTGGACACCCTCAGCTCACTTGGAATTTGGAGCAACTGGGAGCTTGATTTTCCTTAGTGTTGTGGAGCCCTGAAGCTCCTGGTCTTGGTGTGGTTCCCATTCCCTTTCAAACCCCATTTCTCTGCTCCACCGTTGTCTTGTGGCAATTCAGAGAGGCCCAGGGTGGCACCCTCGATTGAAGCAGGATGTGTGCATTGAGGTTGTGGTCCTACTGGGTAGGAACAGGCTTTGGGTTGTCCATGGCTGATCTCAGAGCTCAGCAGTCATGCTGAGGAAGGAGGAGGCAACCCAGACCAATCTTGCTGCCTTTTGGAGAGACAGAGATTCCTGCAGGGGGCTGAGGGATCAGACGGCTGAGGAAGCAGTGGGACAGGAGGTCCCAGGAACATTTCAGGGCCATGTAGCCATGGAGGGCCTGTGCCTGGGCAAGTAGGGGCTGAAAACAGGTCAATGCCCACAGCTCAGCCCCATCAATGTGAAGACATGGAGCTGGCGGGATTGCACCATGGCCTGGGTCCTTCTACTCTTCAGTGTGCTCATCCACAGCTCAGATGCCATGGCCAGACTCACTGTGCCTTAATTAGGCATTTTGGCACAGGGGCCTTGTCTGGCTGCCCAGGCAGGTCTGTGCCCCTGGGACACTGACTGACCCCTGTCTTCTCCCCTCTCTTCTCTCCCTCTCCAGGTTCCCTGGTCCAGGCAGCAGTGACTCAGCAGCCATCCTCACTGTCAGCCAACGTGGGAGACACTGTCAGGATCACCTGCACTGGTAGCAGCAGCTACTATGGCTGGTACCAGCAGAAGGTCCCTGGCACTGCCCCTGTCACTGTGATCTACTACAATGACAAGAGACCCTCGGACATCCCTTCGCGATTCTCCGGCTCTGGGGGCACGTTAACCATCTCTGGGGTCCAAGCCGAGGACGAGGCTGTCTATTTCTGTGGTAGCTGGGACAGCAGCAGTGGCAGTTACTATGGTGTGTGGTGGCCATGAGTAAAAGAAAGTGACAGAGACTCAAAATGCAGAGGAAACATTTTGGTCCTTCTCCCTTCTGTCAGTTCTTGTGTGGCTCTGTCCCCAACAGCCTCCATCTACAGATGACCTCCTGTGCTGCCTGAGCAGGTTTTGTGCCTCCATTCTGCAATGGGCTGGGTTCTGTTGCTCAAATGTGCCTGTGACCTTGTCACTGTGTGTTTTGTCCATGATTGTTGAATTCCTTGTACCCTTGTCCAGGCAGGTCTATGCTCCTGGCACACTGACTGGCTCCACTCTTCTCTCCTCTCTCCTCTCCATCCACTTGCCCTGGTCCCGGCAGTGCAGAGTCAGCAGCCATCCTCACTGCCAGCCAGGGTGGAAGAGACCATCAGGTTCACCTGCTCTGGGGCTAGCAGTGGTAATGGCCTTGGCTGGTTCCAGCAGAAGGTCCCTGGCACTGCCCCTGTCACTGTGATCTACTGGAATGACAGGAGACCCTCGGACATCCCTTCGCGATTCTCCGGATCCACATCCGGCTCCACAAACACGTTAACCATCTCTGGGGTCCAAGCCGAGGACGAGGCTGTCTATTTCTGTGGTGGCTGGGACGGCAGCAGCTACGTTGCTGAAGTGACAAAGAGAAAATTTCAAATCAAGTGTAGAGGAATTAAAAATATAGATTTTCAATCCTTCACTTGGCCAAGCAGAGTTGTGGATGTGAGACTGGGGCTGGTTTATGTCTCTCTTGCATGACCATGGCTATGAATTCCCTTTTTGTCCATAGAACAGGAGGCTGGGAACCATTCTCTTCCCCTATACAAAACTCATGGTATAGTTCCCCACCTCACTGCCTCTGGCTACAGATGACCATGTCCTCCATTCTTCTCTAACTGGGGCATTCCCTGTAACCTTACTCCCCAGGCTGGTCAGTTCTCCTGGGGCACCGACTGACACCCTCTCCTCCCCTCTCTCCTCTCTCTCTCTCCAGGTTCCCTGGTCCAGGCAGCAGCAGTGACTCAGTCAATGTGGGAGACACCATCAGGATCACCTGCACTGGGGGTAGCGGCAACTGGTTTGGCTTTTACCAGCAGAAGGTCCCCGGCACTGCCCCTGTCACTCTGATCTATGACAACACCAACAGACCCTCGGGCATCCCTTCGCGATTCTCTGGATCCAAGTCCGGCTCCACGGCCACATTAACCATCTCTGGGGTCCAAGCTGAGGACGAGGCTGTCTATTTCTGTGGTGGCTGGGACAGCAGTGCTGCTCAGGGTCTTGGTGATGATGGGGTAATTTTTTCACTCCTCGATTGCTGAACCTTTCCCTGTGTAGGGAAGTTTCAAAGCATAGACAATTCCTACCCTTGGTGCCTGCAGCGATTTTGGTTCTTGCTTTACCGCGTCTTGTCTGCAATTGTGTCCTCATGCCACATCCCGTCTGGTGGCCATAGTGTATTCCAGAGGTCCCCATTCCTTTGTCATGCATTATAACCCCACTTCCTGGGGACCCCCTGCCTTGCAGTCCCTGGCTGCTGGCCTGGACGTGGTTCCTGTTGGTCCATGGGCAGGGCTGTCGCCAACGGCCCCAGATACTGGGTGTCTGCAGCAGGTCATGTCCCCAGGCTGTCTGGCCTCAGTGCCTGGGATGAGTGCCCTTGAGGTGCAGTCTGCAGGGAGAAGGTTCTGGCTCTGGCTACAGCAATCCCTCAGAAGTGCCTGGGGTGGGGATTGCACCCAGGGCATCGCACATGTGTGCCTGAAGGCAGAGTTCTGTCATTACTCTTCCCCTGCCTGGAGGGGACTGTGCTCCTGGGACACTGGCTGACTGCCTCTTTTCCCCTGTCTCCTCTCCCTCTCCAGGTTCCCTGGTCCAGGCAGCAGCACTGACTCAGCCATCCTCACTGTCAGCCAACGTGGGAGACACCGTCAGGATCACCTGCACCGGTGGTGGCAGCTACGCTGCCTGGCATCAGCAGAAGATTCCTGGCACTGGCCCTGTCACTGTGATCTATGAAAACACCAAGAGACCCTCGGACATCCCTTCACGATTCTCCGGATCCAAGTCCGGCTCCACGGGCACGTTAACCATCTCTGGGGTCCAAGCCGAGGACGAGGCTGTCTATTTCTGTGGTGGCTATGACAGCAGCAGTGGTGGCTATGGTGTATAATGACAACAAGAACTAGGAAATGTGAATTGCAAGGATTTCCAGAATCCAAAACTATAGAAAAAAATTCAGCCCTCCTCCCTTTTGGCTGGCTGTGGGGTAGATTTCTATCCCTTCTGTACAGCAATGGCTACAAATGTCCTTCTTCCATTGTCCCACAGAACTGGAGGTTCTCTTGTTTTCCACCATGTCTGAAGGTCATTGTTGTTGTCCCTACACAGATCAGTGTGGCTTTGTCCCCCAGCCCATCACATCTTGCTGATGATCATGTCCTCTTCCTGCTCCCTCTGTGCTGAGGTGCCATGGGCTGTGTCACTGTGATCTATGCCAATAGCAACAGACCCTCAGGCATCCCTTCGCGATTCTCTGGATCACAATCCGGCACCACGGGCACGTTAACCATCTCTGGGGTCCAAGCCGAGTATGAGGTTGTCTATTTCTGTGGTAGCTGGGACAGCAGCAGTACTGATAGGGGTGATGAAGCCATGAGTAATGGGAAAGTGAGACACAGAACCCAATGTCAAAACAGGAAGGTTTTGAGCCATTTTTCTCATGGCCAATCTAAGCTGTGATAGTGGAGTTGAGGCAGGTTCCTGTCCCATGCCTGTGTACATGAATGTGCACAACAAGGCACCGGAGGTGACTCTTTCCCCTGTCCTCATAATAGGAATGGCACTGCCTCATCCCCAGCCTTGTTGTCTGTTGCTGCTTCAGGCAACCCCCTTCTGCTGCCGCTGCTACTGTTGCTAATGAAGCTGCCTCTGCTGCATTGCCCTGGGCCAGGCTAGCCTCTGATTCCCCTATGTTTCTGTAGCCATGACCAGGTCCCTTTCCCCCAGAGGGTGATGTTCTACTGTTCTACTGTTGTCAGTTGTCCTTCTAGGGCCATGGGTCTCTAATCTTCCTCTCTCTGTTGAGGCCGTGTGTCCCACTGTGGCATAAGAACCACAGGCAAACCTGTCGCATTGTCTGGGCAGAGATGTGCTCCTGAGGCAATGGCTCCCCCCCATCTTATTGCCTTTCAGCTCTCCCTCTCCAGGCTCTCTGGTCCATTCAGTCATCCTCGCTGCCAGCCAAGCTGGGACAAACTCTCTGGGCTATATGCTCTGGGAGCAGCAATGATTATGGCTGGTACCAGCATAAGGTCCCTGGCACTGCCCCGTCACTGTGATCTACTGGAATGACAGAAGACCCTCAGACATTCCTTCACGATTCTCTGGTCTTGTGTCTGGCTCCAGAGGGTCACTGGTGTTCAAGCTGAGAGCAAGGCTATCTATTACTGTGGTAGCTTTGACAGCAACAGTGCTGCTCTCATGGTGATACTGAGCCACAGGCAAGTGAGACCTTGAGTTTCAAAAAGGCTGGTTTTGGTGCCTCATTCCACTCTGCCAGGCATGGCCAACTTTCCAGCTTTGGGACTTTTCCTTTCTCTCCCTGGTTCCCATCCCTGTGTGTGCCATGTCTCAAGGCTGAGACTCTGAGCATGATGTGGCACTGAGGCAGGTTTCCTAGAGAACATGTGGATGACCCATCCCTGGAAGTGTTCAAGGCAAGGTTATATGAGGCATTGAGCAATTTGATCTAGTGAAAGGTGTCATTGCCCATAGCAGAGGTGTTGATGGTATTTAATGTCCCTTCCAAATCAAACCATTCCATGATTTTATGACTATGTTCCCAGTGACTGGGCCCTGGTGCTGCAGAAGCCCTGGCCTGGTCTCATCCTCACTGCCCAATATCTGTGTGAGGGACAGAGGAGCTGGAACCATATTAGGAGCTGCAGCCTGTGAAGCTGCCCAAGAACACCTTTGTCACATATCTGCTCCACAGTCTGAGTCCTGCCCAGGACCCAGCAGCATTGCAGCCGCCCTGGCAGCTCAGGGCTGGGTGTGTGGGTGTTTGCCAGGACACAGGAGCCCTGGGTGCTCTGGCTGGGCATGGAGAGCTTCTTCCACAGCCCATGGCTCTCACGTGGCTTAGCTGTCCCCAGTGTCCATGTCTCTGCAGCAAAACACCTTGATCTGCTGCAGGGGCAGCAACAATGCTTATGGCTGGTACCAGCAGAAGGTCCCTGGCACTGGCCCTGTCACTCTGATCTATGGTGGTACCAGCAGACCCTCAGGCATCCCTTCGCAATTCTCCAGATCTCAGTCCGGCACCACGAACACGTTAACCATCTCTGGGGTCCAAGCTGAGGACGAGGCTGTCTATTTCTGTGGTAGTGAGGACAGCAGCAGCAGTGCTTCCACAGTGGCATGCAGCAATTGAGGAAGTGATGCAAAAACCTCCTGTTATTGCACATATCGGTCAGGAGTCTCTGCTGTGCCTCTTTGATGGGGGTTCAGGTCCCCACCATGGCCCTGCCCTTGCTGCCCTGCACTGCATGTGGCTGTGCCTGATGTCTTAGCCTGGCATTCCCTTAGAGTCCCATGTCCCTGCCTGTTCCTTGGCATTTTGAGAGGGGATATATAGCACTTGAGAATGCACTCATCTCCATGGCCACATTACCCATGGCTGGGTCCAAGCAGAGGAAGAGGAGAAGCAGGAGGAGGCTCTCTCTTCTGACTGGGACACCAGTGGTGATCAGGGCTGTGGAAACTCCCAGCACAGGAAAAGGGAGCCACAAGCCCACTGTTGCAGTGGGGTGCCCTTGGGTGCTGACTGCAGCTGCCCATGCACAATGTGGAGCAGCATATGTTTGCTATGGTACTCTTGCTCTGCTCCAGCAGATCCCCTGTGTGCTGCTCACAGGGAAACAGCCCTGCAGCCCTGCCCTGCCCATGCCAGCCAGGCTCCTGGTGCCCTGGGCACCCTGGGGACATCATAGTCAGGGACAGAGAGGGTTCTGGGGGAGAGGGAATTTCCTGTGGTGCAGGCACTCTTTGTCTGGATTTGGGACTGCCAAAGACAGCTATGATCCCTGTGCCAGAGCAGGACTGACCAGGAGCTGCCCCAGCTCTGGCTGCTGAGCACCAGCACACTGGACTCATGATCACCTAATGGGGAGGCATTGCTGGACCCCTGGGCTCAGTGCTGGCCCACTCCCATTGTTCTGGGGTGTGAATGTCTGGGAAGAGAAAAGGTCTTGGTCTTAAGTGGTGGAACTCATCTTCTCGGGTTGGTTTTCTCACCCAAGATTCAAGTTGTTTAAAGTCCTTGCCCTCTAAAAGCCCCAAGTTGTGTTGGTACAAAGAAGCGGAGTCTTCAAGGCCCTGCTTTCTGGTTTCTCGAGTTGTTTATTATTTGATATCACAAAGTTTTTCTCCGCTCCCAGCCAAGGTCCGGACAGCGGCTGGGACACGAGGTGACTGCCCACCGATGGGACATCACCTTACATTTATACAGATAATTACGTATAGGATATTTACTATTTCACACCAATGCCCAGTGCTTACACTAAGAGGGTCACTCCTACTTTGACCCAATCCACTCTAACTACCTTATATCATCACCACCCCAGAAGATGGAGGATGAGGAAGAAGGAGAGGGACACGAGGTACCACCCAAATTCCACCATCTTGGCCCCCATTTACCTCTATTCTAAGAATCCTAAAACTACTGAATTTTGTATGTTCTACTATGCTAAACTACTATTTTCACTTCCTGGTGATTTGCAATTCCTCTCCTAATGCTGGAAGTTTCTCCCATGGGCTAAGATCAAACTCAATGTCTTCCTGGGCTCTGTGCCAAGGTTTCCAACCCCCCTGAACCTGTTCCACACCCCCCTGTCCAGGGATCAAATTCTCTTTTCCAGGTCCCAGGTCATCCAAAGGGATATCCTGGACTCCAACACATCTGTCAGTGGAAAAGCCAGGGCACAAAAGCAGGAGGACAAGGGGGTACTTTATGGGCCTGGAAAATCCATGGGAGGGAAAAATGCCAAAAATGAGTTGGGAAATGGTGGAGCATGGAATTGTCCCAGCCCCATCACTGGGAGCTGCATGTGCTCCTGTATGGCCTTGCCACAGCACCCAGCTCTCCCTTCTCCTTAGGCACTGCGGCCACTCAGCATGGTGTGGGGACAGGAGGTCAGTGCTGGTGGGTTTCGGGCTCACAACTGGGAGGTGTCTTTGCTTTGTGTCTGGGGACAAGCGCGGCTGCACCTGGGGTGGTGGGGCTGGGTGTGGAGCAGGGAGGGATGTGTGGAGAGAGGCGTGGGCAGGATCCGACTGTGACCGCAAGGTCGGATTTGCATGGAGGGGACGGGTCCTGAGCAGGCGGGGGCTTAAAAGGGAGTCAGGGTCCACAGCACAGCTCCATCATTCTGGGGACACTGCGCTGGTGGGATTGAGCCATGGCTTGGGCCCCTCTTCTCCTCGTGGTGCTCGCCCACAGCACAGGTGCCGTGGCCAGACTTGCCGTGCCTGGACGGGGCCTCTGGGCACAGGGGCCACGTCCTGCTGCCCGGGCAGGTCTGTGCCCCTGGGACACTGACTGACCCCTGTCTTCTCCCCTCTCTTCTCTCCCTCTCCAGGTTCCCTGGTCCAGGCAGCACTGACTCAGCCATCCTCGCTGTCAGCCAACGTGGGAGACACCGTCAGGATCACCTGCACTGGTAGCAGCTACAGCTATGGCTGGTACCAGCAGAAGGTCCCTGGCACTGCCCCTGTCACTGTGATCTATGCTAATGACAACAGACCCTCGGGCATCCCTTCGCGATTCTCCGGATCCAAGTCCGGCTCCACAGCCACGTTAACCATCTCTGGGGTCCAAGCCGAGGACGAGGCTGTCTATTTCTGTGGTAGCTATGACAGCAGCAGTACTGCTGCACTGTGACACACAGCAATGGGGAAGTGGTACAAAAACCTCCTGCCTCAGCTATCCCTTGGAGCCCCAAGACTGTGCCCATCCCCTGTCATTTGAGGAAGTTATGACCTCCAAGCAGTGTTGTCATGGCCCAGGGTGTCCCATGTATGAGCCCATAGGCAGATTTGTCCTTTTACTGTTCCCTTGACCAGAGAGGGCCATGCTCCAGGTCACTGGCTGACCCCCATCTTCTTTTCTCCCTCCTCTCCCTCTCCATGTTCCCTGGTCCAGGCAGTACTCTGTCAGCTCTGCTCGGTGTCAATACTATGGCACAAGCCATCAAAGTCATCTTCTGCAGGGATGGCAGCAGCTGTGACTGGTACCAGCCCAGGTTTCCTGGCTGTGCCCCTGTCACTGGGAACGACTACAATGACTTGCAAACACCAGACACCCCTTTGTGATTCTCCAGATCCCAGCCCAGCTCCATGAGCACAGTAACCATCTCTGGGGTCCAAGCCCAGGACAAGGCTGTCTGTTAATGTGGTAACTACCAAAATTGCAGTAATGATGTTACCATGGTGAAATGGAGCAATGGGGAAGGGATACAAAATCTTCCTACCATGGCAGGGGCCTGCTAGGAGTCTCTGCTTGTCCCTGTTTGGTGGGGCAGGTCCCTGGAACAACCCTGCCTTTTTCTGCCCTGTGGTGAAGGTAGCTGTTCCCGGTGACACAGCTCCATCCTTACAACCCTTTCCTTGTCATTTGTGGAAGAGAGCAGTTAGGATAGAACTGAATAGACCATTTCAGATGGAAGAGGCCTTCAATGATCACAGTCTAACTGCATGGCCACTTAAGGGACGACGAAAATGTAGGGCATTGTCCAACTGTCTGTACAACTCTTGCAGGCCTGGGATATCATCCAGCTCTCTAGGAAGCCTGTCCAGTGTTTGCCTACACTCTCAAAAGGGAAATGCTGGGGTGATTTCCTGTGCCTGCCCTGTGCTCTAGAATCAAGCTACTCCCAATTTCCCTGGCTGGGGCCCAGGGCCCTGGTGATGCCTCCCAGCCCAGCTCCCAGCCCAGCTGTGCCAGGAGCCTATGGACCATCACCACAGAGGGCACAGCCCTCTGGAAACAGAGGAATTAAAGATGGAGCTTCTCTGCCCTCCCTCTCAGGGCTGAGCAGGGCTCTGGGCTTGATGCAGCTCCATGTCCACCTCCATGACCACTGACCCTGAATGGCCTCCCTCTCGCCCCATGCTGTGCAGGAGGAGACCCTGGGGCTGTGCAGTGCCTGGCATTGCCATGTCACAGCCCCACCACCTCATTCTGCTGCCAGCCACATCCTCTAAATCAGCCACATCTCTTCATGGGGCCATGGCCTTGGGCTCAAGGCCTTGGGCTCTGTCTGAGGCAGTGATCCCTCTGTTCCACCAGGACCTTTTGGCACAGGAGCCCCATCCTGCAGGTCAGAGAGGGCTGTCCTGGGGCACAGACTGACAACCCTTTTCTCTCCTTTCCCTCTCCATATTCCCTGGTCCAGGCAGCATTTTTGAATCAGCCATCTGAGGTGTCTGCCAGTGTGGGAGAGACTTTCAAGGTCTTCTGCTCCTGTGGCAATGCCAGAAGCTACTTCAGCAACTCCCTGCTGCACTCAGCACAGCAATCCTCCTCCATGCCTCTCTCTAAGGAGAAGAGAAGGACTGAAGAGCTGAACATTGTCCCCCTCTTTTGTCCTCCTACAAAATGAAAGTGAAACCTCACTGAAGCCTGAGAAATGCTCAGAAAATGACCATCCACAATAGAGGGCACTGGCTTCAGCTAAATGTTTTGCATAGACAATTTCAGTGATTTTCTTTTTCTTTTTTGGAGTGTTTCAGGCTTTGCATGAAACCATAAACATTCCCAGAGGCAAAGCAAACCGCAGAAAGAGAAAGTGTCTCAAACCACAAAATCTTCGAAGTTTTACCTGTTTTATAGTGAACTATTTATATAGTTCCTGTGACTCAGGAAGTTCACTGACTCTGCCTCTTTCTAAAACCACTTGCACAAACCACATAATTTGAAAATCTGTGGGTTAAATATACGTTGGTGCTGTTGGCATTCAGTGGTCCAAGCTGAGCACTGGATCTGCCTATCTGTGGGACTGGCATCACGCTGGGAAAACACGTTTCAAAGAAGCAGCCAAGCCTTTACAAGGAAATATGAAGTTAATTGGTTTTATCTGAAACCCATTCTGGCTCACCCCTTCCTTGGCTGTTGCAGCTCTATGAAGGCAGCTCCACCTCTTGCTTTTCATATTTTCAGAGTAAAGATTAATAAAAATAAGTTGCCTGCAGAGACCTGCTGGTGGTGGGAGCTGGACTGAAAGACCCCAGCCAGGACCAAAACTCGACAGGTACAGCTGTGCCCACGCCTTCATCCTGCTGTGTCCATCTTGGCATCTCCATCCCATCATCTTCGTTCTGCTGCATCCATTGGGATATTTCCAGACCATCCTCTCCATCCTCCCACATCCATGAGGTCCAGGACTGCTCTGCCATGAGGCACGAGGTTTTTGTATGGCCCTGTGTCACTGTGTGGTGTATTCGGGGCCGGGACGACGCTGACGGTCCTAGGTGAGTCGCCGACTTCCCCTCGGTCTTTCCTTCCCCACCACGGAATTTTGACATTCTGTCGATTTTTGGCGATTTGGGGGTTTTTTTCTCGGACTTGGCGCCGGGCTGGGGTCTGCCGCCCGTTTGGCGTCAGGCACTACGCCCGGCGTTGGGGGCTCTGTGTCGTCCCTGAGGACTCTGACGACTCAGTGCGCACCACAGAGAATTTGGGTGTATTTTCTTAGTTGAAAAGTCTTAAAATTTGTCCAGGAAATGTGTCTAAGGTCTCAGGGGGAAAGAAAATCAGGTTTGGGTCTCTAAAAGAGGTGATTTTTGTCTTTGTCGAAGAAGTTTGTCAATTGAAAGTCTAAGTCTTCAACTCTTAGTCCTGAGGACTAAGTCTGTCACCCCCGATGAGGGGCAGGGGCTCTTCTGCGGGGTCCCACGGTCAAGGGCACAGGTGTTGTGGAAAGACAGCCTGTCCTCGGCTGTGAGCAGCCCACAGTCATCCTGACTTTGTGTTAAAACCGCATGACCCTGGAATCTTAGACAAAAGATTCCAGGGGTATCTTAAAGAGCCCATTGTCCAGGTAAGACACGTCAAAAATGGAGATTATTGTGCTGAAAATGCTGCTGGAAATGTCGTTTGTCTGTCTTTGTCTGTAATTTTTGAAGTATTTGGTGAAAAATTGCAATTTGAACCAAATTGCTCGGGGCTAAGACCAAGAAAAATGTTTTTGACCATTTCTTCATCAAAAAATATTTACTTGTAGAGTCATCCTGGTTTTCAAATGGAGGTAGAGATAGAAATAGAGGAGAAGATAGAAATAGAAACACTGCACATTGGGGGAGGCAACAGAACCACACCAAAAAGACCAAACATCTTTTTTCCATCTTCCTTTGTGTGATCTTAGTGGTAGTTTTTCAGAGACAGGAAAATTTTCTGAAAACAGAACTAGACAGAAACCAGGACAGTATGTCTGTGAATTTTTGGGGTTTTTTTTAAAAATGCCTTGTAAAAGGAAAGAAATGTCTTTATGGCAAAAAATTTAAGATTTAGTTAAATATATATATGTGTATATGTATAAATATGTATAAATATATAAATATATAAATATTTATAATTTATATATAAATATAGTTTTATATAAATACATATATTTATAGATAAATATATATATGATTTTTAATATGTGATGCAGAAATGTATAAAAATTCATGTTAAATGCATTTTATAGAATTATACATCTATTCATATTATTTGGACCACATATGTATGTATATTGTGCACTTTATATATATATAATGTTTATTAGCGGTATCTATTTATCATATATGTACGTATATGTGTATATATGTATATAAAACATATATACAAGCATATACGAGATGTATGTATATGTGTATGTGTATTACACACACATATATGCACATAGTTATATATTTTTATATATTATATATATAAAATATATATTTTATATATATATATTTATATATATGTATATGTGTGTGTGTATATATATCTCCCAAATTTAAATACATTACAATTATGAATGATAAGCTCTGGCTGTGGGGAAAGTGGGAAGTTTCTGGGTAGTGCCAGCAGGGCAGGCAGGGGCTGTGGAGGGGGACAGGGCCCCCTCTGACCTCACACCACTCTCATTCCTCACAGGCCAGCCCAAGGTCGCTCCCACCGTCCACCTCTTCGCGCCATCCGAGGAGGAGATGACGGCTCTGGGCAAGGCCACCCTGGTGTGTCTGATGGAGAACTTCTACCCGAGCCCTGTGACTGTGCAATGGGTGGCTGATGGCAACACCATCAGCTCTGGAGTGGAGACCAGCCAGTCCCAGCGGCAGAGCAACAACCAGTACATGGCCAGCAGCTACCTGTCCCTGGACGCCAGCAAGTGGCAGAGTTACAACTCTGTCTCGTGCAAGGTCAGGCACGAGGCTGGAAATGTGGAGAAGACCGTGAACAGATCTGAGTGCTACTAACCCACCCTGCCAGCCCTTTGCTGGCTCCTTCCCTCCCCCCCACTTCTGGGAACAGCGGCTCCCCCCGCTGCAGATGTCTCTGCCCATGTCCTTCCACCCCCTGCTCCTGTCCCCCCACTGTGAGTGTCACACAAATAAACACCGACACTGAACTAGCGCTGCCTCAGCATCCCTGTCTCTGTGTCCTTCCAATGCGCTCGCTTCCTGCATGCTGCCTGGTGTCAGCACAGTGGCACCGGTGTGGAGGGTGGGATGGGAACACTTATGTGTATGAACACACACACTCATATTGCAGGGGCTCTGTGGAGCCTTTGCTCAACCCTGGGGACCCCAATGAAACCCCCTGGCACTGCCAAGACCATGGAATGAGCAGCCTGGAGCACAGCCTGCATGAAGCCCCCATGCAATGATTGAAAACATGACCCTGGCTCTGCCATCCTTGACCTTTGCTCATTGGCCTCTGGGTGCCAGGTGCCTTGCAGGCACATGTGGCCTGTGGTGGAGGCATCGCCACCCATGCCCCTTTGCCACCAGGCCTGGCTCTGTCCCCCTCTCATTGTCACCCCTGTGCTTCTTGGAATGGGGTCCCAGTGTAGCTGCCAGTTAAGCACAAGCACCAGCCTGTCCATCACACGTGTGCCACAACAGCCTGGACTCCTGCATGCTGTACGCCCTGTCCCCATCCCCAGCACAGCCCTGGGGAAGTTTCCCTACAGCACTGCCCATGGAAGGATTGACATAACCATTTCCATGGTTATGATGAAAGCACCAGTGCTCTGCTGTTGTCACCCCATCAGGGCAGCCAGGAACCAGGCCAGGGACAGGGGTGGGGAGCTCCCAGCCATGCTGTGTGCAGTTCTGGAGGAGATGTCCCTCACCAGCCTCTTGAAGAAGGGGGATGGCCACACCACATCCCCCTCCCCAGTGCCAGTGGAGTGCCTTGCTCCACCAGGCTTTGGATTGCCACACGTCCCTGCAAGTGTCTTCTGGGAACACAGAATCATAGAACCCTAGAATGGGTTCTTTAAAAGTCATCCAGTCCAAGCTCCCTGAAATGCTCAGGGACATCAACCAGATCAGGTTGCTCAGAGCCCCTTTCAGCCTGACCTTGAATCTTTCCAGGAATGGGACATCTGCGGCTTCCCTCAGCTACCTGTTTCTACACCTCACCACTCTCACAGTAAAAAAAAAAAAAAAAAAAAAAAAAAAAAAGTAATTTTTTCAACCCTAAATTGACCCTTATTTAGTTAAGAAACATTATCTCTTGTCCTACTGCATCAGGGCCTGCTAAAAAGTCTGTCTTCATCTTTCCTAAAAGCCCCCTTCAAGTACTGAAAGGCTGCTATAAGGTCTTGCCAGAGCATTCTCCTCTTCAGGCTGAACAGCCCCAACTCTCCCATCTTTTCTTCATAGCAGAGGTGCTCCAGTGCTCTGAGATCTTTGTGGCCTTCTCTAGACTAACCCAAACAGGTCCATGTCCTTTTTATGTTGTGGGATCCAGAGCTGGACACAGCACTGCAGGTGGGGCCTCACCAAAGTGGAGTAGAGGGGGAAGAATCCCCTCCCTCAAATCACTGCCCTGGCTGCTTTTGATGCAGTTCAGGATATGTCTGGCTTTTTGGACTGCAGATGAACATTTCCAGGTCATTATCCACTGATTGCCTCAAATCTTTTGCAGCAGGACTGTTCTCAATTCCCTCGTGCCCAAGCCTGTACTGATATGAGAGCACAGTGCCCCTTCCCTCCTGCTTTTTGTGAGAGAGCTGGCAGCAGGACCTGACCCCACCTGAGCTGCCAAAAGGCACCTCATGCTCCAAAACAACTTCATTGGCTTTAATCCCTCTTTATCCTCTTCCTCAGCTGGGCAGAGGAGGCCTTGCCATGGAACAGCCCCATGCCAAGGGCAAACCCCCCTTACCATCACCCTGCTCAGAGGGTCAGTCACAATGTTGCTTCCCATGTAGGGGGTGACAAGCTAATGGTTTTCCCATGAAATCCCAAATCCCATTACTACAGAGCAAACCCATGAGCAGGCCAGAGGCCTGGGCTGCTGCTAGCCTAAAGGAAGGAGCCAGCAGCAGAATGCTCAGCCTGCATTGGAGCCAGGGAAAAGAAGGGAGGGCAGATGATGGAGAGATCTGTCCCACTGTGTTTGAAGTTAAGCTTCTCTAACACAGTTTCCTAAGCAGAGAGTGCTCACTGTGGCAGAGGTGCAGGGCTGGCTCCTGGGAGGCTCCTGGGCTATGGCAGGTGGTCCTGAAGGTGAGGGTCCCTGCAGCACAGCCACATCCATACATGCACCCATCCATTGCAGCTCACTGCTGGGGAATGTGAGCCCAGAGATGCCAAAAGCTCCTCCACACTGCCACTGATCCCCTTCCTTGCTCAAGCAAGGTTATTTGCTGGCAAACCCCTGCCTTTGGCATCTCATCCCCAGTCCTGTGGTGCTGCCAGGAGAGCTGCCTGAGACTCTGCCAGCCAGGAATGCCCCAATGCCCAAGACCTGCTGCCAGGAAGGATGTTCACTTCTTTTCCACTGCAAAGACAAAGCCTCAATAATTACCAGTTCCAGCAGTTATTGAATCACCTTAGCAGAGGTTGAGACTGCAGTGAATGACAGGTAACACAGGACCCCCATCCCAGCTGTGCTGCCAGGTTTTACCCTGAGAAATGCCACATTTCTGGGGAGGGGCACTGGAAGAGGGTGGTAGGGCAATGCTTTCCCCAGGTCCTGAGATTCACCTTGACATTTCCAGAGTGAAGCCCATTCCTTGGTCACAGGACACCAGCCTCAGCTTTCGTGGGCTCAATTTGGAGCATGAGCTGAGGTCTTGCTTCAGCTCAGGTCTGTGTGGGCAGAGCGCAGGCATATCTCTGACTCAGGGGCAGGAAACCTCACTAATTATTGATTAAAAGATTTTGCTAAATCTTTCCCATAAGCAATAACTGTCAAGAAAAAAAAAGCCTTATTAATTATAGATCAGTGGCCCTGGCCCCTCCAGGGCTCCCATCCTCCCCTGCTTCCTGCAACTTGGCAAACTCCCAGCCAGAGTTTTACCCTTAACAAGCCTTCAACAGGGCCAGAGAGCCTTGGCTGGGAATCACAGAGGGATGCAGGGGCTGATCCATCCCCTGGCAGGAAGAGAAGCAGTGCCTGGGAAGAGCAATCTGGATCCACTCCCGCACCACCCTCACTGGGGGTGTCTGGTGAGCAAATGTGCTGAGCAGAACCGAAATTTCCCTCCCCAGCTGCAGCTCCTCTCTCACTCTGCCGGCTCCTGCACTGCAATTTTAACAGTCATTTATTTTCTCATTTTCCCAGCTTGTCGGTAATTTTAAAATGAGGGGGATCTAATTTAGTAAATGAGATGCTTCAAGAAGGCTTTAATTAGCTGCAAAGAGAAGCAGTGGATGCCATGAAGGGTTGGGGCTTGGTGGGAACTGCTCTCCCAGGCTGAGGTTCCCAGGTGAGGGCTTAACAAGGCTTTTGGGGGCTATTTGATAAACCTTGGGGGTTTGGACACCTTGGGCTTGGAGAGGTCTCACAGCTGAGAACAGAGTGAGGGATGCAGGAATGTCAGCAAAGGAGTGTGGGACCATAGGAGCTCTTGCAACCCTCGCTCCCAAACCTCAAGCACAAAGCTCTGCTCTGGTCCCCAAACACTCCCTGGGTCCCCTCCATGACGACCACCTCTGGCCATATTTGTGCCCCAAAAAACAGCCCTGACCTGCTTCTTTTAATTGTACATCACTGGGTGATTTCCCCAGGCCAGGCAAGCCCCAACATCTCATACCAGGAGGAGGTGGGGTCTCTTTTTCTGTGGACGTGGCAGGAGCAGAGAGAGTGCACCTGGAGCTGATGAAACACCTCATCTGGAGAGGCACGGGCGGCGTGGCACAGCCGGACAGGAGGGGATGGCTCCCGCCTGCCCCCGGCGCAGCTGCAGCTGCACAAACAGCCCTGTTCCTGGAGGCAGCAGGGCTGAAACTCGAAAGCAAGAGCAGGGTCCCAGAATAGCCCCAGCCCAGGCTGGGGGAAGTGGGGCAGAGCCAGACCCACCAGGACAGCAGTGGGAGGATGGCACAAGTCCCCTCGCTTGCTGTGCCAAGCCCGGGTGACGCCCATGGCCTCTGCCCTGCCTGAGTCAGGGAGGTGCAGCCCCTGAGCACCTGGAGAGTGCTGCTGGTTCCTGCACCCCATCCTGGCATACCCTCTGCTCACACAGCCATCTTCTCTGCAGGACCTGGGGAAAGGCTGTGCAGAGCCCAGATTGTGCCACGCCAGCACTGGGGCCCTGTTTTCCCCCAGCCAGCCCCACTGTGCAGCTGTGTTGGTGGTGGGACATCCCCTGGCTAAATTTACTCCTCACCCACTACAGCCCCCAATCAGAAATTCAAAAGGGCGCCCCAAAAAAGGAAACGAAACTGTCTCCAGTGGGTGCTGACGTGTGAAGACAAGAGAGCACCACGCAGCCAAGCCTGAGTCGGCTCAGCCCTGAGATGGTGGCCAGCTCTGTGTCCCTCCCTCCCTGGGCTCTCACCTCAGGGTGTCACCACCTTGGGGGGGACATCAGCCCCTGAAATGGGGGAAAGGTCTCAGGGTGGTGTGGAAGATAAGATCATGAGAGTGCAAGACCAAGGTTTATTGCCCTGCAGTTGAAAGAGAATTAAATGAAGTAAATCAACGTTTCAGGCTGGTGTGGTCGAAAACACGATCTGAGCATTCAAGCCCATTTGTGAAGGTGAGAGCAATCATTTGCATAACTGTGTCAAAACAACTGCCAGGGCATGCAGCTGGCAGGAAGGTACCCCCTTGCTGGGGGTTGTTTGGTTGTTGTTTAGATGTGTATGAAACCACACCAGAGCCTGTGGGAGAGCCCAGTAAACAGCCCCAAAGATGAGTGCCCAGGCTTGTAATCAGATTGTAAACAAGCTGTACCGACACAAAAGTAAACACCTTTCAGCTGCTTCAAAATATTTATAATTTCAATTTTATTGTGGTAGTAACATGTAATTCCCAGGAGAGCCTCAGCCTGGTCTGGGGCCACAGCAAACCCTTGTTTTCTCTCATGTTTGAGGTAAACAGGTGCTGATGGAGAAAGATTTGATCACAGGGCTGGTGCTCCCTCTCTGGAGAAACGTGGTCATTGAATTGCAGATCTTGTTATGACTCCCTGGGTGGGACTTTTTAGTTTAATGTTAAGAAATTTCTATGTAGGGAAATAGAAATAGTTGGTGGCATAGTGACAAAAAGGCGGTGGCAGTGGTGGCTGGGGGGTGTGATGGGGGCAGCAAGGATCCTCACCAGGCCTTCGGGAGGGAGCAGAAGCAGTAGGCTAACCCAGGGATGGCTTTTATTCAAATTTGCTTTTTTCCCTCTCCACAACCAGGGTGGGAAGAGCAGACAGTGTGAGGAAGAGTGGAGGAGAACATTGGATGCACCCCAGGGCTGGACCCTACATCCATAGATGTGATGTTCAGGGACTTGGCTGGACCTGGCAGTGTCAGTCAGTCTGATCTTAGACAGCTTTTCCTTCTGTAAGGGTTCTGGGTTCCTACCCCAGCCAGTGACACCCTCATTGACATCTCCCCACCCTGTGCACATGCTGCTGGCCCCATGCCACAGCCACAGCCCTTTCCCCTTCCTCTGCAGCCACTGTGGGGGAAAAAACCATCAAGTTTAAACATTTCTGCCATGTTTTAGGCTCTTTTGGCTAGACCCTCCAGGCTGGCTGTGGGCAGGGGATGCTGATGCACATCACAGCCCCCCAGCTGAGCCAGGCACACTCACAGACAGGTGCTTCAACCACAGCTTGGAAATAGCCCTTGCTAAAATTACAGCCCGCCAAAACCAAGAGCCCGCCAAAACCAGGAGCCTGCTTCAGCCAAACACCAGCTGGGAGCCAGGAATAGCCCTGCCTTGCCATGCTCTGCTGCCTTGGCATAAACTTTCCAGAACATGGCACCCCGAGCAGCACTGCCTGGCCATGCCACGGGCAGGGCAAACGCGGGAAAAGCTGAGGTTTGGCCCCAATTCAGCAATGGCTCATGGCAGGGGGGTGCATTGCCATGTTCTGCCCCAGGCAGCCCAGCATTCCCAGCAGAGGCACAGCACCTCCCCAGATTTCAGGCCCCAGCAGGGCTGCCCAGTGTGTGCTGAGCCTCTGGGGTGGTTTTGGTGTCCAGCTGTAACAGAGGGTCTCTGCTGCCCTGCCAGACCCTGCCTGGTGCCACTGCTGTTCTCTGCTGTGGACACCACAGCCAGCCAGGATAGGTCCCCCAGGTGATGGGGACCCTGTGGAGTGCCTGCTCCCAGAGCTCCTGCCCAACATCTTGGTCTCCAATGCCTCTGGAAACACAGCCTGTGCCCTCCACGGTCTCCCTGAGCAGACACCTGGTCCCACTGCCTGGGTGCCCCTCAACCCTGGCCTGGTACTGGAGTGGACTGGGGGCTTCAGTCACTTGGGGCTCACCATGTCTGACTGGGCCCCGTTTTCACCAGCTGTGGCTGGGCCCACCCCAGGCTGGGCCGGGGCATGTCTGTAGAGCAGCTGCCTTTGGGCACAAGGGGTTGGAGCTGGGCAGTGCAGCTGGGAACGGTGGGACATGGATGGACATGAGGGAACAGACAGAATGGAGGACATGGGAACATAGAGGGGCAGGGAACACAGGGGGGACGTGATGGGACATGGGAGGAAGAGAGGGCACAGCAAGGGGGTGGTAGGGTAGGGGGACCATAGGAACACTGAGGCCAGGGCCATGAAGACACAGGGCACAATGGCATTCGGATATGGGGGACGGTGGCAAGAGGACATGGGAGCCAGTGGCACAGGGGACAGAGGGGCCAGGGGCATGGGGACACAAGGAATGGTTGTATGAAGACACGAGGGACAGCAGCAGGAGAACACAGGGCACAGAGGCATGAGGACACCGGGGACAAGAATGTATGGAACAGGGGCAGAGGGAAAAAGTGAATGAGGGGCACAGGACTCAGGGGACAGGGGCCCAAGGACACAAAGGAAAGGGCCGCGAGGACATGGGGAACAGGAACAGGAGGACACAGGTGGTGATGGCAGCACACAGGGACACAGGCACACGGACACCTTACACAGGTGGCAGTGGCACAGACGGGGACACAAGAACAAGGCACACAGGGACACGAGGCGCAGGCCCCCGGGGCAGAGGTGACGGTAACAGGGCTGGGGACAAGCACACGTGGCACAGGTGGCGGTGGCGGGGCCCGGCGGGTGCTCGTGGCCGCGCGGAGGGCGCCCCCTGGCGGCGGCCAGACCACTGCGGGCACCTCTCCGTGCGCGTGCCCGCGGCGCCCCCGCGTGTCCGGTGTGTCCCCATGTCCCCAGCCCTGAGCTCGTGGGGATCACAGAGCCACATCCCCCGGGCGTGGGCATCGGGGGCTCTGCGACGGGGCCTCTCCACCCCATGGGAGCCTCTGGCATCGAGGGCCCTGCCCCAGGAGCCGCGGGGATGCGCAGGACCCGGCGGGGCGGGGGGCTGGAGCCCGGCACTGGCGGTGCTTCCCTCCAGAAAGGGTGAAAAACCTCAGCCTGCCCCGCTCGTCTCCCACATAACGGCCTGTGCTCTTCACCTATAATTCAGGAGAAGATGGGAACATGCCTGGAGCTCCAGCACATTAATTATGAACTACCCCGCTCACACAGCCCGGCCCCGGCAGCGCCGGCAGCTGCAGTTATTCCTGCCAGCACAAAATGATCTCCGTGGAAAGATCTCTATGTCCTGAACAAGGGCACTGCAGGTTCTGTGTTCCCAGTGACTCCCCCATCCCTCCAACAGCCAGCCCTGGGGACAGCGACAGGGCAGCGTCTGCAGCGCAGGGACCGCACGGATCCTGAGCCAGGGCCGGGGCTTGGCTCCCTCCTGCCTCCTGCAGCCCCACGCAGGGGATATCCCCGAATGCCACCCGGACACCACCCCCAGCGCCCTCCCCACAGTGCCATGCCGAGCACCGGCCCCCGATGGTGAAGGGACACAGAGCCAGGAGAAAAGAGGCAGCAACCCACTGACGAGGACCTTGGCTTTATTCCAGTCAATACAGAATCCTCCTGCCAGCAGCTCCCACTGCCCATCTACAGAGGCATTCCAGGGCAACTCCAGATTCACCTCTGCAGAGATGCAGGCGCAAAAAATCTTCACCCAGCCAAGGTTCCAACGTGCTTTGTTTTCACTGTTTCCCATCTCCCATGAGCAAGATGCATCCCCTCCATCCCTGCTGCAGCCGGGCCAGACCCTAGGGGGCTGGCAAGAAGAGGCTGAGCAGGGCCAGGAGGAGCAGGGGTGAGAGGAGCTGGTGGTGGCCCCTGTGCAGGGACCCACCGCTGGCTGTGGCCCCCCGGGAGGCAAAGATCCTGCGGCTGCGGAGGGGCTGCGGCGGGCGGAAGTTGTTGATCATTTTTAGGAGCGTGGATCCCTCGAGTGGGAAGTGGAGGGTGCTGACAAATGCCTTCAGCTGTGCAGGGAGAGAGGGAGGATGGGCAGATGCATTGCCAGGCACCCCAAGCCCCTGCCCACTGTCAGCCCTCCCCATACTGCCCCACTGTGCCAATGGCACAGGACCCATGGCATGGCCCCACACCAGTGGGTGTCCTTCCACCATGCCCCGCTGCTCTCCTGGAGCCAGATCCATAGGTAAGCACAGAGACAGGTCCCTACAAGGATCAGGTCTTGAGTTTTAAAGGAGCTAATTGTGTTTTGGTGCCAACAGTGAGCACTTAGAGAGTGGATGGGCCATGGCTCCCTCAAGAAAACACATCTATTAAGATGCTTGAGCAGCAGAGAATTCCATCCATCCATCCATCCATCCATCCATCCATCCATCCATCCATCCATCCATCCATCCATCCATCTCCTTGGAGCCTCTACTGAGCTTCAACAGATTAATTCCCATTTCTCTTTCTGAATGCCAAGACCGGGCAGGAGAGCAGTATGGATGGGATTTCTCCCCGCTGGCAGGTGGCCACATCTCCATTACTTCACCTTCATAAAATTAACTAATTGCCAAATTGCCAGGAGCATTATTACAGAGCACCCCTGTGCTCTTGCTCAAGGGTCAGGAAGGACAAGAGAGAGGTCACCCTGGGGATCCAGCCTTTCGGGTGCTGGCATGTGGGGCTGTACGTGCCCGTACCTGCTCCCGGCCAATCTCCACTGGCTCCTCGAAAACAGTCCAGACGACGGCCTCGCTGCAGTCGGGGGTGGTGAGGGAGCCCTGGTAGCGGTAGTAGCCCGAGAGGCGGCCAGCACGCGGCAGCAGAGTGCTCAGGCGGAAGGTGGAGGCCAAATCCACAGAGTCCCCTGTGGGGCAAAGACAGGGGCACTCAGCCTGTCCCCTGCCAGGGGTGTGGTGGGGACAGCAGGGCCACCCCCATCGATTTCCCCTTAGCAGATGAACCCAGAGACCAGCAGGTTCCCCAACCCACTGGGGTCCATCCCTGACCTTCCAACTGCAGGGGCTCCCCTTTCCTGCCCTGCCCTGATGAGGAGGGGACTCACCAGCGTGGGAGACATTCCTCAGCCCTGCCACGATGGTGTTGTAGTTGGTGTTAGTGGTTTCAGAGACCTGTGTACGGGGAGAATAAGTGGTTGAAGTCAGGGAGAGCCTGAGCAGGGCAGAGCTGGGTCATCCTGTCCTGCCAAACAACCACAGGCAGAGTCACCCCAGCCTGATATTGTTGCAGAACAGAGGGGAAGGGTTCCCAGCCAGCCCTCCCTTGCACAGTCAGTGGGTTCCCTGGCCCTCCTGCCCCTTCCCACTCCCTCAGGACACCCGTACAATGCTTACCCAGCTGCACCACCAGCACCCAGTTCCCTGCAGACCCACCTGGAAGAAGAAGCCGAGGACAGCCAGCCCATTGGGATGCCCCTTGGCCTCTGCCAGTGTCTGGTACTTGGCATTCATGTGGACAATGTGCATCTGAGGAGAGCACAGAGGAGTCAGGCATGCACAACTGCCCCCAGCCAACACCCTGGCAGCAGGACATTCTCCTGTGGATCCTTCCAGCCAGCTTCGGATGGCCAGACTTTGAGTCAGCCTCTCCCAGTAAAGCCCTTCTGGTCCCATTGGCACTTCTGTGGGGTGGTTGCTCGGAGGATCAAAGCACCCCAACGAAGCAAGGATCCTTTGAAGGGTGTGCAAAAAGGGGCCAGTGGTCCCGGGGTGCTCACCAGACACAGAACATAAATTCTGCTTTCCTCTGGCAGATAATGAATATTTTAAAGGCACAGAACCTCTTTCATCCAGAAGTATCCCAATGTGCTTGGCACAGCATGCTCCTGCTTGCTCTCACTTGCATTCACTAGCTCAGTGCATGGTCCCAGCAGGGCACAGAGCCCCCAAACCCCACTGAGTGCCTTGGATGAAGCAGCTTGGCCCATGCAGGATAAAGAAACACCTCAAGTCAGCTGCTTTTTCACCACCCAGGTGCCTGTGCAGGAGCACAGTTGAACCCACCAGTGCAGAGTTGCAGAGCCCAGTCACCTGCTGCATGTCAGCCTTGGGGTGCCCCAGCCTCTCCCTTGCCCACCACACCAAGGGCTTGGGCAACCCAGAACATGATGGGGACTTTTTGTCACATACCTCCATGGGGAGCTGGCGCCCATCGAGGGTGTGCTCGGAGCCATTCCCGGCCAGGCTGCCCCAGTGGAAGTGGAGCTGGACCGCGTGGTACCTGCCGGGGAGGCCCCCGCCGCTGATGCTGATGTGCTCAGAGGCCGCCTCACTCGCCAGGCTCAGCATCACTGCAAGGGCAGCAGGACAGGGAGAGGGCAGGCTTAGCATGGGGAACAGCCCTGACAGAGCTCCTTCTCCCCCGGCTTCATCCCAGCACTAACATTCATCTGCATGGGATCCTGCAGCAGCTGGGAGTGGCACCAGAGCCAAGCCCCAGCCAGGATGGTGACTGAGGAACTGGGACAGGGGAAGGTGCCCAGCTGCAGCACGCACCTGTGTGCCCGTTGTTGGTCAGCCTCCACTTGCCAGGGGGCGCCTGGTCGTAACCCTCGAAGAGGATGTCCCCGAGGCCACCATCCCGCTGCAGCCGGCGCCTGTCGATGTTCACAGGGGACTGCTTGTTGCCACCGCATGTGGCTTTCAGCTCCTTCCAGTGGCTGGGCCCTGCAGAGGAGGAGCAGGGGCACAGCGGGCAGCCACCGAACCACCGCTGCCCCCAGAGGGTGGCACAAGGCCACGAGTGGCTGTGTTCCCAACCAGCCCCGCTGTCCTTGCCAGCCCGGCCATACTCTCTTGCCTCCCATGGGAACTGCTCTCCTGCCCGGCTAAGTTTCCTTCCTATTGATGAGCAGGGGCTTATTGCAGCCTCATCCATAATTCAGCAGGATTTCCTCGAGGGGCCGGGGGCTATATTTAGCCTGGCAGCAGCGCCCACACTGACACTGGTGAAGGGCAGGCTTTTCTCCCTGGCCCTTCTGCCCAGTCCCGGGTTTTAGCATGTTTAACCTACTCACACCGGTTCTGTCCAGCTGTGACAGGTGACAGTGGAACCTGGCTGCACAACCCATCCTGGGGCAAATCCTACACAGGTTCCAGAATGACCACATGATGGCCATCAACAGCTCCTGGGGTGGGGGGGTCACCATGGCAGGAGCTGGGTGAGAACATGGCAGTGCTGGCAGCCAGCTGAACCCACTGTAAACCCACAGTCCTGCCTGGGGGCTGTGAGCAGGGTCTCCACAGCTGCCACCATGGCCAGACCACACAGCCAACCCATGTATGTGGCTTGTCCCCATTGCCCCAGCATTATCTCTTCTTGCAACCACTGTTCCCCCAGCAGTGCCCCATGGTTCAGCTCTGACATTTCCCTTCCTCTTGGGCAGACAAAACCACAGACACTTGTGGGCTGTATCCCACCTCCTGCCCCCCTGGGCTCAGCCCTTTCCCCTTATGTTCTACTCTCATTACTTCAGGCAACTTTTTGCCTGGAAGGCCTGGGAGCTGCAGCCTGGCCGTGCCACTATCCCACCATTCCTGACCCAGTGTAACTGGGTGGCCCCACAGATTACCAGGTGCCTTCAATAAGGGGCCATTCCACATGGCTCTGCTGAGGGCACACAGCCGGCTCCACGCTGCTCCAGCCGCTTCCCACCGGCCCCTCTGCCCTGCCAAAACCTGCCCTCGCTGCCAGCCCGGCGACTTCAACCGGGTGAGACCGAGCCTGGCTCCGACAGGGATGAGCGGAGCCCAGCAATCCACACTCACAAGCCACAGGGCATGTAAACCCAAGAGCTATAAAACAGTTGGGCCGTAACAGCTGATTAAATGCTTGATGATCTTTAATTAACCTTTTACAAGCTATTTGTAATTTGTATTTGTATGTTTTGAGACAAAGTGCCCCCAGCCATGCTTCCCTCCCCATCCAGGCAGGGCTGCTGCCTGCTCAAAGGGAGCTGTACCTCCTCAGCAGGGCCCCTGGATCCCCAGTCCCCCTTGCTGACTGCACTGCACTGGGTTTCTAATAGAGCATTTTAAAACCTGGAGTTGATTTGTTTCAGGTGGAAGGGGGAAAGCTGGTGCTGCCCCATGAACACCCTGACCTATCTGAGGTGAGGGGTGGGGCTGACTTGCTCCAAGGGGCTCAGGTGTTTGTCAAGGGTCTATAGCAACATCCTCGAAAGTGAAGGTCCTCCAACCATTCCCACGTTTGTGTGACACAGGGGACTTTGCCCTTTTCCATGACACACTCTCCACTGGGCCTTGCTGATGCTGCCCGAGGTGCTCTCAGCTGGGCACTGTGGGGACACACGAGGGTCTGAGCCCTGCACAGCCCCAACACACCCACACTTGGCACCACTCACCGCATTGGGGGTCCTGTGAGTCATAACACCACTGCCCTGCGGGAGAAAGGAGAGCTCAGGGCAGGTGATGGAGACATGCACCCTTCCCCAAACCCACCTACAGCCGTGCCCAACCCCCCAACAATGAGGACATCCCCCAGTGCAGCCCGGGGTCCCGCCAACACTTGTGTTCATCACGGTTATTTTTGGCGCTAGTGTTTTCACACCCTCCCTGCCTCCCCCAGGCGCTTCACAGGGAAACCTCCCCCAGTATCGCTGCTCCAAGGCAGCCAAACATCACTGCTCACTGTGCTCCTTCCCCAGCGCTAGTGGGGCCATCCCTCCTCATCCTGGGCAGCCAAGGCAGCCCGTCACCCCACAGCAGGCAGGGTCCAGGGGAGCCGCCACAGCCCTGCCCACTGTCCCCGCTGTCCCCACTGTCCCCGCTGTCCCCACTGTCCCCGTGGCCGGGCTGGCAGCAGCAGGAGGGTGGTGGGCAGGCCCCAGCCCAGGCTGTGGGGATGGTGGTGGGTCCCGTCACTCAGGGCCACCTCAGCCAGAGCTGCCGAACTCCCACCAGCTCTCGGGTGGCTGTGGGTACCACGGGCTCCATGACAAGTGCCGGTGCAGCAGGTGCAGGGACACCGAGGGGGTGCCGAGAAAGCTGGCACCCTGCTCCTGCTCTGCTGGCTGCACATCCACCCAGGGCCATCAGCTCTGCAGAGGGAGCTGGGAAGTGCACCCCGTCCCTCCTCAACTCCCCGTTGTGCTCCTGGCAGGAGACACAGAACAAGCCAGTGCTGGCCGGGCCCAGCGCAGTGAACGGGGCCCGCTGATGGCCGAGGGGTCGCGCCAGCGGGGCCGGCTGCGGGAGAGCCGAGCCACGCTCCCGTGCCAGCCACAGCCGCTCGGAGCAGCAGGACACGGGCAGCCCTGCCGGCCTCCACCTGTGCTGCTCCAGCCCCAGCCTGCGGCACTGCATCCGAAGTCTTATTACAGCGGTACAGGAGACACCAGCCCCAGAGCAGAACTGGGAGCGGGACAGTGCAGGCAGGACTCCGGCGGTCCCCAGGGCAGGGATCTTGGGGTCCAGGGGCAAGCAGAACTCCTGGGAAATCCTCAGACCTGCACGCAGCAGCTCTCGAGCATCCTCCGGCAGGAGCCAAGGCAGCGCTGGGTACCCCAGGCTGGCCCGGAGGCAGGTGAGCCCCCAGCGCCTCGGCCCGGGACGGCAGCGCCCGTTCTCTCAGAGGTTTGGCCCTCACTGGTGTTTCCCGGTGGTGCAGGTCTGTGGGGTGATTGGGCTGAAGCCCAAGACCCCACTGTCCCAAGGGGGCCCTGGCCCCACCTCCTCCTGCCAGCACAGAGAGCCCCAGGAGGGCCGGGACCTCCCGAGCCCGGCGGCGCTCAGGGACATCCAGCAGCGGGGAGGGGTTGGTGGCAGGGCTGGAGCAGCTCCTGGGACAGACTAGGGCTCCTGGGACAGACCAGGTCCCCCAGTCCCTGTTGCCAACCCCTCAGCCCGCTTCAACCCCTGGACACGTGGGAAGGGAATGGAACAAGCGGCGCCCCCCGAGCCCCCAGTCCCGCCCCCCTCCTCTCCCCGGGCACAGCTCACCTCCCGCGGCCGCTCGCACGACGAGGGGCAGTGTCAGGAAAGTTATGCCGAGCCCGCTGAGGCCCATGGCGGCGGGGGGCAGCGGGGGGACCCCCGCACCTCCCCGTCCCATCCCGTCCCGTCCCGTCCCTCCGCAGTGCGCCCGGTGCTGGGCTGGGGCGGGCGGCAGCGCTGGCAGCGCCCGCAGCCCGGGAGATGCTCAGCTCCAGCCTGGGCTCTGCTCTTACATATTCATCACCCGGGCTGAGTTTTTAACTCCTCGGCTGCTAGGAGGGAGCGGGGAGAGCCCGGCCCCCGGCCAGCCCCCCGCGCCCGCCGCTCCCTGCCCGCGGTGACAGGGACAGGCGGGGAGCGGGGGCTGGCGGAGCCCACGGGGGCTGCGCTCCCCGCCCGGGACCACCCCGCTCTCCATCCCCAAGGCTGGAGGGCGGCAGCATCCCCGCTGTGCCCGTCCCGCCCCCGCACAGTGTGTGGGACTACAGATGGACTTCAGGGGCCTGCCAGGACCGGGCTGGGGACAGCAGCTTTGGCCCGTCCCCTCCCCATTCCTTGCAGACACGGGCTGTGGGACATATCCTCCCCCCAGCTCTGGGAACTCCCCGGCCAGCAGCGGGTCCTGCATCTCCCATGTCTGAGCGTCGTGGTTCCCGCCTGATGAAGGGCAGGGGGTGCCATGGGGACCCGCAGACCGAACCCAACTCATGCCTGCAGGCACAGGCCCCTCTCTGGACAAAGCCCAGCGAGCACCTCCTGCAAGCCTCACCCTGGGGGCCCGGCGGCCTTCACAGCCACGCTCTGGGGACCCTCAGTCCCTGCAGTCACCAAGGAGCCGCGCAGTGCTGGGGCAGGATCCAGCCCTTTCCTCTCCAGCGGAAAGCAGGTGGAGCTGCACAGCTCATGCTCTCACAGCCATGGGGCACTGGCTGGGCAGTGCAGGGGGGCAGTGCTGGGGCACAAGGCTTGCACACCCATGCGAGCAGCAGCAGAGCCCAGTGCAGGCATCCCGTGCTGGCGGAGGCAGCAGCACAGCTCCTCAGCACAGAGAGCATATGCCATCCCATTGCACCTGTCCAGGCAGGTCCCACAGGAGCCAAGATCTCAGCAAGTAGGTAGGCAGGTAGGAAGGGGGTGAGAACACAGGAGCACGGTGTTATCGCGTCCTCCTTAAATATCCGTGCCATCCTCACGCAGCAGAGGAAAGGAGGCCAAGGGGCCCGGCCCGCAGCTCCCCTCACCGGGACTTGGCCCTGGCCGGGAGCACCGGCGAGTCACTGCCAGGATGAACAAACCCGGCAGCAGCACACGAGCAGGGGGCGGCCGCCTCCCGCTGCCGGCTTGGCCAGGGATAGGCCCTGGCTCAGCAGAGCTGCTTGGCTGCCGTGTGCTACAACGGGCTCATCCTCAGCAGGGATTGTTTGGGGCACTTTCTTCCCCCTCCAGGCAGCACCAGCCCCAGGCAGTGGCTGGGCAGCCCTGAGCCACGTTTGGGTCTCGGAGCAGGGCACAGAGTGGGGCAGCAGCACAGGTGTCCCCCGGGCTGGGCTGGATCTGTGCCGTGGCTGACACTTGGCCCCTGCCCCAGGGATGAGGTAGTCTGCAGAGGGCTGCGGTCATCCTTCCGGAGGAGCCGCAAAGGGCGGGCAGGGGCGGCAGAGGGTCGCACCAGCCCTGCTGCCGATTGCTGCGGGAAAGAGAGGAGCTGTTCCGGCAGTCGTAGTGTCAACACCTCCCTTGGAAACACGAGCCCACCAAGCGATCCCTCTTCCTACACGTCCACAGGACAGCCCACACTGCCAGGAATGAGGGAGAAGCCCAGACTCTTGGGGGGAGAAGATGATACTCATTGCCCCATGAGCACATTTTAGGTTTTTAGGTTTCTGTAGTGGAGATTTTTAGCAAGAGGAGCAAGAGCAGGGTGTGGGGCTTAGCACAGCCCCGACAAGAGGCGGATGCAGAGTGAGGAAGCAGCGGGATGCACAAGGTGTGTGCAAAGGCAGTGGCAGCACCGCACCACTGTGCCGTACCCTGCTCCCACCCATCCCCACTGCACTGCTCCCTGGGGTGCATGACTGGCTGCTGGCACCCGTGCCAGGCAGGAGCAACCTCCAGTTTCTATAGGAACCGGAGCAAGCCTTGAAATTGCCGGCCTTGCTGACGCGGTGATGGTGGTGAGCTCGCAGCTGATCCTGCAGCTTTGTGCTGCCCTCATAGGGCGACACCACGTCCATCAGCCTGCTGCCACCCATCCTGGAGGTGGCGAGGTCCCCGCAGACACGCGTAGTCACAGCACCAAGGGCAAGAGCCACGATAATGGGAAAAATACCACTGAAAGATAAAAATAGTTACTTAAGCTGCAGCCATCGATTGGTCGTGGGCACGGTGCCACCTCGGTGGGAACCCTCACCACGTGCACTGTCAGCAAGCCCTGTGCCAGCAGCGCACACACAGCAGAGATGCCAGCAGCGCCTGGAGGTAAATCCTGCACTGACACCCTCCAGAGCCTGGCCGGGGAGCCAGGGGGACCCGGCTGACAGGGACAGTGACAAGACCAACACTCGAGCCTCCAGAGCGCGGTTCACATCACACAGGGATGGGTGCACGAAGAGAGGTGAGCATCCGGAGAGGCAAAGTTCACAGGCAGTAAATACTCTGATCTTTATTCCCGTAATAAGCTGGTGCTAGCCCAGAAAGCAAGCCGGGAGCAGGGCAGGGAGCGCAGCAGGAGCCGGCACAAAGGAGGCACTGTGGCCGGCAGATGCGCTCCGGCCACACGCCGCTGCACAGCCCCTTCATTCATCCCACGCTCCCGCCGCCGCCGGGGTCAGCGACATCTCCCTCCCCAGGGCCTGGCACCCCCGGGGGCACAGCCAGAGCACGGCCCCGGCGCGGCTCTGACACGCTCCCCAGCCCTGGCGCTCTCCCAAGGGCTGAGCGCCCCGGACACGCCGTGCTGAGCACAGCTGCTCATCACCCTCTCTGAAAAATGCGTTTTAAGCTAAGGGCTTGCAGCAGGAGACTGCCCAGCAATGCCCTGCCTCAGCACCCCAGGGTCAACACAGACAGATGCCTCTGGCCTCGTGTGTCCCCGGGTCAGCGTGGGGAGCCCCGAGAGCCGGGGCTGCGCTCCGGACAATCCCTGCTGCTCCCTACAGGAACAGTCCTGGCCCCGGGTAAGGGGCAGGAGGGCAAGTTGTGTCTGCACGGGATCTCCCAGCACCAGCAGAGCCCCACGGGGTTCCAGGCCAGACTGAGCCCCTCCAAGAGCTCCGGCAGCTGCTACGGAGAGATGCGTGTCCCCCCAGGAGCAGCAGCTGCAGGAAGGAAAGAAGGGCTCGCCTCATCGCCCTCAGCCGAGCCGGCATCACCCGGCTGGAGCAGACAGAGCTCTGGAGCTGCGCTGTTCAGGTCCACGGAGCGGCTGCGGTGGCAGCTGCCCTGTGCAGGCACAGGGACCCTCCCGGCCCCACAGCAGTGGCCGCTGGACGCCGCTCAGCAATGACCGCACCCTGTGAGCCCACTGCAAACACTGCGAGACCGGCGGCTTGTGCACAAACAGCGAGCTGGAGTCTGCACCAGCCTCTCCATCCTGCAGAACCCCCTGCCCCTGGACTCAGCAGCGTCCCATGGGTTTGAGGACGGCAGCAGGAATACGCTGCACTTCATCTTCTTGAGTGTAAACCCAAGACTTTCCTAAAATTAAATTAATACAGGTGAATCCCACTGGAATCTGTACACACAGGAACTCTCACAGACTATCTGCTCAAAGTTAAATGCATCTATTGATCTTTTTGCAAGATCACAGCTCAGAAGTGTAATTTAACAAAACCCTCCTTCACAATGCTGGGGAACCACATTGATGCAGAAATCAGGAGACATTGGAACACATTTGTCTTACAGAACACAATTTATTTGGCATTTCGATGAAACGTTTCTCACAGCATCTTGGAAAAAAAAAAGAGAGATTAGTGCCAACCCCAATGAAGTTAAAACAAAAAACAGTGTCACAGGGACTCAATTATTATAGTATCAAATTTAAATTCTACATGGTATTTCACAGAATATCAAAATCTTTTATACACTGCCACAGTTAAGTCCAGTCACAAACCAACTACACAGGAGAAGCCTGCAAGTGCAGTGCTGGCTAAAACGATTTTCCAGAGGAAGGTAAAAAGCAGTGTCTCATTCTCTCACAGCCTCCCAGGCACCCTCAGCCCAACACACAGGGATGGCACAGCCCAGCCACCTCTGCTGGCATCAACCCTGACCCACTCAACACTCGAGGGGCACAGACTAGAAAATTAAAGCTATGTGGTACCGTAGCAGGCAGGCAACATTGACTGTTGTTAGGGGGAAGCGCATCTTCATCACCGAAAGCGTCTATTCCAAGGAAACACCTACTTCACTTGGGACTGGGGAACATGAGAAGCAAACATGAACTTTGATTCACCTCCTCTACCCTCAACTGCTCTAATTTTACGGTCCAGCTCCCAACTTGCAAGGGAAATTAAAAAGAAATTTCTGCATATTACATGTTCCTTAGCTAGAGAGAAAAAAGACGTTTCAGCAACTGAAAAAAGGAGATGCACATTATGGATTGTACGAGGCAACATTAAAATATCAGTGTTTTGCCACTGAGAAGTCACATCTGAAAGATAAAAACATCTTTAAGTACCAGGTTCAAATTTATTTAACATGAGATGGGAAAAGAATGGTAATAATTACTGGTCACAAAAATAATTTTCTTCCCAAGTACTGAAACAGGCCATCACCCCATGGCACCTGTGGAGGCAGAGCACCCACCAACTGTAAGATTCAGCCCTCGGAAAAAAAGTCCACCTACTTCATTTTTCATCTAGATTAGCGTCCTGCTGTGCATGGCTAAAGGAACAGTCAGAGGCTCAAACTAAACAGGACTGAACATTACACAGACAAGCTCCTTGCACACCTGAATGATGGTGCTGATCCTGCACAACGGAACACACTGCCCCTGTAACATTTTAACTCTCAACTCACCCAGTACAGCTAGAGGCTGCTATGGGACCATGGAGGGGCATCACTGACAGACCAGAGGGTCTGGGGCTGCTCTGGGAACAGCAGAGACCTCAAAATGGCACCACAGCACAGGGGGAAGCTGAGGAGCAGCTTGGTCTGAGGCCACAGTGGGACAAGACCAGCCCAGCACAGAACCAAGTGCTGGAACTTGACAACAACTGCAGTCAAGGGAATCCCAAGAAAAACACACCCTGGGCTCACACAGGCTGCTGGAAACCATGTGGCAATGCCATCTCCCTGCTAGGACTGCAGGGACATTTAGGATGCACTAGTTGTTAAGAAAAACATCCAGAGATGGGAATGGCAGTGGGAAAAAAAATCAATGCAGAAAGTAACTCCAAAGATCTCATCAATCTAATGGCAATCAAACCAGAGAGGTTTTCCTTGGGCAAGCACCAACCCTCTGTCATCGGCACTCAGAACAAACTGCCCACCAGTCACCTTGCCATGGGCAAGGAAGGTTTGCTGAGGAGTCCACTGTTATCAAGAAAATTTAACTCTTCCCCAGTTGGTCCAGCAGTCTGAGTAGTTGGGACATTTCCTGCTACAAAGGCTCTTACTCCAAGAGAAAGTACTCAATGTGAAAAAGCTACATTAAAAGGGAAAAAAAAGAAGACAATTTTATTGCCAAATTAGAAGCTCGCTGACAGGTAAATGAGCTGTACTTAGTGAGCTGCTCCATTCAAGGCAGAATTTCCCTTGTTTACAGTTAAGATGAAGAAGGATAGGGGAAAACAGAAAATAGCAGTCTCCTGCCAATATACAAGTGGGAAAGGCTCAGAAGCAATGGGGAAAATATCACACTGAGGCTTCTACAAAGAAGCCTCCATTTGGAATAGCTACAACCAGGAGCCACAATGAAGTTGCCAGTTGTAACAGAGCTTATTTGCAAACAAAATTCACCACAGAACCAAAAGTAAAATATAAAAATATTGAACAGATTCCCGCAGTGTTAGGAGAAATGTGAGGTAAGGTATCTGTTCACCTCAGCCACAAAATACAGCTTCAGAGACTGAACCAAGCCAAAAGGCCTTTTGTTATTGCGCTAGGATATTACAAAGAACAAATATTCCATCTGGCTTCAAAAGAAATTGGAAAATTTCTATTTTGCACCGCTAACAAAGTATTTTTCAGAAACAGATTGTAGTAGCATAGACTTTGCATCCTATTTAAGTGTACACTATCACAGCCTGTCCTACAAGAGAGTGTAGCCAGCTCAAGAGAAGTATTAACCCTAGAGCCTAATTTCTATCTCAGTGCTTAGCTTCACTTAGCTGGACAAAGGTTACTGTCTACAGTATGTATAGAGATATATATATATGTGAGTGTATATATATATCACCACCCAGAAACACACACACGCACACACGCACGCATTCGTACCTATAAAACTAAAGAAAAATCAGTACATACAATGTATAAAACGTATGAATGTGCTCAAAAACGCACAAAACCCGTTTTATTCTCATACTTCAGAAATGATCAATTATTTGTATGCATGGTTCTGACTACTGCTATCCATCCACTTCATTAGACCAGGACTTGGAACTCGGAGGAGGACTCGGCCAGGGATCGCACAGGGTGGAGAACCGCTCCTCTCGTTTCGTACCACTGCTGCTGGAGCCAGGCAGGGCAGAGAGCAGGATGGGGTGGTGGAAACAGCTCCAGGTGGAGAGGCTTCCCACCAACCAGTGCTTCCTCCCACTCGTGTGCCAGCAGCGCTCCCCAGAACTGTGATTCACGCTCTCCGATGGAGTCAGGGCTGTCTGCAAGTGTCTGCACATCAAGACACCAGATACAACCTCAATAACCAAACTCACGGTTTTCTGTGCAAAACGAGTTGAATTGTCAAGACCAATCCCCAAGTACAGTATAAGCCATTAGGCAAGACAGGGAATAGAAAGTAGCAGCATATTCCATGGGGAAAGAGTCAGCTGCATTAGGAAACCACAACAGTGGGTTAGGATTTGTCATACAAGTATGATTTCTCATCATTACTAGAAAAATAGATCACATACACACCTCCATGCAGTGTTTTCTTCCTGTCCCTCTAGGCTTGTGCCCTTCATAAGGTAACAGGAGACCACTCACAAGAGGCATTCTTTACAAATTCCTTAAAATTCATCTCATCTGCTGACTGTTACAGTAAGTCAAGGAGAAGCAGAGGCAATGGGAGGATGGGAGAAAAGGGTAAATTATTTGTACACTGAAATTCAAACTTAAATTTAAAATTGCCTGTAAAGATTATTTTGTACTCATTATCAAAACCAACAGTGCTTGACTTTGGGTTTTGTGAGGACTGAATGAATCTTTGCCATCTGTAAATTAACTTAGCTTAAAGAGTTCAATACGAGGGGGAAATTTAAGATGACATATCAGACTGAAGCAAACTGCTTTATTGATTTAAGTACACTAACCTCATTATAACCCCTCGTGGGACCTGGATAAATGGTTTGGGGGGCACAAGGGAAATCTCTAGAACAGGGTTGGCTGTTTATGGGACTGAGATAAGGAACAGGTGTCCAATTAGAATTAAACATCACCTATGGTACATGTTGATAACCATATTTAAGTGGTATTTGTAGAACTGTAAAGAAGTGAAATGAAGAGGAGGGAACACACATGCTAAATATAGCATGCAATAAGAAAAGCAAGAACAGTGGTCTTTTATCCAGGCCAGTTTTGTGCAACCGTTCACCATAAAGAAGTTAAACTAGAAAGAAAATACCTCAATCTTTCTTATGGGATTAGAACAAACAGGGACTTCATACAGTGAACTCAAGCTGCATTAAAGTTAATTGCTCCCCATCTCTTCCCTAAAATACTTCCTAATGCATGTGAGGGTTCTACCAAAGGGACATCACACACACAGATCCAGTTTTCTTCATGGACCAGAAGCTTATCCAACAATATGAGGTTTTGCAGCTACTGACAACAAATAAATGTAATTGCAAATCCCAGTTTTCTCAGTACCCACTTGTCACATATTGCGTAGACCATTCCTCCTCCAGTTCCTCTGGTGTTCTGATCAAGGCAGATCAAACCCCCAAGTGTTTTACACAGTGTAACTCTTGATGGCATGTGTCCCACTCCATAAAACAGGCCCCCAGCCCCCTCCTCTGCAGCTCCATCTTCTCTGCTTGAACAGTGATTGCCCCCATCCTTCTTTTCCATTGTCTTTTTCCTGGGTCCACTGGTATCCAGCCAAATCCAAGCAGCTTTTCTCTGATGCAGATTTTGATTCCTCTCAGGTTAAGAAAAAATAAAAAAAAACCAACCCAAACTACCCATACTTCTCACCTCCTCAGAAGTCAAAGGAATTCTCTGCTCTTCTTTCCACAGTCAATGGAAAAAAAGAGCAGTTGTACAATCCGTATTTACAGGACAAACTGATTAGTGAATGAATAATGACAGCCAAAAAACGAGAGGCACAATCCTAATCTAGAACATAAAAGTAGTGTTTGAAAAACAAAGTGGAGATTCCTTCTGAAGTTCAAGCCACGGATTAGTGTTTGTGCAAACAGTTGCTAGAACTCTAAGCGGTGCTGGGCGTTTCACTCTTTTATACAATGGTGTTGAGGGAACAGTGGCTGTGGTGGCTGCCTGTCAAAGTTTCTGCTGGGGTGTTTTCATTTATGGGTGTGTCAGGAGGGACAAGAAAGGTGCTGCTATCAGCAGAGTCTTCCAGTTCCACTGGAGAAGGACCAACTGAGGGAGGAAGACATCCCTCTGTAAGCTGTGGGGATACATCACAGTTTCCTAGTGATGGAGGGCTGCTTTGCACAGCCTGAGAAAGAACTCCGTCTGCAAAGGATAAAAAACAAGCAGAATCAGAACGTGAAGTTTATCATTTCATGCTCCCAAACAGGTTTATGACCTGTATTTCTGGAAGCTCTAAGTTTTTCCTGGTTTTGCGCTAATGCACAACAAGATGAGACTGCAAACGAGGAAAATTGTGTAACAAAAATAAAACTTTGACATATAAATAAGATGCTTGCACTAATCAGGCTCACTTATCTTGTGAAATATGCTGCCATAAAATCCCAAATTGGAATGATTTCTACAGTATGTGACTGTCACAGCTGCAAAACTGAAGAGCACTGGGTGAATCATTAGAAAGTGGTATTTTTGGTCAATTTTTGGGGGGTGTGGGTGGGGGAAGCAGGGAGGAGAGAAAAGGCTGGATACATTTTATCCAAAATCTCTTGTACTTGACATTTGTTCTACTTCTTAATACCAAACTCTATCAGGCTATCTTCAAAAGGCCAAAAATGGTATCAGCATGGTAGGAAAATGGTAACCAGCCAATCCATCCAAGGTAAGGCTCAAAAATAGGTAAGATTTAAGAAGTAAACTGCTTACAGATTGGATTCCACTGCTAATTTAGGTGATTCAGAGAACCTTCAAGAAAAATCAAGCTTAATGACACATTTTAACAAAAGGCTTTTCCATCACAGAAATTGGAGATTTTTTTTGTAAACTGTCTTCTCCCATCACAATTGCTACAACACATGATTATGGGTTTAAAAAAAAAAAAAATCCTCTAGCCAAAATGAAAATGTGTGAGAAATTATTGCCTGCATACCTGGAGTGGAACAAAGGATGCTGTCTGGATTGACAGAAGCCTCATAAGGAGGAGGTGGGTCATCAGGATGTTGAATATCTGGGTGCTTGTAAGCAGTATAGGGTGGAGGAGGATCGTGAAAATGAAATGCTCCACCTTCCCCATCGTCTGAAAGATGCAGTGGAGTAAGGCCAGTTCCAAAACCATCAGGACCATAATCAAAACCAGGCATCCTGCGACCCAAGTTGAAATGGTGCACTGTTTCAAGAGAAGGAAAAGTAGTGAGTGACTTTATCTTGTGCTGTCTTCTTCAGTTTAAGTCAGATCTCAACACTTTTTTCTGCTTTTCACACCCCAGGAACTCATGTCTCCTAAAGACCTAGAAAAGTCTACATAACCCATCCAAGTCAACTTGCTGCAATTACACAATACCCAGGCCCACCTGCTCCAAGTCTGTTTGTCCTGCATCACATCTAAATTTGACTCTAACCTCTTCAAACTACTGACTATTGTTCTACACAGAAGACATTTCAGATTTGAACCACATACAAACAAAAACCTTTTTCCAGTATCCACTACAAAAGTTCAAGTTTGAAGAATCCACCAAGACACAGGCACGGCCAAGCAAGATGATGACATTTCTCCCCTTTACACACACCAGGGTGTCAATAATAAGCACAAGGTGAGAGCTGACACTCACAATTTGCTCCAATCAAGGATTCTATGCGCTCTCTCCGCCTCTGGCGCAGCCGGTGGACCATGAAGAGCAGCAGAGAGAGGATGAGGAAGGAGGAGATGCAGCTCACGATCAGGCGCATTCCACTGGCCATCGAGTCAAACAGGCTGTTGCCATCTGTTACATAAAACACAGAAAAACAGCCTGCTATTTTTGTTTGAGATTCATTTTTCTTGATGTTCTTCTGTCAGTAACGGAGACATAAATGAAGAGTGGAGATTCATTAGCCTGGTTTAACACTTCTCCATATTTCAAATATGTAAGAAAATCATGAATCATCAGGTGATTTATTGTTTTACTGCAAGAAGATCTGAAAGTTTCTAAGAATATCTTCCTCAGGAAAAGGGGCAAAACGTTGAAGGTTTCGAGCCTCCGAAAATTGGAAAAAAGAAAAGTTAATGGCATTTTGCATATCCACTTGTTTCCCTTGCATGGCTGATGATATTATACTAAAAAGGAAAAGGCTTGAGAACTGGCATATCTATACACTATATAACATCCTAACCCTTCCATTTCCACTAAAAAAATCTCTGAACACTGTCACTGTCACTCAGATGTGGCTATCTAAATTCCACAAGACACTAGTACATTGGTTAGCAGCACTACATGATAGGAACATGGTAATCATCATTCAGGAACTGAAGATATTAAGGTGAATGGGAATTAAACCTTTTCCTAGAGTCACACCAAAAGCAAGTGGCAGAACAAGAAACAGACCCAGGAGCTCAGAGTTGGAGAGCTCTATCCCATTGCTAACCAGATCCACACTGGGAAGGCTGTTGTGAACAAACTACCACTGTACTCCCAGCACCAGGCACAAGAGGCATCAATTTTTCACAATTCAACTAAGCACACTTGGTTATGCCTAAGCAGCACATGCACACACAGATACTACACAAAGTAAAAAATTACCTAAAGATGATGTACTGTGTTCTTTGCACCAACTCCCCATTAGAGTTCTGAATAAGAAATACACCCATGTTAGGGGGGGTAAGAAACAGATAAGATGGCCTCACAACATGGTCACCTGCTGCTGCAGGACACAAGCACCAGCAGGGATGGCCCCTCATCCCAGTCACTGCAGGGCCACTTCCCAGAGGACCCAGCCAGACCCTGGCCACCTCTCCTTTCCCACACCCACTCCAGTTGCAATAGCTCCCTCCATACTTTTCCTTTCACTAACAGCAACTGAAGTTTTATAAAAGATTCCTTATAAAACTAGGCTAAAAGCTTCACAAAAATTTTAAGTATTAGTTTGCCACAAGTGCTAGTAACAGAAAAATCCACCTAATTTCTATCGTTCCAGTACATGGCTAACAGGCTGGCATTTATTATGTAACGCCTTCTTGGCAACAAGAAATTCATTAAATAGTGCACTAGGCATAAAACTCGAACATTACACCCTCTCAGATCCGGCTGTGCAGCACAAAAGCCAGGCTGCTGTCAAACCTTTTAGCAACTATCACTGACAGAGCTTCCAGTTACACACCTCCCAGCCAGCACAGACTCCTGAACACCACACACCTGCCCCTGCTCCTCCTCCAGCTTGTGGTGATGCCACCATGATCACTGCAGAATAGTCAAGGCTGTCTGTCAGTAGCACTGAAGTGCCTTTAGTAAAATATACACACAGGGGCAGAGGCCCAGAGAAGCTGATTTTAGTCGTGGGATGGATTCTGGCAGTGCATCCCCCTTCTGCAGGCTGCACTATGATGAGAAATGCTCATTAGAACCCTAGCCCTCATGACCTGCACTTGGCCTAAGCCCTCTTGAGCTTATCAGAAACATTGTCTGTTCCCAGGAACTAACAGGTGTCTAATGAACATCTGTTTTTTAATGAACAGCCTTGGAAACTTATTTTTCTTCCCTGAGTAACAATCCACTTGGAATGGTATTCTTGTTATTGCACCTTCAAAGGAAGTTCCTGTCTCCAACTGTAGCCAGGATGGAAAATTACTACAACTAGAGCCCATTCTCTTGTGACCCTATAAACAGGAGTCCAAAGTGAGATCCTTTTGATCTCTAAATTCCCAGATAAGGGGCTCGTGTGTATGTCTCAAACACCAACAATGAGGTGGTGCGGAACCAACCAAGGACTGTTAGTAATAACAGATGAGAATTGTTGTTAATAACCAAGGACTGTTGGTATTAACACACCATGAGAAAGAACAAGATTTGTCTGGAGAAGGGGGGCCAGGTGGAGATAGGGCAGAACTTTTCTGTGAGAAAACCATATCACAGCACAGTGCAGGTGCAAGAATGAGTGGCAGGAAGTGGGCATGGACTTAAGGGTGGGATTGAGACCACCAAAGACACCTGAAGCCCACATAAATACCAAATTAATTATTTCAGGAAACTTGTTTTTACCCTCAGTATAGCAGTGCCCTGTAACCGCACCAGTTCAATCACTAGAAATGCTTTGGCGCATCAGTTCTTTCCAAGTATTCTATTTCTTCTACTACGTTTTCAAAGTTGCAGGTCTGTCTAAACAAGAGCCACCACAGAAAAATTATTTTCTACCACAACATGGAGCAGCAATAGATAGACTACCTTGGTTACAAAATATTCCTCTGCTTTTTATCTTTGGCTAAATAAGAAGCATCTTTTAAGTGAATATAGCTGTGATTGCTCAGCTTACTCCTACCACTGAAATATCCCCCTACTACCAAATCCTTCAGTAATATTTGTTACCACTTGTAATCATTGCTCACCCACTCACACTGCAAGAGCTGATTACCTGCCAACCCAACAGCAGGATTTATTTCCCCAGGTCTCTCCTTGGGTGATTAATTTACTTAGTGTTGATTAATAAACTGGTTTCTTTCCTTTGCAACAGAGCTTAGGGAAGATACATGAAAGAACTGGACAAAGATAAATACATGCTGATTAAAGAAAGTAATTCATTAATTTTTGTCATCTGGAATAGTCATTTATAACCACCCAGAAGGAAAACTGAAATGTTTAATTTAAATTTTTCAGTGTTTATCACTAGCTGAAGTAACTTCATGATGAAAGAAGTTGGATGACTCCTTGATTATTCCTCTCTAAAAAACTAAGTTACTTAAAAATCCAGCAGAACACTTCAAGCAAGAGTATAATGAAACAGTCTCATTTAGCATCAATACAGAAGAAGAGCTTAAGGATGAGAAAGGATGTGATAAAATACACTCTTCAAATCAGTATTCATGAAATAGTTAAGACCCAGAGCAATAAGCAAGGATTAAAGAACACAACACGAGGTTATCCCAGGTCATCTTATCCTGTCTGCTGGATGATGCTTTGCTGACACTGTTCCTGATGATAAAAAAAGTGAAGCCCAAGCCTTAAGTCAGCTGATAAGAGTGGGAGGAAGACTTCTGCTTTTCCCCCACTCTTTCACTGACAGACCTGCCACACTAGATGCAAACATCTGTTAAGCTTAACCCACAAAACAAATGAGGCACAACGTGAGCCAGTGTCTTTTAATGATTAATTTCTCTAGTTAAGACCAGTAAGACTGCAAATTTGGAAGCCAGTAAGCATCCCTTTATTTGTAACAAATTGAAATAGAAGCCTCTGATGGGAAGAGTTGACCTATGTTTTCCACAGGAGGTCAGAACAATAGTTTCTTAATGCACTCAGATAAGATTAGGTTATTTTAAATACCAAAAAACCCAGTACCATAGAATGGCTGAGGTTAAAGGGAACATCCTGAGATCACCCAGTCCAACCTCTGTTCAAGCAGCATCAGCTAGAGCAGGCTGACCAGGAGAGAGTCCAACCAGGCACTGCATATGTGCACAGAAAGCAATTCCACAAACAATCTGCTCCAGTATCTTACTACCCTTACGGAGAACTCCAAATAAGCTACACTTCCTTTCTGTACTGAAAAAATAACCTCCCCAAAACAGTGACTGACAAACAGTTCAAAGTCAACTTCATTAACTTTAATGATCCAAAACAAAAACCTCCACTGATATGCCAAATCCAAGAACTGAGGTTGGAGGTCTTGATTATTACTGAAACTCCGTATCATTTAAAAACTCTGCTTCCCACATGATCCCTGTGTGAACATTTCCACACACATAAATATGCTCATGACCAGAAAAAGATGCTTCATTAGTGCTTAAGAGAAAAGTGTTTTGTTTTCATGACAACTAAACATGACAAAGGAAATGTACCAGATGCTCTGCTAAAAACCCACAGCATTGTCCCTCTCCAAACTGAAAATAAACTACTGCTTCTCCTTTCTAAGCAGCAGCAGGGATAACTCATTTTTTACCAGACACAGCCTGAATATTTCCCATGACTTGAGACCTTTCCCCATGGGGTGGTTTTACCCAGCCATGTAGCAGCACTGCAAGGATGTGTTCTTTCCAACAAAGCCATACACAAGGATACCCAAGCTGAGCACTCAACTGATTTTTACTTACAAATCTGTAGCAACAGAGTCTTACCTGGGTCTAAACAAGTAAATTTGCAGCACTCCTTCGGGTCTTTGCGATATTGCTGACAGCCCTGGGGCCGCTCACACAGAGCAGCTACACACATCTCAGGTTCACCGTTGTGACACGTGCAGCTCAAACAGGGATCATTCCCTTTGGGAGTGAAATAGTAGCCTTCATCGACAATGTTGTCTTTGATATCAACACAAGTCTGGCCTAGAACAGAATGGCACATCAATATCCATGGAATCCAGTTTAATTTGTTGCATTAAGTGGTTTGTAAACATAAGCAGACCACCAGTTAAAATCCAGACCTTCACATTAAAGAACTTGGAAAAGGAATCTCCAGGAGTGGGAAAGATAATGGATGGTCTCCAGGGACACAGAGATGATTTTCAGCTCACTGACAAGGTGAGTTTTAGGTATTTCAATTGACACACTTCCAACCATCATCTCCAAAACAGACGACACCAAGTGCTCTGAGAAGCTTAACCTTCACTGCCAAAGCCTGCTGCAGCTCCCTTCCTTTTTCCTGGTATTAGGAAAAGCTGCATCTTTTCTAGACCAAATTTGAAGGCCTTTGAACAGGCCAGGACTTAAAAAGAGAGCCAGGAAATAGTACTTCCACTATCCTAGCAGCATCCTGACCCCTGCCCAGCAGGGGAAGTTTAGCCGCCTTTTGCCCACTGACCTAAAGGCAGGGGCCAAAACCAGAGAGAGAAAACAGTGCTGGGACCTGGCAGCTGGAATGGCTGCTCAGGGACGATGGCCTGTCCCCTCCACCCTGTGCACAGATCAGGGTCCACTGGGAAGCTAAGACTGGAAGAGAACTGAGAAGGTCTCCAGCTCAATCTCTGATCAAAGCAGAGTAAGCCATGACATACGAATGGGTTGCCCAGGGGTTTATCTAATCTGGTCATGAAAACCTCTGAGGAAGCAGCTGCCCTCTCACAGTCACTTGCACCCTTCATGACCCTCAAAGTTAAACAAGTTTTCTCCTTGCAAAGAAGCACCATCTTGATCAGGTAATGTTTAAGATTACCTGATAATAGTGCAAATACCTCTGTTGGTACCAAGGCTTTTGGAGTACAGGAATGCAAGATACAGAACAAAAACCGATTTTTTTCCACTTTTACGACAGTGAGCTCCCACTTATCTTTCCGTTCTAGTTCAAAAAATTGGCTGGAAAGAATTTAGTAGAATTTGCTATACGCAAAATAAAACAGAAATAAGTGTTTCCTCATTTTTATGTTAAATTAATTACTTAAGAACAACATTTACTAATACAGTATTAAAAAACAACACAAAACAAAAAAACAAACCCCCAAAAAACCCAAAAAAAACCCCAACCCCCCCCCCAAACAAAACAAAACAAAACAAAACCAAAAACAGAAAAACCTCACAACAAACAAACAAACAAACAAAACCCCAACAAACTTTTTTGCTCAAGTTTACTTTGGGGCTGATACTGCTGCCGAATGATTTTTTACTAAAACTCTGTACTGTGTGACAGCCACACATTATGATGCTCTAACTTATTAAAATCAAGCACAAATATGACTCCACCATTTGTTTTTTTTTTTTTCCTAATTCACTGGGTAAAAATAGAACAGGTAATGAAACAACTTCCAGCTACTTATTATATGCATATTTAAACACACAACACAGTTAACACTGAACTTACTCCTTTTGCAGAGGAATGAAGATTTCTCATAGCAGTTTTCAGCATACCAGCTGTGTAAACCTTGGTGCCGGATGGTAGGAAAAAGGAAACACTGGAGCTGGGCACAAAGAACGTTTTCCTTTTCAGACATAGCCGGACCAAAGATAGGGTCAGGGGGTAAAAACACTTCTGAAGAGCCTGCAACAAGATACGGTGGCATAAGCAGCCTGTGGGCATGGAAAGCTTTAGAGAGGCTCTGGAACATCACTCACTTCATGCACATCAACTCCAATGCAAAGAGTCCTCCAGCTTCAGCTCCCATTAGCAGCACTGCTCTGGGGGAAGGCAAACAGCTGGGAGAGAAGGGGTGACTCACACAGAAAAGAGGCTGCTGTTTTCAAAGTACTGGGTAATTCTGTCACTGAACCAGGAGAAGTGATACTCCAACATCCCCACAAATGCAGCTTCAAAGAGCCCCATGCGGTTTGCCTGACAAGAGTTATCCATCTCCTCAAACCACACTGAGTTTGGTCACATTGCTACCAGTGGAGCAAGAACCCACACAGCAATCCTGTGCCTGGCACCCCATGCACCCACCACTGCTTCTAAAGATGTGCATCCACACTGCAGCCCCCGCAGAGCCGTTCCATGTTTGGAGGGGGATGCACCAGGGCATCCACAGTTTGGTCTTTTCATCACGAAACACCATCCTGGGAGCCTCCAAACAGTACAAAAGGTGTTGAGGGCATCTTCTGGAGGGTTTATGTTCCACACGTCACAAAAATCAATTAAAATTTTCAAACTATGGAACCCTAAATCACTTTTCAAGCAGGTATTAGCAATTCAGAGTCTGCCTCAGTACAAGCCTAAGAAAACTTCCTCACAAACTACTGAATGTTACTGTCTACTTTATTTCCTAGAGGCATCTCTTTTTTAAATATAAAGCTTGAATACAGAAGATTAGATGGTATTGAGAAGGTTTAAATTCATATAACGCATCAAATTAAATAAAACTAATGATCAAGTTAGGATGAGTTTTCTGTAATTCATGCCTCCCTGTTGTGACCACTCTGTCAGCAGATGGCAGTGCAGTCATCTTCCAAAGAGCAAAGAAAGGTCCTCCTTCTAAGGAGAATCTCTGGACTCATGTGTCAAAGGAAGCATTTTTCAAGACCCAAGTGTTTGAAAATTCTGATCATGATTATGTGTCTGTACCTAAAGGAAAGTTTTCCTTCCAGATTTTCCATGGAGACTGAAAACTATGCGTGAGAAAAAAACTATTCAAATTAGTTTAAAAACGCTACACTGGAATTCACAGTGCTGATGCCTATAAAACAACACCTTGGTTCTAAGTTTTTCATTACCTAAACCAGTACAGGAATTACACAGGCAATTGTACACCTAAGAGGTCATATTATGACTTTAACAAATCTCTCAACTGAATTAGCTAATAAAAAAAACAAGGTGTAGAAACATAACTTTGCATTTTCAGCAGAGCTGCTTGTTTTGCAATTGAAAGGCTTTAGCCAATGATGCCCATCAAATTCATGTTCAGTTTTTCACATAAAATGAGACATATTTCTGTGATTATGCCAATTCTAATATGGTTTAAGTAAACTACCTGAAATACTTCAAAAAAAAAAATCTGTGTAAATTCTGAAAAATTCAAGTAGTGAACGGTTGTTTTAGTAGCTGCCTTAGTAGTATATAAAATTCTACCAATTTTTAAAAAGCTAAAACCTCCAAACATGCCACACTAGTCTGCAAATACTACAACCAGGAAATCAGCAGCTCATCTAAACATCCACCACAAAGAATAAGAAATTACAGAGTAGCTTCCTTTCTCTCATCTTAGTCAAGGGGAAAGCCCACATAAACTGACACATGTTCTTTCTATGCCAGCGTGAAAACCCATAAAAATTCTTAAACTTTAAAGCAGGATGTGTGTTGAGTATTAAACTCTCCCACTTCTACCCTGCAAAAGGAAGCAGTTCACCTGTACTATTTCAAGACTATCAGTGAAAGAAGTCATGTTGTTCTTGCAAATCATATTCATGCTTTAACACAGTTTCCATGGGCACTGAACTTAGCAGTAATTTCAGAGACTCACCTTTATAAGCTACTTCCCAGTGCCCTTCCAGAGAGTGATTTCGATTGGTGATCACATACTGATATCCCACCCAGAACCTGCAAACAAATTAAGTTACATTCTAAAGACACAGGCCAAAAACACACCAACAAATTAAATTACACAGAATTTTCTAATGTCTTCATATGTAAAAGCTAATTTTCAAAATAATCAGAAGACTTTTTCCTCATCTTTCTGGCCCATACATCAGCAATGTAGCGAGACTACAGCTGAGGAACAGAGGAAAATACTTGAGAGACTACTTAGTACTTTTCTAGGTTTACAAATTATAACTGACTTTGACCTTTATTTCTACTCAGAAGCACCACCTTCTTCTGTTGTCATGGCAGCACTTCAGTATCTCAAACCCAAAAATCAAACAGCAGCATCCAGAAGTCAACTATTTCGGAACATAAACAACTTAGGTCAGACTGTTCTCGATCAAACCATTTAACTCTCCAGAGACAGAAGTGCACCATTACTCAGCCACTCCTGGTGATCAGTCACAGCAGCCCATGAGTGACAAAAAACCCACACACAGAAAAAGAAAGAATTGTTTGTTGTCAACAGAAGGAAATATCTAAAGCTACCCAAACACGGTAATTGACACTCAAAATTATTTTTTAACTTCATTCAAATCTCAAAATTTCTCTTTGTTAGAGCTACTAGTACTTCAGGAAATCAGAATCTCGTTGAAAAATTGAAATAATTATTTCTAAACAAGGTAGTGCAGCAGCAATCATTGTTAAATCCATCCTCCCCAATGCAGTTCAAGAATACCTACCTGTACATTGCTAAGACAACCTGAAGAGAAGAAGACTCTGCTGATAAAAAGACTCTGGGGAATTGAATTATCTCTTCATTATCTGTTAATATTAATTCAAACATAAACTGCAGATGGGGCACTGCCAAACAGCCAACCAGCACATTCATCTGATGGCAATTTTACCATTACATTTTCAACCCAATCACCAGTATTTGTACCACACAGAAACCATCCTCTGCAACACCAGATCTTTGTCCTTCCTACTCACCTTTGCTGATCCTTCCTGACAAATGTATTTTCTTCCAAGTCCCACTCCTGTGCCAGGATGAACCTCAGCTCCTGGTCTGCAGTGAAGGTGGCCAGGGATCCGTTCACCCGCTGACATGTCTGCACGGCGTCCCAGTAGTTCTCCCCATTTAAATACACCCTGTAACAGCTGGCCGTGCCCTCATAGTGGTGCCATCCTGTTGGGCACTTTCCTAGGAAACATGAAGAATAGAAGGGAAACCATTCCCCCCAAATTAGGATCTTTCAGATAATGCATCTTCATCAATAATCACAACTGTCTGCACACTTCACCTCTGCAGGAGGAGGTGCACACATCACAGATCCCTGAAATCTTACTCTACTACAGTTCCTCATAAATGCTGATTTTTTTTTACATGTTTTTAAAAAGATGAAGCTTCCAGTACAATTCCACCACACTGTCACAGCCTTTAAAATCTTGAAGTAAGACTGACCATCTACTGTTGAAGACATTTCCCTGCACATCTTTATAAAACCAATACATTTGATCAATCCAAGCAAAAATAAGCAGCACAAAAACCCCAGAGGTGGCCAGTTTAATGACTGTGTCTTTCTATTAGGTGATTAGCAATACATCCAACTTGCTGTGAAGTTTTCAACCTACTCTTACAGTCTCAATAGAATTCACATAACCCTGCTCCCAGAATCAATCATTAAAGACAATAGGAGTACCAGGGAAATTCTTGGTGACTTTGGAAAAAACAGCACTGTAAAGCAGATTTTTAGGAAGTAAGAAGGTGATGGTGTCAACTGCTGCCCCTGCTTTCTCTCAATTAACTCAACTGAGGGAACCTGAAATTAAAGCCTTGAGGCTTTTCTGGATGAAACAGGCCCATGGGCTTTTGACTGACATTCTTGGAGGTGACAAGTTACCAATAAAAAGAATCACAGGACAGGAAGATGACATTTAAAACAGATGTGAAATATGATTTTAGCATCTGCACAATGCAATTTGCATTACCTAAGAAACTTTAAATTCAGAAACTCTTTTCTGTTCATTGCAATTCACACTTCTGTTCTCAAGCCTCTTTATTCGGCTTTCTATAAATGCAATGAGTTGTAACACAAAATTGCAACTCTGGTTTCACAAAAAGTGGATTAACAGGGACACAGCATTCTTCGCATGTACTGGTCTGCTGTATAAATCACACATGACAGACAGAAATGCACAAACACTTGATTGTATGTCAAAGTTGGTCAAAAAGCTATGACAGAGAAAAGACTATCAACTTTTCATTTAAAAAATGGCATAAATTTCTAAATTAATTAGCAGAAAGATGGCCCAGATTTCCCAGTCTGCAACTTACTGCTAAAGCGGACAGGCTGTGCCACGTTGACAGTGTGGAAGCGGGTGGTCTCTCCTCCTCTCCCTCGAATGTGCCTTGAGTCCACATTCTCCTTCCCATGGTAAGTTTGCTGGTCCCCTGTCAAGCCTGAGGATCAGGAGGAATAGTTAGTATTGCTGAAAGATGCAAGCAAAGGCAGATTTCATTTCATTTCATTCAACTTTCTCTGGGTTTTAATTCAAGACCTATGTGATACATCACTCAGGGAAGCAAAGATGGCAGGTCCCTGCAGGAACACCTTGGCCATTTTACTCAGCAGGTAACTGAAACACTTTCAATTGAAAAGAAACAAAGAGCCATTACATGAGTTGTGCAGGGTAAACTAAATATTTTGGCAGATTCTCAACAGCCTGCAATTGTACACAGGGCTCGCTGCTCATCATTCCAACTGCTGCAGCAAATGCATCATCCCCGGCGCATTGTATCTGTTCCTGTTTACCGAACAACCCACTCTCCAGCTGCTTTGTTCCTTAGCTGTGTGTTCAAGGACATAAGACAACTCCTCCAATACATTTTCCAACACATGCCCAGAGATGTAGGATGTAATTAAAACCAGGAAAGGAGACCCATCTTCAGCCAGAAGAACAAGGCTTTTTATCCACTCTCAAGCTTGTAAATGAAAAGTTAGTTGATGACTTATGAAATAAACCCCCACACCCCCTCATCTCAGGGTCGGGGTTAACAGGTGTACGTGACAACCAGATTCAATAACATAGGGAGAACACGGTGTAAGATGTTATGCAAGAAAAGGGACTGGAGGGCTCCATGGAATAAATAAAGAATGCCCAGTTCAGCTGGAGGCACTGCAGGGTGGGCCACGGCCAGCAAAACCAGCAGGTTCCTAAGGAGAAAGGCTGGCAAGGTGGTGGAGAGAAACCTTAGAGAAAGATGGAGATGGGCACTGAGAAAGATTAATGTAGAAACAAGGGATTAACCTTGAAAAGAGAAAAATTAAAAACCCAAGAATATAAGCATTGTTAATATCAGCTTGTATGTTACTTAATTCTTACTACTAGACGTTAGTAAAAGTAATAGGGTTTAACCAGCACAGAGCTATGCAGACACTCATTTCTATATAAAAAATCTGCTTATTTTCCTTTAAAGCTGATTAGCTCCATTTAGCCTCGCTAAACCAAACAAACTAAGTCATGAGCCCAAATAAAGAGAACCTGCACAGTCTTCTTCAACACGTTTAATCACATCTGTTTGAAATAAATACGAAACCATGTCAATAAAACTTTCTCTTTTCGTACAATCTTTGGAAAGCAAGAGGTCCACAGAAATTCCATAGTAATTTTAACCCCAGTTTCAGGCTCTTCAGTGCATTACCTGGGGGAAAGACCTCCACAAGACCCAACACCAAACAGTGTGCTCCTTGGAACAAATGTAGGCACTGATGAGCACACAAAAATCCCTAGCCAGAGCCCAGGAACAGCAGAGTCGTTTTGCATTCATCTGGCTCTAGCATACTGAGTTTGCCCCGGGTTAATGGGATAAGCAAGGGCTAGTTAATTATCATGTTATCCCAGGAATTACATGTCTACAGAGAGCACCCATTAAGAAATGGCCGTGCATAATACACTCGCAGGGCCTTACAGGAATAAAGCAGCAATTCTAGTGTTCACTATTAGAATATGCTATCTATCACAAGCAAGAACTCAGTGCCAAGAAATTCAGAATGTGTACATTTCAAAGGAAACAAAATTGTAAAAGAATTTGACAGTGAAGATTACTGATTTTTTATTACTTTAAAGGCTAATCTATTTTTAGTTGTAGAAGCTGGTTTTAATCCTAATAGTTCAGTAGAACTATTTACACTATGACTTTCAGAGTGATACTGAGACACTAAAAAGCAAATCTTCAACTATAGAAAGACTTTAAAAATAACACTAACTAATGTAGAATGCTTTATCAAATTCTACTGAGCTCGGCATGGGGAGCTCTATTTTCCCATGGCATTAAATGGTAACAGCTAAACCCAAAGAACCAGTCAGAACCAAACACATGAAGAATCAGCTCCCTTTCAGAAGTGAGAGCAGATGCAGCACCATATGGCTCTCTTGGTTTGAACTGACAGGTATTTGCCAAGGAAGATTAGAGTTTCCCTTGTAATGTAAGCCTTCTCTCCTCTTTTTTCAAATTATTATAAATTTGCAATTAAAAGGCTGTCAGGCAAAGATTTTGGGAATAGGTATAGCAGTTTTTTACTAGGGATATTAAAAATGCAAATATTGTAGTACAAAATAAGCAAATAAACAAATAAAGAATCTTAGGGAAAAAAAACTCTGACGGAGTCAGAAATACATATTGATGCCTTGTTAGTCAGGGCATTGGAAACAGTCTAAAGTAAGCTTTTTTGGAATGGCAGATATGATTCTTTTGGAAGCAGAGATGATCTTGTGAAGCCAGGGGTTTCAAAGTGGATTCGGTCCTCTTTTGGGAGTCTTGTGGGAACACCGAAGTGCATGGTGACAATTGCAGCTCTTTTTTATTTAGGTGGAAATGGTTGCTCTTCTGCTCTCTAGTAGAGCATCTCACAATAGGATGATGAAACGTGTTATGCTATTGGTGAGCTTTGATGGTGCGTTAATAAAAGATATTCTCATGGGGGAAGCGGAAGGCTGAGCAGAGATAAGAGACAATTCCTCTCTGGGTTTTTAACAGCTGGCTTGTTATCAGAGAGGGCAGTTACTTCCTTTTTTCTGGAGTTACAACAGAGAAGAAAAAAAAAAAAAACAACTTTTGGCCATCTTTTTGATTCGGTCAAGTACTCTTTAAGTATCCAACCCTTAGTTTCTTTGGTAACTTATGGGGAAAAAATTCTTTAGAGTAAAAAAGGAGCAAACCTAACCCCCAACAATGGCTGACCCTCCGCAGCTAAACACAATGCCTACGAGGACTTAACAATTTATCTCCCCCAGGAATAAAACAAAAGTTCACAGCTTTTAACATGCAAGGTTAAGGAAGGGCTACACAGGCTAACATCCTAAATCAACAGAATTTATGCCAGATGCTTTGAAAAATAGCTACACAGATCCCACACAGAGAGAGCTCCCTCAGTCAGCACCCAGGAAGTGGAACTCGCTCCTTCCTCAGCATCTGCCCTTGTCAGCACATTCACTGCTGAAACCAGCACTGAAGTGGCACAAAGCAGCCACCACTAGTCACTTCTTCAAGCACAACACTGTCAGCTGCTTAATAAACTGGTGCTCCTCAAATATTAAATCGCTTCTATTTGACCTGAAGATCTGTCTCCTAAGAAAAGCAACAACTGCAACGTTTTCCAGAGCAATAAAGAGATGCTAACAAGCCCCTCAGTCACTTGACTGCCATGAAAAGCTGCTGCATATTCTGGTGGCAAAGGTGTAATTGGACTGGATTTCTATTTTACTTTTACAAGACTCTGAGGAAGAATTTTCCATGTACTTTGCTGTTCCTATGGCCTTTTTACATGTAATTTTATCTTTAAAAAGAAATTAGAGTGCCATGGACTCATCTTCAGATAGCAACTTAATTCAGAAGGTCAGAACCTAACCATGGCTGAGTGTTTCACAAAGGAAAGGCCATCATTTTCAATGTTTGCACGCACACTTCGTATCCTGAAAGGGGTGAAATTTTACAAGATCAGTTATTTTACAAGACTTTATTCTTCTAAATACTACAACCACAGGCAATAAAAGCAACAGTGGTATTTTTACTAGCCCAGACAGATACAGATCTGTTTCCTTGACTTTATATAATTAGTCCAGAAATGTCATTTGCTGGCTAGTTGGTGCAGAAAATGAAAAAATGGGTTCAAGGAAAAACTCATGAGGCACCCTCTGAATATTAGTGTGGTGAACATAAGCAACCCCCAATCTGTTTCCCAATGGATCGAATCACAATTAGTACTCACCCACCTCCTTCCAATTCACAGCTGCCATCTAATTCACTCCAGCACAATTATAGTCTAAGTACAGGGCTAGACATCAAGAGGAAGTTGTCCAACAGTGGTGATTCTGTGACTATTTGCAGTTGTTTAAAACTTGAAGCTACCAAGTCACAATGGAAGTGTGCCGTGCTGATGGATCTTTCTATCTTTTGGAAAACTTCTGTGTCACAGATGTCAAGTCACTCAAGCAAAACCCTTCATAAGGATGGATGTACTACGTCAAATGATGCCAAAATTAAACTGCTTGTGAAGCAACCAGGTCTTGCCATATCTTATTAGTCCCAAAACTTGAGTTGCTCCTCTTTAAACACACAGATTCTCAAAATTTACATAAAAGCTGCCTTGTCCCCTAAGCTTCAAATTTTCTGACTAGCATATTACCTTCTGAAAGCTCAGAAAGCTTCTAATTCCATCTGGTAATTTGAGAGGTGAGAGAACTTCAAGATTAAGTCCCGTTCTGTGCCTCAGTGTTTGGAAATATAGTTCAGAAGCTCCTAGAGAGGAGTGATTCTTCTCAGATCAAGCAGCTCCATGCTGGGTGTTATCAGCTATGTTGTGCTGGACATCAATGCCAGGCAAGAACAGCATCCTGCTGTGCTGAGTGCAATTCAAGGAAATGGAATGGCAGAAAACAGCTTATAATTAAAACACCACAAGGTAGGGTAAAAAAAAAATAAAAAAATAGGAGTTCAGCAAGGGCTCAGGAAAGGTGTGGAAATGCTCAGACGTTTTTATCATTAATACCTAGCTTTTAAAAAGGAGATGTACTAAAATGTGCATAAATGTCAAGAGTCACTTCAACCATACAAAATATCCTTGGTGAAACAAAACACAAAGCTGTTCTTGATCACTTCAAAACATGTTGCTCCAGCTGCTGCTTCATCAGAAGGCAAAGATGTAAAACTGATATGGAGAGGATTTGTGAAGGGCACTAGAATTCAAGACATCCATTTTCATTCAGAGGCAACTGAAAAAAACATCAAGCCTGCACTTTGGGAAACACAGCCAGACTTATGCTGTTTGGGAAACACACAGTTATACTAAATCGGACCCTGCTCAGCCTCCTGAAAATGAGTTAGACCAGAAGGCCTGCAAAGAAGGTCGGATATCTGCAGAAGCTCATCTGATATTCTGCAGGAAGCAAAGCTGGAAGTCCAAGAAGCAGCAAAAGGTGAACTGTAGATCCCTTCCCTCTTATGGGTTTAAATACAGAACTTTTATAAAAGGGGAAAAAGTTACGTTTCTACTTTCATTGCTTGTGCAGAAACATGTAAGAAAGTGATCAGAAATAACAAATTCCCATATGTAAAAGTCCTTGTTTAAGATATTAGTGCCTTTCTCTACCATTTCACGGAAAACTCCACTTTGGGAGAAACTATATTTAGGATCAATTACTGTTGACATGGAAGAGTCCATCAGCTTCTTGAAGCTTCACTGCTTATGGAGAAGCAAGTCACAGGCACATGCTACATAATAAACCCTCCCAGCAATTTTTAGTATTGCTCACAAGAGCAAGCAGCCCCTGGTTTTAGTCTAGCAGAGAGATGAATTGAGGGGAATCACTGCTGCACAATCCACTGACACATGGGTGCATTGTGGGAAGGGCAGGGGGAACAATTTGCACATGGCAAATTTGGGACTGAAACAAAATCAATATTTTAAAGGAAAATGGTCACTATGATAAAAGACAGTAAGAATAAAAAAATCTATAATGACAATCTTCACAGAAATATAGCAAAAAATAGGCATCTCATACACTTATTCAGATTGTTAATTAATTAAATACCTTACTTGTGCTCTGAAAAAATGCCAGAAGAAATTCAAACAAAAAGTCTTACAATCTGGGATCTTGTTTCTACTTTAGCCAATACCTGATTACCAAACTAATTTATTAATTATGGATCTTCCTCTTTTAATAGGACCTTTGTTACTAATACAAATGAAATTAGACCTAAAAAAAAGGTGAATCAACAGTGGCAAATAACTTTCAATGGCTTTGTAATAAACCGTCTGAAACACCAACATGACTAAGTGGTCACTGAAATACACTTTTAACAGCACCACAAAAACCATAATTCACTGCCATTGACTCTTCCTAGTTGCTCATGTTGGAGAGTGCCATTAGTGGCTCAAAGGCTGAAGATTAACAAGCTTCCCAACTACATTCAGGGCCCTTTCTTGCACCCTTTCTTTTCATGCTTCACAGAGCTCCCATGCCTTTTAATTTCAAGACATTGTAATTCTCCAAGTTTCACAAGTCCAGGTGGCTTCACTAAGTAGCTCTTTTACTCTTCAGCCTGCCTTTATTCAAGGAAAGAACTTTGTAATTAAAGTATTTACATTAAGCTGAATCATCACACAACTGCTCATCTAATCCAAAGGTAGTTTCTAAATTTAAAGCTGCATCATTTCTTCTTCATTCAGTGGCCAAAGAAGAAAGTGGCCACTCCTGGGTATGACTATGTTACTATTATTAGCAGCATTAGCTCCCCAATCCATGTCCCAAGACAGTCTCTCCTGTGACTCGTCACGTATGTACAGCTTTCCTCAACACAAGCACACTGTGCTCTTCCAAACTCATTCTGTCCTCAGGTTTACTCTCATTGATGCTACTCCTCTTTATGCTCCAGCACAGCATTCCCAGGCACATCAACCTCTCCTTATTCTTCACAGCTCTGAGTAACTTCAACACCCATTGCAGGGCACGATGCAATCCCACCAACGTTTTCTTACAGGTAGAACAATTTCCACATCCTACACCAGTAGTTCTTGTTCCTCTGGTTTGCTGCCTGCACTCCTCACATTACTGTGCAAATAGCTCACTTCTTTCACAAACACCACACCTGCTTTCTGACTGTTTCACTGAGAACAGTCTTTTCACCAATTACTTATCTAATTACTCCTCTCATCAAGTGGAACACTTTCCTTCCCTCTGCTGTCCAGCTTTTTCCCTCTGCTATTTACAGATGTTATTCTTCTCTTCCTGCACACACTCACTGGTGGTCAATCAAGTCTCTCCCACATTTCATTTCTTTAACCTTCAAGCTCTTCTCATCAGGTCAGTCTAGACAGTCCAGTGAAACCTGCACCCCAAACACAACACCACAACCTAGGTATTGAGAAATGTTACTCCCATAAAATCCTCCTCCTAGCCATACACCAAACACTCTTTGGAACTCCAGACTGTAGCCAACATCAGCCTGGTGCACACTCCAGGCAACAGCTTAAGGTGCTGACTAATACATCAGGAACAGGAGAAGATAAAAATACTTTTCTACTAATGTGGAAGTTCAAATCTTCCCACAACCAAAGGCTTCAGTGCTTTTTGAGTAAATCCAAACAGGAACATCACTTTGCCTTCCCCTAGCCACATTACTATACTACATTATACCACACAATTTGATTAGGTCCATACCTTTTTCACAGTTGGACAAAGTTAGCTAAGAAGGAAGAACAACAGCACAGCTATAAAAGCAATTTTCTTTAGGACATCCACATCCTGAAGAATATCCTTAAATAGACTATCAGTGGCACAGCTTAATTTTCAGTGTCAAAACAAACTGCCAACTCTTTTTCCCCTTTGCTGCACATTCACACACACAAACTCACAAAAAGTTTCTTAAAAGAGCAGTGACATTCTTTTAATTATCTTTACATAGTACACACTGGGGAGATGGTTAACTCTAGCATAGTTTCAAAGTTTGAGTGTTAGAGAAATAAATCTAATTCCTTTAGCTAACATGAATATTTAAGAGTTTGTTGCTCTATAACATCAATGTTACTATTTTGTAGCACCTCTAAAATAGCTGAGAACTCAGAATGATGACAGACTGAATGCTGTGATGGCAATGCCACAGAGTTCACCTGATTCTCTGCCAAGAAAATGAAGTAGTTCAATGGCAAAGAACTTCTTAAAACAGTTTATAAATGTAATTTAGTCATGCTGTAAAGAAAAACCGTTTTTAATTGTGCCACAGCTGAATTCAGGCTTTCAGATACCTGTCTCATTGTTCTTAACAGAAAAAAAAATTACAGGTCACTTCACTTTTAAGAGACACAGAAAGACCTGCACTAGCCTGCTTTTCAAGAACAACTGAAAACGTTCAAAATTGTGATTGCACAGTCTCAATATTTCTTTGCTTGTTTTTAAGCACAGCTCCGTATCCAGCAGCTTTAGCAGAGATCCACTGCTGGTGAAAGGCTCCTCAAAGCATATGGTCATAGGAGCTTATGAAGTGCAAATACACCAGCTTGTCTGGCAGAACAAAGTTCTCCACTTCAGCACAAGAAGCATAATCAGAACAGGGAGCAATAAAACAAGCCCTCTACCCAAGTCCAGCAACGTCACCCAGCACTGTCTGAGTGATAAACAACCTAATCAGTAATTCAAAATTGTGATTGCACAGTCTCAATATTTCTTTGCTTATTTTTAGGCACAATCTGCTCCCATATCTTACTATCCCCACAGAGAGCCCCAAATAAGCTACATTTCCTTTCTGTACTGAAAAAATAACCTCCCCAAAATCTGCACCCCTAAACAGTGACTGACAAACAGTTCAAAGTCAACTTCATTAACTTTAATGATCCAAAACAAAAACCTCCACGGATATGCCAAATCCAAGAACTGAGGTTGGAGGTCTTGATTATTACTGAAACTCCGTATCATTTAAAAACTCTGCTTCCCACATGATCCCTGTGTGAACATTTCCACACACATAAATATGCTCATGACCAGAAAAAGATGCTTCATTAGTGCTTAAGAGAAAAGTGTTTTGTTTTCATGACAACTAAACATGACAAAGGAAATGTACCAGATGCTCTGCTAAAAACCCACAGCATTGTCCCTCTCCAAACTGAAAATAAACTACTGCTTCTCCTTTCTAAGCAGCAGCAGGGATAACTCATTTTTTACCAGACACAGCCTGAATATTTCCCATGACTTGAGACCTTTCCCCATGGGGTGGTTGTACCCAGCCATGTAGCAGCACTGCAAGGATGTGTTCTTTCCACAAAGCCATACACAAGGATACCCAAGCTGAGCACTCAACTGATTTTTACTTACAAATCTGTAGCAACAGAGTCTTACCTGGGTCTAAACAAGTAAATTTGCAGCACTCCTTGGGATCCTTGCTATACTGCTCACAGCCCTGAGGCAGCTCACACAGAGCAGCTACACACATCTCAGGTTCACCGTTGTGACACGTGCAGCTCAAACAGGGATCATTCCCTTTGGGAGTGAAATAGTAGCCTTCATCGACAATGTTGTCTTTGATATCAACACAAGTCTGGCCTAGAACAGAATGGCACATCAATATCCATGGAATCCAGTTTAATTTGTTGCATTAAGTGGTTTGTAAACATAAGCAGACCACCAGTTAAAATCCAGGCCCTCACATTAAAGAACTTGGAAAAGGCATCTCCAGGAGTGGAAAAGATAATGGATGGTCTCCAGGGACACAGAGATGATTTTCAGCTCACTGACAAGGTGAGTTTTAGGTATTTCAATTGACACACTTCCAACCATCATCTCCAAAACAGACGACACCAAGTGCTCTGAGAAGCTTAACCTTCACTGCCAAAGCCTGCTGCAGCTCCCTTCCTTTTTCCTGGTATTAGGAAAAGCTGCATCTTTTCTAGACCAAATTTGAAGGCCTTTGAACAGGCCAGAACGTAAAAACAGAGTCAAGAAATAGTACTTCCATTATCCTAGCAGCATCCTGATCCCTGCCCAGCAGGGGAAGTTTAGCCGCCTTTTGCCCACTGACCTAAAGGCAGGGGCCAAAACCAGAGAGAGAAAACAGTGCTGGGACCTGGCAGCTGGAATGGCTGCTCAGGGACGATGGCCTGTCCCCTCCACCCTGTGCACAGATCAGGGTCCACTGGGAAGCTAAGACTGGAAGAGAAGTGAGAAGGTCTTCAGCTCAATCTCTGATCAAAGCAGAGTAAGCCATGACATACGAATGGGTTGCCCAGGGGTTTACCTAATCTGGTCATGAAAACCTCTGAGGAAGCAGCTGCCCTCTCACAGTCACTTGCACCCTTCATGACCCTCAAAGTTAAACAAGTTTTCTCCTTGCAAAGAAGCACCATCTTGATCAGGTAATGTTTAAGATTACCTGATAATAGTGCAAATACCTCTGTTGGTACCAAGGCTTTTGGAGTACAGGAATGCAAGATACAGAACAAAAACCGTTTCGTTTCCCACTATTAAGTCAGTGAGCTCCACTTGTCTTTCCTTTCAAGTTCAAAAAATTGGCTGGAAAGAATTTAGTAGAATTTGCTATACGCAAAATAAAACAGAAATAAGTGTTTCCTCATTTTAATGTTAAATTAACAACTTAAGAACAGTGTTCACTAATAAGGCATTAAAAAAAACCCAACCAAACCCAACAAACATTTTGCTCAAGTTTATTTTGGGGCTGATACTGCTGCTGAATGATTTTTTACTAAAACTCTATACTGCATGACAACCACACATTATGATGCTGTTATTTATTAAAATCAAGCACAAATATGAATCCACCCTTTTTTTTCTAATTCACTGGGCAAAAATTAGAAAAGGTAATGAAACAATTTCCAGCTACTTACTATATCCATATTCAAACACAGAAGACAGTTAACACTGAACTTACTCCTTTTGCAGAGGAATGAAGATTTCTCATAGCAGTTTTCAGCATACCAGAGGTGGAAACCGTGGCGCCGGAGGGCAGGTAAAAGGAAACACTGGAGCTGGGCACAAAGAACGTTTTCCTTTTCAGACATAGCCGAACCAAAGACAGGGTCAGGGGGTAAAAACACTTCTGAAGAGCCTGCAACAAGATACGGTGGCATAAGCAGCCTGTGGGCATGGAAAGCTTTAGAGAGGCTCTGGAACATCACTCACTTCATGCACATCAACTCCAATGCAAAGAGTCCTCCAGCTTCAGCTCCCATTAGCAGCACTGCTCTGGGGGAAGGCAAACAGCTGGGAGAGAAGGGGTGACTCACACAGAAAAGAGGCTGCTGTTTTCAAAGTACTGGGTAATTCTGTCACTGAACCAGGAGAAGTGATACTCCAACATCCCCACAAACGCAGCTTCAAAGAGCCCCATGCGGTTTGCCTGACAAGAGTTATACATCTCCTCAAACCACACTGAGTTTGGTCACATTGCTACCAGTGGAGCAAGAACCCACACAGCAATCCTGTGCCTGGCACCCCATGCACCCACCACTGCTTCTAAAGATGTGCATCCACACTGCAGCCCCCGCAGAGCTGTTCCATGTTTGGAGGGGGTTGCACCAGGGCATCCACAGTTTGGTCTTTTCATCACGAAACACCATCCTGAGAGCCTCCAAACAGTACAAAAGGTGTTGAGGGCATTTTCTGGAGGGTTTATGTTCCACACGTCACAAAAATCAATTAAAATTTTCAAACTATGGAACCCTAAATCACTTTTCAAGCAGGTATTAGCAATTCAGTCTGCCTCAGTACAAGCCTAAGAAAATTTCCTCACAAACTACTGAATGTTACTGTCTACTTTATTTCCTAGAGGCATCTCTTTTTTAAATATAAAGCTTGAATACAGAAGATTAGATGGTATTGAGGAGGTTTAAATTCATATAATGCATCAAATTAAATAAAACTAATGATCAAGTTAGGATGAGTTTTCCGTAATTCATGCCTCCCTGTTGTGACCACTCTGTCAGCAGATGGCAGTGCAGTCATCTTCCAAAGAGCAAAGAAAGGTCCTCCTTCTAAGGAGAATCTCTGGACTCATGTGTCAAAGGAAGCATTTTTCAAGACCCAAGTGTTTGAAAATTCTGATCATGATTATGTCTCTGTACCTAAAGGAAAGTTTTCCTTCCAGATTTTCCATGGAGACTGAAAACTATGCATGAGAAAAAAACTATTCAAAATCGTTTTCAAACGCTACACTGGAATTCACAGTGCTGATGCCTATAAAACAACACCTTGGTTATAAGTTTTTCATTACCTAAACCAGTACAGGAATTAGACAGGCAATTGTACACCTAAGAGGTCATATTATGACTTTAACAAATCTCTCGACTGAATTAGCTAATAAAAAAACAAGGTGTAGAAACATAACTTTGCATTTTCAGCAGAGGGAGAGCTGCTTGTTTTGCAATTGAAAGGCTTTAGCCAATGATGCCCATCAAATTCATGTTCAGTTTTTCACATAAAATGAGACTTATTTCTGTGATTATGCCAATTCTAATATGGTTTAAGTAAACTACCTGAAATACTTAAAAAAAAAAAAATCTGTGTAAATTCTGAAAAATTCAAGTAGTGAATGTGTTGTTTTAGTAGCTGCCTTAGTAGTATATAAAATTCTACCAATTTTTAAAAAGCTAAAACCTCCAAACATGCCACACTAGTCTGCAAATACTACAACCAGGAAATCAGCTGCTCATCTAAACATCCACCACAAAGAATAAGAAATTACAGAGTAGCTTCCTTTCTCTCATCTTAGTCAAGGGGAAAGCCCACATAAACTGACACATGTTCTTTCTATGCCAGCGTGAAAACCCATAAAATTCTTAAACTTTAAAACAGGATGTGTGTTGAGTATTAAACTCTCCCACTTCTACCCTGCAAAAGGAAGCAGTTCACCTGTACTATTTCAAGACTATCAGTGAAAGAAGTCATGTTGTTCTTGCAAATCATATTCATGCTTTAACACAGTTTCCATGGGCACTGAACTTAGCAGTAATTTCAGAGACTCACCTTTATAAGCTACTTCCCAGTGCCCTTCCAGAGAGTGATTTCGATTGGTGATCACATACTGATATCCCACCCAGAACCTGCAAACAAATTAAGTTACATTCTAAAGACACAGGCCAAAAACACACCAACAAATTAAATTACGCAGAATTTTCTAATGTCTTCATATGCAAAAGCTAATTTTCAAAATAATCAGAAGACTTTTTCCTCATCTTTCTGGCCCATACATCAGCAATGTAGCGAGACTACAGCTGAGGAACAGAGGAAAATACTTGAGAGACTACTTAGCACTTTTCTAGGTTTACAAATTATAACTGACTTTGACCTTTATTTCTACTCAGAAGCACCACCTTCTTCTGTTGTCATGGCAGCACTTCAGTATCTCAAACCCAAAAATCAAACAGCAGCATCCAGAAGTCAACTATTTCGGAACATAAACAACTTAGGTCAGACTGTTCTCGATCAAACCATTTAACTCTCCAGAGACAGAAGTGCACCATTACTCAGACACTCCTGGTGATCAGTCACGGCAGCCCATGAGTGACAAAAAACCCACACATAGAAAAAGAAAGAATTGTTTGTTGTCAACAGAAGGAAATATCTAAAGCGACCCAAACACGGTAGTTGCAACTCAAAATTATTTTTTAACTTTATTCCTATCTCAAAGTTTCTCTTTGTTAGAGCTACTAGTACTTCAGGAAATCAAAATCTTGTTGAAAAATTTAAATAATAATTATTTCTAAACAAGGTAGTGCAGCAGCAATCCATCCTCTCCAATGCAGTTCAAGAATACCTACCTGTACATTGCTAAGACAACCTGAAGAGAAGAAGACTCTGCTGATAAAAAGACTCTGGGGAATTGAATTATCTCTTCATTATCTGTTAATATTAATTCAAACATAAACTGCAGATGGGGCACTGCCAAACAGCCAACCAGCACATTCATCTGATGGCAATTTTACCATTACATTTTCAACACAATTTGAACCAACCACCAGTATTTGTACCACACAGAAACCTTCCTCTGCAACATCCTTTTCTTCCGACTCACCTTCGATGGTCCTTCCTGACAAATGTTTTTTCTTCCAAGTCCCACTCCTGTGCCAGGATGAACCTCAGCTCCTGGTCTGCAGTGAAGGTGGCCAGGGATCCGTTCACCCGCTGACATGTCTGCACGGCGTCCCAGTAGTTCTCCCCATTTAAATACACCCTGTAACAGCTGGCCGTGCCCTCATAGTGGTGCCATCCTGTTGGGCACTTTCCTAGGAAACATGAAGAATAGAAGGGAAACCATTCCCCCCAAATTAGGATCTTTAAGATAACGCATCTTTATCAATAATCACAACTGTCTGCACACTTCACCTCTGCAGGAGGAGGTGCACACATCACAGATCCCTGAAATCTTACTCTACTACAGTTCCTGATAAATGCTGATTTTTTTTTACATGTTTTAAAAAAGACGAAGCTTCCAGTACAATTCCACCACACTGTCACAGCCTTTAAAATCTTGAAGTAAGACTGACCATCTACTGTTGAAGACATTTCCCTGCACATCTTTATAAAACCAATACATTTGATCAATCCAAGCAAAAATAAGCAGCACAAAACCCCCAGAGGTGGCCAGTTTAATGACTGTGTCTTTCTATTAGGTGATTAGCAATACATCCAACTTGCTGTGAAGTTTTCAACCTGCTCTTACAGTCTCAATAGAATTCACATAACCCTGCTCCCAGAATCAATCATTAAAGACAATAGGAGTACCGGGGAAATTCTTGGTGACTTTGGCAAAAACAGCACTGTAAAGCAGATTTTTAGGAAGTAAGAAGGTGACGGTGTCAACTGCTGCCCCTGCTTTCTCTCAATTAACTCAACTGAGGGAACCTGAAATTAAAGCCTTGAGGCTTTTCTGGATGAAACAGGCCCATGGGCTTTTGACTGACATTCTTGGAGGTGACAAGTTACCAATAAAAAGAATCACAGGACAGGAAGATGACATTTAAAATAGACGTGAAATATGATTTTAGCATCTGCACTATGCATTTTGCATTACCTAAGAAACTTTAAATTCAGAAACTCTGTTCATTGCAATTCACACTTCTGTTCTCAAGGCTCTTTATTCGGCTTTCTATAAATGCAATGAGTTGTAACACAAAATTGACTCTGGTTTCACAAAAAGTGGATTAACAGGGACACAGCATTCTTCACATGTACTGGTCTGCTGTATAAATCACGCATGACAGACAGAAACGCACAAACACTTGATTGTATGTCAAAGTTGGTCAAAAAGCTATGACAGAGAAAAGACTATTACCTTTTCATTTTAAAATGGCCTAAATTTCTAAATTAATTAGCAGAAAGATGGCCCAGATTTCCCAGTTGTGACTTACTGCTAAAGCGGACAGGCTGTGCCACGTTGACGGTGTGGAAGCGGGTGGTCTCTCCTCCTCTCCCTCGATTGTGCCTCGAGTCTGTTGGGAAAGATGGAACAGGAAGGGCTTGTGAATATTATTGCCTAGTAAGAAATACTGGAGATGTAAAACTTATGAGTGAAATAGAAATGAAGGCCAGTTTTGAGATGTAGGCATGGCTGGCAGGATGACAGTGATTAGCTGGAGTCAGGTTGAAGGACAGAAAACAAAAGGACCTAGGAATGCAGCCTCCCTCCACACTGCCAAGGCATCAGGGAAAAGGTAGATAAGAAAGTAGTCTTTAGAGTTTAGACTATAGGATGATATGGTAATGTAGTAGTTCTCATAGGCTGCATGCAAAGTTTGTAAGTTTTGTATCTTGCACCCGTTGGTCACTGTAAATTAGAATATTCAACATAAAAAGAGGTATAATGTAACAAGATCCTTGCTCTCTTATTCTCTTAGCTTTCTCTTGCCCTCACTCTTTCTTCTACCTCTACTCTTGCTCTTCTATCTCTCTCTCTCTCTTACTGCTCTGACCCCTGCACTCTTCTTACCTCTCTTACCCCTCTTAGCTTTTTTACCTCCCTTACCTCATACCCTCTCTCTCCCTCTCTTTAGGATTTTGCTTCAGCTGAGGCTGGTGGCTGAAAGCAGGCCCTCTTTACCCACAACCCTTATAATAAAACCATGTATTACTAGAATATCTCAGGTCTGCAAAGTTCCTTGTTTTTGGAGTCCAGGGCATCCCTCTGGGTGCCCTGGAAGTCACAGACCTCAGTAGAGAGGCCTGGGACCTGAAAAAGAGGGTCTGGGGTCTGTGCAGGGGGGTTTGCCTGGCACAGAGCCCAGGAAGACACAGTCTTTGATTTTGGTCCATGTGAAAAACATCCAACCCAGAGAAGAACTGCAAGTCACAGATGTGTAAAAGATAGTGGTGTAGTTTATCACCGTGTAGAAGATTTTGTAGGTTTTGGATTTTTAGAATGTAGATGCAAAGGGACAAGCTGGAGTTTTTAGGGCATTGCCCTGGGTTCTTCTCCTCCTCCCTTGGCATCCATCCTCTGCAGTGACGTGGGCACAAAGTCGTTTCAGTGGATTGGATCAAAGTAGAAATGACCCTGTTAGTGCAGGTGATAGACATTGGCACAGAATTGTAAATAATGGGTACGTAGTTATCTGTATAAGAGGTAGTGACCTCCCATCACGGGGGAAGTCACCTCGTGTCCAGGCTGCTGTGAACATCTTGGCTGGACACAGAGAATTGTAAGATAAGAAACAATAAACAATGCGAGAAACCAAGAAAACAAAGACCTTGAGATTCCTCATCCTTCTTGCACCGCACCGAGCTCAGCACAGAACACAGAGACACAGAGTCAGACAGCAGACCCTAAATCCTTCAGAGGTCGAGGAGGGAAAAAACTCCCTCGGACCCACACAAACCACCAGCCTTGGAATCTCGGGTGAGAGAAAACCATAAAAAACTTGAGACTTGACCCTACCGTCCACAGATGTTCCTACAGAGTCGACATTCTCCTTCCCATGGTAAGTTTGCTGGTCCCCTGTCAAGCCTGAGGATCAGGAGGAATAGTTAGTATTGCTGAAAGATGCAAGCAAAGGCAGATTTCATTTCATTTCATTTCATTCAACTTTCTCTGGGTTTTAATTCAAGACCTATGTGATACATCACTCAGGGAAGCAAAGATGGCAGGTCCCTGCAGGAACACCTTGGCCATTTTACTCAGCAGGTAACTGAAACACTTTCAATTGAAAAGAAACAACGAGCCATTACATGAGTTGTGCAGGGTAAACTAAATATTTTGGCAGATTCTCAACAGCCTGCAATTGTACACAGGGCTCGCTGCTCATCATTCCAACTGCTGCAGCAAATGCATCATCCCCGGCGCATTGTATCTGTTCCTGTTTACCGAACAACCCACTCTCCAGCTGCTTTGTTCCTTAGCTGTGTGTTCAAGGACATAAGACAACTCCTCCAATACATTTTCCAACACATGCCCAGAGATGTAGGATGTAATTAAAACCAGGAAAGGAGACCCATCTTCAGCCAGAAGAACGAGGCTTTTTATCCACTCTCAATCTTGTAAATGAAAAGTTAGTTGATGACTTATGAAATAAACCCCCACACCCCCTCATCTCAGGGTTGGGGTTAACAGGTACATGTGACAACCAGCTTCAATAATACAGGGAGAACACGGTATAAGATGTTATGCAAGAAAAGGGACTGGAGGGCTCCATGGAATAAATAAAGAACGCCCAGTTCAGCTGGAGGCACTGCAGGGTGGGCCATGGCCAGCATAACCAGCAGGTTCCTAAGCAGAAAGGCTGGCATGGTGGTGGAGAGAAACCTTAGAGAAAGACAGAGATGGGCACTGAGAAAGATTAATGTCGAAACAAGGGATTAACCTTGAAAAGAGAAAAAATAAAAACCCAAGAATATAAGCATTGTTAATATCAGCTTGTATGTTACTTAATTCTTACTACTAGATGTTAGTAAAAGTAATAGGGTTTAACCAGCACAGAGCTATGCAGACATTCATTTCTATATAAAAAATCTGCTTATTTTCCTTTAAAGCTGATTAGCTCCATTTAGCCTCGCTAAACCAAACAAACTAAGTCATGAGCCCAAATAAAGAGAAGCCACACAGTCTTCTTCAACAGGTTTAATCACATCTGTTTGAAATAAATACGAAACCATGTCAATAAAACTTTCTCTTTTCGTACAATCTTTGGAAAGCAAGAGGTCCACAGAAATTCCATAGTAATTTTAACCCCGGGTTCAGGCTCTTCAGTGCATTACCTGGGGAAAGACCTCCACAAGACCCAACACCAAACAGTGTGCCCCTTGGAACAAATGTAGGCACTGATGAGCACACAAAAATCCCTAGCCAGAGCCCAGGAACAGCAGAGTCGTTTTGCATTCATCTGGCTCTAGCATACTGAGTTTGCCCCGGGTTAATGGGATAAGCAAGGGCTAGTTAATTATCATGTTATCCTAGGAATTACATGTCTACAGAGAGCACCCATTAAGAAATGGCCGTGCATAATACACTCGCAGGGCCTTACAGGAATAAAGCAGCAATTCTAGTGTTCACTATTAGAATGTGCTATCTATCACAAGCAAGAACTCAGTGCCAAGAAATTCAGACAGTGTACATTTCAAAGGAAACAAAATTGTAAAATAATTTGACAGTGAGGATTACTGATCTTTTATTACTTTAAAGGCTAATCTATTTTTAGTTGTAGAATCTGGTTTTAATCCTAATAGTTCAGTAGAACTATTTACACTATGACTTTCAGAGTGATACTGAGACACTAAAAAAGCAAATCTTCAATTATAGCAAGACTTTAAAAATAACACTAACTAATGTAGAATCCTTTATCAAATTCTACTGAGCTCAGCATGGGGAACTCTCTTTTTCCATGGCATTAAATGGTAATAGCTAAACCCAAAGAACCAGTCAGAACCAAACACATGAAGAATCAACTCTCTTTTAGAAGTGAGAGCAGATGCAGCACCATATGGCTGTCCCTCCGCAGCTAAACACAACGCCTACGAGGACTTAACAATTTATCTCCCCCAGGAATAAAACAAAAGTTCACAGCTTTTAACATGCAAGGTTAAGGAAGGGCTACACAGGCTAACATCCTAAATCAACAGAATTTATGCCAGATGCTTTGAAAAATAGCTACGCAGATCTCACACAGAGAGAGCTCCATCAGTCCACACCCAGGAAGTGGAACTCGCTCCTTCCTCAGCATCTGCCCTTGTCAGCACATTCACTGCTGAAACCAGCACTGAAGTGGCACAAAGCAGCCACCACAAGTCACTTCTGCAAGCACAACACTGTCAGCTGCTTAATAAACTGGTGCTCCTCAAATATTAAATCGCTTCTATTTGACCTGAAGATCTCTCTCCTAAGAAAAGCAACAACTGCAACGTTTTCCAGGGCAATAAAGAGACGCTAACAAGCCCCTCACCTCAGTCACTTGACTGCCATGAAAAGCTGTTGCACATTCTGGTGGCAAAGGTGTAATTGGACAGGGTTTCTATTTTACTTTTACAAGACTCTGAGGAAGAATTTTCCACGTACGTTGCTGTTCCTATGTCCTTTTTACATGTAATTTTATCTTTAAAAATAAATTAGAGTGCCATGGACTCATCTTCAGATAGCAACTTAATTCAGAAGGTCAGAACCTAACCATGGTTGAGTGTTTCACAATGGAAAGGCCATCATCTTCAATGTTTGCACGCACACTTCGTATCCTGAAAGGGGTGAAATTTTACAAGATCAGTTATTTTACAAGACTTCTATTCTTCTAAATACTACAACCACAGGCAATAAAAGCAACAGTGGTATTTTTACTAGCCCAGACAGATACAGATCTGTTTCCTTGACTTTATATAATTAGTCCAGAAATGTCATTTGCTGGCTAGTTGGTGCAGAAAATGAAAAAACGGGTTCAAGGAAAAACTCATGGGGCACCCTTTGAATATTAGTGTGGTGAACATAAGCAAACCCCAATCTGTTTCCCAATGGATCGAATCACAATTAGGACTCACCCACCTCCTTCCAATTTACACAGCTGCTATCTAATTCACTCCAGCACAATTATAGTCTAAGTACAGGGCTAGACATCAAGAGGAAGTTGTCCAACAGTGGTGATTCTGTGACTATTTGCAGTTGTTTAAAACTTGAAGCTACCAAGTCACAATGGAAGTGTGCCGTGCTGATGGATCCTTCTACCTTCTAGAAAACTTCTGTGTCACAGATGTCAAGTCACTCAAGCAAAACCCTTCATAAGGATGGATGTACTATGTCAAATGATGCCAAAATTAAACTGCTTGTGAAGCAACCAGGTCTTGCCACAACTTATTAGTTCCAAAACTTGAGTTGCTCCTCTTTAAACACACAGATTCGCAAAATTTACACAAAAGCTGCCTTGTCCCCTAAGCTTCAAATTTTCTGACCAGCATATTACCTTCTGAAAGCTCAGAAAGCTTCTAATTCCATCTGGTAATTTGAGAGGTGAGAGAACTTCAAGATTAAGTCCCGTTTTGTGCCTCAGTGTTTGGAAATACAGTTCAGAAGCTCCTAGAGAGGAGTGATTCTTCTCAGATCAAGCAGCTCCATGCTGGGTGTTATCAGCTGTATTGTGTTGGACATCAATGCCAGGCAAGAACAGCATCCTGCTGTGCTGAGTGCAATTCAAGGAAATGGAATGGCAGAAAACAGCTTATAATTAAAACACCACAAGGTAGGGTAAAAAAAAAAAATAGGAGTTCAGCAAGGGCTCAGGAAAGGTGTGGAAATGCTCAGACGTTTTTATCATTAATACCTAGCTTTTAAAAAGGAGATGTACTAAAATGTGCATAAATGTCAAGAGTCACTTCAACCATACAAAATACCCTTGGTGAAACAAAACACAAAACTGTTCTTGATCACTTCAAAACATGTTACTCCAGTTGATGCTTCACCAGAAGGCAAAGATGTAAAACTGATATGGAGAGGATTTATGAAGGGCACTAGAATTCAAGACATCCATTTTCATTCAGAGGCAACTGAAAAAAACATCAAGCCTGCACTTTGGGAAACACAGCCAGAGTTATGCTAAACCCTGCTCTGCTCAGCCTCCTGAAAAGGAGTTAGACCAGAAGGCCTGCAAAGAAGGTCGGATATCTGCAGAAGCTCATCTGATATTCTGCAAGAAGCAAAGCTGGAAGTCCAAGAAGCAGCAAATGGTGAACTGTAGATCCCTTCCCTCTTATGGGTTTAAATACAGAACTTTTATAAAGGGGAAAAAGTTATGTTTCTACTTTCATTGCTTGTGCAGAAACATGTAAGAAAGTGATCAGAAATAACAAATTCCCATATGTAAAAGTCCTTGTTTAAGATATTAATGCCTTTCTCTACCATTTCACGGAAAACACCACTTTGGGAGAAACTATATTTAGGATCAATTACTGTTCACATGGAAGAGTCCACCAATTTCTTGAAGCTTCACTGCTTATGGAGAAGCAAGTCACAGGCACATGCTACATAATAAACCCTCCCAGCAATTTTTAGTATTGCTCACAAGAGCAAGCAGCCTCTGCTTTTAGTCTTGCAGAGAGATGAATTGAGGGGAATCACTGCTGCACATTCCACTGACACATGGGTGCCTCATGGGAAGGGCAGGGGGAACAATTTGCACCCTGCAAATTTGGGAATGAAACAAATTCCATATTTTAAAGGAAAATGGTCACTATGATAAAAGACAGTAAGAATAAAAAAAGCTATAATGACAATCTTCAGAGAAATACAGCAAAAAATAGGCATCTCATACACTTATTCAGATTGTTAATGAATTAAATATCTTACTTAATTGTGCTCTGAAAAAATGCCAGAAGAAATTCAAACAAAAATTCTTACAATCCGGGATCTTGTTTCTACTTCAGCCAATACCTGATTACCAAACTAATTTATTAATTATGGATCCTCTTCTTTTAATAGGACCTTTGTTACTAATACAAATGAAATTAGACCTAAAAAAAAGGTGAACCAACAGTGACAAATAACTTTCAATGGCTTTGTAATAAACCTTCTGAAACACCAACATGACTAAGTAGTCAATGAAAAATACTTTTAACAGCACCACAAAACCATAATTCACTGCCATTGACCCTTCCTAGTTGCTCATGTTGGAGGGTGCCATTAGTGGCTCAAAGGCTGAAGATTAACAAGCTTCCCAACTACATTCAGGGCCCTTTCTTGCACCCTTTCTTTTCATGCTTCACAGAGCTCCCATGCCTTTTAATTTCAAGACATTGTAATTCTCCAAGTTTCACAAGTCCAGGTGGCTTCACTAAGTAGCTCTTTTACTCTTCAGCCTGCCTTTATTCAAGGAAAGAACTTTGTAATTAAAGTATTTACATTAAGCTGAATCATCACACAACTGCTCATCTAATCCAAAGGTAGTTTCTAAATTTAAAGCTGCAACATTTCTTCTTCATTCAGTGGCCAAAGAAGAAAGTGGCCACTCCTGGGTATGACTATGTTACTATTATTAGCAGCATTAGCTCCCCAATCCATGTCCCAAGACAGTCTCTCCTGTGACTCGTCACGTATGTACAGCTTTCCTCAACACAAGCACACTGTGCTCTTCCAAACTCATTCTGTCCTCAGGTTTACTCTCATTGATGCTACTCCTCTTTATGCTCCAGCACAGCATTCCCAGGCACATCAACCTCTCCCTACTCTTCACAGCTCTGAGTAACTTCAACACCCATTGCAGGGCACAATGCAATCCCACCAACGTTTTCTTACAGGTAGAACAATTTCCACATCCTACACCAGTAGTTCTTGTTCCTCTGGTTTGCTGCCTGCACTCCTCACATTACTGTGCAAATAGCTCACTTCTTTCACAAACACCACACCTGCTTTCTGACTGTTTCACTGAGAACAGTCTTTTCACCAATTACTTATCTAATTACTCCTCTCATCAAGTGGAACACTTTCCTTCCCTCTGCTGTCCAGCTTTTTCCCTCTGCTATTTACAGATGTTCTTCTCTTCCTGCACACACACACTGGTGGTCAATCAAGTCTCTCCCACATTTCATTTCTTTAACCTTCAAGCTCTTCTCATCAGGTCACCCTAGACAGTCCAGTGAAACCTGCACCCCAAACACAACACCACAACCTAGGTATTGAGAAATGTTACTCCCATAAAATCCTCCTCCTAGCCATACACCAAACACTTTGGAACTCCAGACTGTAGCCAACATCAGCCTGGTGCACACTCCAGGCAACAGCGTAAGGTGCTGACTAATACATCAGGAACAGGAGAAGATAAAAATACTTTTCTACGAATGTGGAAGTTCAAATCTTCCCACAACCAAAGGCTTCAGTGCTTTTTGAGTAAATCCAAACAGGAACATCACTCTGCCTTCCCCTAGCCACATTACTATACTACATTATACTACACAATTTGATTAGGTCCATACCTTTTTCACAGTTGGACAAAGTTAGCTAAGAAGGAAGAACAACAGCACAGCTATAAAAGCAATTTTCTTTAGGACATCCACATCCCAAAGAATATCCTTAAATAGATTATCAATGGCACAGCTTAATTTTCAGTGTCAAAAGAAACTGCCAACTCTCTTTCCCCTTTGCTGCACATTCACACACAAACTAACAAAAAGTTTCTTAAAAGAGCAGTGACATTCTTTTAATTATCTTTACATAGTACACACTGGGGAGATGGCTAACTCTAGCACAGTTTCAAAGTTTGTGTGTTAGAGAAATAAATCTAATTCCTTTAGCTAATATGAATATTTAAGAGTAGGTTGCTCTATAACATCAATGTTACTATTTTGTAGCACCTCTAAAATAGCTGAGAACTCAGAATGATGACAGACTGAATGCTGTGATGGCAATGCCACAGAGTTCACCTGATTCTCTGCCAAGAAAATGAAGTAGTTCAATGGCAAAGAACTTCTTAAAACAGTTTATAAATGTAATTTAGTCATGCTGTAAAGAAAAACCGTTTTTAATTGTGCCACAGCTGAATTCAGGCTTTCAGATACCTGTCTCACTGTTCTTAACAGAAAAAAAAATTACAGGTCACTTCACTTTTAAGATACACAGAAAGACCTGCACTAGCCTGCTTTTCAAGAACAACTGAAAACGTTCAAAATTGTGATTGCACAGTCTCAATATTTCTTTGCTTGTTTTTAAGCACAGCTCCGTATCCAGCAGCTTTAGCAGAGATCCACTGCTGGTGACAGGCTCCTCAAAGCATATGGTCATAGGAGCTTATGAAGTGCAAATACACCAGCTTGTCTGGCAGAACAAAGTTCTCCACTTCAGCACAAGAAGCATAATCAGAACAGGGAGCAATAAAACAAGCCCTCTACCCAAGTCCAGCAACGTCACCCAGCACTGTCTGAGTGATAAACAACCTAATCAGTAATTCCAAGTTTAACAACAGGCTTATCTCATTTCAGTTTAATTGCAACATTTTCTCCTTGTCAGGAAAGTCTCTTTTTAGACCACAAACTCTCCTCGCCTTTAGGATACTTGCTCTGACCATAAAAATGGAAGGATAATTCAGACAAGCCAAAAATTGTTTGTGTGGCTGCTCAAAATGAAGAGAAGCCAACTCAGTCTTTGTTAATAATGGCTACCAAACAACCACCAACTTCAAACAAAAATAACCCAACAACCTCAAAGAGTCAAAGCACTGCTGCAAAGTAAGCTGGCACAGGGCTGAGCACTTCCTTTAGATTCACTTGCCTGGACAGTCAATTTCATCGCTCTCGTCCTCGCAGGTGGGCCATCCATCACACTGCCAGTCTGAGGGGATGCACTGAATGATACCACTCTGACACGCAAACTGCCCTGGGGGGCAGCGCAGCTCTGCGAAAGAAGAAGAAAAAAAAAAAAGTGCTTTGTTTGAAATGTTATTTCTTCTTGCAAATTTATACATATATTAATCATCTGTCATGTAACGGATCACTGAAGCGTAATGGAAAAAAAATCTCTGGTTAATTCAGCCTGTTAAAAACTCCTTCAGATCATTTCATGTCCTGAACTGCATGTTTGTGTTTTTAACAGACAGAAGGGTATGGGAAACAATTCTCTCAAGACATCCACGGTAAACCTTCCTCATAAAGATAGCCTGTGAGCAGCTATTACCACAGCATTACCCATTTCCTTCTTGTGGGACACTGAGGAGTGCTTGTCCAATTTTCTCAGAGCTGAAGTTCAACAAAAATATGTTTCAATAGCTAAGCACTACATTATGCAACATCCTCAGTCAGAATCCTATTTCCATTCTAATCACTGTGTATGCCAGAACCCACTAGACTTGCACAAATGTCCAGTCTGATTTAAAGACATTTCACAGAACTACTTGTAAAACAGTATCTATATCCATGAACCTGTTTTCACTTTCTAGTTTCAGGTCTTTTGTAGAATTTCTCCATGTGAACATATCCTTTACTAGAAACTGTCACTATCTGCAAACATGTAACTCCTGCTTCTGTGAGTTCACTGCCTACTTGCTATCATTGCACTGTCACACCTAATTAGCATTATAAAAAATACAGCTTTTTTAAAACCGTTTTTTTTTTTCAATTCCATCTATCAAATGCCAGAACCTAATAACTCAGCTTCATTTTGTCCCTCAAAACATTTTGCAGGGAAGAAAAAGGTCTGTCTACAAAATTGAACAATTCTAAGCTTGTTCACAGCCAGTCTGTCAATGCCAACACCATCCACAGGCTCACTTTTTACACTTGACCATCACTGTCCATCTTTCTCCTTGACAGTGGCTGTCAATTTTCCAACCATTTTTGAACAGTTTAACACATTTTCCTCTCAGTGACCTGCACTAATCCCAGGTAATTTATGTCTAGAAAATGAGCACTTTTTTAAACAGAAAAAAAAAAAAGTTTATATATAAAACACATTGATTTTGAATGGATCCAGTAGGCAACTGCCTTGAGAAGGAAATCACTACAAGAGAATTTAAAATACAGGTATGCATTCTCTCATCCACAGTTTAAAATGTAAAAGCAGACTGTAATTGCAGTTGTTACTTCTTGAAACACATATCTAAGCTAAATCAAGACAGAGGTCACTTTTAAGCGTTCAAACATGACTGTGCATAATAACCCCAAGTCATCAGGCACTCTCAATAAAAGCCGTACACGTACACCTAATAATTGGTATAACATATTGATAACAGGCTTCTAATTTGATGTTAGACTAAAATCCTGTCCCACTACTGGTTCCTCTATAAAGCACAGACCTGCTCTTCTAGAAAAATAAAAGCAGGCACATCCTCTTAGCAACCACCTACTCAGAGCAAACATTCAGGTCACAAGATGCTAAGAACTCAACGGACCTGCCAGACTACTGACAGCAACAACAGACCTGACAGAAAAAGAGTGTTCTCATCCATTTAGAGCTTTTCTCAGCCCAAACAGCTAAGAGAGAATGAGCACAGGGGAAATGGAAAAAAAAAATACAGCTCCCAGTCATAGTGACTTCCCCCTTCAGAATAAAATATGAAATAATTTATTTAGCCTGAAGAGGAAAAGGGGGATAAAAGGGGGAGGGAGGGTAAGAAATGGAGGAAACGTTTCACTTGCCCAATATAGCAAGAGAGAAAATTTTAAATCTATCTTTAAGCCAAATAATTTCAAATCGAATCTCTATGAGTTAATTAAATCTCCTTCTAACTTAGAGGAAAAAACCCAACAACACACAAACCACCAAATCAATCAAATACAAAACCTCAAGCTGAAATTAAAAGCATTCAGATTTCAAGTCCACAGAAAAGCACCATTTGGTAAATCATTGCAGCTTCTTTCGCCACTTTTGCACAAGGTCAGGACACAGTGGGAGGTTTCTTAGAAAGTCTTGCTACTACAGTTTCAGAATTTACACCGGGGCCTGTGGTAGATCTTTTAACACATCAAAGACTATTCTCAGCCCAGCTCCAGGTTTCCACTGCATCCACCTGTAGTTATGACAAAATTCAATACTTTAAAATAAACTTGGTTTTTTCTTTTACAGCTTGATTTCAAAGGAATTCACACACACACCCTGTGAACAGTTATCCTGCAGCCTTCTGGCTTCACAGGGAGCATCCACTAGGAATGCCAACCTGCACAAGGGAAAAAGTCAAGAATACATTTGCCTCTCTGCAATTCCATACATGCTATTGCTATTTTATGTACAATTACATATGACTGGCTCAGATAAAAGGATGACTCCATCTCAGTACTATGGGCATTACAAAAATGCCATCTACATGCTGTAATGTCATTACTTCCTGTGTATTAGAGTGTATTAGAGACACTCCTCTCTGAAGAATGTGGATACATGGAAGAGTACAAAACATTTCTATTAAAACACCTTTCAGACCAGCTGTACCATTGTTCCCAATGGAGATCATGCTGTCAGATGCACTAATTATTTCAGACCAAGGAACATGAACAGCTACACAATTCTGCTGCGGAGGGGGGAAATGTGACACAAAGAAATACTGTGAAATTAAAATCTCTGTCAATAAGCCCTCCTGAGCCATCCCAACCCAGAGCCATCAGCAATAAGACACTGACATAAAAATAGAGGGAAGTCTATAACAAAGCTGTAAGATACTTAGCCCAGGAATGGAAATATTTGGGAGAGGCAAGGACGCACAGGGTATGTACTGGTCTCCAGAACCCTGAAAAAATTTCGTATCAGTAGCCTATTTTTAAGTTAAAACACCAAATAAATGAAAACATCTCAAGCCCATCTCTATCACAGAAAAGGCAAGTCACACTGCCAGCAGTAGGACAAGAGTCAGGAAGATGTATGAGCAGCACTGAACAGTACAACATTATGTGACCATCCATCTTTCCTGGAATGCAAGTAATCACTTAACACATGGTCAGACTTTGTACTTTCCAGCAGTGTGGTAAATAAAAACTGTTTCTTCACCCATATATTTTCAGTTCTTTTGAAAAATAGCAAAGGCTTCAAAAATATCAGTCCACTTCTGTCCTTAAAGCCAGATATCCCTCACAGTTCACAGCTGTTGATGGTAACTCACAGCAAGAAAAGATGAAGACAGTACCTTAAACTATCACATCCTCACAGCACTAAAACCACACTTTCCACCAGCTGTTAAAAGCAGAAACATTTCATATTTTCAAAATCATTAGTAAATATGTAATGGCAGAAGTTCAGCTAAGAGCAAGCAGCTGTTGGAGCAGAAGCACAAGACAACATTAAGCCAAGGGCATCAACAATTGCCTCAAAGTGAAAATGTGGAAATGCAACCTCCCCCAGTGTTCACGTACGATGTGACGAGTGACATCAGCAGTATTATGATCCACATGTGTGATTCTAACATAAAAGGCTTCTTTTTCTTTTAAATGCAGTCTTTGCTATGCTACAGGATGAAATCTAGTACACTGAAATCTTATTGCAGAGTAATTATATTCATCCGGCATTTGCTGGGAAGAAAGGAGACTACTAAAACACTGAAAATAGCAGCAATTGTAGGTTTTGCACAATACAGAGTATAAACTTACAAAACATCACAAAGTTCAGGCAGTGTGAAAACATCAAAACACTTGAAGCAGTGAGGTGTCACAATAGTCTCTTCATTTCACTATCTCAAAGCACTTCTACAACATTAACCCTCAATAATCTCACCAACCAGTGCGCCTTCCTGCTACGGTTACAATGAAGCACAGAAAAATTCAAGAGTTTGCCAAAGGCTACAGACAAGATGGACCTGTAGGAAGCCAGCTGTCCTGACTGCTGGTTCTATGCTTTCATGATAACAATGTGTTTATTCCCTAGACCACAAGCAACCTGCTTGTTCACCAGCACACCTGTACCTGAACAAAAGTCTCTCAGAAATATTAAGTAACAACAGTGTGTTCTCTGGTAACACTTCACCTGTTTCTCTACTATAACTTGGGTACAGAAAACAAGAAATTCCTTAACTTGATATAAAAAGAGCAGAAAAATTGAAATCAGATACAAACCATCAATTCGACAAGCTAATTATAGAACCCAAGATAAAACTTACTGTCAAGTGAAGGCCAAATGAAAAAACAATACCAACTTGCTGGGACATGTTATTAGATAAAATAACCTGTCCACAAGTCACTCATCTGAAGTCTTACCAAGGCTAGTTGTGGACTGTAATTTGAATTTTAAAAGAAAACTTACAAAACAGTTGGAAATTTACTTCATAAAACCAGTAATGACAGGATTATAAATCAATTTAGACAGTGCCATACAAACAAGAGGCCTTCATCTGCATTAGCTGTCACATACTTTTCTAAATTAGCCAGCAGCAAAACCAACAAGATTTTTAACTTACAGGAAAAATGAGGTTTCACACAGGAAAAAATCTAATCTTTCAAGGTGGTTGCTTACACGCTCACAGAGAGCTTTTGTTCTGAAGATTTTGCCCACTGCATGTTGAATGCCAGCTGCTTCACAGAACTCATCATGTATTTCAACACAGGGGTCAACTAGCTTTTTGAATTTTCTTTACAGCAGGATAATTTCCCGATTTTCTGCTAAGTACACAAAAAACCCCACCCATTTACAAGAAGCATTATCCACAGGAAGGACTTCATGATAGATGAATAAAACACACACGCACACCTGCTCCCTCTGATTTCCAGCCAGCTTCATGTGTTTCACAAGACAAACATTTTGACCACTATAAAATGATCCAGGAAGCCCTTTCGGGTTTAACAACCTCATGTATTCCTCCTGTGTAATTGAGAACATTTTCCTCCTGGAGCCCAAGTGCTGAGAAGCTGCAGTGCATCCTTCCTGCAGCAAATGCACACTGGTCAATGACCTGCCATGAGCATTACATTCCCTGAAAACTGTATTTTCTGCATCATATTTTAAGACCTTTGATGCTCATCTGGACTAAGACACCTCCTGCTGACATCTAAACTGCAACTAATTTTTTATTAATCTTCCCTCTTTTTATCCAAGACATAAAAGATAAATGGTTATTCAAAACAATTGTTTTTTTTTATTTTAAAGAAAGGTAAGGAGGATCCATATCCAGTATGTGAAACTACTTTTTCAACACAGTACATCTCATTTTAGAGTTTCCAATACCGAAGCAAGGCTGTAACAGACACGAGACAAAGTGTTGATTCAAAACAAGTTCACCTTGCTGGTTCGGTTTCCTAAATGAATGTGATCAGTGGGCTTTGCAACAGCAAGCTTTAGATCAAATTAGCTACTGTCTTCCATATTAAGTCAGATCAGCTCTGGTTAGTCCCCTTGCAACCAGAAAGATTGCATGCTCCAGCTAATTCAGCAGAAATACGGCTGTACAAATCCAGTATCCATTAGTGTGGAATGGGGGCATCATAATAGTTGTCTGCCACCAAAGACAGAACATCTACTAATGCGTCTGCCATTTTAATTACTTGTTCTAACAGAAAACATTTAAACAGTTGGGACCTTCACCTCCACGGCAACAGAAAAGCCTCAAGTGAGGACCAGAGTGGCACAAAAGGCTGGTACCAGCTCACACACCACGGGGGGGAAAAGAGAAGGGGTGGAAGCAGCTCGTGGCAACGGGCAAAAGCCAGCAGCTGTACACATTTCCTGCAAAGATAAGCTGCTGGGTAAATGAGAAAACTTTGATACTGTTTAAGCAGGATTATCTATCCTCCTTCAATTGAAAACAGAGTTACAAAAGAAATTCAGCTGGAAGAAATGTTACATCCAATAAAAATGACTGAGGCTCTATCTCGGGCACATGTAATGAACATCTACTGTAAAGCATTAGGTGAACACATCTAAGTTCTCAAAATCTAAATTTCAACCTTATATTTTCAAGACACCAAAGATTAACAGTACAGAAACCTGTGGGAAAAGGAGCACTAGAGCCTAAAGCAGAAATGTATCCCTGACAAACAGAACATTCCCCTCACCTATGTCCCTACCTCTAACACACAAACCTCCAGCAATACAAAACCCTTGATATCACAGCAATTCACAAATTCAGAGGTACAGATGAGGAACCAGAGGCTGAAACTAAAGCCTCCAAAATATACCTCTCAATTCAACTGCTCTGATAGGGAAATTAAACTCAGTGACTACAATCACTGATTTAGAAAGTTTGGATTCTTCTGGCTGCAATTACTGAACTTTTCTTTATTAAAGGATTCACTGTTAGTACAGTCTGATACACTGAGATAGTCTTTTAGTAGCTAAGACTACAGATGTGCTAGATGTTAATGTTTACACAGCAAGTATAAATTTGAATCTATTTCAGATTTTAATACAAAGAAATGTCGTTTTTTATTTGCTACACTAATTGTTCTTGTCTGCTGAGCTTCATTTGTATGGAAATTGAGATTTGATTAAATGTACACCCAGCATTTAATGTTATTTCAATTGTAAGCTATTACTCTGAAATTAGTGTACTGGAAGAGATAAGCTTGTACTGTACTTGAAGTACATGGTTTTGTTCTATACGTAGCTTTTAATGAACAGTGGAAGGTTTGTGTGTACATCAAATTTACTTTGCTTATTTTGATCACATTTCTCAAGGTTGGACACGGTAGATCCTCTGGCATCATTTTTATTTACAGACCAAAGGAAAACAAAAGACAAAAACACTTCCTCCTTTCTCAGTGTAAATCACTCATTGTCCCAGACTGGATGAACCAACCTGTAAGCGAATATTCTGTTCGGATTTCAGGAGGCAATTACAGTCATCAAAAGCTGATTAAGCATTAACGAAAACTAACTACAAGTGCTTAGACCAGTAACTCTTCTTATTCAGATTTTAACTTGTCCAACAGGTCTTTCTTATGTTTTATAATACTCAACCTACATACTTAAGACCTGTACCTACATGTTGCACTATCCTTTCATATTTTAACACATTTAGAAACAAGTTTACTAAAATTAAAAATTATTTTTTCTTAAATCACAGTTTCTATATAACCTGAGCCATCTACACTGCATGAGCATGATCAGATCCCAGTCCTTGCCAGCAAGAAGCCCAACTCCCTAAATTCATCCTGGAGATTCTGCTGAACACTAGTGTTCACCAATTGCCTGCAAACAAGCACCAGAAACAAAACCACAGAAGGAACACCACCCCCACCCCACAAACACACAGAGCTCTATATCTAGTATTTATGCTCAAGAGGAAGCATAACACAATCAATATTGCTCTAGACTGGTATTTACTGCAGTAACATAAACTTTACTCTTAATACTTCCAACAGAACAACATCATGATGGTTATCATAACGTAGTCCTCCAGAGATACATGAAAAAACTGTCCTTAAGGTAATCCTCTGTACTTAAAAAGCAGTTTCCCTAACTTGGATGTCTCCCAAGTGCACAAGTGAAGTTTACTGGAGCAGGGACAGTGTATCTCTCACAAAATTCCTGACAACCCGCCAGGCTGTAAGCAGCAGGGCGGTCCTGCCCTGCCTCTGCTGGCAGTGGCCAACGCCAGTTGCTGAACACTTCTCAGGGACAGAGGAGCTCACTACAAACTGCACCTGAACATGTTCTGACTCAGTCTTCAGACAGGTTTTCTTGTTTTTAACCTGTCTCTGAGGTACCCCCAATGCCATACAAGGGCTCTGCTCTCAGGGGAGAGAAGCCATAGGTAAATGGTATTTCCCCCAGCTTTAGCTCTCAGAGAAGTTTTCACTAACCATTCATTTCCCAGCAGGTCTTTGTGTCACTTGGTGAATCTGACATTCATTACGTATTTTTGAGTTTATCATTATACCACCCACTGCTGCATTCAGTGTAGCAGAATAAATACATACAGTACTTTATAACTAAGTCATGATAGGAAGAAAGCAGACTATAACACCAACTTTTTCCAGAGAAGAAAGCTATTTGTCAAGCTCATGTGTCACCATCAGTTATCCATTTCATAGATAGTTTATTAAAGTTTCTCAATAAAACTGGTTCTATTTACTGTTCTTCAAATTAAATGCCTGTAGAATAATTTAAAAAACCTTCAGAAGAAATAAAAGCTAGAGAAAAACAGAGCATTCCATTTTCATGTCCTATTTCACAGAAGATAAAATGCTCGGCCGTTCACCCATGATACTGAAAACATGCTTAGAAACTACCCTTAGACCCTGGAGCTTTTGTTCACCATGGCCTAAGTATGTGCAGGAGAGTATAAAAGCACAACAGAACCTAATAACTCAGAGTCTGGGGGGGGAAAAAGCCACATAATATGCTCATAACCAAAACACACCCTACACCTATTCTCAAACCTAATTTCAGCTCCTGAAAATTAGAGAATTTGAAATTATAATCCCATTTAATAGGAACGTATCAGTTCCAAAAATAAATATACAATACGTGTTAGAGGCATTGGCATTTTCTGCATGATCTCAGCATGCTGTTCCATGAAGTAATTAAAACTGTGACAGCATTCCAGCTGAAAACTGTAAATCCTTAATGAATAACACTCATCAACATTCAGTATTACTCAGTGTTCTGTCACAGTAAGTTATGCTAGATCACCTCAACATCCATCAAGAGATTTTACAGCACAGTAAGGAATGGCAGCACGCTCCTTCCCCTCACTGTATCATACTTGCTCCCCAGGTACCCACTCTCCAAAGCTGGAAGACAGGGACAGGGAGCAGAATGAAGGCCCCATAATCCAAGGGGAGATGTTAAGTGACCTGCTATGGCCACTTAGACACACACAAGTCTATGGGGCTTGACAGGATCCACTCAAGGACACTGAGGGAGCTGGTGGAAGTGCTCACTGAGCCCCCTTCTATAATTTACCAGCAGTCCTGGCTAAGTCAGTTGGCCCCAGCTGACTGGAAATCGGCAAGTATGACAGCCAGCTGCTCTAAGAAGGGCCATAAGGTGGATCTGGGGAGCTGCAGGCTGGTCAGTGTGACCTCAGTGCCAGGGGAGGTTATGGAGCAGATCATCCTTCACCAATGGCACGCACAGGACAAGCAGGTGATCAGGCCCAGCCAGAGTGGGTTTATGAAAGGCAGGTCCAGCTTGACTAACCTGATCTCCTCCTAGGACAAGTGACCCACTTAGTGATCCAGGGAAAAGCTGTGGATGTCATTTACCTGGTAGATTTTAGTAAATCTTTGACTCCACTTGCCACAGCATTCTCCTGGATAAACTGGCTGCTCATGGTTCAGAGGGTATACTCTGCACTCAGTAAAAAACTTCCCAGACAGCAGAGCCCAGGGGAGACCTTACCACCCTCTACAACTATCGGGAATCAGGGGGTAACAAGGTGGGGATCAGCCTCTTCTGCCAAGTAACAAGCAACAGGACAAGCGGAATTTGCCTTAAATTGCATCAGAGGAGGTTTAGATTGGACATTAGGAAAAATTTCTTCACCAAGAGCGTTGTCAAGCACTGGAAGAGGCTGCCCAGAGAAATGGAGTCACAATCCCTAGAGGTATGTAAAAGACGTACAGATGTGGCACTTTGGGACATGTTTTACGGGTGGACTTGGCAGTGCTGGGTTAATGCTTGGACTAGATAGTCTCAAGGGTCTTTTCCAGCTGAAATGATCCTGAGATTCTATATTTATTATACCTACACCCTGCACGAGCTTGGAACTGACCCAGTTTTCCCTTGCTCACAAGTGTCATTCACTGCAATTTGTTGTCTGCTCTTTGTCTGGAGGGCAAACTCAAGGCCAGGAAGGATGGAAAAGAGAAAGAGAAATCAAAATAACTACAAAAAAAAATAAAAAAGCAAAGGCAGGCAAGAGACACGGCATTCAGCCAAAGCAACAATATCAGAGCTTCTTGAATGGGAATCCAGGCTATAATTTTTTAAGACTTAGAAAATATAGACTTTGAGCTTCACAAAAGTGGGCACTTATTCCTAAGACTAAAACAGAAAGAATGTATTTCCCAATTCTCCAGCACTGCTAAAACCAAAGAGAAAACAAAACTTGAACTAAGCTGAAAGAACACTGTGGATTAGGCAATGCAGCATTCCAGACTGAAAACCAGTTTATTTTCATCGTGAGAATACCAAGCTAAGCAACAGTCTTGCGCTTCTCCCCCCCTAAGAAACTGTTATTTTATGATAATAAGTAAAGAGGCAGAAGGGAAAAGCAAAACACAGCACAGGCACAAAGAGCAGTCAGTACAAACAAAACCAAAGCCACTGCTACTTGAGAAGCCTCTAATGTGGCTCAAAATTAAAGCCTACTGTTCCTCCATACTAACAACCTTGTTCAGGACTTTGAGTGTTCTGTACAGCCTTAGGCGGGATTTCAGTGTTTTAGTACAACAGTGACAAGTGACTCAAACCTGTGCAGCACAGAATTTTTAACCCTTTCTCTAAAGAAAGCTCATCAGTGAAAGTGACAATCACACCTCACAAATTCACTAAAGAATTTCAAGCAAGCTTGAGAGAAGTCAAGACCAGGAACAGACCATGTATATCTTTCCACAGCTTGCACAAGGGAGGGAAATTATTCTTGAGCTTGAGAGGGCAGGAAACCCCTAGATGGCTTGCACTGTTGAGCAGGTGCCAGCCCACCAGCACGCCTGGGTGTCACTGTCACCACTGGGGGTGGTTTCCCAGCTGGCAGCGGAGGGAAGTGGTAAGCTGGGCTAACTGGACCTTTGCAGAGACCCTGAAGGACTCCCAGCTTTTTCATGCCAGAGGATGTATTGTGAATAGGCAGAGGGACACAGGCAAGATATGGCCTTATTAGATCAGTGTCAGGCAAGGGTAATACAGCAGAGGAGGTACAGGGACACACACAAGCCCACTGGAGTCCAGGTTTCATTAAACCTCACTGCTTATGAAACGTGTTCACAGGGAATAGTGCTAAGTAAACAGCACTATTCCTCACACAGAATTTAAATATGGCCACACACACCCCATACTAACTCTCCCAAGAAATGAAGCAACAGAGAAAAAAATCCATTAAGAACAACATCAGCAGTGATATACTCAGCAAGTCATCAACTGTGTCCAGAAAAGGGCACCATCAACAAGAGTGCTTTCTCCCTACAATCCATATACCAGGTCAGGGCAGATGGATTATCCCACACACACCTCAAATCCTTCAACTCCCTGGGTACCACAGCTCAAAGTATTTCTATATCTAAAGCTATTACCTGGCAGCTGCCCACCCAGAACTAGTTCCAAAAAAATCCAGGCATGTGAGATGGTTCCTGTCCTCTTCCTGTATTCTCAAGATTAATACATCCTACCAAGTCAGTTTGGATCACTATTTATCCATATACAAAACAGTTTCACAAAGAATCAGCAGAGGAAGAGGCTGTATTCCGTTTGACCAAATAAACTATAGGTGTACAAACAAACAAAAACCCCAAACAAATAAACAAAACCAACACAAACCCCAAGCCCACAAAAAAAAAAACCCTAACCACACAACAAAAAGCTAACAAATACTCTACAGAAACTCATTTTCCTCAGAGGAAAAATTCAAATCCAAAATTTTACATGAACTGAATTAGTATTTTCTTTAGATCACTTTTCAACAAGAAGAGAACACAGATGAAACACGATAACAGCAATTCAAGAACTGTCAGAGCAATCAAGGCTAATTTGTAGCCACCATTAAATTGAAAGTAGGAATTGCCAGATTTCAGCAGTATTACTTAGCAAGCCCATTTACTTTCAGCAAGACAACACATGTTCCTTCTTTGCGGGAAAAACAAAAAAAGTTCCTATCTCATCTTTTTTTTTTTTTTTTTTAGTACACGATTCAGCAGTATTTAAGCATATAAACTTTCAGCACATCAGCAATCCTTACAAATCTAATGAAAATATACAATTTTAAGCTAAGTATGTACTTTTAAAACTTTGCTGAACTAAACCATGAGGAATTGCAGTAGTCTTTAAAGCAAATAGGTGACAAAGTTCTACCTGTGAAATCAGGTACTTTTTAACTACACCATTCTCCAAAAATTAATATCATTTTTTTAATTTTAAAACCAAATAAACATGGAAGAGGTTCTCTTCAGGGCCCTAAGAAAGTTCAAGGTCTTAAACAAGAATCTAACAATTCAGGGAGACAGGAAAGCTGTGCCTGAGCACTGTTCAAATGCAGGTCACACTAAAAAAAGCTTTTGCTCCTGTTTCACTTTTCTTCTTCACATCTTGTACAAGACTCGATGAGCAAGCACCTAGAACACTTAAAAGCATAAATTCAACACAGAGAAATATTATGACCTCAAATACGGAAACCCAGTTTTACCCTTTGCACAGGAGCTGGTGCAGTGGCTGTGGTGCACTGGAGCAAATGGCTCATGCTTTGAATAGCATTCCCCTGCTCCACTGAGGCTGAACACAGCAGCAATGTGGCCAATGTCAGCCACAGCTACCTCTGTCCACACTGGATGAGATACTGTGCTTCCCTCTCCCCCAGCAAAACAAACACCTGAGGAGAAAGTCCTCATATTGAACTCCTAATTTTAATAGTTCTACCATAAGTCAGCAAATACAGATCCAACCCAATTGCAAAAAGCCACATAATCCTCTGAGTGCAGTTTTCTCATCTCCCACACCTTCTAACAAGCCAACTACTGCCAGCACTCTTCAACATCTATTATGCTCATGTGTCAGGTACTATGGCACAAAACTTGATCTTTGCCATCAATAGAAAAACGACATTCAATTCCATTACTGCTCAGAAAGACAAAGATGGGCCCTACAGCATTCTTGAATCATTTGCTCCAACCTGCTTACTGCCACAACTGAGGTGGCATGATGCTTCTACTTAAGTCTCTGATCTCCCTCCTGCAAGATTCCTAACATTTCATGAAGATTTTCCCAGATCTCATTAACACACTACTCTTACATCCCTGATTTTAATCAGTGAAGAGTAATTTAAGTGTATCAAATAATTCCACAAATTCAATGGAGAAAAAACACAAACGCAGTTTTGACCATCCCTAAATTAAAACAAGCTGCAATAAGTTTTAGAGGCTTAACATATACAAGGCAAAATGCTACTTGTGCACAAACTCAAACCCAGCAGGTGTTAGAAGCAGGGTTTTCTTTTAAAGTGTATAAAAGATGACAAGTTACTTTTAAGTCAGAAGAAATCTTTTTATTTACATTGCAAAAGACACATTAACACAGACTAAACATAGAAATACTAAGGGACAACACTTGGTTTTGCAGTCAGCCTAGAACACCCACCATCATTCTACTAGAAATGGCACTTAATCCCATTTTTCTACCCACTTTGACTTTCAAATAATTCCACTGGGCACCCCAAGTAACTGGTCCTATAGTGGGAAAGGTACGAGGAAGCACAACAGAGGCAGTGTATGAAAGAGAAGGCAACACAGAAAAAAAGAGTTACACAAATGAAAATGTGGCAAAGAAAAATCAGTTAAAGGACAAAAGAGCAGGGAATATCTCAAGAGCAGGCACCAAAAGCTGCTTCTATATTTCCACCCCCTGAGATGGCTGACAATTCTCAAGCACAATAATCAATAAACAGAACAGAAGCTAAATATAATGTTAGACCAACCAATTTTAATTTTAATTAAGTAGGAGGTTGAATGTTATTTAGTTTAGCTATAGATAATGAAGTAACTATCAATTGCCATTAAACTTAAAACCGTATTACTAAATCATCTGAATGGCAGGTAAACACTACTAATCACTTTCTTAGGAATTCCATATAGCAAATACCATCAAAATGCTGTTCATGAAACACAGAATTAGCAGGCTGACCCTTTAAAACAAGGAAAAATGTAAAGCTTCACAGGAAACCACAAGATGCCAGAGGATTTCACAGTTCAGGGAATATGGATTAAAGGTTAATCCCAAACTCATGTTTTTAAGCAACTAAATTGCTCAAGTCCTGCTACAGCAAATCAGTGACTTCACCAACTGAGCCATGATTCCTCCTGGACTCAGGATCCTCTACAAAACCACTGAATTGCAGTGAGAACATGTGAGCCTGCCATGCAAGGATCCAGCATGAAACAAAAACCCTTCCACAGAGTGGAAAGCCAGGACTGAGCACTGGCACACATCCACCACACTCAAGGCTACAGAAAAACTGCCACCTGAACTGTCCTGGAAAACTGTGAATCTATTCTTTAAAGCTGCAGCTTATGAGGGACCCGTGCATTAGACTGCATTTATAAAAATAATAAGCTATAACTGCAGAACAGACTGGCAACCAGAGTTACCAAAAGAATCTGGTATTTGGAGTCTATTATTTGGAGGAAATCATTAACAATGTGCTTGACAAACACCTTCAGGAGCTGCCTGGGTTTGCCAGATTTTCTTTTGGGACAGGAAGATGGACAACACCATCTCTTATACTCCTTCCAGCCATAACTTTCTATCAGCCTACACAGAATAAAAGATTAGCAAGGCTCTTCATATCACAGATTAACCCTTCAGATCATACAGGTAAAGATCAGCAGAGCCTCCCACTGAGCCTGCCAGAGCTGTGCTCTGTTGCCTTTTTATCTAAGCTCTTCCTTGTCCACTGCAAGAACACAATGCACATGTCCACTTCAAAATACAAAACCCTGAGCATACAAATCAAGCCCTGAAGGGCTGTGATTCCACTCAGATCCTTCTAGGTTCTGCTCCAGACAGAACCTTGAGGTATCAGAAGCTCCACTCAGGGTACACAGGTCTGCACTGCACAATGGCAAGTTCTGCTAATCATAGAAGTAGTTATTTATGTGCACCTCACAGAATCAAACAAGAACTTATAAAAGTTGCAAGAAATCACCGCACAAAAACCCAGAGACCCAGGCATTACTCAAAGATGGACCACAGAGGCAGCTACTACACTTGCATTACTATTCAACATCAACACCAGCCTTAACAAAGGTAATGCCAGGGGACAGAATGATTCATTGAAGACTTGACTGGTTTTCTGATATTCACCAGGGGATTTTACATCTTTCATACTTAGTATCTAAAATTCCTCTCTCTTCAGTCTAGCTGTGCCTTCCCCCTCATACACCAAGAAAGAAGCACAGCTGCCTCCTCCTGCTGCAGAGAGAGGCTGGGGCAGTGCTCTATTCTCCATCACTTCTGCTGTTCTGGACCAACCTTCCCCTGTCCTAAACCAACTGTAGGGACACAGAAGTTTGGGTTTGCAAACCCTCAAGGTGCCCCTCTGGTTTATTACTTCTCAGAGCCAAAGCAATGCAAACAGCCCTGCCTACTGACTCCTTTTTTCTCCTTTACTTTGTAGCCACAGCTAGCAGCAAATCCACTTGCACCTCAAAATTTTTGCTTTATAATTAACATCAAGAATTACCAGTCTTAAAGTATCAGACCTGCTAATAAGGTCTGATACCTTCTGCTTTGTCTCTCTGCTATGCTGAGACCAGCCACAAAAAAGCTTTTTCACAACCATCAGCCTCGCTTTGCAGCTGTAAAAACAGCAAATAGCAGAGCAAGGAACATCAGGATGAGAACTCAATAATAGGTAACAGTAGGAAGAAAAATAAAACTTAAAACCAGTAGATTAAGAAGCAAAGGGATGAGGAGGAAAAACACCAGACTGGAAGACAGGCCAAGCCCTACTTTCAGCAAAATTAACTGAGGAGGTGTGATAAAAACCCTTCTACCCCTCACTCCGAGAACCTTCCACTTGGGAATTCACCTAAATACACAGACAGGAACTGCAGCTAGCAATGACATGAACCTGAATAAATATCACTCACCACAGCTCTCACTAAGGTGGAGACAGTGAGCAAAGAGCAAAATAAGGGTTGGCATTTGCCTACCAACAAAGTCTCTCCAGAGCAGAGGAACACAGGTCACAGCAAATTTTATGACCGATATATTTGGGTCTCCATTTGAATTAATCAATACATTTCAACTGGACAAAACCAGACTCATCCATCCACAGCACACCAGTGGATCACCTTGAAACTGTGCTGATCATGGGTTTGCTTAGACCTCTACTCTGATGAGTTCTGCCTTGCACATAAGACCAGTACCTCTCAACTGAATGACAAGAAAGAGTTAGCAACTTGAATACACTTGTGAGTTGTATTGTGTCAAAACACCAAGACCCCACCTGTAAGGGCATAACCACAGCTGCCAGCAAGCTCCAAAGCATATGGGAATTCCAACTGTGAGCTGCAGTGTGGGGTTTTAACCAGACCACTTGCACTGGCAAGTCTTTCTAAGCATTGCAGATTAAGTATGTTGTGCAATGGTTTTTTTTGAAACAGAACTTGGGTAATAAAATTACTTCCTCTAGCTGGCTTTGAAGTGGAAAAAAAACGCTGCAAGAACAAGAACTCAATTGGCTTTTAGCTGCCTGGCAAGTGCTCTAATAAGAAAGCCCGATGACCTACATTCACAAGGCTCTGTACTAAACCATTATTACAAAATCCAATATAAAGCCTGACCATGTTTAAGTGTTTTTCATTAGTAAGCAGCAGTATCTTGTTAGAGAAATATGAAAACATGTTATTGTCTTTAGTGATGATGATCTTAATTAATCCTCTAAATACTATTCTGAAACATGTCAGCGTGGTCATTCCACACTGCTCAAGCTCCCAATGCTACACAAAGACACCAAAACCTCTGCTTCTCAGTGGGATGCATTGGGATGTTAACAGAAAAAAAAAAAACTTCTTAAATATTCTCAAACTGCGAAAAACCGAATTCATAACAATTTATATCTCTGATGCTCTTCCAACAACTGACAGAAATGCACTGGTTCAGAAACTCAGGCAAAATCTAAGCTAGCACCAGAACAGCTTATTGCAACTCAGTTAACATGCCACTGAAACATTTCCTCACACAAAGACAGCAGGTCTCTCAGCCAGCTACTCAGATAACCTGAAGCAGATGGGTTTGAGTTGTCCTGGAAAAGATTTTATTAAATTAAACTCTACTGTGGTATATATCCCCAAAAAGCTACAGATAGAGTAAAATCAGCAAGTGTTTAAAGGAAGTATTAAGTTTTTCCATTACTCTACACCCATATAGCTGGAAGAGTTTGATACATTCAGTTTAAATTCACATTAGCAGATTCCAAAAGCAACTCAAGAAGAAATGTCCTACTTTGAAAGAAAAGAACGCTTTCAAAAATGCACTATAAAGCAGGCAACTAGTCAAAACAAGAAGGATATGGTCAAAACAGTACAGGAAAGATAGAAACATTGTGATTAAAAAAAAATCCAAGTGGCAATTCTCAAAGGCTCAAAATTACCATTACAAGCCCACAAGTTCAGAAAAATCCAACTGCCCACGGTGCCTTCAGGAACCCAAGTCTGCACAGGTGGGGCCAATGTCATGGTATGTGGAAAGTACCTTGTGCTGTTAGTGATGGCAGTAGCACAAAACAGACTCATGTAATCAAGAGAGAAAAAAATGAGGAAGAAAAAAAAGAAGAAATTTTAATTATTTTCTCCCTAATTTACCAAAGCCCACCTCACCCTAAATGCAGAAAAAAATAGGCCCATGTAAAATCACTGCCTTTCAGATGGCATGAAAAGATACTACAGTTGAGGAGGCTTAAAAGAAGGTTTTATTTGTCTGAAGAGCACAGCAAGAACATGGATACAAAGCTAGTGTCAAATTAACGTGGAAATACAAAGAGATGCCTGATCCGCCGGGACTGAATTGTGAAGGGACTACACATTCATCTCTGAGTACATAAAACCTCCCAGGGCTCTGCAGCACTCATCTGATAGCTCCAAGTACAGATTTAAGCTAAGCAAGCTGCAGGCGTCCTTCCTAAACCAAAAAGACAGTTGCTACAACACACAGGTTTGAAGAAGTAAAAAGTAAAGCAAACACCACCTGGGAAATAAATTCCAAGTCCAAGTACTCCTCTCTTTCTGCTGTCTCTTCCCAGAGAAGACTAGGGAGACTTCTTCACACTGATCAAAGTGGTAAATTTGATTCTGTATGGCCTCTGTACTTGCATGAGCCAGGTTTTCCCTCCTTGCACCTCATGTTTCAGGATCAAACCATGTGCTATTAATCTATCAAATGAGTGATCTGTTTGAGACAGCACATTCAAGATACTAACTGAAGCAAAACAAAGAAAAGCAGATGACATCGGCAAAGAGCTGTGAGGCCACCCAGAAGTGATGGGCTCTCCTCTGAGGAGGAGGCAGAGGCATCACCATGGACAGCTCAGCCACCGCGCTCACCACGTAAACAGGATGGATGAGCACATCCCAAATGGAACTCACAAACTCCTCACACACCGAGGAATTCCACCTGCAACACTATATCCAGTTGCATTACTTCCCCTCAGGTTCAGGAATACATATGGTTTGAGCAGAATTCACGGAATGCTTCTGGAGTTGCCACAGGGGAATTCTAACACTGCAAGTTTCAAAGCCAGTGGAGTAGAACCAGAGTAGATGAGTTAAGGTTTGCTCACAAGGACACTTCTGCCAGCGAGGCTACAGCACCACAAATCTCTAAAGCAGGTACATTAGAGAACCAGTGGAAAAATATCATTCATCTTAACGAAGCAAATCTTAGTGAAAAACTGGTGTTCATCCATCAAGCATCAGCTGCTGACAGAGGTACAATATCAAACTGGAGTGACAAATGTGACACAATATGAAAAATGCCATTTTTGAATTTCTAGGAGGCTACAATGCTCAACACCAATAGAGTTCAGGGTCAAGCCTGCCCACTTGTAAAAGCACAGAGACAGCTCTGAATAAGCTGAACTTTTTCATCCAGCAATCCAGCAGCTTGTAGCACTTAGTGCCAGCAAAAAGGAGCTGCTTGAAGTCAGTTTTATATAGTACCTTCTCAGCCATAAAAGCCTCTAGCTGTAATAATACCAGGCTACCAACACAACAGGAGTTTTTTGGCTACTTAAGTGCATATCATAAGCCCTGGTATATACACTGCACTGCCAAAAAAACAAGCTAAAACAAAACAAGGCAGACACAGAGACGTTTCAACACTCAAGTTAGTTATTTCAATAACTCTGCCTACACTGACCCAATTGTGTTTCAGCTCTGCTAGGAACTCACTTAGACGCAGTTCATTAATACTGTTATGTTTTATTAGTCTGGGTCATAAAAGTTATTTGGAGGAGAAAGAACAAGGGGGTTTCAAAGCACACCACGGGTCTTACTCTCCTATTTACTAGGAGCAGTATCACCCAGGAACGGTGGCTCGGTGCGATTTCCAAACCTGCAAAGCCACCCCAGGCAGCCTCACGCTTTGGCCACTGATGCTTTTTGGCAAGAGCTGCCCACGATACCGAGGGCTTTGCCAAGCTCCAAGAGAGCTCGACACCTAAAAAGAAACCCCAGCTGAGAGATATATATCTAGAAAAACTGTAGTTTTCTACCGCCGAACACCAACCATTTCTCCTAAGTTAATCATCTTAAGATTTTAAGCACCATGCCCAGCAGCTAGCAAACAAACTCCGTCGCTGGATTATTTCGCTAAAAGAAGCACAAACAGGACCAGAAAGGCGAACCAGGTGCAGCAGGTTTTTGTTTTTTTTTTTCTATTTCTGGCAGGATTAAATGGCACTCCTAAGGCAAGCATTTAGTCTGGCTGTGTGGGCACCCAAGGCCCACAACATAAAAGCAGGTAAGTAAGAAGCACCTGAAAAACTTAGTCACCACATTTTCTGCGCTCATTACCCGTAGGGCTATGCAGATTTCTAGCCAAAGCTTTCACAGTTTGACACGAAGGTTTTCCCCTGACTCGCAGGGTAAATCCAGGCTCTCTGGGATGAGGCAGCCGGCACAGGGGGCCCGATGCTGGGCCGCGTCCCGGCCGTGTTTAAACCCCCAGACCCCGCGGAGGGGCCGCTTTGGGCCGCTCCGGCCCCGGCCCGGGCTGTCCCCGGGGCTCACCCGGCACCCCCGGCCCCGCCGCCGCCCCTACCTGACCGCAGCGGCTCGGTGATGCTCAGCACCAGGAGGAAGAGGAGGAGGAAGGTGCCGCTGTCCGCCTTGGGCACCATTTATCCTCCGTTCATCCTCCCCCGGCACAGCGCCACAAACCCGCGGGGAGGGACGCGCGGAGCGGCGGGAGGAGGGGCCGCCTCCAGGCCCGCGGGGGGGCCCCGGTGCGTAGGGAGCTTTTCCCCTGCCCTCCCTCCGCCGTTCAGCCGCCGCCCCGGGCGGAGCGGGCGGCCCTGGCTGCGGCGGGAGCGGCGCGGGTCGGGCGGCCGCGCTGGGGCGGCTCGCAGGGCTCCGCCGGCGCACAAGATGGCGGCCGCGCCTCCCCGCCGCCGTGCCCGCGCCGCCACGCCCCCTCCCGCCGCGCGCCGCCCGCCCAATCGGCGCTCAGGGGGCGGGGCCGAGAGCACGGATCAGCGCACGCCCCGCCCACTTACGGCGCTCAGGGGGCCGGGCCGGGCCGGGCCGGGCGGGGCCGGCAGGGGGCGGTGGCGGGGCCGGGGCTGCCGGCAGGGGGCGACCCCCGGGACTGCGCCCCGGGCCCTCGGTCCCCGCGGGATGGCCAGGGATGGCCTCCATCAGCCCCCTCAGCCCAAGGGAAGCCCTATGCCCCCCAGGACAGTCTTGCTCAGTTCGCTCCACCTCCCCAGGACAGCCTCTATCGCTCCCCTCTTCCCCCCAGAACAGCATTTCCCCAGCTGGAGTGTCCTTTCCTGCTCACCTCCATCACTCCCTGTCAGCCTTTCCCATGCCCTCTGGGGCAGCCCCAGCCAGCTTCCTTGTACCCCGGGACAGCTTTCCCACGTCCCCTCCATCTCTGCTGCGATGGCCTTTCCCTGCCTCTGCAGGGACTTCCCACTGCCACCACCTTGCTCGTCCCACAGCAAAGGCACAAAGCTCTGGACTTTCCCAGCCCCAGCAGGCTGCCAGGTTCACTATCCTTTGTTTTTGCATTACTCTGGTCCCCTCTGCCCCCAGCGGGATGAGACAGTCCCTGTTATCACGTCTGCAGGGTGGCAGGGACAAGCAGCAGCCGCGGCTGGGACATTCCCACAGCCAGCCAGGTGTTCCCATGGCTCCTGGAAACATGCCCTTCCCACTTCCCAGGCCCAGACAGAGAGGAAATGCATAAAGAAAGCGGATTGTATGGCTCAGGTCACTGTTAGTGGCCGTGCAAGTGACAGGTGCCTGTAGGAATTTGACCCGGGGTGTTGCTGCAGTCAGAGGGGCAGGTGGTGGCTGTCCCTGGCTGCAGACAGCGATGCAGTGGCACAGCTCTCCTGCTGCTGGCTGGAGGTCAGCTCAGCTGACATTTGGGATCAAAAGGCAGTTTTAGCATCAATACCCACTTTCCAACTTCATCTGGAGTTTCCACTCACAAGGGCAGCACCAGGACAAAGGCTCAGCCAGGGGCCAGACACAATGGTTGACCCACCATCAGCAGGGAGCTGTCACTTTCCTCTGCAGGGAATTCCAGCTTTTTACTATAACCTATTCAAAGTCAAAGCCTGGGAAGCTGCCTTGGAAATGTTTGTATATTTTTAATATCAACAATGAGGTGTTTTCTACTCTCTTGCTACAACTTGTAGTTCTCAAACAAAACATCACAATTCCAATAAGGACCATTTTGACCCAATTTTACCCACTCCTTGTTTCCAAGTTAATACCAATCACTCAGCAGCAAACTTTTCTCCAGGGGTTTCCTGATGGATGTGCAGCTACTTCTGCTCTCTCGTGGCTCCTGCTCCCCCCTCAGTCACTGACTGCCCCAGGGGCCAGCTGCCAACCTGCAGGCAGGGAACAGGGACTTCTGTGGGGTTTCTTGAGCACTCACTGCCTCTGCCCCGCCAGGAGCTGTTGCTGTGCTCAGGTCAGTAGCTCCAGGGAGGGGCTTCTTTCAAACCTAAACGTGCATTTTAACATGGGAGGGGAAATCGGTGCCTGTCAAGAGCTCCCCAAGCTGGGGTAGGTAGCAGCAAGTGTGAGCTGGGAGCTGTGAGCCCTGGAGGCCTCAGGAGCTGCCTCAGGAGCCCTGTGTGGCCAGGAACATTCTTGGGGACCCGCTGGAGTGCGTCACAAGCAGCGGGACACTGCCTGAAGATTTAGGCCAAAACCCACTTTCCTAGTCTCATGTGCTGCCAAATACTGTCACGATCCAAGAGCCTCAAGTATGAGAACATCCTCCAGCACAAAGTGTGAGCATCAAACTCCCCAGCTTTGCTCCTCCCGTGGGATGCTGTGGGGACAGGCTGTTCTGAGCCTGGCTTGCTGCAGGACAGCCTCATAGGCCAATCCCAAATTGATCCAGAGTATCCTTGTTCACCCCAGGGCCTGGGCATTACACCATACAGGGTGATGCATAAATAAATATCTTATGATGCCTCCACCACGAGAGGTGGTAACAGGGGTGGTAACAGGTGGTAACAGGTAAACAGCACAGGCTGTTTACCCCTGGCTTTTGTCCCCAGGCAGGGCAGACCTCGTTTCCCCCATACCACATCCCACAGCACCCTCAGCTCTGCAGAGAGGGGGGTCTGGAGCACAGCCGTGTGCCTGGCAGCCCCTCAGCAAAGGGGCAACAAATGGCCCAGCAGCACCAAAGGGAAGGGTGAGAGGTGCCCCTTGCCCCAGATTGTGCCAGGTCAAGCAGTGGGGGGAAGGAGCTCATGGTGAGGGTGGTTGGACCCATCTCTGGCCCTGGCCTGGCTCTGAGCTGGGGCTTGTAACCAGCTGCTGTTAGACCAGCAGCTGTGAGCTGGGAGTGGGGCAACACGTGCAAATATGAGGAACTGGGAATTGCTCAATTTTCCTCTCCCCTGAGAGAGTGCACCCATTTCCTTTATTTTTGCAGAGAAATAGCCCAATCCTTGAAAACGACAAAGTAACTCAAACCACAGCTTCCCTTTTGACCTAAATAATCAGTTCCCTTCCTGGAACCTGCTTTTGGATGGGTGAAAAACTGCAGGCCCTGCACCATGGCAGAGATGGTTACCCCGGGCCAGGGAGAGCCTCCTGGCCTTGAGGGTGAAGAGCTCAGAGAACCAGCTTGGGGCTCAGTGATTTGAGTTATAAGAATCTCCTGTGGTCTCCCATTTTCTTTCCTGCCTGGGAGAGGGAGCCAAAGCCCAGGCTGCATACAGCAAGCCCCTACAGCCTCTGGATGTGATGGTGTTCACACCAAGTGGACACAGGTCCACCATGACTCCCATGACACTGTGGTGTGTTACTCCCATCCAGTAACACAGCACAGCCAGCCTGGCCACCCAGGAGAGGCCTAGGGCCACCACTGCTCACTGCCAGCCACCTCTGCAGCATCAGGAGAGCTCCAGGTGCTATCATGGCTGAGGGAGCAAGTGTGCTTGGGCCTCGCACATAGGAAAATGCAGAGATATTGCAACAGCTAAAGAAAAATAACCTGCTGAAAATGCGAGGGAAAAAAAATCACCAGTCATCAAGAACCAAGATGTTTTTTCACACTGGATTTGGCCCTGTAAAGCACATTATCTGCCACTGCTACAGCAGCAAAAATATCTGGCAATGAAGAATTTACTGATTCACTAATTACAGATAGCAGGGGCTGAACTGCAGCAGGAAGCAGAAAACAGACATTACAGCAGGCATTACAGGAACAGCCAATCTGAAGAGCCCTTTCAACAGATCCAGCTTTATAGCACGTAACTGAAAATAAGTTCCATTTCCAACAAACACATGAAGGCCCATCAGTGTGGCAGAATCAAGACTGTGATTCTAGTGTGGCTGTCTAGGTTAATTCACTTGAGAGCAAACACAAAACCAACACCATCCACAGGATATTTAATGCAGTCTGCTTTTAAGCATGAATTGCACAATGTGGAACTAACCACCCTCAGATATCACATTCCCCTCTTATTCCAGCTACACCTTGGTATGAGCACAGCCAGTTTGAAATGCTGTGGCAGAGAGATGCCACATCTCACTCCTGATCCATGTGTACCCCCATCTACAGTCCCTCGAGTGCTGCTCAGCTTCTCTGTCCATCCCACACCCAGAGGAGCTTCTGCACCTACAAATGGGCAGGAATCCACTCCTTGCTCCTGGTCTCCTCAGTGACCCAAACTACAGGTCAGGGTCTGATCATCTGCCTGCGCACCTAACAGAGAGGTTCTGTGCTTAATGGAGACAAGCATTTCATTATGAAATAAATAATTAGTATTTGAAATTATCTAAGAACTTGGCTCATATTTAGTCAGTTCAGTCCTTACTGGACAATTCTGAAAGCAAGAAAATTTTACTAAATGCACTCCTTTTATATTAATTCATAAGCACCTGAGAATAATTTTTTTGATTAAAGAAAAAACACAACCTTCAAGTATTTCTGGACCAAAAAGGTAAAAATTACTAATTTTTGAGTCATGATTCCTAGCAATGCCACGTTGACCAATTTATTTTTACAAGGTGCACTATAAAACCTCAGTCCCTAGGAAGGGTTTTTACAGTCAGAGACACAAGTTTTGGAAGTGGCAGAGGAAACCACACAAAAGGAAGCTCTCCACCAAAACAAACACAGCACCCAATGCCACAGACCTCAGAGAAGGCTGCAGACACTCCCTCAAGTTGCTGGGTAAGACTTTCCATGGATGTTCCCTCAGTAAAACATCACCTGACTATGGCAAATGCCAACACTGCCAAGTGTTACACACACTGTCTTGTACTCAGGTGTGGTGCAAGAAGCGCACCACGTCTGGCTACTCCTGCTTCCTTCTAAAGGGTGCACGGTGCTTGCCTAGGCTGGATCACACCCCATGAGGGCTCATCCCACACACAAAGGGCAGATCATATGCAGCAACCACAGCACTGAGTGTAGGTTATATATGGTTAAAATTGCTTTTCCTTTCTTGGCCAATTATAAAAACTAAAGCCGAAAGTTTCAAAGAATGGGAGGAAAATACCAAGCAAAAGCCCTGGTGTGGCTATCAGAAGTACCACTTCTGTCCTTCAGGATGGCACTGTCATCCTAGTGGATGACACAGGACTGTCTCTGGCCCCTGCATCATGATCATCAGCTCTCTGGAGTCACAGGTCACACACAGAGCAGCTATAAAACAAATCTCATCCCTTCCCTCTGCCAGCTGCAGAACAGGGCAAGCCCAAAACCTGCAGAAGAGAAGCCTGAGCAAAAGCAGCAAGGCAAATACCATTCTGCAAAGTCTACGGAGTGAAGGAGGAAATGGGGTCCTCTTAAGGAACGCTGGTTTTAACAAGATCACAAAGTTAGTCAAACTTGTGCATCAGTTTAAATTAAAGAGAACCTCTCTAAAATTCTGTGCCATGCCTCAGAGTATACACATGGTTGTGTCCCCTCTTCTGCAAACTACAAACTCAAACACATTTGACAAGCTGGAGCCAAGTCCAGTTCAGCCTTTTAGAAAGGCTTACCCCACTTAAGAAACAAACATAGATGTACAGAAACAAATTTAAACGCACATTTCTCTTAAAACCAGAAATATATCTTGAAGAAATTATCTCCATTTTCCCAGTTTCTAGTAACCAGTCCACAGCTCACTGAGCAGAGATCACTATCACCTTGGTGGTGATTGGAATGTTCAGAGTGAATCAGACACCTTTCTTCTTTTGGGAAGCTGCAGTAAATTGTCCGTGATGGATGTAGTATCCTGAGATACTGGTGTCTGAGATACTGTCCTGGACTGTGGGGTGCTCTGGGGGGTTTGAGGCCCAGTGGCTGGGGTCTTGTAACCAGGAGTTCCTGTGTGGGCTGGGGAGGGAGTGTAGCTGGCTCGCAGGGCTTTGTCGGTGTATTTACTTGCAGTCCTGTTTACAAGTCTTTGCAAAGCTGGTGACATTGCTGGGCTTAGTCCTTTTGGAGTAAGGCTGAAATAGAATAAACAGTTTTAAGAGATTTTACAGTAAATAATCTGCCTTTATCAGGAAAAGCAATATTGCCTCCCTACATGAGTTTCCCTCACAGAGCAGACCCACTGCCTGCAGAAGTCATTCTGCCTGCAGGTAAATGCAGCCTGTCTCTCCAGAGAAACAAGTGACAGGAAAACTTCCTACATCCGTCCCAAACCTGAGTGGCACTGCCTGACATTTCCTCTGAGCCCATTCTGTCCTTCCTGTGACCCCCCCAAGCAACTCTTATCATGTCTCCTCTTTGCAATGAGGCAAGACACTGATCCAGAGGCATCACTAGGTGGCTGTAGGGCAGAGCAGTAATGCTGACAAAGAGTGTCAGGGACAGCCACCAGCCACTTTCCCTCAGGAATTAAGTTTTATAAATTCTAATTTTTTTCATTTCTAAAAACTTTCAGTCCAAATGTACCTCTTTCTGCTTCCAGTATCCTTCCTTACCATCACTCCTTCCTTTCTATATGTGCTGATTTACATCTCATCAGACAATAACCACCCCTAGTTCTGCTGTCAAAACAGAAGTCTCACCTGGCCAAGTTTTCTGTCACTTTTCGAAGTGCCTCCTGCTTCTTTGCTCGGTTTTTAGCTGCCACTTCATTGGCCATCTTGAGTCCCAACCTCTCACGGCGCCCGGGCTCCAGGATCTATAAATGCATCACACAGTTCACTTGCCAAGGCACTCAAGAGTGCTGAAAAAAATGAGCCAAAGCACCTTCAAAGCTGGATTCCAACGTACGGGGGTCTAAAGCAGGGAGAAGTGAGGTCAGCTTGCACCTCTCTGCTGCTGCATAAAACCCAGAGAGGACACGGAGACCTTCAGCCTGCCTTAGCAAGTAACAAAAATGGTAAAACCAGTCCAGTCAAGGAAGCAGCCATTACCTCTGGCATTTCCTCCTGCTGTTTCTCCTAGACAAACAATGTCACCTGTGTCTTGCCTGGCCTGTAGCCAGCCAGCTCTCAGGCATACACAGACATTGCTAAACAGCAGGAGAACCAGTCAGGGCCTTTGCAGTCTGACAAAACAAGGCACATACATCAAATTACACCTTTCTTAAACTAAGAGTCTCAGGCAGCTCACATTCAAAGACACCAGCAGGAGACAAATAGCATGCAGGGTTAGGTGCCATTAGCAAAGCCAGAATGTCTTTTCTACTCTCAACTGATATACCCGCCTCAGGTTGCAACAGCCAGAAGATAAAGACAGAGGGAAATGCTAAAATTTCCACCTATTCACACATTAAAATCAGAAAAATTGAGCATGTCTTCAGCTTCCTCTGAAAGCCCCTCTGTCTGAGCCCACCACCAAATGCAGAATCTCATTCTCCTGCCAGCAGTATATTCCACCTCAGGTAGCTCCACCAAGAAGATTTCACGTGGATCTGTGCTCACCTCCACCCTCCAAGCACAAACTAGATGATTAGTGTCAAGGTCTGGGAACACCACCCAGGGATGTGTCACACTCCATGTTAATCTATCACTTACCCACCTGCTTTTCCCTTCTTAGTTCTTTCTCCCCCAGAAAAGAATGTCATGCTGACATGAAATACCTTGAAAGCTGGTCCAGGTGTTCTGTCCACATATGGTCTTTCTGACCCTTCCAGACGCAGAGGGGTGCTTTCAATTTCACCCCATGTCATAAAAGGTGACTCATTCACACCTAAAAACCAATTCAACAGGTTATGCCCATGCAAGACGTTTGACTAATGTGACTATTTATTCACAACCAAATTAAAAAAAAAAAAAAAAAAAAAGAGAGAGAGAGAGAGGCAAATGAGGAAATGCAGCAAATTCATCAACAAAGGAGCCCCACCACTGCAAAGGAAATCACAGCCAATGTGAATAGTAATATGTGGCTCCCATTAAAAGGGATTGCCTGTAGCTGTGTCACCCTCTCGGTTACAACAATCAAGCACCACCCTTTCCATGTCTTTATTTTTCCATTTGCTAAGCTTTTGATTAGTGATGCTTTCATTTTTCCCTCTACAGTACTAGTCCTCCCCTCTGCTGCTGTATGAAAACTCCTTCAACACAGAAAACTCTTTAAAAGTAAGAAAACAAGCAAAGGACTTAAGGAACATGTAATAACCAACTGTACCCTCTAATCACCTCAGGGGCAGCCTGTACCAAACAGTGACTGCACCTTATCTAACAGGTGTAGAAAGGATTCTAAGAGCCCCATTTTAAGTCTCTGGCTGGAAAACCCCACTGTCCAGGGTTTGGAAAAGGCATTTACAGTGGAGAAAGGAGGTGCTGCAAACGCCACCTACAGGTTTTCCAGAGGGAAAGCCCCAGTATGTTCAGCCGTTGGCAAAACCACATAAAGCACAGGGAAACAGCATGGCTGGTGCAGAACAGCTACAAATTCAGATACCATGTTTCAACTCGAAGAAAAACAATCAGTTTGTTCGAACCGAAAGTACCCCATAACTGGATGATTCCTGAGCAATGGCACAGCAACTTGCTCAGAGCCTCTTGGTGCAGTGTGACTTCTCTTACCAGTGTACTGGACTAGGATTTAAGCCCTGCATCCAGCTGGCATGAGGTTTTACCTCCTCATCTAACCCTGTAATGACATCCTAGTGTTGAACAGAGCACCAAAGTAAGTTCAGTAATAGTCCTCTTAAAGCAGAAGAAATAAGGAAACCCTCTTACCTGGGGCAGGAGAGGGGGTGGCCACAAACCCATATCCGTTGACTTTTGGAGAATCCTGGGGTATCAGTTCTTTCCCATCAGGTCCCACTTTGCCCTGTTTGTACTGAAATTAAAAAAAAAAAAAGTGGAAAAAGGTGAGAGTCAGCTGTATCCAGCACACACACAGAGTTCTCCTGGGGGATGAACCACACCAGAGGGCAAAGCCTAACCAGGTTTGAGTAAGAAGTAAAATTATCCAACCTGAGCATTGAGGGCTGCAGCTTGCTGGAGCTGTGATTTGCTCACAGCTTGGCTAAACGGGTCCTTCACAAAACGGGTGTTTCGATGCACAACTTCCCTGGGCTTCTTAAAGACATCACTCTCATCAGGTACACCTTGTAAAAACAAAGTATCTTTTTAAAAAGGGCTCATTTCTCTACTACATTGGTTCACAGAAATTATAAATTGTACATTTATAGCCAAAAAAGAAAATTACATTTACAAAAATATATTTTTTCCTATAGCAACAAACAGATTAACTAGTCCAAGGAGGATTATTTGATAATGAATGAAGATGACAAGTGCTCATAAAGAAGACAGACCAGGAAAAAGCTCTGGCTGCTGAAAACAGGTACTTCTATAATAGATGAGCTTTTCAAAGGCAAATAGAACATGATCAAACTTTGGAGTCAGAGGCCAAGGGAAAAAAGGAAAAAAAACCCACTTCTTAAAAACAACTTTAGAGAAGAAAAAGCACAGCACTACCTGTAAAAGCTGCTCAGTCTCATACAGAAATGCTGTAAGCACTGTTTGGAGCCAGTCCACACAGAAGCAATGCCTCACCTGTTGGATAATACATGAGGGTGTTCCGAGCTGTGTATTCCCAGGTATCCAGTCCAGCCTTCACGTTCTCCAGAGCTTGCTGCTCGGCTGAAGGAAGTGCCAGGTTTTCATTCTGTCGCTGAAAGGGCAATAGAAAGAAAAAATTAAAAGGTGAAAATCAAAAAAAGTCTGAAGCAGCCTCCTGCAATCTTTTATTCAGGCAGACACAACTCGAAGAGCTCAATCACAAACTCAGCCACCTGCCCTAGAACAATTTGCATAAGGTAACAGACTCTGAAGGATAGCTGGGATAAAATAATAACACTCCCTCAAAACAACAGCAGCAAACACCCATATGTCAGTGCCAAACTTCATCACAAGGCACTGCATCCCACATCCATCAATGACATATCTGTGCCAGCTGCTCACTGCTGATGGCTAAAGGCTGACAAGGCAGGCCCAGAACAGCTCTTGGAGCTCCCCTGCAGGTAGCTGAGGAAGGCAGCACAGCCAGCCATGCTCGTGCAGTTCTGTGCTTCAGCAGCTGAGTGGGTTATTACTGATAACAGAAACTGGAAACTGAAATAAACAATAAACTGAAATAAACCATCAAACTGCAAATAATGAAGGGCTGATGGACAAACAAGAGGAACTGTGCTCAGCTGCTCTCCCTAGGGTTGCTGCTCACAGAAGAGGCTGCCAAGGACAGCAGTACCTGCACTCTGCACAGTGATTTGCAGTCTCAAAGCTTTCAGAAGAGACAAAGCCTCAGCAACTAAGTCAGCACTGTTCTTGTGTGACAGAAAGGGAAAAAACAGGACTGCACAAGGAAGCAAAGAACAGTCACAGGACTCAGGAAACTGAGCCTTAGCAGAAACACAGTGAAATGGTATTCCCTGCAGTGTCCCTCTGGAAGAGCAGGGACAGAGCTGGGGCAGTTCCCTACCCGGGTGTACTCCTCCTCTGCGCTGTACAGCCAGGCGTGCTTGACCTTCTCCTTCTCTTTGGCCACTTCCATGATCTGCTCAAAGGAAGCATTATCCTCACTCGTGTGCTTCGCCAAGAAGGTGTCCAGGCTGGGAAGAGCATCTTTATCATCTTTTTCTGCTTCTCCTAACAAGAGAAGGGAAGAAGCCTGAGGAAGGTTAATGCTTTTCTATGAGAGCATTGTATCTACCTCTCAACCCTCCTGGAAGCAAGCCTTCCACAGACACACAATAACTAACACCAAGCTTGCTCAAAGAAAGACATCCACACAGAGTGGTGCAGTAATAAATCAGATTTGGAACACATGCAACCAACTTGCAATAAACCATTTTATGGCATTTACAGCAATTTATTTTAAAGGTGAAACGTAGAAGTGGCCAGCTGCTGGCAGACAATTTATTTTCAGAAGAATTCAGCTAGAGGAACATAATTCTCCTACCTTCCTCTGCAGTCTTGAGGCCAGCTTTAGGTTTATTTCCTGCTGCAAGACCACCTGGGTGCACTTCTGGGGTTTCAAACGTGGCTGGGGTAACATCTGCCACACACAAAAAAAAAAAGTTCACCTGGTTACTGGAGCACACAACAGGATTTGCTGTAAAGACCATGTACCAAACAAGTCACAGAAGCCATATCAACAGAACAACAATTAAAAACTTGTGAAAGAAACTCCAAATGTTCCGTTCAAGTCTGTTTCAACCTCCAAACAAGATTTTGGCCTCATCTAAGATGCTTTTCCCCTGCTGAAAGAAATTCCCAGGAGAGCCACAGCCTAGTATATTGGTCACCCTACACCCTGCTTCTGCCAACAAAAGCAGCAGCAGATCAAACTGAGCCCAGGCCAGGGCCAGCCCCTGCAGTAGGGGAAAAAGGGAAAAAGGTGACAGATTCCCTTTGGCACAAGAAAGCCACCTACCCAAACCTCACTGCAGGGGTTGGGCTTAAAGAAACACCTGAACTGGAGGTGAAAGCAAACATGAAACAGAACACTGGATACCTGCTGTGGGAACCTCTGATAACCATGAGCTTCCCACACCTCCTGTCCCCAATAAATGAACACCTCAAATGTCTGTAGATGCAACAAGAACCTCTAAAACTACTAACTAAAATCAGGATTCAAAACAAAAAGCTTAGAATTTCTCATGGTAGAGAACAGGTAACATTCCTTAAGGAGCAGTCACTTGGCAAAAGATGCCTCTAGGGAACAGTTATTAAAAGGCTGCTTTTTCCAAAGACACCATCAAAGAGAAATTCAGCATGAGTCACTGGCCACTGCTCAAACTGGTACACTCAGCTCTCATGCAACATCAGCCTTGAATCTTTAACACAAGCATTGCCTGCACGAAGTTAGATAGAGCAGCAATATCAGATACAAAGCCCCACAGAGCCAGTTCTTACAAGGTGCAGGTGTGTCCCTCAACGATTTGCTCAAGGAAGAGCCAAACTTGATAGCAATTTGTCTCATTTTCTCCAAGTCGCCGTTTTCCTCAGCCTCCAGGTAGTCCTTCTGTGCTCGCAACTTCTCCACATCGGGAAAGAAGTCTCGCTGGATGATTTTCTCCAAGCTCTACAAAGAGAGAGACAACTGCAATGCCCCGCTGGGACGCCTGGAGGGGCGGCTCCGCTCGGGGCCAGCAGGGGAAAGCCACGGGCAGGCCGGGCAGCCGCCGGGCCCAGGGCCGGGGGCAGAGCGCTGACAGCTGTCGCCGCAGGAGGGGCGGGAGTCCGAGGGGCCGCCCCAGCACTACTCAGACCGCAGCCGGGCGGACCCCCGCCGAGCCCCGCCGCGCTGGGAGCGCTCGGCTCAAGCACCGGCGGAGCGGAACCTCCCGGGCTTAGGCCCGGCCCCGCCGCCTTACCTCGATATAGGCCTCCTCATCCAGGATCTTCTTCGGCTGCCGCGGGGCCGGCGACACCACCTCCTTCCCCGTCACGGCGACGGGGCCCGCGGCGGTAGCCGGCACCAGTGCGGCGGGAGAGGCCGGGGGCACCGGTATCGCCTCCATCGCGTCACAACAGCTCCGCTCCTTCACCTCCACCAGCGCGACGGGCCCCGACGTCACATTTCCGCGCCGCGGGGAGCGGAGTGCCCGCCCCGGGAGACGCGCCGGTCCGCGCGCGCCCCCTGCCGGCCCGGAGGACCCGGCTGGGCCCGCGCAGTGTCAGCGGCGGCGCCTCGGCCTAAGGGTCGGGATGGGCCGGGAACGGAGATGGGAACCGGGATACACACGGGATGGGCGCCGCGATGGGAACCGGGATACACACGGGATGGGAGCCGCGATGGGAGCCGGGATGGGCGCCCCGCGGATCCTCCCAAGGCCCCCACCGTCCCTTCAGACCGCCTCAGAAACACCCTGGGCTGCCCGGGGAGCCGGAGCCCCGCTGCTGCTCGGGTGACGGGGCACTTTTATTGATGTCGCTGCTTTCCAGCTCGGGGGTTCCCCTTGGCCCCGCCAGGAGCAGGGCACGGTTCGCTGTGACAGGGGCTGGCCCTGACAGGGCCTGGCTGGCACCAGGGGTGAGGGCGAACGCTGCCCGGGCCTACCCTCTCGCCACAGCAGGTTCATCACCTCTCCTCAGGGCTGTGGGGAGTAATATCTCATTTCTTTGTTATGAAACACATCGCTTGTCCAGCAAGTTCAACCCCAAAAGCAACTCTAGATGCCACCGAGGTGCTGCAAACAGGAAACATTCATTTGCAGGATATTTTGCAAATCTACATCAATGAAACAAGCACAAATACTACGTGCACAGAGCAAAGACAAGAAGGGGAGTCTCCCGTTCTCTTAAAGCACACACATTTACACCAGTACAGCTCTGTCCCCTGCACATCTTCCTGCCGAGTTCCTTGCCACGTGAATTAGGTGTGTGAAAGTGTCATGTCTGCTTTTATCTGTCCTCCTCCTGTGTGAATCACAGATTCCCTTTTGCTGCATTTGCCCCCTCGGGTTACCTGCCCTGAGCCTGTCAGCTACGGGCAGTGGGTGCTCCTGGTGTTCCCCTGCAGCCTGTGAGCACTAACAGCTCTCCTTGGGGGGCTGCTTGGGCTGCAGGATCAGTGCTGAGGCAGTCACCCTCTTCTGATGCCGCCACTTTGCCCGACGATTTTTGAACCAAACCTAGAAAGTACAAGATAAGAAAGGGGCTTTTACATGTTACTAGGAGGGGGACAGCCCTCCTGGGCTGTACTGTGTGGGCTGTAAGACACTGTAATATAAAGGCTTGATGCAAAATGTAATCAGTCCCTCCACTGCAATTTTGCTCAGATACATGTGAGGGGTGTGAGGGGGGAGTTGGGACCCCCCCCCCATGACAAATTCAGAAGTCACACAGATCACTTGTGAGGAATACACATTTGAGTGCAGGGGATGAGCAACAGAGCTGGGCATGTCTGTGTGTGACAGGTGATTCTGGAGAGAGGGATGATGTGAGTCTGTGAGATTGGATGCCAGAACAAATTAGCCCAGCTGAAATGGTTTATATTCTTCCACTGCTCGCCAAACTTAAACTCTTTTGTCAAATGCACAAGGACAGATTTTAAAATGAGGCCGTGGGTCTGCAGCTCCCCCAAAAAAGACAGCACAACGCCCCAGTCTGTGTTCCCGGGGGACTGCAGCCCCTCACCAAGTGGCAGAATCTCACCTCCACCCTCTCCTCCTTCAGGTGGATGCGGTTTGCCAGGTGCTCGCGGGTGACCACGTCCGGGTACTGGTTCTGGTGGAACAGCGTCTCCAGGGCCTGCAGCTGCTCCTCGGTGAAGATGGTGCGGTGCCGGCGGGTGCGGCGCTGGATCTGCTGGAAGGTCTGCAGCTCGCCTGGCTTCTCCTGGGAGGTCTTACAGACCCTGACTGCGGGGCGGAAGAGCCGCAGGGGCCAGGGGAGCCGGGTATCTGTGAGGGGACAGGGACAGTAGCAGCGTTAGAGGCGTGGGGCTGAAACACTCGTCATGCTCAAGGCAGCTCAGGCACGAGTTGCATCCCTGCTACTGTTTGGAAGGAGGCAGCCAGTCACCTGGAGTGGGTGGCAAGCTGAGTGGTCACTGTGCAAGTGAGAAAAGAGTTTAGGCATGACTCTGGGAGAAGGATGCAGGTGGTGAGCACTGGCTGGGTTTTCTTCATTCACTTACCAGTTGCACTACAGCAAGCTCCAGAAAATAACTGCAAACTCACAGTCCAGCAAAGATCTGTGTTTCATCCCTGACACAAGGGAATTCTGAACTTTCAGGATGCTCTTGAACTGCATTTTTAAGGGTTTGTTACTTTTTTTTTTTTTTCTTCCCACAGTAATTTTGCTAGTCCTAGCCAAAACTCTTTTCCTTAAAGGATAAGTGACATTCCCCAGTGATGGTGTTGTCAGGAAGCACAGGCACAGCTCTGTACATGGGCAGCGTGGCCATGGGGCCCCACACTCCACGGAGGGCTTGCACCCCTAGAAGCATCATTCTCTAAGAGTTTCCCACTAAACCAGTAAAATCCAATAATAGTTAGCACCTTCTGTTTTTCAAACCCTGGTAGCATTGCAGGTGGAAGTGCCCACTCTTAGGAGCCCTGCTGAGAGCAGAGCTCAGTTTGGTGGGCCTGGGGCCCAAGACCACCGTGGCCAGATTCCATATTGTCACTTAACACCCAGGTTTTCCCCTGCCCACAGCACTGGCACCAGCCCCTCTGCTGGATCAAGCCCAATCAAACCCAAACCCTCTCCCAGCCCAACGCTCACCCAGCCAAGCCGGCAGGTCCTGCAGGGAACGGGCGCTCACGTGAGAACAGCAGCAGCAGTTGCAGCCTGCCCCTTCCAGCTCTTCCTCCTCTTCCTCCTCCTCCTCCTGCAGGGAGCTGGCTGGGATGGTCTCCAGCTCACAGAGCTGCTTGGGTGTGCAGTCCAAGATGTTCCGTAGGCACAGTGGCACCAGGACCTGGGGGCTCTTCTCCTGGGGGCTGGAGAGGATGTCCTCGATGCTGAATGGACGTGGCTTCTTCAGGCCTCTCCTGCCAGCCTCAGCACCTGACACTGGCTCTGAAGACATCCTGTGCCAGCAGCAGCAAAGGCTGGGGAAACAGGCAGCCCAACTGAGGGGTTTTGCTAGGGAAAGGACAGCTTATGTGGCTTTTAAAATGGACTGGCAAAGCCATTCAGAACCACGGCTTTGTCTTGATGTTTCAAGTAACTGTCATTCTTGCAGCTGAGTTTTTATTTTATACACACACACACACTCTTTTCCTCCCTCTGCCCTAGCTGTGTTATGACTGAAGCCACTCTAAATATATATATATAGAGAGATATAATCCCTTTGGAAAGAAAATCGTAAACCCCCCTGCAAATAAAATAAATTCTAACTAATCTTGGCAGCTTTGTGAAGGGTTAGTGTGGATCTAAGATTTAGTTAATCCCACAAAAATGACTGGAGAAGGAAATCTGATTTCTCCATCTCGGGTGTAGATTTGAGGTGGTTATGATCTCCATTGTGCTGCAGCCTCCTATCCAAGGAAGGGGGAGGATAGCTGTTCCCAGCCCGGAAATGGACCAGAGGATTAACTCCTTAAAAGAAGCAAATTATCCCTTTCTCTGGCCAAATGAAAGCTTTCCCATCAAAAGAGAGCTGTCATATCCTACAATATGAGAGAAGAGAGAGTTCAGCTTAATAAAAAATCATTTTTAATGACAGCACAGCCTTTGGCTTTGCCAGAATTCTCTGTGAAAGTTGATTTATTTTCTGCTGAAAGCAGAGAAATTGTATTTTCCCTCCATCCCCTTTCCCCCATCTTTGCTGCCCTAATCACTGTAATAATGCAGATGCTTTGCATGTATCCAACATACTCTTTGTAAGGATTCAAAGCCCTTACTAAATTAGATTACTGGCTGCTTGCAGCAGCTCTGCACCACAGCTTAGTGGCATGTAACCACCTCCAGTGCAGCTGAGCCGTGCTCTGTGTGGGGAAGGGAAGGATGCTGCTGCTGTCTCTATGTGCTCTCAGTGAGGTCTCACAGCCATCCAGACAGGAGTGTGGACTTAGTGCCACAGCCAGGCTTTCCCAAAGCCAGTTCAATTCCCAACTCCTGCCCAGCCAGAGAAACTGGGGAAAGGCCATGGCCAAGATTTGGGACAGGAAGGGAAGCCTGGCTCTGTCCCTCCCAAGGGCAGACAGCAAGGCCTGGCAGCTGCAATCCACAGGAGGAGAGAGAACATCTTGTGTTTTTAACTGACATGAGTAGCTGGGAATAAACTAGAGAAGGTGTGGTTGAGATCAGGTTGCTTAGCAAAGTTTAAACCCAAGTCCTCTTGCCCTCAGTGTGATTTAAGCCAAGGTGAGTGGCAAGGCCTCAGGAGCTCATGTGGGGAACACTCTCGCACCTGGTGTTCTCTTGCAGGGGAGTGAAGATACCAATCCCACTCATGGTACAGCCAGGAGACACACAGGTGAGTGTTGTGAAACCACGGCACACCAAAGATCCTCACACTGGACAGCCCAGCAATGCCTCCAACATCCTGCAAAACTTACAGCCAGTCCCCAGGAGAGCCTCTCTCAGCTCCCTTTTCTCGTCACCCCTGTTCACTGCCTGCCCTTCCTCATTTGTGGGTCCCTCAGTGCTGGGAAGTGATTCCCCACTGCCATTCTACTTGTGACTCACTTAAAACCAAACTGCTGGTTTTCCTTCCATCCCTTTATTTGCCTCTCCTTCAGCTGCTCCAGTGGTGTAACATGGATAATAACTGAGCTCTGCGAACATTTACCTTTTGAGACAAAGACACCTTTGTAGCTATTCAGTCTGGGCATGTTCACTGCTGCCCTGCCAAGGTGTCAGTGCTCCAGAGAGGCACTGGGGATTCCCTAATTCCAGAGATCACTGAAAACTGCTTCCAGCTTTTGTGCATATACCCAAACACTGACACAAGAGGTGTATGTGGGCCAGGTTCTGCTCCCCACACTGTGCTGCTCCAGAGGGACCGTAGGGCCTCTGAGCTGGGACATGCCATGGGCAGGTGCAGGATCTGACCCATTCTGTCCATATGCCTGAAGCAGATTAATTCTCCTTCCCCATCCTTAACAAAGGACACCTTTCCCTGGGCATCCTGTCTCAGCCCTGCCTTCCCACCACAAATGCACTTAGCCTATTAGGATCTCCACTGATTGCTTTCTTTCATTCCTCCTGTACCTTTCACTACAGAAAATGGACTAGTAATACTTCTTTTATCAAAGAATTATGGGATTTAGGACCCAGATTGTACAAAGAGACTTTTGATAGCTGCTGGTAATCAAATCCCAATTGGCAGACACTTCTCTGCACCCTGTTACCAGAGAGGAATAAAGGAAAGGGATTTCTGATGTTCTGTTTACTGAGCCTTTAGGAGATAGGATCGCTGGGCTATTTCATACTAGAAAAGAAAAGGAAAATAAAACAAGAAAGAAAAAACATGCAGACAAGAGAGGACAATATAGATATAGATAAAAAGAAAAGAAACAGGGTCTTATCATTTTCTTATTGGTTAAGGAGATTCCAAAGCCATTATAGAGGATTAGCAAAAAGGTTAATCTGCTTTAGCTGTTCACTTGTCAAAAGTGAATTTATAGGGTTTGAAAATCCTTCCCATGGTGAAACAAGAAAAAATCCCCCTTTACCTTCTCTGCCCCTCCCTTCTGCAGGCAGCACAAGGTGATGGGAACAGGAACACTGGAAACTCTACAGCATGGCAGCACTTCCCTCTGCCCTGCAGGGCCCTGCCTGTGTGCTGGCACCTGTGGGAGCTCTCCTTTGGCAGTGCTTCTCCCCACTCCCTATCACCTGTGTGTGGTGGCAGTGATGCTGAGGAAATGGAGGGTCAGATCTGAGGGATGTAACCATCCTCCTGCACTCCTCTGCCTTACCTGGGACAAATCCTGGGCTCTTTCACTCATTGATATTGACAGCAGTCAGGGCAAACCTGGACTCCTGCCTGGATTTGGGCTTCCAAGCTGAGTTTAAAGCAGAACAGGCATGGAGGCTGCTGACAAATGTTGCCAAAAACTACAGTCTGAGGTCTTTCCATCCCCAAGAGAAGTACTCAGCCCAGGATCCACATCTCAGTGTCCTCCTGGCCACCCAGTGCAGGCACTGGTGCATGCCAGCTGTGTTTTCCTGGGCTGCCTGTGCCATGAATCATGCATGCAGTGGATGCCCATCACTCTCTCCAGAACCACAGTGAGAAACAACCCAGGGTAAAAACAATCCTTCAAGATCAAAAACAAGAAGCGTTTTCTATTTAGCTGAAATTCAGTGGGATGTGCCAATCAGGTGTTAAAACTCTGTTTAATAAAAAAACAGAAATGGTAAAATCATTTGATGGTTTGGATTGAAAGGGACCTTTAAAGATGATCTTAAAATCGTGCCTATTAAAGTTGTTCAACCCTGTACCAACCAACATTAAGAACTCTAATAAACTCATTTTGATTTGACGATAACTACAATAAATCTGTCTCTCTCCCCAAAGGCCATTTAATTCCATAGGAAGAAGTGGAATCTCTCCACGGGGCAGTAGAGTCATTAGTGATATTACTAGTAGGGATGCTACCAATAGCAGTGCTGGCTGTCAGAATGGTGTCCGTGGTGTAGCAGGAGGACTGTGGGGTACCAAGCTTCCTCTTCCACAACGAACCACGATGGAACCAGACAACTGCTTCACCCTGAAGCATTCCAGTTGGCATTTCAGAGATCTTACACCGCCGCATGCTGTCCAAATCCCTCTGTGCTCGGCAGGCAGCACCTGGCTTTCGGAAGTTTTGGTTTATCGTGTTTTTTTCCCGACTATGGAAACAGCTGGGGATGATGATGCTTTTTAACCCCTGTCTTACAGCCAGCGCGGGTACCTGCCTGGGATAAAGGATCGGGGATCCCGGCCGGGGCGAGGGAAGGATGGATCGCCGTCCCCGGCTGGGATGGAGGAAGGATGGATGGGATGGATGGGATGGATGGGATGGGTGGGATGGATGGGATGGGTGGGATGGGTGGGATGGATGGGATGGGTGGGATGGATGGGATGGATGGGATGGATGGGATGGGTGGGATGGGTGGGATGGATGGGATGGATGGGATGGGTGGGATGGGTGGGATGGATGGGATGGGTGGGATGGATGGGATGGATGGGATGGATGGGATGGATGGGATGATCGCGGTCCCGCCCATCGCTCCCGGGCGGCGCCGCGGGCGGTGCTGTGCCGGGGCAGAGCGCCAGGGGGCGCCGGCGAGCGCGGAGCGGGCCCAGTCTGAGGTGCGGCCGCCATGGGCGCCGAGCGGGAGGCGCGGGCCTGCGCCGCCTTCTACGGCCCGCGGGGCCTGGCCCCCGCCGTGCTGGCCTGCCTGCGCTGCCTGCGGCACTTCGCGGGGTAAGAGGGCGGCCCGGGGAGGGAGCTCCCGGTGTCCCCCGGTGAGCGGTGCGTGGGGAAAGCCGCGGTGTGGAGCGCCGAGCGTGCCCCGGGCGCGGGCCGGGAGGGAGGACAGGAGGGGGTGTGAGAGGATCGGTACCCGGTGAGGGGTTCGAGCCACGCTCACGAGCCCCCCATGCCCCTCCAGCCTGCTCAGGACCAGCAGGGCTGTAGTTTTTAGGGTTTTCGAGCCCTCTGCCCCACCAAGGGCTTGCATGCGCTGAGCTTTGGGGGTTTCGTGTGGCTCCCCCGCCGTCCCTCCGGCCCCGCTCCCGGGCACTGCTGAGCGCAGCTGGGAGAGGAGCACTGGGTACCCCAGTCCCAGATCCCACCCAGTCAGGGCATTCCCCCACTGCAAACTTCACCGAGCCCGGGTATCCTCACCCCTATCCTTGTCCCGTTCCAGGAGTACTGCCAAAAGATGCAAAGAGAAGCACCTGGAGGAGGCTCTCCAGCTGACACGGGCGCTGAGCGAGGGGCTGCGGGCGCTGGGTGAGGCAGAGGCACGACCCCTGCTCCGCTGTGTCCTGGCTTTCCAGATGGAAGCAACCAGCAGCTCCAGCTCCTTCCAGAAACTGGAGCAGGTCCGTAAGGCAATCGGCTGGGCTGGCTTTGCCCACTCCTGGCACAGCTCTAGGGCTTTCTGGCGTCCTTACTGGCGAAGGGGCTCGGAGGTGCTGCAGGCTCCCACAGTAGCACTTGGCAGTTGGTGTCTCCCAGGGGTCTGGGCAGAGCAGCTGACCTGGGGTGTCTCTTGGCAGATGGTGACCCAGCTGGCAGTGGGGAAGGAAGCCCTGTTGGCCCAGGAGGTGGACACGCTGCTGTCTGGCCTGGCACTGCAGGGAGAGGTGAGAGAACCCTAGCTGTGCAGTGGTACTGGCTTTCACAGGGTCTTAGCTGGAGACAATGTGTCACAGGGACCTCTTGGTTTGGGCTGCCTCCAGTCCTTCACTTCACTTCCCACCATTCTGGGGATTTGCCCTTGCTTGCAGTTGGCAACATGTGGCTGCCTATCACACCAGCCCTTTGCTCATCCCTGGGGTCTGAGCCCCAGCATATTGTCACAGAGGACAAACTATCCTTCTGTCCCTGCAGGTGCTGTCTCCTGGGGACCTTCAGTCAGGTCAGCCTCTATTCCTTACCTTCCGGGGTTTTCTCCCAGCTCACACCATCAATGCACAGAACACTTCCTGCCACCCCAAATTGGGTCCTCTGTGCTCATGGGAGGGGAGCAGGGATCAGCCACATCCATGTGACCTCTACAGAGGTCCCAGCTCTGCCCACTCACAGCTGGAAATCAGACAAGCCAAAGCATCCTCTGCATCCCAGCCCCATTCTTACTTCACTTACCAACAGAGCAGCCCTTGGCTGGGCTGGGAGCAGGGCTGGTTGCAGGAGGCACCAACAGAGCAGCCCTTGGCTGGGATGGGAGCAGGGCTGGCTGCAGGAGGCACCAACAGAGCAGCCCTTGGCTGGGCTGAGAGCAGGGCTGGCTGCAGGAGGGCCAGGGGCTGATGCTCCCCTTGCCTGCAGTGTCCATGTTCCTGGAGGAGAGCAGCCTGGGCCGGCAGCACTGGCGGCAGAACCTGGCCCTGCTGCTGCAGCGCCTGGCCAGCACCCTGCGCTGGGTGCTGCGGGGCCAGCCTGCACCTGGCAGCACCTGGGGCTACCTGGTCATCAAGGTGAGAGCCACACTGGGGAGCAGGGGAAGGATCAATGCCTGCAAGGACTGGCCAGGCACCAGCAGCAATGTCCAGAGGGATGTAATGCATTGAGCTGCTTTGAATGGCTGTTCCTGGGGCATTACTGCTTTTTCAGAGGTAAGGAATATTGATCATCCCTGTGGCACCTCCTGCTCCTCCAGGCCTGTCTCCAGGTCTTCCAGGTGTTGCCAAAGGACGTGGCCCCCCTGGTGTGGAGCACATCAGGAAAGAGTGAGACCCTGCAGAGCCTCTTGGGACTGCTGCTGGAGGCGGCTTGGGGGAAGGTACGTACAGCCCTTGGGAGGGATGGAGCTGCCTGTCCCAAAGAGCAGAGCAGTGCTGTCCTTCCTGGGTGATTTCCCCATTCCCCTCCCCAAAGCAAGCCTGCAGAGACAGCCCAGTGTCTGGCATGGCTGAGAGACCCCATGTAGCTGCTTGCAGGGGCAGTTAAATGTAATTGGGGCTTAAATGGTGTTTTGAGTTGTGCCTTTGCCTCCCTGTGAGTCCAGGCCCTGAACAAGGACACGAGGCTGCTGGCAGGCACAGCCCTGAGCATGTTGGTGAACACAGCCCTGCAGCCCCAGTTTGGGGCCAGTGCTGTGCTGAACCTGTTCCAGCTCCCCAGCCAAGGTGCGTGCTCCATACTGAGCTGGGGACAGCCTCTGGCAAAGGGTGACAGGCATGTTTGGGTGTGAGGGGACAGAGGCTGGTGCCAAGCTGGACTCTGCTGCTGTGCCTGTCTCTCGGGGTCTGGGAGCTCCAGCTATCTCTGGCTGCCTCCCATGGAAACACTGGAATGAGCCATGGCAGTTGCTCTCAGAGCAGTATTTGGTTTTGCCACCTTCCTTCCATCCAGTGCAGCCATTTTCCAGCAGGCACTGGGGAGCTGAAGTTTGGGGAGCTGGTGGTAGAAGTGCCCCCTGTCCGGGAACCAGATGGGCTGGAGAAGCTGGTGCTCACCAGGGGTTTGCTGACGTGCTGCAAGATGGACATCCTCAGCTGCCAGCTGGAGGGCCTCCCCCACAAGGTAGGAGAGCTCAAACCTAGTGGACAGGGCTTGAGGGAACCATTGCAGAGGGCTGGCAGCTGCCTGTGGTGCCTGTGGATCCTTGAGGGATGAAGCCAGGCTGAACCCCTCCGCACCAGCAGCTCCCTGCATCCTGCTGAGCACAGCTAGTTAGCGAAGGAGCCTGCATTTTCCAAAGACAGCCAAGCAGGGATTTCTTTTTCCTGGGGGACTGGGAAACACACTGGTGCCAAAAGCCCCAACACCAGCAAAGCAGTGTTCACCCTGTGTTCCCATGGCATGAACCTGGGGCTGTCCCTGCAGAGCACAGCCTCAGCTCTGCCTGCCTCTAGGCTCTCCCAAATACTTACAAGCTGAGGACTTCCAGGCAGGAAGCAGAGGTGAGCTCTGTAAGAGCAGGAGAACCAGGCAGCACTCTCCTTGCCTGTCTCACGGCAGGGTTTTCTCCCTGGAAATCCTGTGCTGCCCGCTCCCTGAGCTGCTGTGCCCCTGCAGGCCTGCCTGCTGCTGGACATGGTCTTTCCTGCTGTGTGTGCCCTGACCAGGGAGCAGAAGGACTGCCACTACTACTGCTTCCAAGGTAGGAGACTCAGACCCTGCCATGGTGGGGAGGTTTGAAAGGTTCACTGTGCTCGTGATGCAGAGTCCCTGTGTGCTTCAGCTTATCCCAGAGAAGATGCTTTTCTGGGTCTTGGTTGCTGGTTTGGAAACTGGTATTAATTTCTGTTCCAGCCCAATGGATACTTACCCTCCTGGGGTCTTGTGTGCCTAACAGGGGAACTGCTGCCCCTGCACACAGGGTCCTTAAGCCCACAGCCTGCGCTGGCTCTGGTGCAGGTGAGTAGTGCAGGCTGCAGCGGAGCTCTCTGTTTTGGCAGCCTGTGCACTGTGGCTGCAGCGCCTGAGGGAGGGCCTGGCTGCTCTCTGGCACCTGACGGGGACCCGTGTCCTGGCCCAGGACACTCAGCTGCTGCAGGAGGTCACCCAGCTGCTGTGGAACAACGCTGAGACCCCGGTAAGGACACGGTGCCAAAGGGCCCTAATGTGGCAGCCAGGAGCAGCTCTTCTTTCACCTGGCTCAGCTGCTGTCCCCAGCCCATAACACATCCCTGCCTGCTTCAGCTCCATTAGCAAAGTACACTCCCTTGCCTGCAGCTGCCAGGGCAGGGGCAGTCATATTGCTGAGGTTATGGCATTTGTCACACACAGGTTCTAAAGGGCTATGTCCCAGTGCTTCACCTGACACAGGACAGCAAGACATGAGAGGGGGCCCACTCTAACCCCCTGTTTGCTGCTCTTCTCCCACAGGTGGAAGGTGTGTCTGAGTTCATCCACAGCTCCTTCCGATTGCTCCTGGAAATCTACCACCTGGAGTGCCAACACTTCCAGGACCAGGAGAGACCCCTCTACCAACAGATGCTGCAGAGGGTGGTCTCAATGCCATGGCAGATCAAAGCAAGATATGTGCCCCTGTGTGCCATCGTCCCCTACATGGGCAGCCAGCAGGTAGGGAAGGCAGGGGTATGGGGAGTCTTGGTGTCAGCTGGCTCTGCTGCTGAGGTGGCACAGCCTCTGTCCACTTCCTGTCGCCTTCTACCCAGCTCAGCTGTGTGGGCAGGGAGCCTTCCCACCCATAGGGGCTATTTTAGCATTCCTGGGGTAATGAGCTACGGTAGTCCATCCCTGAGGAGTGCCAATGAGAAGGGAAGCTTTCCCTGTCCATGCCCAGCAAAAGCTAGCCAAAAGCAGCTTTGAGGTCCCAGAGATGCTCAGTGCCAGGGTGTGTGCAGTGTGGCCTGTACCCATCTGTCTTTTCCTCCAAATGCAGCTTTCAGCTCAACAGGGACATGAGGGTCACTTGCTTTTTTCCAGGTGCTGGATGCCTACCCGGACCTGCCGCAGCATCTCCTGAGCTGCCTCTCCACCAACCACCTGTGTCCTGCTGCTGCCGAGGTCTACAAGGCACTGGTGCAGCAGCAGTGCAGCGAGTGGCGGGATGGGCAGCGGGGCACAGAGGTGGCCCTGGCAGAGCACTGGGCGCTCTGCTGGCTCCCCCTGTTCTCCCAGGCCCTCTGCTCTCCCCTCCCCATCCTCCAGAGCAATGCTGCCAACCACCTCCTCACCTGGACCCTGCGGCAGCTCCCGGCCACCCAAGCACCGCTGGCTGCCCAGTTTGGTGGTCAGGACACAGCGTCACTCCGGGCTTGGGTGTCACTGCTGAAGGCACAGAAGAGTGTGGCAGGGGCCCTCCCGCTGGGGGATGAGGTGCTGGAGCGGCTCTCCCGCTGCCTGGGCGCCCGCGAGGAGGGCATTCGGCTGGCAGCGCTGGGTCTGCTCTGCTGCAGCCCCAACACCAACCAGCCCCTCTCAGGCACCGAGGTGCAGCTGCTGCGGAAGTTCCTGCCCCTCAACCTCAACTGCGACTCGTCCTCGTTCCGGCAGCTGCTGCAGGCGGCGGTGCGGAAGGCGCTGGTGCAGCTGCGGGACAGCTCACTGGCCTGCCTGCGGGGGAAGGCACCACGATGCTCTGGGCCAGGCGAGGGAGCTGAGCAGCTGGCCCAGGCTGTAGGTGAGGTGGCCACCCAGCACCTCCACCACAGCCCTGGGAGATCCACATGTGCTCAGCATCTCTTGCTGCCATGCTCTCTGTCCGCAGGCTTTGTGGAATGGCTGCTGCAGCTCAGCATCACCTCACTCAGCCCAGGGTCCAACTACCAGAGGAAGAAGACAGCTCTGCTCCTCCTGGCTGCTGTTCTGGAGACCTGCACAGACACCTGGAGCCCCGACAGGAAGAAAGGCCAGCCCCCACGTGAGTACAGGCAAGCTACCTGGAGTATCACCCGCAGCTGTGGGGATACTTCCACCCAATCCCATCTGACTGCCCCGTGTCCCCATCACAGGGACCATGGCCACACTGCTGAGCTACGCCAGGCAGAGCGGCTGCTGGGACTTCTTCTCCCAGCCCAATTTGTTGGCACTGCTGAGCTGCCTGCAGGACAGCACTAACGAGGTGAGCCTCGTAAAGCCAAGGCTCAGCTGGGAAGCCTACCATTCTTCCCATTCTCCCATGTCCCATTTTTCCCCATGTCTTCTCTGTCTTGGCAGATCAGAGACTTGGCCTCGGAGCTGCTTGTCCGCTACTTCCCCACCACGTTCCCCAAGCCCATTGCCCTGGCTCTCTTCCAGCTGGCCCAGGACACCTTGGCCAGCCCCCGAGTGCAGGAGGCTGAAGCTGGAGCTGTGCTGATGAAAACCATTCTGCAGAAGTATGAACTCCTGGCATCCCCCTCCCTCTCCCTGCGGTGGCACAGGACCCTCCAAGAGTGTGTTGGGAGCACTGGTGCCTCACCAGTCTGTGGTCATAGATGGGGTTTGCAATAGCCTTGCAGTGGGAAGCTGGGGAGGGTTGAGGTACAGGAGTCTGCACCAAGGGAGGAAGGAGCTGTGTAGCACAGGATGGGCAGGAAATTCCCTATACTCACAGCAAGATCTGCCTGTTGCCTCAGGTCAGACAATGGCACCATGAAGAGCCTGTCCCTGGAGGCTGAGGCATCCCTGACGCTGCCCAGCCGAGAGCTGTGCTTCACCCAGCACCTCCTCCACGTGCTGCAAGCCCAGTACAAGGTGGCATGCCAGGACCTGCTGCGGGCAGCAGCCACTGCACCAATGCATGGTATGGCCCTAGCTGGGCAGGGCAGGGCAGGGAGCAGCTCCTGCAGCAGCTGCCTGGGAACTGGAGCAAGCCAGAACCATGGCAGGACTTGTTGCTGGTGCCACATCCTTGCCTTGGTTTTCCTGTTTTGGCACTCACCCTGCCTTGCACATCCCTCACCCAGGGCCCTGTTCATTCCCCTGCCCCTGAACCCTGTCAGCCATGGGCCCAGGCAGGAGAGCCAGGGCTGTGCTGACACCACAGTGAGCAGAGGTGGCTGTTCTGCAGGAGCCATCACAGCCCTGCGTCGGTGCCTGCTCCAGGTGCCTGAGGTGGCCGTCTCCATGCAGGCAGCAGAGTTGGTGCAGAGCTGGCAGGAGCTCCTCACCTGCCTCATGACCACAGTGAGAGACATCACCTCCCTTCTCCTGGGTGCTTTGCAGAGCCAGCAAGGCCCCAGTGCTGATGAGCAAGGTGAGTGTGTCCCCATGGGGGCAGAACCAGCCTTGGGAACCACTGGCAGCTCCAGCAGTCATTCCCAGCCCAGCAGCCCTCCAGCCCAAGGGGAATGCACTTGCTTTGGGCTCAGTGCCTCTTGTAGGGGACCATGGTGGGGCTGGGCCTGGCTTTGGTTCCCTTTCTCAGCTCCATGGGAGAACAGCAGCACTAGAAGCAAAAGCCTTCCACAAGTAGTGAGGGATCTGCCAGATGAGAACACTTGGGAAAGGAGGGGCTGGCAGAGCCCTTGCAGGCCTTGGAAAGAGCAGGGGGAAAAATGCAGCTGTATTGCTGAGGCAGAGCAGGAGCCATTGCCAGTTGTGTGCATTCTGACGGGACTGCAGGTCCTCCCAAACCCCAGCAGCATCCCCCTCCCACTGCCCTGCACCACCCTGCTCAGACCTGGCTTTTCCTTTTGCAGCTGCTGCCCCATCATTTGCAGAGATGGGGAACGCCATTGGCTCCCTCATCATGCTAGGGAAGGGCCAGGGACAAGAGGAAGAGGAGGGGGATTCAGTCCTGCTGTCAGAGGAGCACAGCCTGATCCTGACGTGCTGCTGGGTGTCAGTGAAGGTGGGGACTCCTCATGGCACTGAGAGCATGGCATTCATCATCCAGCCTGCCCCAGCTGCTGCTTCACCTCCCCTTGGGTCATTCATCCTTTCTGAGGATGAATATGGGGGAATTTCTGTCCTTACCTCAGTGCTCTCACATGTCCTCACCCCCTTCCAGGAAGGATGCAACTACCAGGCTCCCCAAAAGCAGCCTCCTCCCTGCCCTTATGGAGCCCAGCTTCTTCCCAGGCACTGATAGTCCCCTGCTGTGGCAGAGCCAGGCTATCTGGCCTGCAGCCCTGCTGCCACCCACCCCAGCTTCTCCTTCTCCCTGCCATTTTTGCTGACTCTCCTCTTCTTCCCAGGAGATTGGGCTGCTCCTGGGGGGCCTGGCCGAGCTGCTGCTATCCCCAGCACTGCCTGCTCAGTTGGGGCCCCTCCTGTCACTCCCCACCCTGCAGATGGCCACCAGGGTGTTCCAGGAAATCCTGCTGCGGTGCCGGCACTGGGTAAGAGCAGATCTGAGCCCTTCACCATCCCTCCAGCCCTGTTCCCACCCTGGCACACTGGGGTGGAGGGAGGGTGAGTGCAGTGGGGCAGGGTCTGCTCTGGGGTAGGACATGGGGATGGCTGGAAGTCCCCTAGCTGGGGTCCCAGTGCCAGACCCTATCACATCCCCACACTATCATGTCATCTCACTTACTCTTCCCTTTCACAAAGAGTTTCCTGGGGCCATGGGGGGCTGGTGGGTACAGCCTTTGGGGTGCTGGGCCTGACACTGCTCTGCCCCAGGGAGCAGTGGAGGGCTGCAGCATGGGCTTCACCAAATTCTGTGCTGCTCTGCTGAACCACCCGGATCCAGAGCTGCAGGCCATCCCACGGGCTGTACTGGAGCAGGTACAGTACTCATCGTGTGTCCCAGGGAGCACCAGGGTGGTTTCTCAGTGTCCCCCCTCCCTGTGGCAAGCACTCTCCTGGCAGCTGAGATGCTGGTGCAAGCTGATGCCCCCCTGGCAGGGCAGCTGCAGGTTCCAAGTGACAGGTTTCCAGGCACATCTCAGGTGGATTTTGTTTCTCTGTCAGGGCCTGGAAGCGCTGAGTGGGCCCCGGAGCAGCTCGATCACGCGCCGTGCTGCCGGTTTCCCCATGCTCTTCCTCTGCATCGTCAGCGGGGAGCCCCCAGCACAGGCACGGCCCCTCCTGACCCACTGCATCCAGACACTGCTGGCCTTGGCTGCCACGGCACTGCCACAGGACTGGGACCAGACCCTCGACCTCCCGCAGGTGAGTGTGGCACTCCTGGCTGCTGGAGCCCCTTAGGGAACAGGGTGATCTGTGTCAGGTACCCAGCATGAGAGCATGAGAACTCAGAGTGAGCAAAACCACACAGCCCTGGTTGTGCTGTCCAGCCCAGCAGCCTGGGGGCTGATGCCTCTTGGCTGCCCTGGGTTTTCCCACCCTCTTCCCCTGACATGGTGTCACTGAGCCCCGTGTGCTCTCCCCAGGTGTGTGCCCTCCACGTGCTGCAGACGCTGGTCCGCGGGGCGGGGCTGGGCGGGGCAGTGCTGTGCCATGCCACACCCATGATGGCCCTGGCGCTGCAGGGCCTGGGCTCGCCCTGCTGGGCCATGAGGAACGCGGCCATCCAGCTCTTCAGTGAGTACTGACAGAGATCCCACAGCCCCCGGGTTGGAGCCTGTGTGGGGTGAAGTGCAGAGGCTTGGCAGGGTTGGATAGGATCTGACACTGGCTTCTCTCCCTGCAGGTGCCCTCACATCCCGGCTGCTGGGACAGCCATGGAGCCACAGGGATGGCTGCCCATCAGAAGGGCTGAGCCTGCATGCCTTCCTCGGGCAGCACCCAAAGCTAGGCACTGTGCTGCTTGGAGAGCTCAAGGTGGCCACAGCCCCCACATCAGGGGGGCCCCGCCTGCATCCTGCACTCCATGCCATCCTCACCCTCTTGGCCCAGCTGCAGCCTGGCGCTGACAGTCCTGGCAGGTATGGGGGCAGTGGAGATGCCATGCCTCAGCCAAGAGCTCCTGCAGTGGGAAGGTTTCCCATGGTGCTGAGGCTGGCCCTAGCTCTTTTGGGATTCTCCTCCAGCCAGAGCATCACCACAGTGCCCTTTTTGCTCCACAGTCCCTCTGCTCCCTTCCTGGAGCCACTGCTGGGGCTGGCAGAGAGCCCCATCTACGCCGTACGAGCGATGGCCGCCAAGGCTCTAGTGCCCGTTGTCCCTCCTCCCCAGCGCTGCAGGCTCCTCCTGCAGCTGGCCCAGCAGCTCCCTGCAGCACCTGGGCAGATCCTCTCACACAACACTGTCCACGGGCACCTGCTGCAGCTGCAGGCACTGCTGGCCGCCGCCACAGGCACCGGGGGGTGAGTGTTGACATGCTGTCTCCCCAGCTGGGGTCACTCTGTGCCAAACAGCCTTCTGGCCACAGAAGGGAGCCCACCTCATGCTGTGCCCCGTGGTGAGGCTGTGTCTCCACACAGGCTGTCAGCTGAGGCACTGCACCCCGTGGCTCTGCAGCTGGAGGCGCGGGGCTGGCTGCTCACCCCTGCCCAGCGCTGCCCCCTCGTCCGCGCTGCCTTTCTCCAGGTGCTCGCCCTCCTGCCCACATCCTTCAGCCCTGGCTTCACCCAGTACATCCATGACACCATCAGCACCACGCTGGGCAGCCTCCTGCAGGGGGAAAAGTTGGGCTGTGCAGAGCCACAGGTACCACTTCCTGCCAGGAAAATCATGGCTATGCCTGACTGGCAGTGAGCCTGGGTAGGGATGGGGACCCATCGCTGCAGGCTGCGCACTGGAAGGAGAATCCTGTTTTTTTTCCTGCAGGTGGGCTCAGCCATCCTCCACCAAACCATGGCCCAGTTCCTGTGCAGTGAGGCAGCCAGGCTGGCGGACAGCGAGCGGATTGCTGCTGTCTGCTCACTTCTCCAGCAGCCCAACCATGACATCCAGCTTGCCATCCTGAGCTGGGTGATTGCTGGGAAGGGAGGAACGTGCAAGGAGGTGGAGAATGCCCTTGGGCTGACATTGCTGGTATGATGGAGCTCAAAAGTCACCAAGTAAAGCAGGGGGGGCCCAGTGCACCACACAAATGAGACCCCTGAGATCCCATTGCTGAGAAGCTTGGTGCTCTCCAGGCTGAGGGTGCATGGGTGCAGGGCACTTGCTGGTCCTGCAGTACTAGGACCACTAACCATGTACCTTCTTTCCCATTGTCAACTAGGGGAGCTTGTGGTCGGTGCTGCAAGACAGAAGGGACAAAGAGTTCCTGAGATTGTACCTTGAGGCTTTGCTGCATCTTTACAGAGATCCCTCCTCATGGTCCCAGGAAGCTTCCAGTAAACTCCAGGGTTCCTCAGCATCATGCCTGGAGATGCTGCTGCATATGGTGGAGGCTGAGTGTCCTGGGCCTGATCTCCTCTTCCAGGCACTGTGTGCTGCCAGCCTGCTGCTTGCCCACCAGTAGGTCCCTGCTGCTGCTGGAGGGCTGCCCAACTCTCCCAGCAGATCCTTCCTTAGTCCTTACTAGAAACAGAGCCATGACTTCTCTCCCATAAATCACAGCATTGCGCCTGGCTCCTGTGATCTCAGGGCAGGCCTTTGGTCCCCTAATGGAGCAGAAAGGCATGCCTGAATTTGCTGTCTTTCCCTGTCCCCTGGCAGGTTTGGGGACGAGGATGGGGTGCTGGTGGAGCGCTGGTGTGCGGCGCTGGAGGAGTGCAGCCGGTGCCCGTGGTCGGAGGTGCTGCGGCTGGCGGCGGCGCGCTCCCTGCAGACGGCGGGACCCGGCGTGGTGCAGAGAGCCCTGCAGGCTGCCCCGGCCTCGCTCATCCCCCTGGCTCTGCGGTAGGTCACTGAGCCCATCTCTGGGGATGGCTGTGCTTGCAGCCAGTTCCCAACAGCACTGCTCCCTGCAGCCCCAGCCCCAGCCTCTGCTGCAGGTTAATGGACTCTGTAAAAAGTGTCCTCTGCAGAAACTCAAGGGTGTTGAAGAAAACTCCACTTGTTCAATAATCACTGGCAGTCAAGAGCTCACAGCCTACAAAAAAATGTGTGGGTGGCATTTTAATATAAGCAGCCAGTCTTTTATGAGCAGCAGATGGCATTGCTGAGTCCCTCAGTCTCTGGCACAGCCCCTAACCTCCCAGGCTCCAAGCTCTTGGGTGGTGGCTGTGTCTTTCACACTCCAGAAGAAAAGTCCCTCAGAGAAGCCTCATTCTTCTGAGGTCTCATCCTTCACTTCTCTCCAAGCAGGCTGGGATGCTTTGGGGCTTGCAGTATGCTTCCCTTCCCTTCTCTTCCCTTTCCTCAGGCTGATAAACGTGGCCATTCACCTTCTGCAAGATGAGGAACGGGACATCCGGCAGGAGGCCTCAGGTTTCACCAGCCTCCTGCGCCAGAGCCCAGGGGAGCTTCTCCCAGATGGCTGCATCTTTGTGCAGGACAATGTGGGGCTCCAGAGCCTTCTGGAGCTCCTTCTGGGAGAGTTTGGGGAGCACCCTGAGACCTTCAATTCACTTCTTCAGCACATCCCCATCTTAGACCTCAGGAGTGTCGTGGAGGAGCTGGAGGCCAACACGTGAGTTGCTGGACCTGTGGACTGGCATGAGGGAGTGTGGGGTGCCCTGGGCTTCACTCACACCTTGGCCTTCCCCCCAGACCTGCCAGCCTGTACAAGGAGGATGAACCCAACGTTTTTGCGGAGCCAGCTGTCCTGGCACGGCAGCTGCTCCCTGTCCTGGTGCAGCTCCTGAAGAAGGCTCCCACTGGCAGCCCACTCCATGTCTCAGCTCTGCAGTGGCTGGAAGCCAAAGGCCCTGGTGTGCTGAGGGACCTGCAGTACTGCAAACACTGCTGGAGCCAAGGTATGGTGAGCATGGAGTGCCTGGGATGAGCAGACAGTGTACTTGTTCCCCAGGAAAGCTCTGCCCAGGGGCAGCCAGCCACACTCACGGCTCCTTCACCCACTCTCTCCACAGGGACTGCTGCCCACTGGGGGATGAAGGTGCTGGGCTGTGCCAAGCTCCACACAGCCCTGGCCGTGCTGCTGGTGAGAGCCCAGCTGGTGGCACAGGTACTGCAGGTGCTGGGAGAAGGTGCCACCGCCATGCCAGGCCTGGGCTGTGGCCCTCAGGAGCTGGAGCAGGAGCTGGAGCTGGTACAGGGGCTGCTGGTGCAGCACGGGCTGGCCCCTGTGCCAAGTCAGGACAATGCTCCAGGAGAGCTGGGACCAGTGTCAGGGACTGACAGCTCCAGACATGCAGCAGTGTGACAGAAAATACTGCAGCCATCTCCCTCCAATTCCTGGATGCTCTCGCTGACCAGCAGCCAGGCCTGCAGGTTTGCTGGTGTAACTCAGGGGAACCCCACTCACAGTGTGGGGCACACTCACTTTTGTTCCCAGTTTGTGACTCTCCAGCTGAGGACTCCAGTGCAGCATGGCCTTGGCCCATGTCCATGGCTTCCTTGCCCTAAGCTCTGGCTGGCAGGAGGGGACCTGTGCTCCAGAGCTCTCACACCCCCTCATGCTCAACTCCCACCACCTGTTTTTTTTTAACCAGCACTTTGGTCCTTGGCCAACCTGGGCTTTTATCCCAAATAAAGAGGCCAAGAACATTCCCAGTGTTGAAGCCTTTTAATTGCCCTGCCCAGGAGGGTGGTGTGAGAGTGGGCTGCAGGAGCCAAACCTGTCATGGGGCAGCAAACAGGCAACAGCCACTGGCTGCAGTGGAGCAAGATCCAGCCCTGGCATGGCACGTGCTCCCACCCCAGGCTGGGGCACCACCACCCAAAGCTGGAGCAGGGACCTCACCAGCAAGGTGATGTCGTGCTGGGTGAGGAGTGGGGAAGGGCAGCAGCAGCACCCAGCCCAGCCTCATTCCTCCCAGTGCAGGCTGCCGAGCCCCACGGCTGGAACTGGACACCGGCACCATCGCCCCCGTGCACACTTTGCGTGTCTGTTTAATTTCTCTCTGCAAAGCCCAGCAGGGCTGACCTGCCCTGCATGGCTCACCTGATACTGCAGTGAGTGAGCTCAGACAAGAGGGAGGATGCTGCCTCCATCCTCACATCGCTTGCCAGTTGCAGCTCATTGAAAGTATGATGTCATGGCTGAGTGTGACATCATCACACCATGTCACATCATCTCTCACCCAGACTTTACCTCATCCTGCTGTTCTTTTACCATTATTCACGGCACTTTAGCAATTCCCTTATTTTTAGTCTTTATAAGAAGGGTTGTTCCATTCTTCAGCAAAATATTTAATGGAAAACAGGGAGCTGGCTTCAAGGGTGAGCAGCAAACCTGCAGGAGGGTGAAATTATGAAAGAAACCACATTTTTATTTCATTCCCCACCTCCCCAGAAAGGAGTGGTGCCATGGGAGGCTCAGCTCACCTTCCCAGGGTGATCCTACACAAAGATGAGAGCTGGTGGGGAGCAGACACAGCCCTCCTGCAGGCCCTCCTGCACCCATGAGCCCTGGCACCCCACCACGGAAGCAGCCACCCAAAATGTCCTGGAAGGGAAAATCAGTGAGAACTGGGGTGTGCCATTAATAAATACAATTTTTAAAAATCATATATATATATATATATATATATATATATATATATGGGCTTATATTATATACATTTAATAATGGCAGCTGGACTTAGATGGTCACTGTATGTCCCTTCCAACAGAGATATTCTACTCTATTTAAATGTTTATTTTTATATTATAATCTTGGTTTATAGGATGTATTATTAATTCATTTAATAACACGATGGTATGGTATAATATTGTGGCATATCTTAACATCATTACAGCTTCGTATACAAATATTATAATTACAGTATAAAAGGAGAACGCCTTAGAGGCAGGGAGAGATGTTCCTTAGGAGAGATCCCAGGGTGGGGATGGCACAGATGAGCACCTACCTGGCTCCTTGCAGGCCGTGCCCGGTGCAGTGGGGCCGGCGGTGGGGCAGGTTCCCCCAGCACTGCACACACACCCGCCTGTCCCGCTGCAGCCGGCGGCTCCAGGGCTGCCCGCGGCACGGGGCGCCCACCTGCGCCAGGCGGAAATAGCCGCAGTAGCCGGGGAGGGGCGAGCTGGGGAGGGGGCAAAACGGGAGGAGAAAAGAGGGAAAATTGTGGTCGGAAGGGCGGAGGTTGTGGTGGGTTTTTTGATGGATTTGGGTATAAAGGGGATGTGGGTTTGGGGGGTGGCAGAGGGGCCTCGGTTGGGGAGGTGAGGAGGGTAATGGCTCTGGGGCGGTGCAGAGGGATCCTGGATTGGAGAGTGGGAAGGATGATGGTTCTGTGGGGCAGCAAAGGGCCGTGGCTGTGTATGGGCGTGCAACGGGGCCGTGGTTTGAGGCAGGGAGAAAAGTAATGGCGGGGAAACAAAAAGGCTCTGGGTCTGAGGGGCGCAAAGGGGCCGTGCCCGCAGGGGGGACAGGAGGGGTCCCGGCTCTGGGGAGGGGCGGTACAGAGGGGCCCAATCCACACGTACCCCGAGGGCTCCTCCGGCAGCGGCAGCCCAGCTCTTCGCCAGGGATCTCTGAAGTCCTGGCTGAAGGAGTTGGGGAGGATCTTGGCCACCTCTGGCAGAAGAGCAGCCGTGAGGGGCCCGGGGGTGATTGAAGACGCCCCGGGACGGCGGCACACGGGGAGGAGCAGGCGGGAGGGCAGCGGCGGCCCGCGTTACCTTTGGCCGTCCCGCAGGTCGGGTGCTGCCCCAGGCAGCCGCGGCGCTGCTTGAGGTCGGGACAGGGATCGCCTCCGTGCCGGGGCGGGACAGTGACCTGGCGGCTGCGGGCCCTGCTGCCAGCCCCGCACGGGGAGCTGCACCCGCTCCACGGCCCCCAGGGCCCCACGGCACAGCCCACCGCTGCCGGGGCCGGAGAGGGAACAGCGTCAGTGTCATCAACAGCGGAAAGAGCAGGACAGGGGAGATGCAGCAAAGGGGACGGGGAGGAAGGGCAAGGCCAGAGTGGCCCCAGCAGCCCCTCTCCCCTGACCCCTGGCAGTGCAGGGGCATTGTGAGCCGCTCCCGCAGGGCTTTATCCCTGTGTGCATCGCGCTGAGCTGGGACCCTGCTAATCTCCCCGGAGATTAGGAAGGGCTGACTGCTGCAATTGTCCAGGGGCCGTGGCCGTGTCCAGGCGCCTGCCTGCCCAGATTTGGGTCCCCAGGGCAGGCTGGTTCTGCACTCCCCAGGCCCATGAGCCCTGTTTGGCACCCTCAGTGCAGCCCCCGGTCCCCCCGTCCCTGTGACAGTAGCGGAGATGACACTGGGGCTGGTCCCACACTGAGCACTCAGGCTTGCACTGACAGCGCTGCACTCCAGAGGCTCCGGGCTCTCTCACCGCACTGGGGACAGCCAGACAGTCAGCACGGAAAAAGGGGGACATTGCTACAAACCCAGCCCAGCCGGCATCCCCAGGCGCATCCCCAGGCACACCCTGTTACCACCCGGAGTACGGGGCTAACAGGTAACAGCAAACACCGGGCCCGGCAGCACAGAGCACAGGCCGGTGTCCCCAGCCGCGGGTGCCCCCCGTCCCCGCTCACCGGCTCGGCGGCAGGTGCCCAGGTAGTCCTGGCAGCAGTCCCCGCTCCTCTGGCAGTACGAGTCGCAGTAGCAGCGAGCCGGGCGGGCGCCGGGGGCCCAGCAGGCGTTGTTCCTGCCGGGGCAGCAGCGGTGCCGGCAGCTGCCCCCGGCACACAGCAGGCAGGCGGTGGCCAGCAGCCAGCCCGCCCAGAGCAGCGGGGCCCGCATGGCTCCGGCGAGCCGCGGGGTGATGGTGATGGCTCTGCCTCCTCCGGCCCACACGGGGCGAGGAGCGGGGGCTGTGCCGGGGGAGCTCCGGCCGTGCCGCACCGCCCCCGGGCTGGGCGGGGGGACAAGCCCGCTCCCTTCTGCTCCACCGCCCCTCGGCTCCACGGCAGGGCAAGGACTTCATACAATTAACCGGGGTTATTAATAAAGCACTGTGTGCGAGACAGCACAACCCTGCCTGGGAGCATCTGTGACTGGGCACTGCTGGGCTGGAGCTGATGCTGCCCCAGGAGCTCCATCCCCCACCCCCAGGGCAGGAGCCACTCACTGCCCACTCAGCACAGCCCGGACACCGGCACAGCTGCTAAAGCCAGACTGATTTTATTCAAATTGCAAATGTAAAACAGAATAATAATAATAAAAAAAACCTAATGCAACCCTCACTGGCTTCAGAGCTGAAAGCCGCAGGTAAACCGTGCCCAGGCTTTCCTCCTTCACCCTTCTGTGTTAAGGCTGAGCTCATCGCTGGCTTCAAGAGGGAGGAGGGATGGGTTGAGCCCTGGCTCCTGCACTCCCAGCTCCCTCAGGGAGAAATTTGGCACAAATCCAGTGGGGCCAGCCTGGCACGGGCAGGGCAGGGCAGGGCTCCAGCCCCACAGCCATGTGTGTTAGTGAGTCAGCGTGAAGCTCCAAAAGCTACGAGATCACCTACGGCACCACGGAGAGCGGCGGGAGGGCGGACGCGGGGAATGTGGCAGAAGAACGGGGTTGGCACCCCTGGCCGAGGGGCCGAGCCTGCGGGGGGGGCTGCAGCTCCTCGCCCCGGCTCGCACACGCCTCGGCTGTAAACGGCAGGTGAGGGGGCACCCGGCTCACCCCAACCCCAGCCCACAGTGAGCAGAACTAAAGGCCTGGCTGTATGTGCAATTTTGGGCAACCGCTGCTCAGCAGCCCGGGGCTGAGCAGGATCCCTGGGATGGGATGGGATGGGATATGATGGGATGTTGCACACCGGTGGTTTTGGTGCTGGCAGGGAGGGAGGAGGGAGCTTGGGGTCACACCAGGGGGTCACCGCCCTCCCACCCCAGGGGGTGCAGGGCTGTTGGGCCCCTCCAAGAGCTGCTGTGACCCTGCCAGTGGCATCAGCCCCACTGTCAGCTTGTGATGTACAGCTTGGCTTTGCACTCACATGGCTCGAGGGGGCTCTCAGCACCCCCAAAAGAGCTGCTCCCCAGGCAGTCAAGAGCTCCTGGCTGCTGGGAGCCCCAAGGCCACTATCCAAGGGACATCTCAGCCTGGTTAAGCAGTACACACAGCTGATGTGGGGTTGGGGGAAAGTGTCACCAGCAGATTGGGAGGGGCATGAGCGGGATGATAGGGGTTGGGATGGTGGAATGCTGCTCCCTCCCTGCTCCTTTCAGCACACGACTAGTAATTTAACCTGCTCCAGAGCCAGATCCTAACGATAAAGGTGGCCAGGTTTGGGGTGTGCAGGGCAAACCTGGCCCCAGCAGCGCCGCAGGTGGGTGTGGGTTTGGTCTCTGCTCTCCAGCTGAAGCCCTGCAGAGCACAGGAGGTGGGGGCTGCCTGGCCCGGCCCCTCAGTCCGTTTTCCACACCTTGTTGAGGAATTTGACCACCTCATCGTAGATGATGAAGACGATGGCCACGTCAAGACACACTCGGCCCAAGCGAGGCACTGTACCCTTGTAAAACCTGCCAGGGATAGAGAGGGGGCCGTGGGGCTGGGTCCCCTCACAGCCCCTTCCCTGCCCCTCCACTCCACCAGCCGCTCCCAGTACAGAACTTACGCCAGGGGCCCTTCGTGTTTCATGATCTGGTAGGCACAGTCCCAGGTGTTCTTGTACTTGTGCGCTTCCAGCCCCTGGGGGAAGGGAAAAGCAGGATCAGAGGCCAGAGCCAGGGTTGCATCTGGAGGATTTCGGGAGGGAGGTGGAGAGCTGGGAGTGTGCTATGAGGAACTGATCTCTCTCCACTGCTGCAGGACATCAGACTCCACAGGGATGTCCCCACCTCTGTGCAAACACTCCCCGTGGCTCAGGAGCAATCCCAGACATCTCCCAAAAACCTCGCAGGCATCATGTGCCTGCCCCAGGGACTGCTTGAAACAGCTCCCAGGCAGTGGGTGCCCCCAGGCTGCTGCAGACAGAGCAGTCCCACACCGGGCCCTGGCACTGTACCTGCATCCTGGTCTTCACCACATCCAAGGGGGTGTTGCCAAAGACACTCGCAGCTCCAGCAATGGCTCCAAACACCCCTGTTATGAAGGGGTTCATGGCCTTGTTGGGATTGTCCCCTGGGAAGGAAGAGAGGTTGAGGGCACAGTGGCGGTGGGATTCCCATGTACATTCCCGAGGGAGCCTGCAAGGAAGGTCCCAGGTCTGGCTGCTTGTGGTCAGGGTGCAGTGCTGAGGTGGAGACTATCCAGCAGCACCTGCCCCACACAGCCCACACTGCAGCACAGGGCTCAGGATGGGTGTGAAGGTGATGCTCCAGCACTAGGACCTGTCAGCCGCACAGGCCGGTGCCACCCCACCCTGGTATATTCCTCCAAAGTGACTGAGCCATAAGAAATAGAGGGTGTGTGGATGGAAAAACCATCCCAGCTCCCGGGGTTGGGGAGTCAGAGGCACAGCCAAGGTGGCCTGGGGGCCAAGGGCACCATACCTTTGTACCAGTTCCTGAGGGAGGTCATGACGAAGAAGCGGATGGCCTGGTTTGATCCCTGCTTGAGGACGGTTGCAGTTAAACCCTGGTAGGTCCCCCTCAGTCCTGCGAGAAGAGGGTGTTGTAGGGGAGACCAGCCTCAAGTGGCAGAGAAAAATCTCCCCAGGCCACCTGTCCCAGCCTGTGCCCATCCACCATGTCCCACCCTGTCCCCATAGCATGGCAGTACTCAGGGAGTCAGGGTGCCACTTTCCTGGGACTCACCCTGTTCCCGAACGATCTCCCGGACGCCATGGAAGAAACCACGGTATTTGGGGTTGGGAGAGGTCTGGTCATGGATAAACTTCACCTACAAGGAGATGATGCACTTGTCCTGGCTGAGGTAATGCAGGTGTGATGGCCCCAAGGGCTGTTGGCCACCTCCTGCCTTGTTCCAGGGACAGTCTCAAGATCAGAGCCAACCCATGCAGCCAGGCAGCTCTGGGAGAGATCACAGGGGAAGCCTGTGCCCAAACCTGGGAAACTGGAGCTGCAAGCAGCCATGTGGGGCTTACACTCATAAAATGGGTGACAAAATGGCTCCTGGGTGTGGGGCTCCTCCTTGGAGGGGGGAAGGGGCCAGGGCCACCTGACTTGATCTCCACAGGGTTTTCCAGCATCAGATCCTCCTCTACAAAACTCTCTTGGGCAAACGCATGCAGCCCTCAGGTCCCCAAAAATTGGGCATCCCTGGGTTTTTCCCCGTCCCAGCCCAGCCCAGCAAGGGGTGCCAAGGCAGGGGACGGTGGCAGGCACACCCACCCACCTTCACAGTCTCCATGGGGCAGACCACGGCCACAGCCTCAGCCACACCAGCCCCCAGCCCGCAGATGAGGCCCCTTGTGCTGTCCAGTCGCCCCTGCTCATCTCTCATCTGGTTGCTGAGGAACTCGAACATCCCGAACCTGCAAAGGAGCCATTGTGCCAACCCCTGGGCACCCAGATGGGGGTCTACACCCCCCCTGGCTCTGGGTCTGTCTCCAGGAGCAGCTGCACACCCTGTGAGAGGACCCTCCCTGCACAGAAAACCCCATGGCTTTGGTAAAATGCCAACGGAAACGCAGAGGGCAAAGCCACCCCCTTGTTCGTTGCTGTTGGGGGTCCCCCCCACACTCACCCCTTGCCTTGGGGGCACGTACCTGACGGCAGCCTTGGGGATGGAGCCGTACAGCAGCGAGCTGAGCCCCCGGTACAGCCCCCGGATGCCATGGTCACGGACAGTCTGCTTCACACAGTCCCCTGCGGCAGAGCACAGCGGGGCTGCTGTCACCCGCCACGCTGAGGACCCCCAACGCCGCCCTGCCAGCACCAGCCAGGCTCCCCAGGACACCCAAACCCAGAGAGGGGTTGCTCACCAATGCCCTTGTAGCGGGGAGGGTTTGCCTTCTCATCCAGCTGCAGCTGTGTCTTCACATACTCGGTAGGGAATGTGATGCAGATCTCGATCCCTCCGGCCAGGCCACCTGCGTGGGAGAGGAAGGGACACTGAGGCAGGAGTAGCACTGTGCCCGTTCAGTGCCACATGGCTGCTCTCAGCTCCGTGACAGCTGAGCCTGGGACCTTTGGCAGCCAGGTCTGGGCTGTGACACAATATCCCTGTCCTCACCAAAACCCCCAGGACTCCAAACAGCAGCAGGGCCCTGTGCCAATGTGATGCCTTGCACGGGCATCACTGCCCTACCATGGCAAGAGCTGTCGAGGACACTGGACAAAAGGGTGGGAAAACAGGGCAAAACACTGCACCCATGGCTGCCCATTTGGTGTGTTGTCCCTCAAAGGCACCTCTCCCCCTCTGGAGCCTCACAGCTCCAGGTGAGCTGCCAGCACTGGGATGTACAAACCCAGCAGTGCTGTGGCAGGCCCAGCACCACTCCCACTCCAGCAGGAGCCCATCTGCAGACCTGGCTGTGCTGGCAGGAAGCACAATTACCATCAAGCCTGTCTGGCTGTCCCGGGCTCCTGCAGTGGCAGCTGCTGGGCACTGATTACACCGGCTGCAGCCTTTCCTGATGGCCTGGGCAGCAAAGGATGCTGGCTCTCAGCTCTGGGGCTCCCCTCAGCAGGGCTGGAGCCATTGCAGCTGGACCCCTGGACCCAGCTGTGCTGGGGGAGCTGGGCTCAGCCCATCCGGCCAGGATGGATCACAGAGCACTTCCTCACATCAAAGTGTGGCCAGGTCCCACCCAGCACCAGGAGCCCTTTGTGCGGCACCAGGAGGAAGCACAGGGCTGAGCTCCCTCAGGTCACACAGGGCCAACCCTGTTCAGCCCAGGACAGGGCACAGGGCGCTGTCACTGGGGTCAACACCACCCTGAGGATCTCCCTGCTCCTTGCCCAGGGAAGGTGAATCATGCTGCAGCCCACAGGCTGGAGCACAGCGCGTGGTCAGGTGGGCTGCCAGCTCCCAGTCCCCTCTACAGCCTCCAGTGGTTCCTCCAGCCCAGCCATGTCCTGCGTGTGACTCAGCAGGTCTGTGGCCACCACTGCCAGGCTTGCAGCCCCACCACGGCCCAGGGGACACCCCAGCAAGGAACACACTGCCTCTGTAGGAGAGGCTGGGACTGGGTGAGTGGTTGTTATCCTGCTCTGCAGTGAAGCACAGGCTGGTGCCACGTGGCACAGCTCTGCTTATCAGCACCCCCATGACGGGATGCTGATAGGGGACACCACAGCCCATGGCTGCTCCCTGTGACAACAGCAGGCAGCACCAACTCCTTGGACCAGCAGACTTTCTTACAAAGTCCTGCTTCTTCTGCACAGCCTTCACATATGCAAGAGACCTCTCTGGAGTTGCCAGAGGGGGGACCCAGTCAATGCCACTGGTAACTGGCATCCTCAGGAGCCCCACTGCCTCCTCTCAGCCCAGCCCTTCCAGAGGAAAGGGAAAAGCAGCCTCCCCACATTCCTTCCAGCAGATGAGCAGAACCCATCTTAAAACAGCCTTATGCTGGCTTTTCCCTCTAGGCACAAAAAGCACCAGGCTGCACCGACAGCCAAGAAGCCAGGCCAGCCTTAACACAGCCGGGGCAATGCAAAGCTGAGCTTCGTGCTCCAAGAGCATCCCACTCCTCCCGCTGGCACGGCACGGATGGGGACACCGTGACACTGAGTACCCAAGGCAGGACACGCCAGCCCAGCCGGGCAGCATCCCGGCCCCGTGGGGACAGGGCCTGAGGCCAGCCCAGCTCTGCCACAGCAAACAAAGGCTCCTTGTTTCCCACTGTGTTCCCAGGGAGGCTGGAGCTGCCCAGCCCAGCCCAGCCCAGGCAGGCGCTGCTCAGGAGGCGGGGCTGGGTGACCACTGCCAGCCCTGCCTGCTCTGGGGGCAGGGGAGGAAGACACTGGGCCAGTTCACTGCACTGCAGCCAGCCAACAGCTCCCCTGGGGCATCACAGCAGGACACCCACCATCCCCAGGGTCCCCAGAACACCCCTGCTGCCCCCTCCACCTTCTCCTGCCCTTGGCATGTCTGTCACAGTGGCAGACACTGCCAGTCCCATGGCAAGGGGCTAGTGAACACTAATTTCTCCTGCAAAGACAAACAGCTCCTGCAGGAGCAGCTGGCAGGCCCCAGAGAGCAGCTCCATGAGGAGCAATGTCCTCCAGATGGGTGCAACAGTCCCCAAAAAGCTGAGCACCAGCTGGCACCTCTCCACACTGCCACACATCACTGTGTCACCAGCCTCACGCCACCACAGCCACATCAACACCCCAGGTGCTGCCAAGGCCACTTCCCTCCCTCCTACACTGCAGAATTGAAGTGCTGGACATTTTAAGTGCCATAAATATTTGTTCTCTCTCGTTCCCCCAGCTCCAGCTCCTGCCCCAGCACACCCAGGAACCAGACCCAGGACAAGCAGCTGTCCAGTGGCAACCAGCACTTCAGTTCATGACAGCCACACCAAGTGCTACAGGGAGAGATGCTGCACCTCCTGCAACCTGTTCACAGCCTCAGCAGTGACACTTGGCAGAGGCTCTGCCCAGCATCCCACAGGCAAAGCCATCCAGAGGAGCCCAGCAAAGGAACAGCATGTTGTTCCTGGGAACTGGCAGCCTCTGGGGCAATGAGGCTGCCCTAGCCAAGGATGAAGGAACAGGGCACCCATGCTGCCAGGTCCCCTCCCTATTCCCCAGTGTTGTTCTGGCCTCAAATCCCATGGGAAGGTGCACAAAGCAGAGACTCTGGACACACTCCATGACTTGTGGGAATTTTAATCCATTTTCTTTTGCCTGCAGGAAGACAGGGTGGCACAGGCCACCTGCCCTGCAGCCCTCTGGAAGCAAGACCCATCAGAGGTCCTGCTCTGCTGCCATCTCCTCTCCCCACACAGTTTTAGCCCAGCAGAAAGAAACCTCATTCTATGCAAATAAATCACTCCACTACCCACGAGCAGCAGCTTTGTCCAATCCCCTCCCTCTCCAAGGCTGCAGGGACTTTGCAACCTGTTTACCCGGACTTTAAACAGCAGCTCCAGCTCTTGCAACACCGCGGAGTCAGCAGGAACAGCAGCACTCAGGAGGTGAAAGAGCACACGGGGCAGCTGAGATGCCGGGCCAAGGCTCTGGCTGTTCACTGGATGCAGCAGAGCCAGAGCAGAGGGAACGTCCTTCAGGGAAGGTCGCTCTGCCCGGCCCCAGGGAAGCTGCCCCCGGCAGGGGGATCCCACTCCCAGCACCAGGAATGGCTCCCTGCCTGGAGCAAGCCTGCAAGTGTTTCAGCTGCCAGCTATCCTGTCATTGCAGGCTCAGTGGGAGGGGAGAGAAGGGGAAAATGCCCTGGCATAGTTTTCTTAGAAAAAGTTTAGCTCTCCCCTGCAGAGAGGCCCGAGGAGGCCGTCCTTTGATGACACGCCTGCAGCCCTTGGGCACGGCTGGGGAGAGCTGGCAAGAGAGGAGAAGAGGGTTTTTTGGGGACAGTGGGAGGGTGTTGCCCCTGCAAAGCTCACACAACACGTGATGGCAGCAGCACACGCAGGTTCAGCTTGACACACCATCCATGAGCAGCTGCTGGGACATCACTGACCACCTGGCCCAGGAACCCCAGCTCCAGGCCCAGGGCAGTGCTGAAGGCAGGAGGATGCAGCTGCAATGGGAGAGACAAGCAGAGCCCCAGGACTGACACAAACCAAGGCTGTGCAGCCAGAACTGGCGCTGTCACCTCCTGCAAACTCCTACCCAGAGGCAAGTGCCCCAGTGCACACCCTCTGCTCTGTCTGGGAGTACAGAGGGGCAGGAGATGGCACTGGCCCCACTGCTACTCTTGCAAATGGCTGTGCCTGCAAAAGCATCCTGCTCCTGCAGAGTGAGGGAGCAGCAGGTCTCTGTGCAGCTCTGATGAGAAGTGAGCACCTGGGGAGCAATTGCAGTCTCTCCATTTTAAGAGTAATTTCACATGCTGACATACCAGCACCTGATTTCCATATAAAAAGCACCTTTTAACTTCTGATTCGTTAGGATCCTTTCAGGCCAGAGGAAATTATTCCTAAGGGTCTGGAAGCAAAGCAGCAGAGCTCTCCGAGGGCCCATCCCTGAAGTTTCTCAGTTCTGTCAGCTCAGGACAGTGGGAAGGCATAAACAGGCTCCCAGGGGAGGCAGAGCCCCGAGTTCCCCATTTTGGGGGCTCCCAGCCCTGGTGCAGAAGGTGAAGCTGGATGGGGTGAGCAGAGCAGCTGAGCATGTGAGCAGCTGACATGGACACACACTGTGGGCACAGGGTACAGTCCTGCCCAGCTCCTGGGGGCTGTGCTTACAGTGTGCAGCACTCTCACAAGGGGACTTGGTGCCTTTTCCCATTAGCCAACATACCTTTTGGAGATGGCAAAATAAGGGGGAAAAAAACCTCCAAGAACCAAAGACCATCAGGCTGCTACAAACCAGGAAGGCAGAAATGTCCACCAGCAGCTTGTGACAGATCTCTGCAGCCCAAACTGCCGCCTGCTCCCCGCACCGAGGGACCAACCCCCCCGGGCAGCCATGCAGGCTGCTCTTCACCCATCCATTGCCGTGGAGCAGTCCTGCCCTGCCTGCCCGCGGCGGTGAAACGGGTTTAACAGCTCCACCCGCCCGGCACTTCCCACCACGGGCCATCTTGTGAAACCCGGGAGCAGGCAGGAGCCTGGCTGGGGCTGCAGCTCTCCAGGACAGCCGGCTCTCGGCACAGCTCCAGCACTGCCGTCCTCCCTCTGGCCACGGGCACTCCTTCACCAACCACCCGCAGCCACATCCTTCTGGAAAACCACCACGGGGGCAGCTCTGCCACCAGAAGGGTGACTCAGTGCTGAGATGGGGAAGGCTGCTTCCTCAAACCAGGCTGCCAGAAGTTTTATTTGTGTTTTGGTTAAAAGGGAAAAAACAGGTCCTGCAACAGGTCAGTAGGCTCAGAGGGTGTCTGTCCCTGCCGGGGTTAGGAAGGTCTCCTGTCTGACAGGGGCAAGGCCAGTGGGGAGCCCAGGGTCCAGCAGTAAACACACACTCACAGCTGTTTGGGGAGTGCTACAGGCAGGCTGGCGACAGTCTGACCTCCCCCAGGGATACAGGATGGCAAACACGAGAGGTGCCCCTGTGTACCCTGTGCCACGGTGGGTAAACAGCCCCGTGCAAACAGCGCTGCAGATAACACTACGGATGGGATGAAATCATTTGTCCTGAGTCTTACTGGAACTGTCCTGTTTGAACAGGCTGCCCTTTCACAACTCACCCATTTGTGCATTTCACATGCATTTCATTCACATTTCATATGCACCTCTTTGCATTTATTTCTTAATATGACAATTAATCATCATTACATTTTAAACTTCTCAGCTGTGAGTATGATGGCAGAAGCCATTTCCCTGTGCTTGCAGTCACAGCATCCTCTGCCTTTGGTGCCAATTCCACCTTTGAGGACTGCCAGGTTCTTTGTCTGGCCCAAGTCACCTTCTCCCCATTGCCCTGCATGCCTCACGGTCCCAGGTTTGTCACCATGAGCTGCCTCCTGGCCAACCCACCACTTAACTTCAGACACCAACTTTGAAAGTGTCAAAAACTCTCTTAGGACATGCATCAGGGAGCTGATGTCAGAGCCCAGGGCTGTTGGATGACACCCCCAGCACAACCCTGTAGCTGGAGGAAGGATCCACTGCCAGGACTGAGACTTCTCTGGGGACAGGCTCTGATCTCCCAGCCCCCAGCACAGGGAAGTGACAGCTGTACCAAGCACTGGTGCACAGGGTGAGAGAAGAGATGGCCAAAAATCAATCCCTGCTGTCAAGAGATGACCTGAGACCTCAGGGCACAAGCAGGAGCAGGGAGGCTGCATTGGCATGCACCACACAGGGCTGTCAGAGCTGAGGGATGCTGCAACATCCCCAAGCTGTCAGCTCATGGTGCTCATCGTCTGGGGAAGATGGACGACTTCTTCCGATCACTTACCTCAGCCCAGAGAAAATGGTTGCCTGCAGAATATCAAGCAGAGCATCAGGCATGTGAAAATCTCAGAAATTCACATTTCGGAGCCCAGGGTTAACCCCAGCTCATACACAATCCATTCAGACCAAAAGGACACCTCAATGTGGTTTCCTGGCCGTGGGGCTGACATCCTCCTCCCACCAGGAGCCTTGGGGCTCTTGCAGTTTTCCTCTGCAGCCCCTGAGGGCTCCCAGGCAGCCAGGGACACACTCAAAGGTAGTATGGTCCTTGTGCCCCATTCCCCAAACAGATGACAGCCACAGGAGGCAACTGCAGGAGAAACCACAGCCAGGAGTGGTGTACTGAGGGCCAGCAGACCTGGCAGGACTGGTTCCCTCCACACTCACCAATCTTTCCCCTTGACTGTGCTCAGCCTCCACCCAGCTCAGCATGAAGGGGGAAACATCACCCATTCTGCTGTGAGCACCAGGCATCTATCTCAAAATCAGGGAGTGTGATAGACCACAGCCATTCACAGCAGCACAACCTCTCTCACACTTTCTCCTGAGAGCAAAGGCCTTGGAAATCCAGATGGACTTGGGACTCTGGGGAAAAGAGCTTTGCAAGAGGCAAGTCAGACACTTTCACACCCAGTGTCTGACTCCTCTCCTCTGCAGGTACAGCATTCCCTAAGAAAGATAATATCAAGGATTAACAAAGAAGAGGAAACTGAAGCTCCAATTACTGCTTTGTTTGGGAGCCTGGGCTCTCTTGCTGAACCCTGCTTCACGCCCTACCCTCTCTTCAGGCCCTTCTCTCTCCCTGAATCCCTCTCCCTGCCCATGATCCCCCGAGGACTCTGGTGCACATCACTGCCATTTGCCAGTGGCACCCAGCACCAGGGTAGCAGCCACAACCCCTGTGTGCTCTTTCCAAATCCAGCACTGTGTAGGACAACAACCAGGCGTGCTGCCTCCCTGGCCAGGCAGGATTAGGTGTAGGTAGAAACAGCAACTGTGCCCCTGGGTGAGCAGAGATACCATGCAGAGAGCAAGGCAGCTGGGAGCTTCTCCGTGGGAGGGAGCAGACCCCAGGGTTTAACGCTGGCTAAAAACAGAACAAGGCTGTACTTAACTCTGGTGAGGGGCAGGCAGAGCCTTTCATCAAATGAGCATTACTAACCACGAGCAAAGTTCTCAAGAGGAGGGCAGGGGTGCAAGGGTTTGCCTGCCAATGGCAAAGACCTTTTGTGCTGGGCTGGAAATAGCCTGCGCTGCAGGCTGACTTGAGCTGACCCAACGTGGCATCAAAAAACCCAGCAAAGGAGCATCCTCAGGAATCCCAGAGGTGACCAATGACTGTCCCACCAGCTCTGCCACCAGCATTCCTGTCTCACCACTTAACTGCCTTTATTTCAAGCTCCCCACTGGAGTGTGGCCCTGTGCTGGGAGCACAGCAGACCAGCAGCACCCAGCCCTTCAGGATGCTTGTGGGAGGGACAGGAGTCTGGTGGACTGTTTGGAAACCACAGCACAAAATGGGAAAGCTGGCTGTGGGAGGCTGGAGACAGGGCTGGGCTGCTGGCCTGCCTGCTAACAGGTTGTTACCCAGCAGAAAAGGCAGAGCTGCCTTCATGTGCTCAGGCCACACACGGCCACAGCAACAGCAGCAGCACTGTCACTGCAAGGTGAAGTGCTGCCTTGGCACACAACAGCTGCTTGGACAAAGGAGAGCCCATTAGCAAATTAATTTTTAACCTTGTGTTTTGTCTGTTGCGACAACTGAAGGAGAAGAGCTCTTGGCAGACAGAGCTTTACTTGCATCTCTTCAGAAGAGAGCCAACCCCAGCCTGTGGAGGTCTGGGCAGCCGAGGGAGCTGTGCCTCCCTGGCAGAGGATCCCAATTACACACGGGGTCTGGGAGCAGATATGCACCCAGGGTGGGATGATGGCTTATATTTAACTCCACCAGCACAGGCACAGCAGGAATGTTCCATCTTAACACCTCCAGCTCTCCAGAACATGGAGCTTTGAAGCACATACCCCTGTTGTGCAGATAGATGTCAGATGAGAAACTCCGAGGGCATCAGCAAATCCCTTAAAGTCAGCAGCAGCCACAAACAGCACTGCATCCCCCAGTGAGGGGCTGGAGAGCTGAGCAGACCAGGGTACAGGGAGTTAACAGCAGCTTTCTCCATTTCTGTGGTTCTCTAATACAATTAGATGCCACAGAGGCTTGGCTGGACTTCTGCCCATTAACCAATTACTCTGATTATGGCCTGTGAGGAGAAGATCAGCATCTCAATAGAGTTTTTCTTCAACCTCTGCAGCTTCAAATAAACCCAGAAGGCTTCTCCACGAAGGTGAACATACAGCTTTGTGCTGTATTGCCCAACCTGGCACCTGGCAAAAGCCACAAGCACCATGTCCCTTCCTTTAGATCAGGACAGCTTCCAGGCATACCCACAGCAACTCTTCTGGCAGGGGAGAGCAGAGCAAGTCTGCTGCAACCTTTCTCACAGGAGGCTGATTCTGGTAAGCTGATGATCCTGATTACAGACCTACACAAGATCTATGACAGTATCATGGTACACTGGTCCAGGCAGTGACAACCTGATGCATTCATTGTACATGGATAGCAAGTTGGGAAAGACTGGGAAGGATGGACAAGAAGGAAACATCCTGTCCTTCCCATCTTAAAATTGGATTAAATCCCATTTAAAAGATATTTAAGTCAAAAGGCCTGAAAAAACCAATTCATTTTGAGGCGGGGCAGCAGAGAGGGGCACAGAGCTCAGGAGGAGCCTCATCTCACCGAAGGGTTCACTTGAGCCATAGGGCACCCTCTCGTTGGAGGCTGCCCTGCTCCTTTGTGCCCCAGCCCTTTGGCCGGGCAGCCGAGTGACAGCACAGTCCCCTCCCGGAGCCGTGACCCTGGGAGCCCCGGCACCCTGTGCAGGCTCCGGCGGCAGCATCCAGCCCCAGCAGGTTTCCCGGCAGGCAGAAGCTCTGCCCTTGGAGGGGAGCGGGGAGCTGGACGGACAAACAAAGGCACAATCGTAGGAGGGGGAATTGGCTGGAAAACACAAAAGCTCTAAACATGCCAATCGTGTCGAGGCTGCGATGGCTCATTTCAAAACAAAGACGCTAATCTCCACTCTGAGAATTGTCCTGCGACCGGCAGGAGAAACCAGGGAGCTAATGAACAGCTACAAAGGAGTTTAACAAGCCTGCGACTGCCTTGGACTGCATTCAGCCCGGAGCTCGGACAGCCCCGAGCAGAGGCGGCCCGTTAACTCTGCCCTTACTGCTGCGCCCGGAGATGTTCGCATCCCATGGAAGCGGTCACAGCCGGACGGCAAAACACGCCCAGATCCACAGGGACTGATGCTCAGGCACAAAGGAGGGACCAAGCAGCCTTTAAAGGAGCACTGTCGGCGCAGCCTGCGGGACACGGCTGGGGCAGGGACCACCGGCTGCTGCTGCTCCAGCCCTGTCCCGCAACACCCGCGGGGGAGCGTGCGGGGCCCTCGGTGCCACCAGCCTCTCCCAGCAGACCCGCTCCCTCCTGCCGGACGCCGCTGAACCCGCCAGTGTCGCTGGCCCCGCGTTAAGCCCGAGCCCAGCAGCGCCTTCCCGGCCGGAGCTCGGGGTGCAGAACCAGCCCGGCAAGGCGCGGGTTCCCCGCGGACAGCGGGAGCCCCGAGCCAGCGGCCCCGCTCGGGATGCAGCTGCGGGAGCGCTCTGGCTGTACCGAAGGGAAAGCCCGGTCCGGCGGGCTCGCCTTTAGCGGCAGCGGGAGAGGGGCGGCGGTGCCGGGATGGAGCATCACCTGCGGCGGAGCGCCACCGCCCCGGGGCGGGTCCGGCAGCCCCCGCCCAGCCGGATGCCCACGCTGGCAACGGCGGGGCGAGCCCCGTCCCCGGGAGAGCCCCTTACCTGCCAGGATGGCCTTGCCGGGGTGCGTGAGCTTGGCCTTGCCGGCGGGGGCGGCGGCGGCCAGGCTGCGGGGCGCGGCGGGGACGGGCATGGCCGCGCTGCTCCGCGGCTCCGCTGCCCGCCGGGCCGGCCGAGCCCTATTTCACAGCCGCGCCCGCCAGGGGCGGCCCCGTGGCGTCACATCCTCGCCGGGGCGGGGCGGGGGCGGCCCGTGGGGACCCGGAGAGCGGCTCTGCGGGGAGCGGCGAGGCTGGAGAGCGGCGGGGGAGCGGTGCCGTGAGCCGGCCCGGCCTCCGGGGCCGCGGGAATGGGGTTTGCCGAGCCCGCGCCCGGGAACCCGCGGGAAAAGCCTCCGGGAGAGGTGCCGGCCCGGCCGGGGGGACGGGGACAGCAGCGCCTCCTCTCCTGAGCGGCATCAGCACCTCCGGGCACGTTGGGCCGGGCTCTGAACCGCCCCAAAGCCTCCGGTCGGCGGGGATACACACAGCAGTGCGCTCCTGCGCCGCCACCGCGCTCCGAGGGGAGGGAGAGGGAGGGTTTGCTCCTCTCGGGCCCTTGGCTTCAATCCTTTCTGTTTCAGTGAGGAACGGAGACCAGGAACCCCCGGGGTAGGAAGTGCATGTGAACGCCCAGTGCAGGCGGAAGGGAAACAAAAATATTCTCAAAGTAAAAGGCTGCTGTGGGTGCAATGACACTCCGGGCTTAGCCGGAGTCGGTTGGTGCTTGTGTTGTTGTTGGTTTTATTTGTTTGTTTTGTTCTGGTTTGGCTTTTGATTTATTTTTTCTCCTCAATAATTAGGCTGTGCAAATTGCACCAGGATGTGTTTTTGCTTTACCTGCAGAGGAAGACTGTCCTGCTCTAGTTTATATCCAAAAGCTGTATTTGCAGGATGCAGGGAAATAAACCAACGCTGTTTTAATTTCCATCCGGGATTTCGCAGAAACCAGGGAAGGCTGGAGCTGTACTCCAGAACTCCCGTACACCTGGAGCAGCCACATTACTCAAAAGAGTGAACATTTTGTGCAAGAAGTCATCGCCAGCTGTGCATAAAACATACTCGTGTCCAGACTTGCTCTCCGTGTGCCTTGTGACGTGGTTTTTGCTTTACGAGACCCAGCAGCAATCGGGCAGCTGGCAGCCCCAGCCAAAAGCTCACTGCAGCTACACAGCCCTGGCTTTGTGGCTGAACCACTGGCAGAAAAACTCTTTGGGCAACTGAAGCACCTTTATTCTGCCAGGGTTAAAAGCAAACATACTTGCATTGCAGAACTTGCCCTCAGGTGAGATCAAAACTGTATGTGGTTTCACAACAGAGTTAAAATAGGCACAGAGTGGTCTCATGCCAAGTCTAAGGCCTCCCCTCCTGTAACACAGGGAAGTAAAGGAGGGGGAGGAATTAACATGTGAAGGGAAGGAAGATACAGTCATAGTCCCAGTCACAAATGCAGAGCAGCTACTCCTGTTCAGGTTACCATTATTCGAATGGTAAAGATAAGATAAACATGGTAAATAAATGCATTTGGATTTTCTGATTAACCTCTGCAACTCCTCCTGCAGAACATACACCCTGTGCTGTGAGGGCATGATTACCTTCACAACAAACACTGGCTCTTACAGATTCCCCTGTCACCAAGGCCTGTGCACAACCTCATCCTGTCCAAGAAAATACCACACCACATGCTTAATTTGCATCAGCCTCAGTGGGATTCACAGCAGTGCTTACCTTGCTGAACAGGGAAAGGATTATTCATATTTAATCACATGCAGATTGCAAGCCATCTTCTGCAAGGACCTGACCTCCAAGAAGCTGCTAACACCTCTTGTCAGCAGAAAGCCTGAAGGAGAAACAGCGGAACAAGATAAACAATCCCTGAAATACCAGGGGCTGCAAGAGGATGTTTTAAATCCCATTATTTATGTGAAAGTAAATACTTGACCAGGCTCACAGGGTCAAGAGCATCTCCTAAGAAATGCATGGTCAAACCACAGAAGAGCAACTACTGTTATGGACACAACATCAAACCCACTCTGTTACTGCTCTCACTTCAGGAATTTTCATGGAAGCAACCCTCTGACAATCTGAACTCATTTCCCTTGCTGGTGGCTGGTGCTTGTTTCTGCTGGCATACAAAGACACAAGAATTGTGAAATATGTAGTCAGGTGCTACTGCAGCCTGTGTGCCTCATGGCACTTCTCCAGGCCCTAATAATCAGAATTAAAGAGAGCTGCTGAAAATGAAAGCAACTTCCACAATTTATTTTTTCAAACACAAACAGCAATGCAGACAGGGTTTTCTGGAGCCTCAGAAGCACATGCTTACATGATGACACTTAGTTCCAACTTACTCCTGCCTTGCCCCTCCCTAAAGTTATTATTGTTACTTTTATTTAATTGGCACTAGACAGCACACCATGGTTTCAGAGACCATGAGCGGTCAGTATGTGGCTCATAACTTCCTATTATATATCCTGGGATCAGAGAACCTCTTCATTTCACTGAATTAACAGATGTATTTTCACAATTGTTACAACTCATCAACTACTACAAACCTTTTCATGCATTATTAATCCCCAATCACTTGCGGTCTTACGATAAAATAAGAAAACTCATTTTCTCTCAGGTTGCCTATCAAAACCAAACAATTCCTTTATGCAAAACAGATCATGCACATAACTGGCTTCAAGAAGTACTGCAGATTTGAGTCAACATTTCCCCAGCTTTGAAGTGTGTGCAGCAGGAGCTACTGTGACTATAAAAAAAATTATGCTATTCCAAACAATGAACACGATTCCCACTTGAGCACACGTGCAGAAAGAGCTCCTGTTGCTGCTCAAGGTTATTCACTGAGATTAGCAGGACTGAGCCTCTCATGAGCACCACAGAAGCCCCTGTTATGCTCAGATCTATGTGGGCCTGAGTCATCTCAGGAGAGAGTGAAGTCCGTATTCCATGTACACAGTCCATGCACCATTATCATTCTGCTACTTGGCCATGGTCATGAATCCCTCACAGCACGATGTATTACTCAACAAAGCAACTCCAGTTGACAAACTATCAGCAGTTGATGAGGCCATTTCCCCACCCCCTAAGTGGAAAAAAAAGTACCTTACAAAAGGAGAACAATTCAAAGATTTATTAAGCAGCATTTCCTACCCACACTCACTCCTAGCTCCCCATCTGGATAACCAGTGCTTGGGGAATTTGTGCTCTGCCTAATATTGGAGAACTTAGTGTTGTGAAAAACAACATACCAGAAGATTTTGTAATCCTTTCCTTTCATAACCACTGGGGGGAAAGAAGAAATGGAGATTTTTAGGCAAACAGATTTTATAATCTTGATTAAAAACACAACAGACAAAAAAAAAAAAAAAAAAAAAAAAAAAAAAAAAAAAAAAAAAAAAAAAAAAATCTTGAGTCATTGAACCACACAGGAAATGCATAACTGAATAAGCTCAGAACCTGACTCAGGATTTTTAAATTCTGACACATAAAAAACAGGACTTTACTGACTGTGTTTCAAATTCATCTTAAGCTTAAAAGCTGTCAACTTTATATTAGCTTGGAAGAAAACAGATGGATGTTGTTGCCTTTTTTAAAGATTGAAAAGGCTCCAGACAAACTGAAAAACATACCTATGCTAAGAATTTTTGCAGTTTTATTAGTAAAACAGGAGTCAGGATTTGTCATTATGTTTGGAAAGGTGCCCACAGAAAATGCACAGTATTGGAAAATGAAAAAACTACATTAGTGACAAACTCTCTGGAGGCTGGAACACCAGCTGAAGTAGGAGATGGTGCACAGCAATGACTCCAGATCCATTAAACTGGACTGGTGCACCTGCAGGTTGCTATAGCAAGGCTCATTCACTTGGCAAATCACAACCTAATTACACACGACTGTCACAAAGCACTCTGGTGTCGTCAAGCATTTTTCAGCCTTATGTCCTTATCTGGAAACAAATGAGATTGAAGCAGTCTGGGGGTACTCTGTAAAACAAAAAAGGAAATACAGTCGGCTTGGAACCAAGTGCAAAGCCAAACCATTACAGAACAGAAGGGACCCAGAAAGACTGCAAGAAGCTTTACAGATGAGAAATAACACTGCCACAAGGTAATACATACACTTGGTAAACTGCTTCTTACAAGAACCTGGCACATCCAGTGCTACCTGTCCCAAGATTTGCAAGAGTTCTCACCTCATTTTTTTTCAGCAGATTGAAAAACTGTCATGCTGATTCAGTCCCAACAGGAATTTCTCAGAGGCCAAGTCCTAGCCTGCCAATTAGGATATCACACATCCAAGTATAAGCATTCATTACAAGCAGTTGACAGTCAGCTTTGCCAAAGTACTAAAGTTACTCACACTCATTTAAGTGGGCATCTGACAAGGTTTGTTTGTCAGTTTTAGCGTTCAAAAAAAACCAAGGAAATTTCTTAGCGTCTGAGTAACTGCTCCTGGATTTGCTAGGGAAAAAAAGAAAAAAAAAAGTCGTTGCTTGTTTCCCACAGCCCAATTAAGGATCCATGTTGTGCTCTAAGTGCCAGCACTCAGCACTGCAGCTGCTAAAAGACTATTAAATCAGAACTAGATTTTTGACCCTAGAGTTACTACTGTCTTTACTGTATCATGCCTATTATTTGCACAAACTTCAACAGACTTCATCTGCCTAAAATCTATTTTTTAAGGAGCTAAGTTACTTCAGATCATTTCTTTCTGCAACACTACCATTTAATGATAGTCCTAAAAAGGGGGGAAGGGAAATGGAAGTCTCTTAAAATACCACACCATTACATGAAGTAAAAAACAGGACTTACCCCAGTGGTGCATTCCTCCTGAATTCCCCTTGTGAATGCTTGTCTTCTCTGATGCCAGATCTGTATGTGCCCAAAGTCTGACAGACCAGGGAAGATTCCCCTAAGGTCTGACAAATAGCAAGAGCTATTACACATAAGGAGATTCATGCTCTGTTTCTCACAGAAAACCACAAGGCAGTAAAAGCCCATGTGTAGTCTCTAGCAAGTTACCCTCTGACATAAGCCTGGAAGTTGGTCTCCAAATGCTGCACACTGCAGCATGTTCTCCATGAGCACATTATTCTACAGGACAGCACCAGTCCTGTGTCCCTGGGGTGGGAATTAGCAAGAACCTTAGTTTTAAAGCAGATTCTCTGCAAAACAATCTTATCCAAGTTTTCAAAAACTTGGACATTACAAATTCATGAAATGAAGTAAATTCTTCACCTGAAAGAGGGGTTATTATTTCCTGCTGTGAATTACTTCAGTTTCAGAGAAGCAGTGAAGTACCTTGGTATACAAGAGTTTGTTCCACATTTTAGGTACAACTGCACTGTATTGGCAGGGAGTCTGTTTTGAATGCATGTTAGAATGCAAGATCACATAATTTATAAAAGCCATTTTACTCAGCAAGAGCTTAAATACCAGGAGAGCAACTAAAGCAAGACTGCTGATCAGAGCTGGCAGCTTTGCTTTCCTTGAGAACTCAGTCACTCCTGTGATTAGATTTCTAGACTGAGGCTATTAAGGATCCCCAGGCTACCTTCAATTCTCTACAGTCAGGAGCTGTTCCAGTGCTTGATCTAGCATTTCACTGTGTTTCACCATCAGCTTGCACTTGCTGCTATATAAAGTCGGAGCCCATTTTTAAGTTGCCAGGATGGAAAGTCCTACTGTCACACTAATACTAGAGCTGGTCTTCAGTTCCAGCTGATTCACCCCAATTTATTTCAATTGACAAGGAACTGGATACAAAATAGAAGTACAATTTTCCTGGAAAATGGCAAGCTACCTGGCTAATTCCTGCAATGAATAAGTCTGGACAGAGTGAAGATTTACCTGAACTCATTAGCTGCTCGGCATTTCAAGCTGAGCCGTGAGTGCTGACCAGTACTAAGTTGAGGTTAGTACATTACAGCAACAGTTGGGCATTCTGGCACGCATCAGGAAGGAGGAACTGCATCCCTTTGCCACTGCTGTCACAGTGTGGTGACCAAGAAGAAAACACACTCACTAGAACTGTGCCAAAGCACAGTCTGCTGTTACTGATTCTACAACCCTGACAATCTCCTCTGGTTTGCATTTAAAGGTGTTTTGCCCTGTTCCAAGTGGGACTCAGTATTAAAGGGTGCAACTTATCAAAACCACTGCTACGGAGTGTACTTCAACAGAGAAGACATTCTCATTGCAGCACCTCCCTCCACATGGGACTAAAGCTCTCCCAGCCCAGTGAATGAAAGCACAAGAACATGTGACTGCCTCCTGCAGCACACCCTCCCCACGTGACAGCATGTGCTGATGTGTCTGGTGAAGAGACCACAACTCCCTTTAAATTACTTACTAGGCCTTCCCTGTTACATGCCTTGGCACAAGTCTCCCTTTTCCTGCCTGGCATTCTCAGTTGTCAGATTAAGAAACCTGATGCTATGAGTGGTAGTGTATTACTACCAGCCAGTCCCCACACCCAAGATAGTAAGACTAGAACCACACGGTGGATACTGCAGTTTTACATTTATAATTGGACTTTTATAATATTCAAGATTAGCACAAGATTCATAACCATAAATTATACATTGTTATCTAAGTACATAAAACGTTAATGATACATGTATTTGAAGTGGCACAAAGTAATAATACATCCCTGTTGGCATTCTCAAAGGAAGAGGTGGATGATGGACACGCTGTTGATCCTACTGCAGCATAGCAGAACTGAGTCAGTGCACCCTGGTCACGCAGGTGGTGCTGACTCTGCCCACCAGAGAGGGTCAGAACACGGTGTGGCAGGAAGCCAATGCCAGAATCAGTTAAAGGTGCAAATAAAAAGTCAGGATTATGGCCCTTCCTACTGCCTCAATATGGTAGCAGTGTGTCGCCCTCCCCAACCCTGACGCTGTGCTCTTGCATCTCCAGTGCTTTGGCAGCCCATGCACACTCCTATGTTCTCTTGCCACACACAGCTGAGGTTTGTTTTAGTACCATTTAACGTCAATAAGTAACATGCTCTCTTCTTGTTAAACAAAAAGGATCTGGGAAGTGTTTGCTCTCTGGCATGAGATTTATTTTCTTCAAGTCTCAGATCTACTCCAGAAAACAGAGAACAGACCCCAACAGTATTGAACCCCAACAGCATTGAACTCCAACAGCATTATTGTCCAGAAAAGGAAACTTTCCCAATATTCCTCTAAACATTCAGAGCACAAATATTAGAAAAGCCCATTTTCTTTTGCACATAAGAATGCAAATAAAATGGGGCGGTCAGATGTACAAGCTTTCAACAATTCATTATTAAAGAGATGTTTCATTGAATTGTTAACAACCCTGCTACTTCTGTAGCTTCAGCTAAAGCTTTAACAACTTGGTGCCAGGCAATTTCCCAGCTGCCTTCAATGGGCTTTTCAAAAGAAATAAAATTATGCTCTCTTCCCCCTGGCCTCAAGTAGTTATTGCTATATGAGTTAGTGAAATAGTGCCTTAACTTCAGACAAGAGTCTCACAATGTCATTAACAAAAGCTGCCTTCCAGAGGTTGAAATGTAACCGGACAATAATCAATAAATAACAGTAACAGGCATCCTGCTGAAGTCTCCTCACTGAGCTGGGCAGCAAGTGTGTTCAGCCAACAGAAGGTCATCTGTGCCTTGTACACTTCTTGGAGAAGTTAAAAAGGGACGGGAAGGAAGAGAACAGAGACAGTGAAGGTCTGTCAGAGAGCTAGTTACATATTGAAACCATAAACAGGCGGCTGGGTGAATCCTGGTGCTGTGTATCCATATGGGAAGTTTGCCTGGGGAGGTACTGCACTGGGGCCTGCTGTTAACATCAACTGCTGGCCTAGAAAAGCATGAGACAAAAAGAAAGTTAGTTTATGATCCCAAGATTCCCCCTAATGCTAGTTGTACTGTGTAATAGGACTATTAGGCTTTAGCTAAAAATCAGCCCCTGTGCAAGCACACACCAGCAAGTCACACTATTCCCCAACATGTGCCATGGAGTGGGCACCCATGCATCTGCTCTTGCTACCAGGAAGCTACAAAGAGCAAGGCAGGACTCAGAGGGAAGATGAGTATCAATTGATCTTGAGGTCATAATAAACACGGCTTGTTTTGAAGAGACCATACTGAAAGCCAAACTGGTATTATTTAACCCATGCATGGTCAGATCTAAAGAATAAAGCAATTCAAGCAAATAGTTAGGTCTGTTAGGTCTCACAGTCTGGAGGGTGCTGCAAAAGGTCTGAACACACCTCGACAGATTTGTTTTCGTCACTAGGACCACACATGCCTCATGCATCTGTTAAATTCAGGTTAACATTTACATCAGACAGTGAATCAGTCACATCCTTCCCTTACCAGCCACTTCTAGGTGCTTGAATGCCTCTTCAGAAGGGCTTCTAAAATAGCATCACACTTGAAGACAGCCATGGTGTTTTGGCTGCACATGTCTTAAAATGCGTGAGCTAGAAAACCAGTCTGCCTTTCTACTTGGAAGAGCAGAAAGCAGACACATTCCTCAGACAAGAATAAGAAGAGGAATTTTCACGCTCTGTAAGTTATTCCTGGAGTTGGCAACACCTTGGTATCCCCTGTCCTATTACCATACTGAAACATGATTCCTAAAGTAGAGATCCGAGCCATGTAAGAGGAGCAATACTTTAATCTGAAGAGCAGAAGTACTGTAAGAGTGAGATGTCACTTCACCAACTTACACAGTTCATTGAACAGAGACAACCATCTCAATTACTATCTAGTTGAAACCAATTTTCTTGGATCCAACATGATCATGTAAGCTGCCTTCACAAAGATTAACAACAGGTAATCAATTAAAACCTACCAAATACTATTGGAGTGGGTTCAGTTACTTGTTCCTCTTCTTTTCTTAGGCTTTCAGAAGCATCAAGTTTATCCACCTACATTGAAGTGAACAGGAGATTTATGAAGGTCTTGTCTAGGAATTGCACCATTGTGTGAAGCTTTTCATGCCTGGTACTTCAGCTAACAAGTGCTCCTTTTTAGTCCAAGTTGGAGACTACAGAAGTCTGCCTATTCCCAGCAATCTTTGTTGTAAAACTGACTTCCCAATTCTTTTAGGTGTATTGCAATAAACGGCAGCTCTCAAATGCAGATGAGGTACTCATTACCTTCAAAGGAAGCATCTTTTGGGGCCCTAGTCACTGGTAACTATGACCCACAACTCAAACCCAATAGAGTGACCATCATCTCAAATGGGCCTAACCTACATTTACCTATTAACCTGCAATTCCTCTCCCTTTAAGTGACACCTCACAAATATTTGCAAATATTCCAGCCCCATGAAGTTTGATCTCATCTAGGACTACAGCCTAACCTGGCTGCAAGGTACTGTTTTAACCATACTGTATTCACAGAGACTTCTGCTAGAGGAAACTCTAGGACCATCATGGGAAGTGGTCTAGTAGCATCAGCTTTATGCAGATCTCAGTGCTGTGCCAAATAAAGCTCTGTTAATGCTAAACGAATTTGTGGAACTGCTACAGTAATGCAGGAGCCCTAAACACAACTTTGCTTGTGGGTATGGAAAGCAATCTGAAGAGCAACAGTACTTTCCTCCTCAGGTTTAACAAGTTTTATCTTCCAGAAGAGAACCAGAAGAGACTGAAGACTACAAAGTCTAAAAGTCACACAGCTTCAAATCCTGGTACAGGCAGTACTAACATCCTGGGCAAAACGACATTTAGCCCAATGTTGTATTTCAGCTGTTCCTCATCTTCCTTTCCCACTGCAAGAATCACATCTGGTCTGAGAACTGCTTCAAGAGAGGTCTCTTACGCTTTAACACCATATCTGGGTAACATCTCTAAACAGTTTCTGCAACTTAAATTGACAACCTGAGTGGCAGCAGGTCTTTTACTAGTTCATTTATAGCTGTCAGCCTAAGCTCTCCAGCGTAACACTAAATATTGGTATTAAAAACGCTATCCAAAATGACTATGGATCAAAGCAACTGAGAGCTGCCCATTTTCAACCACCTGTCCTGTTTATCCCCGGCCTCGGCTCTTGGGTTTGCCTTTCCCTGGCGCTGTCCTGCCGTGGCTCCGGCCAGCGGCGCGGTGCTGCCCTCAGCTGGCGAACAGCAGGAATGCCGAGAGCAGCCGTCCCCCACAGGCGAAGGAGCAGCTCTGGGAAGGCCAGATCAGATCACATCTGCTCTGCTGCCTAAAACTGATTCTCGAAGTTTCCAGGTGAGTGTCATTATACTCCACGTGCCCGACCCCTTCTGGGACAGAGGATATTCTGTGCTTTAACATTTTTTTATTATGCAGAAAAGATAGGTAAGTTTTCAAAGATCTACACACTCCACTGAAACTAGTCTATTCTTTTGTGTTTTTGAAGTTAGTTACATGACAATTTTAGACATATCACATTTATAAAGCCCATTCTCCAATTCCATGTTTTGCAGTTAATTCAACAGACTAAATTAGTTTCACTGTAAACCACTTTCACCATGCAGATTTTCCTTTTGGCAAGTTATCCCATATTTAGTACACATGATTACTTGTAAATCCAACCAGCAGTTTAAAATAAATGATTTTAGACCTAAACCTCACATGGAAGAGTTCAGGTAAACTTGTGTGGCAAGTTTCTACTGAGTGAAATACGAGGAGATGTTTAAGATCTGTGCAAGAAGTTAACAGAAGCTCCATAGCACTATTCAAACTCACCATGATGCCTGAATTATTGCACACTTCGGCAATTTACAGTGCAATTTGTCCTTGGAACACATCTAGTTACATGGCAACTGCTTTTCTTTATGAATAGCATCCTCCATGCCAGAAAATAACTAATACACTGAAAAGGAGCTCCAAGTAAAGCCCTCCTCAAGCACTCGTTTTTGTTTCTCATGAAGAGGAGAAGAGTCTGGTTGGATTTTCAAGTTGCTTGTGAATAGTTATCCTTTTAGCATTAGAAAGTGAACAGGAAATGAGTTAGAGCTAGATTACACTGCTCTTCTGGCAGAAGCTACAGCTAGATTCCTGTAAAAGAAACCTAGGATATTGAGGGACACAAATAAACACAGAGAGTTTGAAATCAGAGTGTCACCTTATAGAACAGTCCATCAACCTGCAAGAAAATTCAGAGGGGAATACTTAACATGACTTATTAGAAGCAACCTGAAGCAGTCACTTTTACATTGCTCATTTCAATGAAGTTCTTTATTGTGATGTCCTATGCAATCCTACGGCCTTCCAAGGCAGAACCTTAGCTTGGTGTCTTAGAGCTGTTTGAGACAAACATTTCAGGACCACACATGATCAGAATCTCTCTTCCCTCAGCTCAGGACCAGCTCTTGGTATCAGTATTGTACAACCAGACTATGCATCTGAAGTTCTGTTTTCCATTTAAAAAACCAAACCCCTTCAATAGTCTACTCCTATGGCTGATACAGGAAAAATGGGCACTATTAGTTACTCAAAAGCCCTATGCTCTTTTTACTCTAGGAAATAAGGGGAGTTTATTTTCATAGTTACACAAAGATAAAAGGGATATATGGGTTGTCCTCACCAAGTTTTCAGTTCATCAGCTGTGGTGCTGCTCTGAGAAGCACAGTTGCTTATGTCTACTGCTAAAAGCAGAAGTTTAACTAGACCTCTTCAAGTGCCAAGACATCTATTTATAAACTTTGCTAGCTAGCCTGGAGTGATGAAACCTACAGAACTTCAAGAAGACTTCCTCTATGAGGAATGGTAATATTCCAAATACATACAAAGAGCTCTGGTTTACATAATGCTAATCATACAGCAGACTGTATGTAGTCTTAGCTTTTTAGCCTATGCAATACTCACTTTGGTAAGGTATTCTCTCATCACTTGGATGAAATAAGGCATTGCAAAGTCCATGATGTTATGTCTCCATGCCAACTCAAGGACTACATCTGGGTGCAGCAAGTCATAGCATGTGAAAAGGCAGGCTGCAAAGCACTCCTGCTTGCCTTCTTCCAAGAACCATTGGAGCAGCTTCTCAGCCAGCTCTGCATCTTTGGACTCTGCAGCATACTGCATAGCATCCTACAGAACAGAACAACAGTTAAGCTTGACCCTTGCCTGTCAACATCTTGCTCTACATCTTACATCCATGTTTTTACTAGCTAGATAAGCCAGGTATTTGACATACCATGAAGTTAGTCTTTAACAACACCAGGCATGCTTTGTAGGAGGCAAGATACCACACGCAACAACTCTGAGGCAAGCAAGATACTTTATTAACATCATCCAACAGGTTTCCTACACACTATTGCACAAATTGGCCTGTAAGGACTCACTACAGGCTTGAAGAGCATACCAGCATAATCACATTTTGTTTGTACCCTTACAAGAGCCTGTGACTTAAGTTCTATGGAGAAGGTTCCATATAGATACATGTACAGATGCTACTGATTGACACAGACAAATCCCCAGACACAGGACAACATTATAAAACTAGATTTAAGACATACACTTGAAATTGCAATCACTTCTGCTTTAAGAGTCTTTTCTTCAAGTGAAGGACTCCTAATTAAAACTCCAGATTTGAAACTAACAAACATTGATTATCCATGAGATTTATGCAGTGTCATTAACTCACCTTATACAGACGGTCTTTCTTGCACAGCTCCACACTCTGTTTCCAGCGGTTGTTACCCTTGTACAAGTACGCTGCAATACGCCTAAATTCAATTAGTTCATGCTTTTCCAGACGCTGAGCCAACGTTATGTTATCAAAGTTGTCATAGGCATCAATGGAAGCTCTCAAACCCTGTTTGGGAGAGAGTTGTTACACATGCTTCCAGATGGCAGCAGGTGAGAAGTAGAGAAGCAGCTAAGCACAGTGCACAAGTGTTTCAGTTCTGTCCCCCTGGATGTTGATACTATGGCCACACCTTATTTACCCAAGTGTTTCATCCACCTCTTCAAAGGGTATTTTCTAACGAAGCAAGATGCTAACTTGGTCATACTGGCTCCAGACAAAAGAGCTTGTTACCATTAAGAGACAAAACATGTTTTCAAATAGCAGGCAATGGGGCCAAAGCAAATTTATTTACAGAAGTGTTGCCCACTGAGTACACACCTGATACTGACCTTTGTGAGGTCTGTTCTGAGAAAAACAGTGGCATCTGTGGCACCTGCTTTTTTGCAAATCAGTGATGTCTCAAGACTCCTGCCTGCTAGGGGTCTGACTGCACACCCTCTCTCTGTTGCATTGGAGAAGTGTTATCTTCTACTCAAGGACATTACTGTGTCAGCAGCTTTTTTGTTAGAGAACCATCCCTTAGGCTTAGGGGCTCACCTGGAAATCTTCCTCTTCTGTTAAAAGGTTGTTTAGAGCTTCGTTAACTCCTTTGTTGTTGTGGTTCTGGACTGAGCGCAGATAAGGCTTTACTAGAAGTAGCTGATTAACCTGGAAAGAAGATGTGTCCAATACAAGATTAAGCACAGCAATCCTGACACTGCATTCTCCTGAAACAGGTTCCCATTTGTTATTATGAGAGTTTGTGCTTATTGTTAAAACATTTCTCTAGGCATCTTGTACGGCCAGGAGTAAAATTAAAAGTCTCCAAGGCCAGTTACACAACTCTTCCTGCATTTCCCATATCAAGCCAGGACTGGGCTGCTTCTTTGTCCTTTATACTGGAGGCAAAGCTACTCAACAAATGTTAACTCTGTTTTCCAGCCAGAGCCTGGAGTATCTTAACTTGAGCAATAGGACTTTGTTGACCTATGCTTTCCCAAACTCACCTTTGAGAAAAAATTGACTGTCCTGGTGTGATCCAGTCGTGGAGATAATACAAGCAGGAGATCATTGATCAGCAGAGGTTTGTAGTCTAAGTAGAACTGCAAGGCTTTGTAGTACAGCTCAACATTGGCCACCTGCATGATCAGACACTAGTTAGTACTTCAAACAGAGGTAAGATGAAGGTGCTTAGTTTGGACCACTTAACTCAGGACAAAGTTTATATGACTCCTACTAAACAGCTTCACTCTCCTTCTAGAGGTCAGAAGTCTTACACTTAAGGAGAATTCTTACTCAATCTTCTGACTGCTTCTTGTACCATCTGCTTCTAGACAGTGAAACCACAGGCTACCAGGACATTACAAACCAATTCTAATCTGTCCACTGAAGAGGTCTGGCACAGGCAGCCCACTACAGTTAATACAACCATTTTTTGACTTCTGAAGCCAGTGAAGACTGTAGCCTTAAGAAGTCTTTAAATTGCTTCCTTGAAAGCCCCAAGAGCAGTAAGAGTGTACTCCATCTTAAATCTTATTTAAACTACTTCTCAATTCACTATTCTCTGCTGTACTCATGGGACTGCTCACCCCATTTCTCACAGTGAAACAGCTGGAAACATATGCAGAAATCTTCCAAGAACAGTTACAACCTCAGACTAAAACAGCAGTCAGCTCAAAGGTGTTAAGGAGGTTAGACCTATGATCCTGCACAACCTCTGAAAGCATTCTGTTCTAGCTGCTGCCACTCAACAGCAGAATGTGCTGCACAGCAGAAAAGAAATAGTGTAAGATCAGATTAATTGTGTTAAATTGATCTGAAGTTGTTTTAAGTACAGCAAAAAAACTGAGTAGCAGCTTAAGCAAACTGTTTTCTAAACAGCAACTCTGTTGTGCATTTCTGTCTCTGTCCTGAAAGGAGCTGTTGGCACTTTGCTTCAGTTACCAAGTTACTTACCTTAGCAATTATGTCTTTAAACTGGCCTTCTTTCCAGGCATCAGTGGGATGATTCATCATAGTAATTATTGCATTGTCATACTCCTCGTACTTGTCATAGAGGAATACAAGTTCTGCCCAGAGATGAGCCTGTTCTGCAGCTCTGAGCACCTAATAAAACAAACAAAAAAATGAACCAGGTTTGATTTGCTGGCTGCTTCCCACCTTCACTTGCAGCTACTTTACTGCATACCTTTGGAATATTAACTCTAGACCAGAAAAGCTCTAGATGTTCCCTCATTTTCTGAGGCTTGAATTTGGAGTATAAGATGGCAAGTTCAGTAAACATTCCCATGTGAGCACGCTCTAGGCCCAAAGCAGCTTCCAAAAGGGCAATCAGTTCTTCAAAGTAGCCACGATCCTGGATGTTAGGAAAATAAGGATTAATAAAGCTTGCTAAAATACACATTTACTTAAATACAATGCTTTGATTTTCTCTTTGTTGAAAGTGCTTAGATTTTTGATTCCAATGAGGCGAGAGAATTATAAAAGAAGGCACAATAGAAACTATTACCTTTCTATTTACTACAGAAAAAATGCATGTCTCCACTAAGAAATGATGATAGAGGAAAAATGAGTTTAAATATTAGTCCCCAGGGTATTTTTTTTCTGTGACCACTTTATTAGCAGATACAAGTATGCAGTACAAGTCTTCTAGAATATTAATAGTTACCTGATAGTAACTGATCAACTCCTCAAGTTCATCAGCGTGGATGACTATGTGTAAGCCACAGATCTGTGCCAAGCGGAATTCTTTTCCATCCACACAGGCGAAGCAGACCTGTCATGACAGTCAGCAGATAGTTAAGAGCTTTACCAAATTTGAGGTTTACTAACAGTTCCAAATAGGTATTTCCATAACACTTGTTCTAGAATTAAAATCTACTAAAATTTTAAGTTACCTCCTTCCAAGTCCTTGTGCTATTGGCTTTGCGGCCACTGTCCACTGCGGCCTGATACTCTCCAAGGTGCACCAAGGTAGAAGCCAGGCGAGCAAAGTTGGACACGTTGTTATAGAGAAGTTTTGCTGCTTCATACATCCCCTCTTCGTAACAGCGATCACCAACCTGAATGAGGAGTCCAAGGTAAACAAGGGTAGCACCAAGAATGAGGGGTCAGCTAAGCAACAAGTCACATTTGGAAACTGGATCAAGACATACCTGTTGTATATGGGCATTATTAGGGCCACTAATAAACTCCTCCAGTTCTGACAGACGATTAGTTTTTGCCAAAGCAAAAATAAGTTCTGTCTCTACATAAGACTCTCTAGCCTTCTTCCTGGCCATCTGTAAGAACTTGACTAGGTCCTCCCAATTATCTGGAAGAGAGCAGAGGTATGTAAGGTCCTGTGTTTAGTCATTCTGTATTGTTTACCTTGCCCACCTTAGGGACAGTTTTCACTAGCAGGCTCAAGGCTCTCCTTCACCACGATAGTAAGACATTTGCACTTGAGTTATGGAATTCCCTGTCAACACCAAGTCACCTTCAGGTAGGACTGGACTTCTTGCTACTGTTCTGCAATCCAACTGGCAAGCAATTCTGACACATAAAGCTAAATAAATACATTATACCTAGTGATATTTTAGATAATGGTCCAAATTATCTCCATAAAGAGATCTATGTTTGGTGTAGCAAAACAGACAACCTTGTTGACCAGAATCTCACTCAACATTGACTCATCCATTCCATATACTAACTGTTCCCATTTCCTTTGAAACAGAATTTGTGAGTCTCAATAGTCCCTGCTGCACAATGTAAATGCAATAACCTAGCTCATATCCAAGCAATCTGAAGTTGAAGATGCTTTGCCTTACCGTTTCTATTAGCTGCCTGAACGACTTCCATGTAGGCAGATGGATCATCTGCCTTTATATAGGAGTCAATGGCTTCCTTCACCAAGTCCTTCTGGAGCTGTGCTCTGGCCAGCTGGCTCCACACTGCTGGTTCATTACACCTCTCTGCAAATTCATAAGCACGATCTAGGTTGCCAATGTGCTCAATCAGCACCTGTTTGAAATTGAAGTTCCAAGTTAAAAACTGAAGTTTTGTAATGCTGCCCCTTGTAACAGAACTCTTCCTTCAAGTGTATACACTGCTCTGTGTAAGCAATATGAAGCTAACTGCTCTTAGAACAGCCATTTCTGTCCAGGGAAGCATTCTACACTATCATTCAGGAACCACACCTCACCTGAATTGCTGAAGTATTGACATCAAATTTTCTGAATATAGCAAAGGCTTCCTCATATAGCTCATTACTGATGGCAATGTTTGCAATATCTGGGGCATCATAATTATCCAGCCGATTGATGTATTCCATCACTCGGGTGCGGTCAGCCTTAATGGCAGTCAGGATCAGCAGATTCTGGAGATTCCTTTGGTTAACAGAAGGCATAGGCTATAAGCAGTGCACAGCAACACCTGCTTAAGTGACATGGATTGTACATGTGAAAAAATAAACCCACTTATTGTCACTAGAAACAACATTTCATCCCCAGATTGAGAACCACTGACACTTATCTTAGAAAAGAAACTGCTTACCAATATTAGTGTTCTCTGTTCTCAACACATCACTGCAAATTGCACAGTGTGAACTGGCTCTGTTCTTCAAGCACAAGGCACCTTAAATTCTAGCTTTTCACCTTATTATAAACACTAAGAGTGCTTAGGTCTTGCAACCAAGAGGCCCATGAAAACCTACATCATTCACAACCTAAACAAAGGCACTGAAGAGGCTAAACTTGAGAATAAAGCCATCCTCTTACCTGTGTTCACTGAATACAGAATTATCCAAGACAATTTTTTCCAACAACTCAATCAGTTCATTTGGTAGATCAGCAGTCATGAAAGCTTTCACAGTTACAGAAACTTCCTCTGGATCCTGTGTCTCTGATAAAGCCGTTTGGACAACCTAGATTCAAAGGCAAGGAACTATTAAGTGTTTTCCCCAAATTAGTATTCCTGCATCTGCCAAGTTATTTGTCCAGTGAACTACAAATTAAAGCTTCAGAATGTTGAAAGTATTTTGATAAAGACAGCAAGAAACAGCTATTAGCTGTATTTTACAAAAAGTAAAGTCACATCATACGCCTGTGTGGGAAACAAATTCACTAGAGGAAGGTCATTCTCCAGGACAGAAAAAAAAAAAAAATCTTACTGGTAGCTAACTCTTCTGACCATGAAGGTTAGAATTACTACCTGCCACTCCAATTCTTACAAACTTCTATATGATGACATGGGGCTTTAAAGGACCTTGTGGGGGAAGAATGCTACATTAATGCTCCATAATGTTTCTGAGACACCGTGAGGTCTCCATACCCTCTAAGTTCAGCCTTTTTGCTGTACCTGGTCAATAAGCTGCCGCCTGAAGGGGTTATTTTCTTCCAGAACATTTGCCCAGAGCTCAGGGTCCTTCCTGCGCACCAGATAGCGAGCCTCGCTCTTAAACAGGGAGTTCTCATTGCACACCTGAAGGAGAAATTACAATTATTGGCATCATTGTTAAGGGTCAGTACCAAAAGACAGGTTTGGCTAGCTGTGAACTAGACAGTCTAGAAGACTGACTAGAACTAATTTGTGACCAATGCTGAATGCCACAGACAAGTTCTTACCCAACCTCTGATCTGGAAGGCTCATGGAGAAGGTCTGCAGCAGAATTCCTATAGCTTCTGTTGGTTTTGCCCAACACACAAACACTGACTGTGCCTTCATAGTAACTATTTGCTTCTGGTTGAAGTGAAGACCTGCAGAAGCCTGAAGAATTTAAGTTTTAAATCTAGAAAAGGGAGCCACTTGCCTGGGCAGTGCTAAGTAGTGAACTGAGGAATGGTGCAGGTGTTTAAGGCTAGAAGTAAGTTATGTATTTGGTGCCATTAGCTTTACACACATTTATAAGTGTTCAGAATAGCAAGTGGCTTGAATTCTCTTGTTAAGGTGTTAAGGGTACAGAATAAATGTGAAATTCCTTATAGGAGTGCACCATGGGAGAGTTACAAGTCATGATCCTATTCATACCACTAGCTTCAACTTCCAGCTACAAGAGTAGAAATCTGAAGGCCTAAGTCATCTTATAGTAACAGCTCACATTGCTAGTATCCAAGTAAGCTCATGGAATCTCAATTACTGTGCTATAAGCCAATCAGTACCAGCACAATTTTGCTTTATGCTTTACATTTATCAGTTGCAGGAGCTGACCCTTCTTTTAGGAGACAACAATATCTTGAGAATAATTCTTAAAGGAAGATCCTTTCTCCATAACCAGAAACACTTCCTCAGAACATCAGTTCTGGGAAGAAACTGGTACAGACAGACTTTAATGGTTAACTAGAATGGTAAAGTTTATCCCAGCAGTCTCCTAGCAAACAATTAACTCAAAGCCACCTTCATATCCTGAAATAAAGAAGACAAATGTAGCCAGCTCTTTTTTTAATAGCTATGGTGCAACTATTACTTAAAAATTAACCACTTCAGGCTGGAAAATCATCCACTTTCAGTAGCAAGCCTGGATTATACTACTACTCTAATGCTCACAGCTGAGGTTCTCTGCAGATACCAGTACAGAAGTGCAGGTAGGAGGAGAATGTTTTTCTCAGCAGCCATAAGCACTCCTGGCTTCATCTGACATTAACCTCTGGTGCTCACACTGAGACTAGAAAGTGGCTGAGAACCCTGAGAATTTCACTTGCCCTTGAAATTCTGAGGGATGTTCTAAGAACAAGCTTAAAGATAGGAGAGGAATGCTATTCGAGTAAGTCCTTGTAGTTAGACTGTCAATATTTATTTTCCTCATTTCTGGTTAAGTACTGGAGCAAGCAATCACAACAAAGGCAAATTACAAGTCCTGTTTTAGTTTCAGTGAATCTTTTCTTTCACTGTAGGGCCAGGCTAGAGGACAGCCTGTTCCTCCTGTTGAGTCTTCAAGGTTCAAAAAAACCCCCAACAAATTAACAAAGCTTTAATGGTAGGCATATTCATTACCTCGGCCTAATAAACAAATGAATTTCAAGCAGAATCAGTGTATGAAAGACATGGGTGGTACTTCAAAGTTCCAGTTATACAAATCCAGTTTGGATATATAGCATAAGCTCTTCTCATCAGCATAAAAATTACTGTCTCCACACAGAAGAATCCCACCTGCCTCAACTCCTGAGTGAGACTGCAAGACAGGATTCTGCAAAGTGTTAGACTAACAACCAGACAGGCCTCCACTTCAAGCAGCAAGTAGTTCTTTTAAGCATGTTTATAAATGCAGTTTTGCTAACCTTTATGAGTTCCAGATCACACTGTCCCCTCTCATAAGCAACGCAGGCCAGGTGAGGGTCCCTCTTTTCACAGTATTTGCCAACTACACGGCTGTCATAGTAAGGGTTCTCACGAAGGAAGCGCTCTGGATTGTTATTACTGTCAATGTAGATTTTGGCCAAAGCATTATGAGTCGCAGGTTCTTCACAACCTTCATGAATCCTTGATTCAAGCCACGGCAACAGCAACTTAAGCCTTTGAAGAAGCAAACATTTTAGGTTTATAAGTCAGTCTGAGGTATGTTTGACACCTACCACTCAGGCCTTCCCTTCAAGCAAGTCTGCTAGTCAGACTTAAAAGCAAACACAGACCAGCCAGTTATTTTCTAATGAGTCTTAAAATGAGCAGAAGCCAGATCTGCAGTTTAACATCTGGGAAGGTTGCAGATACCCCTAGTCTTACAATCTCTCAAGTCCTGTTATATTAGCTGGCAGTTCATGCTTAAAGCCATTTGTTCATTTAACAGGCAGTTAAAAACTAATTACAGAAGCTGCTGTGTGCCTGCAGCTAGACTGTCAAGACAGTTTGATCCAAATTTACTCCAAAGGCACATCCCATGGCTGGCTGTATGGAAGTGTTCAAAAGCCATATTACACATCATCCAGTGCTGTCAGGCATTCCTACACAACCCAAGCAATCAAAAAGACTGGCTAGCAAATTTGAACTGCTTTTCTATAAAAAAACACAAAACAGTATTAGTGCTTTATCATTTAACAAAACTGCATGCAGTTCAATCTGTGTATAGCAGGGTGAGGGAAGCCCAACACCGGTGCCTACAGATGGATTTTCATTACCGATTTCTTTTTTCCACTTCAGCCACCAGCTCATCTGTGGAGAACTGCCCTCTCACCACCATGATTAAGTTTTTGATGACATCTTCAGAACAATCTACATCAAGAAGCCCTCCAACCACTGCTGGTATACGGCTAGGATTCACCTAGAATAAGCCACCATCATTAAAATTAGTTATTAGCATTACTAATAATGCACCCTCAGTCTTCCACATGGGGAAGTTCTAGTTCAGTTTTAATTATGCTTCAGAGCAGAGAACTTTGAGTAACTAACATTTGCACATACATTCCAGGAATAATGTTTTTGTGATAGACAAAAGGCCTAATGAAGAGCCTCTGCAATGGGAGAGTGAGCAAAAAAGATACAATGACTATACTGTAGTCTGCTAACTAAGTTCCTTATAATGAAGTAAAGAGAAAGTCCTTACCTTCTGTACATAGATCTCAATATACTTCTGCAGATTATTGCGATACAAATAGAGCACCAGGTCATGAACAAAGTCAAACCGATCACAGACAATGATCAGAGGAAGCTGATCTGTGAGCTTTGCCTCCTGTATTTTGTGCGAAAGAGAAAAAAGCAACAAAAGATCATTCACAGCCATGCCAACTAAACCTTATTGGTGTTTCACTCCATTAGGAAGCTTTAGTTCTGCTGCTAAGCAAAATATACAGAAGACCCTTCAATCCCCTGGGCAGAATATTTACCTTGAGAAAGTTCTTCACTCGTTCTGGGTTATAGCAGTTACTTTCACGGCAGATTCTTTCCACTTCCTTTATCTGACCGGTCTTGCAAGCTGCCTGGATGTACTTGAAATGAACATCTGGATCCTGGCTAAAGTTTACAATGGAACCCAAGAAATAGAACAGTCCTGGAAAGAGTCACATGTGTTTAACATTGTTAGAAGTGAAGCAAGTGAAGGCTGTACAGGCTTCCGCTTGTGACTCAGTTCAGCCTTGCTGAGAGAGTAGCTTTCTGTCAACTGCAGGGAGAATCAGAAACTTCTCTCAGGATTCATCTTTATTTCTTATCTTTACTCAAGAGAGTTAAGAAACTATCTAGAACAAAACTACCCCTAAAACTCACCGCGGTGAGCTCACTTTCATAAATGTATCCTAAGATCCATGTGACAAGTACCTCTCCCATAAAAGCTACAATCCTTACTATTAGCTTCAATCAGTCAGTGCTTCCAAGTAAGCTGTTTCCCTCTAATACTGTACCTTCATAGCTTTTGAAAGATTCAAAAAGCTCCACAAGGGACTGGGTGCCCAGCTGTTCATGGTATTTAGAAGCAACTTGCACACAGAGTTGTAGGTTTTGCCTAATGTTGGCTGACAGCATGGCACGCAAACACTCCACAGAGTCTTCAACAGAGAGAGAGCCAAAGAAGTTCACAAGCCACTGCGAAGACACAGAAATTTTACTCAGTAACTCATACAGGATTTGACTGATTTCTAAGATGTGGCAACTAGACAGTTTCTACCCAGCTACTAGAGAGAAGTCTTCCCTGAACTAAGACCAAAGACATAGAAAGAAATACTCACTGTATTTACAATTACAAAAGTGCAGTTTGGAAATAATATTTGAAATGCCCACCTGGGAAACTGAGGTCAGATTTAAGCCACTATAAGTACAGATTACAATTTAATTGTTAACTGGACAAATGCTCTTGAATCACAGCTACTTGTGCTACTTCAGTAACTACAACCCATCTTATGGCAGCTGCAAAAGTGCTAAAGACTCTTCACATCACTTTCTTACTCTGGACAACACTTACCTCAGGATTCAAGAGGTGAGTATGAACAACTGCACGTTTAATATCATAGAGATCTGTGTAGTGTTCCAAAGCTCTCTGGAGCAAGCCTGCCTTTTCACACAGCTGGGCAACATGAGCACGATCATAGTGTGTAAACATTTGGTTTCCAAGAATGGCATCTGCAACCTAGGAGGTTACATTTCATATTCAGACTGTCAAGAGAATCACAGCAGCTTAGCCTACAAGTTGTTGAGAAGTCACAGCAGTGACTTACTTAGTAGACTTTCATGTTACTAAATGACTTAGAGATAACAGTATCAGACATCCTATTCTTGTACAAGTCCAGTACTGTCTCTCCCTTTTTGGAGGAACTGGGTCGTACCTGCGGGGCATGAATCAAATTCATTTCCAGGAGACGGGTCTGAAGGTGGCCTTCTGCAGGGCGGTTGTTTTTCAGGGCGTCCAACAAAAAGGATGTGCACTGCTGCAGAAGACTGTGCTCCATGAACACATCCACAATCTGTTGAGATTAGTCAAGTTAGAGAAGACATACATAGAAAAGACATATACACACATACCTTTTTCTGTGTATACAAAAAAAGCCTGGCTAGACAGGTGTCCTGGGGTGATGTTATGATACTGCATCCCCTATGTGCCACAATTCTAACTTGTCTCAAAGCGAGACAACAGGCTACCACAGCACCTAGCATGCTGCATTCCCTTTCATAGTATTACTATCATGGTAATAGAGACAAGTTTCATGTTTCCTTTTTCTCTAGAATGGAAGAAGTGCATTACTCTGAGCTACTATGCCAGACTTTACCACCCACTCTTATTTAGTTCTAACACAGCATGCAAAGCTCATCCCTTCTCTCTTGTTGGGATAGCTGCTAGAAGAACAGCCAAGATTTTTTTCCATGTAGCTTTCGTTATTTAATAATGCAAAATGTTCCCTTATTTCTCCATCCATTTAACAAGAAGTTGCCAATGGCAGCCAGAACTGAACTTAGGTTTAAATGTTCGTCTTACTGTAAATGGAAGAGATGTATGCTCCATTAAAGCCAACAGTACTACAGTAACACTTTAAGACTGTGCAGGTTTACTATGAATAAACCAGAAAGCTTCCACAAGAACTTGAGAACACACTTGCCTCCAAAGAACTCAATGATAACCAAACATGACTAGACTATTTAGTCACTCCTCTAATCAAGATGACAACAGATATGAACCAGCCTTACCCAGTCCCCAGAATGGTAGTACGCTATTCTCTCTGTCTAGAAAGAGACCAGTACACTTGTTGGAGGACTCACCTGGTTAATATTAGCCAGTGGCTCCTCATCCTGAACCAGCATCTGAGAGAACTGCAGACCTTGTTCTGGACTGACTCTCATCACACTTCTCAGGAGGAAGATCCAGTCTGGGGTGTAGCCAACCTAGAGATTTCAGAAACAGTCATGTGTATTTAGGAAGTGTCACACTTCTGTTGATTCTTCAGATTCTTTAGCATAGGGACTACAAACAGTTGTAAGCTTGCAGTGCTCATCCCCCATCTTCCAGGGATTCTCAGACAAAAACATTTCTTGTCTGTTGACACACAAATTCAGTATTCACCTACTTAGTAACTGAACTTGTGCCAGGACAATTCCCTGGCTATGTAAGAAAACTGCTTGGAATAAATTTTTCAACAGTCCTAAAGCCCTATTTATTAAGTCCTAAACTTAAACATGGACATTAGGCAATTTTTCTTTTTTTGTGGATTACAAAACAAAGTCTAAGGAATTTAGGAAGTATCCTGTCTTTATTCTGTAGAACAAGCTTAAGCCAATCCATTAAATTAATACTTCATAAAATTCTGGATGTTTTGAAGTTTATTTTTTGCAGACTTTTTAGACCATAGTAATACATGGCAATTTGCACAATGGACACATTAAACATAAGACAGAGTCTGCAGTTTGTGATAAATGACTTACCTTCTTAGCATACAGTACAATCTTCTGGAACTGACCAGTTTCAGCAAAGCACTGAATCACTTTGTTTGGCACATTAGCTCGAAGGTAGACGCTAAGTGCAAGGGTTGGGTCAGCTGTTTTCACCAAGTCTCCCAGCTCCTCTGAGCACTCCAGCTGAAGTCAGAAGTGGTATTTTGTCAAGCAGAAGAATTCAGAGATGTAGCATCAACAAAAGTATTGTTCACACTCACAAGGGAACAGAAATAGGCTGATGTCATGATCGAGCCTACCTTGTCTTCCTTCAGCCACTTCTCCAGAAGCTGTTTGCGGCCCTGCTGCAGGACAGGGCGACAGAGCTCCAGAGATTCAAACTTGTTCAGCTGTCCCTGGTCAAGCAATATTCCAAAATACTGCAGCAGGGGAGAGGCCTGCCCAGGCTGAGCTGGTACACTCTGGAACTTTCTAATTGTATCACTGGTACGTAGAATTCCCTGAACAGGCACAAGAGAGAGAAGTAATGTTTAATTAGTGAAGACTGAATAGCATTAGTAAAAAAAAAAGCAGGCTTTAAGGATAAACCGAAGCATCTACTGTTAAACCTTCAGGATAGAGACCATCAAACCAATGAATTTTTAGCAAGAAGTCAATGGCCAGAGAAAAGTCCAGTCTGGTTAGAGAAAAAAAGAGCAGCTATTCCTTTATGGGATACAGGGGAATGTGTTAGTCAGAACCCCTACCAAACTGCAGAGAACTAACACTGCATTTATGTTTTGAATGTCAAGCTCTGAAATGCAAGTGAGCTAAGAAATCCACTAAGCTTAAGCAAATTTACATGATTTCTAAGCTTTACCTTTGGAGTTACTTACCTTTGGTGCAGATGCAGCTACTTTAGCAGCATCTGCATAATTTCCTTGAGCAAAGAGTGTGTTAAACTTTCTGGCAAATAATTCCTCTGCCCCAGCTAGGTTACTACGTATAGCCATTCGCAGCCCCAAGTCAGGATTCTGGAGAACATTCGTAGCATAGTTCACTATGTTGTCTTCCTCAACACACACAGAAAGCACCTGGAAAGGACAAGAGGCATATTGAGGAGTACTGTCCTTTCCACAACCACTATGAAATACAACAAAATGGCTATGCAGCTCATCAGTGAAGGAGGAGATTACTAAAAAAACAAGTTCTTCTCCAAGTTAGCTCTGTACTACAAGAGATAAAAAATCAGATTAATCAAATTGTCACTTGCTCCCTTCCATGACATTTGTTGCATCAAGTCACTCATTACGTTTGTTACACTCCATTTAAGTCACTCATTAGGTTTGTTACATTCCATTTGAACTTTAGAAGGCTCAGAAACATAATGGTGGATTTGTTACCTGTCCTTTTTTGTTCACACCAATAATGCCTGAGGTAGGTTCGTGAGGAGCTGTGACAAAGATAGTATCAGCACTAATACGGTTCATGTAGATGCACACGCCAGACTCCAAATCATACATGTGGATATATCCATACTTCGTGATCAAGTAAGTAACACCATGCTTAATTCCAATCTGCCAAAAGACAGGTTTTTATTAGTCAAAACTAGTAAGACTGTAACACTTAGACAGCTGCCTTTAGCCTAGTCACAAAAAAGTACTGCAGTGACATGCCTTTGTACTGACACTAAGAACAAATATAGCTTCGGGCTTCTTCCTTTCAGACTCAAAAGCAATGAACAGCTTTGCTGGCCATTTGCAGGCAGAGCTCTGGTGAATAGAGAGGTTGAAGGGAAATTAAAATTCATCTGCAGCAAAGAACATACTCTTCATCCTAATAAGCCAAGCTAAGGAAAAAAGTTTGGGCATAATTAGCATTCTAGTCTAGATATGTCAGTACAAGTTTCTGTTCAGAAATACTAATGAGATAATCCCATTCTCCTCCAACAAAGCCTTACCCAAAGCACCAGCAGAATCTAAACTCATCTACTGAGTACTGAGTTTATTTGTCAAGTCACTGAAACTGGGGAGTCTTTCAAGCCAAAACAGTCTTCAGACATAGAAATACTCTCCTTTTGGAACAAATCTTTGGATGTTTTGTTAAATTAAGTCTTAAGCTGAAGTATAGAGCCACATGAATCCTGCCATGCATGCACCTTAGTTATGGGCATCTCTTGGTCTATTTATGAAGCTGGTCTGTTAGACCTGTCAACAGTCTTATGCTCCAAGATAGTCTGATTTTATGACAATTTCTAGTCCCAGACACATGCTAAGTGAAATTTGATCTGTGATAGCAACCAGCTCTGTTCTTCCCTAAAGAACTGCCCACTAATGCCCAAAACTGCCTTTTCTGTGCTGCTACTAGAGGAGGTATGCTAATATTCTTATCTAGCACTTGGAGTATTACTAGGAAGCTGAATAGCCCAAGTGATGGATACATTCTCCCTGAAGACACTGTCACGGGGTTTTTTCAGGGTCTGTTTCATTGGTTTGGGTTTTGTTGGTTTTTTTTTGTACAAGTTTTATTGGGGCTTTTTGGTTTTTATTTTTTAAAATACGGGAACAGTCTATATATTTAACCTACTGTTTTAATGTCCATGCTACCTCCCACAAACCCATTAACACCCCTCCCAGAACTAGGAAGAATAACAGCAAAGCACTATAAAAAGCAATCTTTACAACAGATGTCAGCTCCTTGCCAGGCTATAAAGCTCATTTTCTTGGGAGGGGTCAAACATTTACCTGCATTGCCACAGGAAAGTCTGTCTGTGCCTCAGGTGGGAAAAACACATCAACAGCTTTCTTAACAAATGGCTGATTTCCAGTAGCTGGCTGACCTACTTCGATTATGTGCAGCTAGGAAGAAAAGAGTTCATGTCACAAGACTGCCTGCAAGTACAGCCACATGAAAGAAGTTCCCTTCCTCAGATATGCTACTGAAGTCATCTGCCACATTTGGCCAACACAGTCTGGGGAGCTGTGCTCCACATATTCAGAATGTTAAGTTTTCTGGAACTTGATAAATTAAAACCTGGGAGAAGAATAAAAAAACCAAAAAACTCCACGCCTTCTGTGAAAGCCAACTATTCCTATTTGAGACAACCCATTCAAGATATTTTGAGTCAGACTTGTCAATTCATCATTTTTGCAGGACAAGACTAGAAAGGCCAAGGCATTTACTGTGGTGTTACCTCAGCCCTGCACAGACTGCTCAGCAGCTGTAGCATATTCAATGCCACTGAATTCCACATTCAGCTTGATGCAAACAACCTACATACGGCACTACAGGAACATAGCTGCAGACTTTACCTTGCCTCCTGCAGGACTCCTCACAGCAAAACAGAAGAGGGTAGAAGGTTTGGCATTTCCCTCTATTTTGAATTCTGCAAAAGCTGCTGCATGGCCTTCTATAGGTTGGGAGACTTTTCTATCAACTGAGTACAGCTGCATTGCACCAACCACACGATTTTGCTAGAAAAAAGAAAGGTCAGCTTTCAGAGATAAGATTTCAAATGTTTGTAGCAAGACCCTTAGGACAGTAAACTAAAAAACAGCAAATGCCTCTCATACCCTCCTCCAACACTCAAACAGAACTAAAAGTCAGGCTATTCCTACACAAAAGACAGTTTTGAATTTTTATTTACAGAAACCAAGGTTAAACTACAGCGGCTATTAAGTGAAGTGGGGCCAGGGCTCTCCCAATTATCTTCATAACATGTAGCTGCCAGGGAACTTACCTGTGCTGAAATTCCTATCAGCAGCAGCCATTTTTGGTGTTCATCTGTTCTGTAATTGATGATTTGGCAGCCTGCAAGACTAGCATGTCTATCAAACATCTTTTGGGGCTGTGATTCTCCCTCCATGCTCCAGTGGTACACTGCTGTCTCTGTCACCAAGGCAACTGTATTTACAGATATCCATTTCCAGAAGATCACTTCCTCTGCCATTGTGTGGGCTTTCATTTTACTTTTCATCTCAATGTTAAAGATCTGAAGTGTTTTCCCGGCTAGTATGATAAAATCCAAGAAACATCACAGATCAATTACCACAATGGCCATCCTGTAGATTGCCCATTTACAAGCACCCAGTTTAACCCACTGTTCCAGTGGTGTTACAGACAGGGTTAGTATCCTGTCACATCTCATTCTCCTTTGACACTTGACTCTTAACACAATCCCCTCTCCCCCCCCAATACTTGTACCATCCCCAAACCAAAAAAATCTCCTTATGGACACTCACACAGACATTCCAACAACTGACAAGCACAGACACTTTAATTAACTATAAGCTGTAGCAAAAAGACAGTCTAAGCTACAGAGCTTGTGTAAACTCTTGTTTAGTTGGCAGCACTGGTATGCCAAGGTACAGATGTCTAGTAGATATCATTCAGTATAATTAATAGAAAGAATGGTTGCAGTTTATCAATTTAGTAGGTGCTGTAGATGACCTGGACTGAGTCAAACAGCACGAGACTTGAAACACCTTGAGACAGCCAAAGATCACAGATCCCATTTTGTTCTCCTGTTGGATGAACTGCACGCTGAACTAGATGGGCTTTGTACATAAAGTACCTACTGAAGAGGACAGTCAAAAGTTCAGAAATACTATAGGAAGGTTTGGAGCTTTAGTTCCAGTTAAGGTTACTTCTTCATGATTCAACAAACTATACTGCAGGTTTAGGCTTGATTTTAGTAGTCCTTTCAAACCAGAAGCCTTACCCTGCTAAGTAGGCTTAAAAGCAATGCTAATTGAACCAAACTATAAAGAGTAAGAGAATCCATTCCTTTCCCAAAGTCAAAGTGATGTTTTATTTTACTGCAGAAGAGACAACTCAACTCCAGAAATATTCTTTTCTGTTCACAAGACACCCACTCAGACTGCTGGAGTACTGGCTTGTAATTCCATTATTTCTGTCCCCATTTCAGAAGTATTTCCTGTTAGTAACACTTGTGACTGCCAAACTGGGAGATGTTCGCTGATAGATAAAGGCTGCTGGCCACAGAGAAATCGTATTCAAGAGTTACTAATCCCAAGTTAATATGTACCTCAAATTGCTCTATAATGTTTCAGCATAATTCATACATAAATTGATGGCAGTTTAATGCAGTGCCAAGAGAAAATGCAAGACTTAAGAGCTATCACATGCAGCATTTGCTGCCTGGTTTAACTGCATTGAGAACTGTCAACCTGATCAACTACACCCTAGGAGAGCTTGCTAGCTTTCCTGGGACCAAGAGCAGCCTGCTAATGAGCTCTGCACATGCACTTACTGTGTCAGAGCAGTAAACCCAGGCCTGTGAACTGACAGCTGGAAACAGCTTATTTACTGTATTGGATAAAAATTTGTCCAGCAATGGCCTGGTGCTATCAAGAGATGGATTCTGAACTCCAGAGTGCCAGGAGACAAGTAGTTCTGGAAGGGCTCTGGTCACCATCTAAACAACGGTCCCAGTATGTGCATTCAGAAACTGTTCTTAAGGACAGTCTTCCTGAAGAGGAAGCAGGAGGTCTTTCCTAGTTTTAAGAACATAGAAGAAACCAACAAACAGCTAAAAGCTCATGCTTGTCTCTTTCCTAGACTAAATTTGACTGCTGTGTCACAGTTGGAAATGGCTTATGCAAGCATCACCAGGCAGTTTAGCCCAGGATGTTGGGAGCTGCAGAAACCACTGCTTGACAACTCCCTAAGTGTGGCAACATGTATTCAAACTTCACAACCCTAAACTGTAATTAAACTACAAAAAATTCTGTTATTTGGGTTAAAAAAGCAGGATCTGCTATACAATCATAGTGAGGGCAAGTGTGCATTTGAGTCTTCTGTCTACTTGAACACTTTATTAGGCCAAGATTCAAGACAAAAAGACTGAAGGTTTTTCTGATCAACCTATCAAACTGGTGAGTCTATTTAGACTATACAGGTGTAACCAAGTAAAAAGATTCGAGTTTTTGAACATCAGGACAAGAATTTACATTTCAGTTGACTGGAGCATGACATTTCTCCATTCCACAAAGAATGGAAAGCACCCTCGAATGCTGCATTCTCCACTTACACCCACTGCTGAGTACTCCCAGTACAGAGCAGTGCAAGAGGACCAAGAACACAAGGACAATGCATAAATGTTGGTACACCAGGAGAATGCCACATGCAATCCAGAAATGAAATTGTGCAGACTGTATGTCAGTTAAAATCAAGAATCATTTCATTTCTTTTTCTGAGGGTGAGTTTCTACATTTATTGCTCAATAATCCTGGGATTACGAGCAACTCCCCATCATGGCACACTGAGTCACAATACAGAACCGTTTTGACTATTGAAACCCTATTTGATCAGCAGGGAAAAGTCTGGAGTGACAGACTGACTTAAACCATGTCTTCAGGTTATCATGGATAACTTATTGGTTAGGCAGCTCTATTTAACCCTCTTTTCCACCCAACCTTCTGATCACTGGATTGTTTATAGAAGAGATCATTAAGTTTGAAACACTTGACAACACAATTTTGCATGTCAACATGACATCATTAACTCAACCTTGTCGATTCAGAGGACAGATTTATTCACTCTGAATGGACAGAACAATACTCCTTTTGAGCAAGTCTTAACTGGCAAGAATAAAGCTATATTCTTTGAGGCTGATGATAATCCATTTAGTTAGTACATTAATTTTAAAATCAGATTAGTTTCCTTTTAAGAGGTGGATGAAGCTCTGCTAGTGTAGAGAAGATACTTTCCTTGCCAATACAGCTTGTTTAAAGGGGTCCAAGACAAAGGACAGTAAACTCTTAACAGATGTGAATTTTTTTCATTATTACCTTTACCCATACCCAGGGTAAGGCACTCCTTTGCAAGATGCATAACTATCTCAGCTGAATCCCAGATTCAACTGAAGTTAAACATTCATTTTAGTCCTCACCTGATGTCAGTATAACCCTGAGATCAAAGAAAAGAAGTTAAAGGTTTTGCACCAGTTTTGAGGACACTTTCTTGGATCCCCAAGTAATTTCACCATGATTTTTCACAATAAAAAACACACTTAGGCAGAAATGAATAGCACACAGGACATGCTAGCAGAGGTCTCTCATAAAAATATTGCAACTTCATTTTGTCTATCAACTGTACTTCCATCACATATACACACAAACATTAAAAGCACACTCTCCTTCTTCACTTGGTACAGTCAATAGTCAAAACAGCCAAACGGTTAGAAACGAGCCAATGGAGAACATGACCACTGTAATACCAGTTGAGGATTAAGATTCCCCCACCTGGCCATGAAGCGAACTGTCAAATGGCTACCTTAAAGTTCAGTACTTTTTATGAGATTGGACCATTCTGTACTACCAAACATACAATGTCAGGACAAAGTTCACTCACCATCTGTTTAGATAAGATGCAGGAAGAAAAGTACATGGTCAGTTAACAGTTATTGAGATTAAATACCAGATGTTGGTCATTTGAGAAAAGAGCCGGACATGAATTACAAATTACTTTTTGAGCTCAGAATGCTACTTAAAGGCAGTAACAACACCACAGGTAGCAGTAAGCAGAGGTCTTCCTAGCTGCAAGACCTCGTGATTGTCAAACTTCACATGCTTGTTATGTTATTAAGACTTCTACACTTACTGGCCATCCTAATGACATTTCTCTCACTGTCTAATAAAACCTTCAGAGCTACAAGGGCGGGCCAGGACAGGGCAGAAAATACGGCTTTACACTACTATTCATCTATACAAGTGTCCATTAAGTTTACAATACCTGTTTAAAGGGAAAGTATACCAGATGCTGACCTGGTCCTCAGTGAGGATAGGAGGCTGCAGTGCCAGGTCCAAGCATCTCACACCCACTTGGAGGCAAATCATCCAAAGATTACTGAAAGATCTACTGCCAAAAATACAGCATGCAAGTTCAGGCAAGAATTCTTATCCTCATATGCATTCTTCTTAGAAAGTTTACATAAAGTTTAAAAGCATTAATAAGTAGTAATACAGCTAAACAATAATTTTCATACTGCAATCATAAAGGGTTACTCACCTTTTAGTGCTATTACTTTAGAGGCTGGATTCATGATGGCACTTTCTGCAGAAATTGGACGTCTGATGGGTGTTGTTGGATCACTCATGTCAATTATCACTACTTGTGCCTGCTCTCCTACTTTCTCCCTTATGCAGATGAACTTGTCAGATTCCATTGTTAGGGTGCTGAATCCAATGTTTGCTGGATTAATGCCCAAATTTTGGAGCTAGAAAGACAAAAAAAGAGTGCTTTGTTATCCTTCCCATGTTGAAGGTCTAACTCAAGCCTCTGTGTCTAAAACCTCTTCCAGAAGGAAATGCAAAACTGACAAGTTTCTCTGACTAGAGTGCACACCATTGAACTATGACTTATCTTCTGAAACTCTTTGTTCCACAGGAAAAGAGCCACACAACTGTCAGTATTCAGGTCCTAAAGACATTCTAAAGTTGTAATACTGATGCAAACCAAGAAGAGTTTTAACTTAAGCGTTGCTTAACCTGGTTTTTAGTAACATGATAAGACTACATCAGCAGTAGCATCACTATTCCAGTCTTAGCAAGGCTGGTAAATTTGATGCTCAAAACTTAAGTGGTAGAACTACAATGTTCAGCATCAGTGGGTAGTACAAAAAGAATCAATTACCCTTATGCAACTCACTCCTAGCAACAGTGTAGAAGGAAGTCTATACACAGCAGGTCTCAATTGGCCTGCAACTTCTTCATCTTACTTCACAGAATACTTAATTCTTACCAGTGAAAGGTAAGAAAGATGTTAAAATAAACAGTCATTTCATCTCTCCTTGCCCAAGATGTCATGCCATTAAGGTCAATAACAAAGGCAGGGATTGTAATGCAGGCCCCTTCCAGCTGTATGTCCAGCTCTAAAAACATAACTTGTGCTCAACTGCACAAAAGTAAAAGTAGTTACCCTAAATGTAACCTGGAGTCATTTTGAGCTGCCAAATAGACTCCCCTACAAGAAAGCTATATCTCATTTTCATCCTTTTGAGTTAACTTTGTTTCCACTCCCTCTCAATTTCAGTTAACAGGAGGAGGTGGCAGTGAACAAACATCACCGTTTCATTGGTCCACAGTAAATCAGATTTACCTGTGCAGCACACCCTGGTTTGGTATGTCTGTAAGCTGCATTTTATATAACAGCAACTGTGACAAGCCTGAGCACCTGCTTTATGCCCCAAAGTGATGCTTTTCAAGCACAGAACTGTATCAGCTTCACTGAAGCTTCTCAAAAGGATTAACCTATACCACTTTTCAGTGCACTGCAAGTGAAAAATGACTGCCCTCAAGGAGACAGGATAGAATCTACCACCAGCATCACTGAGTCATTACACTCCTTTGACAAATACCACCAGGAGCTTCATACAATAGGCTAAATCCCTTGGGCAAGAAGTCCCATGGTGGTGTCACAAACACTGTTTTAGTTGTTTGAGCTGGCTGATCACGGCTTGCTACAGCTTCTGTAATGCTACTCACTAAATCATAAATTGGGTATGTAACAGAGATACCTTTAAGTGGGACTGTGCCCAAGAATGCCTCAGGAATTGTTTGTTTTCTGTTGAGCTGACTAATGAAGAGCTGTTCAGCTCAGTAACTGCTAATCTCAACAGAGTCAAGTTTCAGTAATGCAATATAAGCCAAACGTATGAATGCATAAAAAGACATTTACTCATTCCCCTAAGTGTTTCTCAGCAGAATTGAGAGCCATTCAGCCAACACCTCACTTCAGGGGTAAATACTTAATACACAACAGTAAACATCAGCAGGTGCCATTCATTCCGAAAAAGAATCAAAGTTTAGGCACAACGTCATCAGATAATGTTGCACCCAGAGTTTCGAAAACAAATCTACAGTCCATTATAAGAGACTGATTAAGTGTCACAAGAGTAGTCAAGATAGTTGACAGCAGCACAGCTAAGTTCCTAACCGGATTTAATTAATCCAAATTCAGATGTATTTCCAGAGTACTGAAGCACAAACACAGCTTTTTCAAGGTCTCTTCTCAATTAGTGTGCTTCAGTTTGACCTACTCTTCAAGAGACAGCCCCTGGCCACTCATTCTGCAAAGTGAGAACCTTGAGGCATTTCCTTGAAGTTCAGCTTTAAACCCACCATTATTCACTTCAAAGTCTGGTCCCTGTTGAAGAAAACATTTTGGGTATCTTCACTAAGACAAGTATGATTCTACCTCATGCTCTGCTATTAAAATTCCCTGTTTAAAACTATTATAAAATTTAGCAAAGGCTTCAGAAAGGATAATGTTAAATTCTGCTCGAGTATCACTGCCATTGTTATCATCAGGGAAACCCATCACATCTTTTAAGGGCTAAATGCCAGAACTCCCCAAAGGATGGTCATGTGACCACTGCAAGCCTCAGTCAATGACAACACTGCACAGTTTAGCAGTCTGAAAACACTGAAGACTGTTCCTACCATTAGGGCACTGGAAGGTATCCTCCTGAGATATGTGAGGCACTGTAAGAGGCATATTCCTTACTGACTATGCAGAAGAATACGAGCAGAATCCTTCTACCATCAAATAAAGGACATCAGCCAGCATCACTTTTACCCTGGATGGGACAAATCTTCCACGATGATCTGAACAATGTTGTTCTGAAGCAAACATATACCCAAATATGAAGCAAATGTAGCCAAACATAAAACACCTGCTAAAAGTTCTGTAAGCACACATCTTTTTAAAGATAATACAAACCAAGAATGCAGTAATAGTTTCCCAGAACTCTCACTCATGTGACTACATAAAGTTCCAATCATCCCCAGTAAGGATGGGAATATAATTGTTGGGCATCCCTGCCCAACTGCCTACCCTCACCTCATCTCCTGCTACAGTTCCCATTTTGACAGCTGAGGGACACCAAGGAAGTATTTAAGACCCAAAACATGCAAGACCACTGGTCTGAGCTGCAGCTGCAATTAGGCTTTCATCTCAAGTGACAGCTACTCCCTACACAAAAATCTATTTCTGTATTCTGTGATGAGAATTGGATCACCTATCAAATGGGTTATCAATACCATGTGCAGGTCTAAATCCAATGAGCAAATTTGGGCTCTTTATCACTAAATAGCTGAATCAAGTCACAATGTTTAGCCCCACCTTTTGAATACAAATCTAAAAAGTCACTTAGAGCTTGTAAATATCCTGAGTGCTTCTTAAGTCCACATGTCCAGCCAAAGCAAACTTAAGAAAGCCATCCAGCTCAGTCATGCCTATTGCACAACAGATAGTAATTCTTATTAAGACAAGTCAGACTATCCAAACAGAAAGTGGTTTTGTCTTGAAAATTATGGAAGTCAATCTACATCCTTTATGCTTAAAACCAGGACAGTTTAGCTTGTCAGTGCTGCACCAAGATGTGCAGCACTTATGTACGGAGAGTATGTCATGCACGCTAGTTTTCTCACAGTAGCTGTCTGTGCTCAAGAGCCTGTATCAGTTACTGAACAGAAAGCAGAACTATGTGTCTGTGCATTGAAGGGATGATGGCTCCAGTCCTGGAACCTGAGATCTTGCTTAAGCAACAGTTTTCCCCATAGGCAAGCAAAGATTTTTGCTACTGAGAACAGAAAAAGGCTCAAAGAAGCACAAAGAGAAGCTTTTAAGACAAAAGCAATGACTAAGTGAAGGAAAAGTTTAATTTTAGATCAGGAACACTTTGTACACTGGATTCCAGTGGTATTGCTTCCAGTCTATCTATCAGTGTATTTGGTCCTTTCCTGCACTTCCATTGTAAACTACAATTCCCTTGGAAGAGTTCAGTCTGGTAAATAATTTATAATTCATTGCTCCAACAGAAACGCTGGGGTTAAGAACCTGATTAAATCACATTAGCTTAAGTAGTATGCAGGAGTAATTCACTGCAGCAGGACTTGGCATAGTTTGCACTGCTGCAGCTGGGCAGTCACCAGACAGATAAAAACTAAGTCCTTGTCTTATTCCCTGCCCTTGCTATGGAACCTCAACTCCAATATCCTCTAGGGAAAAAATGAGCAAGATGAAAGTTCTTTATGAATTTGTTAAGACTCAGTGACAGAGTTCATATCTAAAAATAACTGTTCAATTGCATCAAATGGAGCTAAACAAACAGACTTCGAGTTCCCAATACCACATCAAGACCTGATTATCTTTTCTACACTGCAATTATTCTCTATCCTTCAGCTCACACAGGACCTGAACACACAAGCTGTAACAACTTCAAATTTAACGTGCCCTGTGACTGGCAGTCACTCTTCCTGCACAGGCTTGGAGCTACTACAGATGATCACCATAAGACAAAATGAGCTGCACAAAGAATGCAAACAAACAGTCTGCTTGATCCCTAGCACTCCTCCAATTCTACATGGACCAAGATCACTGTTTCACTTCACACTACCATTTATCTACTTCCAGCAAGAGAGAGTGGGAGAGAAGAGTTCAGTATTTAGCACTGCAACTTATGTTTAGTTTCTCTGGAGAGCGCTTTCTGCATGGTTCAGTTCTTTTAGTAAAGTACATATAACTACCTCGGGAAGACACTGAACTTAAGGGAAATAATGTTTCATCAGCAACAGGCTGAACTTGGAATTAATTAAGGTTAACTGATATTCTAATCACTTAAATCTGTATTAATTAAAAAGGCTACAGGTAGAAACAGTACACAGATTGAATTAAGGCACAGAAAGATTTAACTTAGGATCACTGAAACACACAATTACATGGAATACTTTTTCAGCTTTATCATAAAGAAGCATAGTAGATTTAGTATATTCATTTTAAATATGATCATTTAACCAGAGTCAAGCCAATTACCTGGAAGGAGTGTGAGGGGGGGAAGAGAGATTAATCTGATAAGGCTAAATATGTATGACAGTGTAGTATTATGAAGAGAAGGCCTAATGTTTTCACAAATTCTCTACCAGTCAACAACAAGCACCATGTAACACTAACCCGTGATTCTTGATTCTAGTTTACAACATACAATAAATCAAAGCTGATATAACTGCACCACAGATACCCAGCCAGAGCAAACACTGTGAGTTCCTACATTCCTTCTGTTTTCCCTCCCTATTTATCCCACCATGTAGGGACAACTGCAGAAGCAGCATGAGGAGGCCACTGCAGACTCCTGCAGCAACTGCCTGCTCCCAGCTACTGCTGATCTCAATCTCTCTTTAACAGACCTGCTTTAGGGCCTCTGCACTCAGCCTGGGGGAGAAGCAGGAAAGAGTGAATGCTGAAGAAGTTTGTTCCTACATATTAGCAGCAGACATCCCAGGCTTTCCCCTGCTCCTCCATGCAGCTTTCATGCAGAGGAAAAGTAACTCAAGTACAGGTTTAGCCTTTTCAATAAGATCAAATTGCTTAGGAGCAAAAAATAGAGCATGACTTCAGTACAAATCCCTTGAAAAGCAGGTGGGCAGTCCCCCACCCAAACCTGAGGTAGCATAATGCTGATATTGGCAGTAGTGCAAGACACACAACACTGGTAATCACAGAAAGAGTCATTTAACATGCAAAGCAGCATAGGACACCTCTTGCATATTAAGTGTGATCTCCGCTCATCACAATTGTACAGACCAAACACTATCAGCAGGATTGGCTACGCTTGCTAGTTTTAAATGGTACGAGCTATACGCTCTCTAAGAAGGGTCTTTCACCAAAATCACTTTCTGATCCCATGTTTCTTACTCAGACAGCTGTTCCACAGCTTTTATGAACCTGTTTGAGATTACCATAATCACTGCTATAGTGGACATTGGCAGGGAGGGGGTGGAGTGACCGCAGAATTCTTCCCCATGTTAAACTCTCCTAAGCCATGAAAACTCAGAGGACACAGGTGTGTCTCCTCCCTTGGACAGAGGTTTTATATTTCTGGAATTCACTCTAATTACTGCTTTTTTCAGCGTAGAGCTCCTTCTACGGTCACTGGGACAGTTCTTCCAATTAAGCAAAAAAATACTTCCCCAAAGGGAGCTGGAAGTCTGGAAGTGGCCATAACCATTTCCCAACTGAAATGCCCGGAGTGGCACACGGGCCACCCTGGGAGATGATACCCAGTTCGTATTTTGAAATGGATGCCTGAATTGACAGAAAGGGGCGGTACAGTCACAGAAAGATGACTTGCCAAGTCCACTTCCTGTTCTCTCATTCATTTAGCAAATTCCTTTAATTCCTGCCTCAGACTGCACGTTCAGAGTGCTGTTCTCTCACTCTATTTACAACCCTCCCTCAGCACCAGGTTACAGGGAACATAAACTGGTTTGTCTGTGCTGCATCCATTCGCCATGGACCTTTCCCAATGCTGGCATTATGGTTTTCATAGGGTATTAATAACAGAACCATGTCGTTTTGGGGGATGATTTTTTAATATTGTTATGTTTGGAAGGAGGGACAGTGGCTGTGCAGCTTCCAAGTCCAAACAGCTTCTTGCACCTCGTCTCACCAATTTCCTCACAGCTACACAAAAAGAGGTTTCCAGGAACCTTCGCGATCCAGAGGCTGACGGTCGGTTGTGTAAAAGGGAAAAACCACAATCCGCCAGCAAGATTGCGGCGTCCACCCGAGCCGGGGCGGGGGAGCCCGCGGTGCCCGCGGCTCCAGCGCGGCGCCGCCCCCTCCCCGGAGCGGGAGGTCCCTCAGGCGACGAGTGACTCTGCACAAATCGCGGCCGCTCCGCACGCCGCGGGGATCCAGCTCCGGGCACGGAAGGATAGACGGACGAACGGATGGATGAGCAGAAGCGGCAGCCCAGAGTCCGCACCGAGGGCGGGCTCGGCCCTGCGCGCCTTCCCGCGGCGCCCAGCGGGACGGCGGCCGCGCTCCGCAGGGAAGGAAGGAGGGGACGGAGTCGGTCCCCCCGCGGCCCGGCCCCCTCTCCCCTCCCTCAGCGCTCCCCCGGCCCGCATAGGCCGCGGCCCCCCCTCTCCTAGAGACGGGGTGAGGCAGAAGAGGGGGGACCCCGACCCCGCGCCTTCTCCGCTGCCCCCCTGCGCTCACCTGGAAGTGCTCCTGGAAGCGAATGGGCAGTATCTGGGCCATGGCTGGGGGCGAGCTCCCCGGGGCAAGGGCGCGGGGCAGGGGCGGACAGTGAAGGGGCGGCCGCCGGTGCTCCCCTCACGGCGGCGGGAGCGGCGCAGGCGCGGAGCCCTCGCTGGGATGGCGCGCCCGCCGCCCTCCTCGGCCTCAGCGCGGGGCCGCTCACTCGCCGGGATCACTCCGCACCTCACCAGCCTGCCAGGGTCTCCTCAAATAGTCCCTCCCTGCCGCGCTTCTTCCTCCGCCCATCGCCGTCGCCTCTTGCCCGCCCTCACCCTCCCGCCTTCCTCTGCCCCGCTATCCCTCACTCCCGCTGAGGGCGCGGGCTGGGGACGCGGCTCTGAGGAGCGGGTGGTCCCCGCTGCGGCCAGCGGAGAGGGGCGGGAGGGGTTGTCAGAGTGCTTGTATCCTTCCGCTGCTGCTACACACGCTCACGTCACCCGGCCCCCTGCCCGGCTCCCCCCGGCGCTGCCCCGGCCCGCCCTCACCCCGGGGCTCCTCCCGACCCGCCCTCACCCCGGGGCTGGCCCCTGACCCACCCGAGCCCCGGGGCTCCACCCGGCCCGCCCTCACCGCGGGGCTGGCCCCTGACCCACGCGATCCCCTGGGGTTCCTCCCGGCCCACGCTCACACCGACCCTCAGGGCTCCTCCCTTCCCTTCCCCACAGCTGCTCCCCTCAGCGCCGCGGGGTTCCCGCCTGAGGTGAGCAGTAAGACAGGGAACACCCAGGGCCTGCCTGGTGGGCGCTGGGAGCCCGGAGCCGCCTTCCTGGCACCTGCCGTCGTGGCTGGCTGTGCCAAAGTGCGACCCTTCTCCTCCTCCTCCTTCTGCTCCTTCTCCTCCTTGGCAGCCCCAGGACCCCAAAGGCACTGGGATCTGGCTTGGTCAGACGGTTGCCCTTGGCCCCACACCCCCGATTTACCCCAGTACCATGTGGGCTTTGCTCCCTCCAGTCATACCCGAAGGAAGGTGAGGGGGCTTATGACCAGCTATGAAAACCATCCAATTGTTCTCTCCCCAGCTATGAAAACCATCCACTTGTTCTCTGCCCTGTTCCATTTCTAAATAGAAATAGGACTCCTTCCCCAAGAGTTGACATTGTGGATTGGAAGCTATTCGGTATCCAAGACGTGAAAGGGTCCAACATGCAAGAGATGCATCAACACCTTTTTTTTGTTATTTTATTCTCACTCCTAGTCTGCCCATTAGCAATAGATGAGGGAAGTGAAGTTAATGTACTATTATACTTCTCCTAAATTACAGTGATCCTTTGAGGTGGAAATGGCTGCAGTGATGCTAGCTCCAGCAGTTTTATCCAGAGCATTGTGCTGTTCACATTTTCCCAGAGAGCTCAGCTCTGGGAAGCACAAGATTATAGGAGAATCTCTAATACAAAGCTGAACAAGGGACCCCCAAAGACTCAAAACCAGAAGGCAGATTAAAACAATTTTATATACTCTACAATTAAAAACCTCATTATTTTCACTTAACCTAATTCATTTTTAATAGATGGAGTTGGGAATTACCAAAACTAGGTTAAGTTTCCAAAGGAATGCTGGGCATGGCTTGCTGGGATACCTGGGTTCCTGCTGGCACACACAGGCACAGGCTGCAGCCATGGGGATCCCTTGGTGAAGAGTGGGCTGAGGAAATGCTCAAACAGCCCATTCAACAGGTAGTGAGGAATGAGATGCTGCTAAAGCCCCATCCCTGCAGAAATCTGAAATCTGTCACTCTCCCCAGAGAACTCAAGATTGGGGTTACATACCAAGGTCTCTCAAAAGAACCGAGAAAAACTGGAGGTAAAGTGGAGACAACTTTTTTAATGTGATCCAAAGGGGTTTGAGTAGCATCTGCTCTGTAGGATTGTTAGTTGCAGTTTCATTTTGGTGGGTTAAGAGTTGCTAAAGGAGGGCAAGTGAGCAGTGCAGAGACAGACTACCAGTGGGACATCAGGATGTATCTGTCACCAGCCCACTGGTGTAGTGAGCTTGTTCTGTCAACTTCCCCCCCTCGCATTCAGTTTATGGATGATAATTAATTACATCTAGAACGCCTACTTTTGCCAATTTATATCTATTTCTTAAACCCCAAAAGCCATATACTTTCATCACTTATTGCACAAATTAAGTAGTATTTCTTAAGTAGTGTACATAGTTATATATATTTTATTAACATTAAATTAACATTTTAAAGACATTTGTGACAAAGAAGCAGCAGATTTGTCTCTGAGATATTTTTGTTATTAAGAATTACAAATGCACAAAAGTCACTGTGTACTTTGTGCAATCCTAGGAGTCTGACACAGAGCTGCTGCCATGAACTAGAAAGATCACTGGCTAAGGAAACTGAGGCTCTTTTAAAGTATAATTAAAATTAAAGGTCTGTTATATTTCTTCACTCCAATTTTAATAATATAATCCTTCGTGCCCACTCCCAGCTGGCCAAATCCTAATTACAACATCCCATAATTTCTGTAGTAAAAAAAGTATCTCACTTTATGTAAAAGTGCTTTGCCACACTTCTGTCTGCTGATGTCTTTTTCATTTGTACCTTCTTTGCACTGCTCTGTGTTTAAATATCTGTCCTTTATAAGACCTGGCTTTGCTGATCCCAAGGGTTGGACTCTTTGCAAGTGTGATTGGCTCTGAAAAGTGAGCTGAGAGTGTTGGACATTTTGGCACAAATAAAAAAAAATAGGAAAAGTATTTTGCCATCTTTTCTCCACTCTGCAGCCTGCTGAGCTTCCACAGCTAAAGAAACTGACCTCTGTACTGTCAGCCATGTGCATTGATGTTTCAACTGAGTCTTTTAACCCTGTTTTCTATATTTAGTTTGGGGTCTCTCAGTGAAAAGGCACTACTGGCCTTATTTAGGTATTTTTCCTACAATCTATAGTCTGTTGAAAGGGAATGTAAAAGGTCTCTAATGGTTTGCTGTGTTAGTGCCCCTGTGATTAGCTGACTGCTACTCCCCTGCTCCTTTATACAAGGCAGAGCCACAGCACTCAGCAGCTGAGAAGGGTGTAATCCCTAGCAATCCTTTAACAATGCAAATGGAAAAGCTCCTGGTAAATGTTTCTCTATTTTTTTCAGAAGTTGCTCTCATCCAAATATTTGGGTTTCTGGCTCATCCTATGGATGGCAGCCTGATGCTCTTTTTCCAATGTTTGAGAAGAGCCACGTTTTTGTCTTGGAGGGGCTGTTATTTACATGGAAAAAATGTTGTATGTATGTTCCCAGTCTTCTTCCCACAGAATCAGCCAAGGAAGTCTCACTAAAAAAGCAATTATCTTAAATGTTTCTCTCAGGTTCTTGCTCAACAACATCCGTTCAAATCACTGCTTAACTACACAAATGTTCAATTTCCAAACGTTTGGCTACTTTCCTGTTTTGATACAAGAAGGTAAAAAAGTCACTGGCACATCTTCTGGCCTGTAGGAGAAAGAATCCACTGCAGGAGACCTGCTTGAGTGGGTACACCCAAACACTTGGAGTGTTCCTCAAAGTGCAGCTCCAAGAAACAAGGAGTCTGTGGGTTGGACTTGCACATCTTTGTGCATGATCACTGCAAACTGCTGGAGAGCTGCTGCATGTGGCAAAGCACTGAAGTCAGGATGTTGATCCACATCTGTTCCCAGCTAAATGCTGCCTGGCACTGTCGGAGCATCAATGTTTTGCCTAGCAGATAAATGCAAACCCTAGGAATGCTGGGTCAGCAGTCGCAGCACAAAGATGTTTTGGTGCAGCAATTGACGGAGTGTCACAACAACTCCTAAAGTTCTGATTCGGTCTCTCGTGGAAGAAATTTGCATTCATGCATGTCAAAGCCCTTACTGACTGCTCTGCTTCAGAATCCAGTTTGAAATTGTACTCCTTGTTTTTCAAACCACACCCTTGCTCCTTGGACTTCTTTCCAGCTTGTCTCCTGGAGACGGCGGAGTCTGCCCCTTTCCTTCGCTCTGTCTCTTCTCTCTCCTTCAACAAACTCCTTGCTGCTGAGTCAAGAACTGTCTTCTATCATGGTCTCCCATCCAGAACTGACTCCTTGTACATGTCCCACAGTCCCTCATTTTACTGCAAAGCTTCATTCGAATAATGCTCTTTTCGCCTGGAATTCAATTATCCTTTTCCATCTGTTCTTACTGAATGCATGACTCTGGGTCATACAAGGCACTCCGAGGCTCTGGATGAGTTTCTTCTGTGGTATTTGTAAGTCATTGCTCAAGCTCCTGAGAGCAGGCTGGTGAAAATTGTAATGTTTTTGAAGAAGTTATTTGAAATGTAAAGATTATGTTGCAGAGTTGTTTAATATGTAATTGTTTAAAGTCTAATTAATTCTTTGACAGGAGAATGGTGTTGTACATGCTTAGCATTTCAAGACAGTCCTGTTCTGGTGAATCTTACTCTTGATGTGTTCTTGATAAAGGTCACTTTATGAATTTAGCTCAGTATGTGAAGCCCCATCCTGTATTTCCTGCACATGAAAGCTCTGCTGGAGATTATCATCTCCATCTCTCTATCATCTCCGTCTGCAGATTCTGATAGCATTTAATGTCCAAGTGAACAGGAGTGTCTAAAGGCTGTAACAGTGCAGGCTGGAGGTCTTTAGGTTCCCCACAGAGAATGCCATGGTGATATACAATTTACCTGTAATGTGCAAACCATATGCTTGTCTTGCCTCCCAGGAGCATTTCCATTTGAAGGAGCCATTTCTGTCCATAGGCAGGACACCAGCATCGATGCTCTCTGTGGGTTGTTTGCTCCTCCCTGGACACTGGTGTTCTCCAGGCTTTGCAACACAGGTGCTGAATTCCTTGCTTGGCAGTTTCTTAGCTGAGATTGCAACTCCTCCAGCCCAGCCTTGTAAAAACAGGGCTGTAGTGGTCAGTGACACAAAGCCAGATAAAGGGCAGGGGAATCAACGTCTGTCTTCAAAATCCTGACAGATGCATCAGGGTTGCATCCTACACCAACCTTTTTAGAAGCTGAATTCCTCCAGAGTGTTTTCTCTGGCAGCTCTTTCATCAAGCAGGTAGAAAGTGATTGTGTTCTTTGAAAATATGAGCAATGGCAAGACATGAGGTAGCCCATATAAATCCAGTGTGCATCTCCTGCTAATTTCACTAGGTTTGGAAGGACAGAAACTAAACTATATTTGTATATAGACCAAGTAAAATTTCAGCCTAAAGCATCTGATCCTTAATTATCATTTAGGAGTAGAACTAGCCAGTGTGCATAAACAGGGAATGACAAAGGGCTGGAATGGAGGGGTCTGCTAGTTATCACAAGTGGCCTACAGCAAGGCTAGTGTTCTCCAATTGCAGATTAATAGGGTGATTGGAGAAATGCTGAATATACTGACTGGTAGGGCCTTTTAGCTATTTCCTTTGAAATAGACCCTCAAGAGGGAAAACCTCAGTGTTCCTTTTCTTAACATTATTATATTATCCAGGAAAGAGAATGAAGCCAAGAAAAGCAGAAACTGAGTTACATTTTAACATATAGTGGTAAACCACACGGATGGTAAACAGACTTTTATTTTCACAATATATTTCCCCTTCTGCTACTCCTGGAAAGAAGTACTCTCTAAATTCATCATCTATGAATTCCCCCTGTCCTCAGAAGGAAGCAAGTCTTTATGAGTGTGCTTTCACTATGTTTGCCTGTTTCCTTTTCCCCACCACAGTCAGTTTTGAGACCATTGGCCAAATTCAGCCATATGTGATGGAGAGGAATAAGCTCAAAGATACTGGATTCCAGCACGTTTTATGAAAACAGGCAGCCAGAATGGAGAGACTTTTATGTAGAAGGAATGGCTGAGGTGGGAATTCAGCATTTATTGGCAAATCTATGAAGCAGTCAGTGCAAATGATGAAAAAAAAGGAATCTCTGACCAAGGTCAGTACCTTCTTGAATTAGTTTTATTGTTCATAAAACATGTTCATGTTTTGTTCCCTTTCCTTATGCCCAAATTCCTGCTTTTATATGAATCTGTACCTTTGTCTGCATTAGCTTTAAATATAACTTCAGAAATCCTCATTATTTTCTGAACTGTGTTCTCCCCTTCAAAAACAGGGTTTTTGTTAGACCATGTAATGCTGTTTTATGTAACACAAAGGCCCTGGGTTTTTTTCTATCAGCTTGTAGGACTTCAGGACGCTGAAGATAAAAGTCACTCCCATTTTCTTTTTCACTCCTGGCTTTCTCTATCTGGAGTTGTTTGTGGAACAGGTTTTAACGGACATTGTCTGCATTTCTTGCTTCTTAATGATATGTACAACCTGAATGTAACAGACTGGCTTTTCTGGAACTTCAGTCTTAACTAGAATATTCAAGATACAAATGCAACACAAAGATATTTCCCAGAGAGGTTTGACCCTTACACATTTACCACCTTTTAGATTACTGACAACAGGCAAGATGGCTTGTAGAAATTTTCTGTGGATGGCAGGGACAAGGAACTTTGCAGACCTGAGATGTTCTAGAAACACGGGGCTTTATTATTACAAAGGTCGTGGGTAAAGAGGGCTTTGCCTTCAGCCACCAGCCTGGGCTGGAGCAAAGCCCTAAAGAGAGAATGGGGGGAGAGAGATAGAAGAGAGTTAAGGGGTAGAAATGGGGTAGGAGCAGGGGGAAAGCGTGGGGAGAAAGCAGGAGCAAGCGAGGTAAGAGCGAAGAGAGCGATCACCTTGTTACAATACATTATATCTCTTTTTGTGTTGAATATTCTAATTTACAGCGACCAACCGGCGTGAGATACAAAACCTACAAACTTTGCATGCAGCCTATAAGAACTACTATATTACCATGTCATTTTATATTCTAAACTCTAAAAGCTACATTTCTTATCTGTTTTTTCCCTGGTGCCTTTGCAGAGTGGAAAGGCAACATTCCTGTCTTATGTTTTCCTGTCTTTTCAACCCATTTTCAGCTAATCACCGTCTTCCTGCCTGCCATGCTCACATCTCGAAACTGGCTTTCATTCCTATTTCACTCACAGGTTTTATATCTGCAGTATTTCTTACCATGCAGTCATATTCATAAGTCCTTCCTGTCCCATCTTTCCCAACAATGGCAGAGCTGGAATAAGATGTAGGCAAGAGCAGGTTTAGAAGCTGAAAGTCCTCATAATGAAATATCTACCTAAAAAAAAAATTCCTACTAATGCTCAGTGCCTACTAGGCAGAAGCAATACATAAGCACTTTGCAGCCCTGTCACTGGAATAAATTTAGATGACACAAGATGAAGACAGCAGTGCCCTTTTATGCCAGAGCTTTCAGTGTAACTGATGCTATTTGTGTGAGGGATGTTGAAAAAAGGAAGAAAACCTGTGCAGGGGCCTTAACAAGCACCAGAGGGAATTTACAATGCTGTCTTTTTAGGGTATAATTAATCTTTTTAGAAAGACCTTGCTGAATTTAAAGAGTATTTGGTACTTTCTACTTTTCTAAAGGCCTGAGGGATGCCCTGAAACATAAAAAAATTACATCACACTTTTGGCAAACTGTGCTGTTCCAGATATGTAGTGTATCTTGAGCAAACAAAAAATAAAAGGGGAAGCATACCAAGTGCTAGCTAAAACATTTATATAGCATTTTGTTGTTGTGTTTCTTTGCAGATTTTGGTCCTTATCATGGAAAAACGTGATCTAACAAAGCACTAATTTCAAAAAGAATATATGAAGGTTGTTATGGAGTAGCTTTTAGTTGTCTCCTTTCTGCATCAAGCCATCCGGGAAGCAAAGGGATGATTTCTACCCTCAGTGCCAGAATTTTCCTTTTTTTGTCTTAGCTCTCCACAAGTCATTTGCTCCAACTCAACCAGAGTCTAGTGCTTAAAATTCTGGATGGAGTGAGGCTCAAGCTACAGCACATCAAAAGTGAGTCATCTTCGTGATGATTCTGCCCATTTTATGAAGACTGAAACACGTAAATAATAAGCAGCTCTTCTTTTGTTTCTTTGGTCATGCTGGAAGAGGCAAACTAAAGAATTGAAAGAAACAAGTTTAGTGTTAAGAAATAAACACTTTCATGGGCCCCAAAGATCTTTAAATATGTGCATATTTCTCTTCTAACTCAGAATGTGACTGAGACAGCACATGATGTGTTGCCTGATGCAAGAACTATGTTCAGTTAATGCATATTGCCAAGTTTGTGTCTGCAAAGAGGAGCTTGATTTGCTGTATCTGGGCTGTGACTGGTAATACTCCTTCACAAAGGCAGCAAAATAGCAGAATAAATGGTAGAATACAGGGGACTCTTGAGCTTTTTGATCAATTATTCCAAAACAAGGGCAGTCAAATCTAGGCCATAGGATTAAAATGCAGCCTGAAACCACTCTAATTTGTGATACAAACATTTTGGAATGGTCTGTCCTTTCCCAGTCCACCCACTCATGTCAAAAAATGATGTGGTTGGATTTGCTGGTGATGCCAAAGCTGTGCTAAGCTGTGGGCATGGTCTCTGGTTGGGCAGGGCTTCCTGATGCATTCACTGGTGTATTAACCTCCTCAGCTGCTGGGTTACAAAACAAGGCTGCATCTATTACACTGCTGGTCTCAGATATCACTTCCTCTGTCATCTCCATTCATAGTTACATATGACATGCAGAATTATTTTCAGCCCTACTTGGCTTACATGTAATCCAATTTTGCAGTTCCCCCCCGGACTCTGTAAATACAACAGCAGGAGGAAGCCACCTTTTGTCCCTTTGGGCCAAGAGGACATGCCAAACATCAACATGGATGTGTTCCTAAAGACCAAACTGCTTTCTGTAAGTCTGCTCACAGGCTTCATAATCCATCTGTTTTCTGTAAAATGCAGTTATTTACAGCAAAGTTCACTTCACAGTACAGTAGCTGCTGTTTATGTTGCTGTTTCTGGTGAGGCTCAATACTGTCTATTTTTCATTATATCTCAATGCTGCCTTTAATTGCCTCTTTCCAGCAGATTTATGTATTATCCCTCCCGGCTGTTCACACACAGACTTCCCCTTACTTGGCAACCTTCCAGTCATTCCGTACTACAGAGGTACTAAAACAGCAGAGCAGTTGATGAGAGTTAAAGTAAAACTACATTATGTTGTACTACATGGCCTACAGATGACTGAGCAATTGGACAACAGAGCAGCTGAGACTCATCAGAAGTTCTCTTCCTTCTCTTGACTGTTCATTTTATACTTTTGGGCAGGTACAAAAAAAGGTGGTAGAGGCTTAGCAAATCTATCTTGAAATGTTATCTAATTCCTTTATCACTACTCCAGGGGACAGTATATTGGAATTAATGGTTCTCTCAAATAACAAACAAAAATTGTTCTCACAGGAATCAGCTTCATAATCCTGACACTTGAGACACGTGGGGAAGCAGAGACATTCCCTGGAGAACTCCTGTGGTCATTAACACAGCCAGGCTGACTCAGCAGTACATCTACATGTGGCCAACTGCAACGATAGAAGAAAGCTTAACGGTTTTAATGTGGTGCTCAACATGAATACACACCTATTTCCTAAATAAGTACATTCCTAGTCTAAGGCTCCAATGTCTTGCTGTTTAATGCACCCAGACTCCACTGCTCTGTCATTGCCAGTAGCTGCTGGTGTCCAGTAACATGTGGAAAGCAGCAATGTGGGGCTGTGTCCCACAGAAGAGCTGCTTTGGTTGTGCTCTTCATCCTACCTCACTTGGGCACAGGTGAAGCCCTTGGGCTCCTGGCAGGCTGCCACTGTAAACCCAGCACAGCTGGCACGAGTGGGGAGTAAAGCCTCAATATTACATTTCAAACACTGATTAGTAAACCAGGTGATTGAAAAAAAAGGTGTTTGTTTAGCTTATGGAGATTGTGGAAAAGAAAACAGCTCCAGAAATCCAAAGCTGGAAATGCTACAGCAGTCGGGTACATCAGATTCCTCTGAATGAGCTTCCCTCTCTCCACCTTTGGCTGCAAGGATGAAGGTCTTTCTCAGACAAGCACTCAACAAGGAACTGAAATCCAGCTCAACAGAAAGCCATTCAAAAGACTCAAGAGCAAGGATTCATGCAGTAAAATAAATACCTGGAGATGGAAAAATCTTTCTCTGCTTTTCCTCCCACATGTTTTGGAATTATTGTGCCAGGAAATTATTAAATCACATGAGTTTCAGTAATGAATGTATTGCTTGGATGGCATGGGAAGCTGCTGAGGGATATGGCAAAGGAAAATAACTTTCCAAAGTCAGCAATGAAAGATCAGATAGATGAGCAGGACTACAACTTACATGAACTTCTGCAAATAGAACCGGTATGGGAGCACATTCTTCAAATTTATACAAGTGAGCATTAAGAGGAGGCATGTGCATAAAAAGCAGAGGGATCTTTGTTCAGTATTTTCTGCTGTCATTCAGCACAAAGGTTCCCAGCGATGTTTTGGTTTAACTGGGAAGACTCTGACACCTAATTAGGAAAGGGACAAATCAGAACTGCTAAAGCACTTCTGCATCTAGAAGTGTTTTTAGGTCTTGAGAACAAGGCTACATTTGCAGTGCCACAAATGCCAGTTCAGGGCATGCCAGAGTTGTTCTGTATCTTAATAAGACTGGTGCCTTTGTAAGAGGCCCCTCACAAGATTGTTTTCTCACCTGCACTTTGCAATTCAGTTTTAGGTCATTGAACAAAAATTAACCCATCACTGAATTATTGCAACTATGTCATTTAGAAAAAAAAAACAAACCACCCTTCTCTCCATATAGTGATACAGTATGTACTGATGAATATTTTCTGCCTGTCTCAGTCCCACCTGCACAGGGAGCACATGGAGAAGAGGTGGGAGGCAGCAGTGGCAGTTTGGCTGCAGCAAAGTGGGTTCTGCATTGTCACTGACTGTGCCTGCCTTGCACTCTGAGCGCATGTGGGGAGGATCCCAAAGGCACCCACAAACCCCACTAGCTCCCATCCATGCTGCATGACTGTGTGGAGCTTTGGGAACAAAAATAAACGCCAGAAATGTCAACAGCCTATAACAACAATGTACAATGAAACAGATAAAATGACTCACAGGTCTCCTCTGCAGTGCTGTTAGCAGCCTATACATTTTCAGGGTGGAAAATAATCTGGAATTGTCTTGAGTCTCCATCAAAATCCTGCCTTTTAAGAGGGGTAGAGATCAGTGCTGGCCAGTGACTGCTGTCCATTAACAGCGTGAGCAGATTTACAGTTAATGTGGAGGAAAAGGAGTCATCTTGCATGGAGATCCCAAGGAGGCCCACTGTTTTCCACAAAATAGCTACAGCTAGATCAGGAAGCCCATTTTCTAGAAGGTTCTGCCTCGCCAACAGCAAAGTCACAGTTCATCTAGGCTTCTTACAGTGGAGGCAGGGCTGTACCAGTCACTGTACTTAGTAAACTGTGCCTGGCATTCAGGGATCTTCCTGATTTGGCAGCCTGTTTATTCTGAGGGCACCTCCCTGCTTGCTTTCAACTAAACCCTACCAATCCTTCAGTTCTAGCCCCAGTGGGGTTGTGCTTCATATTTTCCCAGTTTGGTAATTTGTGATAGATTTATTTGGAAGCAAACAAACCAACGGACCTACCAAAATGAAATGAAAATTGCAGAACTCCCTCTTAAAGCCAAAGGTCTTCTCAGAAGCAGGGACTGCTCCAGGCAGAACTATGGGGTCCTTCATTCCAACAGCCCCTGCTCTGCCTGATATTACACACTTTCGTGAGCATCTTTTACCTCCCTTTCCTCACTCATTTCCCAGGAGGGCAGGGACTGCACTGTAAGCAAGGAAGTCCTTGAGAAAACACAAAGGGTTGAAATGCCTGACCAGCCATAAACAGCTATGTGAGAAATACCCTTAAGACTCTGAAACGGATTCTCATGCCAGCAGAGCCAGCAAACTATTAATATTCCTAGCAGAGATCCAGAATCCACTGCACTGCTCCATTCTCCATCATCTCTTACTGTGCTCTTTGTACTATTTTGATTTTACAATATGCAACAATTAAGTGCAGAGATGGAAGTGTTCTCAATTCCCAATTGTTGAAGAACTCTCAGCAAAAAGGCAGCAAACCAAAGTTACACTTTTTTTTTTAAATCTGTCAGTTTATTAACTTTCTTTTTTTTTTCTGAGATTTCGTAATAAATAGCACTTCTGAATCTCTCCTCTACAGTATCAAAATTAAACTCTACTGCAAAAAAAAAAAAAAAAAAAAAAAATTCAGAAGCCAAGTTCCTCCCTTCACATACAAGAAAGGACCTACCTGAAGGTCAAGACATTCATGACTTTTTTACCATCACCAAATTTGGGACCACACAAATACCATAAGAAGGTTTTCAAAAAGGTTTGTATCTTTTTTTGCCCTGCTCCTGTTTCACCTGCCCCTTTGTTCATGCATACATCCAGTTATTGATAGTCCTGATAATACCAAACACTATGGCAAGATTACTGTTTAAGCAACATCTGGAATTATTTTATCATCACAAATAAATTCTTCTGCAAAAATGAATGCCGGTTTACATTCCTCTCTCAGAATCTAAGAGAATCTACTCAAGAATAACATAGAAATGTCATACCCTATTTTATTCTCAGAAAACAAAACCCACCAGCTGCAAACTTCTGTCCATGCTGCTACAAACTTAATAGAGTAGGCCCTGTGTGTTAACAGATATAATGGGGGAAGAGTATCAATGAAGTTGTAATTTAAAAAAAAGGGAAATAAATGCAACAACTCTTCATTAATAATAAGCACCTTTTATTGACTGTCTTACCATTCAACACTCATTCCATTCAATCTCTTAAACTGCTGAGCTACAGTCCAGTTTAGCATTTAAATAAAAGATAATGCAATTTGACTTGTACAAAAAGTGTTATACCTGGGTGGCACACAATTAAAGTTCTATTTAAAAAAACCATAGACACAAATAATCACTACCTGTGGTTTGAAAATTAAGTCCTATGTATTTCAAAGTAAAAATTAACACATATCCTCCATATGATGTTATGCTTGTAAAAATGCCTACAAAAATGTTTGTTCAGAAGGCAGACTGGTTGGAAAGTATTTTCTATTTCACCATCTAACAAATGACATCACTTCACAAAAATTACTAGGCAGCAAAATATTTCAGGTGAATTTCACACATTCAAAGAACTCCTTACATCATCAAGTCACAATAATTTCAGTAAGGTCACTACTGCTCAGCACAGCAAAAAAAAAATCTGTGTGGTACAGACTAAGATTCAGCTACGAATAATTTGTTACAAGATTTAATTCAATGCTCAGGAAATTTAAAAATCATATACACTTAGGAGTCTAGTCATCACATACTGGTTATTCCTGTTCTTTTTCCTTGCTGCTTTTGGAATTTTATGTCTGTGTTATGAAGGGTATATGCTACTTCCCACTGTTTAAGACCCCTTCAAAATTGATCAGCAAACTTTTTGAGAAACTGGCAAATTGCCTTTTATAAAGAATACTTAAAATGTTTGGGTTTTTTTTTTTGCCATCTTCTTCTGACCTTATTAAACTTCTACCCAAGCCAATAAAATTAGCCAGAACTATTTTGCTGCAAGAACACCGGCTTATATGCCAACACGAATATGCAAGCAAAATAATTTATTTTATAAAAAATTAGCACGTGAATGCAAATTAAACTTCTTCTGAAAGTCCTGGACTCTACACAGTTAAAGTTTTTCAACAGTATCCAAGAAGATCTCAGGAAAGAGTAAGAAAATCTACTGAAGTAAATCCTTCATTTTACATGCAAAATGGCATTTCCTGGAAAAGCAAAAATCATGTGGTTATTTTCCTTTCAATTTCCTTTTCCTGTAGGATGGAAAGTTATTCCAAGAGATCAAAAACATCATCACTGCTGTAAAAGAGTGGTGTCTCCTCATGTCAGTTAGACTTAAGTTTGTTATCAGCAAAAATCAATGCGAAAGCAGAGACAAGCAATTCAGTTTGTAGCAGAAATTCTTTTATATCCAAGCACCATCTTTTTCCCCCTGTAAAAGAAACCCAGTATGGGAAATGATCCTTTAAAACAAGGCCATTAAAACCAAATAAAAATAACAAATAGAGCAAGAAAACCTAAACAAAGGCAGGCACACGTTACTGAGGCAGTGAATGGGATTGTTAGAAGACAAGAGGAGTTAGACATCTGTAGAGTTCACATGGCTGAGATCCTGGGTTTCTCTGCTTGGATCAGGGCATTCTCAAAGCACAAATAGGGATTTATTTTTTATTCCCAAAGCAGAAATAGGGACTTACTTTTTATTCCCCTTCCCTGCCTGTGTTTTTAAAGGCATCAAAGATATCCAGGATGCACTGAATATTTCGTAAGGCAAATACAAACTAAACATTTGCTCAAAAACTTGAGTTAATTTTGTGAAATAATTTAGATTAAAAATGGAATAGCTTATATCAGAAAGACAGCACACTTCACCCTTAAATCAAAGATTTTTGCTTGGATTCAAGCTCCAGAATTCTTACTACATATAACACAACCAGATCCTCCAGTGACATTTTTCCTCCATTTGCCATAACTTAGCCAAGAAAGACTCAGTGTCTGTCCTTGTTATCAGAGTCTGACTTCAGCAAACACTGAGTTGACACAGATGCTTACAGGTAAAGGCAGATTTCACAATAAAAGGAGTGTTATTAAAACAAATAAGAAACTAAACCAGGTAAAATCAAATTTTTGATCATTGTTCACTGAGGTACTTAACATATGAATACTAACAACTGTATAATTTACTAAATAAATGTATCAGCTTTCTTGAGACATCAAATCATATAATTAATAAATACTCTAACAGAGTAAGATAATTAATCGTGGTATAAACCCAAATAGTAAAATGATATATTAATATTAATAGGCTATTTATAATTATTAATGTGCATAAATGATACAAACTGAAAAATTAAAAAGCAACTAAAGGTACTCAATTGCTCTTGAAGTTTTATGTCCCTCCAAAAGAGATCTTTTTTGGGGGGGACTGAAATCAATGCCATCAATAACAAAAGAAACAGAGGTTCACCTTAAATCTAATTCACAACTCAACCCTGCCAGTGTGCCAGAAATAGTATTTTTTTCCATAATACTATGTCCATAATGTAAATTTTTTAGTGAATTATTTTTCTACAAGTGGACTTTCTGGAGACACAGTAAAATAAGACAGGCTCCATTTCTCTCATCTCCTTAACAATTGGATGCACCTTGTGGCAAGTGAGCTCAAGGTAACAAATCCCTTGGAAAAGGAACGAGGGGAGTGCGAGTGTGACAACCCTGATAGCCCAGAACACCAAAGTCTTTCTTTAATTCATAAGGCAATGTGGCATTAGTTCAAAAGAAGTAACAATCTCTTCCTAGCCATACACTGTCCCTTGTGATGTTCCAATACTGACACAGGTCCCTTGGCCTCTCCAAACAGGAGTGCCTTGCTTGTTTTCAAGACAGACAGCCAGTTCTTGCTGTCGTGTCTTCAGGCTGGAGCAGAATTGTGATCATTTGGTTCTACAGTGACCCTTACAAAAGAACAAAACAAAGTGAAAGGCCCAAATTCTACCTGGAAGACTCAAAAATGGCTTTGGGCTTTTCTTCATTTGCAGGAGCTGTTCATACCTGCTAAGCCAATGCAGATGCATGTGAACCATAGTGGAGTTTCTTAACAGTCACATTACTTAGCAAAGCACAGCGTCTGCTCCATCTGTAATCACAATCTTCTACAATCTGTGCACTATCAGAGCAACTCTCCATTTCTAAAATGGAAGCTGTTTTTCCAAATAACCACCTAAATGAATAAGCTGAGAAAGAGCAGAAATTAAAAACAGTTGGTGACCATTTCTGCAAAAGAATCTTTAAGAGCACATACATTTAAGTTCTGATTTTGTTACCCAAACTTTTTGGGCCACTGTCAATGAACATTTCTTGCAGGCCATAAGAGACCCATAGAGATTTTTACTGACAAGACTGTAAAGGCAAGAGTATTTAGTTACCCAAACATAAAAACCACAATTTGTGGATGCACCATTTGGGGAAATTCATCTTAGCAAAGGGAACACACACAGGATATTACCATTACTGCATGACACCCTTGATATTTTACAACTTCCACAGAACAATTCACTCCTTAAGCCCCAGAAATGCCAAAGAACAGTTGCTTAAAAATATTTTTATAGCTGTAAATCAGCATTTTTCCTGAATTTAACATATCTGTAGGTAAACAGAATTAGGCAACATTTGTTCTCAACAAAGCAGCACATTCTGCTCCCCCTGCCCCCTTCCCAAAACAGAGGCAAAAATGCAGTTCCTTTTCTCATCACAGCTCCCAGGCCAAGGACACTGCAGCTTTGTGAGTGTGAATTCCTCCACACACATGACACAACTGAGCGGGGCATCCTGACCCAAGGCTGGGAGGTTTTACTCCACATGCACTTTTCCCATGTAGACTAAGAGGAAATGTAAAGTATTGTGCTGACTTAAGACTATGTAATTTTAATGACAACAAAACCAGTAATACAGCAGAAAAAAGGGAAACAGATACTGCCCTTAAAGATTTTCTTTAAGAGAGTGGCTGAGATGAGGCATTCAGGATGAACCAACACAGGACAAGAGAAATTCTAAAAATCCTTTAAAGTTGTCGGACTTTCCTATCAGTGTTTTTAATGTTGACATCCAGTGTCTCTACTTTCTTTGTGAGCCGATCCAACATGTCATCCTGCTCTTCTATTTCAGTCTGCAGGCCAAGGGCAAGGCTCTTGAGGCGACTCAGCCCAGAAGACATCTCATCTGTCAGGGGAGAGAGGGGCCATAAGGAATCAAAGTGCTGTAAAACATTTTATCTAAATGGCCACTACCAGGATTCCTTCTTCTCCAAAACCCTGGGCTGGAAAATGTTAAATACTATTCCTCAAGTCTGAGTGTGCCTCTGAAATAGAGGAAGCATTGGTATGTTCATAGTTTCCTACCAGAAATGGTCACTTCCTCCTTCTTAACATTTTATATTTGGTGTTAAGCAAATGTTTAACACCAAACTGGATCTTTGTCAAATGACATACCTTGTAATGTAGTTTTAGATTTTTTTTAAATGTATCTCATAGAAAAATTGGTCCATATTTTCTCTGCTCAGCATACACAGTATGCTCAGTACCTCATTTGTTTTTCTTTAAACTTCATGGTGATACCAGTGAGCTGGAGATTTAAGCAGTTATTTATCATAGATGAAAAACTCCAATTTCTACATTTTGTAATAGAAATTACATGATTGATTGGTATAAATGCTTCTTGAGGTTATTAAATTTTCCACAGCTTGAGAACAGAACAAATGAGCTTCCACTAGCTCTTATGACCAACCATTTCTCTTTGATTTATTCCTGATTTTTTTCCAATCTCTTCTTTCTAGGTCAGCTACACAGTGACACATGTAAGCAAACAGGAACTTTGTCTATATGGTACAGAACAAAGGAAGGCAAACTGAGCTGAATGGTTTTGAGATGTAATAAAAGAAATGCAGCAAATCCACAATTTAAATGTTTAGTGCCTTTCATTTCTTAGCATTTTTTAGCAAAACGTGTATTTCAAAAGCTGTGCATTGCTTTAAATTATTTGGGTCTGAAGTGATGTACCATGTAGATAGTTTTAAAATGCAAATACAAGCAAATGAGTTTTTAAATTATCATCAAATTTTGCATGTTAACTAAAGAAAGAGTTGGCAATATATTACTTAATAATTTCATCTGGTTTAGGAATCAGAAGTTTACAATTGTATGACATCAAACAGCTTCAGCTTCCTCACTCACCTAAGTTGGTATCAATTTTCTGGTGGTAAGCTCGCAGTTGTTGGTTCTTTGGATAGGCATCCTTTTGCACTGAAGAAACTAAATCTGCTTTGCTGAAATCATTGTCTGTTAAGAGTATAGAGTACAGAACATTATACAACAAAAAAGCACGTGAGAATAGGTTTTGAAATTTTAGCAAGGCTGTTAAAAATTAGTTTGAACACAGGTAATCACATAACCAGAGTATCAGGAGTAGTCCAAGACTACAGGCCAGCTGTCAAGATGAACACTTTAGCTACAATTATTCTCTTTGGGGCTGCCACTCGCAGTTCTGTTGGGGAGTTGGGAGAGAAAAGCAAACCCGAGAAAAGCAAACGCCCGGGCCGGGCCCCCTGCTGGACAGAGCGCGGCACTACACCGAGCCCGACGGGACCTCCACTGCGTTACTCGCACATCATCATCATCATCATCGATATCCTGCTGCTTTCCCACTCTTATTACGTTACATTACCCAGGTTCACTTGATAAAGAAACGGTTATTTAGTATGAAAAATCCTTCACAGAAGTTAACGGATTGAGAGAAGGAGGAATGAGGCCAAACTCCATACTCTACCTTCTGAGAGTCAAGAAATGACTTCAGTATGAAGGGTTAGAATCCATGTTTGAAATAACAAGGACAATGTGTCTGAAAACTATGACAAACAATGGTTAAAAGGAGAACTTCTGAAAATGTAACATTTTGGCAAACTTAAGGAAACCCTGTCTGCACACTGTGTAAATATGTAAATATTTATTTAAATATTTATTTAAATATTTATTTATTTATTGATAAATATTTATTCGAGTATTTAATAAATATTTAATAAAACATAAATATTCTCTATGTAAATACAAGCACTGAGTGCTTTTAGTATTTAGGGGGTATAACATCTTCACTACGGATATAAAGAGTTTAATGGAAACAACTCCCTAGACTTCAAAGCATGAGGGCTGGGATACAACTCTGCAGATGTTAGGCAGCAAAGTAAATCAGCAGCTGGGCAGGCTGAAGGGTCTCTGCCTTCACCACTCTGCAAGTTTGCCCCACGTGGATTGTAAAATAAAGTTAACAAACCTGAATTATCCAGCTTCCTTAAGTTTGGATGGCTTTCCTGGTATTTCGACTCTTGTTCTTTACTAGACACGATTGCTTCTTTTAACCTAGTAAAAAAAAAAAAAAAATATATATATATATATATATATATAAAGAAAGCATTGCTATTGACCTCAGCATTAAAGAATAAAGGTAGCTAGACCATCTCAGGAGTTTACAGCAGTTTGAAAGAACCAACAGACATTTTACTTTCTCATTTTCTGGTGTTATTTCAGATATGCTGCGAGAGACAAGTCCCAAATAAGAAGTTTGTTACTTACCTGCTGTTAGCGTAATACTCAGGGGCTCCATTCTGCTCTGGCTTGCTCTCTGGAGGTTTGGCTTTGAAGTAGTTTACCAAGCCCCCCCAAACACTCTTGATGCTGTTTATGTGCCTCTGGCTGGTTTTCAAGTCCTGGTCCATCTTATCCACCATCTGCTCCGTGCGCTTCAGAGCCTCTCCCTGGCGGACGAGCTCCTGCCGGGCACGGACAGGGAAAAGAGGATCATAAGGCCGGGGTAAACTGAGACAGCAAACAATTCACCCTAAAGGTGACACTCTAAAGAAAAGTAACAGTGTTCCTTCACCTGTGCAGATTATTTCAGAGGGCAAACAGCTTTTTCCCCTCGCTCCACTTCCCTCAGGGCATTTCAATCAATAGTTGCCTGTCGGTCACTGCGTTAACCAGCTATAAAATCCTCATCCCTGTGAGGTGATGGGTTCCTGGCACCTACCACAAACAACAGCCACGAGTTTTCTGTACTGGCCTTTTGTCAAGCTGGCAAAGCTTTGCATCTATGGCTGACCACCAGATGGGTGATGTGGTGGAAATGAACAGGCTTATGGCAGGACAATTTCTAATTATGAATGTCACCTTCATTGGGAAGGGATTCTATTTTCACTTTGCTGGGATGTTTCTTGTAATTTAGAAATAGAACAACTAAAGGAAACAAACACAAACAGACTCTCTTCAGACTTCAGGAATGTTTTTTGTTAATTTTAACAGTGTAGGATATAGGAAATTTTATGTCTATTAGTACATTATTTTCTAATTCAGCAGCACTATTCCAAAGTAAATCAAAGATTAATGCCAGCAAGAAAGTTGCCTGCAGCTACCACCAGTGCAAAACAAAGAACTTGTGTTCATATTCTTGCTAAACTCTGGGAAATTTTAATTGAATATTCTTTTTTCCCTCCCTGTCAATACGGCACAAACACTCGAGACTTCAGGTTTTACCACAAGCCCTGTGTCAAGGCTGAATTATTGATTCCTCACTTGTGATTTCCTTAACAAACAAATCACGAGGCTCAAAGTTCACAGAAGTCCCACCAAGAACCGTCTGAGCACAAGGACTGGCAGCAGCTTGGGCATGCCCTGGGGTTAATTTAGGCCATCACATCACCCAAGGAACATCCCATTATTACCGCAGGTGACACAGTGGACAAGACCTTCATGAGCCCAAGCACAAAGTGCTGAAACAGAGCCAGAGGAATGAAGGAAATGATTAATCAGCGTGAACCGAAGCACATCACAAACAACTAACAGGGAAGGCCCTTTATCTAACCGACTGCTAAAAACTATTTAGTCAGCTAAAAAATTAGTAAGAACTGTCGAAAGCAGCTGAAAACAGGGCCGAGTGCCAGCCTCAGCACTATCCAGACACACTGGCTGTAACTGGGATTCTTCCCTCAAAACCCAAATGCCACCACCCAGAAAACACAGGGAGGCAGGCTGGCCGGAAAACACCGAAAGAGAGACTTTTCAGGAGGCTGTGCGGGGGCCGGGGAGAACAATCCTCCCCTCCCGGCGGTGTGAGCGAAGGGGCAGCGCTCGGGCCCTGCGGCCGCTCCTCCCCAGCGCCCCGGGGGGAAAACTCCGCTCCGGGCCCCGACCCACCTCGGAGGCGGCCACGCCGATGCGCTCGGACTCGTAGAGAAGCGACAGGGAGCGGGTGGTGCTGTCGGCGGTGGCGGCGGAGCGGCGCAGCACCTCCTGCTGCAGGTACCGCTGCCGGTCCGCGCCGCCCGCCCCGCCGGGACCCGCCGGCGCCGCATCCTCCTCCTCGTCCTCCGCGAACGGGTTGTAGCTCCTGGGGACCGCCGACATGGCGACAACGCCGGCGAGGAGCCCTCACCCCTCACAGAGCTCCCCGAGCCCCCGCCTCAGGCCGCGGCCGCTCCACCGCTTCCGCCCACGGCGCCCAGGACCGGGCGGAAGCGCTGGGCGCATTCACCGAGCGCCTTCCCCCCCCGCGGGGCGGGGTGGACGCGCCGCGGCGCTGCTGGCGGACAAGCAGCTGCTGGGCGGGACCACTGCGGCGGAGGGGGGATATGGCCAGGGATGGCCGCGCAGGGAGGGCGGGGCACCGGGCGGAAGTGAAGCCGCGCCGGGCGCTGCCATCTTTATGATGCGATTGGCGGGCCGCGCTCCCGCGGGACGCGCAGATCTCGCGGGCGGGGGGCGAGGCGGGCCGGCCGGCGCCGTTCCCGACAACATGGCGGCCGCGGCGGTGGCGGCGGCAGCGGCGGCTGCGGCCACGGCGGCCACGGCGGCGGCGGCCGGGACGGCGGCTGCCACGGCCGGGACCGCCGCGGCTCCCTCCGCGGGGCCCGCGGGGCGCGGGAACAGCCCGGCCACCGCGCGCGGCTTCTACTTCAACACGGTGCTGTCGCTGGCGCGGTCGCTGGCGGTGCAGAACCCGGCGCCTCTGGAGAAGGTGGGAGCTCCTGTGGGGAGCGCGCGTGGGGCTGAGGGCGCGCAGCCTGCGGGGCTGTCACCGGTGGGACCGCCCGTGGCGGGGGTGGCCCCGCTGTTTACGGGACACGCCCGCCGGTCCTGGCGTTCCGTGCGCGGTGTGTGCACCCCCGTGTGGGGTGTCCGGCCGCCCCCTCGGCGCTGTCCCGCGGGAGATGCCCCGTGGGCCGGGAGATGCCCCGTGGGCCGGGAGATGCCCCGGGGGACGCGGCTCTGCCTGGGCGGGGCTGTCCCTGGGCTCTGAGGGGGTTCTGTCACCGCAGCCTCGTCCATCCCTGCTCTCGGGGCAGCTGGGCCCCAGGGATGCTGCTGTGGGCCAGTTCCACCCAAACATTCGGGTCAGCAGCGCACCCTCGGGCGAGGAACTGGATCTTGCTGCGCGTCCCCCAAGTCTGTAGGATATGATCTTATATCATATAAGGAGCGATTAGTTTCAGCCTAATTAGGGCTGGTTGCTTTCCTCCACGTATCTGGTTAAATCCGGGCGGCGCAGTCGGTGCCGGGTGGAATGTGGGTGAGGGAGAGCCCCGGGGATCCGTGTGTGGGCGGTGTTTGTGCTGCTGCCCGAGCAGGGATGGATGGATGGACAGCCTGGGCTGCTGTCAGCCTGTGACAGTCTGTCCGAATGGCAGCAGGCACAAATCGTGACCAAACAGCTGAAAAAAGCACCGCTGTGTGCTGATGGAAATTATAGTGCTTGCTCCGAGCCAGCTGTTGCGGCCTTCTTTTCTTATTTCTTGTTTTGGAAATGTACCATTGATGTGACAGCCAACGGTGAATAATTTTTCTGCGCTCTGCTGTTGATTCACAAATATCCGGGCATTTTTTATTTTTTTCCCCAGTTTGACAGAATACAGCAGTTCAATGATAGTAACAGTTCATATCTAGCTGAAGTTGCTCACTTGTGTTATTGTTATTGCAAATGTAATAACCTGACGTGGAACACACGTATCAGCAGTCGTTTTCCAAAGTTCATATTTCCTCTGCTGTATTTTATGTCGAGCCAGAGGATTATCTCTGTTGTACTACAGGTCTCATAATTAGGAGGTCTGGCATTTGAAGGACCAGAATCTCAAATTCCACTGAGCATCCAGTAAATTTTTCTAATCCTCTAGGGAGGTTATTTCTAGCTTTAAAAATTTCAAGGTGGGATATTCAGAGAGTTATCTAAATAGGAAGTGGCTTGACCTTCAAACATTAGTAAGTCAAACAGTTATTTATTGTGAAGGCCGTTCTTAGATAGTATTTATTAACATCAAGGACATTTATAAAAAGACAACATGCCTTTTCCTATTTATTAACAATTCCATAGAAGAACAAAGTATTTGGGAAGTTTGATGTATTCTTTAAACATGTGTTTGTGGGGTGTGGAGAGAAGTAACAGGTAAGTAGTGAGAAAATAATAGTTCTGAAAGCTTAATCTGTTACGTGGAAAGGATTTGAGCAGGAGTCATACACAGGTTGGCAACAGTTAATTGTTCAGTGCTGTGTATGTAGAAGGCATTGGTGAGCTGTAACTGAGCTGCATCCACCTATTATTTGTTTACAGGAATTGAGTAAATATAATAAAACTGCCTGCTGCACATTCCCTGCACACCTAAAAGTGAAGTAGTGGAACGAAGGATTTGTTGTATTTCAGCACTTTGATCAAGTGTTGAAGAAAATCTTTAAATCAGCCCATGTTGTAGAAAAACTGTTTGACAGCTACTTGAGATTTTTCTGTCTTTTTCTGGTTCCTGTCATTCATCACTCCTTGTCCTTGGATGTTCTCACTGAGATTGATGACTGAAGGAGGGTAACATGGCCAAATCTATTCCAGGAGATGGAGAGACTGTGTGCTTCAAACAAGCTTTAATTTGTTTTTCAATCTCATTCCACTGTTCTTTCCCACTGCTGTTTTTCAGGTACAAAAGCTGCTCTGTATGTGTCCAGTGGATTTCCATGGGATTTTCCAGTTGGATGAACGTCGTAGGGATGCTGTTATTGCTTTAGGAATCTTCCTAATTGAATCTGACCTTCAGGTATTTTTCTCACTTAGGCTACCTATTTACCTTCAAAGATCTTGGATTAATTCAAATTTAGTTGTTCAATGAATGAAAAGTTGGTATTTGGTCTTCATAAAAGTAGATTAAGAAGGTCAGAGATAAGGGATGGATGCAGTCAGGAGAGCAAGGAAACACTGGTAAGTGTGATAGGCAGTGCCATAGCACTGCCACAGCCAAACTGCTGCTGTGTTTTCTGGTCATCATGGCTTAAGCAGAGAAAGGAAAGAGCATTCAGGAGGATTTCCTCACACCAGATGTTTCACTGCATGTTCTTTCCCACGTGCTCCTGGCTGGCAGGGATGCTCCAGTGCATTCCTGAGGGCCAGGTTTGCAATAGGCCCTTTCATGCCAGGATAAACAGACAGACAGAGCACACAGGCTGCATTGTACACAAGCATCCCTTCTGTGTCTGCCAACAGGGCCAGCACAAGCTGCTTCTCTTCCTTTGACTGCTGGGCCTGGTATTGTTCTGTATAGAGGAAAGGAAGCATGGACAAAATTCCAGGTCCAGTGCTATTAGACCTCACTTTAAATCCTTTCATGTTGCTAAGGTTTGCATCAGGCCTGAATTGCCTACTGTTTAGTAACCCTGTGCTATGGTACAGCTTGCATGGATGTTATTGACCTTGTTCTTTTTCCTTTTTGTGTTTGGGTTTTTTTTATAAGGCAGCTGTGCTGTGCTTTGATTTGCAGGTGAGGGAGCTGAAGTGTTACACAGATGTGTTAAATGACTTGTGTAAGGGCCGTGGGATGCATCACATGTGCTGAATTGGCACTAGCACTCTGAATTTTTAGCTGTCTTAAAATTATTTTGGGAGCTTGTTGTCAATTAATAAAATGTTTGGGGTTAGGTGCTGTTCTGGAACTTTCTTCTCCAGCTTTTACAGAGAATGAGCTGCCGCCTGGAGTGAAAGGCTTGGATTTAAGGCACTGAATTACTTTAATTTGTTTGTTTTGAAATCAGTTTTGCAATAGTCAAGAAACCTATGGAGTAATCATTGGAAGCAAGTTCTCTGTGTGCTAATATGATTTTACTACATCTCTAAAATATCTTGAGATTATTTGGGTCAGCTTTTCTTCTCCATTTTCAATAGAATATTTTCTTCTTTAGCACAAGGATAACGTGGTTCCTTACCTTCTGCGGCTCCTGAAGGGCCTTCCCAAAGTGCAGTGGATAGAAGAAAGCAATGCCCGGAAAGGCAGAGGTGATGTTTGGAGTTTTTGATCTTTGTTATGGATTTCCAGCCAGGAAATAGAAATAGCAAAGGTTGTTCAGGACACGGTTCAAGGGGAGAGGAGAAGTCCTGTTAGGTTCTTACTTAGCTCCTGGCTTGACAGCCTTTAATACTGATTTTCTTTAGAAGCCAAAGGAAGTTGAATAGATCCCTGTTTTCCTGCTTGTCTGCTTTTTGATGAATTGCACTTTCCAAATAGTTCTGTGTTCAATATGTTTTGTTACTAAACTGGAAAAGATTGTGTAGTAGATAGAATAGCAGAGTCGAACATGAGATTTTTATCCTCTACTTCTAGATTTGATGCTTAGTTGCTGTTTAAACCACTTCATTTTTTTTTTTTTTTGCTCCCTTAATGTAAGAATACTTTTATACAGTATTATGTAATTAAGGTTTATTTCAGATTAGTTGAAAGCCTGGGAAGGTTTTTAATTCTGATTTTTCTTTAAACATTTATGCTGAAATTATGCTGGTTAGAGTGCTTCTAAATTTTGTATGTAATACTGTTTTTCTCTACAGGCTGTCTCAGAACTTTATGATATGGGAGTCACTTGTGTCTTCTTTCTATTATAGTTTGCTCTTTCTATGTTTGTTCTCTCTAATGAGGTTTAAGTGCCTGATTTTCTCTCTATTACTTTGCAGGTTTGCTTCCAGTGGCAGAAAACTTCAGCTTCTGCTTAGTGACATTGTTATCTGACGTGGCTTACAGGGATGCATCTCTCCGAGAGCAGGTGCAGTTTAAGTTTGTGCTGTTCTATTACCCAGTTCTCCAGTGCTGCAATCCTGACAAAAGCCTGGAGAAGAGCACAGCTGCTCCCTGTCAGCAGGGAGCTGGTTGCTTTAGGGTGTGCACTGATGCATTAATTTGCTTGTGTTAATAATTAAGTACCTGGAGGATATTCGTAGGTCTGCAGTTACTTTTGTGTGTCAGTTGCTGAGCCCAGAGTTTTAGAATTCCTGTTTTGATACTGAGGTTGGGAGTGCTGCAGTTTTACTGTGTAGTACTTGCAGCTCACTGCAAACTTTGCTAGAGAAGCTCTGTAACCTGAGTGATGGCAGTGTAGTCTTTTAGTCACACAGCATTAAGAAATCTTCACAGAGGTGCTTACATTAATATTTACAAGTCTTACATAAATATTTACATAAATATTTACAATATTTACATTTGTTACAGTGATATGGCGTAAGATAATGATATCTCTTTACCAAAAGATATTTTTGTGTGTCTGTCTTGATGACTTTAGATTTTGGATGCAGTTCTACAAGTAATGCAGTTCCTGTTGGGAATGTGCCAGACACCGCAAATGCACGATAAAGGTAGTAATAAAATTGTTACTGTATTTGTAACTCCTCTCCTGTGAACTTCTTTTGTGTTTGTTTGCTGGTTATCAGGATCAATCCTGAAAAGTGAGTTTTGTCTTTCAGCTTTCCTTAGCACTTCTCTGTTCTGTTTGTTGCTGACTAGAAAATACAGAAACAGAACTGTAGTAATTTGTGGTGCTTTCATGGTTTTTCCTCTGCTTGTACAAATCAGTTGTGGTAAAGCAGTTTAGGCTGAAACAGCTTAGTAAAGTGGTAGCAAAACCATGAAGAGGAAGTTCTAAGTCACTGTTAATGTGCTGTTACATGTGTTTTTCTTTTCCAGAATATTTATGCAAGTATGCAGTGCCCTGCCTGATAGGAATTTCTCGAGCCTTTGGTCGCTACAGCAATTCAGAGGAGGCTCTCCTTTCAAAGCTTTTTCCTAAAATTCCCCCACATTCCCTGAGAGTTCCAGAAGAACTCGAAGGCATTCGCCGTCGATCCTTTAATGATTTCAGATCAATTCTTCCCAGTTCTCTGCTCACTGTTTGCCAGGAAGGAACACTGAAGAGAAAGGCTAGCAGTGTATCCAGCATCACACAGGTTTGTATGACTTGCTCTGTGTTGGAGTCAACACTGAGATGATTTCTTGGTCTCAGTGGAGTTGAGACTTAAGCCTGGATATGCAGAGAGTCTCTTAAGAGACATTTTTTGACCAAATACAAATATCTTTACTGTGGTTCCACAACTGAATTTCAAAATAGTTTTGTAGTTTCTGAATTACAGAACACGCAGTTAAAGTAGGAGCTGTACTAGTAATTCTTTACATGGAGAATTTGGCAAATCCCATTGCTTGTGTTATTATCATTAAAAGTCATTGTAATATATATCTGTAAAATTGGGAAGCTGGCACTTAATGGCTGAAGTTTTCACAAGAGGATCCAGGAGCTCTTCCTGGTTTCACCAGGAGCTGTGGATGTTCATTGTCTTGGTGGAAGACTGGATTCAGATGGTGGTTTGAAACTGCATATTGTTACTGGCATAGTTTCCTACAATAGGAAAGTCATCATTCAGATCTCTTCCCTTTAGTCAAAAGCACTGAACTGGCATTTTTTAACTTCCCATTTTTGGCTGGAATTGAGCTGTTAGACCCAGCAAATATGTAAGTTCCTGTTAGTTTTGCTTGAAGCTGTATTTCATTTTAAAGTGTACAATCTATTCCCTGATAGGTTTATAAATGTTTTATAAATATTTTCTAAAATACGGCTTTTGTGCAATGTTTCAGGTCAGTCCTGAACGTGGGCTTCCCCCTCCCAGCTCTCCTGGAGGATCTGCTGCAGTTCATTACTTTGAAGGTAGATCACCTTAAGGAACCATCTGTGATTTGGGGTTTTGTTGCTATTTATATAAAATTTAAAACGGAAAATCTTTTGACCCCTTTCTCTACCTTTTAGAATTCTTATAGGAATTCAGTGGCACATCAGCGTGTGCTAGGATTTTTAAAAAAATTTGGTTTTAAGACAGTAGGAACTAATTATTAACACCAGTAATTTTCAGGCTCAGTTATTTTTTACTTCTTTCTTGATTCCCTTCCTGCTAGGCAGTGCCTAGTACTGAGGAGCTTAATTCAACTAGGCCAAAAAGATTTCAGGAGATTAGGCTGAGTAACTTTGAGGAACAAGAGTTAACATTGTACTTCAGTACACAACTACATTGTTGATCTAGAGTCTGGAATTTTTGAGGCTTGTGGCACATTTTATAAATCCAAAACAACTGCTCCATTTGGAGTGAGTGTGATGTGGGTCATTGTGGAAGACCTGGTAATTTGCTGAAGCAAGAAATATTAAAGGAGACACTGGAGTGTTCACTAATGTGCATTAGTTACTGGATTATAAAAGGCCAAAACCTGAGAAAGTTTCATGAATTAACAGGCAAACTCTTAACTACTGAGTTGTGGTAGAGCTCCATCTGTGAGTTCTAGGTCAAAGTAGGGCTTAAAAATAAACTCTGCTTCATGAATCATGTGGAGGGCTAGCTCTGCATCTGAGATGTTTTGGTATCTCTGGATTTGTCTGGCCCCTTCAGGTTTTTAACAGTTTGAGCTTTCTCTGTTTCTGGACCATTCTCCTCTCTCAGGCCTTGGCTTAAATTAATTTTGTCCACATTGCTTTTCTTTATCCTTCACATTGCTATTTCTAGAGGCATCTCTTCCTCAACCATATAATGGGATTGCAGGGTAGTTCTTAAATTGCCACGTAGGACCAGACCTGTTTATCTTTTGTCTACTGTGTTAAACCAATGTATTCTTCTTCAATGTTGTGGTCTTTATGGTTTGAATTAAAAAAAAAATAAAACCCAAAGGCTGCAGGTTAGAGAGATACTGTTGTAGTAGAACAGAAATAATCTTAAACCTGTAGGTGAATAGTGGACAACTTTGTAAAACTTTTTGAATTATTTTAGTTGTCTCTCTGGTAGAGGTATGATTATTCCAGTCAGGTGTTTATTTTCAGTACTAACTTCTACCAAATATTTCAGCTACAGTCAGTCCTTGTATTATTTCTGTTGATAGAGTTTGTGATGGTCGTGCTTTCTGAAGAAGATGAGTAGTGACCTTGGTTTTATTCTGGCCAAGGTTAACAACTTTAAAAAAAAGAACCGAGGACTTTTTTTTTGTTGCCGTCAATAAATAGTCTTGCTTGAAAGCCTGTTAATCACGAGAACATTACTCTAGCACAGCCAGCTGAGCACTTCAGAAAGGCATGAGATGTAATTTCTCAAGAGGAAACAAAGCCAAGAGCAGTTTGCTGAGCAAGTTGTTTGCTTAATAGAGTACTTGAATCTGAAAAATAATTTGATTCTCTTTGCTTTCAAATTGCTGTGGTGAATTGGTGCCTATTCTAAGATGAACATTGTGCCATGTGTTCATTTCATCTAATACAGGGGAAAGCCTTGAAAAATAGTTTTGACTTAACCCGTTTTTGCATCTCTGTGCTTCTGATCTAAAGGGCTTTTACAAATGTTTCCAGGTAGATGCACATCAGTAGTGTGGAAAGGTTTGTCAGAAGTATCTCTGACATGGACACAAGTTATTGTAATAAATTCTCTGTTGTGATAGTAAACTTCTAATGGCAATTGTATCATAGTTTTCTGTCTTAATTTAGCAGTAGATGGGCTTGCACCTCTGGCAAGTTGAAAACTGTGTTAGAAAGAACACTTTTGTAGTGGCTAAATGTTTCCATTGAAGAGAGTTAATATCTATTCTCTCCTCAAACTTGTTTTCCATTTTTTTTCTTCTGATCAGGTTCATATCTTCCTGATGGGAGTGCACTGGATCCTGATTATTACTTCTCCACAGTCAGCTCCAGTTTTTCAGTTTCTCCTCTCTTCAACGGTATTAACAATAAAGAGTTTAACATCCCACTGGAAATGCTCAGACAACTGTTGAACATGGTACGTGATGGCTCCTTATAGAGATTGCAGTGACACTCTGCTTTAGATACTTGCTAGAAATAGATGCAGTTTAAGTTTTAGAATTGCAAGTAAAATGACAGCCTTTGTCTCTGAAGCTTTGTGTAATTTTATTTTTATGGCATTTAATGTCACGCTTCAATAGCGTTCCTGAAAAGCTCTCATATAAACCATGCAGAACCTGGAAAGTTAAGGAAGTTTATGTCAACTGCTTCCTGCTTGAGTGTTGCAGACCATTGTTCTGGTGTAATCTGTGTACTGCTAGTTGCTGAAATAGAAGATTGAGTTTTGCTGTGAGAGTGAGACTTCCTGAAGGGTTTGTTTGCTGGGAATTCACACAAGTGACAGAAGCTGCAGGCCCTGTCTGCTTTTGGCATCAGCTGTTCTGGAACAGCAGAGAGGCTCAAATGTTCTTGTTGCAGCCTTAATTTCATCTGAGGCTTTGTAGTGAAGTGACTTGTGTTTTCTGTACATCAGCAAAATTTTATTAAATTATATTCTCCTCCTATCTAGAGTCACTAACAGGAAACATCCTGTTTTAGTTTGGGTTTTTTTCCTCCATAGGTAAAGCAGATCGTTGAAGATTCTCTTCTGAAGACCTTAGATGCAGTTATAGCTGAAGTTACAGAGGTATGATTTTACCTTCCTCCTTTAATAACTTTGGTACTTCATTTTTTGCCTTACTACTTGCAAAATTAGTATTTTACTTATGTAAGGTATGCCTTCTCTTTGCAAAATGATACTAATTTCCTTTTTGAACAGTTCTTTCAGTGGTTTAAATCCTTAGCCTTAGAATCTGTACAATGGTGAAGGGAGGTGGTATTTTTCACTAACAGAGGAGGAAATAGTTATTTTCCTACATTAGCTCTGTTGTCCTGATAAATTACAGCATTGATTGCCCAAAACTGGTTTGCTGTAGACTGAAGTCTTTCTTGCATATTGCAGTTCCATTGCCTTATTTCACATATATGAAATGCATTGGTTGTTTTCAGTTTGTGGCTTGGAAATCACTGCTGTACTTTTAGGTGCTGTTTCTGTGAGTTTGTCACTGTTGCAGCTCCTGGACTTTCAGAGCTGGCAGGCTTGGTTCTTCAGGTCTGTGAGTCCTCCTTTCAGAGCAAGGACTTGTTACTTGTTCTCCCTCCCCTGGGTGCAGTTCTGTCACAGCCTCCACCACATTTTATGGAGTTTGCCTCATTTCCTCAGGGCATAAAGCTGTGGTGAAAGGAGTGTGTGCTGAAATGTGTGCATTTCTCAGCCTCCCATCAAGCACTGCCATGTTCAAAATGTAGGTCTGAGTGGAGACAACCTCAGCCTCTCGTTTTGCCATCTCAGTGAAGTGAGAGCTTTGAGTCCTCTCTCTCTCTTTTTTTTTGTTTTTGTTTTGTTTTTAGCCTCATTATTAGAGAAACCGACATGCTCTTTAAATCAGTGGCTGAATCGTGTTTAATGCATTGAATGGCTCTACTTTTGTTAAAAGTAGAGAGGAGAGAAGCTGTGAGGTTACTTCTTGTACCTGTTTTATAGGTTTGTTTACATTGTGGAGGTGGAGTGAGATCTATTTATTTGTATAATGGAAAATACTTCCTTTTGAATCTGGCAGATGGCTTCTTTTCTCTTTCAGACGAGTTCTAGTACGGATCTCTATTACAAAACCTTCAGTGACCCTCTTTACCTTGCTCAGTTTAAAATGCTGAGAGACACACTATACTATATGAAAGGTATAGTATTTATTTTTTTTTATTATTTATTCTTCATTATGTTGAGGATCACAAGCATCATCTGCTTTGTATCGAGTGCTTGGACATTGGGTTTGCATTTCCTGAGAACTCCACTTATGGTGTTAAATTTGTATTTTGAAATGTTTTCTTATTAAAAAGGTGCTATGAAAGTAGAAAAAAATATTCTGACCAGCATTAAAAGGATTAATAGATGACATTTAAATTGTCTGTTCACTGGTAGACTTTGTTATGATATTTATCTTTCAGACAGGACATAAACCTGATTAAATAATATAATTTATCATGTAGCAATGACTTTTATATATGCTGTTATTCTGATACACTGACTTCCATCCTTCCAGTATAATGTTGTTTCCTTTTCTTTCTTTAGACCTTCCCAACTCATTTGTGAAGGAAATCCATGATTTTGTGCTGGAGCAATTCAACAGCAGCCAGTCAGAAGTTCAGAAAATCCTCCACGATGTGGATCGACTGCACAACGAACTGAGCCCTTTAAAGCTGCGCTGTCAGGCCAATGCTGCCTGTGTGGATCTCATGGTGTGGGCTGTGAAAGATGAACAAAGTAAAAGAAATGCTCTTTGGTTTCTGCAGTGTCTGTCTCTTGTGTTCTAAGTTGTAGAAATACTTATGGAGTAGATGGTGCTCAGGGATATATTGAATTTCAGTGGAATACTTTTTACTTTTAGAATGCGAGAGTAAAACTTGAATCAAAAGGTTGTCAGATTAGTTGTCTGAGTAGTTAGACATCTCTTTATAGAAATGGAAACAGAAACTTCCTATTAATTATATCCAGGGGATGCCATAAATGCCGAATTACATGCAGCTATTTATTTTCTAGTTTCTGTTTTATTTATTGCTCTTAATTTCTTAATTGTTTCTCAGTGATTCTTTTAAAGGAAATTTTTTTTCCTTATTGCTAGTGGGACTGGGAAGCTCTTTCTTACTTTTCCTCTATTTTCTTTCTTCTTGTATAAATCTTACATCTGCTGAACATGTGAAGGATTTTTCTCTTTTGAACATTGCAATATTTGATTTCTGCTCAGTATGAAAATCAGCTTTAAACTGATGTTCTTTCAGTCACAGTGTTTGACAAAGCTATTTAGTACAGGTGCAAAGTTTCTAAAACTGATCTTGCAGAAGCAGCACTAAATTTTATACTACAAGTTTGAAGCTTATAAATTCTCTCCATTATTTTAGAAATTCCAGTAGACATTGGGTTGTGTGTGGCCTAATAACAAATTGAAAATAATGTTTTCTGTTGGATTTCTTTATTTAAGGTGCAGAAAACCTGTGCATCAAGTTGTCAGAGAAGCTGCAGTCAAAAACCTCAAGCAAAGTCATCATTGCTCACTTACCACTGCTAATTTGCTGTTTGCAGGTCTGTCTTTACAGCATTTGTCATTAATTACTGTAATTACTCAGTGTATCAGTGAATGAGGGTTTGAGGAGTTTTACAGATTGCTGGAACACATTATCTGCTATTTTTATTACTTTCCATCACTGTGTTCTACATTCTGATTTCAGAGGTCTGGTGTGAAAACTAGGAATCGCTTTTAGAATTTTCTTAGTTCAACTACTTCTTGAAGAATAATATTCATGAGGGTTTTCTAACCAGTATTTAATTTCTGAACTATTTAGTTCAAATAGTTAAAATATTGGGACTGGCACTGAGGTTTTAGGCTAAGCCTTGGTTATTCTAATTTTTGTCTTTATTGGGCACTTACCCAATCTTACAAATGTGTTTTCTATCACATGAGTTTTAAGTTATAAGGTTCCTCTAAATATTGGAACTAGTAACTTTATTTTTGGGGAGTGCAATTAATTTCATATAACTCCTGTGAAAACACCCAGGAAGAGAGCAGCAAGGCTTGAGTGGTATATGACACACCCTGGAATAACCTAAACCAGTTAGAGGCTTAAAATGTCTAAATCTTCTGCTAAAAATTGAAGCTCTCAAAACTAAGTAGGATTTGTTTTGTTTTCTGTCTGTTTGTATTGAGCTGAAGTTGCAAGCTTGCAGCTGAAATAAAAATAGTGCTGTTTTATTCTAAAGCTATGTTTTGTTCATTTTGTCTTGTTTTGGTTTGTTTTTTGTTTTTCCTTTTTAGGGTCTGGGTCGTTTGTGTGAGAGGTTCCCTGTTGTGGTTCATTCTGTCAATCCATCATTGAGAGACTTTCTTGTGATACCTTCCCCAGTGCTTGTGAAACTTTACAAATATCACAGCCAGTATCACACAGGTAAAGGAAAAAAGCCTGTGCTCCGGAGTGATTGTTTTCCAACTTGTGTAGCTTTTTTCATACTTTCTGTTATTTTGTGATGATGCAGCTGTAGGTGGAAATGGAGATGGAATTGTGCAATTTTTTTTTTTTTTTTTTTGAGGTGGGGAGAAGGGAAGCAAATGAAATTCTGGTAGAAATGTGTCTAAGGGTAAGCAGTAGGACTGCTCTGTCTGTTCTGCTGATACTGAGCAATTCTGTCTTGAGTGAAATTCTGCAGCCAGAGCCAGTGCACAATTACTCTCATAGTGAGGGAAAAGAAATCACATACCCAGTTGGAACCTCCCTTGTTTCAAGTTGAGGCTGTTGTGTCTAATTCTCCTACAAAGGCTGCTTCTGTCTGCCCTGTAGCCTACTTTGCAGTTTGGGAGGCAGCTACTGGGTCTGTCTAAAGCTGCTGCTTCTCCAGAGTGAACTAGGTCACGTTCCTCACACTCCCCATACACATCCTCTCCTCCAGCCTTGTGACTGTCTTGGCATTGGGCAAGTTTTCTGTTGTTGTTTTTAAATTTTAATCTGATTTCGAGTTATGATTTCCAGAAGAAAAGCGTTCAATTCAAATCACTTGCTGATGCAAAAGCAGTATTGTAATGCTAGAGCAAAATAGTGAGGTAGTAAGTGGCTGAATTTAGGAATAATAATTTAGGAATAATCAAATGCAGTAATGGCTTGTATAGCTCATGAAGTGGTGTTGATTTCTGTACTCCTGTGCTCTTAGTAGGTGGAAATGACATCAAGATTAGTGTCACCAACGAGCATTCAGAGTCCACTCTAAATGTAATGTCTGGCAAGAAAGGTCAGCCATCCATGTATGAGCAGCTGCGTGACATTGCCATAGACAACATCTGCAGGTAAGAGGGGGGCTGGCACCATGCTGCACATGTGCTATTTCCCTGGCACCATGCTGAACTCGTGCTATTTCCCTGGCAGAAAAGTACTGTGCCCATTTAGAAGGTTCTGCTCTGTTTTGCCATGAAGTCTTTGTGCCTTGTTTGGTCGTGACTTCATTTTCCTTCAGGCATCTCTTGCTTCTGTTTATGTCCTAACTGTAAAATGATAATTCAGTCTTACTGTTTTGCTTCCCATGTCTGCCAGTCACCATTTTCAGTAGGTAGGTGTTTTTGTAGATATTTAGTAGATTTTTTTTGTTTTCAGCTTAGGTTAGTACATGAGTGAGCCTCCTGTAACAGAAGGATTGTCACACACTTGTGTGGGCAGTGATTTTTCTTCTCTTTTAGACAGCTACAGAGAGCTAGAGGGAAGACACAGTTGGTGACTAGAGACAAGGAATTGAAGTTTCAAAGCAGTGGATTCTGAATTTACCTTATTGCATATTCCCATCATTATTATTCCTGGAGAAAGCAGAAGTAGAAACTTGGCTCATTTTTTAAAATGTATCTGCAGTGTTCCTTGGCAATCAGTTCTTACTCTTCAGTATAAACCTGCTTCCCTTATATATAGATGGCATGCATTTACAGTAGTTAAAAGTGATATATTTTATTGATGCATTACATTTTTTCTGTCCATTGTTACTCCAGGTGCTTGAAAGCTGGCTTGACTATAGATTCAGTGATTGTTGAGGCCTTTCTTGCCAGTTTATCCAACCGTCTGTACATCTCTCAGGAGAATGATAAGTAAGTTGTCAGTAAGTCATAAACCCATTTTTCCTTCGCTCAGTGAATCTTAGACTTATTCCAAGATATAAATATTGGCAGCATTATTTTAGAATTAAATGTCTCTGAGATTAATGGGCTTGTGCATGGGGCTTTGATCTACCCATGCCAAGTCTTTGGACAGCTGAGCCGGTTTTCATACTGAGAGGAATGGATCCAGTTTTAGCTGATTGAATCATCAAATTTTTGATGAATATTAGCTAATTTTGAGTCCTCAGCTGAGTGATGCTTTTTCTTCAAGCTTCAGCTGTCCTTTTTGGCTAGACACATTTCGTCATGCTCTGCTCACCAAACAAGAAGTCTCGTGGGGGAGGTTCTTTAGTAGCTGGTCTGACTTAGTATTTTGCCCATCATTTTTGCCTCTTTTCACTGTTGTTTTTAGAACAGTTTGTTCATGCTTTAATGTAGATTTCTTCAATAGTGAGTTTGGGAGAGGTTATTTTTTATTTTGATAATCAACTTGTGCAAGTATATCCTCTAATTTTGGGGATAAGTGGCAGTTGTTGCCTCTGAGTGGCAGTAGTAAAGCTGCCAGTGGTGTTTAAATTTCGTGTAGGAAGTGTTACTTATATGAAACGTAACTGAGGTCTTGGTAACTATTGAACAGTTACATTTATCACCTTGGGATTTTTGTTTGTTTTCCTAACAGGGAAGCTCATTTGATTCCTGACCACACAATTCGTGCTCTAGGGCACATTGCAGTGGCACTGAGGGACACCCCAAGAGTAATGGAACCCATCCTGCAGATCTTGCAGCAGAAGTTCTGCCAGCCACCTTCTCACCTGGACGTGCTCATCATTGATCAGCTCGGCTGTTTGGTCATCACTGGAAATGTAAGGAAAGAATTGGCCAAGAGGATGCCAGTTCATCATCCCTTCCCTTTAGTTAAATGGAAATGTATTTTAGAAAGTGCATGTGCAAAGGGCTTTTAAGGCTTCTCTTTTCTTCACTACAGGTAGACACTTGTACAGTCTTTGTGATATCAGAAAACAAAATCTGTGATAACGTGTAAAGTGCTGTCCCTGTAAAGAGATGAATCCCCACAGAAAATAAGTCTTAAAAAAAATACTATAAAGCTCACCAAACTCAATGTTTTCAAAAGTGACTAAGTTTTTAAACTTGGCCTATCACTGATAAGTGGAGAGTATTTTCTTTTTGTATCAGTAATTAACTTTCTAAGTCTTGTAGGTTCATACATTTTAATCTTTATGGAAGATTGTCTTCAGTCATACAAATATTAACTGACTTTTTCCAAATGTTATTTGTGCCTCTGAACAAGCAGTGAATTGTCAGAACTCAGAAGCCTGAAAAAATGGTTTCTGTCAGAAAGGCAGAATTAAAGAACATAATAAATTTTCTAAAATTTGATAATTAAAAGCATTCACAAAAGCACTTGTACTGTTTGCTTCATGGAAGCTGAAACCATTGCTCAGGCCATGGCTGCACACCTATCTGAGGAGCTTGGTAATACTTAGAGTATTTTCCAGGGCTGTTCTTTAGCGAGATTGCATTCAATAAGCTTTACTTAGGGATTTTGTTTTGTTTTTTTTGCAGCAATACATTTACGGTGAGGTGTGGAATCTATTCCAGCAAATCAGTGTTAAAGCAAGCTCAGTTGTTTACTCTGCCACAAAGGACTATAAGGACCATGGATACAGGTAACACTTATCTGTGTACCTTAAATGTGTGAAAACTGTATCAAATACCCTTTGTGCTGATTTGGGGTTTTTCACTTTGTCCCACTATCAAGTTTTATTACAAGGTTGCAAATTGCACTGTTCTTTGATGTTAAAAATAAATACATTAATTTAAAAATAATAGCACTTCAAAATGCAGATATTCCCCGAAAATGCTTTTTACTACAGGTAGCATTGATAACTTTTACCTCTATAAGGAGTCAGTGTTTGTGAAAGATAATTGACATTGATGACTTATGTTATCTGTAATTACAATAATTAATTACTAAAGTACAGTAATTAATTACTAAATCTCTTAGCTCAGAAAAGCTGAGAGTGTGGTTTGTTTTGTTTTTAATGTGATTCTCGTGCTTGTTAGGGATTAAATGCAAACCATTAACAATTTAATTCTTTGTATGTAAGTTATGCATTGTTGTCCCCACTAGAAGTAAAGATTATCACTGACTGTTGTTGGTTGGAGTAGGCTGGATACCTTTTAATGCAGAATGGGAGTAGCTGAGAGGACTGTTCCTGTCAGTATGTTTTAACAATGCAATCTCAGCTTCAACAACTGATAGGAGTTCTAATCCTTCTGCTCAAGAGCTTTCCCAAGACAGAAGCACTGCCCTTGGCTGCTTTTGGTCTGCTACAGGGAAGTACTTTCCTCGTGGCCATGACAGCATCATAAATGGGACATCCTCCAAAGGCACAGCTTAAAAATAGTTTTTCACTTAAATACCAGTTGCATTTCAGTTGTCAGTAAAGTGATGTGCTGCTCATAAAAACAGCAAGAAAAAACCCTATGTGAAAATATTTCAGTAGCCTTATTACAAGAGTTGCTATCAGTATGATGAAGAAAACACTGAAAATATAAAACCCGAAGAATTGCTTATTCATAACTATTCTTTCTCCTCAGGCACTGCTCCTTGGCAGTCATTAATGCCCTGGCCAACATTGCTGCCAACATCCAGGTGGAGCACCTTGTGGATGAGCTGCTGATGAACTTGCTGGAGCTGTTTGTTCAGCTTGGGCTGGAAGGAAAGAGAGCCAGTGAGAGAGCAAGTGAAAAAGGACCAGCACTGAAGGTCAGCTATGCACTGGTTTTTAATTGTGTGCAGCTGTGCTTTATGTGGGTGGCACTGCTAAAGACACAGGGAAAACCCACCCTGTGCTAAGCCTGAGAGTGAGTTCTGGTTGTGGAGTGTGAGTGCAGGTCTGGAGTGCCTGAGCTGATCCATGTGGAGTGTCCCAGATAAAATGGGGTAGCTGCAGTTCAGCTGGGACTGCCTCAACTGGAGTGTCAGAGGCAGAGCTGCAAAGGGAAACGTGGGATGCTCTGGAATCAGTATTGGAGACAAATTACTGCACTGACTGAAAGCTGTGCAATTCTGCAAGTGGAGAAATGACAGATTTCAGACGGATTGAGCTAGGAGGCAGTGTTTCTTTAGTGTGAAGATCCTGAGAGCAGTTCCACTAGAACGTTCTACTCAATGCAGAATACAAGTTATGAAAAGTATTCTGAAGGTGGGGTTTCTTCATTTTCAGGAAGAGATTAAGAGGGTAAAACATAGCACATGCTATGCTCCCCAAACAAAAGCAAATTTTTTTTTGCTAGTTTGCCTATGTCTCATCTTCTCAGCACACTAAAATTTGCTTGATAACCATTAAAATGTTCAGTGATTTATTTGTTTTATTTTCAACCATTCAAAAGTGGTTTCTGTGAGGACAAGAAAAAATATTTTGTTTTTCTTTTGGTGTTGCTGAGAGTTGGCATGGATGTCCTCTAGGTATGCCCAGGAATGGAAGTCATTCCATCTTCACCCTCAGTGCCATGTATTATCATAAAGAGGCTGATATTTCATTTTTTTAAACAAAGAATCCTACTAGAAAAGTGGATTTTCTACAGAAACTGTGTAGTTCTGCTGGGTTCTGGCTATTGCAGTTAATTTGCATCTCTGACTCTGACTCTGAAGTGGTGAGTCACATGCAGTGGGTTGTCCTGAAGCTAACAAAAAAATCATGGTGACTTTTTCCAGTTGCCTTTACCCCTTAGAGTAGTGTCTTCTGTGCTATTATTTTATTCTCTTCAAAAATATTTTAAGACCCATCTTCTGTTTTGCTTTATCTTGACTCTCCAGGAAAGATAACTGGAATTTGTTGTAGTTGGGTTACACCGTTATTGTTTCATCTGAGGACTATTTGGCTTTGTTTCTCTATTGCTCTCTTCTTTCCTTCTTTGTTCTTGGTGTTCTTTTTTTTTTTTTTTTTTTTTTTTTTTTTTTTTTGTTTTGTTTTGTTTTGTTTTGTTTTGTTTTGTTTTTTTTTAATTGCTTCCTTTTGATTTTTTCCACTTCATACAAAGCTGTACCCTGTTAGCATGTCTTCCCTGCCTCATCTGTGTGGGGCCAGCAGTCTCTGTCTTGTAAGGAGGGAACTGGAGCATTCCCTCTTTCCCAAATCCAGTGCGGAAGGATATAGGAGGCTGGGGAGGACATTAGAGTGGTCTGTGCCATCACTGTTTGCCTGATCAGAGCAGTCAAAGAAAATATGTATTTTACTTACGCTTCTTATATTTCAGTGGAAAAGGCTGCTCCTCCTGCTTAAATAAATTCCTCAAAATCCTGTCTTTTTGCAGGCTTGTTATTTTTGGCTTCAGTTTGTTAGTAAAATGAAACTTCTGGTAAACATTTGGTGCTTGTTTGTGGCCACCCATTTAATGTAATCATTTTTCTAGCAGTTATTGAATATTGACAGACTCTGCGCGGACAGGGGAAAAAATCCCTTTAATAGTCCATGAGGAGAACCTGAAAAACGTGGTTAAAATATTTCAGGGTGTGTTCAGTCCTGTGAATTTCATGGGTGCTCTCTTGACCACCTTGTCCACATCTCTTTGCAAGATAAAGAATTGTAATGTTTGATGCTCGAAATATGTTTTATAGCAAATACTTTAGAAATGCTTTTGTGGGTGTTTTGAGCATTTCCTCTTTCTTCTCCAGGCCTCCAGTAGTGCAGGGAACCTGGGTGTGCTCATTCCTGTCATTGCTGTGGTGAGTATCCAATGGATGAGTTGTTGCAAACAATAGTTTTTTCTCACATTTATCAAATACTGGTGCTATGTCAAGCAAAATGGTTGAAATGTAGTACTACTGTAAAATAATACACCTTGCTTTAAGGGGAGGAAACGATTTGTTTAATTATGACAAATCTCTTGAAAATAAAGAATCTTTTGTGATTCAGGGTTAGATTGTTTCAAGCCATTAATTCTGGAGGTTCTTGAGCTAAATAATACTGTAGGGAATATTACTTTGAATAGTGTTTGGCATGCAGTGTAATAAACAGCACATATCTGTGGCTTGAGGAGAAGTGAAAAACAAAAGTTAATAGAAACAGAGTGAAAAATAAATCTTAGTTTGGCAGCAAAGTGAATTCTGCTTCTTAAAAGGAAAAATAAAAAGATTGATCAAGAAGGGAGTACGTGTCCCATGTCTCCTGAAATGAGAATTGACTGTGAGGCTGAAAGCATTTTAGGAAATGTGCAAGGACACCAGTGTCCATGCCACACTCATTTATTCTGAAGCAAATCTGTGTTCACTCTTGGATGTAACTTGTTTCTGGGGAAAAACCATTTCTTTTAACAAAGTACAGGTGCTAATTCAGGAAAAACTTGTAGATCTAGATGCCCAGTGGAAAGTTTGATATGTGCAAGGTGTGTTACCAGGTCAGTAGGACTATTTGCCCAACTGCTGTAGCTTTTACAAAAAAAAAAAAAAAAGTCACATATAAAAGATCCATAGACAAACTTCCTGAAGGACAAAAGGCATCATGTTGCTTGTTTCTCTCCTGAAGCTGAATTATTCTTTGGAACTTTTCCTGAAGCTGAACTAATCTGTTTAACTTTTCCTGCACAGCTGGTGGGACAAAAGGGAAAAACATCCCATGCTTGCAGTAAGGACGCCTGCTTGTAACTTGTTCACACTGCACATTAACAGGCAGGAAAAAAGCATTCATTTCATAATCTGCCCCCTCAAACCTCTTCACTGAAGCTTGTCAAAGAATCTAAAATTAGCACTAGTTAAAGATCAGAGGACTTCCTTTCCTTCCCTTCCCATATCTCTTCCACTGGTTTCAGACATCAGCCCTCCCCAAATTCAGCAGTGATCACAAGGACAGTTCCTAACTTTAAAGAAATGTGTTTATAAATGTCTTGGATCACTGTTATTCAATAGTTGCTCAGTTGCTGCATGAACCAGTCCTGCATTGAGATGTTCTAGTGGGTGGCATTTTTCAGCTGTCAGTGATGCTGATTTGAGTGAAAGCAGGACCATTCCTTGCCTACTGAGAGAAGATTAGTGCTTAGTAGAGACTTAATGTAAAAGTTTTGGAAGTACTTTTCTGTTTCAAATTTTTATTGATGATATATTTGTTCTGAATAGCTGGGGATAACTGCATTTTTCTTAACCAATGTGACCTTTAAATGCAGTCAGATAGGGCCAGAATCTGAAGCAAGAGTTAATGGTTACATTATGGTTGTTGGAGCAAATATTTGACTTTCTTGCACAATGTATGAAGACCATGAGTTTTGAGCAGTAGCTGATTTGCTTTTCTGTTTGACCTCTTTGCCTTGAATAATTGTCTTTATTTAAGGCCCCAGAAACCCATATTGCAGATGCTCCAGCTCATTCAATCATTGATAAGCTAATTAACCTAGGACATGAATATTTAAACTTTTGCGTATGCTTTTCTTTCTTGTGTATGCTTTCCTTTTTGAATACAGATAAAACAATAAAATGTGTATATGAATGTTAATGATTTCTGTTTTGTACTTCCAGTACTGAAAATTGTCTATCATGTGATGGACTTAAAAGATAGGAATGGGGGAAACATTTGAGTTTCCTATTCAGTATCAGCTCTTCATCATTCATCATCTAATACCGGTATTTCACTAGCTGACAGGTTGAAAAGCTTTTTGTGTATGGAGCATATAATTGGAGTAGATGTAAAATTACAAACAGCAGTATATAAAAGCAAAATTAAATCAACAAGTTAAACTTAATATTGGAAAAACACCTTTTTAAGAAAATTCATAATTCTTTAAATAATGGTTTGAAGGTTATTAGTGGTTTTTTGCTAACATAAGACAAACTTATAATATATATAGATAGGTACAGTATTTGATAATGCAAAAACTAATAAAAATACTCTCACTGGATTATGAGGCACATTTTTTAAAAAGGTATGATGTAAAGTAAGGGATGCAGAGGTGAGTATGTTAATTGTCTTTAATAATTTGAATCTATGATGCAGCTCTGTTCCTGGTAGCAGGTAGACAGTGATATTCTACAGAGTGGGGGTAAATCTTCTCATTTTCAAGTGTGACACATTTGAACAGAATTGGTGTTGTTACCAGAACAATTTAGAAAGTTTGAAGTGACTTGAAAGGTTTCGTCCATTAAATCAAGTATGGAAAGTGCACTGGAATATTAACAGAGTGATTGCTATAAATTGCTTTTTTTCTAGAGAGGATTAGATGATACTGAGCCAGTGAAAAGAGCATTTTGCTGACTGCTTTCCCTCTAAAGGGCATTCTGAGGATAATTATATCATTTACCAGGCTGGCCTAATTGGTACCTCTTGTACCAATGAAGGTCAGAGGAAGTATTGAAGCCATACTAGTTAGATCAGGGAAAAGTAGTGGGTCCCTTAGTATTTCATTCCTCCAAGACATTTCTGTCTCCTCTTACTTGATACACTGGTCCGTGAGGCTCATTATCTGCATCAGTTTGAATGTTAATACACATTATGTGTATTCACTGAACATTAAATGATGCAAGCGAAAGAAAGAATGGAGACATTTCATCTGTTTCAAGTTAAATTGTGTAAAGTGCCCAGGAGAGACTTAGGTGTCTATGGCTGGTCAGGTATTCAGGATTTCTTTAGTCCTGTTTATCATAAACAGACATCCTAGCACAAACTTAGAGCTAAATTTCGAGACTCCAGATAGTCTAAATACTTTATTGATTACATTTTATACACTGATGCAAAACACAAAGTGTAAGTCACTTTGTTTTTTTGGTTTTTTCGCTAGTAATACACTTGTATCAATACATGACACTAACCATTTTAAATTGCAGTCAAATTATCTACTGCTTTGAGTCCATTCAAGAAAAAATACCTGTAGATAATACGTTTTCTTTTTATACCAGTGACTTCTGTATTGGCTAATACGACAATAAATTTTCCTTTATGATACTGGTGTTTTAACATGTAATTATACAGCCCATGGATAACAGAGTGTTGGAGGATCTTCTCTGCTTTTAAGATGTGGCAGGGTTGGCAACTCTGCCCATGAAGAGGAGGCAGCTGGTGCGGTGCTCATAGATCAGGAACAAAAAGGGGCGGTCGACGACAAAGCGGATCTGAGTGGAGAGAGGCATGAACCCCACGGTGGTTATTGTTGCAGCCTCCGTGCCCTCCTCATTCACTGTGATTGTGCCTTGGTGGTTGAACTGTTCAGGGAAACAAAACAGGAAAACAAATGAGAGAAATTGAAGCTCTCATAAGTACAGGAATGATGTGCTGACAGCCTTCCCCGCTCCGTGTCCCACACCCTTGCTGGTCAGCCTACACAGCACCAAAGACCTTTGGGGTTTGTTCTGTGGAGAACCCTGTTCCTGAGGGACCACAACACTCTTAGTGCCTTTGACATCTGATTAAACACGTGCTTCATTATGTGAATGGACAAGGACAAACCCACAACTGTCCTTCCTATGTCCTCCAGAAAAGATGAGGAAAAACTATTATTTTAGCTTACTGTGCAATACTGTTACTGTGCTGCCATGTTATTGGGTGATAGAGTTTAATCAGAGAGGAGGTGAACTGAGGAGTAAATACCCTGTCAATGGTGATCTTCTCATCTGAAATACCAGAGTAGTCGCCTTTTCCATTGAATAGTTCTTCTATTCCCATGGATTTCAGATAATCAATCAAGTTATAAGTCTTCTCCAGCTTAAATTTAGGCAAAACCACTTCTCTTGTTCTAGTAAAAGTAAACAAAAAAAAGGAAAAAATCATTGAGCAGATATGTATGTGCACAACTTTGCTTTACAGACCTGTTGTGGTTTGGATGTTTTGCTGTCCTCAGCAAGCAGGACACAGATATACAGGACTGTACTTTTGCTTTCAGAACTTGAGCATCATGACTTTTAAAACGTGCTTAAAAAAATAATTCCCCTGTGAAAACTGTTAGTTTGTCAATTTGATATTTCATTCATAATGATTTGCATTATTTTTGTGTGTAAGGTATGTGACTTTGAGCAGTTCAGTTCAGTGCATGCTTGTAGTAAGTGTCAAGCTGTCAGATTTTCTGAAGTACTAAACTGAAGATTTGTCATTTATTGTGTACTACAGAAATAGGTTGAATTCCTGGATAGTACATCAAATAATCTCTTTTTATCAAGTCTGAAGACAGATACACCTACCCTGTCATCTTCCTCAAGGGCGGCTTTATTATTTTTCCTTCTTATAATTGTGATGTCCGTTGTTGATTATGGAATGTAATTCCATATTCCTTTACACACAGCTCTGTTGAAATGCTCAGTGCTGAACTGAACATAGGCTGATGTGACCAAGATTATTATTAGTGCAGAATAATCTGTTCTTTTCACAATCCTGTTTTTCCTTCTCGTTGTAAACTTCATCAGTAAAAATCTTTTCTTAAAATCTATATCATTAAATACTCAATAGAAAGAATTTTGAATAGAAAGAATTTCTACCTCAGTCATCCTTGATGGTATTTAAATTTTGAGAGCTTACTGGTCCTGATTTTTAAATCAGTAAATCCATTCTTTGGAGGTTTTGTTTAGGTTCCATTTTTTTAATTATCAAAACATACTGTCCTCTGCATGCTTCACTTACCCTCACTAGTCTCATCAAGAAAATACATTAAGATTTTACCAAGATGTGCTTTTCAGCAGGTTTCAACAGCAAAAATACCTGTTTGTCATGCTCTTCTGCCACTTTTCCACCACTTGAGGAGTGATCTGCTTTTCGAGGGCCTTCATGCCAGCGAGTTTGTGCGGGAGCACCACGAGCATGCTGATGTTGCCCACGAAGGGGAGCTGGATGACGCCGCAGTCCAGCTCGGGGTCGGCAGCAGCCAGGAAGGTGCCCTTGGTCTGCATCATGGGCACCTTCACCGTCTGCTTCTCGTTCAGCCGGAAACTTCGCTTCATCGTCATTTCCACTGGGAACTTGTTCTCCCAAGTGCCTGGTCAGACAATGCACAACACAGATAAAACCCCCGAGGTGGCTGTTTAAGAAATCTTCCCAGAATAGGTTTACGCTAAGCTTGGGGTCACGTGGGTTGGGAGTTACTGCAGTCTTGGGTTTATGTTTCTTTCACCCATGATTTCAAGGCTGGTGGTTCGTGTGGGTCTGCCTGTGCCCTGACCTCTGAAGGCTTTAGGTCTGAGTCTGAGTCTGATCTCGGCGCGAGAATGAAGAGTCTCAAGGTCTAGGTTTTTTTGGTTTCTCGCATTGTTTATTAATTCTTATCTTGTAAGTTCTTTGTGTGTCTGGCCAAGATGTTCACAGTAGCTCAGACATTATGTGACTCCCCCCGTGATGGGAGGTGACTCTGCTTTTATACGGATAACTATGTGGCTATTACTTACCATTCTGTGCCAATGCCTCGTATCTATACTAGAAGGGTCATTTCTACTTTGACCCAATCCTATCAAACTAATTTGTGCCGACGTCACTGCACAAAATGGATGCCAAGGGAGAAGAAGAAGAACTCGGGGTTCCACCCTAATTCCTCCATCTTGTCTCCTTGCACCTCCATTCTAAAAATCCCAAAACTACAAAATCTTCTACATGGTGATAAACTACACTACTGTCTGTTACACATTTGTGACTTGCAATTCTTCTCTGTGTTAGAAGTTTTTCTCATGGACCAAAATCAAAGACTGTGTCTTCCTGGGCTCTGTGCCAGGCAAACCCCCCTGCACAGACCCCAGACCATCTTTCTTAGGTCCCAGGCCTCTCTACTGAGGTTTGTGACCATCCAGAGTGCCCAGGGGGATGCCCTGGACTCTGACACTGCAGGAGATGGTTGATTTCAGTGAAGCCTGAATTAGAAGACAAAGTTTTAAAGTGACTTCAAAATTCCTGGCTTTCTAACTTAGCATTTGCCTGATTTGAGTGTTCTGAATTACAAAAGCAGGTGAACACAAACCTGCTTTTAAGAATTTGTTTAGGAAATGAGAATGTGGTTAGTGTGTATTATTTTTCCCTATGGGGAAGCTAGAAATTTTAAGAGATGCAAAACGGTTTTTAGGGTTTGCCTCTAGCAGAACACCTGACCCAGCTGTGTTTTCTGACAGATGTGATGCCTGAATCCAGTTCTGAAGACACCTCTTTGGAGAACGTTAGTGGTGTATCAAGCTAAGTAAGGGCTGGATTCATTTTCCATCAGGTTATAAAAGATGCTATGCTGAAGACATTATGTTACCTTTGGCATTCTGAATGGTTCATTTTCTGTCTTAGCGTGAAGAGTTGGGGTGTTGACTGCTTAATTCTGTGATCCAGCTTGATGTGATAACAGGCTCCTGTAGATGTGCTGAAATCTGACAGGTTTATGCCCAAATAATGCAGTCCAACACATTTTTGCAGCCCAGAAAGCTTTGCCATCAGGGTTTGAAGCTTTTTATGTGGAGATACTCTGGATACCAGAAATATTTATTGACTGTTTGAAAGAAGTTTTTTTTAAATGCAGTGTTCCATTAGTCTTTTTATGGAACTATGGCTCTGGAATAAACATCATTTCTTAAGGGGCAGACAAAGCTAGAAGATTATAGTGGAAATGGGGTTACCAGTATTTCCTGTAAAAACTCAGGAATTTAGGTCATCCTTGGCAAGCAAATATGTGAGGAATGTGACTGTGACTGTGTGGAGAGCCTACAATATAACCTTAATTGGTTCCTTGCCAGATTTGCTGTGAAAAAGAAAAGAAAAGCCTTAAGTCCAACTTTCATTCTAATAGTTCCTGCATATGTCAGGCTGGTGGGGACCAGTTTGAGAAGTGATCAGATTGTGGTTAATAGTCTGAATAGTATGGGGTATAAAATGGATTATGCTGTTCTCAAACAAATAGTCTCACTTCCAAGGAAAACCCAGTATCTGTTTTGCAGGGAGCAGAATTCACAGGTGTAAAACTCTGGCTGGCCAGTGACATGAGGCTGCTGTGGGCCAGGGGAGCTTCAGGAGCACTGCCATCCACTGAGGGATGGGAGACGTAATCTGCTCTTCCTAGTAAAAGAGAGGAGCTGGGGAACATTTTTCCTGGATTCACTTTTGTAAATGTGTTTTTCTTGGGGTAGAACACTGATCCCTAGCAGGAGCTGTGTGCCAGCTGAAACCAGCTGGCACTTTATGACTTTTGTGACTGTTTTGAATCTTCCCTCAAGATGTCTTTTGGATGCATCTGTGAAAGTAGGTGTTGTCTCCATTGAGTGACTCCTCTTTTACATTTGTGACTGCAATCTCAGAAAGAATCAGGACATTTTGGACCTGTCAACATTTGTCAGTTGCCAAAACTGCCATGGCTAAAATAACCAGCTCCTACTTGATAGGAGGCTCAAAAATGATTACTCAGAGCTGTGCAGAATGGGGGGTAGGCTGGACATCTATAAAAGATAAAATGTGTTTCTTACCAACGTAGTTTTCAATAGTTTCTTGATGGTCTTTAATGTTAAAGGAGCTTGAAACCTCACAGTGTTTCTCAAGTATTCCACTACTCAGTCTTGTACTGACCATCTATATCTGGAAGTGCTTACAGGTTTCTTAGTTCTGAGGGCTTAACAGAGCTTTTCTGCAGTGGGACAACAGTGCAAATGGAAAACTCTGGAAAAATTGACATTTTTGAAGGAGCAGTGGGGAAACTAAGAAACCTAGGAGCAGAAGTTGCTTTTAAAAAGTTCATTTCCACTCAAAGTAGAATTCCCAAGAGATTGTCACTGTAATACAAAAGAATGAGAGCAGTGGAGAATTGATCCTTGTTTTGAGGGTTAGAAATTACAGCCTTCAGCAGATGGCACCAAGGCAATTTGGACTAATGGGACTAAATGGGCAGAAGAAAAACCCTAAAGTCTTTTTCATTTTGGTAACTCAAGAGTTTCAATACCACAGCTGTCTATGGTGTTTTTGTTATTTTGAGATGGCACAAGTATTTAATAAATTTAGAGTGAAACAAATGGGTAAATATAATTTCACCAAATTATATTTTTTTAAAAAATCTATTTCACTTTGTGTAGTCCTTTTCTTAGGATGGTTTAACAGGCAGTAAAGCCCTGTATTTAGTATGATATGATCATCAGGCACATAGTCAGGGATACAAGTAAGTGCCTGTTGGATGGTACCTGAGAATAGGAGATTATCGGGATTTTATGCTAATGATTGCTTCAGATTCTTTTAGGGATAAGTGGCATTATTCAAGGAAATAATTCCTTGCAAGTGAGTGGGAAAAGGTACATTTATGAGCATGTTGCTTCTATAACCTGCTGAGATGACAGGTGTGAGAGAGGTCTTTGTTTCCTGGAAGCAGGGACAAAACTGGGAGAAAGTAAACTCCTCTGAATTATGGAAAGGAATGTGTTGTATTTGCAAACACTGTTACCCTTTTGGGCTAATCTGTCTTTTCTTACCCATATTTTAAGCCATCTTTATCTGATTTTCATCTTAAACAGTCAGTAACAGATTTCCTTTTATCCTCAGTTCTTCTTTCATTGGCCCCTCCCACCTCTTGCTCATTTAATATAATTTTAAAAGTTTGTTGAAAAACTGACAAACTTTCAACCTGAGGCAGATAATTCATCTTGAAAATTTCACCACAGGCTTTTAGTTTAAATGTAAAGACATTGAAAATAAGGGTTTATAATAAGAATATATTGTAGAGTCTTTACTTCAAGCCTCTTTAACTGTTCAGCCTTTACTAATACACGAAGGAGCCCATATCAGCAAACCATTCATGCTGAATTAACTGAATTATTCCATGTAGAGAATGTGTTTGGTTTTAGTTGTAGAAGAACAGTGTTTGGTTATTCTCTTAGGTCTCCTGTATGGACTTGTTGACAAAGAGCATGCTCTGATCATATTTAAAAAATGCTTCCTTCAAGCTGAAATTCTTTGTAGTCATTTGTATGAGTTGTGAATACTTCAGAGATGTTAAGTGCTTTAACTGAAATCAAGCTGTACCATTTCAGTGATGCCAGGACTGAATGTGATTAATGACTTGCATATGGATCTGTACCTCCCCATCTGGTACTTCTACAAAGCTTGTGATTTCTGGGGCTATTCTGCATTCATATGTTGTTTTTCTGTCTCACTGTGAGTTATTAAGGTTTTGGAAGTAGTAAGCATTTGCTCTGTGTATACAATGCCCACTAACTTCAGAGAATCATGCTACAGAAAGAGGCAAAAAATGGGCTAATAATACAGATTCCTAATTGAGGGAGTCAGTAGGTTTTTTGTAGTGGTCATTAGACTTAAATTCTGTCTGGGATTTCTAATGACATATAGCAGTGCATTGCAAACTGAGAAAATCCATCACTAAGATTGAAATAATGGAGTCTTACCTTTAAAGTAAAGACAATTAAGAATCATCATCAGTGTTGTAGGGTTTATATTCACAAGAGCCTCCTTTATTAATCCCTTGGTCAGCTTCAAGATGCGTTCGTTGGTTTTGGCTATGAAGCTGGGATCTGAGAAATCAGCTGGTTGGGCATCAGCAAAGTAGTATGTTTTCATATTGTTTTTGAAGTCATTGAGAATAGAAAAGTCTTTATGAATATAAAGGTCATTGACAGACCTCAGGGTGTAGCCAAAGTTGCGCCTGAAGAGCCGATGGGTGAGTTTGCGGAAGAGGTTGTGAACAGTCATGAGCTCGTATTTGCTGCTGGCATTAATGAACTCTTGAAAGCCAAGAACAGATAACACTTCCTGCTGGGTTTGATCCTTCAGGCCCAGGGAAATCATAGCCATTGCAGTGGAAATGCCAACAGGAGCCATGATAATATTGTCTGAGGGGCTGGCCTTGTCTGCCACACTGCGGTAAAGGTTGAAGCCAAAGTTTGCGTTGAGGATATTGAGGCGCTGGATTCTGGTTTTGCCATGGAATAGTTCAAGAATATTTCCTTGCTGAACTTCAGAAACCATGTGTGGGGCAGCATCAATAATATCACTGTAGTCATCTTCACCCAGTATCTTGTCAAGGTCTAGGTAGTCCTCTTCCTCCTCCTCTTCAGGAATCAGGTCATTAGTGATGGTGTTTTCCCTGTGGAACTCGAGTGGTAGGTTTGGCATGTAAGTCCCATTTTCGTGTGGCTGTGCACCTTTAAGGCTTTCAAAATGCTCAGTGACGTCCTTGACTCCACAAAAAGTGGAGGTTATGATGAGAGCAAGGGCAAGAAATTGAAGTAGGAACTTCATTCTGACAGGTGAAAGCCTGGAAGACAGCATTAGACAGTTGGGAGAGACAAGGATAATTGAATTTCAGCTATCTAATCCCTAATTTTAGGTGCATGCTGATTTTTGTCGCAGCAGCAGATCTATAGTTACCTTATTCTACAGCATTGTTTTTTAGTGGAGCAGATGTCAATTAGATGGATAAGTCTGTTTTACTGGTAATTGGTTTTGCTTACACAATGCCTCTAGCCTGCCAAAGAATTGGTTGCCTCCTTCCATACAAATAGTCATTACTGGCATATTTCAACAGTTCCAAACTCACTACCCAGAATATGTGGGACTCTTTATTTTAAACTGTTACACTTGAACTGTGCCCTAACTTTGTGAGTAGTGTGTGCTGAAAATACAATGTGAAGTCAGATTTGAGCTTGGTAGGAGCAAGAGGGACTCCTGATCCAATCCCCTGCAGGAGCATACCAGAAGGCTGAGATTACTGAAAAATTTTAAAAACAAACATCCTGTAGCTACAACAAAAAAATAGAAGTTTTGCGGGAGTATTTTTGAAAAGCAAGACAGCAATCTGGTGAATAAGGGATATCTAGGCATGTAGAAATATGTGTATTTGCACTATTAGTGCAAATAGTACCATCAGTGAGACTGCAGTGGGGGAAGTGTAGGGCATAAACGTCTGGCCTGGCCTGCTCATGGCCTTACTCGGGTGTGTTACTCAATGTCCACCCTTTCTGCAGCTCTCTGTCCTCATCTGCCACTTTTGTAATGGATTGGCTTGATTCTGCTTTTGGCTTAGTTATGTTTTGTTTCACTTTTGTGTAGCACTGCAGAACTCGTGTTCTCTGTTTTCTTCATGATGTGAAGTCTCTGTGAGCTCCCTTCAGAACTTTGTTTCTCTAGGCTTACTGTGATCCCAGTTCTAGGTTTGTAACCTCACCTCTTTTGTTTGAGATTACATTTAAGTAGAACCTACATTTTTCTAAGGGAAACTTAATCAGTCTTTTCATCTACTGAGTATTGGACTGTTGCATTTTTAAATTATTTTTAAAATCAAGAATTTTCTTCAGTGTATATTTGAAGAGAATCCATTAGACTTACTCAGCTGTAAAACTCTCTACCAAAAAGTAGGTCTGAGAGACTTTTCACCATAATATTGGGTGTAGTAATTAAAGTCATCTTACAAAGATAGGAAAAAGTGTAATTCTCTCCTGCAACAGTCAGAGATCAAAATGTAGGTGTTCAATAGATCTGTGTGCTGAAACTGAATGGGTGTCTGAATGCCAGGCCTTGGGTTTTGCCCCTATTTAACTTTAAAGTTATTTCATGATTTTATAAAGTTAATCTCAATTGATACACTTTCTTGAGTAAAAAGACAGTTATTTACAATATAATACAGGACAAAATACTGAATACAGTTAAAATGAAAATCTTAAGAAGTTGTTGATAAAAATGCTTTTTAAATTAGGAAACAGAGCTGTTCTGTAAAGTATGAAGGTTCACATACTTGTACCTGTTCACTGACCTGTATATCAGTGAATAAAATCTTGAAGGAAAATATTTTCAAACGATGTTGTAACAGGATTGAAATAACTGAGCTGACAGATTAATTTTTGAAACTCTCTCCCAGACTAATTTGCTTTAAATCCTAGTTTAAGGTGATCCTCCCATATAAAAGAATACATTGTTTTGCAAAAATGAAGGGTTTACACTGGGAGTGAACATCTCGAGTCAGTCTTTTTCTAATTGTTTCTCCATAAATTCATTAGTTTTTTCCCCGCCCCCAGAAGTCAGGCCCTTAGGGCTGAGATCCTCTGTCCAGTAACCATTGATAAACATTTTCTGCTCTTGACACAGCAGAATTTACTGTCTGTATTCCCAACTTTACATTCTCATCTTCACCAAAGTTGTTACTGCTCAGCTGCACTTACACAGGCAAAACATCCCCCTTCTTTGCAATATGCATGTCTTTGGTGAGATCTACCCAAAATAACAGGAGAGGTAAAAGAAGCTTACCTTTAAGCCACTGTAGGGGAAGAATGTGTTGAAAAGCTCTAGTAAAGGGAACGGCAGGGTTTAAATCTGAACTTTGACGCTGGTTTTTTGTGCATCTCCCAAAGTAAACATTCTCTAAACCAAACACTGCTAAACTTACTTCGTCAGCCAAAATCCCTCCCTTGCCTAGTGATCTCTGCTGAATTCTCTGTTGTTTGTTGAACTACTTTTATAGCTTTGCAGGTACTTGGTCCCTTTTCGAGGAAGGTCTTTGAGCAAAAATCGGCGTATGTAAAGTTTCAAAGTCAAGCATGCACATAAACTTGACTGTTAATGACAGGAAAAGCCCTGTAGTTGCTTTTTTGTGCTGAAATGGGGGGCGGGGGGAGCATCTTAGTGCAAAGTGTTTGAGGCTTCTGTGGTTGTGATGGGGTTTCTTCAGCTGGTGTTGTATTGGTGCAAAGATTTTCATTGCACAAACAGGTTTTTACCACAGTGCTGTTCACCAGCTTAAACTCAGACTGATTTTATTATCATGGAGAGATTTTTTCATGCTGTTCTTTTTTAAATGACTAATCTCCCTCATGATTTACAGATGCATCCAAAATTGGCTTTATGTAAGGTTTCACTGAAGTACTGCTGGCTCTCACACTTAGAGAGAATTATTGTGGTTAGAGAAAACTTCTTCAAGCTAGATTAGAACGTAACATTTTGTTAATAAAGTTTACAGTAGTAATATACAGTCATATTGAATAAAGCTTGTGGTTTAATGGCCAATTTCTTTTACTTTTTATACACTGCCTGTGCTTTAACTCTTTTTAGGATAACACAGTATGATCTTTGTTATATAAATTTATCTGAAGTTGTGTATCATGTTGGCTGAGAGGATATACTGCTCCTCCGGTGGCAACAGCTGTTTGTGCAAAAAGTATCAGAGAATTTAAGTAAATGTGTTGAAAATAATGCTCTTTTACTTGCCTGTTTAGATAGTAAATTCTTCAGAACTGATGTCATTCTGTGCGTGGGTGCAAACAATGAAAGATCCCCAACTGGTGCCTCAATGTATTTCCACAAAGCTGATAAACAATAGCAACCAGAAGTGTTTTTGACTAATATTTATTTAGTTTGGAGTTCCTTTACACTGCAGCAAAGCTGCATGGCATTGTCTTCAGCACAGTTTAAAGGACCATGTGGTCTCTTCCTCCCTGCAGTGGATAGTATACTAATATTATGTATCCTCCTCAGAGGTTACTGTATCAGCATGGTGTTATTCCTATGTAAAACAAAGGAAATTCCTACTTCAGGCATCTCAAAGTTCGCCTTTCAGCTCTCCAAAAAGAAAATTTCATTAATATAACAATAGCAATATAATACTAGTTTTCATAGGTGACAAAGAATATTACCTTTGTAAATCATGGTGAAGAAGATACATTAATTGATTCCTTAGTGTGGAATTGAGTTATTCTACCTCCCACCGTTTTCTAATGTTAATTTTAATTTCTTTGCCAGCTCACTAGACGCCTGCCGCCCATCAAGGAAGCCAAGCCCAGGCTGCAGAAGCTGTTCCGCGATTTCTGGTTGTATTCGGTGCTGATGGGATTTGCTGTGGAAGGATCAGGTACTCTGCATTCTAAGAGAGCAACGTGGCTGCTCACATTTAAACTTTTCATGAATCTAAATATAACTCTGTGCAAACCATTCACAGTAGCTTGAAGAAAAATTACAAGCATGAAGATACTTCAAAAGCAAACAGCTTATGTGACAGTTCTCTGGTGGGATTTCTTTAAATCTTTGCGGTTTCATTATCAGATTCAGCATGGTACAACCTTAGTTTTATTCCTAAGTTAATAGCCTTAGTTATGAGTTTTGATAGCCAGATTAGTGGAATGGAAGATAAGACACATGGGGTACAATGGCAATTAAATAGAAACTTCACCTAAACATGCTTACTAAGTTTGGAACGTGGATCACGTGTGTTGAGTGTCTGTGCTTAAAGGCATGAAAAATCTGCCCTAGAAATGATGCAAAGCTTGGTAATGCATGTAACTTTGTAAAACTTGATTTATTTATTTTTTTTAATCCTTCATTCCACCTTCCTATTTCTGCTTCTGTTCCAGGTCTTTGGCCAGAAGAATGGTATGAAGGTGTGTGTGAAATTGCCACCAAGTCTCCATTACTCACATTTCCCAGCAAAGAGCCACTGCGATCTGTTCTGCAGTACAATTCTGCCATGAAGAATGACACCGTGACTTCTGTAGGAATTCATTTCTTCTATTACCTCCTTCCATAATGTGTGCCAGTGTTAAATGGCATGGTACCTCTGTTATACTGAAATAGCACAACATCCCTTCAGCCTGCCTCCTATTAGTGAAAAACAGCTATTTTACACTAATATTCTGACATCAGGGTGCAAAAGTGACTTGGGGTCAGTTTTATGGAGTGTTAATACAAGTGTTTAGGTGTTTCTACGCCTTGATCAGGTGTAGAAACCAAGTCTTTGTGGAGATTGAAGCCTCTTAATGCTTTTTTATCCATTTTATACCTGACAAAACTTGCACTTTCCAAGTTTGAAAGGAAACAACACATTCAGGCTTTCAAAGAAATGTTAAGTTTGCTCTGGCTTGATACTGGCATTATTCTCTCTCTCTCTAGCATCTATGGGATAGATTTTGCAGGACAGATTTTGCCCAAGGGCAAAACAAGCCTTTTTTGGGTTATGAAAACTCTTTGGCTCCCAAATAATGCAGAAATCTGCATTGTGCCTAGGTACATAGTTCTGTGACACCAAAGACTGGCACAAGTCCGTGAAGTTTTGGGAGCTGGACAGTGCTGATGTTGGTTGAACTTGCATGCATTTAGTATAGGACTTGTATTTCTTTATTGGTATAACTGCATGGGAATTAGCAATTATTTCTGCCAGAAGCTTGGTTCCAGATTTAGTTCTGTTCTGTATTTGAAGCATTGTGACTTGCTGAGTCAGGGGAGGTTGGTCTGAGTCTGCAGGCAGAGGCATCCTGACATACTGTTTGTGAAGGGTGAAACGTTAACAAATAGCTGAATGCATGTTTGAAGACACAAACTAATACAGGACTCCCACTTCAGATAACTTCATGTATTCCTCTCTAGGCTGAACTAAATGAATTACGGAGTACCATAATCAATCTCTTGGATCCTCCTCCAGAAGTGTCAGCATTGATCAATAAGTTGGACTTTGCCATGTCTACCTATCTCCTTTCTGTTTACCGCCTGGAGTATATGAGGTATGTGTTTATCTATATTTCGTTTTTTCACTTAGGAAACAGCCAAAAAACCCTAAAAGAAAACAATCAATAAATCCCCGAAACAAACAAAATCTAAAATAAACAAAAAAGTGAAATAAATAAACAAAACCCCAAACATCCTAGCTTACAAAACTCTCCTTCCCCAGGGTGCTGCGTTCAACGGACCAAGATCGCTTCCAAGTCATGTTTTGCTATTTTGAAGATAAAGCAATTCAGAAAGACAAATCTGGTAAGATTTACCTGTCTAGGTTTCCTCTCAGCTTGAGGTATGAGGAAATTATCTTCAGGCCTGCAAAGCAGAAGCAAATCAAGTGGCTATATAACAAAATGAATCATGTTCACCAGGTTGCTGCTGCTTTATTCTTGCCAAGAACATTGGTTTTGTTTTGAAAAAAGTTCAACATTGGCTGAGTAAACATAAACACTTTTTAACTGTTAAGTCTGGTTTATAAAACAAATGTAATTTTGTCAATGAAACCTGTCACTTCTCTCCACTCCTCAGGCATGATGCAGTGTGTGATAGCTGTTGCTGATAAGGTGTTTGAAGCTTTCCTGTCAATGATGGCTGATAAAGTAGGTTACCTGGAAACTAAAACTTTGAATTTGTATAAATGTTCTCATTTCAGTTTATGAAAGTGAGTTATCTGATCCTTTAAGAGCTTCATACGTCTCTTTGGCATGTTTTTTAGCCTAAAACCAAGGAGAATGAAGAAGAGCTGGAGAGACATGCTCAGTTCTTGCTTGTGAATTTCAACCACATTCACAAGAGGATCAGGAGAGTTGCAGACAAATACTTATCCGGGCTGGTAGACAAGTGAGTATAGATTTCATGTTTCTCTTTTCACAATGACTGTTAAGTGGTTGCTTAGGCACTTGGTGACACTGGTCAAGTGGATTTCTTGGCTGCTACTTCTCCTGAAACATCTCCTTGAAAAATTATATTCAATGGTGTTTTTAGCCTGAGCTCTGAAACCCCTGGTTAAAATGTGTGTCTGCTTAGTATTCCCATGGGTGGAGCAAAGCCAAGTGCCCATGACAGAAGTGCAATCTCAGCTCCTGTGCAATAGCTCTTCTTGGCTTTTGGCTCTGGATAAGCCAGGCTGCCTTGAGCCGTGGCAGGCTTTGTGGCTTCTGTTGAGTATGAGCTTTCCTAGGAATGTATAAAGCTGACTCTCTAAGCAGCTCCCATGATAAAATCATGGCCTTCCTCAGCTCTCCATGGTTATTATGTTTCTGAATTCTGTCTTGCTCTAGATTTCCTCACTTGCTGTGGAGTGGAACTGTGCTGAAGACTATGCTAGATATTCTGCAGACATTGTCTCTGTCCCTTAGTGCAGTAAGTGTTTTTCTTTCCTAGAATGTTTTATTTTTTCTTTGTTCTGTATTTATTTGATACTTAATTAAGTTTGTATTTTCATTTTTTACTAATACTGATAAAATCTTAATTTTAAATTCTGTGAAGCAAGAATTATCTTTGCAACCCTATTTCATAAGCAGTAAAACTAGTACTAAAATGTTGTTGTCAGATGTGGTTTATAATTGTTGAAATGTCTCATTTGAAATAAAACTGCAGTGGTATTTTTCTGGTTTGTGGTTGGTTTGGTCTTCTATGAATTAGGGTTTTCAGATTGTATTCTCTCCAGTGTGTGTATGTATGTGTATTTGTATTTCTTGAATCTGTTACATGCTGGAATTTTTGAAGATGGAAATGCTTTACAGAATTTTATTTTTATACTAAATGTTGAGGGGAGTGCTTTGGATTTTTGAGATTATTTATTCTAAAATTCAAACTGTAATGCAAACAGTTTCTTTTAGGGCTGTTCAAATTGAGAGCAAATGTTAGCAAAAAACGATTGGTAATCAGGCTTCTTGTTCACTACCTGTAGTGTTAATGTCAGGTGATGGTGAATTTTGCCTTACTGAGAGTTGATAATTGTTTCTGTTTAGGACATTCACAAGGACCAACCATACTATGACATTCCTGATGCTCCCTACAGAATAACAGTCCCTGACACTCATGAAGCCAGAGAGGTGGGTGGCCCTTCAGGATTTATCAAAGAGTGAAATAATGCCCGGTTTGATAGCTTGGAGATAAATTAGTGAGCTACTCTGAATGGTCATTTTTTAAAAGTACTTCCCTAGGTAAGATTTTTCTAATAGGGTATGGCACAGTATTTATGTTTTTTCTGAATTTAACTATTTAACGTGACTTAAAGTGTGACAGTTCTTTTCTAATCAAGGGCACATTCAACTGTTAAAGAAAATCTTAACTGTGTCATGTTGCTGCAACTGTCTTGCTCCCTTTGTTGCTTATTACACCCTTAAGACCAATGCCTCATGTTAAATGTCCTGTATTTTACTGATTGTGTTGATGCTTTTTATTCTAGAGTATAGTCAAGGACTTTGCTGCTCGCTGTGGGATGATTCTGCAAGAGGCAATGAAATGGGCTCCCTCTGTTACAAAATCTCATCTACAGGTAATGGGCCTGCTTCTGTGAAAACCTGATTTTTGCAGATCTTGGACGCTGCAAATCTACCTGAAGTTTATATTTCCTTCCCTAAAAAAAAACCTCAAGGGACTCTATCCTTATGTGGAAGGACAATTGATTACTTTACTTTCCCTTCTTCCATGTAGTCCAAAACACTTCATCTCATAAGGGTTTTTTGTCAGACATGATTCTTTTAAGAGAAGATCACAGCTTTCAAGCATTTATCTTGATAACTTTATTCATTTTGAATACAGAAGGAGAATTACTCTTTGTGTATTTAGGAGGACATTCAGAAAAACTTATTGCCAGGGGAGCAATGCCTGGAAGGGATGAGTGGACACAGTCTTTTGTCACAACTGTGTATAATTAAATTTCCCATAGTTTGCAGTGATGCCACACTTGATTATGAGCTGCCTTGTTTTGAAGATAATCAAGTATTTTAGAGTTTGGGTTTTGGTTTTTTTTCAGGAGTACCTAAACAAACATCAGAACTGGGTTTCGGGCTTGTCCCAGCACACTGGACTGGCCATGGCTACAGAGAGTGTTTTGCACTTTGCGGGCTACAACAGAGAGAACACCACTCTGGGCGTGAGTATTGTTTGTTCCTTTGTGCACCTGCAGGGAGACCTTGACAAATTGGAGGGCTGAGGAGAGACCTCCCTGCTGCCTACAACTTTCTCACAAAGGGCAGCAGAGGGGCAGGCACTGAGGTCCTCTCTGGTGACAGTGACAGGACCCGAGGCAATGTCACGAAGCTGTGTCAGGGCAGGTTTAAGGCTGGGTACAAGGAAAAGGTTCTTCATTCAGAGGGTGACTGGGCACAGGAACAGGATTCCCAGGGAAGTGGTCACAGCACCAAGCCTGACAGAGTTCAGCAGGTGTTTGGACAATGCTCCCAATGGTGTGGTGTGATTGTTGGGTTTGTCCTATGCAGGGCCAGGAGTTGGACTCAATGATCCCTGTCAGTCCCTTCCAACTCAGGATATTCTATGATCTTGTAACCATAGAAGAAATACAGATACTCCTTATTTGATTTTAATCAGTCCTGGTAGTGTTGTATGTAACAGTCTTGATACTACTCCGATTATAAGCATAAGGAAATTTAAAACATATGTGAAGTAATAAAAAGATGAAGAGACAAATGGTTTGATATGAACAGTATAAACAGCTTGTTATGGTCTGGCCATAGGCAACCCAGCTAACTGAAAGACCAACTTGTGTGAAGAAGGACTACTCCAACTTCATGGCTTCTCTTAACTTGCGTAACCGTTATGCAGGAGAGGTGAGTACAGGATTTCTCATGAGTGTGGGGTGTCCAGAGTTCTGGCATCACTACTCAGGGGATAATGTCCTTCTAACCTATACTGGTGTATGGGTTTATGTCACATGAAACATAGCCTTTAATTCCCTTCAGGATAAAGAGTATCATTTTCCTAGGTTATTCAATAGATCATTTTACTGTTAGTCTTGCAGATAAAGCTAAAGATTAGATAAAGCTAAAGATTAGATTGCAGATAAAGCTAAAGATTTGGTAAAGTAGTAACAAAAGATGTCTGTGTTTCTGGAGCTCCCTAATCAGCACATGACCAATACTTAACTGGATTCCTAAAAATACTGTTCTCTGTTGAAAACCCCCCTAAATTTTACAGGTTTCTGGAATGATTCAGTTCTCAAATGCCACAGGACGAACATCTGACCTGAATAAACTTATGGTCAAAGAGCTGAATGCTGCTCTTGAATCAAGCAATACTGAATTCTACACCCAGGCCATGTTTAAGTTGACTGCACTGCTAATAAGCAGCAAAGGTAATTAAAACCAAATGGAATTCTGCTTTCTGACGGTGAATGCCAAGAATAATAAACTACAAAAACTATCCATACACCAACCCTGTATACATCAACTTGCAGCAAAACTGTGTTTTGAGTTTTTTCCATTAAGCTTATATTGAAGAAAAGCCTCCTTAAACCAGCAGCTATTTATTATTAGGAACTGATTATTACCTATGGTGCACACCAATTGCATGCTGATGTGGAAAGCAGTTGTTCTTTGGAGAAATCTGAGTGAATGTTTGTTTTCAGACTGTGATCCCCAGCTCCTCCATCATCTGTGTTGGGGACCCCTGCGAATGTTCAATGAACATGGCATGGAAACAGCAATTGCTTGCTGGGAGTGGCTGCTTGCCGCCAAGAATGGAATAGAAGTGCCGGTAGGAAGTGATTTAACTGCTCATTCTCTGCCCCTGCAAGGGGGAAGAGAGAAGATTTTGAGAGATTCACAGATAACTGTGAATCTGTGTCAAGGATGTTTAAATGCACTGTTAATCACTTTAGCCTGCCAGGAAGTCTCTGTTCCTGTATTGTTGGAAGTCTGTGCACCCCCATGAGGTGGACTGTGGGAAACAGACCCTTCCCAACTGCATAAATGTTACAGCAAAAGAAACCTGTTAGAATCCCAGCTGTAGAATTTACTTTGCTGATGAGATGCCTGAGGTGTTAATGAATTGACTCTATACTATCACAAACTATAGAATGGTGTTTTAAAACAAAGATAAATCAGTGGCCCTGCTTATTAATCAGCTTCTGGTATCTGGTATTGCACCATTACATAAAAACATAGGCTTGCAAATGTCCTCATCCTGTAACAGGCTAAAACAGTTGTATTTTGTGAGATGGGGATCAATGTAAATAGTAATAAAGCAACTCACTGTGGTGTAGTGACAGTCCACAGAGCTGAGAAGGCTGCCTCTGGTAATTGCTTTGTTAGGGAGCACCAAGTGTTTCACTTGCTGGAGATAATAATCCATCTGAATTTACTTAGTTGAGTTTATGTGCAGGTTTCAGTGGTTAACTTCCTAAGCATCAGTTTCATTTTTTTTCTTTGAGTATTTGGGAAAATATCTTTGTATCTGGTAGAGGAGAACAGAGAAGCACCCTTGGTTGCTCTGCCCACCCCTACTACAGAGGATGCTGCTCCTGAGAGTTGGATCAGCAAAACTGAATTATGTGCCATCTTTATGGTGTGCTTGATCAGTCAGGGTGTGCTTGGTGTTCTCCAGGTCACAAGAACCTGGCATGTGCTTGTCTCTGCTGGGCTCGTGTGGGAGGCAGCAGCCTTTAGTAGAGCAGGAGGATGAATGGCATGGGGTGATCTAACAGTTCAGTCTCAACAGAATACAGTACCTGTCTGCTGCTGCTGCCTTTAGTCTTTCTGTTACTAGCTGAGATTCTAGGGGAGTCTCTCTTCCTTCTGTAATTTAGGATGTGGAAAAAACATTTTCTTTTAAGCGGGATATATAGACTTGTCTCTGCCTCTCTGTCAGCACTGCAGTGAATTTTCATTGATGTAGTAGGTTCTTGTGTGTGCTGTGGGCAAAGATTGTGCTTTCCAAATAGGAAGATGCTCTTGAAACAAGAAGCACTGTCACCTTCCTGTTTGCAGTTCATGCGGGAAATGGCAGGAGCCTGGCAGATGACAGTGGAGCAGAAAGTTGGGCTGTTCTCTGCAGAGCAGAAAGAAGCAGATCCATTGGCAGCCTCAGAGGAGAGCCAGCCAAAGCCCTGTCCACCAGAGGTGACCCCACATTACATCTGGATAGAGGTGTGTATTTCTTCTGCATGTCCCACCTATGGCAGTCTGTGTTTCCTGTTGCTGTGATTTGGGAAAGGACTGGAGTCATGTGCTCTCAGCCAGGAGAGACTGTTTAGATGAGCATAGTCATTGATGGGGAAGAAAGGTATTTTGAAACAGAGGAGTCTGGGGGTGGGGTTTGAAATTCAAAAAGGTCCAAGGAGGCATGGTATGTCTGTCTCTTTTTCTCAGTTTTTGGTGCAGAGGTTTGAAATAGCCAAATACTGCAGTTCTGACCAAATCGAGATCTTCTCCAGCCTGCTCCAGCGGTCCCTGTCCCTGAACATCGGCGGGGCCAAAGGCAGCTTGAACCGGCACGTGGCAGCCATTGGGCCCCGATTTAAGTGAGTGCTTTGGGGTCTTTCCTTCTGGAATCACAGAAATAAGATTATAGGGAGATGGAAGAAAACAACTACACACAACATCTTTAACTTGTCCTTGGCTTCAGATGCTGAGAATGGCTTCAAAAGCCTGCAGTGATGCAGTCTGAGCTCTGTTTTCAAAGCAGAAGTTGATCACTTCAGCTTGAAAGTAATTTTTGGTGTTTCAGGAAACTTCATGGGATGATTTCATATAATGAATTGCCCACATCATGGATCTAGTAATGAGTCTAGTCTTTGCTTCATCAGTTATTTTCACCTTTTGTGACTTGAAGGCTTTCATTTTCTGTGCTTCAGCAGTCACAGCTTTGAAACAGACTGATGATAATGTGAACAGGTTGCCAAGAGCTCTCTAGCAGACACTTCTCAGGCTGCAGTTACAGCTGTAGTTGTGGTTTGCATCGTGATGTATTGGTCACCATTTTGTGAGAGCCAACATTTCCATTCTCTATTTTGCTACTTAGGTTGCTGACCCTGGGTTTGTCTTTGCTGCATGCTGATGTGGTTCCAAATGCAACTATCAGAAACGTTTTGAGAGAAAAGATTTATTCAACTGCCTTTGATTATTTCAGGTACTCTTGTTTAAAACAACTCAGTGAAAATGTGTTTGTGTTCTTCCTGAACCTTTAGTGATACTTCAAAGCAGCAGCTGTCTTTCTCTTCTAGTGATTTTTCTTCCTTTCCTTTTTTCTCCACTTCAATGGAAATTTGTCTTGTGCTTTAGTATGGTTCATAAATTATCTCAAAGAGGCTTAGATATTAGTTTCAGATTTTATGTGTGATTTAAAAAGCAGGAATGTTTCTGTTCTTTTTCCCTTTTTTCCTTATTTTGAAGTTTATTCAGTGCTCAAAGTTATATCTAGATTTATAAGGTTTAAAGAACTGTTAGTGTGTGTGTGGCTGAAACACGGTTTCATTGTTTTCAAAATACAGTCACACTGAATCTGATTATTTCAACATTTGACACAGGCACAAAAGAAAATTTAATTGATAGGAATGTCTGAATGTGAGGAGGTCAGTCAGTCCTAATATTAACTTTCAAATGAATCCAGGATGCTGACAGACTGTTGCCTTAATTTGCAGTTATAGTTGGAAGTGCTCTTCAGTCAGACATAATAAAGCCATGAGGATAAAACGTAGTGATGTGTGGTCTCATCCTTGTAGATTTCAGTCAGAATAAAAAATACAGTAAGGTTAGATTGGTGAGGATTTTTGACTCCTGGAAGTATTTTTCCCCCTAATGCCTTCAACATCACATTATTTATGTGCTTTCTTCAAGTTGTCCTTCGAAGTTCCCTACACAAGGGGAAAAGAGGCTCCGTGAGGATATCAGCATATTGATCAAGTTTTGGACAGCAATGTTCTCAGATAAGAAGTATCTGACTGCCAGCCAACTTGTGCCACCTGGTGAGTTCCTTTAGGTGCTGTTTTAAAAGTGTCTGATTTCTTTAATTGGATTCTACATCAGATCTGTGCTCTGTTCTTAGATAATCAAGACACCAGGAGCAACCTGGATATCAATGTTGGATCTCGGCAACAGGCTACACAAGGATGGATAAATACTTACCCTTTGTCCAGTGGCATGTCAACCATATCTAAAAAATCAGGTACTTTTTTGATTGTAACCAGCTCATTACAGACAATTTTACAGCATAGTTTATGTGCAGATATTTAAAGTCAATATTTACCTTAAACATCAGGCTCATATTCTGGCAGGGTATTAAATTACCTGTGCCAAACTCTGGAAAACAAAGAAAGAGAAGATTTGACTGGTAACAAGCAGGAAAGTTCTGAAATCACCTGAGTTTTTTTGACAGACTGTTCAATTCTGTTGTGCAGGAGAAATAAGACTGAAAGAGGTCAAGATGTAGTGAAATCCTCTAAGGAAATTTTTTGCCTCATGGAAACATGCCCCTAGTGCTTTTCTGGGGACAGCAGAGTGATGTTAGATTGTGGACTGTGTTTTTGTACAGTTTTAAAGCTACATGCTCTTTCTTTTTAGTAGACTGTCGTGCTCCTAAAGTGAATGCACTGCTGGCTACATTATCTCTGTAGCCTGTTGTACTCCATATATTCAAAGAACACTTGCATGATGAGTGGCTGCAGTGCTGACTTCCTGCCACCACTCTGATCTAAGTTACAGGTGTCCTGTGGTTATTCAGTTCCTCTGTGTTCATGTTTCCAGGTGTGGACAGTTTGAAAGTACAGTTTAACCTGCTGAACAAAAGCCACTGAAAACGTTTTAATCCTTTTCTCCAGGGATGTCCAAGAAGACAAACAGGGGGACACAGCTGCACAAGTACTACATGAAGCGCAGGACGTTACTGCTCTCATTGCTGGTGAGTCATCAGAAAGATGGCAAACTGCATGAATTTGTAAGACCCTCTTACTGTTGCAAGATATATAAACTAAAGTATGAGATCGGGAGTGTTTTGTTTCTTCCAGAAAACCCTTTTATTCCCTGTTTCCCTCAGGCTACTGAGATCGAACGCTTGATCACATGGTACAATCCACTGTCTTCCCCTGAGCTAGAGTTGGATCAGACTGGAGAGAGCAGTGTAGCAAACTGGAGGTCTAAATACATCAGTCTTAGTGAGAAGCAGTGGAAGGATAATGTGAATCTGGCTTGGAGCATTTCTCCTCATCTTGCTGTGCAGCTGCCTACCAGGTGAGATATTTCCAAAGAAACAACAGATGAAATTACTGCTGCCTTAGAAGTTGAGCGAGTATTTACAGTAAGTACTGATAACACTTGCTGCTGGGTTGCAGCCTTCTGCATACTGTCACAACTGTTTGAGACCTTGGAAAAGAACTAGATTACTTAATAGACTCATTTGGCTCAGTCACTAATGAAGTCCAACTGCCTTTCCTACCATCTGTTCTTTGCCAACACTTAGACAGTGTTTGATTCAGAAGTAATCAGGTTTGTTTTTTAATAGCATTCAGCCCATTAGCAAGTATAGAATTTAAGCAGTGCTAAAAGTATCTTGGAAAGCAGTGTTTTAGCTAGATATTTGGCTTGCACTTTAGTATTACAGGAGAATTAGCATAGTTGGCTCCAGAAGGAAAAGGAAATTCTTTCCCCCTTACGACAGTGATAGTTCTTGCCAAGTAGAGTTCTGTACTCTGGTTGCTGTAGAATCCCAGACAGAATATTTCAGCCAAGAATCCACTAGTGGAAGTGGGCTGAAATACAACTGGTTTATACAAAAGCACTGGATGAGGACAGGTTTGTTTCAGAATCTTCCTTCCACAGCGTATTGGTGCATGTTATTTCATAGTTGGACTTTTTGTTTATTGAGCATATATATAGTTTTCTGCCTTCTGCTGTCCTCATCTTCACATGAATAGAAGAAGCCATCAAAGTTTTCTAATAATGTTACTGTGTTCCTGGTTATACTTAGGTTTAAGAACACTGAAGCTATTGGAACAGAAGTGACCCGTCTGGTCCGGTTGGACCCGGGAGCTGTTAGTGATGTTCCTGAGGCAATAAAGGTACCTGTGAATATTTTTACTGTTCCAGGGCCCCATGAGGCCCATTTCATTCAGATATGTTGGAAAATAGTCTTGACTTACCACAGTGCATGTTCTAGTACTACCCATATCTCTGGTAGGAGAGAATGACAGCACAGCTGTGGAAAGAGGGTGCTGAGGGGAGAATCACAGCAGTGAGAGGAGATAGCCAGTTAGCTAATGATACATTTTGCTTCTAGGTATTCTCACTGTATGCCAAATAGCTCAAAAAGTCATCATTTGCAGTACAGCCACCATTTCTGTTCCTTTAGCATAATAAGTGAAAAGATCCGTGGACCAAGCTATGACGAGTGCTGCTGCTGAAGTTATTTCAAGCATAACCTTTTCTGTGTATCAGAGGCCAAGGTCTGGAAGTGAAAAAGGCTCATCATGCTGATCTGCAGTGAAGCACTTTAGTCCTGCGAGGGGCAGTCTTGTCAGAGCTATACATTTTACATTCTATACATCGTCTGTAAAATAGATGGCAGGAAAATTGAACCTTTTTTGATCCTTTCAAAATGACTCATCCTTTCTTCTTTCTACTTGTGCAAGAACTCCTGGATTATGCTTTTAGTAACTTCATTTGGTGTTCTGGGAGGTGAATCCAACAGCTAGGTTTCCATGGAAAAAATGCATTAGATAAAGCAGCCATAGTTTTGTTTAAAAAGAAGTTCCATGTTTCACTTGCCCTGCTGGAGGGAATGAGATGCCAACATTACTGTCTGATGTGTAGTACCTGCACATCAGCAGGTGCTACAAACCCCTAATGTGTCTGACCTGCTCTTTCAGTACCTGGTTACCTGGCACACAATTGATGCTGATGCACCTGAGCTCAGCCATGTTCTGTGCTGGGCACCCACAGATCCACCAACTGGCCTGTCCTACTTCTCCAGCATGTATCCACCTCACCCTCTGACAGCCCAGTACGGAGTTAAAGTCCTGCGGTCTTTCCCTCCGGTAAGAAGAGTTCCAAGAAAGCCTTTAACACTCCAGGGGAAGTTATGGCCCTGGTTATTGTGGCCACAGGTTTCATTTTAATGCCATGGAGAGACATGTGCTAAATGGGCACAGCACGCTGCAGAATGTGCACAGAGTGGGATGGAAACTTGAAGTTGATTGTCCCATGTAAAACTGGTTCATGTATTTGCAGCTTTGTTGTAAATGACACTAAGCTGAATTCTTCAGGCTGCCCCTCTCAAATCATCTCTTTTGCCTCTTCTCTCAATGACAAACTTGTTTCTTCTAAGACAGCAGAATGCTGGTTTTTAGCACTTGTCAGACTTCTATTAGGACTGTGAAGTACATGATTATTAATTATATTTTTGAAGGGAGTAACTAAACAGAATAATACTTTGATTTGAGAGAGTTGAATACAAAATTTAAAATAAAGAGGCAGTGGGATTTTGTTTATCACCTAACTGAAAGGAGCTTCTCTCTGTGTATGTGACTCATCTTCCCTTCTGACTACTAAAAGAAAACAGTAAAACCTCGCCATCCCTTCTCTTTCAGGATGCCATTTTATTCTACATTCCACAGATTGTTCAGGCACTGCGGTATGACAAGGTGAGATTATGAATTAGCTGCATGTGAAGAAAACAGGTTTTTAATGCAGCTTTTAGATTTAAAGTAGTAAAGAAAACAAAAATCACACAATTCCTTGCACAATTTAGTGCACTGTTAAAAATTAAGTGTAATCTAATGCTGCTTATTATTATCCTATATCTAATACATAGAAGAAAAATTATTGTCTCTAGAGGCTGGCTGGCTTTGGATACACCTCTTTTATAAACAGATAAACTTGAGAAAGGCTATATAGCTCATCTGTCAGGAAAGAGATTTTGTTACGGGAGGAAGCCTCAGGTGAGGACTCTGAACAAAGCTTTTGGAGGGCTGCATGAGACAACCAGTTATGAAATTAAATCATTGCCCTTAATAATTTTGTTGGGGAGTTAACCAAAGAGGACATCCAAAAGTGTCTTGTGCTTATTTCATATGTATGAAATCAAATCTCAGCTTCATCTTGCAGAAGCCAAAGTAAAGCTTGACAACCAAATTCAGAGTTCATTGATGTGAGATCATTTTCCCTGCCAGTGAGGCAGTGAACTCTGGCTTTCAGACAAGCGCTTTAACTCCCATCCCATAGTGCAGGTGACTGATTGTAGTTATTCTTCGAGAAATCTGCAACGCAGAGCACCAACGTCAGACACCTGTCTGTTAATATCAGTCAAACACCTCTAGGAACACCTATAGACTACAAAAGTAGTTGCACGTAGAGGAAAGGGGATGCAGCTGCTGGAAGGAGTATGATTTTCTTGGACACTTCAACTTTATAAGTGTCTTCTTAATTTCCAGAATTTCAGTGGAACTGTGCCAGCACATGTGGTTCTTGCCACCCAACTGTACAGTCCCTCTCACACTGTATATTCCTGGTATTACAGGAGCACATAGTGATGCCAGGGAAGACCAGTGTCCCTGCTACACTGTGCTTTGTACACATACTAGAAGATGCTCCGAGCTCAAAGAGATTTGAAATCCAAAAGAACAGATGGAAAATGGCCTAGAGGTGGGGAAAGGCTGATTAGAATAAGAGTAGAACAGTTTAAGATCAGTTCACTACCTTTTAAAGTACACTGTCATTCATGCTAAAAAACCTGTCTTTGTAGCAAAGTGAGTGAGAGTGCAGAGGTCTTCTTTCCATCCATTTAACACTTTCTGGGTTTGAAGAATAGCTGTTAGAAACAGTAATATTGAGTCTGAGAGTTGTAATGAACTTTGATCCTTACTGGTTTGCAGATGGGTTACGTTAGGGAATACATCCTGTGGGCAGCTTCCAAATCTCAGCTCTTGGCTCACCAGTTCATCTGGAACATGAAAACTAACATCTTCATGGATGAAGAAGGGCATCAAAAAGATCGTGAGTACTTGAAAATATAATCTGACTTGACTCCTTTCCTTTTCCCAGTCCAGACTAAATCTTCTTCCTGCTTCTCACTTGTCAAGAAGAATCCTTTTACTGGGAAATTCTCTTTAATTTATAGAGGTAGGGCCCATTCTGCATCAGTGCCTGACAGAGTTTATCAAATGAGACAGGGTGCTGCTTCCCTCAGTATCTTTTTCTTAATACTATCCAAAGGTGCTTATTTCCATCACACATATCATTTTACTTTCTGAAATAAGCTTCTGACACAGATGCTTCCTTTTTTTCACTTGCAGCTGACATTGGGGAACTTCTGGAGCAGTTAGTGGAGGAGATAACTGGCTCATTGTCTGGCCCAGCCAAGGAGTTCTACCAAAGGGAGTTTGATTTCTTTAATAAAATCACCAATGTTTCAGCCATTATCAAGTAAGTATTGTACTTCAGAAATTGTGCTCTGTTTGTATAAGTTTGAAACAAATTTGAGGCTAGTGTGTAAAGTAATATATAATATGCAGATACTTAAAAGATAATTCGTCTTTCCAGGCCATTCCCTAAAGGAGATGAAAGAAAAAAAGCTTGTTTGAGTGCTTTGTCTGAGGTGAAAGTGCAGCCTGGTAAGATGTGATTTAGTCAAATAAAATTGTGGGCTTTTGCTTTCAACATGATTATTTATTTTCTGCAAGCAAATCTTGAAATCCTTACGAGTGGCATCTTGTAGAGATTTCAGTTTTGGTGCTGGTGACTGTTCTTGTTTGGTTGTTTCTCTCTTGAAAAAAATTCAAATACTTTTGCCCATCCAATATTTTCTACATGGTGCATCAAAACTTACCCAGAAGCAAGTTAGATAATGCATATTGTGGATAGAAGTACCAGTGTATGTCTGAAGAGGAAGGATAAATAAACTCTTCTGCTTTCTACCTCCTTTTTTAAAAAGATGTGGTGTTCTTGAGAAGTTTTGTTATCTCAATAATGAAGCATGTCCAGTTCCTTTCATTCTCCCCTTTCTCCCATCAGGCATTCCCTTGAAATGTCAATATCTGAGGGTCCTTTCAAATCTTGAACATATATTTTCCCAGCCTGAATCTTCTCTTTTAAATGGAGTTTGATGAAAGCTTTTCCTGACCTCTGACAGACCTAAAACCTTGTACCATGTGTTGGTGGCTGAGGGCACTGCCCAGTGCACTGGGGCTGCTGCCACATCTAATTCAGGACTGTTGTAAGAGATGTCCTGTCTGTACCTTTCTGTGGTACAGGTTCTGCAGTCTGAGCTCAAAACTGTATTTTATTAGTTTCTGGGAATCTGTCACTAATGCAAAGGATGCCACATCCTTCATGGCTCACACATTAATCTCCAATTTCTCTCTAACATTAATTCAAAACTATGCAGTGAAATTGTAGACACCGACATCAGTTACTGTCAAACTTGCATGGTCTCACTAACCAATGGATTTGTTCTCAGCTGTCTGCTCGTTTTGCAGGCTGTTACTTGCCCAGCAATCCTGAAGCAATTGTTCTGGATATTGATTACAAGTCAGGAACTCCTATGCAGAGGTACAATGCTCTCGTTATATTTATTTTATTTTATAAATATATATGCTTGTTAATTAATGACATGCAAGTATTTTTTGATTAATTTTTGTTTGGCTAATTGCACTCATCGTCATCTTTGTTTCTACTGTAATTTAGTGCAGCAAAAGCACCCTATCTGGCCAAATTTAAAGTGAAACGATGCGGAGTCAGTGAGCTTGAAAAAGAAGGTTAGTAACTGCAACTTAATAATTGATACTACTAATGAACAGACAGCAATTCTGTTAAAACTGCCTGCTTTTAGTGACCTGTACCACTGCAGAAAAATTGTTTCTGTTTTGAACTTTATCTGCCATGGTTCAGCTGAGAAATTAAACTGGATCAAAGGAAGAGAGAATGAAATTCTGAAAACTTAAATATTTTTTAAAGTCCCAAGAAGCAAGCCACATGCTTGAGTTCTTGAAGAAATTAAAACAGTTACTTTAGACCAAAACAGAAATCATTGGCCTTTTCTGGGTTTTTAGTCAGTAGCAAAATCCGGGTTTTGGCAGTTTTTCTCTCACATGACATTTTGTGTGAGTCTCCAGCCGACTAGCTCAGTGCAATGCAGGCATTTATCAGGTAAATCAGGAACAATGGTTTGAGATGTTCTAATTCCAGTAGACAAATTGCCTTATGATAATTACCTCATAAAGCAGAGATATCTATGGTGCACCTGCAGTAAAATGCTGTGGGTTTGAGTGCAGAGGGCTTGTCCTGATAGAAAGTTACTAATTAAAGCCCATGTCTGGGTTTTGCTTGGTTCTCTTGTTGCAGGTCTGCGTTGTGGCTCTAACTCCATCGATGAAAATGCAGAGGAGGATGAGGACAGTGAGAACACCTGCTGGCAGGCAGCCATCTTTAAAGTGGGCGATGACTGCAGACAGGTACAGAGCTCTTGGGCATTGCACTTAGAGGAGGCAGATTTCTAGGGATAATGCATAAGAAAATAATTTTAATATAGAAATATTTTTCTTTGGAACTTTGGTAATCTCCGCTAGTTATGGACTGAGAGGGAGAACTGTGTTGTACCCCGAGAGAAATTCTGGTTTGGAAATAAAGGCCATTCTGTCAAGATAGGTTTATCAAGCCTTAAAATTTTTTTTACAGAATTTATTTTTCAGTTGAGCTATTGGTAATACAGTGGTAATTCCTGAGGCAGGATCTTGTACATTGAAGTTTGATTGATTAAGAGGGAATGCTGGTTATTATCCCTGGAGTTATTAATAGCCCTTTTATCAAAGGGTGATAGGCAGTTCATTCTTAGGTGAGCAGTTAAATCATCAGTGTTGCTTGCTGCCCACTCACACAGCATTTATCAATTCCCCTTTTCATTTCCCCCATAGTGCCTGCACAACCACATGTCTGCACACCTGCTTAACTTAATGCTCACTTCAGAGTTCTTCAGAGCATGTTTATAATCTGGTTTATGACCTGTAACCCCTGTAATGTTTGTGCAATTTTTTTCTTTTCTGACAGGACATGTTAGCTTTACAAATCATTGATCTCTTCAAGAACATATTTCAGCTGGTTGGCCTGGATCTTTTTGTGTTTCCATACAGAGTGGTGGCCACAGCTCCTGGGGTAAGTGGGCAAGTAACTGTAGTGCTGTAGAAAATCATTCCCAATTAAAAAATACTTTCTTCCAGCACACATAAAAATTCCATGCTATAAGGAAGTAACTGCCTACATCACATATGCCAAATATTTGAAGTACCAGCAAATGAAAGAGTCTTTCCTCTCCTGCTTTTCTAAGGCTTTTGGCTCTGAAATTTTGCTGCTTGCAAACATTGTTTGGTTTCTGGGACTACATTGTGCAAAGCAGTGGAAAGTCACAGAGCTTGTCTTAGTTGCATGGAAATCCTGAAAGAGAGGATATACTTTTTTTTAATGAATAAACTAGAAATTCTGTATTTGGTGATCTATAGGCTTCCCCATATTTCCCAGAGAACCTATGACTGCCAAGTGCCATGAACATGATATATTTGGGAGCATGCTTTACAAACCTGTTCCTCTTCTTCCCCTCCAGTGTGGTGTTATTGAGTGCATTCCTGACTGCACATCTCGTGACCAGCTGGGCAGGCAGACAGACTTTGGGATGTATGATTATTTTACAAGGCAATATGGAGATGAGTCTACCCTTGCATTCCAGAAGGTAAAATATCAGTGGGCAAGCACAGCAAAATATCAACTGAGAGACATCCTACCTATAAGAAATAATGGCAAATAATTGCATAATGACTATAATGCTGTATGTAGTTCCTGATGCTGATAATCCATTTTTAGCTACTAGTGAGTTAAAGAAGTAATTGAAGTAATTGCAGCTATACATATATGGAGAATGTCAATGGACATCGCTTCAAACTAATCATGAATGGAAAAAAAGAAAAAAGCTTTGTTCATCTGTCTCATCTCCTGATGGAAAGTTATTAAATTCTGTAAGTTGTTCTGATTTGTTTTAACTTGTTGTTTGTACAGGCTCGCTATAATTTCATCCGCAGTATGGCTGCCTATAGTCTGCTCCTGTTCCTGCTCCAGATTAAAGACAGGCACAATGGCAACATCATGCTGGACAAACAGGGACACATCATCCATATTGGTCAGTCATATGCACCTCTGAATGTCAGTTACTACCTTTGCTTTCTGCTCTTAAGTATTGCTGATAACAGATAAGCCATTTCCCCTTAGAGATCCATCTGTATACTGATTTCACTGTAAACGTACATGGAAGGTTTTCATGCCTTTTAAGTGTTGTGTGTTTGTGTTGGCTGCTCCTGTGTAAATTTAGCTCTGCAGGTTTTGTCAGGTTCAGGAAAGTACATACACACATATCTATGGATGACACATGTTGATGTACTCATGCATGGATCCATGTGTGCCTGTGTATAATTATAGAAATGTGTCTTTGGATTCCTTTCCTCACTGCGAGGGTATGAATTAAACTTGACAAGTACATTTATATAACTGTGTGAGGCTGTAACCTCTGCTTTAGCTTTGCTTTTCTGGAACTGCACAAATATTTCAGCAGTTCATTTGATACCATCATTCTTATATCTTTCCTCATGTCATGGTGATGATGCTTTTGTTGGTATTCTTAGATTTTGCCAAAGCTTTTTTCCAGTTGGAGTTAAAATGTTTACATTAATACATGCAATCCACCTCTCTTGCTTCTATATAAAGTTTATGAGGCAGTTTATCTTTTATGCACAGATTTTGGATTCATGTTTGAAAGCTCACCTGGTGGAAACCTGGGTTGGGAGCCTGACATTAAACTGACTGATGAGATGGTGATGATAATGGGAGGGAAGATGGAGGCAACACCATTCAAATGGTTTATGGAGATGTGTGTCAGAGGCTATCTGGCAGTCAGGTAAGGTGTTCTTAGCTGCTCAGAGTGGAAGTTCTTGCATGCCCAAAGCCAGATGAGAAGATAAATAGTAACAAATATTGATTTGTAGTGAGTCTGAGCCTGTTGACTGTCATGGTACAACTTGCAAACTTTGACACAATGCAATAATCCTTCTATTTTACAGCTTATCTCTGTGGTATTTTTTCTGTCTTTATCTTATATTTTAAAATTTTATATATTCACTTTATAAATGTGATGTTTCACACATTTCCTCACACAATTTAGTGCACTGTTAATACAATCAGAAACTACTGTCTTGGAGTCAAGATCATTTTGGTTCCTTGAGGGGAAACAGTCTGGACAAAGTTCTTGTGGCAAAGCAAATGTGTCACTCAAGCAGCAGAGTAATAGCTTAGTAGATAATAAATGTTCTGAGCAAGAGGACAGGAAGGAGAAGGGAAGCTGGGCTGATGTAAGAAAGAATTACATAGAGTAATTAAGATTAAAAGATAGTATGTCCTTGTGGTGCTGCTGGTTTCAGCCTTTTGTACTGTTTTGGTGCATTGCTTCATCTTTCTGATGCCAGAGAAATGTTGTTTCCTAAAGCATTACTTTGCATAATCCTTCTTGAGACTTCATCTTGCAGCATTCTGACTATCTGACAGTCCAGCATAAAGGAGTGACATTTAATTAAAGTGACAGGTTGCAAGCAATGGTGTCGCTTCACCAGCAAATGTGAGAGGATTATCTATGTTGATTTAATTACAGAAAAAGGTGGGATCCAGCTCATTGAACTCCTCAGGTTGTCTGCTTTACCTGCTAAGGCTGCAGGAGTTTGAGTGCTCTGACATTTTTTGTCCTCTTCTTTCTCTAGGCCTTACATGGATGCTGTGGTCTCACTGGTTACATTGATGTTGGATACAGGGCTGCCCTGTTTCCGAGGGCAGACAATCAAGCTGTTGAAGTAAGTCAGCAATATATGTGAACTGGAAAATGTTTTTTATTGAAATGTTATGTCATTTGTACCAACCAAAACTTCTGGTTTCACAAGAAGTAGGTACTTGCAGCAAGTGAAATCACACCTGGCTGAGCTTGTGCAAAGACACATTTGTACCATGTTGAAAGGAAACCTCAATAATTTTCTTTTATTTGATGTGATTTTCTGCATATAGGCACAGGTTCAGCCCCAATGTGACTGAAAGGGAAGCTGCAACTTTCATCATCAAGATCATCCAGAATTGTTTCCTTAGCAACAGGTTTGGCTTCTATGCATGTCTTCTCCCTATGGATAATGGAAGGTCATCAGGCTTTGAGCAGGGCTGAAAAGTAGTTTTATCAGTCAAAAAGTTTTGAGTCTTTGATATTCAGATAGTGCAGGGATAGCAGTTTTGTTTCTGAATATGCTGCATCTCCTCTCTTTTGTGCTGGGAAGGAAGACTTAAGTCCAGGAAGGTCAAATAGCAAGGCTGGTTAGTCTAAAGAATAAATGCAATAATTAAACATCTTAAATGCATGTTTTATTATGCTAGATAATGCAGAGTTTGTGGGATATATTGGAGAGTCTATTACAAACTCTTGTGTAGTTCCAAATGGGGTCAGCTTGAGACCAGTGCCACTCACTGGCTCAGATACAGCCCCGCTAGGAATGGATGTTGCAGTGCTTGCTAGTGCACCTGCTCTGAATCTGAGATTAATTAATATTGGGGGGGTTGAAGGCAGTGACACTGCTGTGTGAATGGCCAGAATCAGTTTAGTTCTGACAAGCTTGAGCTTTTCTACCTGTGGCATGGTTAATCTGGTGACCTGAATAATTCCATGGATAATTGAGTTATCTCTAACAAACTGAGGTTTGCTCAGTCACTCATCAGAGATGCTGCTGCTAATGCTGTTATTTCCCCTGCACTTTTATTTTAATTATTATCATTCTCCTTAGTTAAGATGACTTTTATTTCCACATAATACTGTCTCCATGCAGCCCTGATGATCTTGATTCATTCATTATGCATTTCCTTCTCCTAAAACAAACTGCAAATGCCATGTGATGTGCTTGTGGCTTATCCAAACACAGGATCCAAGCTGCTGATGCTGTTGCCGCACTGAGAAGTGTGGAAATACTTTTTTAAACAAGAGCAGGATGTTTTGTGCCGTCCATAACAGTAACTGGGCCTTCACAATGCCTTCAAAGAATGGAGGGCTAGTTTTGATTAGCAGCTGATTTCCTTCACCCGTGTTTTGTCTCTGTGGGATCCTGATGACTGTTTCTTGACAATGGGTGCAGTGTTTTTTTAAACTTTTACTTACCTCTGGCTTTGCTTTTCTTCTCTAGGAGTAGAACATATGACATGATCCAGTACTACCAGAATGACATCCCTTACTAGACACTAGAGATCCACTGCCCAAGTGAAACGTGCAACCCCGAGCCCTCACTCCAAGCTTGTGACAAACAGGAGATGCTCTGTCACACCTTGCTATCTTCCACCCTATGTGTGTGTGTGTACATGTTGGGTACATGTTTCCTGGACATTGCAACAATCAAGTTCTGATTCATTCCTTTCTCTATACCAGGTTATATATTTTACTGTTTTTCCCTGGATTTTCGGAGTTGGGTTGCAATCACAATAAAAATTGTATTACGATTATGAATGTGGGAAATTGGTAAAGCTTGAGGAGTTCAATAATTTTTCATGCAATGCAAGGATTTTGTAATATCTTTAAAAAGTAAATTAAGCCCTTTCCCGCATAATTGCACAAAATGCCATGGAAAGGAAGAGTATGGATTTCTCATTGGAAACAGAGATGTTAACTTGTTCCAATTTTACTGTAGAAAAAGCTTGATAATCATCCAAGGTGGTGATGTCTGTGTAGCTGTGTTCATACTTTGCACTGTACATGGTCCCTGCTACATGGTCAGTATTTCATATGTACATGAAGAATGTATTTTTTCCTTTTGTGTGTTTTAAAAAGAGACTCTACTGAAGATATATTTAATCTACAAAATGTAATAAAAGACGTTAGACTTCATGTCTGTTGCAAATGTTTTGCCGTGCGCTGTTTTTAGTGTATATACATCACTCTGCACATTTGTGTACTGTTCATTATATTATGCCCTTTCTTTCTAATAGAGAAATCTAATTTCTTCTTCAGATGCTTGTACATCTCAAGTGACATTTTTTATTTGTAAAATAAATTTTTAGTGCAAGAGCTGGAATATAGGACCAAGGTAAAGCTCGCCAGTGTTGCCGACTAAGGACCTCAATCCTGGGCTGGGACATAGGTCTTTTGGGTTTTTTTTTTCCCTTTCTACATGCTTGTCCTTCTACATGGGCTCTTCAACACAGGAGCTGTCCTCCCTTAAGGGGATTTTTTCCTCTCTTTAGGGAGATTTTCCTGTTTTGGAGAGCTTTTCCCGAGTGTCCGGGCCGTGCCCTCGGAAGGGAGTGCCGGGCCTGGGCAGGGCCCCGGGGCGCCCCCTGGCGGGGCCCCGGCGTGACGGGCGGGGGGGGCGGCCCAGGCCCTGGGGGACGCCCGGCCTGAGGGGACACCCGGCCTGATGGGACACCCATGCCTCAGGGGACAGCCATCCCTGAGGGGACACCCGGCCTGAGGGGACACAGAGCCTGAGGGACACCCGGCCCTGAGGGGACAGCCAGCCTGAGGGGATAGCCATCCCTGAGGGGACACCCGGCCTGAGGGACAGCCAGCCCTGAGGAGACACAGAGCCTGAGGGGACACCCATGCCTCAGGGGACAGCCAGCCCTGAGGGGACACCCAGCCCTGAGGGACAGCCAGCCCTGATGGGACACCCGACCTGAGGGGACACAGAGCCTGAGGGACACCCGGCCTGAGGGGACACCCGGCCTGAGGGGACACAGAGCCTGAGGGGACACCCGGCCTGAGGGGACAGCCAGCCTGAGGGGACAGCCAGCCCTGAGGGGACACAGAGCCTGAGGGACACCCGGCCTGAGGGGACACCCGGCCTGAGGGGACACAGAGCCTGAGGGGACACCCGGCCTGAGGGGACAGCCAGCCCTGAGGGGACACAGAGCCCGAGGGGACAGCCAGCCTGAGGGGACAGCCAGCCCTGAGGGGACAGCAGGACACAGCCCCCGGGGATGAAGTGTGGAGGCTTCGTGAGGGAGAACGAGCCCTGAGGGCTGGAGGGGACACGACACCGTCCCGAAGCACAGCGGGTGAGTGGGGACATGGCCCAGCGCCCCAAGGCGGGCTCGGTGCTGAGGGAGACCCAGCCCTGGGGCGAGGCCTGGCCGTGAGGCGGGCCCAGCCCTGAGGTGGAGGGTTCTGTGCCGTGAGGAACGGCCAGCTCCGTTCAGCCGAGGGCCGCGGTTTCTGGGACACAGCTGTGACCTCGAGGGGATGGTTTGGGGTTGCAGCTGCCCAGGCCGGAGGGTTCTCAGAAGCTGGGCTGTTGTGGCAGGTCAGGGCGGTCCCTGTCTGAGGGGACGGTAGGGCGATGATATGGCCACGCCTTCCCCTTGGCAGTGTGCGTTTCTGAGCACCTCTGAGTCAGCTTTTAAGTCTCCCGGCGTGTCCCTGGGGCCCAGGCAGCAGCAGCTGCTCAGGGGGACCGCCTCAGGCAGAGGGCAGGGACTGAGGGGGTCCCTGCAGAGGAGGGAGCTGCGCTGAGCTCACAGCTCAGGGAGCCTGAGGGGGGCAGCCAAGGCTGCGTGGTTTGGCGCTGCCTTCAGGGTGGGTCTTGTGTGTGGTGCAGTGGAGGGCCTGTCCTTTTTCCAGGGTGGGCTGCATTCAAAATTCACACCTGCTTTTGCCACGGCTGTTAAAGTGGGTCTTGCCACTTGCCCGTGCAGTGGGTGGCTCACAGTGAAGTGGGCTCTGAGCCCCTTTCTCATTATGGGGAAGTGCCACTGGCTTTCTAAAAAGGTTTGGAGGCTCACCAGGGAGAAGTAGCATGCAAGAACTGCTTTAATTATTGATTTAATTCAGATTTATTATATAACCAACTGGGACACGGAGTAATTTTGGTGCTCTGTGCCTGCGGCTAGTTGAACCTATTTAGGCTCGGTAGGAAACGAGCTGATTGACACTACAAATGTGGTAAACTTCCTCACACCTTTCCTTTAACGAGGAGCAGGTGGTGTGAGACTATGTGAAAGCTTCTTCTCATGGGATGTGGTGAGGAGTTCTAATATTTTGTTAAGTCAATGCTGATATGCATGTACTTTTCTTGCACCTCAAAATAAATCTACCGTGTTAAAAATATCTGGGACTAGAAGTGCGTAATTAGCTGATGAATAATAATATTAGAAATAATAAATGGAGCTCTGGTAATCAGAAAGCCACTCCTAGATGCAAATCTCAAACCACATAGCAATTTGTGTGTATTCTAGCATAGGATGCCCAGAATTTGCTGGAATGCAATTAAGGCCATCCAGGGTTTTGTATCAGGACATGAATGGGTTTGAGTGTTCTTCACAGTGCTTGCTTCAGTCAGGCTGTCTGGAGAGCTGATGGTAGTTTCTTCTCTCGAGTTTGTTCAGAGAAATGAAAGCAGCTGAAGTCAATTGAGTGTAGTTACTCTAAGAACAAGCTCGTTTGCAGTATGGTCCTAAAAACTCAAATGGCTGCATTTGAGATATCATGGATGCATCATTTTGTACTGCTATGAATCTTGCAGAATGTTGTGAATGTGTTAAATCTCCATGTTAGCAGAAATTATAGGCTCCTGTGACTTCTGTTCTCACTGTAAGGGCAGGTGAGCTCTGGTGTGTGCCAGACCTCACCTGACAGCTGCAGATTTCATTTTCTCAAGTTGACTGTGCCTTCTTCCCTTCTCCCCTCAGGGTTCCTTCCTGCAGCACAGGCCTGGGAGAAAACTCCCTGTAACTGAGTGTCCACTGAGATACGGAGGGGATTAGGCTGTTTACATTTAATCATGCAAGGCAGTACCCTGAATATTCCTCCTAAATGGGTTGTGTACTGTATCTTCCTCCGAGGAGACTGAGGAGCTGAGGATACTGAGCCTCCCCACAATACTGCAAGTGCTTCTGAGATACTGAATCAATGCAGTTGGAGACACCACAGGATTATCTCACCTTCATCCTCCCACCAGGGAAGGATATGTCCTTGATACAAGGAGGCTGGCAGGACTTTCAGAAGTTGCTCAGGTAATTAGAACAGATAGAATTAAGACCTACAGGAAGGTATTGTGAAGGATTTTGTCTCTGAACGTTATGCCAGAATATGTCCCGATGCCTGTGCAGTCTTGGGAGAAAAGTCACGTCAAAAAAGGGGGAAAAAACTGCTCATTAAAAAAAAAAAATCTAAGGAAAGATGCTCCTACAGTTTCTCCACTCTCAGAAATTTCCAGTCATGGTGAGAGACAGACTTCCTGGGCCAATACCCACTGCAGTTCTTTCTGCATTGACCATGCATGTAAAGAGCCTTTAAGAAAGGAGCAAAATTTATAGTGATTCATTTGCATCTGATGGGCCCGGGGTTCAGAGCTACTGGTAACTTGATCAGCACTATTCAAATGCTAATCTCATTATGTGTGTTAGAGACTGGAGCTCCGCAATGCACCTCCGTTAGCACGACGTGCTGTGTGATGTTCTGGCTGGTACAGCAGGGTCGCGGTACCCCCTGCAGGCAACCGGCACAGGCCGCATCGGGGCTGGGAATGGGAGCTCGGTGGAGGAGCCAGTGGAATGAGGAAACATGGAAAGAGGAGCTAGAGTTCTCTTTGGAAAAATGATGGGGAGAGGGGAAGGGATTGAGGCCAATGGAATGGTTTGGATGAGACTTTTTTTTCCCCCCTTTGTATCATAAATATGTCCATCCTTCCCTTTGCTTCCACATGAATGCTATACAAAAAAACAAAACAACAACAACAACAAAACAAACAAACAAACAACCCCCCCAAACCAAAACAAAACAAAAACCCACAAAACAACAAAACAAAACAAAAAAAAAGGCAGTAAACAAAAGAATTTGTCCTGAATGTATATACAGCTTCAAGCACAACTAATTCTTTGACTTTTTGAAAAATATTATGCCTGTGCTATTTGGTGTTAAGACCTGGCAGTTTTGCTTGTTCCATGTAACAAGGACTAAAATCTGCTCAAGACAGCGTGCATTAGGGATCCTTTCTAGACAAAGGCTCTCTCATAGAACCTTGTTACTGACATGTGCAAAGGATCCCTGCCTCACACTGTTACCTACAGTTTGTGGATTGGTTTGAGTTTTTTGGTGCCTCATTTGTTTCTGTAAGGATTTGGGAGGCCACAGGGTTATACTCCTGAAGAAGGAAGATTTGTAAGGTGACATGCTGTAATTATTAAATAAGCTACTTAGCTGGCAGGAGCAAATGAACTCTGGTAGCGTGCAGCCCTGGCACCAGCTGGTTTAGTAACTAGCACAGCCTCCCCAGAAGGAGTGGATTTCTGCTGGGCCCTTGCCACTGCAGCCGCTCTGTGTCTAAAGCTTTGTAGTTACAGGTTTGTTTTTGTTTCTGGTACAGTATCAGTGGCCTAATAGCAGTGATAATGTTGCTAACATAACACTGCCCTCTCCAGGGTCAGCACAGCCGTGGGGAGCCTCAGTGCTTAGTGTGGCAGTGAGAAACTGTGACCACGCTTGTGCTAAGTTCTATTAATGTTCCACGTGGCTCTGCTGCCTGACACGGGAGAGCAGAACAGGAGGGTGACACAGTGACACAGATAAGTAATCACAGTAATCACACAGGCAAACAACAAAGGCTGGCAGTTCACTGAAGGGAGAGGTTACCTACCTGACTGCTTTCAGGTATCTCTTCCCAAGGAAACCATGGCAGCCAAAAGGGGAGGGGAACTGGAAGTTATTATTTTAAGTGCTCACACAAAGACTGCTACATACCCTGATGCTCCACATGCACCTTTTGGAATTAAAAACCCTTTGTGGGTAACAAGCAGAGTTAGGGCTGTGTCTTGGTCTCTTCTTAAGCAAGTAGTCCCAGCTTTGCAGTGACAAGCCTGACAAAATAAATTGTGCTTTGCTGTCAGAGAGGAGAAAATTTCTGAATTGTAGCAAATCTAGGAGACAATTCTAGCTGCATGTATTGATTAGGAGTGAACATGGGGGTTGTAACTTCTATCCAGATGTAAGAAGGGAAGAGTCATGGAATTCCATCCTTGTTGAGGTATAGGAACAGTATCTCAGAAGAATCTGACTCTGGATAACAAAAATAAAAGAGATAAAATCATATATTACTCTTATGTAGTTCTCTTCCCCAGGGCAAGTTATATTTTGACTGCCACATCTCAATTTTTTTTTTAAGATGCTTGCAGTTAGCACGCAGATGAAGGCTGTATATGTGCATCCTGGGCATGCACACTTGCAAACCATTCCCTTGCTGAGAACTCCACAGGACTCTGGAGCACAGACCAAACAGCTTTGTAGAACCAACCTCACTGCACCAAGGATCCTGTACATACTGCAGAGGTATTTCTTGTGCAGGACAGTGCCAAGCCTGTGTGGTACCTGAATGGACATGAGTGACTGATCTAATAAAGATACTTATGGCTGTTGTGCTTAAAAGAACTTTATTGAAAGAACTGTATTAACCTAGGTAAGTAAAAAATCACATTATACTCTGGCATTGGGAGTCAGAAACTTCTGGGTTGGGGTCAGACTTGGCTGCCTGCACCAGCTTGAACAGAAAGGGGTAAGGGTAGGGTCAGAATTTTTAGAGGTATGAGGATGATAGAGTGACTAAAGAATTTTGCCTGATATAATTGGTTGTAAGTTAATAGAACCTTCTAAAATACCCAATCTCTTACCACCTAGATAGACACTGTTTCTGTGCAGTTTTCAGAGGCCTGCTGACCCCCAGAGGGATCCCTGGCTCCACATTTTGGACTAGTCATTTTTTTTGTTTTCCTTTGGAGACAGGAGTTACCCATCACTTAGATGAGGTGGGCTGGATGGAAGTGAGGAGTAAAGCTGCCTCCCCTGACTGCAAAGGAAGAATCCCAGCAGTGCCAGTGCAAGGGGCGTATGCTGCTTTTTCTGCCTCAGATTCTAGATGAGAACTGGGCAAGTGCTTGGTGAGGTGTGGGAGGTGAGCTGAGGTAAAGTTGTCCCAGAGAACAGACCTGAAAATCAATTGTTTCTGCAGCCCTGGTGAGTGGCCGTGCTTTGCAGGCCTTTAGAGCTCCGGCAGTCCGACCCAGATGCTGAACTCAGGGCTCAGCTTTAGCGAGGGCCTCTGACCACACGTGTGAAGCTGAACGGCGCTGACTGCGGTCCGTCCTTAACCGAGATCCCGCTCATGGTCCGGCCTCGTTCCCTGCAGGCGCGCAGCTCTGCGGGATGGGCGGCAGAGGGCACTCCGAAACAAGCCACCGTGCCTGGGACACAGGACAGAGCGAGTGAGCAGGCACAAATCTGCCGTTCCCGTAAAGCGGGCAAGTCTGGCGGGGAAAACCTTGCCGTGACCTTTAATTGTGACATATCTGTCACGGCACGCACTGAGTGGTAGAGCTAGCGAGTACCTGAATATCAGATATGAAATTGCTCAAGAGCTTGGCTGTTTGTATTCCAGCATATTCTGCTGGGGAGGTTTTTGACCTTCCAAGGGACAAAAAGGAAATGTGTTTTGCTGGCTCTGCATTGTTGTGTCAGGTGAAGCCTTTAAATATATGGGTGTCCTCTGGTATAGCAAGCATGCAGAAATCCATAGTGCATTTACCAAAAACCCAGAGGTTTATCGTGGTAGCTCTCCTTGTTGTTATCACACTGTATTGGATGGCAGCAGATGTAATCAGCTCCAGAGGTGGCTACATTTCTGTGTTGCTGTGCCTGCACGTTTTTGGAAAACATCTTTGAGGTGAAAGGTACTCTATATGCAGGCTCTGATGTAAGTCATCTGTTATTTTTAGGTTTGTGTCCTTACTAAAAATTAAAACCTGCCCCATATAACAGTAGCTGAGCGTTCTCTGATCCCTTTGAGCAACTTGCCTTGGGCTTTACCTTACTGGTAGACCTAGTGGGTATATGGCACAATGAAGTCTTTAAGCTTCATAGAGTAAGTGGAACACGGGTGATAGGATGGGGGAAGAAACAGATCCAAGAGACGAAAACACCTTGGTGCAGCTATTATAAGTTTATTGATTTTGGATAATTCCTGTGGTCATTTTGAGTTCATGCAAGTAGTAGTTAAAAGTCTTCCCTATGCTATCTGTGACCAAGGTGGAATGGGGTGTGTGGAATCCTCTGCCATGAAGATAGCCCTGGTCTGTGTGTTACCAGGCTTGAAATTCAGTGTCTCAGGAGAGATCCCAGAAGAAACCAGGGTTTTGAAAACTGCTTTCTCCCTCTTACCCCACATGTATACTGGGATTTGAATTTCATTGATTTTAGCATCAAGCCTGGCCTTTAGGCTGCAACTCTAGACAATAAAGAAAGAAGCAAGCCCAGCTGTAGCTGTGGTTGTGTCACAGATCAGAGCTCAGAGGGACACATAAATATACAGTAATTTCAAGCTCATTATCCTGCAGCCAGAAAGACAAGATCAGAGGGAAGGATTAAGCTCTAGGTTAGAAGACAAACCTGCCAAGGAAACACTTGAGCTGGATCCACGATGAAACCTCAGATAGACCTCAGGAACCTGAAAACCCACTTCATTTCCAGGACAGTGCTGAAATTGGCAATTTTTTCTTGCCTCTCTGCTGACACTGTGATCCTTCTTCCAATCTGAACAGTTTTCTTTCCTTTGAGATGCAGCTCTTATCAGCCTGTGGGACAAGTGACTCAGTGCAGTGCCTGAGGTTATGGGAACAGGGCTGGTGGTGACTCTGTTTCTACTCATCAGCTGAGCCCAGAAAACCAATCATGTTTGTATTCCTGCTTTCTCTTAGCTGAAAAGGAAAACTCCTAAGCTTACATTTCATTGAATGAAAATGAGACTAGGTTTAAGAGCAGGTACATCAATTCCAACTGCATCAAGGAGAAGGAATTCATGTTGCCAGAACTCCCACACAGAATATATGGTGGGCCAAATCCCTTTAGAAATGCTTGAAGTGAGACCTAAGGCACTTGATGTCTTACAAAATACGTTCTGTGACTTTGGGAGCTGCTTCAGCTGCACTGTTCTTGAGCTTGCCCCCAGTATTGGGAATCCAAAAATCAGCTGCCTTTTCTTGAGACCTGGGCATGTGGACTTGTGCAAGAGAGCTAGAAGTACAAACTGAAATTGGAGCCCTTTTTCCTCTTGTATATATTTTACTATGATTTTTGATCATTATTACAGTGTAGGTAAAAGGGACATTTCAAGATTTGCAACTTCTATAGTGAGAGTGACTTTTATATTTAAGACATGTTCACAACTGAGTTTGCTGCTGACTGTTATCCCTCAAAGTTACTGTGGCTTGCCCTTTCCCCAGGAGATTGTCTTTTAATCATGTAGAAGTGATAGGGGATGCAAAGTTTGCCCTTCACTTTATTTGGGAGCCGTTGCAAAAAGCTCCCCTCGAGGTGCAAATGGCTTTTACTGAAATGGTGGAGCTGTTCTGCCTTTGAAAAAGCTGGTGTACTTTGGAAGACTTTTACCGGACCTGTAATTGCACTACTCTCTGTGGGGATGTTTGTCAAGTGGAGGTGGGTACCGTGTGTGTGCCCATACGAGCTGTCACCACTAGATGACACCATGACTCTGGCAACAAGGTCCACATGAACCCTAAAGCCAAGGCCATTTTGCCTGTTTTGGAGGGTTTGTTACAAACCCAGAACACGGGCTGGATTTGAGAACCTTTCAGTGAACTGGAGTCGTGTTTTCCCCAAATGCAAACAGGTTTGAGCAGAATGGGCTCAGTTCCAGATGACAGTGGGATTTATGATTTGGGGTGGAAACCATCTGAACATTTGACTTGCAACCAGGCTGATCTTGGCCGTGGTTATGCTTGGAGGACCTCTGTGTATTTGAAACAAAATCTCAGAGCAAGGTTTGGGCAATAGGAGCCTCCTTCAGCCAAAACAGAAGGGGTTTGCCCAACCCTGCACAGAACTGCTAAAAGAAGGTTTCACATGACTTCGCTGCTTACCCCAAGTGGATCTGGGCATGAACTCCAGAGCAGTATCCAGACCTGCTCTGCAGTAGCCCCACTTCTGTTTTAACCCGTTTTCTCTGTGGCTGGTAGGTAACTAAAGAGCTGCCAAGGAGTTGGCCAGCACACATTGCCATGCTGCTGCCATACCTGGCTTAACAGTCACCAGTGTAATGGTGACTCAGCCACTATTTGGGCAGCCTTCTTTCCAGGAGTACGTGGCTTTCTGATCATCTGACTGACTCTTACCCACCAGCAGAAGGGACCTGTTTCTCCCTGGGGTATCTTTCTAGGTTCTTACCCAAAACTGCACAAGGTCTAGCAGGTTATTACCTGCAGCTGATCATTGAGCTGTGGCTCTTGCTTGCTACCTCATTCTCTATTTTGATAGAGGAAATGCTTTGTTATTCCACAGCCTGACAAAACTTCATTCTGCTTTAATTACTTTCTATGTACACCTTCTCAAGTTATCCTTCTGTTGCTCTTTTTTATCCCTTTCCATGAGGCTCAGAGTAGGTTACATGAAGCATGTTAATAAACCAACTTGCTTTTCTTATGCTCTTGCAAAGGGTATTTCTGCATACTGAAATTTGGCAACCATCATGTAATTATGTGGCTCCAAGGATAGATTGAGGGAATTGATAATCTAAGAGATGTTTGTACAATGCTTTGTCACCTCCTTTGAAATTCATGTCTTTCCACTGCCACTCCAGGACAATCCTCACATGCAAACTTGTTAAATACCTTATAGCAAGGAGTCAGCAAGACTCAGGGCATTTACCTAATGAGCCCATTGTGTGCAAGCTACCCCTAAATGCTGGTTGTTATGGTGTGCCTCACTAGTCCTGGCCTAGAGGGGTCTCAGCAGTTGAGATGGGTGGTCTTGTTATCAGTGTGGCTCCCAATAGTGCTTGTCGATGTGGATTCTGTTTTAGTAAACTTGTGGTGCATAGATGTTTCCTTACCCACTTCATAAAATAATTTTCTCATAGGATGCTCACATAGCTAGCTCAAACAAACTAACTGTATTAATAAGGTTGTCTTATGCTAATTTATTATGTGTAGAAAACATTTTGGAAATATCATTTGTTAAAGCTTCATTATAATTGTAAGGTTAAGCATCACTGAATATTCTACTCCAAATGTTTTGGTTTACTGTTTGTTTTTATAGACAGAATAGTGGAGTGTTTAGCTTGATCATCCCAAACCTTTGCTGTGATTGGGATGTGTTTTTTTGTGGTTATCAGTTTTTATGGGAGGCTGGAATTAATATTTTTGGTGTTCAATGATACTCTCTTTTGCTATATTCACTAATGCAGTCAGACAATTCTAAAGGTTTCCCAAGCCTTGGCATTTCATCTGAAGGATTCTCAGGCCCCTAGCATTGCTTCTGTTTGTTGAGCTGCTGGGATGCCAGTAGGAAGAAGATTTTCAACTTCTCTTCTACAGCTGGGAAAACAGAGGCCTAAAAAGACTTGAGTCAATGATGCAGACTCCTGTCTGCCCAGCTGTAGCCCAAGAGCTGCTGGTCCCTGTCTTGAAGGGTTTCAAAGCTGAAGAGCATATGCAAGGTACTGAAGCTTTTCCTAAACTTTAATCAAAGGGTTGTGTGGTCATCAGTGGGGCCCTAACCAGTGAGCTGGCAGTGTCAGTTGAACAAACTTCCCTGCTTCTTTATGGGATGAGAGTTTAACCACAGGGAATGAAGAAGTAGGCACAGCTTGAAGTACTGCCTGTGGAAAAGGAGCTCCAGCAAAAGCTGTCACTCTCCCTTTTGGTTTTTCTTTCTCGTTCTTCCATCTCCCTGTCTGGCCATTTGTGCTGCCTGCCTGTTTGTTTGTTGGCTGAGTGCTTGCTGAATTATTTACCAGCCTGACTGAATTAAGCAGCAGCAAAAGCAGGCGAGTGAATCCCACCTGAGACTCTTTCAGCAAGAGGGGGGGGTCGAGAAGTGGGGTGTGCATATGTGGGTGTTGATACATGATGCTTAATTAAATGTACCAGGAAAAACCTTGTGGGAGGAGAAACTCCTCTCTTGCCCTGAGACAGGGCTGGAGGGAGGGGAGCACATGGCTGACACACCAGCTCAGGTGGCAGCGTGCCCTGTCCCCGAGCTGGGTGGGGGTCCTGCCTCAGGGAGTTGCCTTCAGCCCTTGGCAGTGTCATCTCCTGGTGCTGGGATGTGGCAGGGCTGTCAGGCATCCATTCCCTTCACCGCATCAGTTGCGTTGTTTGTGATGGTTGTTGTGCAGTGTGGGGTTAATTGGGTTAATGAGCGCATTGTACATTATTAGAGGCTGAATTGACAATTATGCTAATTATTGTGTCTTCCAAAGTGCCACGTTACTGTGGATGTTTAAAAGGACAAGGATTCTTATACCATACACACTAAGTCAGACCTGAGTAGCTGGACTTTACCAAATGGAGGTGTACTGGGTGTTTGATGACAGGAAATGCCTCCCGGTTGGCATATCCCTGTCAGCAAGAATGTACAAGCTTAACAGACAATCCTTTGCTCATGTAGTTCCTTGCCTGACTATGTGTCTCAGCTGTTTAGTCTTACAGATGGGGAAAATGAGACATAGATTTTTCTGTGACATGTCAGATCTGGGTACTCTTTCACTAAAGCATGCATTCTCCAGTGGGGTAAAACCAGTGCTCCTTACCCCATATGTGGACACAGCCTTTTGACACTGAAACATGCTCTCATGACAGTTCTTCAGACCACAGCAGTTGGTTCAGATGCCAGAGATCTTTCCATGACTCTGTTCTCTCCATCAAGTTCTGTTTGTGCTGAAAAGTAGCAATCTTCCCACAGGTGACTATTTGCCGAGGTGAAGAAGCAGATTGTGATTTGTAGATAAGCTGGTTTGGGATGCTCTCTAGGTTGCATCACTTTGCCATGCAACTGTTACTGTCATGCCACTGTAGTAATGCCATCCTGACTATTCCTGCTGGGCAGTTGTCTCAATAAAAATAACCCAAGGATGTGGTTGTGCCCTAAAACCAGCTATGGAACATTTTTGGATACAGAGCAATTGCAAACTATAAAGCAGTATGGGGGTGGATAGAGTTCTTTTTGCTGCTTCCATGGGCTCATATGCAATGTTCACCAGGATTACTGCTGGCTTCAGTGGGAGCAGATCTAAGTCTGAGGGTGGGAAATATCCCAATGTGCTCCAAGTCATCTTTAATGCTGATCCAAGAGGTGCCTATTCAAAGCAGTGCAGTACCATTATGTGGGCTGCACAACCTTTCCAAAAGTCTGGTTGGTATCTGGTGGCTCAGCTGTGCAGGGCTCCATGGCTGCAGCGCCTCTGGTTATTCTTTAGGTGTAGCCATTCTTATGCAGATTAATTATGAGCTGGGAATGAATGTAGACTGAAGAATTGATGACATCTGAGGCTTAAACAAGAGCTGATACATCTTTTAAATCTAGAGACTGCTTCTCTCTTTCAAGAAAGAGTTCATCTCTCCCAGTTTAGAAGGGAAAGTCATCTGTCCACTAAGTGCCTTGTGAAGCTGGGAGTACTTTTGTGCATGTACAGTACAAAGCACCTTTGACTAAAGCCAGCTGATCAAAAACTGGTCTCCATCAGCTCTTTTTTCCTCATATGGATGTACATGCTTGGGTATGTTAGGAGAGACTTAGCCCCTCCAAGGAGCCTGCTTGCACTTATATCTCCTGGACTTCTGACTTCTTGAAGTACCCCTTCCCTTCCAGAATGTGGCATTTCAGCAGAGGCTACCAGTGCAGACTAGTCCTTATTGTCTATAGCACCAGTTTACCACAGGAGGTAGAATAATATCTCCAGAAGGTGGATAAAGAGGGAGCTGAAAATGGCAAGACATGAGAAGAGCACGGCACGATCAAAAGCACATGCCTCATGAATTTATCATGAGCTAACTCTGTGGGACTTGGTACATAAATCAACTGATAAGTCACCATGTAAAAGATCATATACAACAATTCAGCACTTCCCTCCCATTTCTGCTATAACCCTCTTTCTGAAATTCACTGTAGAATTGGTGTGAGTGTGCTCACACATTCTGCTCTGTTGCAGAGATGTGTATGTGGCACATCAAGGTAATGGATTTTTCTTGAATACCCTAGCAAGTACTGTCATGTTTTGCATCAACAAAAAGTGATTTCATATAGCATAAAGCAAGGAGTTTAAAAGAGCTGATGACCCTTTTTGGCCTGGTTCCAGATGGGAGTCATGTCTGGGTTACTGCCCAACCTTTTCCAGTAAGTTAATTCCCACTCTTAGAATTGTAATGGCTGCATTGAGTTGTGCTCCTCTCCATAATGATTACTTATAGAAAAGAAAAACTGCTTTTTCATTGAACTCCAGCATTCCTCCTCATGCCTTGCCAGAATTTTGTGTAGGTGCCTACACTTTATACTTGCTGTGAAAACTGAGGCATCGTATCCAAAACTGCTGCTGGCATGAGCATACATGTTGTGTTCTGAGTCTGTAGCAACATTTGAGTCCACCAGTTCTATACTGTTCTCATGTCTACAATTGATTTAATGTATTCCTTTAATAAGAAAGCTCAACTGTCTTGATTCATCAGCAGACATCATCTAGCTAGATTTCAGGAAAGCACTTTGTAAGATATCTCATAGGAATATTGTACTCAGAAAAAACAGGGATTAGCACATGGCATGTGCAGTAGAAGAGAGGCTAATGACAGGAGGCTGCACAGGAAGGAAAGTTCTAAGAGTGGAATTCTTCCAGTACAAGGTTGATTGATGTATTTGTGAATGTTAATTCTGCTACTTAAGTACAGATTCACCGGACAATTTTAGGATTCTGCAGAAGCATCTGTACATGCAAGAGTATCAGAGGAGCTGGGGGCCCCTTTTCCTTTGCCTTTATACCCACTGAACAGCATTTGCCTGCTCTAGTCTCTGCAAGAGGAAATGACCCTTTCTGGTGCTGCCATCCCCTGCTGTGTTTCAGAGAGATTTACTGCTCTCTGCTCACTGACTGTACTCAGGAGCTGGAATAAAAGCAAATACCTAAGGGATGCATACGTCAGCAAAACTTGTTCTTCCTGATTACTCTGGTTAGGCCATGGATGGCCTTTCTGTTAAAGGAAGGTCTGTAAGTCTGGATCTGCTTATTCAGATGAGGTCAGAATTGTCCCTTAAATCTGCCCCTGTCCACATGTCTGAGCATGGAAGGAGAAGAGGATAGTCCTACCCAGCATGTCAAAGGAAGGACAAAGTCTGATGCCAGTGTGGAGTGGAAATCTTCTTTCCGTGACATGTGTGGCTGCTGTATGAGAGCATCAGAGTCAGCCTCCCTCAGACTCACAATAATCAGTGCAGCTGCCACTGCTGTTCAATGGCAAAATGAGCCATTCCTCTGCTTGGCAGACTTGGCAGGGAGGTGATGGAAGACACGCACCTGGGGAAGCAGGTACTTGGGCTGAATGACTGATGGAGCCCTAGATAATACAAGAGGGAGAGATTCAGAGATTACAAGGAAGAAAATACCATGTGGGACTGGAAGAGAGAAAGGAGCATATCCAGAATAAAATTAAAACAAGGAGTGGAATATTGTTGGAGGATAGAGAAAGGGACTTACCTTGGCAGAAATCTGGAGAGGATTTTTTTTTTTTCTCTTTGTCTCAACCTCTACTCCTTCTCATCTTTCCCACACAGGTATCTTAACCATTTTTCACCATGGCAAGTCAGTCCAGCACACATTCTGTACTGCTCAGCTCTCAGTGACTGGTCAATCTGTGCTAGTGGTTTTTGTTGAGATGCTCTTCTCTCTTTTCCTGTTTTCCTGTGTGGGGATTTGAAACCAAGAACAAACCTTTCACATCTGTCCCGCTGACAGGAGGTGATGTGTTAACAGGAGAAGTGAAGGGAGCCATCCATGCCAAGCATTTCAGAGCCTTTCCTGTCCCACTTACAGATGTTTGCTAAAGAGGTGTTTTGGTTTAACTGTAGCTTATTGGATTATGTGATTACGGCATTTGAATTCTTTATTAGATCTTTTCTGTCTTGGTCCCTGGGGTTGAGAGGGACTTGTTTTCTGGCCTTTGATGTGTTTGAAAAAGGCAGGCTATTTGTATCACTGCTTCTTTGCTTTGATTCTTTGACTCCTTCTCTGGGGAACATTCTGATGTGCAGAGCTCAGCTTTGTGCGTCTGCTGCATGGGATGTCTTTTTGGTTTATTTTTGTACTGGGCACAAATCACCCCTCCTGCTCCCTTCTTTGCACATTGTCATGAAAGCAGGTTATTGCTGACCAGTTCATTTGGAACTTGTGCTTGCTGACAGCTGTACAGAAAATTCAGTATTTTAATGACAGACAGTCTACCTTTGCTTGGAGGGATGGATGGCATTGCAGCAATTGTCCGTTTTCCCCTCAGGCCCTTTCTTGTGGAAAAAAAATCTTATCATTATAATTCATTTATCAAAAGAATATTCTTCACATTCGGCTGTATCTGCTTTCTTGATGGTTGTAACTGAGGTGCTAGAAGAGGACTCCTCTGAACCCACAGTGAGAAGTGAGTAGCTTCTACTCTGTTTCTTTGCCAGCAAGCAGCACCCTGTGAGCAGAATTTCAGAGAAAGGAAATTTGCTTAGCTGGCAAGAAAAGGTCAGGCCCAGCTGGGTAAACCCTGCCAAGAAGGGTCAGTGTGGTGAACCAACTTATGCTTCATTTGTCACCTGTCAGTGCTGAGCACGATACACTTAATAGCATGGTATGGAAAGGACAAAGGGGATTTCTGAGGGGAGAAGTGAGGTAAGCCATAATTAACTGGAATACTGAAGGAAGAACTCCATCTTGGAGCTGCTGAGTTTCTCTTGTGAGCTTAAGTGTTTTCACTTACCCTCCTAACATACAGCCCCTCCTGTGTGCTCTAACACCTGTCCAGGGCTGTGTTCTCCACAGTGTCATGTCAGGAAATGGGACCAAGTGAAAGGAGGATTGAGTCTTTGTGGGCACAGGCAATGAGGCAATGAATGCAGTACTAAGATCTGCAGTTCAGTGCAGAGCTCAGGCTCAGTCTGATGTGTTGACCAAGGAAGCAGAGAGGGCTCTCCCACGCTTGTGTTAATTCTGAGATTAATGTCCCCACCCAGCATGGGTAAAAACAGAGCTTATTGACCCCAAGGAGAACAGTTTTATTAATTGTCCCTCCAGCAACAGGAAACAAGGGGTTCCTCCACACTCTTTCTTTCTCTATAGGATAAACTATTGCCTGTACCTGTAGTATCTGGTTTATGTATCACCTCTCCTGCATGAAACGTTGCAACCATATTCTTGCTTTTCCCAACAGAAAACAGACATGTTTTCTTCTTTGTTCCTGAGTAGTCTCCAGCCAGTGTTATGTCCCTGTGGAATGTATCCTCATGTACCCCACAGCACAGGCTGCTTCAATGTTGAAGCATAAGCTGATTGGAAACAAGCAATTTGGTGGCCTCTTTTTCTCCCCAGGCGTAGCTTGGAAATATCTTTGCAAGGGCTGCCAGTGCCCAAGCAGCGATTTGGTTCCCACATCCTGCTCATCCTGTGTGAGAGCTGCTCATTTTGCATGGCAGCAACTGGCAGAGCAGGCTGGGAACACTGAGCTGCCTTGTGCTTCACCCCCAGAGCTGGAGTGTAAGTGGACCTGAACTATTTTTAAAGGAAACCATTCAAGTGTCATTAACAACAAAGTCATAATGGTAGCCTCTGACACAGCTGGAAAACATCTGCAAACACTTGGAACAGGTAACAGTTTGATGAGGGCAAAGTTGTATCAGACTGCACAGGGCTTGTGAGGATTAAAAGCCTTTGCTAGTGGGGTCAGCATGACCTCTGGTTTGGCTTGGAAGCCCCTTTTGTTCAGGAAATATTGGTAAACCATGGCAGCTCCTTGCTTCTGGAGAGTGTCAGGATGTAGGATACCAAACAAAAAGATAATTTACCTGACAAATGTAGCTCTATGCCATGTAAATTTCAAGAATTTGCTCATTTTTCAGAAACTGGATTTCTGTACCCTTTTGAAAGGTAGGGAATGAGGTTGTTTTGTTGTAGGTTTGTCTTTTAAACAGCTGCCTGCACTTGGTAACTGCAGTCACTGTGGTTAAGTGAGTAATGTTTTACATTCCCTAACACTGAAAATAGTTGTGGTGCAGATTTTGCTGGGATTAGTTTTGTTGTTCTGTTTCTGTAAAAAGCTTAGGCAAGTGGCTTTTTGCTGATGTAGACAATCATGGAAAGCATGAAGCTTCATTATTCAGAGAAATTATGGCAAGAGCACAGCAATGACAAAAAGAGCCAAATAAATATTCCTGATGTTTCTTTTGCTGCATTTGCTTGGAGCAGTGTGTGTATGGCCAGGATGTGATTTTTTTGTTTCTGCTATTCTGCCTTGAGGTCTGTATAGTGATAAACTCTAAGTGAGGACCACACTGTGTTGTGAATTTAGCAAAAAAACACGGTTGTATTTTGTATCCTCTTCACCTGCCACTTAAGGATTACCTTTGTCTCAACATCTTCTATTTTTAAAAAATTTTATTTGAGATACCAGGTGAATAAGATTTGGAAATCTAGATATTTTTCTGATTGTTATGGAGCCAGTAAACAGAATTGCAATTGCCCCATACATTATGCTACTATTTTTGATGTCAGGAACGCCACAGATAATCCTTTTTCTTATCTTCTCACTTTGCTGCTTCTCACCTAAAGCAAGCACACTCTGAGCATGGAGCACCTCCTAATAAAAAAAACCCAAACAAACCCCAAACTTAGCTGTTCTAGTGAAAGATGTTACCTCACCCACTGATGTTGCTCTCTACACTGGTCACTGGAAGAGCCCCAGGCTAAGCTGAGTGACTGTTTAAGCAGTTTCAGTTGTTGGCCACAGCAAAATTGTTTGCTTTGGAGAAAATTAGGGAGTGCTCACAAGAAGTGTTCGTTTTGCAAACTGGTGGAAACACAGTCTCAATAACGACAGAGGAGATGGGAGGAGAAGGTGAGAGGTAAGTGCTGATTCTGGGTGATGATGGCCGGCTGTGTCCTTGAACACCTTTGTACCACTGCAGTGATAGCAGAAAACTATCTGCAGGTCGACACATCTTTTGTTATTGCTAATAAAGGGAAGTTTCAGCATATCTTAGATTGCTTCTTTATCTCTCATAAAGAAGCAAGGTTGGGTAGATACCACTTTTATACAACTTTTAAGGTACCTGCCCAGGGTTGTGGGAAATCAGTGACAGTGACAGACCTAGAAACAGAGCATAGGAGTTCTGGCTCTTTAGCTGTCTTCACTAACCATTAGATGATACTTCCTCCAGATGTTTCAATAAGGGGTGCTATAAAAAGTTCTTTGCATTGCTGTTGCAATTCCTTCTTTCCAAAGGGCTGCCTGCCTTTATGTTTTTAATATCACTGCTTTGAAGCACCATAGCTAGAAGTGACAGTGCCAGAAATAATAATAACAATAATAATCTGCATAGCACAACGGGCATTTTACCAGCATGCAGGAAGACAGAGGTCTCTGTGTGTTTTATATTAGCACAGTGAAAAAGTCTTATTGAGTCTATCTGGAATGCATAGGTGGGAACCTTAACCCCTCATATGCTGAGAAGAAAATTGTATGCAGACCTGAGAACTGAAGTAAATTAATAAAAGGGCACGAGCTTCATTCCTTTGGCAGTGGGAGGTCTTTCTGGACCATATGCCTTGACAGCTTTGTTCAACCTTATGTATTTAATATCCATGTCACACCAGTGTAGTTAATTTACAAGTATTTTTTCCATTTTCTTCAGTTGTATATAATTGTTCTTTACCATAGACCAGAAAAGAGAAAAGGCAAAAACCCAAATCTTTTTTTTTTTCTCTGCAAATTCAATTCTTATTTCTGCCATGGCCCATGTTCAAAACCCAAACAATAAAACATACAGCTGTGACATAGGGGAATTGTCCAAAAAGGACGATGTCTGAAGGTTTATGATTAGGTTTTATATTCCCTCTGTCTACAGAGCAGCACTTCCTGAATGTTTCTGTGGTGGGAAAAGCATCCCAGCCATTTCCCCTTGTGGATGATGGTGTAATTAGAGCTGTAAAGAAAGAACCCATGACACTAAAAGGCTATAAGTGCTGCAGATTTAGGACAACAGGTTTCTATGGAAACTGAAGTGAAAATAGGACCTTAAATGGGTGAATAACAATAATACAGAGTTTTCACTTTGGATCAGTCTGTAAGTTGCAGCAAAATACCTGCCTTTCTGGCAGTTATTTGCATAATCTTTTCCATGGTGCTTTCAATGAAACATTGCCCTTCCAACTCTTAATTTCTCTACAGAAACATTCTTTCCTTAAAAAAGAAGGATGAGGATTCCCCAATGGATGGTATGCACCCATTTATAGATGTATTCAAAGTAATTTGAGCTTAATATAGGCAAATAACTAACATAAGTGATGGCATCTATTCTCATCACCAATACTACTCATTGGAATCCTTGGTAGTAGCTGAAATTTTCCCTGCACCAGATGGAATATGAAGTCTTCTTATATTCTGGCTTACCGATGATGCACTGGAAGGATGAGGCAATGCCAATGGTACCTTTGCACATGATACATGTGTCATTCTGTGGTTGCTGTGGTTGCCAGTTCTTGATAACCAATTGTCTGCTGAAATTCTGCCAGAGTGTTTTTCAGTCTAAGACTGGGTTTCGTGTTTGCAGTGGGAGATCCTTTCTCTCAGCCCTTCAATTTCTGAGGAAATTCAGAACAGTCTCTTACTGGCAGGAAGTCTTTCCAGGATTTTTGGTGGAATATGCTGTCTTGCATTTGCTGTGCCATGCTTTAAGCAACATCTGAAAATGCCACAGCTAGAAATGCTCCAGGAAAGAACAAAAGGGGACTTGGCATTCTTTGCACTGTTATTTTTTTCTTGTTGAGCATTTAACCACAGTGGAAGAAATGAAACTGCAGTAAGGGAAAGATTGAACTGCTAGTGACAGAAATACCCATATGATCCTGTTTGTTTCTGTAGAAACAGCCATGAAAACTTTGTATAATAAATATACTAAGTTGGGAATATTTGGGTTGTAGACTACAGCTTTTTCTGCAATCAATTTGTATAGGCTAAATATATAGAAATATACACGTAGCATTATTACTAAAATGAGAGACAGCCAAACTGGGGCACATCTGTGCAGTAATTGACCTAAGAGCTTATCATCCCCATGGCACTCTGAGTGGTTCATGGTGCTCTACAGCCTGAAACATGAATTAATTTTGCAAGCAGTGGCTAAAAGTCACATAAGCTGCAGTTTAACTCTTTGCAAACTGTCCCAGAAGAAAAGCCAGCCTCATAATGTGCTGGGTCTCTTTTTCTGCCCAAATGGTACAAAACAACTATTCCAAGTGGGAACCACTTCAAGCAGTCTGTTGCCAGTCATTGAGCCTGAGCCAAGATCGTGGTTTGTGGGAGTGTCATCTACAGCAATCCCAATGATTTCTGGTCTGAAACTTGTGTTCTGCCATTTGAGTTTTAATTAAATAATGCAGGCTTCCCTGACTCCCCGGCTTTATGTTGCCCTAAATGAGGGAGAAACTGTTTTTCTGTGCATGTGTCCAGAATCTCTCACTGCATGGCAAGCCAGGCACATCCATGATTCTGGCTGCTCTGCTTGTGCACGCTCAGGGCATCATCCAGATGCTGACACACTGGCTCCAGACAGGCTCCCCACAGAATAAATCGTGTTAAATTCTTGATCTGATTGGCAGCCCTGGGAATTCAATTCGAGTCCCCGGGGAGAGGCAAGAGAGCATTTCTTTTCTCTATGGCTATTGTCATGAAAATGAATAAATCCTTCTCCCTACCCCCATCCTCAGGTTGTCACTGGCCTGGATTAATTTTGTGTACGTTTTTCATATTCCTTCCCTAGCTGCTTCTTGAGGAGGGGATGGCCTAATTCTCTGTTCAAGTTTAAAGCTGAGCAGCCTGGTAGGTGTTAATCCAGGAAGGGAAGATGAGTGGCCTGCCTGAAGCCGTGCAGCCTTCTGGCTCTGAGGTGCCTGGTGCCCCAGTTGTGGTGCCCCAGTAAGGACAGAGGCTCATCGGGGCCGATGGGGGCAAGGCTGGTCACACTCTCCACTTCTTTTAGCACATCCATCTCATCGTCGTTTTCTTCTTGTTAAAATATTGTTTGGTGATTTGTCCATGGATTTACACGTCCTTTTAGGCAAATATAAGTTATGTGCGGTTGGGCTGGGGGCTGGTGTCCGCCCCCGCTCTCCGCGTGGTACCAAGCACGGGGCATTGGCTCCCGGCACAGCCCGCTGAAGGGAGCGAGCCCCGCGCCGCAGCGAGGGTTGGGTCAGGCACAAATGAACTGGGGAGGAGCAGCAGCTGGGACCCCGCGCAGGGGCTGCAGCTCTGGGCAATTCCCCAGTGCCCCGGGGCTGCTGTGCTGCAGACCGGGAGCCAGCCCGCGGTGTCAGGGAGACCGCGGGGACCTGCTCGAACACGCCGAGCTGAGGAAACCCATCCAGCCTTTGTTTCAGCAGAGCATTTAAGCATAGTTAAGCTTCACGTTTACTGCGGATCTTGCAGGGGAGAAATGGAAAAAATAGAATTTTATACTGTACTTTTGTTCCCTGAAACTTTCTGATCTGTCTCTCCCCTTTTGAAGGCAGAAATGAAAAAAAAATCTCTTTTGAGGGAAGAAATTTTATCGTTTTGAAAATGCTTTAAGTATCTGATTTATCATTAGTGAAATAAAGTTATTTAATGGAAATTAAAAACTTCCCCAAAATTTTCTTTAGAAAAAGAACCAGTATTTCTCAGTTTTATTTATATGTTTAAAATTACTTACATATTAAAGTGTCTTGCTGAATCAGAACTTTAGAAGATAAATCTTTTCTTATAGCTACAATACCCATTTGAACTTACGTAGAACATTTAAGTATGAGAGTTATATGCTCTCTCTTTTATCTCATAATTATAGGTCTTTAAAAACCTTTCTAAAAAGTGTATGTAATTATTATATAGAGCAGAGGTTTTACCTTTAAATGTCATGTATTTGCATAAAAATTTACATATATTAATGCTAATCAGGGACACAGGAAGAGAAACAGAATTTCACTAAACTTCTTGCTTTGAATTAAGACACCAGTGTCAGAAGTTGGGCTGAAAAATACAGATGTTGATACCAGCTGTGCTCCTCAAATATTTGCACAATGGCGAAATTATCTAATGTCTCTGTTGGTCATCATTCTGTCAGGCTGCCTGGGAGTGCTGACACCTGGGTTGCTGTTGCTGCACTGTACTGTTAACACCTTGTTGAGCTGAATGAGAAATTCGCACCTCTTTTTAAGACAATTGATTTAATGATTTATAATCTGCGGTCTGGAGGCTCCCAGAGGTTCTTCTGAAAAGGAAAGTGAGCCTGTTGACAGTGTGCTTAGATTTGCTATAAAAAACCTGGGACAGCCCATGAAAATTTTTTTGCATCTGCAACCTGGAAAAGGTTGACAACTGTTGATTTAGACTGTCAGCAGTCTCAGCAGCCAGAGCTGCTCCTGGTCAAGATCTGGACATTTCCTCTCCAGCCTTCACATGTGGGGTTCTGAGTCTGTTCTCAGGCATTCTGTGTTCACAAAAGCACTACAAAAATAAAAATGTTCAGGGAGAAGTGATTGTTCTCAGAAATATGAGCCAGCTTACACGGAAAAAGATTATCTAAGTTGGAGAGGGGGGCAATAATGGAGAATTATTTCAATTCCAGATAATTTTTTTAAACATACCAGAAGCAGGTAAAATGAGGACTAGCATGATGATGGTAAGGAACCTCCCCCCCGCCCAGTAGAAGAGGAAGGAGATAGTGGATTATAAATGCTGTCTTTGATAGTAACATTTTAAAAACAGCTAAAGAAAATATTCTAGAGTCACACGTTGCAGGATATCTTGACAAAATGTAGCACTTTGCAAGGAGTTCAGCAGGATCCAAAGAAGTAAAGAGGAGAATTTCCTAAGGCAGAAAAAACAAGATGGGCATTAAATTCCCTGTGTGAATCAATTGAATGTTGAAGCTGCATTCATGATCTTGATACCTGCTCATTTAAATGTTGAGAACATCAAGAACTGGATAAAAAAGGATGAAGTGAAATATAATAATAAAGCTACAAGAGCCATGTATGTCAAAGCATAAACCTGTGACTTGTGCCTGCTAGAAAAGAGCTTCCCTCTGAGTAGACTCGTCTGTAATTTGCCCAGTGTAAAGCTCCACATATTTACATCCTTGCAAGGAATTATTTAGCAAAAAGGAAAACAAACAAATAATCCAGTTTAAGAGGCACTGAAATCCCGAGTGAAGGAAATCCTGAGGTGCTGAATAGAAGTTTGGAAGTGTGGCAAAGGCACCGCTGTGCCCGTGGGTGGAGCTGTGCTGCTCTGTCTGTGGCACTCCCACCTGGCACTCCACTTGGATTTGGAATGGGAAAGAAAGCTGAGCCTACTTAAAGGGGAGATTATTTTTCTGAAGTTGTTTGAGTATTGATGTTAATTTTTCATGTTTTGTGATAAATACTTGAGTATCTGGAAGCTTTTCTTCTCTAATAGTTAATGAACCAGATCTGCAGTGACCCAGAGCAGCCTTTCCCAGTACCTAAATCACTTGGAGAAGGATTTCTTTCCAAGCACAAGCCTTTTGCATACAAGATAAATAGACATATTCTCATTTAGGAAGTAATTTATGATGAGTAAAGGCTGAAAAGGCAACTGTTCCAATGGAGGCACTGCAGCCAAGTAGTAACAGCATTTAGGTACAGCATTTGTGTCTGTAGATAAATGACAAGAGCGTTGTTCAGTCCATCTGTGTAACATGAGAATGGCATATACACGGCTGACTGTAGAAAAGGAAACAGTGCTATTTTCTTTGAGATCTGGCTTTGTGCTATTTTAAGATGGTATCATTTTTGAATAGTGATAGTGGCAAGCTTGCTGTGGCTTATAAACCTTTAACTCAGCAGAGGTCCAGGATGAAAAAGGAGCCCACCTACCTGCATAAAAGTCATCCCCCTGCATCTTGCCTGCAGTTTGAATACTAGAAAAGCAGGGGTTTTTTAGCCAAATTAATATGTAATAGCTGAGCTACATCCAGTTGTGAGACATCTGAGGCAATTTTAGCGTCAGTCTTTGGGATTATGATTTACACCATGTATTCCTTTTTACTGTGGCACAAAATAGCTTTAAAGTAGGCTCTGATTGAACATGTGTTGCTGCCATCTTTGTACTGGTATGGGCACAATCAGAAGCCATAGGCATCTAGAGTAGAGCTTAGTGTCTTTATTAGAGTGTACTTTTTTTCTTTATGGCTTTGATTTACAGTTTTTTCTCCCTTGAGTCACAGCAAAAAAATGGATTTTTTGATAATTTGTTTTTCAGAAAAAGGCAAGAAAGTGTTGTTTCAAAATCTGTAGTGATTGTAAAAAAGTTTTGGTACAGATGAAGCCTATGTACATTCAAGGAACAATTCAGAGTTTGGTAAATGACATTACTAGAAAGGGGCACAAAAAGTAGACAAATGCATTTCACAATTTCTATTTGTGTTTTTGATTCTGCAGCTGTGGGTACCAGGGTGTTCCAGGACAACCCTGATTGTCCAGCTAGAGAGAAGTGAGTGTGTCATCATGCCCATTCCTCAGATGAGACAGGCAGAATCAGGCCCAGTGAATGCTGAGAGGCAGAATAAAGCCAGTGGTATGGCAGGGACAAGATCTTGCTTTTGATGCTTCTGTTGATAGATACAGCTGGTTTGTGCAGTATACTGCAGAGGATCTGTGCATGTTACATTGCTATAGAGGACAGTGCATGCCTTAGCTGTGAGCATTAATTGTTGTTACTGCTCAGTGTTAGATCATTACACTAATTTGCTAGATGCAGAGCAGTTGCTACAGATTACATCGATGGCATCTGAACAGATCACTAGGACCTGCAGTTTGCTGCAGGGCAGCAACCCATGTGAGAGAGATTAAGTGTCAAATTCTGCTCCCCAGTATACCATTGTAAACATCAATAATCCAATTGATTTTATCAAAGTAACTCTGGATTTAAACTGGTGTAATTAAGGGCATCTGACCTCGTTGTTTTGTTATGTTTGTTAATACACACGATACTTTTCAGCAGCAGTCTTTGTAGTGGGCAGGAATGAATCTATAAAAGAGATTCCAGTACCTTGCTAAGATTTTTGAAGGAATCCGACTAAGGTGAGCCCTTCATTCACTTTACTTATCCCATGTTTAAGTGTCTGAACATCTCAGCCATATAGTGCAAAGTGGAAATGATGTTATAGTGCAGTTTTATCCAACAACTGAAAGATAATGCCCCCATTTCTGACTGAGCTGTGAGCATGCTGCAGGATCGCAGAGACAGAATAATGCACAAGATGTATAACACTGATTATACAAGATGAACAGGCTGTAGTGAATGCAAGTTACATTAGTGGCTACTGATGGATTTAGTACTTGATCTTTCTACCACCAAAGCCTATAACAAATCTTCCCCCAGCTCTAGGGGGAGGAGAATGAGACCTGCTGTTATACCAGGAGAGCACAGCCAGCCTGTGTGTGCTGCAGAGAGAATAGTGCATCGTAATGCAGATTACACTGGTTTGCTGCAGCGTCAGGGAATCTCCCGGTGGTGCGTGCTCTGTAATACAAATGTCACTCAGCCTGCTTGCTTTTATAAATAAGTGAGGTTATTTTAATACTACTCTTGCTAAATTTGCAGCTGCTAAAGCAGTTTTGAGTGGCAGGGGTAAGCCAGCTTCACCTGTAGCCACCCTGGATGGCTGCAGGATTTTCATGCTTGTTCACTCAAGGAGGAATGGCAATTTTCTTCTCACACCTTCCACCTGACCTTGCAGTTCACTTGCATAGCAAATGTTGCAGGGGGGCTCACGGTAAGGGTGTGGAACAGACAGATCTCCTTGCAAGGGGAAGCAACTTTGCCCCCGTTGTCCTGCAGCTCTGCTAAGTGCTTTGCCTCCCTGAATGGAAGGAGCCAGGAACAAATGCCTCTCTTGGCACCCCCTGGCAGTGTGGGTGGTTCTGTGGGAAGCTGGGGCTCAGAGGAACAAGTAAAGGCCCTGCTAAACCTGTGTCCACTGTCTTGTCACCTGCCCAGAAGCACTTCTGCACATGGGTTTTGTGCCTCTGGCTGTGTCCTGCTTTGGGGCTGTTTGCTCTGGGGTAGGCCAGGGTGGCCAAGAGCCACTGACTTACTAATGATTCCGTAATGAATGTGCCAGAATTTAATTGGATGGCTACCAGGCCCTGTATCTGATCCCTTCAGGAGACAGTCTTTCTTTGAGCCGTTTGATCTTTTGCTCTTTGAATTTCAGGATTGTGTAAGTTGCTAATTCTTCCTGGGAACTTGGTCCTCCCTTGGGTGACCAGCTATTGAAACAACAGTCCTGATAATTGATGCTTAATGTTCTCTGGTGCTTCATACAGGAGAGGACTTGCCTTCTTTTCCATTTGCTAGAGGTACTCAGTGCCAAAACATTGGACTGGTTGGAGAAAACAGTGCAGGCAAGCACAGTATGATTTCACCCTTGTGTGGTGTCTGGGGCAAACCCTGAGCTAGAACACAAGAAGCTCAAGCTCTTTCCCAGACACATTTCATCTGTTCTATTGCCTTAATTCCCCAACTGTATGCCTTGTTCCTTACCTGTCTGGTAAAATTTTAGGATTTCACAGCCATAGACTGTAACAGGATAGTGTGACATCTAATGGGGTGAGTAGGGCTTTAGTCTTTGGAGTTTTTAGGTCAGGTGCAAATGGGATCAGTGTTTGGTGCCCTCTCTGGTTTGTTTTAAAATACCATATCCTGTGAGTCCATATGTCTTGCAGTGCCAAACGTTGCAGCGAGCAGTTCTCTAACATGTCTGCAGGTGTTGTCATACAAATGATGAACAGGTCCCACAGACGAGCACTGCAGAAAGGGTGCCTTGCCTCTTGAGATGTAGAGAAATGTGCTAACTGCTTAGAATCAAAATGTTCTTATTTTATTCTTTGCTTGTCTCCTTCTGTTCCACCCACCTGTTGTGCCTGTCATTAACTGGGAGTACGATCACTTCAGAGCAGTTGTTGTATAAAAAGCAGACATAAATGTTCATAGAATTTCTGGCATAACAGACAGCATATTGCTACTTTTATTGACAATACTAGCTAAAAGAAGCAACAGAAGTTTTTACTCTCTCCTCTCATCTCTGCATTATCTATGAATCTGGGCTGTGTTCTGCTTAAAATGTATCAGCAGATGGATTATAGGGTCTGTCCTCTCTGGCCTGAGTCCCACTGAGAGTGATGGGGTCACAGTCTTGTGGTACTTAGACTGATGGATCCTTTATTAATGCAGTTGAAGCACCAGTCAGAGTCAGAAATGACCATGTGGCTGAGTTTGCCTCACTGACTCGGTCTGAAAACTAAATGTGTTTACACTCTGGTTCTGGAAGACAGCGATGTGGAGCCCTATTTAACTGAATAGAAGGAGCCTCCCAAGGAAGTGTTAAGGCTTTAATGTGATAGAGAGGAAAGCTCTTGTGCAATGGCAGGGATGAGGGTACCAAGGCTGACTTAGCTTGCAGGTCTGAGGAGTTTCTGTTACCAGTTCTTCCATTCATGAAAAGAAAATCCCATTCATCTTTCTCATTTTCATTTCTACACTCTGTAGGCTACAGGAATTTAACCCACAGCATTCAGAATAGGGATTTGGAAGCAGACCTGGTTGCTTCCTTGACTGACCCATTGTTTTACCCTGACTAGCATCTGCGTACTAGGACTGCTAACCTTCAGTGCATTAGTTTCTCTCCCAATTTTCTGCTCTCAAGAGCTAGGCTCTGTAATAGGCCAGGGAGGTTAGACTATCTGTGTGAGTGTTAAATGGATTTATGCAGCTTTGACACAGCCAGAATTGCTGCTGCTCAGCTCTGTCATTGTTACTATAATAACTTAATTATTAGATTTCCGGTTGCTACTGTGTTGTTGTTGTAGGCACTGTATAAACATACAAAAGCTGATGATGGCCTCTGCCCTGAAGCTCTTGTAGTCTTGCATACATGAGACAGCAGACTGTTGCAATAAGTGAATATTGTTGGACAATTAAAAGTATAAAGCAACAGTTGGATTTTAGCCTCAGGTCCTCGTAGCTCTCAGGTGCCAGTCTTGTGGTTACGTTCAGAGTTGTCTTCTCCAGGATGTAGTGGAGCAGAGCTGCTCGTGTATCGCTTATACCAGTGTATATGTGTTGGTCTGTGTTTAAACAATGTAAAACTTAGTTTTAGCCCAGAGCTTGAATCAGACAAGAAGCGCAGGATAACTGGTGGGGCACTGCCCTGTGCCAGATAGAGCTTGAATGGCTGCTGACAAAAGCCACTGATGGATAGTGGATGGTTTTCATTGCCCTGACCCAGTTTCATTACATAATGTAGTATGAATTATCACAATATCATCCCAATGATATCTCTGGCTTCCTCTGCTGGCTTCCCCTGGTTACTCTGACCAACATAGTTTAGTTCAAAGAGATGCTGGGAAAAGGAGACTCTTGCAGATACTTCCATGGGTTACAGACATACAGAAGTATTCACATCGAACTGGTCAACAGCTACTATGAAGACTGATTTTGCTTCTGGGAGGTTACTAGTTAAGCAGGAACTCCAGAAACATGGTGTACAGATTAGTCACACTGGGCAGGTAATAAACTCAACAAAAAACACTCAGAGTCAATAGTTGTGGCAAGTTGTTGGCAAATATTCCAGAAAAGTAAGGCATTCCAGGAAATATTGCAAGTATTCTGGTGTGTATTGTGTTTGCATAAATCATCAGATAAGGCTAGGTTACCCTGTTAAAATGATGATTGCAAGTGTTTGTTTCTGGTTATTGGTTGGGGAGGGGTTAATGGTTTTGACTTGAAGGGCTTGAAATTGTAATCATTGAACTAATTGTGGTTGGGCAATATGACTTGATATGGCTGCAGTGCTTAGAAGTCATAGCACAAGGCAGGTACAGTGATATTAGTTATCAGTAGGATGTATTCCAAGCCAGGCAGGAGGAGGTGAGGATCCTGCCTGAGCTCAAGAAGAGCCAGGAAGGATTGCCCTGCAGGGATTTTGCCATCAGCTGCTTCCAATGAGCAGCTGCTCAGCTCCTGCCTCTGGGCTCTGACTTCCTGCAGCTGATGGGTGGTGCTTTGCTTCTGTGTGAAACTGCAGCCCCTGTGAGGTCCTTCCAGGCATTTTGTGTGCAGCTGTCTGACTAAAAGATGGGGAGGGATGGCATAGCTGTGTTGCAAAGGGGGAAAAAAGAAGGGGAAAGTGCCTCTGCATATCACTGTGCTTTAGGCAGCGCTGCAAGAGGTGACTGTCCCATGTTCCCTAAAGGAATAGGGAAATCTGCATAGAATGCCTTTAAGACAAGGTCTGCTTGGCTGGGGAGGTTTGTAGGTATCTTGGTATAACAAAGAAGTGGAGCTCTCCAGCACAGACTGAGCCCCAGGCAAAGCTCCAGACAGGAGCTGTGTGTTCCTGTTTGACGTGGTGTGACTTGCTTTTAGGGATGTGGGGAACCACAACTGCTTGGGCACTTGCTTCCTGCATGATGCCTGATGTGCTCTGCGTGACACCAGTGAACAGGGTTAATCATTTCCCTGTACGTCAGTACCTCAAGGCACTAAAATCTGATGAGAAGTTGCTCTGATGCTTGTGTTAGTACCAGTGCTGGAGTCTGACATGTCATGGTTTTATAAACTGGCTTCTCTTATTTTCATGACTTCTTGAAAAAACGGTTTTTCTTCCTTTGCTTGCTTTGTTTCATTGCTGATGAAAGCATGGTCTCTTCAAATGCATCATCCTACGCTGGTATCCAGTATTTTTGGCTGTTCTTGATATCAACAGACTTTGCAAAAGATGTTCTTTATATTGCTGAAGTTTGCAGGATCTGACTTGTCTTCATCCATATGTAGCTAGTAACTCTTTGACAAGTAACATTCTACCCAAGTAAGCATATAGAATCCCATCACGTTTGGAGTATGTGTTCCTGCTCCCTGGTTTTGAGATATCAGCAAGAAACAGGGGTTTGTTGGTACTTTATTTAACAGACAAAGGAAAATCAAGCCATAGCACCAATCTCTGATTTAACTCAGCCATAAACAACTCAGCAGTTGTGGGGTTTGCGTTTGTTGTGTGGAGTTGGAAACAATCACAAAAGTAGGTTTTTCTAGCATTAGAGATATTTCCTGACACACTAGCCTTTTTGTCTTAACAGACTTTTTTTTTGTGGTCTTGCTGCTTTCATGTTATTTTCATAAGCCCTCTTTGCTGACCCTAAACTTTTTGATATATTCAGCTCTTGAAGTACTAGTTATTATTTCCCATTTTGTTTTGGCTTCTCTGCTGTTGTTTTCTTATTGATGGTCTTGCAGACTTCTATCCACTGGCTTTTTATGAACTTTCTCTCTTTCTGAAGCTCTTTCAGAAATGATCCATTATATGTTGTGAGATTGCATGTAATTGAGGAATCTTTGCCTGTCCAGGGGTTTCTATCTCCATGGGACAAATTTATGGCTGGGGTTTGCAGGAATGTCATGGATAAGGAGATAGTCAAGAATCTTGGATGTTTGTGCTGCAGTTGCAGGCTTTGGTGGGGAAAACATGAAGGTGAGTACCATGGCAAAGAAGTGTATGTGTGAAAGTAGACAGTAAGCCTTTTCTTGTCTTGACTTGCATGTAACAGTATTTTTAGTTGAAATCAGTGCAGTAGCAAGTGAATTTATATATGGCATGGGAAAGATGGCAGAACTGGGACCAGAATTTTGACAGTAATGGGCTTGAAAAAACTAGCACTGAGCCACACAACCCCTGATGGCCACATGAGGTGAGGCTGTGCAGGAGAGACCACGCTTCTCAGAGAACCTAATTGGTCCAGGCAGAATGCCATCCTAACACAGCTGTATTGCTTCTAGTTCCTCACTAGTGCTGAGCAAGCTTAGCCAGAATTATCTGCCTGGCTCTGTGTGGCAGAGATTCATCCTCCTCGCCTCCCACTGCTTTGGTTACTTCTCCTTTGAGGAAGAGATGAAATGAGTGTGGCAACCTGTGCTGGCACATCCATACTGCTCTGCATTGCTGAGCTACCTCGCTTTGTGAGCCTGGTAACAATGATGGTTGTCAGCAGAGCCTTGGGACTGCAGCATGTCTTTGGGAGCACTGCTGCTAATACCGAGCACATACCTCATCAGTTTGCTAGGAAAGTGAGACTTTGGGCTCTGAAAACTTGGGTGGGGTCTCAAGAAACACCCTAGCAAATAAATGGTTAACCAATAAGGCAGAGCATAGAAATAGGATGGAGGAGTGTAATTATCATGGGATAAGCAAATGATTAGAGTGTTATGATGCTCAAAGTATAGCCCTAGAGTCAGGTGCTTAATTATTAATATTATTATTCATGGATGGGTCTTTATGATGTGGGAAATGAATATCTCTGGCACTGGAAGGAGATGTAAGACACCAGTTTAATATGCCAAGCAGTGCTTATGAGAGAGTGGTGTGCTTCATATAAATTAAATCTACCCGTTAGCCACGTGTTTTCCACTGGGGATGGAGTCTTCATCTCCTTGCCTCCTAAAGCTGCTCGTAAAACATGAAATTAAAAAAAAAAAATCTCCTTTTAATATTTTTTGTAAGTAAATCAAAATGTTCAAAATGGAGCAGAAATGAGAGGGGAGACACGGGTGGCAGCTTTGGGCTCAGGGGAGGGAGGACTGAGAGCCTGGTCTTGGTGATGAGTCCAGGACTGTTTTTCAGGTAGCACTGGCTGTATTCTCCTTTCTCTAGGTACATACAACCTCACAAGTCCATGGCACACATGTGGTTAGGAGCAAATGTTGGAACGGACACTAAAGAGCACTGATAAAGCTTTTGTGCTGACATCAGCATCAGCTGCAGCACCCCCAAGACCAGGCACACTAATCTTTGTTTTGGGAATGTCGTCAAATCGGATGTTTTGGTGTCTTTATGTTGCATTCCTGTGCTGAACTCCTTCATGGCACTGGCTTGTTCATCTGGGACTCAGCTGTTCGTGGCAGTGATTTGGCTGCTGTATCTGTGGACCAATTTGATGGTAAAGGTCTGGATTAGTAGTTACTTGTACAATAGAATAGACTGGATTCAAATGGGCATCACAAACACATCCAGGAAAAACAGAAAATGAGATTGCTGTAGTGAAATAAAGGGAAAATGTTGCTTAGCTTGGCCTCCAGTCACTGAGGACCAGTGTCAGCCTTTGCAAACTCTAGGTTCAGGCATTAGCTGTTATTACAGCAAGGAGTTGTGTCACTAGGTAAATAGTACAGGATTTAGCAGAGAGAGAAAAAGTGCTCTATAAAGTGTTGTAGGGAATGGAGGCTGTGTGCATGCTGAGCATGCTGCCACCCTTCTTAATGGCTTCTTCCCTGTCGGTATCTGGATTTTTGGCAGTTTGGCTGTTGAAACTGTATTCATCTTTCACTCCAGTACTAAAATGATGGGCTCTTGCAAAGTCCTTCTGTGTGTGGTAGGGCAGAAGAAGAGTGGGAGAGAGACCATCTTCTTCTTTCCCTCTCTCTCTCTCTCTTTTTTTTTTTTTTTTCCCTTTATTACAATCCTGCCTTTTTGATCTTGCTTCCTGCAATATTATGAGGATTGCAATGGATTGCTATGGCAACTGGCCAACCAGGCCTGCATACTAAAAGAAGACACCTCCATGAGGGCTCACAGGGGAAGGAGATAAAAGTGTAAATGATGCAAACAAACAGAAGAAACTCCAAACAACAGCAGTAGCACCATGTGGATGTGTTATACTGTGAGATGGGATGGAAGAACATAAGGTATAAAGCACAGTATTGCTGGCCAGCCTCAGAGCCAGAGCATTTTGTCATGCACCAGCAGGATAGAAAACTCTCATTCTTCTGCTCCCCCATCTCTGCAGCCCTCAGCACAAGCAGATATCCAGCAGACATGTGTGTCTGTAAATATAGGTGGACTGCTAATTTGCAGAGACATCGGGAGATGGCTGTGTGAAATTGGGGATGCAAATGTTCAATTATTGCAGCTTGACAGTGATAAATGGAGAGGGGAAGAGGGGCTGCATGGCTGGGTTCATCCTCTGGGTACTTCTGTTCCGGTTGGTCTGAGCTGCATCCCTGTGCTGGTGGCTCTGGGGAGTGCTGGGCAGAGGAAGGGAGCATAACAGAAGAAAAATGCCTGTCTGGCATGGGGCAGGGCCAGCTGGCAATAGGGTAGGTCTTTTCTGTTCAGTAAAATAGAGTAGAGATGTTGTTTCCTAAATATCTGGCAGAGGAGGCAAGGAGGTGGGGAGGATGTATAAATTCTCCCCAGCATACTTGGCTTTATCTCCACCTTCATCTCTGCTATACTGGATGTCCCTCCAGTCTCCCAGCCAGAAGCCCATATGGCATTTCCCCCTCCCCACAACTGGAAGGAGCAGGCATTTTTGCCAGAGAAGGAGGAGGGGAATGTATGGGGGGAGGTTGGTGCTGCTGTTAGGGCCAGATGGCCCTGGAGGGCTTACTCTACACTACCCTCTGCCACAGACCCTTTCAGCTCCTTTATCTCTGCTTTTCTGCTCCCAGCAAATGGGCAATATCTGGTTTATTGAGGACCACTTAAACCTGGAGCTGCCATTAAAAACTCATGGGTACTTTTGTATTGCTGGTCTTTGGGATGAACTGGGTGAGCCCAAATGTGCCATGTACAGAGGAGTCTCCTGGGTGAGCTGTAATCCCAGGCTGAGGCCTCTTGGAGCTTGGCACAGAGAGTAGGATAGCCAGTGCCCTCTGAAGAACTCCAGGAGCCTTTCCCAATATGCCTGTTTTACTACCTGTGCTTTGCTGAGCACAGATTCACAGGATTGCACGGGTGCACAAGCAATGAGAATTTTGCCCTTCGCTCAGAAGAGACACCATTGTGTTAAACCAACAGATTTTATAGGCAGGGCAAAATGCTCAATCACCAGGCAGCATCTGAAAATCAGGTGCAGAGACACAAACCCGATAAAGGAGCAAGTTTCCATGGAGTGGAACAGGTGACAGTGAATGCTGGAGAAGGAGGCAGACCTGCTCTGCCATGAAACACAGCTATCTGTATAAATTAATGAACCCTGCTGGTTCTCCCACCATCATGTAACCAGGTACCCTTTCATATGGGTGTGAGAACACTTTGGATTTTTGCAGAAATGCATCAGAGGAGTGGCATGTAGGGGCTAAAGCAGGTGACGGGGTCAGCCTTCTGTCTGTTTCAGAGGTGGTATTGGTAACACTGTGATAGCAGGAAATATCTCAAATACATGGATTAGTAACAACTACATAAATTCATAACTAAAATTTCTAACAGTTTCTAACATGTATTGAGGAGGGCAGACCTGTAGCAAGTGTTCTGAATTAACCTTACTGCTACACACAAGCCCCTTTCAATGTGTAGCTATGTAAAACACTAGATTAGTCTCTGAACCTCTGCAGAGGCTGGGGAATGCTGATCCCAAGGCTTGAGTCTGAGGAACTCTGCAGGAGTCAGTATGTGATTGCCAACATCATGTTCCCATGAAATTCTGCATCCTTCCAGAAGTGGGCTTCAACTCGGTGGCCCTTCTACAAAATATTTTCAGTTCACTTTGCTAGTTTCAATATGTTATTCCCTTTGTGAGACTGTACCAGGCTCCCTGTGGTTGGTAATTAAACATGCTGGAAATTCTTGTGCTTTCATTTTTGACCAAAGACCCTAGGCTGGCTGGCACAAAGGGATAAGGTTTGCTGACTTTGGTGTAGGAGGCCCCGAGTTCAGATTCTCATCCCTTTCTCAGCACTTTTCTCTTTTTAAAGAAAACAATAAAAAGAAGAGAGATGTGATCAGAAAGCACTTGACAAGTACAAAATACTGGAAATGGGATGTTTGCTGCAAAAAATGGGATGAAGTTAGAACAGGCTGAGCCTTGAAATGGGCCAAGTTAAATAAACAGCAAGTCTTGATAACTTGGCCCTTTTTTTCCAAGGTTCATACACCCACATATGGGATCTCAAAAGGGTGAGCCAATGTAACCCTAATTGTATCTTATTTATCTTGGCTGTTTAAACAGCTCACCATGCTGTAACTTGGCCCCTTCCACAGTGATTGCATCTTTATACAGTTGACCTTTTCTTCCCCCTCCAGTTTTCTGTATGTGCTACAAGTTTTCATGTCAGATATAATTATCTGAACCCCCGTAGGCTGTGAGGATAAGGTTTCAGCCATTTTTGGCAATGGGGTTCTTTCCCAGGGCTGCAGATGGGTTAGGTGAACCAGATGTACTCAGATAAGTTTGTTGCAATTTCTTTCTGGTTTTTGAGTTGTGCTTCAAAGGATGGCCTCTGTGCTCAGGGGTTAGTTGCCTTATAAATTGTAACTTATATTTTTGCCTTTGTGATGAGGGTACTTCTCATTTCATTAAAACCTGGCTTAAACTATCATGTTCTTGTAGATTCCTTTCTAGAACTTGGGATCTGATAGTCGCATGTGTTTGCTGGTATGTACTTGGACTGAGGATGACAAAGAAAATATTAAAATATTTTGGAAGTCATAGGCAGTTCTGCTGCTGCTGTACTGTATTACCTGCTGCAAGCTCTGTGTAAGGGTCTGCCCTGTAATGGGATCTCATTTACTTGAGAGATAAAGACACTGCCTGGGTGTCAGAGCTGTTTGTGCAGCACTGCACGGGCAGCCTTCTGCCTTCCCCTGGGCCCCCACTGCCACCCAGCCACTCCTGCAGCTGCATCTTGGTCTGATTCTTACAGATTACTGGTGGGCTGGAAAGTAGGCAGATTGGTGAGCTGGTTAATTAATTCTGTTTAATATTATTATTTATACCGAGACTACAAAGAGCTGTCAGAGGTCATGCTGCCCCATTCACTAGGCTCTAGAAAAGCACATGGGCAGGACTTTGATTTGGTTTCTATCTCGCTACACCAGGGTAGGGAAGAAGGGCATGTTGTGACCCTGATTTTGCGGAGAGGGAATGGGGGAGATGGAAAGCAAGCAATTTGGCCAAGTCTGTGCAGAGACTCTGGCTGAGCCAGGAAGTAATACCAGCTTTTCTCTACCCCTGTGCAGGCCATCCTTGGCTCTCATCGAAGCTTTAGCTTTTAAAATTTCTCTATCTTAGTATTTGCATGCTGAGTTACAACCTCTTTTCTCCACCCCTGTCCCCACCTTTCCCATCTCTCACTCTCTCACTCCATCTCCTTAGACTCGGAGTCACAATACTGATATTTGCGAGCAGCAGCGTCATTTTGGAAACAGCACAAAATATATTTCAAGTAATAGCTCTGTTCAGCTGCACCCTTTATAAGGGGTGGAAGGGAAGTGGAAAGAGTTTACTGGCCTCTTTGTGTCAGTGGGTTGGTGGGGTTGTTTCTCCTCTCTGTAGATGCCACACAGGAGCACCTCCTGACTTCGGTTAGAGCCCCGTTCCCTGACAGGGCCATGGGCCATGTGCTGAACTCGGCTGAGCCCCAGCTGCTCTGACTAAAGGCCGTCAGAGCCCCATAGTGTTCAGACCCCTCAGGAATTGGCTGCAATTTTTTTTTTAATTTCATGTTTTTGTCTGTTTGGGAGGTGACCAGTGGCACTTAATGTGGGTCAAGCCTGGCAAACTGATCTCCATGGCAACCCTTAATGAATGCCATTGGCTCAGTGGTTCCATCCCTGCATCTCATTAAATTTCAATGACTTTCATGGGGCTCGGACATGTAATTAATATCAAACACATGGTATTCAGCAGGATAAGGTTTAACAGCAGGCAACTTGTGCAGGAGCGGGAGAGTGACGTGGGGGGAGAGGGGGAGAATGTTTGGGCTCTGTCCCCAAACATGACAGGAACAGACAGCCCGTGAAAAAGAAGTGAAAGGCAGAGCCTGGCGGTTGCTGCTCATGGCCCGGCAGAGGGCTCTTTAGGCTGTCTGCTGTGGTGGGGATTGGGATTCACTTCTGTGATCACAGCTCATGCCAGCTCTCATGTTTGAGAGTGACTCTCAGTTCTTTGTGACCAGTGGCCATCTTGCTGAAGGCAACATGGAACCAGTGTAGAAAATGTGGTCATATGTGCTGGCTAAAGGAAATTCCTCAAAGGCCACAGAGATCAGAGGAAGCAGCACAAGGCAGGAGGACAACTGCAGTTGCATTTCTTGGTTTTCTGGTTTTCTGTTCTGTGTGTACTGGTACAACCTCTGTGGCACATTGCAAACTCTCCCCATCCCCAGCACAGTGGCATTACAAACAGCTTCCAAAGCCATCACAAGGAGCCACCATGGACTGGGAAAAATCTTGTGCTTAGGATTAGGGTTGGATGAATCATACAACTCTCTTCAAAAGCAAATGAGAAATTTGAGCTGGAGATGCAGCAGTAGGAGCAGCAACCAGAGTGTTTGCACAGAGACCACCTGAGCTTTGCCCCATCCAAGTGCACAGTAGGGCCAGGGGAGGCTTGTTCTCAAGGGGAAGGGACAGATGCCAAAATACAGGGGGGAGTGGTGAGGAGTGTTTTGTTGTTTGCCAAAATGAATTTGAATTTCTTAGGGCTTGCCTGCCTCTAGTGAAGATCTCAGTCATTTCAGTTGTATTAAAATTAAAATCTTCCAGCATCTTATCTCACATGGATTAATGTTACCAGACATGAAATGAAACAAAAAGGTGGGGGGAATGGAGGAAATAACTTCTGCTAATTACTAATATGCAAAGTGAGTAACAAGATGAAGAAATAATGTGTTATCAGATACAATCCTGGGGTTTCTAAAACAAATTATTTAATCTTCAACTGCATTGCTGCTATTCCCCAAGGAATATTATACAATTCCCACAAGGATATGAGGATATAATTCAATGGCAGCTCTGGTGAAGTTATATTCAGTTTAATGAACGTCGGTGGGAAGCTAAGATTGAATTATTGCCCGAGTGCTCTGTCAGATTGCCTCATGTTGTTATGCAGGATATAAAGAAAATTATTATTGACAATACTAAGGAGATTCATTTTGTCTGAGTGAAGGAGGCAAAGGAGGTGTATTGAATCTGTGACGTAGTGGGAGAAGGTTAATCATGACTGTAATGCGGGATGGGGAGATCGATCATGCGTGGATCACAGGGATGGAGATTTAATGTGGATGTGACACGGCATTGGAAGTTTTACTGGCCAGGATGCGTGGAAGGGACAGAGTTGGAGGCAATAACAATAACTTACTGTGTGACAAATAAATAACGGTGTGGGAAGGGTGGTACTCAAAGATCCTTGTGCTCACTAGAAGATGCAGCAGTGGGGTAAGAGTGCCTGGGATTTCCGGCAGTGTTTGTGTAAATTCAAGGCATCTTTCGGCATGTGCGAAGAAAAGCCAGGAGAGCCTCTGCGAGCTCGCAAATGGCAGTCGGCGATTGAGGCGGGCGCCGCTCGGCCTCTCTGGCCAGGGGGTGGCAGCATCTTGATGCGCAAAACGAGCATCTCCAGCGCCCTCGTTCCCGGAGGCCCAAAGGTACCCACGGAGGGCTGGGACTTCGAACTCGCCGCCAAGAAACACAGTGCCACGTTCCCGCTTACAATGTGGTTCTGACCTCAAGCTGTGCCAGAGGAGGTTTTGATTGGATATCAGGAAAAAATCCTTCGCTGAAAGGGTTGTCAAGCACTGAACAGGCTTCCCAGGGCAGTGGTGGAATCGCCATTCCCACCTTTTCCAACCTAAATGGTTCTGTGCATCTGTGGTGCTGCAAGTGATGTGTAGCAGAAATGGAAACTAAACTGGATGCTCTAGTCACACACTCTGGGGGTTTGCTCACAGTTCACTGGGAAAACAGCTTGGGGACAGATCCATCCCCAGGTATTTTCATGGACAGTCTGGACTTGAATCAGAAAGGAGAGATGTATGAACAATGCTAAGTAATTATGAGCAAAACTGTGCAGAATTGGCAAAAATAGCTTTTGCTAAAACCAGATTTAAATATCTTTGAGATCTCCCTATCTGTCAAATTTAGTTGACATTGGCCAATGACTTATAACTACTCAACAAAATGTTATGTATGATATGTTAATAAATATTAATAAATCATGCAATTATTAATGGGGAGACATGGAGAAACATGTACCTAAACATACAGCAAGATTGTGTAAGATTTTTTTTCTCAGGAAACCAGCTGATAAGTAATTAAGAGTTTGGAAAGAAGGAACTGAACATTCTGAAATTTCCAAGAAATATTTGCTTAAAGCTAGACATTAAAAATGCCTCTTTTTTAAAAATAATCAAACATATTTCTTATTTTTCCCTTCCTAGAAATGAAATTCATGATTTATTTTTCAGGATTCTAGGTCACACGATTCTAATCAAGATTTCATTATACTCACTCAGAAGGCAGCAATCATTGATTTGAAGAATAATTTGCTTCATCAAACTTTCCATATTGAAAAATGTAACTTCTAATTCTGAGTACCATTAGGGTAAAGGGTTGTTTGCATCTGGAGCACTGGACAAGGCCCATCTTCAGTATGGATTCGTGTCAGCACCCATTAGAAGGAAATGAATATATTGAAATCTAGTGCAAACTGTTATAAGCAGAGCAGCTGGCAGTCTTGTTTCAGCAAATTCCAATAGCCTGCAAAATAGAAGGAGATCCACCCAAAAATCCCGTTTGCATTTTTTCTTGTTATCCACAAAAAAACTTCAAACACAGATTAAATTCAGTCTCCTTGGACCTGTCCACCACATTTCGCTTTCATATTTTCTTAGGAAAAAATCCTACAACAAAATATGGAGATGATTGTTTCATTTGCTCAACCTGTCACTCACTGTGTTTGATGTGCACGCTCACAGTGCAGCAGTGGCAGTCAGCCTGTTTCCATTACAGACAGGACGAGTGCCCAGGCCACGCCATCTACAGCTTCTCCAGTGCTGGCATTCTGAGCAACATGGGACATTTGATTGGTTTCCATCTGCCGAGATGACAGGACTGATAGGCAGAGGAATACATAAATAAACAAAACCAAATTCCTTAATGGCCAAAACAAAAGATATTCTCATGAATCATAGAATACTTTGAGTTAGAGGAAACCACTGAAGGTGGTTTTGCCCAGTCTTCTCCTCAAATTCCTCATCTGATATGCTTGAATTTTGATATCCTAGATCTCACTGTCACATTTCTACACTTCTTTTTTTTTTCTTGAACATTTACCAAAGTCCCATGGGTAACTTTCTTCTTTTATTATTTCTAAGTGCAATTCTGCTTAGAGAGTCTCACATTCTTGACATTTCTCTTCATTGCATATAGTAAGATACAGTCTTCAAACGCAAAGTATGAATCTACATTGAGAATCATAATCACAGGACAGGTGTGTGCTAAAATGAAGCTGAAGTTCAGATTATATGTCAGTAATTTAAAACACTGCAATATAGATCATCCCAGAAGTGTGCACTAGCATACCAAGGGAATTCAGAATTGAGATGAAATGTTAAATGAGCCCAAATAAAGAAAGGAACAGAAAACCATCCAAAAATACCTAACTCTAACCTTGTAGAGATACAGATTTGTTCCTATCACAGAGATCTGATCCAAGCTTCCAGCAGAGAGTTGTAGAGCCCTGAGTTGAGTGTCTCTATTGCCTTGGTCATGGCAGTTCCCTTGTTTCCCGTTCAGGGGCTCAAGGGCTTGGCATGGGGAGGAGTTGTGGTCATTGAAACAACTCAGGAGGTCTGGTTCCCACCTTCTGCTTGCAGCCCCCTGCCAGGGACTCTGGCTGACCTGCTGGTGGGGTGGAATGAAAAGCTGGAAGCCCAAGGTTTCCCAAGGCTCCTGCCCAGTAACTGTTCTGGCAAATGAAGCCCTGTCACTGAAATACAGTTCCAGCCTTGTGTCTGGAAATATGGTAAGGCCCTTTTGCTATGTGTGGATCTCTCTCTCTCTCTCTCTCTCTCTCTCTCATATTATCCCAGTCAGTGTGTTTGGAGCCTCTATGTGTTAAATAGATTTATGTGTTTAATAATTACTAGTTTCAAAGATTTACAGTGCCCTGCTGCTGTTTCTGTGACTCTGCCTCCCCAGGAGGTTAAGAAAGTGAAAATCCTTCATCAAGGAAAAGGAAAAAATTAGAAACTTTAAATCTTCCATCATTTGGGAAATAGATTGTGGAGAAAATAAAAACACATTCTCTGGATGTTGTGGATTAGGTGAGTGCATGCATATGTCTTGGGGTGGCACATTACACACGTATTTAGGGAAGATGTAAAGATCTGGATATGTTTATCTTCTCCCCCTTTGCTTTAAAAAGCCTTTAGACAAGTCAGGGGCATAACCAGAAGAAGCTTCAGAGCTGCTCTGCCACTTTTTGGTTGTGCAGTAGCAATTTGATAGAAAGAAGCAGCCTTCATTTATCAAGAAAAAGGGAGTGGGATTTACCAATAAGAAGATACAGTTACTTCTAATGCAGCCTCGCTTTTTTATGTTGTCTTCAAAGCTGACTCTTGCTCTGTGCTCATATCATTTCCAAAGCTGGCTCATGCCAGAGCAAGTCCCACTGTGTGAACTGGCCATTTTAATCTTCCTTTCATGTAGAGTGAACTACAGTCACTATAAAAGCTAAAAGGAACACAAAGGGGAATTTAAGAACTGAAATGCTTGTATATGAGGTTTATTAACATATTCCTATCTGGATTTGGTACAAAACCAATGCAGTTTTATTGGATAACAATACTAGAGGCATGAGAAACTTGGTATCCAACTTACCGAAATTGGATTTGAATGATTCATTTTTCAAATGAGAGTTAGATTTGAAAAGGAAAAGAAAACCATTCTGGAATACATATTTATTATAGTGAAAGTCTTAATGAATTTCATGTTAATCCTGATTGCCTACAAAAATTGCAGGTTCACAATAGAACTTGAGGAGAAGTAGCATGAAACTGGAGAGTGTGTGATGCTTCTGGGAAAAATGTATATTGTGAAAGTTGAAAATCATACAGCAAAGAATTATGTTTCCAGAGTTTTCTTAGGTCCTGGGCATTTTCAGGGTCCCAGAAGGATGAACAGACGTGTAGAGAACACCTAAGTTCCTGCCATAGAACAAGCACTAAAATCACAGGTGTAATGGGGTTGTATGGAAAACCTGAGGAAGGTAGAAGGGCATATCCCCTTCTGATAGAGGGAGATCTTTGTTGTGCAGAAGACAGCAAAGTGCTCTTTAATTTGAAACCAATATTAGTGAGTGTTGAGGATAAGAATTTCCTGGTGAAATAGCAGAGCTCTGAGAGGCAAGCAAACTTCTGAATGTTGAACTCTGGGCATCTACATACCCGAGCCCTGCAGCCTTCATTGAATCACCAGAAGTCTCTGTCTTCTTCCAAGCCCTGACCTGAGCAGTTCCAGTGGCCTTGACAGGAGGACCTGAGCTGTCTGACCTGGTTTGCACACTGCAGATTTACTACCAAGCTTGTACTGACATTAAGGAGTCAGTGGAAAAGAAGTTTATCTTCAAATTTGGCAGCACAGAGAGGTAGATAATATTTGAACGAAGTTGCCAAAATGCCCTCAGGGCCTTAGCAAATTGCAGCTTTTGAAGCACTAAGCTGCATTTTTTGCCTGTGATCTAATTTTAAGAATCCTTGTGGAAAAATCCCTTTGTAAGTGCCCTTGAAACCTTAGGTTGCTAATTCAGATCTGATCAGCATGGTAAGGCAGGCTCCCAAATTTTGGTTCATGAGCAGCTATCTGAAGGACAGGCTAACAAACAGCCTCCAAAGCAGGCCCTTTATGTGAAGGGCTGTTCCTAAACTTGGAGTAAATCTTACTCTCAAAGTTTGCTTTCCTACTGCAGTAGTAGCAACCAGGTCCTTCACTCAGATAACCAACTGAAAGCAAACTGATGCTGCTGTACTGCTTGTACCCTGACCTAGTCTGCATAATTCCTGAGTGACAAACCTAACTCCTGAGTGACAAGTGTAATTTCTGAGTGACAAGCCTTCCCACTCCACCAGCCTCTTGTGTGTAACTGCAGGGCTGTGCAGGACTGCGGAGTCCCTTTCTCTCTTCCACCACCTTATGCAAGTATCAGGGCCCTGTTCAGATATGAGCTGAGGATGTCTATGATCAGTACAATTATTCTACTTTTAAGATAAAAAAATATGCTATGATTTAATACTTTTAAATTTTCAATACTTTTTAATACTTTTAAATTGATTCAATTAAAACGGGAGAGCCACAATATTGGCATTATTATCTAATGCTAGGTATGCTTAAAAGCATGTGGCTGTATTTAACATTTCTATGGATGAAATGGAGCTTCATTCCTTTCTGTAAGGGCTATAACAAACAATAACATCCCCTTGTAAGAATGGAGCTCTGTAGTATGTTTTTCAGCAGACTGTGCTCACTGAGAACCAAGAGAGTTGCTCTTTATACAGAAAGTTCATTCATGGAAACGCACAATAGCAAAGGAGAGGAACAGCGATAAACTCTGTGCCTCTTAGGTGCTGCTGAATGAGTTTTTGCATCCTCTGCTGATCGGAGAGCCTGGGATCTCTGGCACTTGCCATTTACAGCACCATCTTGTGTGTTGACCTGGTGACTCCATGCTGGGAAAGAGCACTCAAAGGATTTTAAAGGTCTTTCTTGGCTTCCCCTGGCTTTCTTTGATAGGTCTGCCCAGGAAAAATGTTGGTATACCTGAGAAGGATTAGCTGCTGTGTATCTGCACGTGTTAGTCTTCTATCACTCTAAAGGGAGAACTGCATGCAGCATTTTACTGAATTCTTCTGTCGTGCAGTTGTGACAGTGTTAAAAGTAGGTCATTTGAATGCATTGCTGATAACAGTAATGGATTCACACATCAGCTGGCTGCTCCATGTAACCCCTGGCCAATGTCACCTCCACAGTGGTTCACTCCCAGGCACTGGAATGTGCCATTTTGCTAATGCACATATGCAGAGTTTGCATTTCAAACTAAGGAAAGCTGAGAGCTTAGAAAAATGTCAACAATAACTATTCTCCGAAAAAAAGTGTCTCAGATCTGGGCTCTACATGACTGGATTATACGTAATGGCAGCAGGATGAAAACTTGCTTAAAAGGTTACAAGTTGCTGGGAGGATGTTTTATTTAAACACAAACAAACAAACAGCCGCACCCCACAACCAAAGCAACCCTCTAGCTCTTTCTGGAGTGCACCAGAGGATGCGCGTTCGGTGATGTCTGTGGCTGCTCAGTCTCTGCAGCACCTTCTGCAGCGCCCTTTCTGCTCCCCCGCTGCTGCAGCGTGCGCTGCTGAGCTGGGCTGCGCGCCTCGCACAGAGCCAGCCCCGCGCTCCGTGCCCAGCGGCTGCAGGCTCTGGAATCAACAGCTCTGCATCGCATCTGCATCTCTGCATGGAGAGTTGCTTCTTCCTACTTTCATGATAGCTTGAAACTAATTTCTGAAGACTGAAATCTTAAATACTGTACGTACTTCATTCTGCTGTCCCCCAAACAGCTTAAAGTGATGACAACAACCAAAAGCAGCCAGGAGCCGTAGGTTACATATGCATGTCTTGCTGTAGCTGTTGTTAAGCCCCTGGAAGCAGCAGTAAAGCCTCTGCTGTCCCCAGACCAGCTCCTCAGCAAGCAGCACCGAGTTAGGGAGCAGCTGCAGTCAGGGTCGCAGATCAGAAAGGCAGTGGCAGAGTCTGGGCTAGAGAAGAAGCATCACCGTTTGAACAGAACGAGAGCTGTGAGCAGAGAGGAACGGAGGCATTTCTAGCCACTGTAACCAGCCTCCGGTAAAGCAGTTTTAGTGCCCATGGAGAATGTTGCTCACTTGTGAAGCAAAATCCATAACCTCTACTTGATCTCACCTAAGACAGACACAAGAATTTTTTACTTGCTATCCAAAATGACATTAACTATGGACACATTGGGGAAATATTTTGCTTTTAAACTACAAGATGCAAAATAAAGTGAAAGAAAGTTTAATCTCAGAACTCATTCATTCATGTAAAAGACCAGGGCTAGGGTAGGTGTTCTTCGAAGTGCAATTTAGGAAAATGAAGAAGATGAGCTAAAAACCTACTAAAATAAAATAGAGGCACAAACCATTTAGTTAACTATTTGCTAGTTGACTGTGCCAAGAAAGGAAGAGAGAGTTACTCAGGCTGTAGAGTATCTCTTTCAGTAGCAGTGCTGGACAGTACAAAACCTTACTTGAAAGGTAAAAGTAGCTCGGTTAAGGTCACACACAGCTTTTGCCTTCTCCCCTAGATTTGCTACAAACAAGAATCATATGTGTCTTTTTGCTACTTAAAAATACTGTATTGTTGGATTCGCTTTTCTTGTCTAAAGATTCAGGAATTGCTGATGAGACCAAAACCTGCAGCTTTAGAGAGAATGTATCTGAAGAGTCAGCAGTGATACAGTACCGCAGGCTGTTTCTGTGCATGCCTGTGGTAGGAGGTTAGCTTTTCCAGCGCAGCATAATGCAGCAAGTTGATGGAAAGCTGAGTGTGATGCAGGCTTGGCTAATTGGAGCACTCCTGGGAGGATGTGAATTGCAGTTTCCATAATGAGTAGAGAGAAAAGATAGTTTACATCCCCTAATGTAACAGCATCAGGACAAGATTAATAGCAGAACCAGAGCAGCGGTGTCTATCAAACACTTCATTATTAAAGGAACTGGGTTTCACTAATGGTATTGTGCTGGTGATGGGTGCTGTGAGTCAGTGGGCAAAATCCCTTCCTTCCCTGTGTCTCCCCTAACTTTCTTATCACCAAAGCCTAAGATTATAATGGACACAGGAACACAGAGATTTTTCTGTTAGGCGATGCAATTAAATTGTGGTTCACCTTCCAGACTACACTGGAAATGGAGTCATCTGAATGCACAATTGTCCGTGGATCTTTTAATTCTGCTGCTGCCTTATAAAAGGTCATATCAGGAATGTTAATGAAGAGTCATTAATTTGAGGTTGAGAAGGTGGACTGGATTTATGTAAACATTCAATTTTTCTTTCATGTTTTGAGCACACTACACACTGGCAAGGTTCTCAGTGATATTAAACTGTAGCTCAGCCTAGAAACTTGGGCAGCACAAATTTGGAAAACAGTCACCTTTGCTGGCAATTATTGACCTGGAATGGGATGGCAGGGAGTGTTACAAATCAGCATGTACAAACCAGACTTGATTGGGAGGAGAAAGCTTTTGCTCTGAGAAGCACTGTAGGGTTAGAAACCAAAAGGGGTCACTTTGCTGTTATTTCAGATATTTATTAGAATACAAGTGGTGGTGTTTACAACCAGAGAGGGAAAAGACCTTTAAGTCCCCACTGCTCTAGGTGAAATATATGGCTTTTTGCTGCTGGTTTTGAGGAAAATCACAATCAGCAACTTTTTATGATCTGTGCTAGCAAAAAGGCTGTGCATTTTTCAGATGCCCTGTTTGGGGGAGGTGCCTTTTGCAGACAAATACTGCTTGGGTTAACACTAGATAAATGTCTCTAACCTCAAAGCATGTTCACTAAAACCTAATCCCAGACTGGTGAAGTGAAGGTTTTAGTGCAACATGAGATCAGTTTTGTATGTTAATCTGAATGCCCTTCCCTTTCGTATGTTAATCCTTCCCCTTTGCTGGACAGATTTGTCTGTCTGTTGGCACAGGCCCCTCAGCTCTCACAAGACTGCCCAGACTCAAAACCTTCAGTGGTTCCAGGAAAAAAATCTACCAATTCCAGTGTTTGGTATGGTGATAGCTCTGAGAAACTTGGAGGCCCCAGTTTGCTCTGTCCTGTCCTGGTGCAGAGGGTTGGCATGCTCCAGCCTTGGCTTGGAGAGATGCAAAAGGTGAATCTGAAGTGCAGTTATTATTTCTGAACAAATCCCTGTAGTCAATATCCTGTCTTTAACCAGAGAATGCAATGGCAGTTTGATGTTCTGTCTGGTAGCTGAGAAAGGAAACTTTTAAAGTCAAAATTACAAAAAGTTTTGAGTCTGCCATAAACAAATATAAGTGCAGTCATCTGAAGAACTTTTCTCTGCAGTTACCATGACTTTACACCTGTGGAGCAAAGAAACTGAGAGTCTGGGGGTACTCTGGGCATGCAGACCTCCTTTCTTGTGGCACTGCATGTGTGCATCCAAAGATGGTCACTTAACCACCTGCTTGGCCTGCTCTTCTGAGCTCATTTGCTTCTTACTGTGATTGCCCGGGTCATCTTGGAGTGCTTGTAAACAGAGCATGTTTCCTTCTCTCTCTCTCTCTCTCTCTCTCTCACTCTCTCTCTCTCTCACTCTCTCTCTCTCTCACTCTCTTTTTTTTTTTTTTTTTTTTTTTTAATTTTAATGGAGTTAACCACAGCTCAATATTTGTATCATTCAAGCTCAATTAAAAGCACACACAAAAAGTTCATGAATAGTCTGCTTCTAATGGAGAGGCATACTTTCATAACAGCCACTTTTCAAAGATACTTTTAACAACGAGACAGAAGGATTTACGATGTAAGTGTTTTAGTCATTAGAAAATTGGAATTGTTTCTTTGGAGAAAACAAACAGGCTCTGGGCTCTTCCTAAGAGCAGTATGAACTCAGCGGCTGGCAGCGAGTTAGCCCCCCTGCAGTATGAATTAATGATAAAACTGCTTTCGTTCAGAAGGGAATTTTATTGGGCAGGATGCTGGGTACCAACACAATGAGGTCTCCAGGCACCCCTCCCTCTAGGGGTCTTCAATTACACTTCGTAATGAGCAGTGTTTCATTAGTGAGGAAAGCAAAAGTCTGCACTAATTAAAATTAAATTAGGACACGCTCAAGTTGTGTCACACAGTGTGCTGAGATATTAATAAAAAGGAAGCTGCCTTGAACAAGCATGGACCAAAGGGTCAAGTGATAACAATTAAAATATTGGATATGATGTCAATGCTGAATTTTAGCACTGCAGTTTGGCTTTGTGCATGGAAAGATGATGTCTGGATTGGTTTCTCTAAGTTGGAAGAAGCATTGCATCTACATCTGTCAACATAATGTCTGACAGAACATTTTCCTAAAGCTTGCATGCTTGCCAGAGTATTTCACAAGAACACATGTGTGTGCACATGTGCCTGCAATCTGGTGTTCATGCATGCTGTTGAGCTGACGTGTGAAAAGAAGATGTACATTCCACGTGAAAAGCCTGCACAGACTCCTGCTGACATGCAAAAGGTGTCTGCCTGAGCACTGGTGCAGCAAAGCAGAGCATCTGCACTGTTACATATGTGTACCATGAGATGAGCATACATTTTCTATCTATCTATCTATCTATCTATCTATCTATCTATCTCACATGAAGGTGGTTGCTTCTAAGTGGAACAACTGAGCTCCATTCCCAGTCATTGGCTCCCTTCCTGGGAGCACTGATACTTCCTTTACCTTAATGTGTGATGCTCTTGACAGGGATCCTCAGAGATTTTGTAGATGAGCTTCCCTTAGGTTTAGAGCATAGCTGAGCTTCCTTGCTTGTACAGTTTTTAAAATCTGCAGTTTTTACTTCTTTTGCTGTGCTCTGCCTTGGTGCTGCTGCTCCCTGTCCCCAGTGTGTGGTGTGGTACCAGGAGCGCAGCGCAGGCGCCCACAGGGATCTCTCTCAGAGCCAGCACAGGTTTGGCAGAGCACAGCCACCCCAGCTCCAGCTCTCCAGCTGCATCTCTCTAAGCCTGTAGCTAATTGTTCAGACTAGTTGTTGTAAGCATTTTTGAGGAAAACTTACTGCCCAATTTAACTGTGTTTAATTAAGTTGGTTCCAAAGGCATTTGCCAAAATATTAAAATATATTTGACCTTCAAAATGGATTAAATAGGCATGATGTTCAGCAAGGCAAATTACAGCGAACATCTGTACATTTTGTGTTTAAATATACACACGTGGAGCTTGCTGAGCTGGTGAATGGATATGGAATATTCAGCATATACAGATTCTAATCTAGAAAAGAACTGTTCTTCTTAGTGAATATATTCTTGTACATGAGTAATACTGTGGCCAAGGCACCTCACACAGTGTGAATCTGTTTGCCTTGTCCTAATTATTGACGCTTGCAATGGTACAGCAACAGATTGTGCATGAGACTTCTTGGGTGGAAAACTGAAGCAGAAATAGCATCCTGGTGTTACCTAAGGTAATACCTATCCTTGGAGTTTCAGGCCACCCAACGTCCATGTCTGCATAACTATATATCAGTGGAGTAGGCCTCATCACTGGAACATCCATGTTTTTGTGCTTTAAGTCTTCTTTCCTAAGTGTTAAGACAGGTGGTTCCTTTAAACTTGCGGCTTGCTTAAGTGCTTGCTGGATATTTCCCTTTCTGAGTGTTTCCCATGGTGGCATCTATAAAGAAAGCTTTCCATCCTGTGAGACTGTTCATCCCTGCTCATCCAAGGTAAAACTCAAAAACTATTCAAGGCCCAGCTCCGAAAGCTGACTACTTACTTTTCCTTAATATGAATTTACAAGAGAGATCATGAAGCCTGTAAATATATGTTACAATAAAAACATCCCTAATGTGTAACTGAATGGTCTGCCATAACCATTCCACATAGGCTGTTAGTCGCTGTGAGGGCAGCAACCTGTGTTGTAATAATTTAATGTCTGCCTTAATAAGGGCCCTTCCTTCTCTAGGTCATTTATCTGCAATTCTATAGATGCTCTACCTTTTTAGTACAGTCAAAACATGCACTGGTGTATGTTATTGGAGTTTGGTTTCTTTTCTTGTTGTATTTGATTTTAATGACATACATTTATACTGCATTCTCCATCCAGGAAAAAGAGATACAGCTCAGATAAAAGTGTATGTGACTTCACCACCAACACAGAAGTGCAGCAGAGCATCTGATGAATACTGCACACAAACTCTTAGAGTTTTAAGAGATGTTTTAATTTCATTCTGTGCACTGCACAGAAAATCTGAGCTAACAATCGGGGGCTGTTGAAATTGAATGTTAAGTCTCCTAAGTAGAGGCCTGATCATCCAGGGAAAGATGCAAAGAGGAAAAGTAATCAAACACCAAAAAGCATCCCTTAGCACTTCAGCTTTCCTAGATGCTTTCCACCCTATAAGACATAATTCTGATAGGTGGGACAGTCAGTGGCTAATGGATTTGCTCAGTGCTTCAAACTATTATATGGCTCTTTTTAAAATCTGTATATGCTCAGACTCAAGTACCAGCCCCAGTGCTACTCTGATGAGTCCTGGGATGCAGACAACATCCTGAGGGGGGAGCGCACTCTTACGGAATACATTTCCAGCCAGTGCTATTCCTTGTCCTTTCCATCTGCACTCGGGAAAGGTACAAGCAGGCACGCTGGGGATGAGTGAGCAGGCAGTACACCAACATGCACACACAGCACTATTATACTGCCATGCTTTGTGCAGGCATTTTCTTGCTAGTTCCTCTTGCTTTTCACTTAACTTGCTGAAGATTGCAAAGGAACACGCTTCTGTGTTTGCTTATATTGAATCACTGGATGATACAGATCTTTGTTACCTAAGCCTGCCCGGTCCCATTCAGGAGCAGAGACATTTCTTTTTGTTGTACAAAGGTACTTGCTTTTGCCTGCTGCAGCCCTTTCTTAATGGTGAATGGAGAGCGAGTGTGTGTGTGTGTGTGTCTGTGTGAGCAAGCTTTACAAATCCCCTCATAGACACCCCTTTGGCAACCTCTTTTATGAAATTTTTATTAGTATGTTCAGCAATGTGCATGTCCTCAGGAATAACAAACAGCACAGAGAGAATATATAGCCGCTCAGATGGTCCAGGGGCTTCAGAAGGGAGGGGAACAATGCTACTTTAAATATTGCAGGATGGTTTACAACCCTGAGGGAGGAGGTGTGGGGGAGGAGAGGGGAAGAGCAGATGGGCACAGTGTCCATTTAAGGTGGTCTGGCACAGTTGGTCAGCAACAATGTGATTTATATTTGGAGGCTCCTTCCAGCTCCTGTTTTTGAGTTTGCATATGTGTCTGTCTCTGAAAACATTACCATGGATTTCAGGGTGTTCGGCAGCTAAGCTGTGCCACAGTGAGTATGTTTAAAAGATTGCCAGAACGTTTCAGTGACCATTTTCTCCAGAGCAGATGGGTATCTGACATGGCTGATGTGCCCCGTGTCAGGGCGCTGACATGGCAGGTACTGCTGCCTGCCTCAGCTGCACTAAGCCAGTCTCAAGTCACAAGAAGATGTCATGAGGATCTGCTGAGCTCAAAACCTCTGTCAGAACCCGAGAAACATTCAGAAACATTACTGGCCATTATCCCAGACACCAGACTGGCTCCAGGCTGTGCAACATGGGGAATGAAAAAGCTGTGTTATTTTGGGCTTTTGGCTCCAGGAACTTTGAAACCGCATGAGATCCTTGAATTGACTGAAGGTCCTGGTGTTAGAGTAAGCCTTAACATACCCATACTCATATGCCTCATACTGCAGGGCTCTTAGTATGTGCAGTTTCCCCTCTGGGCAGTGGGAGCTGAGGGTGCTCTTTCATCAGGATTCGAGCTGGGAAGGTTATGTGGATTCTGGCAGACTTGGCTATAAAAGAAATCACCAGACTGTGCTGCTTTTATATCCCCAAATAATATTTGTGTGTTCCTTGCTCCTTTTTGAGTGTAGGAGCTCTGAGGCTTGTGAGCACTGAGCTGTTTCCTTAGGAGAAAAGGCACCTGGTATCTACAGCAGTGTAGCTATCTGTCTACAATTAGGGTCTAATTCATCTGCTAAATTTCTTTGAATAGAATTGTTTTTCTGTTTGCTAATTCTCCTCCCCAAGTGATGCATTAAATCACATTAATCCCTCCACTCCAGTCGGTTCTTCTACTAAAATCCATGTTTTCCTGTAATTTGCTTCTCATAATCAGCCCAGATACCTGTGAGGTGGAAAACATTTAGCCTGGTGGTCAGCAAATGGAGTTTATAGACTAGCACCAGGTAGGTGTTCATGCCTTCATTTTCACTCACAATGTGATCCCTTGAGAGATGAATGGCTTTTTGCCCCAGTTTCCCCATCTGAAAAATGGTTTATTGCATTGCAAGGCTTAATGCAGTAAGGCCATCAAGACAGCTGATACAGAAAGGCTAAGGAAGGGCATTTATACTCACATGAACTTTGACAGTGCCAACAAAATTAGCCTTACTCCCTTGGTTTGCTACCAACAGTAGTATCAGACTCCATCTTAAATTAAAACTGTCTGTGTAAGAGTTCTGGTTTATCTGTTTTCACTAGGATTTGCACTGGTCCTGCCAGCATGGTGCAATATCATCTAAGACCATTAGAGGTGAACTGTTTTCTTCTCTTTGGGGTCGTCAGGCATGTGTTTTGTGTGTGGAGAGACAGGAAATGATTTTTCAGTGGCATATGGAAGGAACAGGATTTGTATTTCCTTGAGTGAAAGATGATAATACACTATCATGTATTCAGCTCGTCATGATGCCACAGGAACAAAATGAAAGAAACACGGCATCATGCTGAACAGGAATTGAAATCTTTGGGAAGAAACCATCACTCTTTAAGTGTAGACACTGTCTCCAGCATGGTAAGTGATGAGTCCCTGAGAGTATTAAGCGTTCCATCATGACAATATAATTATTGTCACCAAGGCCTGTGTGATGACATTTGCAAAGAAAAGTGAGTTTTTTAGGGTTATACATGCAAAATATTCAACAGTTGACTGTCTGCTAGTTGGAAACCCATTTTGGTCCTTATGCATTGCCTTGCTTCAGTTTTTTCAGGGTCCTGAGGCCCATGATAAGAAGGGCTTTATGAAAACCTTACCCATTTTTCTGATGTGTGGAGCACACAGACATGATTAATGCAATGGAGCTTAAGGACACAACCAGGCATGTACAGTATCCATCCACTAGAGTAGTCAAAATGGGTGTGACCCAACAGGAGGCTGGAAAACGGCCTGACACACTTGGCAAGTGATGTAATTCTCCATTCTCAGGAGGAAATTCTTTATTGAACCCCTCTAGCAATGAACTTTTGGCCTGAAGCTGGAGTTAGGATTGCACAAGCTCAATAAATGTGTAATTATAAATACCAGAGACACATCAAGCCCCCCACCACCCCCCTACAAGTAGGACCTGTTTTAGAAGCTGGGAAGGAGCAAACATGCAGCCGGTAAACGCATTGCAGGAGCCAACTGCTCTGACGGAGAGCAGCCTCTGCTCAGGGTGTGGGCCCTGCAGGAGATGGCTCCTGCCCAAGAAAGTGTCATCGGTCATCTTGGGCATTGTGGCAGCCAATCAAGCCAGCAAAGCCATCAAATATTCAGCCTCCTCCTCAGGTCTTGCTGCTTTGAATTGGCTGCTTGACAAGTGTGTGGTAATTCTGCTTTTACCTGAAGTCATTGCCTAATTTAGAGTTTGTTTGCAGCTTTGGCATCTAGGAGCCAGAGATGGATGGGAAGCCCACGGCTATTGGGCTTCCTCTGATGTGGGAGATGGTATCATGCAGAGGGGGAGAATCTCAGCTTTCATAAAACTTCAGTCTGCAATCATGTTGGTTTTTTTCTTCCTCTCTTCTTAATTTAGAATGACTGCAATGTAATGCAGAGATAGAAGATCCACTTTGATGGTAGAAATATACCTGCAGCAGCTTGAAGCTCAGCACTGGTAGACCCTACCCTGCTCCTCACTCCAAAGGAAGGATGCAGAGCTCATGGTCCAATGACACTTCCACACCTGTAATAAAGTGCTTTGAGTTGCAATGGAAAGCAATGGCAAGGTCACTTACAAGGTGATTTCAGGGTAAACTGTGCTTATGATATTTCAGGCTAAGTGTGTATGTGCCCACCAGTTTCAGAATGAACACCCCGATTTTCAGTCTTATGACTCCAACTGTTTTTGTTTCTCGTACATCTAAGCTGAATGGGATGAGGCTGGGATGGATAAAAATTGTTTACATCTTCATTTCAACTGTGACAGTGTGGAGTGGTAGAGGAAGAGTCATTGCTCTTCTTGCAAAGTCGGAGTTGTTGGCTTTATGGGGTTATCCCAAACCATGTTAACTGTAGCTCTGCCTGCATATAAGGTCTTTTTGAAAACCTCTGCTGGTTTACATGATGGCTTGCTAAGCCTTTTATGTACAGGGTGGATCCAGCACTGAAATAAGCAAATGAAAAGGCTGCTGAAGGAAGAGTTAAGAGTGGAACCCAGAGATGGCATATTCAGTCCTTTCTGAAGGCCAGGAAGACCTGTCCAGCCTGCTCAGTACAATTATTGGACAACTAGAAGAACTCAGCACCATAAAAGTCTGACTTACATCTAACTGCAAATATTAGAATTGACTGTCATTGAACAAAATCAGGCAGGAGCAAAATATTGTTAATCTTAGACTGGAGATCTTGTCCTTGTTAATCCTAGTCCTAAAGCATTCAGAGTAGTTACCCCTAAGCTGTGATGTACTATGCAGCAAGGTTGTGTTTGGAAAGCATTATGATAAAGTGAGGGAGGTGTATGAGTGTGTTCATGCACACACACGTGGTTTAGGGTTAGCAAATGGAAATGTTTTCATTTCTACCTGAATACAAATTTATCTTCCTGCTTTAACACGCCTACTACCTGTTTAAAAACTACACAACTCGTGAGGGTTATGTAGCACTGCTAGCAATGACTGTTAACCAGGGCACCTGAGTGATGATCTAGGTGTGAACAGCTTTGTCATGGTTCTGTGAGTTTTCTCACCATTCCTTAAAGCTCCAAAGGGCATTAGAGGAGGGTGAAGAATAGTCAGAATGTTCCTCTGCAGGACACAGCAGCTCATAGCATGGCTACAATAGTTCTTGCTCTTACAGCAGGGACAGCAGCATGCTTCCCCCTCAGAGGTTTATCTCAGAGTTAGAGTGTTCTTCAGGTGTATCTGCATTAAACAAGAGTGACGAAATACTTGTCACTGTACATGTGCAGTTCGCTGAGTTCATTAAGCCTATACAGAAAAGGCAATTCAAACATTCTTGTGACCATTTCAATCACATTGGCTTAAAACACTTCCAACACTATTTTCCTTTAGATTCTGCAAGGTCATTCCTTTTGCTCATCTTTTCTCTTTTTCTCTCTTTTTTTTTTCTTTTTCTCTTTCAAGACTATTGGTTATATAACCTGCTGGTTCCTTTTGTTCTGCCTATGGATTTCAAATTGGTTTGGCACTTTCTGTGATTGTGAAACCTGAAATTAGGCTAAGATTTTTATATGAGATAAATTAGTTGCATTTGCTCAGCAAAATATTTGTTTTAGCTGTAATCATAATACAGTATTATAAAGGTAGGTTATCGTTTATTGTGGTGTATTATTGCAGTTAGTAAACAACACTGTTTGGTGTAATTACTATATCAATACAACCGTTTTAAGGATCTACCCATGTTTGTAAAATAAAACTAGATTTCAAGGGTTTATAATTCATCCATTATATATTTCCTGAAGGTGGAATAATACAGTAGGGCCAGTATTAGGGAAATCCCTGTTCCCTTTGTACTATCCAGTGGATTGAGGTTTATCATGCTTGGAGGAAGATCTAACCTCCTAGAACTACAGCTGTGAAGGCTTATCTTTATGGGTAGGAATCCGTGCCAATCCCCACAACTGAAGGTAGATATCTACTCTCTCCAGTTTCTAATGAACGTTTCTTCTTTTTCTTTCTTGATTCACTATCCAATTGACTCGTTTTACACTTTCAGAGGGAGTGATGGGGAAAGCAAGCAGGAAATGTTTAACAGGGAAATTTGTTTCTTTGTCAGCAAAGAGATGAGAGAAATAAATTTCTGGAGATGAAGTCTCAGTCCCAAGCTGCTAGCTGCTCCCTGACAGTCAGTGTTTATTCTTTATTTTCCAGAGGTAGGGAGGTATGATGGACTAGAATTAGTCATACTTCCATTTCCCTAATCTGGGAGGGGGGATGTTCTGGGCAGCCTTCTCTCTCCATAACTCCATAAGGAACCTTAAATGGGATGTCTGGAGGGGAATTTTGAGATTTCTTTACAAATATTGTCCCCTAGGATCTGTGTAGGGGCTCTTTCTCTTCTTCTTCTTCTCCTGTTCCTGTTTCAGTTAAGGATGACACATTCTCTGTATCAACATCAATCTTCACCTCTTCATAAGGGGCCCCAAACCCACTGTTCTTCCCTTGATCCCTGTTGGCATGATGGTATCAGATACAGGTTTGGGTATTTGCCTATGGGTGTAGCTATATATTCATTTATTCCTGATGAAGTGCTTGCAAAGGACCAGATGTGAATGTGAGAAGAGACAGTGAGTCACAGAGGACAGGAGTGAGCAAAGAGATGCAAAGTGCTGATGTTGGAGCTGTGGATGCCCTGGTCCAAAGGCAGAGTGCTGCCAAAGGAGCTCCTGCTGGAAGCTCCTGTTGCTCCAGGGAGGTGCTGTGGCCGAGTGGTTGCAAAAGGCAGCTACCATCCTTTTGTGCAGAGGCACCAGAGCTGAGGGTTGGGATCCACTGGATCCGTGAGTTAGCAATGCTGTGTCCTGCAAACCTGCTAAGATAGTTGTAGTAGTAATAATAGCCATGATGATGATACCTGGCAGAGTTCAAGACAGGAGAATTTCAGGGAGATGTGCTATGAATCTCTCACTCTTGCTATATATTGTGTCTGTGTGTTGACATGAAGGTGTGGATAAGTCTACAGTGCAGATCCAGGCACAAACAATAGAGCCATACTTTTTCCTCACTCCAAAATAGAACACAAGAAGGATGAAGTTCCAGAATGGAAGCAAGATGAAGGATCTTTCTGGCCTGCAAGTGGACCTTGATTGACTTCAACTCTTTAGGTGCAGGAGCAGTGACGGCCAGTATGAGTAGGGTGAGCTGAAATCAGCTCTTCCCAGTTTAATTCACAGGAATCTTCTCATGACTCTCCTTCACCCATCCTCCCTTCCCGCAGGTTCCATGTGCTTTGCAATCAGAACGTGTCAAGCCCGCGGTAGCCGGCAATCCCAGAAATGCCCTGCAATAAAGGGAACAGGTGGCAGGGGGCGCAGGAGAGCCGCTGGTAGCGCGCCCATCCTCAGCCGCGAGGGGTTTTGCTGCCGTGATAGAGCAGTCCTTCAGTCTATAGAATGTACAACCAAATGCATTTTAAACAGACCTGAATGGGTTTGAAAGCTTCCTGGGTGATTGACCGTATCTCCTAGAATTCCACCTAATGATTTGCACTTACCTTCAATTATTTGAGCCTTCGTTCTTGTGTAGGGCTGCTCTCTCTGTAGGAAGCCACACAGTGTAACGGATTAACTCAGTTATTTACTCTCAGACTAATTCAGCTCATTCGGGGATGAAATACAAAAGTTAGTTAACCAACAAGACTACACAGCAGAGTTTGGGAGGGGCACGAAGTGCTGAGATTTTTATATCAGTTGTCCTAGTGAAATCTGAAATAATTCTGTCAGCTGTCAATGGGATTGTTTGGTTTATACCCATGTACAAAACCTATCTTTTAAAATGTTTCCAGCAGAAACTACATCAAAATATTTGCAATAATTTGGCCAGAAAATGGAAACTAAGGTGATTTCTGCTGGGAATGCAGGTCACAGATGTATTTAAACCAGCTGCATACTGGCTTAAATGCATCACATATCACATATACATCTCTGTGCTGCACTCACAGGAGAGAGGATAGCATGCATGTAAGCTACATTACCACACTGGAAAGCATTATGGAACACAAAACCAGACAGGACAAAGCCTTCCTATCTCATCCCAACATCCTGTGAGACTGGCATGTACTCACCCAAGAGGCATTTGCCTTTGCTGGTCTGGCTGGTTTTACCACAAAAGGTTATGATACCAGCAATTTGATTATGGTGCAAGTGGGGAATTATTAAGGGTTTATGTTTCCTGTGGTAAAATTGTATGATTACAATTGCAGAATTACTCTGCTATTACTAGAACCATCTACAGAAAATACATTGAAGTATAAAAATTTTGGCAACACTTGTTTCTTTCCTCTTCTGTAGGAGAAGTTCATCAATTTGTTGCCTAGGGGCTTGCTGAAGAGCAGTACTCAGTGTCTCTGTTTCTCTGCAAGTTAATTCTTCATTCTGCCAAGTGTTTCTTTTCTTTTAAACAACAGTAGTTGAGACAGTACGATCCACCTCATTCTTCTCTTGCCTTCAGTGTGCTAATATCTAGCCCTTGCTTCAATGATTACTACCACGTTGATAGTACTTTGTGGATTTGTCTTCATGGGAATATTTTTTCTGTTGCAAAGCACTCTGCATAGCAATAGAGGTTTCATTGCTTTCACGAATCTGTAAGGTACCTCTTCAGCAATGTGCTAAAAGGACAATGCTGATCTGAAAACAAAGCTGCCTCATTCAAACATTGAAGATGGACAAATACAGACCAATGTATAGCAAAAGCAAATTTAAACCCATTAGATAAATCTGCCCTCAATAAAACTTTAATCTGGTGAAGGCTGAGAGAAATTCTATAAATACACAGAACAGGTGAGAAAAGAGAGGTAAATGCCAGGGAGAACAACTGCTTAGACTAAAGGCAGTATTGGCATATGAACAGATGGGCATCATCAAGCCAGTAGTAACTTTAGCTGGTAATTAGAAGGTTCCTAACCATCAGAAGGCAGAGATTCTGGAACAGAATTTGGGGCTTTTTCCCCCTACTTGGGGCTTTTTTCCCCTACTTGCTGTGAGGCAGAAGTCAGTAAGCTGGCAGGAGGGGTTATATTATCTGATGTACTGGCTCTGTTTGCACATGTTCTTCCTCCTATACCCATACAGCTCTCCATGAGCAAAAGGGGCAAGGGAGAGAACAGCCTGGAAGTAAACATCAGCATCTTTGTAGCCGGATTTCATCTGGAATGTTTTCATCCTTACCATCCTTGGACTGTGGGAGAAGAAATAGCTAAGAGCTCTCTTTTTTGTCACTGTGACACAATCAATGAGTCTCAGAACAGGGATTCCTGTTGTAAAGGCCTGAAGATCTGAGGTGGCAGGAAAATTCACCCTGGAGAGTCTGTCCTACAAAGGATCATGGGGAGGTACTCCCTCATGCTGGAGAAGATGGGCATGGGTCTGAAAGTCTGACTGAAGCAGCTCCAGGTCCTCTGAACCTGAGGTCTGTAGTATGAGCCTATCTCCAGTGACATCTCATTGAATCTGAATCATTTCTCCAGCTGCTAATGTACAACAGGCAGATGTGTATTCTCACACCCACTGCTCACCTGTGATTCTGTTTTTCTCTTTAGTAATTGTGCAAGTCACCTGATAATTCAGCTAAAAGCCCTTACGAGACATTACATAATGTCCTCGGAGAAACACTGTCTGCTGTAACATTGGAGAGATTATTATGTAAAACTTTCTCTCTTTTTCTCAGTTGTTTGGTTTTGGGTGGGGAGTCAGGCTGGATTTCCACTTGGCTGAATCTAAAAGATTTCAGGTTTACACTGGTTGTTCTCCTGTTTTATTAATCTCTGGGGACTGTGCTGGAGTTGGCCTTAGCATCACAAGTGAAATGAGTTTGGCAGGGCTCTCTGGATCCAGGGAGCACACCTGGCTGTGATCTGAGGTGCGATTCAGCTCAAGTGCTAACACTTACTCAAGAAAGGCCCCAGCTCTAATGTGATGATTTAATTAGCATCACTGGACCAGATCCATTGGATAAAACCTTCCCCCAGTCCTCCCTGTGGACCGCAGAGCTTTCTATTTGCACAAGTATTGATGAAAGGACCATGCATTGCTTGCAAACGTGGGCAGGAGAGCCATGGGCAGGCGAGCCATGGGCAGGCCTGTGTTGAGAGGGATGAGTACAAAGAATTAGATCCCAGCTCCCACTAAATCTCTTCCCTGTGTGGCTGTTGAAGGCTTAAGCAGAAGGACTGGCTCATTCACTCTCTCCTTTTTGCTCAAGCCCCTGTGACCCTTCCTGCTCTAATGGACAGCCTGTGGGTGACATTGAGCTCCCATGAAGATCTGAAGGAAGGTTAGAAGTAAACACCCAGAGCAGTGTAAGGCACCCCAATGTCCCTCAGCATCCTGCTTCTATCAGCATCTTGGAAAGTCTCCATCCCCAGCTATAGGGTGGAGGGGAGCAAGCAGACCTCTGCTGGCAGTTTCCCCCAGCTGAAGGATAACCAGCCATTCCCAGCACCACCTCACTGATCTCCAGCCCTGCTGTGCATTCCTGCACCAGCCTCCCATCCTGTCTATGTCCTGCCTGGCATCCAGCACTGTACATCATCTACCCAAGCACAGATCCCAGGAGCTCTTCAGGGCTGTGGTTTAGGGAGCACTTCATAAAAGGAGTGGGTGGGAGAGCAGGAGGAGAGCCTTGAGCTGATGTCATGGGCAGAGGACCTGAGCAGGGACTCTGTTCCCTGAGCACCCCCTGCCCCAGCAGGGTCCCCACACAAGGGAAGGGGAAACTGCACCAAAGCTCAGGTCAATTGATCTTATCAAGAACTGTTTTCCTTCCTGTCCAGAAGTTCTGAGTGGAAATACATTTTCTGAAATACTGCTTTTGGCTGCATATTTCAAAGCAGCATGAAAAATTTCTTTTCAGCTAAAAGTGTTTTCTTTAAATTGAGGTTTTGAGAGAACTTTTTCTTCTTGAAAACTGAGATTAAAGAAACTCATCAGCTGCAGAATTTCAGTTAGGAAATCTATCCAAAAGTGCAAAATATTAGGTTTTTTTTAAAACTGCCCTATTGAGGGAGAGAAAAAAATCCAATGATTTGTAACAGCTATGTTTTTCAAAGGAAAGTTTTTTCCATTCAAAAAAATATCAAATAGCTTCATCAAAATAGTGTTTCCTTCTGCTTGTTCACATCTCTTTTTCTTTTTTTTGTTTTATTTTCCCCTTTACTTGGGACACCAACAACTGAGAATCCAGAAAGCCTTTTTTCCCCAAAGGTTTGCAAACCATCTTGATGAGCAAGCTTCAGGCTTGTCATGAAACCTGAACCCAAGGAAGGTTTCCAGGCTTCAGTCTGATGCACATGGCTCTGGCTCAGAGGATTGCTTTAGTATTGCAGCAGGGATGGGAAATCCACTTGTGCAGAGGAAAAAAAGATGGAAAGTGGAAAATCCAGCTGCAGGGCAGCCTCTCTGCCCCGCTCCTAAAGCCGAGGCTGGTGCTATGCTGCAGTTCTCACCAGCTTTGGCAGCTGAGCTGGATTGCTGTGGACCACCTTAAATGTTTTCCATGCCAGCTGAGCACAGAAAGCTGCTGAAATGGGTCTCTGCTGTGTAGTGAGCACTCTCTCTTAGCAATGCCCTCATGGTGACTCAGTCCCATTCCCCGCTTCTTTTAACCCACAGCAGGTCAAGAGTTTAACAAAGTGACTGAGGCTGGGAGCCAAGTCCCCAGAGTTGCAATCTGCAGCCAGCATGCCAGCATCTGGAAAGCGTTTGTGACCAATAAAAAATGAATGTGCAGACTCCGCCAAAGCAGCAATCATTTGGCATCTCAAGCCCAGATCTTTACAAGATGATTCTTCTGAGGCTTGGAAAGGCTTGCCTTAGTGTTTTCTAATAAAAACAGTTCTGAGCTGGGCCAAAAGTCGGGTGAATAATGCTATGCGTCGCCACATGGGAGACAGCCAGCCGGGAATGGGAAGGCATTGCTGGAGTCAAACCTCTGAGGCTGGGGCTGGCTGCCTCATGGTGGTGATACTGGCACTGAGGCTGGGGCCAGGGCACTGCCAGTGCTCCAGCAGCTGCACTGAGAGCACGCCCTGACCTTGGGCTGTTTTATCTGCTGTGGGCACAGGGAGGAGTGGCGGGTACAGAATACCCTACTGTTAGGGCACAAAGCTCTTGGTCACTTTGACAAGAGCTGCCTGAGACCAACTCCATGGATAAAACAGTTCTCAGTATTCAGCAGTCACTTTTCCAGCTGGTGTAGGTTAAACGTGCCAGGCTGTCTCTGCAGGGTACATTTGCCACGTTTCTGTCAGTTCCCAACGGCAGAGATCAGCAGTTGTCAGGAGCTGCTCTCAGGCCTTCTCAAATACAGATAACAGCACAGGTCCATGGCCAACAAAGAAACTGAAGAAAAAAGGTTTAATGCATATATGGCCTTGGTGCTTTGAGGTGGTACAAGCCTGATAGGTGGCATTCAAAGTGGGAAAAAGCAGCATAATGTGAATGCTGCCATCGATAGCCTTTGCCAGCAGCCAGCTCATACTGCTGTTGTTGACTGCATCCAAGAGACCTTCTCATTGCTTCCAAGCTCTGTCCCTCATGATGTGTTGAACTCTGCACGCTGCTCCTCCTTGCAATCCTCAGAGGGATGGGTTTGTCCATATGCACACTCCCTCAGCTGGATTCCTTCCTTTCTGTTGCCTTCTCCCTCCTCTCTGGAGTGACCATGACTGGCAGTCCCTCCCATGCAAGTCTCTGGGGCTGTTTGGACTCCAACCACCACATACCCTGAATTCCACTGTGAGGAAAAACCCGAAAATGAGTGGAAGTTTAGTAATTATCTTGCAAGTTGCCAGAATACTTTTGCTGGAGCTAGATGGATGTTGTCCCTATGGTGTCATCCTGTCTACCATAGAATCAGTACAGTGCTATGACTAAAGCAGTGCAGCTGGTGTGCAAGAAACCCCACACGTAATCCCCCCTCTTAATTCTGAAGATAGTGAAAAAAACCCCACATCTTTGATTGTTTCCTTGATTCTGAGCATGATTTATAGAAGAAGAGGCCACCACAGAAGAGGAAGCTGGCATCTAAACTGCAGGATTCAAGCACAGATACATTCCAGATGCCCCAGCATCTTGAATTTGATCTTGTCCTTGAGGGCATCATATCTGATGATCTTGAGGAGGATGATGAATCCTGTAAGTGAAGGAATTTTATTTTATTAATTTACACTTCAAACTGCAGATATTTGAAGTGGGTCCTCTGGGACTACCAGGGCTGTGCATAATACTGCCGTTTTAAAAAGTTTGGGTTTGACTTAGCACTGTTTGATCTCACCTCAGTCCTGCTTAGAGTAGAAAAATGAACCAGAGTTAACCAGTGTCAGCTACTGTATGTGCTTTTCTATATATTCACAAAGGACAGGTAAGGGTGGCTGACCCAGGGTAGGTAACAACAGAATAACCTGAAGAGATGTTACTGCTCTGAGTCAACATAAAGCTTTGCTATAGTCCCCCCTTGTTTTGCCAGTCTTGGTAGGATTAACAAAACAAAACCTACCCTCCCCTTACCCAACACCTTTTGCTTTGAATTTGTGTCACACGTGCAAAATTCCTCCAAAGAATCTACTTTATTTCCCTTGGTTTAGAAACTTTAAATTGGTCAAAGTTGGCTTTAAAAGCTGAGTGACTCTTGGCCAAAATCATCCTGATTCAAATTTCAGAACAAAGAGAAATCCAGAAACATATTTAGTTTTGCTTTGGGACATTTCTTGGAATCCTAAGGTTATTGTCACTTAGTCCTGTAGTCAGTTTAAAATTAGTACTTGTGAGATGGCTGATTCGTATTAGTCATGTTCTTTAGAAGTGCCAATTCTTTTTCCTTTTGTTATTTTCAACTATATTTTTGGGTTGTTGTTGATTTTTGTTTGTTTGTTTGGGTTTGTTTGTGAGAGCCCTATTAGCCCTAGTAAGAGATTATTTAGAGCTTGCAGAATACTATGTAGCACCTTCTGTGCATCCCTGAACGCTGCTCCTGTTTCCTCTAGATGGAGATGGCCTGGTCTCTTTGCTTCTGTCATCTATGCAGCAGTTTCTTCACAGGATTAAAAATGTTTCACTTCCTACAGATGCTTAGATATGCTGGACTGGGGTTGTGTTAACCCCAGCAGTGCTGCTACACTGATAGGGTCTGTTGAGCCTCTCAGTGATAAAAAGCTGCTTTGTTGCTGCTCTGGGCACCCCTGGGAGGCAGTGGGGTGCTAGGGAGGCAGATCCATAATAAAAGGATAAGGAGTTACAGGGCCATGGCATGCCCTGGGCAGTGCTGCTAGCGCTGGTTTGGATGCAGCATCTGTGGGATGGCAGCTGGAAGGCTGGAGCAGACAAAAGGCAGCAGTGGGATGCAGCTGTATGGGAATGCAGAATATGCATCCCTAAGCACGATGGTGAGCAATGAGCAGGTACTCTGTGCACATCACAAGGTGACAGTGACATGTGAATGAGGTGGCTCTTCTTGTGATGATCCTGGAGCTAGAAATATTTCACCATTTTTATTTCTGTTGGCTTATGATCATTAACCCTTTTGCACACAGCAATCCAAGTGATCACAGAATACTTCCTTAAACATGTTCCAATAAAGGCTGCTGCATTATATCTAAGCATTCTCCATGGTTGTTGCACTGTTTTCCTCTGCTCTGTCTCTCTGACAGTGAAGGGTTAAATCCCCCTTTTTTCCATGTGTCTGCTGATGAACTCTAAATATGCAGTTAGGACCTGTTTTCACGCATGTGTCCCTTTCCATAATCCAATCTTCCTCACTGGAGGCTCTCTGCAGGCAGGTCTGCTGCCATGGGATAAGAAGCAGTAGGTTGATTTACATAATCACATATGCAAATAAGCTAAATCATGGTCCTTTCATTCATCTTTGGTTTTAAGGGGACTCTTTCCATGGGTTGAGAGCAAAGAGGTTTGAAATTATGGTTTTCTTCTCTGGAGCTCTGGTGAAACAGAGCATCCCCTCAGAACAGTTCTGCTGTTACCAGCCCTGTACAGCCCCATGGGTGTAAATGATTAATTGTGCAAACCCACCTGATAGCCCATCCCATGCAAATGCAGCCCTACCCTCCAGGCCTACATCATCTGTTCCCTCTACTGGAAGTGTGGACTGCATCCTTATGCAGGAAATGAAAGAAACTCCATCTCCGAGGAACAAAGGAATTCATCTTTTCATCTGGTGGAACACTTAAAAGATGTTAAGAGCAGCAACAGCCTCACACCTGTGGCATACCAGATGAGACACGTGGGGAGGTCATTTCAATGTGTGCCCTTAGAAAGGCTACAGAGAATAAATCAGAGCACGGCACTGTCTGTCAGCACTCGGAGCGAGGACTCCAAACTTGTGCTTCTACTTGGTGCAGTTTTCCTTGGTCCTGGGATGCTGGCCAGCCTGGTGTGGGCTTCTGGAAAGCTCCAGCAAAGCTCCAGCAGTGGAGTGAGCCATCCATGGCAACCTCATTGATCAGTTCAGTGATCTTGTTTCCAGCAGTGTCCCTTGTAGGGGTCCAAGGAGAATGAGGCTAACGAGGTACTGGTATCTGGACTTGTGAGGACAAGAACCAGCAGCATCACAGATTTGAGCCTGGCTGATGGAGTGCTCTAAAGATCTAACAGTCAAAAGATTAAATGTTTAATCAAATTTCTTTAATCCTTAAAAAACCACCTAAAATTAGTAAGCTATTCATCTCTCTTGTAACAGTGAGAGTAGAGGTAAATTGAATGTGTTAATTAAACATCGAATAAAAAATGATGACATTTTGTCAATTTTAAGTGTTTTGCCTTTGGAATCCCCCTGACTTTAAGATAATGTGTATATTGCTGTGCTGTTCTGCCTGAGTGATCAACTCCTACTTGAACTTACATGAAACTTTCCAATTTGTTTTAAAGCTTTATATGAGAGAAAATATGGTCAGGTGCTCTAGCTAAACGCCAGAGATTAAGGGAAAAGATGAAACCCAAGAGATACAGCAGCTGGGTGCTGTTGACTCTTGTCCATTACAAATTCTGATGGCAGGAAGCTCAACAGTGGACATTCAGAGGTAAGCAAAGTTGTGTCTTTAGCTTTAGGCAATCTCCTCAGTGAAGGAAATTTTTTTTTTATCTAAGTCTGTGAAGCAGCTTCATCATCCTGGAGTTCAGAGCTGCAGACTTCAGGCTGTTCTATGGCTGCAGTGCAGCGAGCCGTGCTGCTACCCAGAAGTTGGCAGAGCTCTGTAAACAGCCACTGGCACATCCACTATGCCAAGGGCAGGCAGAGGGAATGAAAAAGCAACTGGATTGCTTTGGTGGAGTTAGGATATTCCCTCTGACATCTAATTAAGTCACCTCTGCAGTCTCTTTACCCCTGGAGCAACACAAAGTTGCCATGGACAGGATCAGAGTTGACTCATTAGGGGTGTGTAAGCTGTCCCTGCCCACCTCTGCCTGCTGCACACATTGTTGCACCCAGCAGGTCTCAGTTCTCCTAATCCAGTGTCTTATGCCAAGCACCAGCAGCATCCCCTACACTAGCAGGACATCTCAGAAGGGCAAAGATACTGTGGCTCTTCTAAGAATTAGCTAGCGCTGAAGAGAAATTCAGCTTCTCTGCATTCCTGAGAATTGTTGGCACAGATAGCGTCCATCTCTTGCAATTAAAATGCTCACGGAGTAGTTGTGCAGAAGCTGAACTCAGTGCTCCTGCTAGGAAATAGTGCTACTGTTAGAACCTGATCTGAGTTCATCCTCTGGTATCCAAGAGGTTGGTCCTTACTACTGAGTTGAACTTGTAGAGCATTTTGCAGCACCAGGGCACACAGAGTAGAACTAATAAGTCAGGCAGTGCTTTGCTTGAATTAGTGCATCACAGACAAGAAACTATTACAGTTTCTTCTTGACTCCATGTGGATAAATTCAGGTGTTAGCTGGCACCTGAGACAGGAAGAGTTGGGGATTAAGGGAGGACCCAGTGGCTTTTTTCTTGAAAGGTGAGCTTTTCAAAGTTAACCTGAGTTTGCATGTCAGACAGAAACTGGGTGTGCCTGACAATGTGATCTCATGGAGAGTCTGGGTCTGGAAGGCAGGGGCTGCAGCAGCTTTTGAAAGTGCTCATCCATGTAATTTGATTCTGTGTTTTGCTTCTACAGCCGGTAAGGATGCCTTTGCCATCTCTTGATCCTTATACCGACAGTAGGCCTGAGCTGGACTGCAGGTGTCACCCAGCATCCAGTTTCTTAGTTCTGACCGAATCTCCATGGGGTGGATGGGAGGAACACTGACCAGCTCTGCTTTTACATGCACAAGTATTTGCCATAGCAGAGAATCTTGCAAGTGTGTGTGTATTTATAGGGAGGCAGATGTAAACCACATTTGTCCCGTGTTTCTGGCAAAGAGAGAGCGTGAAATATTTGTGACCCGAGTCATTGGCTTTCCTGCCATTTGTATAAAAATTTCCAGATGTGATTGTTGATGCCTCACCTGGGATCAATTAAAGAAAGAAGGGATATCCAGAACCAACTGTGTTCATGTGGATACTTGACTTGTTTCTGTGCGTGTGTGCATCTCTGTTGCAATGTGTGTGTTTTAAAGTAAAGCAGAATTTCAGTTCAAAGAACTTGTGTTCTCTCCTAGGACCTTCCTTTTTCTGTTATTATTTCCTCCTCAGATCTTCCCTGTCCCACAAACCAGCATCAATCTGGATTTCTTAGATAACTTTCTCTCCTCATCCTCACACCTTTTCTGTTCCACCCCCCACTAACTGCTTCCGGCTCACCTTGGTCACTGTGTTCTTCCATTCAGGCACAGCAAGTTCCCTGGAGGAGATTCCTGAATACTGTAAACTTCCAGGAAGCCAATGTGAAATCTCCAGTTACAAAACAGTAACTAACTAAAACAGGGTCTAGCACAGCATTTGGACCACTCAGCTCTAGGTGAGCTTTATTCTCTGATCTGTCTCCTGCCTTCACTTTTCTCACCTATTACTTCAGTCTGTCAGTCTGCTGAGTCCATAATAATAGACTATGCCTGGAGATTAAACTGAGTATCCTCCCTTCCAGGCTGTGTCCACAAAAACTGCCTCCCAATCACCTGTTTGGTCTCCATTTTCTTCACTGTACTAATGACTGGAAACTTCTGTCTCTCTTGTTTATTTTCTATTGAGTTTCTCCGTATGTTTTTGTCCCACCTCAGAGTCCTGACTGAGTGTATTTACCAGGCTGCCTCCCTGCCTTAGTCATACTCTGCTGGAAAGCAAATCTGAAAGCATCCAATGTTCTTCCCTTCTTTTATTGTTGTTTCTGCAAGGAGAGTTCAAACAAACAAATACACCCTCATCCTCCCAACATCTGGTGCCTTTCAGGAGCCTTAAACTCATGGTCTGAATGAGTATGTGGAAAGAAAGACAGAATGGTAATCCAGCTAACTTGCAAAAACTAGGCATGGACCCAAGGAACAGACTTCTTCTAATTTGAAGTATCCAAGAACAAAGTTTGTACTTCTATGCTTATCATCCCCTTTAGCCATGATCAAAAAGCCATTTCTGTGCTTCCCTCCATACCTGCTGCTGTCACCCACTTTGCTATGTGGGCACAAGGCCTTCCCTGTGCAAGCATTTATTCTAAAAGGGAAAGAATGCAGGGTCCTGTCTGCAGCAGGATTCATTGAACAAAAGGTCTGGAACCAGTTCTGTGTAACTTTAAACCCAGTGTGGCAAGTATCAGGCCAAAGTGAACTTCCTTCTGTCTCAATTTTTAGCACTGACCAAGTGGATTTGGATATGTTTATGTTTCTTTTCAATGCAGAGGATAATTAAAATACAATTGTCAATGCTAGTGTATGTCTTACACTGTCATTTGTTCATTAACAAATGTTTCCAGGATAGTTATGTTTTGGCTCTAGACTTTCAACTAGGATTTTATTCTTCCAGCAACAGATTTTCATAGTTAGACTGAAATTGACAGTTTTAGTAGATGACATGTTAAAACAGGACTACAACTCAAGTGTAGATTTATGTTTTCTGTGTTTGTTGGGAAGAGAGATATGCACATTCTAACCAGCTGATTATAGTCTTTCTAAAAGGGTTATTTTTGTTTCCATGGAATATTAGCAAGGGGAAATTATTTGGTGTATGGCTGTGCCCTGAAAGTCTCTCTAACAGTTATAACTGTTCTGCTTTATTTTTCAAAATTGGAAAAGGGACAAGCACATTCAGAAAACAAGGGCATAACTATCACTTGCACAGTGAAGCTTTTAGATGTCTGTATGTATTTGGCACTGTTCTGTTTAGAAGTTCTGGCTGGCATGGGTGTAAACTTCTCAGACTTTGCCCAGTGGTGTAGACTGGCACCACCAACCCTTGACCCAGACAACTTTCTGCACTGTGGGAAAGGTGCATTTTAATTCCATTGTGATACTGTGTCAGGTGCTGCAGTTGCCTAGTATTGAGCCTCTCACTCTCCTTTTGTGGTGCAAGCAAGTAAGAAAATAAATGCAGTGATAGAATATTCCTCTATCTGCTCTGTCTCCTTGCAGACATTCTGGCTACCCAGGGCTTTATGCCACACTGCACCATGGAGTGAGCTACATGCAGCTAGTTCAGAGAGGAAGGGTAAAGATAAACTGAAGCAGTGAGTTTAGCAATGCTTCAGCCAGGTTATCTCATCTTCCTGCAGGTGCCAAAATTTCCCTGAGTTGGCTCTTCGATGCTTGGCCTCTTTGTCTTTAACCCTAGGAAGGCCAGAGTGGTGGTGTTCACCCTTCCATGTGCCGTGAGCCTCTCAAAGGAGAGGGTGGGACAACAGTGCCCAAAGGGCAAGTGTGGAAGGAATGAGGCTGGGTAGCTGGGAGCCAGGGGGATGGGACACCGATGGCTCTGGGAGAGCGCTCTGATGGCCCCAGGGCAGTGAAGGAAGACTGCGGCTAGAGAGAAACTGTGTAAAACTGATCAAATGGAAGATAGAAGTGCATGTAGAAGATTCATGGCTATATTAGAGCAGGGGAGTGGAGTGCTAATATACTGGTGGCACAATCAGTATTTGGCAGCGTTTCTTTGCAGTGAGGCCAAGCTGAATATTCTGCTGCATAAATGATTCCTCGCTTTGCAGGGGAATTTCTGCCAAGTCCTTCCTCTTCTGGCTCCCAGGTCTGGGTGTCTTGCTCAAGTCATGGGGCTTCCAACCAGTTTCCTGGCCACTGCAGACTCAGGTGGTGCCAGTACTTCTAAAAACAGCCTGTGCTCCCTCCTCCTCCTCTTCACTTTGGTGAATTCCTGCCTCCTCCCTTCCAAGCAATGCTTATTCAGCTTTCCTTGCTAGACTCTCGCCCACTCTGGAGCATACTGAGTCCTGACCTGAGGAGTGGAATAGATAATGCAGGAAGAGCAATTTTAGGAAATATTCAGCCTTCCCTGCTATTATGAGACAGGTCTGGCTGCTTTGAGCTGCTTTCTACCTTCAGCAGTTGCTTGATTGTCCCAGCAATGCTTAAATGGACTGCCATAAAGCTTTGTGGGGTTTTTTCTCCTATCTGAAGGAACACTTGTATTGTTGAGGATCTGGCCCAGTTCCTGTGTACTTTAATCAATATTCACCCGTGCTTTAAACTATAAGGGCTGGGGGGGCAAAGACTCCGCCAGGTACATGGGGCAGGTATGGAGGCCGTTATGGAAAAGGGAACCTCAGTTGTGGCAGCAAGCAGGGAATGCTCGTGCCCCACTGCAGCAGGGTCGGGGCTGCCTTTCCCCACGCGTGGGCAGAGCCGCTCCGTCAGTGAGCGAAGGTCCAGGCCGGTGCCAGGGCGCTCACCTCACCCGCTGGGGCTGTGGGGTGCTGCCCGTCCGAGCCGGTCAGGGATGGGGCCTGGGCTGGCCTGACCTCTTCCAGCAAGGAAGCGCCCTGTGGATCGGGGGGAGGTCTGTGGGTGAGGAGCAGAGGAGGGGGCTGCCTAAGGCAAGTGTCCGTCCGTGTTGTCTTGTGTGTCAGACTTGATTAGATTTGGCTGGCGCTGGGGCAAGGCCTCCACGCTGCGAGGGGTGGGGTCTGGCCGGAGGGGCAGAGCCAGACCCTCCTTTTATGTGCTGCTGAAAAGTGTCCTTTGTTGTGGGGCTGGCTGGCTTTGTCCCTTTCTGGAAGCAATGCCCCTTTCTCCGGGTTTCAGCCCCGGAGAGAGGTGCGTAACCCAGGCTTTTTGTGTCAGATCTGAGCTCTGCCTTGTGCCAGTGCTTGGGTGTTGCACTGACCCCCCCGGGGGTCGAGAGAAGCATTTTTTCTGCTAGTTTGGAGTTGTTAATTTGAAACTGCATTTGGCAAGGATCCAGCAAGGTGTTAAGCTACTTTAAATCGGGACTTCCCCCCCAAATTCCTCCCCTGTTTCTTCAACCCTTTGTGAAAGGTTTAGAAGAACAACTGGAAACAAACTCAAATAAAATCTGCTCTTCCAGGCCTTTCTGCAGACATATCCCCCACAGACTGAATGATCTGCACTCAGCAATTTCCCATAGGGAAATTAAGGCTTTGTTATTACAGTATTAATTTTGAGGAACATAACAGACTGGGAGTAAACAGCCCTTGGTTGACTTTATGAACCCCTGAGCTCAGAAACTGATAATTGCCCACCCCCCATAAACTGCACACTCAAATCTTCCTGTATTGGAGAGCTGCAAGATGTATACCCCACAAACCAGAGAGCTCAGTGGGTGTGAAGGCAAAAGGTGAGTGCTCCAGAGAGCAATTTTCACACTATGGATCCCAGGGGTCTTGTCTCTCTGCCGTGGGATAGACCTGGACCGAACGTGCAGCTGTGTCCAAGGACAGTGCACTGGCAGGGCTGCATTGCTCCCCAGTCCTGACGGCCTGGCCTGTCCTGCAGTGTGTTTGCCACCTTCTTGCCCATTGCATCTGCAACATATTGATCCCTTGGCCGTGCTTTTCAAAGGGTTGTCATAGATCATTTTAGCTTGTCCAAGGCCAGGGGACAGGACAATGAAACAATTTTCAGATGACAGCTGGGTTTATATTTACTGTGTATATTTATTACTTTGATTGAAATAACTTTAAGAGTACAGTAGCTGGAAGGCTGGCTATCTTTCTCTTAATATGACCCATCCCTCCTGTGTTGCCTTTGGCAATTTGAGAATGATGACTGATCTGCAGATGCCTCCTCTGCAGACTGATGCTGTCATTGCCCTGGGCACACATAAAGGTTTGGCACTGCAGGGGTTAAATAGCTGGAGAAGGGTGGAGGATTCTTCAGCCAAACCCAAACTGATTGCACCTGGTTTGCTCAACCTGTGTGTAAATGACACCGTGGTCTTCCCACCCCCACCCCAGCGAATGCCACAGGGGCTGCCAAGGTCTACGTGCAGGTCGGGCTGTGCGAGCAGGTGTGGGGCCTGCAGCGCTGGGAGGCTCCTGGCCCTGCCGCGGGAGCAGCCCGGCCGTGCCAGTCACACGGAGCCTTGGAAACTGCACTCGCCCTCAGCTGCTTCAGACTGGTAGCCTCCTGTTAAACAGACGTGTTTAACAGCTACTGACAGGCCTTAGCAGGGCCTGTCCACTTGAGCAGGACAAATGCAGATTTTGGTAAGCTGCATCAGGCAGCCTGCTCAGCCCGTGGGTGACTGCTGTGTCTTTGTGCAGTGATGTGGCTCTGAGTTCCCAAGGCAAGGCAAGGCTCAGCTGTGCCTCTGGGACAGTGCTGGCTGAATGTACAGAAGAATTGAAAGCAAGGAGGTTGCTCACACATGTGAACATTGCTTTGCTGTCCTCAGAGAAGTAATGAACTGTTTAGGTTCATAGAATTGGGACTCGGAATTTAGTCTTTGGGAATTTAAAGGAATTCAGAATCTTAGGGAATTGCTAAGTAGGCAGTGAATTTCCTACAGGAAACTAATCTGGAAGTGTGTTCAGGGAAATTCTGCTTCTTTAAGTGTGGCTGACTTGAGCAGCAGTGAAAATTATCACTATCATGCAGTAAAGGGGCTGAAATTTATTCTCTCTTCCCCAACCCTGACTCCAGGTGGAGCTACTCCTTCCTTTTCCAGTTCATGCTTACAAAGACAATTGTCACTGGGTCATCCTGCTCTGCAGAGCCTGTGCTTTTTTACGTGTCAACTAAGATATCGTTAATTTCTTGCTCTGTGTCCGCTATTTATACCGAACATATATGTATGGGTGTAAACAAGACCGTTCTGCTGTGTAAAGTTCTACTCAGCTCTAGTGGAGGGAGTTTGGCCTAGAGCTCCCAAAGGCTGACCTGCCTATGGGTTTTCTTTGGCATTGTATAAGGACTCTGAGGTGAGTGGTAAGGGTTGGGGAGATTCCATGTTGTGGCCCAGCTGGCGTGTGCAGCCACAAATAATAATTAATTGGCTCTTTAAGAAGTCTTGCAAACTCTTTTTTTGTCTGTTTGTCTTAAGCTCCTTTTAATTAACTTCAGTCATGTCCCAACACATCATCTTGGCTGAATCATAGACCTCACTGTGCCAGTTTTTTGCATTCCTGAAATACACAGGCCGCCAGTGTTGCAAATGCAGCTTGGAGGCAGCGGCTCAGAGGAAGTCAGGCAGCTCTCCTGGAACTCTCAAATTTTCAGGAACTCGATGTTGTGACATCGAGAGGCAAAGCAGACCAGCCTCTGCTTCAAACTCCTGCGCTGCCCAATTCCCAACAGTGTTGCTGGCTTGCACTTTACCCAGTGACTCAAGGAGCAGGCACCTGTGTACAAGCAGCTTTGTTCCCTCAGAAAGCCCCTTATTCGGGTTACAGTGCTTGGGGCATACAGCCTTTTTTCCCCATTCAAGAGCTTGTTTCTTTGTCACACTTCTTAATGCAAAGGGTCAGCTTTCAAGATTGTAGGGCATGTTAACAAGATACTCAGGCATACTTAGTCACCAAACAAAGTCTGTGTGGCAGCAGGACAAACTTTTGTGTCTCTTCACTGGAAAGCGTCAGGCCTGGTCCAAGGACCATTTCCTTCTTTTGAGAAATTTGGGGTTCAGGAATGTCTATTGTATTATAACCTGTCTGTGCTCTCACCAATGCTGGTAGAAATCATGCCAATGTTTCCATTGACTCAAAGCTGTACCAATAGCTCCTGTCCCTTGGTCGATGTGTTTGAAGCTGGGGGCTTCTGCATTTGATAACTCAGATTCAATCTTAGCACTCCATTTAACAATATGTTTAATTTACTTGAAAATCAGGGAAGTCTTTTTGTGGTCTCTTGGTACATGTTTAATGAGGGTAGTTTTGATCATGGAATTGTCCAACTACGGCAAAAAAAAAAAAAGTGTTAACATTCAGTGGTTAACAGCAGCTTTTAAAGAAAGGGGGTGCAGCATTACAGTGGTGATGATCTTTATGCATTTAAATAATGTGTACTACTGTATTCTTCATTCCAAAGCATTTTTTTGAACCAAGTTTGGAAGCAGTCTCCAAATAAAATTATCATATTAAAAAGAAAAGAGAATTTATTCAGGATACCTCTGTGATCTGTGCTGAGGAATAAAGAATTGCAATTTACCTTCTGCCCTAATGAGATAGGAGACAAGGCATTATGATAGCAGCTTCAGGTGGTGTGCCCCAGGCTGCAGGTGAGGAGCCATGGGTTGCCAGAAAACTCTTTTCCAGCAATTCTTGTGTTTCCATAGCAGCTCCAGGAATGACTGCTCAAAGATTGTTGCTGTGTTGCACATTGGACAATTTGGTGGCAAATTTTGAAAAGGTGTGAGGAAAACACATATGATAACTGCAAAGATATGATAAAAGCAAAGAGGAGAAAGGGCCTCAGTCTTTTGGGAAAAGCAAAGGAAAAGCAGAAAAGAAAATTTCCAACAAGCATCAGGTTGGAGCATGGGAGGAACATCTGGATTGCTGAGGGCTACTCAGAAACAGAAACACTGAGACACAGGCATACTGCAATTGGATAAGAAGCAGGAGCAGTATTTAATAGTGAGCAAGAAAGTAAAACAAAACTGAAAATGCTGAAAAATGTCTCATCAGTCCTGTGGAACTCAAGTTAATTCCCTCTGCATCCGGTGCATGACATGTCACTGTGTGCACAGACTCTGACCCAGCTGCACCAGCTCTGAGATGATGGAGAAGTTGCTTATGTTGAAAAGAAAACTTGTTAGAAGTCAAATAGCAAAATACACTGACAGGGAAAAAGAGAGAGAGGGAACTTAATGAGCTGTTAGGGGGGACACTCAACTTTGTTGCCTGTTCAGGAATTAAGAGTCTGCTGAGACACAAAGGATTTGAGTCTTTTCAGTTATAGCCTTAAGGAAAGACCAGGTATGCTACAGTGGGTAAGTTCAGGAATATATTTCCTCTGACAGACTTTAGAACTAATGACTTGTTTTTAAGGAGCATGTTAGTCACTGCTTCCCAGGGAGAGCATTGCCACGGATCTGGATGCTACCAGATCTGAGGGAATGTTCACTCCAGGCACACAGAAAATTGCAGCCCTAGAATGGGTTGGACCCCAAAAGAGATGCATTTCAGAAGGCTGCCATGCCAAAGTATATTATTTCGACAAGAGGGTTATAAAAAACTCCTGTCATGGATGTTATGATAGTATTTTTCCTGAAATTCTTCCTCTCGTGAATAGTAAACACTGGTTTCTAAAGCACTTACTGGGCACCTGTCCCACAAGAAGTGCTGGAACAGCAAAACTGAAGTGTGCTGTCAGAGGGAGAGGGCTGGACTTGGCCTTGAGCCACTGACAGCCTGCTTAATTCACTCAGTGAGGTGCAGGAGGAGAAAAGGAAAACTGAGTCACTGGTTGCTAGAAATGATGAGAACAACTACCAGGACCTGCTCACAAAGATCCATTGGTAGGTAATGTGCCTTTTCTCTGTGTAGGGGCAAGGCTACAGATCATCACCAAGTGTCTTTAAACAAACCATACAGTGATTTGTTTGTTTTTCATTTTGTTTTTCATGTTTTCACATATTTTCAGCTATGTTTTTCTTTCAATAGACCACTTAAGCCTAGGAAAACTATGAATCAAGTGTTGTTTATCCTGAGGATCTGGTGTCACATGTGTTTATAACCAAAAATATGTGCATTTTTGGAAGGAAGGAGTTAAAATAGCTCTCTTTCATACTAGGTGAAGAAGTGAAGAACCCATGCCACTCACTGATCCAGGGAGAGAAAAAGATCTTTGTACAAAAGTTTGGGATTGCATAATGCAAAAAGTAACCAGTGGTAGGGAAAAAAGAAAGCAGATAGCTCTCAGAGCAGCGTGTGCTGACCAGCCACCAGCTGCCTTCGGAACGCTGACCAGGCAGCTACAGCCTTGCCGGCTTCTTCCAGCATGTCACTTCCATAAAATAGTTACTGCTCTGCTTCCCTGTGTTCCCCATGGCCCCCACAGGGATCCCCTGGCACTGTGTGTACATGATGTGACTCACAGCACAGAAAAGGCTGGGAAGCTCTGCTTCCCAATGTTTTTCTGTCTGCTTCCACCTCGGAAGGGTGGTTCTCGGATGTTCTGCATGGTTGTGTACCAGGCAGTTTCACTATGTTTCCATTTCCAAGGGACTTCAAAAGAGGAAGATACTCCCATTAATGTTTTGCATGATAACAAGTTAGGCAAGCATCATTTTTGGATGCAGTTGATGGAAGACTGGTTACTGCCACTGCCAAGTGGGCGTCTAAGTTGAGACTATCAAATGATGTCTGTTGTATTAAATGCTTTGTTATATTTCCGGCTTGGAAAATGATGCATGTGTCAGACAGAGCTTTCTGTTCTGGCATTAAAGCAATCTTGGCACCCGGTGGAAACTGTTTACTTTAAAAGCTTAATTTTAAATATAGTTTTGGAACACACTTGGAAATGTCTGCAAATCAACAGACAGGAGACTAGAGAATTGTTTCCTTAACTCCTGTGTCCTTTGAAATACCTTAATCTGCTTTGCTTTGTGTGAGCTGCTTCTGGGTAGTGTGTGATTTATTCACACATTGTTTCTTCCTGAATTGGACAGTAGCTGAAAGACAGGTAGGAGCCGACAGCACAAAAGAACAAAATGCACAGCCCCATTTAAAGTCTTTTTAGTATTATTTAACCCTTTTTTCTGATATACGACTGGTGTGAGGAGAACATGTTCCACCTTGCTGAGCAGTCAACAGAGACAGCCTGTGTTAGGATCCTGAAGGGCACTCTCCAGTCTGCTGCAAAGCCAGTGGACATGCCAACATGCAGTGCCATTAATTTCCAGCTAGCAGAAAGGTTCTTTAGAGTGCCAAGCATGATGCCAGAATACAAAACACTTCATTCATCAAAGCCATAAGTAAGAAATTCTGTGTTTTTGGTTTTAGAAGTAACTTTTGTACACTTATGACTTTTTCCACATTAAACATCATTTATGGTTTGGAAATTGTTCAGGCAAGAGGCATGTGGTTTCTGCTCCTGAATATCAGCAGCAGTTTTGCTAGGTTCAGTCTCTATTTTTTATTGACATTTTTTTGGCTTTTCGTTTATCTTTTGGGTGGACCTTTTTGGAGCAAACTGCCTCAAGGAGAACCCATAACCTTTCTAAATGAGGACTAAGTGAAGTAAGGTGAAGAAGATTACTTTGGTATAGGGAATTTGGGTTCAGAGCCAGACTTTTGCAAAGTACCTGGTGAAGAAATACCTTTTCTGCAATGTTCCTTCATCAGAGCAATTGCTGGAACAAATTGAGAAGTAGAAATTTTACACCTGCACTTGGAGACCAAAGTTGATAGGTTTTTCCACAAGCAATGTGAGAAGTTATGGAGTAGCTGCTGAATTTTCAGTTAATTCTGTGTGTGCTGAATGAATGGTAAAGGCTAACTCAAGATTTTGTTTTGTGATCTAGGAAATTTATAGATTACAAATTGTACAGAGATTTTAAGACCCTCCTTTTTCAGGCCTTTCTATGCATAATTGCCACATTTCAAGGGAGAGTGGATGAAATTACATAAATATGTTCTCTTTGTGCATCAAACCAGAGGTGACTGCATGGATTGGATGTGCTTTTGTTTCTGCAGCAATTTGGATTCTAGTGCTAATTCTTTCTTTAGCTGACCGGGAAGGACAGAATTTAGAAACGAATGCTGGTTTTTGCCTTTCTGTATTCAAAGCTCTGTCCAAAAGAACAATGTGTAAATGCCCTGTGGGGGTCCAGTTCTGCTCCTTGCTGAGTCCAGTTATTCCACTGAGTCACTGAGTGACAAACAAATGCTGTGGGGTGTCTGGATGCAGTGACAGGTACTACAGTGCACAAACTCCAAGAGCTGCTGCAAGCTCTAAATCAGTGCCTTTGTGATTCTGGGGTTTTATAAGAATCTAAAAACTGCCCTGCTGGGCCACAGCACTGGGCTGCTCCCACCCAGCCACAGGTTTTGTCTCTAGAAAGGGCAGCAGGAAATGCAATTTAGAGGCTTCTTTCAAACCTGGCCCCTGTCTGGGCTACACTTACACTTCTCAGGTGCTGACTCATGTCTGTCCAGAGAAGCTCCTGTTGTTCTCTTCCCAGAATCTGTGCTCTAGAGCTTTGTGTTCCAATTTCCCCTGAGGGTTAGAGACCCCTTTTCTGCCATCATGTGGGATAGCAGTCAGAGGGAGTCCTTGCTGCCCCTCCTGAGGTGTACTACCAAGAAAAAGGGCCCTGAATAGAGGTCTTACTTTATTTCCCTGCTCCTGCCTGAATGAAGAATGAATAAAGACCTCCCCTATGATATATTAGGGAAGTTTTCTTCACTCTTTGGCCCTTTGCATCATGGCCCACTGACTTCTAATGCTGGGCGCCTGTCTCTGTTCTAGTGCAGTGATCTTTGAGACTAAAGTTTGTGAAAGTTCCCTCCAGCAATAGCCCGTGTAAAGTTGCCTGGAGCATCCAGCAAATGATGCCTAGAACCTCTGGAATCTGGGATAGAAGCCTGCTTGGAGGGAAAGAATGTTGCAGCTATATTTTAAAAATTGCTTCCTCTTTAGTGTTTGCTTTATTCTTCCATTACCTGACCAAGGGTATCCATCTGTCTGTTTTGGCAAAGAACAGTGCTAAATTTCAAGGACAGGAAACAAATTTTTTAACAAATTTTTCGGTTTGTTTTCCTCGCTTGCCTAAACTTTTTGCATGTGCCTGCTTTGTATCCCAGCTGCTTCTGCAATTCTAATATGCCTCTATTTCTAAACCAGCTTCTCCTTCCTGGTGCCCTGGGCTAGGGGCTTGGAGCATTTCTCCCTGGCCTCCCACAGCAGAGCAGCCTGTAACAGCAGAGTTTCATTCCTCCCAGGTCAGGACCACGAGCCTACGCGTGGTGGTGCAAGCTCTCCTAGCTCAGTCTTCAGCTTGATTTGTGATGGTTTCCCAATAATGGGAAGAGATTATGAAATCAAAGAAAGGCACACAGATGGAGAAAGATATCTCAGGGCTGCCAGGGCAGCTGTTTGAGATCTCTGAATCAGATGGAGACAGAACTCCACCACCCTCAGCTTCCCCACCCTCAACCAGGACATCTCCCATGTGCAAAGCAAAACCAGCCCCACCCCAGCCATGCCATTTTAGCTAATGGCCTAGTTAATAAATGGCAAATTCTAAGGGTAATCCTGTCAAAGCCTTCCTGACATCCTCAATTGATAATATTAACCACAAAGTGCTCCCCTGCTCATCTGATTAATACTAGAAGAATTCTACTTGATTAGATTATTACTATGGGGAAATGTAGGAAAGATAAATATTCCACAGAAAAATGAGTCTTTAGACAAGGGGGAAGTCCAGAGTGTCCATGTTTTGTAAAGCTTTTCCCCTTGTGGGGAGGGAGAGGTTTGTGATTATCTTCTGCTCCCCAACAACACTTGCAAGGGATGCATGTCCCATGCTCCTTCATACCATGTTGATGTGAGCAGTGTAAGCCAGGCAAGTGCCTACATCTTTGAAGGGTTGCAGATTTTAAATGGAAAGGCATAATGGCAGAGACCCACATAATTGTTCCCTTGAAAAGTCTGGCAAGGCCAAATTAGTGCAGTTTTTGGACTCTTGGCACACAACTGAGAGGGGAGGGAGGAGCAGTGGTTTTTTCCTATCTTATCCCTACCATACTCCTTCCCTGGAAAAGCTGGGATAGTAGTTTGGAGGCTAGGTAAGAACTACAGTGTTTTGGGAAAGATACTGGGCTGCTGCCCCTCTTACCCTTTCCCACTCTTTCCAGAACTGTGGTTCTTAGTTATCTTCTGTTGAGATGTCAGCTAGTCACACTTCTCAAACTGCCTGCAGATCCAGGCTTCTAGAAGTTGTAGGGGGAGGGGATGTCTTTATAAATGGATATCAAGGTTGTGATACAGAAAATAGTAGAGGAGTTCCAAATCTCTCTTTTCTGATGCTGCCTTTGATAGCTTTGCACCCTTGCTTCTTCCTTACTGGGAAGTACAACAAGGTTTGGTCATGTAGATATGATCGGAACAGGAGCAAATACCTGGACACACCTGAGTGGTTGTCAGCTGTGTGTTTCCTAGGCAGCTCTCTAAAACTGGAATCTGCTTGGCTGACCAGAGCAGGGAAAAAGACATGGGGAAGAGATTAAAGACAAAAAGGTTTTTGGAGTTAGATGTGATCAGCTGATGGGTATGGATAGTTGATGGGAGGAATAAAGAGGACAGAGACAGACTCATAGTGATTTCTGTTGTAAGAGTGTTTGAACATATGAACTGGTTGCCAGAGAGGCTGTGGAGTCTCCATCCTCAGAGATAATCCAAAATCCAACTGGACTGTTCTCAACACGCTGGAGTAGAGCCTGTCATGAGCAAGGGGGGTGGACTTGATGATCTCCAGAGCTGCCTCCAATCTCAGCTATTCTGTGATCCTGTAAGCCCACTTGCAAAATACATGTTATAGGGAAGTTGGGAAAGGCTGACTTGGGAGGTGAAACTAGATTTGGAAGTTCTCACAGGTCCCTGGAAATATCATAGTTGAAAGCAGCTTTCCTTATTTTGTTTTGTGGTTTGTTGTTGTTGTTGTTGTTTTGTTTTTTTTTTCCAGGCCATGTGAAGCATAGCCTGCAGACTAATTGATAATCTCAACTAGCCAAAGGGGTGAACCGCAGTACTGCAGCAAAGTCTCTGGAGAGAAGAAATTTTTAAGCTGCCTCAGTTATTTCAGACAATTTTACATGTAGCTACACTTCAGCCCCTGCCCCGAAGTATGGGGCTGTGCCATTCTCTCTCACACAGCAAACTTGGCATTTGCCTGAAGGTATGAGAAGAGCATCTGGGAGGTTTAGAAGGGAACAACTGAGAGAGCCCAAGGCTCTTAAACAAGAAGAATGAGGGAGAAATGTGATAACATCATGGAGTAGTAAAGGGCTGGAGAGACAATACAGATAATACAAGGAGAATGGCTATAATTTGTTCTCCATGTCCAGAGCACATAGGACAAAATTTCAAGGTTTTTATTTACAGCAACTCTTTCAGAAAAAAAACCCTTCACAATAGTAAATCTAATGAAGCCCAAGAATAAAGTGCAAAGATGGCTACGGGGTCTATGAAGGAAATATTTAAAACACAGTATAAAAATTTCAGTCAAGGATAGCAGACTGAGCTGACCTGCCTTGGGGCAGGATAGACCAGAAAGTCTCTTTCTGTCCTCAGCTTCTGTGACTCCCTAAACAGTGGAGTTCACATGCAGCAGAGAGTTTGCTTGCAGGAAGAGGTTCCTCTTAATGTCCTCCACTCTAGTTTCTAACTATAAAAAAAAGCAAGAGAAATTAATTTTACCTTATGGTTTTCTTACCCTTGGACTGTCTCAGAAGGTAAGATGCACCATCTTTGGTGGCCTTTCACATCTGATGATGTCATCAAGTTCAGAGTCCTGGGTCCAGCCCTGCCCTTTGCAGGGAAGCTCAATACCAGAATTGGCCTTTTGTTGTTATTCTATTCGTGGTTGTTCTTCTCCCTTGTCAATAGCCTGTCTGGAAGACCAGTGCCCTGCAATCATATAACTTGCTGCCAACATCAACATGTGTAAAAATGTCATTGCACTCTACAATGGCCCTTAACATGGAGCAATTCCTTAGGAGAGGGAGTGTGGTGGAAAGGCAAGCAACCTCCCTGGAGTGAGAGACAACCATTGCTTGCTAATTGATCTTGTGGAAGGAGGGGAAATAAACTGATAAAAATAATAAAAGGTCATTATGCAGAATAATTTGGGCATCAGTTCCTGTACAAGAAACCTTTGTAATCTAGCAAAAGACTTTAAATCCTGATCTGACACATCCATAGGAAGTTCCCCACCAAGTATGTCTTATTCCCTTCCTACTTGCACCCTCCCACACTCTGTCCCAGACCGCAGATAACATTTTTAGGCGTGCTCTGAGAAAGCAAGAGGGAATAGATCCCACTGGTAAAGATGGCAGTTGGGGAGTTGAAGTTTCTTGCTTTAAAACATCTTCTCCAGAACTTCTCTGCCTTCAAAATCAGCTTTGGGAATTCACTAGCAGCTGAGCAGGGATTTTTAGGCTTTCGCTGAGTTCTGAGCTGTGAAACCAAAATCCCTGAGGAAAAGAAGTTTCCAAGTCTCCCGCAGCCTCTCATAGCACCTTTTCAGCCCATTCCTCATTTGCTCCCTCAGAGAAGGCACTGGCCTCAGCAGTTCTGCTTTTCTCTCTGAAGCCTGTGCTTTAGAGGTGCCTTCTCAAGAGTGGGTGAGCCTCACAGTGCCCTGGAGAGCCAAACCCTGTAACGTGCTGAGAGAGCAGACTCTCTGCTCCTGGCATTTCTTTATATTTCAGCCCACAGCCATTCCCTTTCTGAGAAACCTAACCACTCTGTGTCCTTTGTTCCCTCCCTCTCAGCTCCCTGGACACATCTACTGCCATGAGATGTCTCAGCCAAGGATTTAAAGCCAAGATATGAAGGAAATGCTTTAACCAGATGTGTGCCCGTGCCTGTGACGCTGAACTTTCAGATGTTGGTATTTAAAAAGATTGCCATCTCCCCTGCCTCCCAGCAGCAAGGTGAGTAATGGGTGGGACAGCAGCATATCCAGAAAAACACCTCTTTTTCAAATGGAAGCAGAGGAGGTTATAATTTGACTGCAAAAATTTGCTCCAGGCTGAAAACTTGGCAAACAAAAGCTTAGCTTAGGAGTGATTTAAAAGGAAACAACAAAAAAAAGCATAAAATAAATCAGGGCAGTCATTTTGGGTGGAGATGAGGGTCCAGAGCTTAAAAATCATTCTTTAGTGGGGGAGGAGAAGGAACAGCTCAAGACAGAGTTGCATTTGGCTCTCAGCCCTACTATAACTAAGCCTTTCAAAGCCAGGAGAATAAACTTAATACAAGTCCAGTTCCTAACCCTTTTGTCAGAGGAAAGCAAGGCCCCCTGTACTCTTTAAGGCAGAGTGGATGCAGATATGATGGCATTACCTGAATTCTTCCTATTGCCACTTTCTAAATATGGATTTCCCTGTCCCTTTAACTGTGAAAGCACATGAAGTCATTAAGAGTCAGTTTGCCCAAGAGGCAAAGAGGGGCAACCGTTGCTTTCAGCATTGTGACTCTCCTCAGGCCCTCTCACTCTGTGCCATACCACGCCTGCTGCTCAGTATCTGTGCCCTCCTTTTGCCTTCAGCATTGCACAAAGCCACTCCATAACAAACTGCAGACCTGAACAAGAGGATGACTGCTCCTTGTAGCTCTTACATGGGGCTTGTTCACAGTCCCAGGCTGACAAAGCTAAGGAAGAGGAAGAGGTGGCTGGCTGCATATAGCAGCAGAGGGCAGGATGTCTCTAGGGGGAAGGCTTTTTCAGAGCATTATCTAATGTGCACAGCAAACATGGTTGGCAGCACACTGGGCACAGGCTGCCTGGAGAGACAAAGACAAGGCCCAGCCAGTTCCCCTGCTTTTTGTCATCTCCAGACCCCTGGGCCCCTCCAGCCCATGCATAATTGCATTGCAGACTCCCTTTGTAGTGCTGTGACTGGGAGATTTTCCTGGTGGCCTGGAGCCTCCACACATCATGTTAGGAAGAAAAGTGTAATGGTGGCATTTTAGACAAACTCTTCAACCTACAGAAAAGGACTTCACAGTGGAGTGGGTTAAACACTGGAACAGATAGGCCAGCAAGTGTATGAAAGCTCCATCTTCGCAGATTTCCAGAACTCAATTGGATAAGGACTAGAGCTACCTGACATAGCTTTGCTAACTCTCCTTATTGCTATGCACACTTCTAAAACAGCCATCCCCTCAGCTGCTGCCTGATAGAGTGCTTTGGCTGTAGCAGGTACCAAAGAACAATAGGCTAAATGAATGATCAAAGGCTCCTTCCCACTGCATGGTTTCACTCCTGTGTTTGATTCCATCAGCTTAAAGTGACACAGGTAGTCATGGTTTAGATGGGATGCTACTTAATTTTCCTCAGAAAAAGTCTTCTTTGAAGGACAGAACAACTTAAACCTCTCTGGTTTTGTAACAGGCTTCATAGTTTGCTCACAAATATTTTTGTATGTGTTCACAGATCCTCCCTTCATGCACCTCGAGGCTGTCTGAAGAACTTAGTGCTCTCCAGAGCTGACAGTGCCTCGCTTTGCTTCATATGAAACAAATGCACTTTAATTCTGTTCTTTCTCCAGGTTTAATGAGGCAGGGAGAACCAGCCATTCCAGAAACTTTTAGAAATAAGTCTGTTTGTTCAGAAGGCTTGGAGAAATTTTGTGCTTTGCTTTGTACTTCTTGCAGTATTAAGACATCTCTTACCTTTACTGCTATAGTGCATGATTTGAGATCAGGTTGTCAAAGCATCAGCTTTCTGAATATCTCAGTAGAGTCAAGTCACTGAGATGCCAAGGAAGGCTGCTCAAGATACCGATGTTTTCATGTATTGTCATTTCTAGGGAATACTGAAGCCACAGAGCATGGAATCCAGCCCTTCTTCTAGCTACCCAAGGGCAGTAAAAACATCTACAGACTGATCTACAGCTGCACTGGAGCACTGGAACTTCCAGTTGTATATGTTTTCAGGGCACAAGCCACCTCAGGAAAGCTGCTTTTCAAAAGGTATGGCATCTCTTGTTTAGACTAGAAAAACTGAAAAGGGAAAAAAAGAAAAACATTTAGCTTTGGCATAAAAACAAAGCAAGTCTTTCTTTTCCCTAAGCTTCTTTAATTGTGCTTCATGCAAAAGAAAATGACACTGTAAAAATTAATGTGGATGAAGGTAAAGACAAGGTACTGGCATTGGAGATAAGGTTAAATCAGAGCCCAGGAGAGAGAATATGGCAGTGGAAGAAGTTTAACAAGTTCATTTTATGTGCCACTGTGTCATGCTTCCCTTTGTTGCTCAAGAATGTTGCTTCACTGGTTCCTAGGGGTGTGAAAGGGCCATGCTGCTGGGATGATGTGACCCACAGACTGCACGAGCTACTATCAGGCTACCTTTTTATCTGGAAATTGTTGTTTTACTTGTATTGCTGTTTTGCTGTGGACCAGGAACCAGTCTGGGCTTTGTAGTCAGAGGTCTGTAGTAGCTCATGGAACAGTACTGTGCAGGGCAACAGTGCAGTGAGAGCAGGTGGGCACTGCAGCTGAGTCAGGGGAAGTCAGTATGTCTCTGTAGAAAGCATTCACAGTGGTCAGGAGGTTTGAAAGGTACCCATCTTGTAAAGAACTCAGAAGTGTAAGCTAAATGCTCTTTAAAATAATGGAGATCCCTCTGACCTTTGCTTTCAAAGGGAGGAGGCAGGACACGACACTCACAGGCTGTATTGTGTGTACACATATACAGCAAAGGACAGGAGGAATCTCACACCCCTTGTCAGGAGGGGGAGAGTGCCCTGTGAGTTTGTGACAAGCCCTGGCAGATACACACCTCCCCACTGTGAGCAAGGCTGTGCAGCCAGGCTGGGGCAGAGCTTACAGCCAGGGCTGGCATCTCTCCCTCCCGCCAACGTTTGTACACATCCTAAACTGCTTCTGCACGGTCTGGTGTGAGTCCTGAGACTGGAAGAGCCAGTTGGTAGGTCTGCAATGCATTGCTAGAGATCCTTAAGCCTGCTTGCTTTCCTTCCTCTCCTCCAGTTCCCACTGCACTCCCAGTCCTGGCACAAAGATTCCCATTGAAAAGCAAAGAAGCTATAGTGAAAGATTCCCGAGTTGCTGCCCATGTCAGCTGCTGCTGCTCCTGCAGGATGTGGCTTGTGTGATGGCAGCAAGGATTTAATTCCATGATTTTTGAACCCTTCCTCTTACGGCACTAAGACCTTTGTGTGGACACTCTTAAACCAGTTAGAGTGGCCAGGAACTGATCAATGTAAATTTATAAAATAAATGGAGGTGCAACTCTGTTTCCCTTCTCTTTTTCTGTGTTTCTTCTACCTAGAGGCACAGACAGGCAGTTTGATGATAGTACCCAGCTGGTTGTTTGTTCAACCCTACACAGAAAAAAAAATTAAAAATAAAAAGTGATCAGCCTCCTCCATCATTTGTTCTGCCTTTGGTGATCACAAAGCCTGTTCTGAAGCACCTCTGTGTGAGCTCCAAGTAAGTCCATTGTAACTTCCCCTTCTACCTCTTCCAGCATAAAAGGCACTTTATAGGCTCTACTTTGCTCTACAGGACCACACTTCACATGTGAAGGACTCAGAAAAGGCAAGGTAGGACTCCTGTAACAGCTGTAACTCAGATGTTTTTGCACACATATTATTTTTAGTTAATATAGATGGTGTTAACATTAATGCCTTAACCCTTGAGGAAGCTAGCTAATTTCCAGGTCGATATGGCCAGAGAGCTGGCTAATTTCCAGTGTTTTGGGGAGAGAGCCAAGAAGTGCAATGCCAGGGTGTTTCTGGCTGCTGGTGTTCCTGAGTGGACCACATCCGGGTCTGCACTTCATCCTGGGTTTCCAGCCAGTCTGCCACCCCACCACCCTCCGTGTGTGCCGTGGGCTAAAGTGTCTTTAACAGCAGGGCTACCATCACCAAGCTGTAGCTGCATGTTGTGAGTGTCACCCAAAATGCCTAAAAGGAGACAAACTGGCAGGTTATTAACCAAGCTGTACAAGGCTGGCAGCTTACAAACAACAGCCACCGTGGTTGAAGAGTTTAGTGTAAATGTAGCAAAACAGTGACACCATCACCCATACACCCGGTGTTGTTACTGAAATATGGGTCTAACCAGGAAAAGGCTGTGGCAAGCAGGCAAGAGAGGAAAAGGGAGGGGGGATTTCAAACACCCCACACAGTGCAGAGAAAGAAAACCTTGCGTTTGTGCTTACGTCAGTAGCCTGTCTGTGTGCTGACCCCAGGCTCACCTGAGCCTTGGCAAAGCTCCCCTTTGTTCTGTGTTGGCGTTCAGAATCCAGAGTTATCCACCACTTTGTGACCCATTCCACCCAGACAGCCTGCCCATGATTGCTTCATAAAGCAAGACCAGGAATCAAAAACAGGGCATGTTTCCTGAGCAGAGATGGAAAACAGCTGTGCTGGAAAAAAGGAGGGGTTTTCTGGCTGAGCAGTGGAAAATACAGATCAAGGCCTGGTTGTGCAATCTTCTCTGGCTGGCCTTTGGCTGCTATTGTGGCAAGGGGACCAGCTGGACTTGGCAGGAGGCTGCTGCCCAGTGATGGGGGTAGCGAGAGCCTCTGGTGACAAGGCTAGGAACCCAGGACTTAGTTCTGCACGTTTTACAGATGCTTGGGAGGCTGAGAACTGACATCTGGTGATGCTGCCCTTGCCACTGTCCTGCAGTCAGATCTGTCTTGCCAGTCCCAGATGGTGTTTGAATGGCCAGGCCTGTTACTGCAAAGGCACAGAGCTCTGTAGGGCTACAGAGAAGCAGGTGTGAAGCTCAGTTCTGCCTAGTGCTCATAAAGTGCTCCCTGTGCAGCCAGAGCCAGGGGATGTGGTTATGTTGTCTGGCCAGGTTCCTGCGTCTGAATCCCCAGTGCCTGACTGGGGATTGTGAAGGGAGACTGACCAAAAGATCCTAGAGCTGGAATCTGCTGTGCCATTGCTGTCCTCTGAAATCAAGGGAAAGCTATGGTGTGGTTTTACTGGCCTAAAAGGCTGCTTGCTTCAAGCATGGCTTCTGGAAGAGTTCTTGATTTTTATCAAATTCAAAATCTCTAATGAAAAGTAAAGGAACCAGCTGAATCTCGATCCAGAGACAAGGGGTGCAGGATTCTGTCTGGTTTTTTAAAATCTAAGTATTGTGTACAAGAAGGAAAGAATGGACAAGAACAGAGAGGGAGAATTAGGCCTTTGCTTCAGAGCCAAATTATCAAAAAAATTACCCAATTCTGCTGAGAGAGCCCTGCAACATCTCCTCTCCTCGCTAAAAAGGGGCAAAATGGTGAGAAGGCAGAAGCAAAGGAAGAAGGCAGGACCATGAATCACCTCCTAGGCTGATACATGCCAGCTACATTGGCCTCTCTTCTTAGCACCTGGAACAGCAGAAGACAGTATGATGGATGTTCTTTACTCTGCAGTGTTGGAGCTGTGGATGCACTGTAACTGCAGGAGATCGTGCTTTCTTACAACTGGCTCAGCTACTGAGCTGAAACATATGGATCCAAACCTTGCTCTGCAGCAGCTTCCAACAGTGTTCATCACTAAGACAGCACAACTGCAGGGCAGAAAAGCAAACCCAAAACTGACCACTGCTACAGAGCCAGGAAGGGAAGGAAGGAAGATGTGATATGTGACCTGTAGCAGGGAAGAAACTGCAGAATTCAGGCAAGAGCAGGGCCCAGAGAGATGCAGAGGGAAGCAATTTTGGTCCAAATAGCAAACTGGAGTATTTATGGTTCTGAGTTGGGAGCTGAACACAATAAACACACCCCATGGAAGGGGTGGGAGACTTAAGCTCTGCTGAGAGCAGCCAAGCTCTCTTTTGGGAGATGCAGTTCGATTCTTGAAGTGCAGCTTATGGGGGGCTGCAGGAGCTCCCTCCTGCATTGTTCTTTGCCTCCCTCAAAAGAACAATGTATTTTTCTATGGCAAGTGCACCTGCTTTAGCTATTACTGGTTTAAGCCAGGTCACACTAAACTTGGTACACAGCAGGCTTTACACAAGTGCACACAAAATCAATTTGCTGAAACCTGGACAACTTTGTAAGACATCCAGACAAACAAAACTCCGATAGATACACAAAATTAACTGCTTAAGCAGTCTTAGGCCTTTTAAAAATGTAGCATTACTTGCAGATGAAATCTCTAGTGTTTCAGTTTATCTTCAATACAAAACAGGATGAAGGCCTATTTTAGAAATAATTTGCAAAGTGAGATGCTAGTCTTTCGGCCTTCACTGACCTGAAATTATTCCTTATTAAAAAATTGTCCTTGCTTTTTAACTTCTTAATGTGGTATCAGACATGATGATTCTTATGAAACAAACAAACATTCTCCATCTGTATCTACTCAGCAGAGTCCAAATGGGACCTCAACAGCGGCTGAAACAAAATTTCATTAAAAAAAAAAATCTGTTCCCATGGAAAAGGTCCAATTTTGATGAAATATTTCCTGCAAGAAAGCAAAACCCAAACCTATCGTTCAAAGGTTTGACCCGATGTCTGCTCTTCAAGAGGGAGAAGGGTAGTGGAGAGGAAGCAGGCGAGTGTGGGTTTGGGAGAAAAGAAATCCTACCAATAAATGGGAATAATGAAAGCAGAGGGAAGAAAGTACAAATTCCCAGGCATTCCAGACATATCTGGTATCCTTTACATCCTGCACTCTGCATTTCAGTTGTACATATTTCTGTGTTCCACTGCAGAGGCAGCTGCATTTCAGTTGGGAGTTACTGTATGAAGAGTTTTGTGTAGTTGTTACAGGATCTTACGAGATGAAAGGGAGCTGACCACGGCAAAGAAAGTAAAATAGAACATGCAATCTTTTAACTATGCTAGAAACCACTTACGCCACAGAGAAATGTGTGCCAGGAAGCAAAAACTTCCAGAAGAAATTAGAAATAAAAGGGAAAAACCAGGAAAAGTCACTGGTAGCTGGGAAAAGAATGCAGGCTCATTACCACATCCGAGATGCTGAAAAACAGCCTCTGGTTTTCTGTAGCTCTTCATCTGTTTTTCTGTTCATTTTTGTCCTTCTCTTTAACCTTGCTGGGTAAAACACATCTCCAAGGACAAATAAAAATGATTTTCTTGCCAGTGCTGCTGACTTTGCAACCTGTCAGAAAACTGACTAAACTTGAAGCTCCTTCAGTCACTTTAAAATATAGTCAGCATTGTGTTTAAAGAAAAAAAAATTGAACTATATGAATTGAACACCAGGGTTACTCTGCTGCATATTACAGCATTCAATCAGGCTCTGGGAGAAACAGCACAACTGAGGCGATGAGTAGTGTTACAAAGGAAGTGCTGCAAAATATTAGACTTGGCTCGTGAAGTGTAGTGAAGATGCTTTATTTGTTTCAATTAAACAGGTATTTTATTAAGGAATTCTTAGATCCAAAAAATTGGCCTGGGAACCAGAAAAAATACCCTTTAAAAACCAGGCTCAGGAAATGTGAATTAATTTTGCTAGGGTCACATTTAACCTGCCCAAGGAAAAAGGACTGAATTGTAACGCTGGAGGGGCTGTAATCTGCAGTGCATCAATTACATTCATCTTCCCTGGAAGCATTTACCCCTCTTATCCACACCATAGGTGGGTGGAGAACTGTAATTTCTTTTAGGAAACTATTCTGCCTCAGCTTCCTCGCTGCTCTCCATAGTTACACTTAGAGCCCAAATAGTCTGGAGGGATTTATGGATTGGCAGGTCCACCTACCATCTCCTGTCTCTGGCAAACACCTCTTTCAGACTGTGGTTAGGACAAAAGAGGTAACGTTTCAAAATCAGACTCATCTTGCTCAGGGTCACAACAAAAAAAGTGAAATTACAATTGGTCCATTATCCATTGCCTGCACCGTTTGTGTGCCCGCCTGGCCCACCCAATTCATCCTTCTTAAATTCTAACAAGTGTCAGAGTTTGGCTTATGACCCAAGTGCAAAGGTGCATAAAATGTGAGGTTGAGTGCTTTTTTTAGGCTGTGTATGTGGGGAGGGGGTCTCTTTGTGAAGTAGCTGGTTCAGATCCCTGGGTAAGAATAAATGAAGAGAAAACATGGAGAGAGTCAGCTACAGAAACAAGGTGAACTCTAGAGCAAGAGATGTAATTTTTCAATCAAGCTTTTAATGAAAAGATCATAAAATAACAGTTTCTCATCACTGTACATTAAGACTGCAAATTTCTGAATGCTGAGATCATATTATAATTTCTGTATCTTTTTATATGACACTTGAGTTGAAGCCACAACTATTGTGGCTCTGACCTGAATTCAAGCTCTTGAAGGAAATGAACAGAACATTGCAGCAGGAATGTCGGCCTTTCCCTTGACCTCCCCTCCTTTCCCCCTCCCCAGGAAACATCCAGGGCTTCCAGACTGACTGATACTTAAGGCTTAAAATGAAAAGAAAAAAAAAACCCAAACAAACAAAAACCAAAAAACCAAAAAGGGGTGATGCAACATCCCTTTTTCAGTTGCATCTAAAATATTAAAATAAAATGGGGAAAATATCCAGCCAGCCAGAACAAGATCCTCTCCTCACAGAAAAGTTATCCCCAGCCAGTCAAAAGTCCCGTGGAAGGTCAGAGGAACAGCTGTGCTGGGAGTGCTTCGATTGGTAACTTGTGACAGAGGAAGTTTAAACCAGTCCCAGTCCTCAGGGAAAGCAGCCCTATGAAGAGGGTCCCTAACTGCCAGCAAATGCCACATCAAGTGTGGTGCTTCAGACCTGCCCCAGCATGTGCCACAGGGGCTGCTCTCTTCCAAAACCACTGATCCCTGGGTTCAACACTGGCCTTCAACATGCTTAGGAAAATTAGGGAAGGAAGGAAAGAAGATGGTGGCAGTAGGAGACAATGGAACAAAAAGGCATTTCTATCTCTAAATTTATGTTTCAGGATCTTTGAGTTGTTAGTTAAAACAAGGAAAGCAGAATAAACAGCAGTTTTGATGTGGCAGAAAGATGAACCAGGGCTGAAACAAAAGAGTCTTCCTGACTTGGAGGACCAGCTAGGAACCTTACAGCATAGCTGGAACTGCCTCACAAGAGTTCACAAATCTTTTTCCTTTTGCAAGGAAAGCAGCAAATTCAGTGAGTGTAACAGGAAATAATCAAAGGTGAAATTTCTTACCCTATTCTGAAAAAATGCAAAATACAAGGAGTGGAAAGAGGCTGAGAAACAGCATTTCCTTTTGCCTGCTTGTCTCCTGCACTAAAATTAGGACCATAAAGTAGTATGGGACTTAAAACACTGCAAAAGGCTACCTTCAGCTATTGAAAGCAACCTCTAAATTTTCTTTTTCAAGAATATGGCCAGTTCTAGAGTGCAAGAATAAACTTATACAAAGAAAAGATTTTACAGTAAATTGAGAGACTTCACTGATGTTGAGCAAATAATTATTTAAACAAAAACTATGAAAAAAAAAGGCAAAAGTCTCTTTAATTATTCCAGAATTATAACTCTGGGTTCATTTAGATTTCAAATTCTTGCTTAAACAAATGTTTATCCAAACATGCCATCTCAATGATGAGCGTTTCTGCTGTCTGGGGACAGCTCGATGTTTGCTACCTAGAGCCTCTTAAACCCACTTAAAACGTAGGGAGGTTTTGTCTCTTTGTTTTTTTTATTTGCTTTTCCCTTAACTCCAGCACTGCTGATTGGAAAGGTTTCAGAATTTGGCAAATATCCAGCAATCAGCAAACATCCTTTCTTCATGCTAATTCGTAAGGCTGTAGTAGGTGCTGACTCCACCAATACTGGAACAAGAGGTTTTGTAAAGCACAGCTTTTCCCAGGGGGCTCGAGCCCTCTGTGCTGTGGCAAACCTGATGCTCCAGTACGGTTTGCAAGGCCCACCATGAGATGGCACAGAGGCTGTGGGGTTTGGCACGGAGCTTCCTCTGCCCATCCTAGGCCTCCACTCCCCACTTTGGAGATCCTTATTGCTATCACAGTAAACAGTAAGTGAGGGATGAGGGGGACTTTAAAAAGAAGCTACATCCTGTCCTTCAGGCAGGACAACAGACTCATCACAGTCACAAGCTGCAATCGGAAGCACACAACTATTCCTCAAGTGACTTTTACCTTCTCTGGATTTTGCCAGCAGTCACCTCAGATTTAATTTTGTTTCACTAAGTGCACTGGATGTTTCTCTGGTCAAGACCCATATTCCTGCTTTTCAGAACTGAAGCAACATGGTAAAATACTGCTAACCCAGACTTTGAACCTGCACTGCTTGAAAGCAATGCTTTCCACACACAAGAGAGAGAGGAAAACAAAAACCAAAACAGGAATCTTAAAAGAGCGACACTGTAAATTGAAACATTTAAATACAGCAAAACATAAATTCCTCTTCTATGCAAAGCTACAAAAGTCCAGTCTTTGTATTGTCTTCACAGGTTATGGTTTATGGCTATGCTGAGTCTCTGAGATTCCTTTTTTCTTTTTTTTTTTCTTTTTTTTTTTTAATATATTTTTTTCATTTTTTTGAAATCCTGTAGAGAAGACCCTGCGGACACATCTTTGTGTTTGCAACTTTCTGAATTACATTGCAAAACTGTGCATACAGAATCTGAGAAATAAATACATTCATTACTGCACATACATATTGATACAAAAACAACACTGTCAAATAGTGTTTGCACCATCTTTGTTAGATATTAAGACCAGGCAAAATTAATATTTCATTTTCCATCAGCCCCCCCTCAAATGTTTGAGGTGGCTTTGGTGTAGAAGGTAAAAAGCTACAAAGGGTCAAGACTAATGATGGGGAGCTTTCTTAAACCTTTTTATTTTTGGCTTTAGCGGTATTTCAGCAAACCATCCTCATTGGTCATCTTCAAACTGTTGTACCATGCAGATCGGCTTAGGTTTCCACCTAGGCAGCCTTAGGAGTTTTGGTTGGGCTCTTTGTGCAGGACTGTGAGGTGTGGAGTGAATCAATCCCGCGGTCCCACGAGGGGCTCAGGGGCCCGGAGAGTGCAGCTGGCACAGGACAGGCCGCTCGGTGCCCCCGGGCAGGGCTGGGCTCTGCCTCGGCAGCGGCCGCAAAGCCTCACAGAAGCTGCGTGTCAATAGCTCTTTGGTGTCTTCTGTGATCTTTGTGGCTCCTGCTAGCACCCTCAAGTGCACTGAGCTGGGCCTTTGGGGTTGGTTTCTTTTTGTTTGGTTGGTTGGTTTTTGGCCAGGAATTTGTTTTTGGAAGTTTTGCAGTAAAGGACTGGAAAACAGCCCAGCTCCCCATGGCTAAAAGTTAAGGAGAGGTGCTGGGTACAGCAGCTCCCAACATCTAACATCCTTTTTTATCTCTAGAGCTTCTTGCATCTCCCTTTGCCCTCTTGGTTCGCTCAGACTCCTCTGAGGAAGAGGTAGGCTGGAATGCCTCTACAATAGTGCCTGGGTCTCATTCCCAGCAACATCTCTCATGGATTGAAGAAAAAAAAAATTCTACATGCCATATCTCTAATTGCCCACCCTCTCCCCGGCCTCCCCGAGCAGTGCTGGAATGCAGGCTGGGACACAGATCCCCCCTCCCAAGCTGAGGAACACTGCATAGCCTTCAGAGACAAACCAATGGAAAAAGCAAAGATTAATTTTGACTGGCCCCTAGATCTGTTGAGGTCTGAAACTGTAAAAGTTTATGTAAACAATGAGATAAATATATTAGTACTTTTCTGAGCCAAGTGAGGTTTCATACTCATTCAAATGTGCTTTGGTTTAAAAAATAGTTTTGTGAATTTGGGTATGAGCTTCTTTATTCTTTTATACAACTTTTGCTATTTTATCTTTTTTTTTCCTGTTATTCCGAAAACATTCTGGAACTAAGTGACTAAAGCATATACTTAAGCTGCCTGGCCTCTTTTTTTTTTTCTTTTTTGTGGTTTTCTTTTTTTTTTTTTTTTTTTCGTTTCCTTTTAAATTGTTTTATTCCTCTTGAGGCTCTTTGTGTATTTAAAAAAAAAATTCAAAATAAAATAAAAAAAAAAACAAAAATGCAACTCCCTCCCCCCCACCCTAAAACTCTTAAAATCTTAAATATGAAACTAGTGTTTTGCTTTCTCATTAAAATACAGAAAAATGTTGATACAATACTATGTCATACAAATGCAGTTGAGTGTTTAGGCCCCAAGCAGGCCTGAAACAGTCCCTGAAGTTTTGAGTATTATTAGTTATTCATTATTACTGTCACAATTTGGAAAATGTTGTTTATATTCAGTCTATGGAACACAACTTTACACAGCTATTTGAAAAAAGAACATAATTTCCTTTTGTACAATACTCTTGCTGTACACAGACTTTATGTCGTACTGTTTAAGTGCTGGGGAGGGGATTAAAAAAAAAAAAAAAAAAAAAAAAGCTCCAAAAAAGTTTTAAAAAACAGCATTGGGTCCTGAAAGTTCAACATAATTCTCAAGGCTTAAGAAACAAATGGAGAGGGGGCCTGGGGCAGGGGGAGAAGCTACATCACCCACACAATGTGAAAATGGAATGAAGAGAGGGGAGCAGGGCTCTGCCTGCTGAGGAGCTCCGTGCGGGGCCCTGGGCCGCTCCCGGGCTCGGCTCCCTCGGTGCCAGCGACAGCCGCGGGGCCAGGGTGGCTTCTGGCGGCTCCAGCCGTCCCCAGCGCCAGCACGGGCACAGGGCACAGCCGCATCCCAACCCCAGCCCGGCCGGAGCCTTCGCTAAGGGAGCTAAACCCGGCTTTGGAAGTGGGCCTTCGGCCGGGCGGCTCCGCCTTGGGTGGCTGGAGGGGAGGTAAAGGCGGGGTGAAGGTGCCGAGGAACTCATCTTGCACAGCTGTCCCCGGGCTCTGCTCAGATTCGCTCTGAAAACAAGGTAGATGGCACGGCCTTCCCTGTCCTCCCCAAAGATTATTTTTGGGGATATTCTCAGGGGGAATCAAGGGGAAAAAAATCACTATATATTCAAAAATGTGGAAGTGCTGAAGACGCTAAAAGCCTACTTAAGCCCCGAAAAAAAAAACACACCCAAAAACCAATGCGTCTCAGCACAATTAGACAAAACCAAAAGTCCATGCACCCCTCCCGCGCTCCAGCGCTGGCAGGCGTCCGGGAGCAAGCGGACAATGGCACTGGGAGAAGCACACGGGAGCGGCTGGAGAGGGGCGAGTGTTCCCTGTAACGTGACACCAGGCCAAGGCTCAGCGCCTTTGGGTTGCCTATTGCTTGGAGCCTGGATTCCAGTTTCCTCAGTTCATTCAATTGACCCAAAAACTTCTCATGGACTAGTCTACCTTAAAACAAAACAAAACAAAACAAAACAAAAAAGGCAAAAAAACCCCAATAGAAAATGAAGCTTATATTTCTTTGTTTTAGTCAAACATGCTCACTTTTTTCTTTTTTTTTTTTTTTCTTTTTTGGTCAAAACTTTAAAAATTGTTTGTTTTGTTTTTTTTTTTAAAAAAAAGACAAAACGTGAGGTTTGGTAAAACTTACGCATAGAGACTATACTGGTTTGAGTGAAAAAAACCCAAAAAAACAACAAAACCAAAACACCAAAAACCAACAAATGAAAAACTGCAAGTGTAAACCTTAGTCATTTCAGAAGGGATGAGTCTACTGGCTGTGAATTTTTACCACCACAGTCACGGGAGGCTTGAAATAAGCCATAGCTTTCCACAAGGTCACGCCAAGAAAGTCAAGGGGGCCAAGAATCGGTGGGCAAAGTTCTCTGTCTTCTCTCCTAAACCAATAGCAGCTGTTGGCTGTGATGTCTTAGGCAGATGTTGCAAGAACATTTTGTTTCTTTTTCTTTTCATTTTTTTTTTTTTTATTATTTTTTTTTGTGTGCGTGTGTTAAATTGTCTAAAAGGGAGGATATGAAACACTTTGGTTTGCTTTCTCCTCCTCTCCCCCACCTTATTGCACTCTGGATTCTAGTAAATTATAGGCTGCTATGCCCTCACCCTCTGTCCTGCCAGGTGTTTACAGACTGACCCAGATGTGCTGGGGGAGTGGAAGATGAGGGGGACATTTTCCCCTCCCCATAGTATCCAGACTCAATAAACAAAGCTGGAAAGGGCCCAAAAAGCTCAGAGAATTTTTCTGCTTTTATCTAAAAGTGACTACAGACAGCCAAGAGACTGCGAATTGAGCCAGTCCAAGCAGCCAGCACAGCCTCTAGCTCAGTGTATTTTTTGCTTTGTCTTTGGCCAAGCTTTGCTTTAACATTTCTCTAGTTGACTTTTGATGGAAGGACGGGGTGGTAAAAATCCCTTAACTTTAATTTAGCTTCTACTTTTATACATTTAATTACTTACAATAAAAGAAAAAAAATGCCTAATCTTTCACTAACCATCTTATTGTTCTCATGAATTCAAGAGGTAGCAAAGGTAACAAGTCTGTCCACACAGACTTGCTCTTTAGTGAGGGAGGAAAGCTAAAAACATACACACACACAAAAAATAAAATAAAAAAATAATAAAAAAGTACCTATGGAACTTGTAGCAAGTCCAGCCTACATCAAACCCCCTCCCCACCCACCCACCCTAGAATTAACCTCAGACCTTCCAGTTCAAACATTCACATAAACGTTACAATGTTTTTTTCCTTTAATAAAACAAGTACCTCTAAGCAAAGAATATTCATACGAAACTACTAGAAAAGTAAAGACGACCCCCTGCTCACTGAAAGAAATTCCCAGGGCATCCAGTCCCTGTTCAGTCATGGGTAAGGCAAAAGAGGTTTGCGTGTTTTATGGGAGAAGACGGCACGTGGCAACGTGTGCCAAGGACAAAGATCAAAACCAAAATGGGGAGGGATGGTAAGGGAGGCTTCCCCATTTCTTTAAGTGAAGTACTGGGGCTGGTGCAGCCCTGGGAGCTGCTCCTCCACCATCACCAGCCCAGGGGACTGTGGTGGGCTCCTCAACTGCTGTGGCTTTCCCACAGTCTCTGGAGGGGCTGCCAACCCTGTGAGATGGTCCACAGACACAGCTTCTGCACTTGAGAATGCTGTTATTTCACAGCTACTTAGGCCACTGAAAAGGTGTACTTTGTTTTCTTTTTAATGGCAAGAAATACCCCTATTGAGTTTGGTTTTAAGAGAGGAGGTGAGTACAGTGACAGGAACACAGAATGAGGCAGAGAGGGGGGAGCCAGCAGAGACTGAAAGTTCCCCAAGGTCCCCCTACCTGCTTCAGATGAGCAATATGGCAATGAAGTCGATGTGTGCAAAAGGAAGAGGCATTTCTTGCCAGGTCATCAAAATTTGAAGGGAGACTAGGACTAAATGCATCAGCTTGGCTGTGGACCTTTCTTTTTTAAAAAAAAGGGGAAAAAAAAGGAACTTTGTTTTTAAATGTTAAAGCTACATTTGTTTAGGCCTCTCATGACTGAACAGAGTATGGGGAGTTGCCCCCATTTTTTTTTTTTTTTCTTTTTTCTTTTTTTTAAGCAGCAAGTCTACAGAAAGGTAAATCACTGCGGATGGGCTTGAAGCTCATTCTGGAGTCTTTGGCTTATGTGGGAGAGGTATGCATTCGCAGGTGGCTGATCAGATTGCGCTGCTGGGTGAATTTCCCACCACACAGTTGACATTCGTAAGGTTTTTCTCCTGAGTGGACACGCATATGCTCTGTTAGTCGGTACTGCCGGGTAAAGCGCATCCCACATTCCTCACAAGCAAAGGGCTTGAGCCCCAAGTGGCTGCGCATGTGCCGTGTCATGGTGCCCCGCTGCGTGAACATCTTGCCGCAGATGTTGCAAGGGAAGGGCCGTGTCAGCCAGTGAGTCTTCTCGTGCTGCCGCAGCGTGGCTGGATCCTTGTAGCTCTTCTCACACACTGAACACTTGAAGGGCCGGGACTCCGCAGCATAGGACTGATTGGAGTTGGACAAATCCTCAGCTTCATCCTTGCTGCCGTATGTGCCTTCCTCCTTGATGTAAAGGTCTTCCTCGGTGTGCGTTTCCACATGGGCATTGAGCTGCTCAGAGCTCGGGAAGCCTTTGCCACAGGGGATACAGACGTACAGGTTGTCACCATAGGCCACTGGCTCAAACCCCTCCTGTCGGTAGACATAGTTGGCACTGGTGTGGCCACCGCTCTCACTCTCGCTCTGGCCGCTGTCATCACTGTTCTCCTTACCGTTCTCTACCTCCTCCTTACACGGGTAGGGCAGGTCTGCCCCATAGGCCCCGGCCAGACTCCTCTCCACAGACTTGGACAAGGGCCCCAGCAGGATACCATTGGGCAGCCCTTCACCCTCATCCCTGTCTTTGCCTCCTTCCTTTCGGTCAAAGGCGTTGTCTTTCTTGATCCACTCCTTCTTGCGGGAAGAGTGTCGGAGGCCCTTGCGCTGGCTGCTCTCTGTCAGCGAGTGGTGGCACTCCTCGCTCAGATCCATCTCCATGGGGTCGCTGCTGTCTGCCATGCTGTGCGGGGCTCCGACGCCAGACTCGTCGAATGATGAGGCACTGTTGGCTGCAGGGGCTGAGGCAGATTGGGGAGAGCCTTGCTGGCTTTCGCTGTGCTGCGTGTCATCCTGGGAGGCTGCCACAGGGAGCGAGGGGCTTTTTTTGGACAAGTCGAGGCCTAGCTCCTGGTCACCGGTGCTCCCATTCGCACTGCTGCTCCCACCACCGTTCTTGCTGGTTCCCCTGCTTAAGGAGTGACAGTTCTCTTGGTTGGAGCTGCTGATGAAGACCTCGTCATCAGAGAGCTTTCCCTTTGACAGCTCCTTTGAGTGCGAGCCCTTCAACCCCTCATTTGACCCTGAATAGCGAGCTTGGATGACTGAAGCAGTGGAAAGTCTCTGACTCCTGGCAGATCTCCCAACACCAAGGCCACCGGCCTTGCCAGCAAAGGACTTGCCGTTCCGCTTCAGCTTCTTTCTGCAGAGAGCTGCCAGGTCGTGCAGTTGGAGGTAGCTTGCTGCGGTGAGGAGAGCATTAAAGTTCTGTTCACCAGGCTGGTCAGTCGTTAAGAGCTTACCAGTATAAATAAAGTCCAAGATCTGCCGGAACACGGTGGGGTTCACCATGTCAGTGTCTAAGTTTATCAGGTTGTCATGCAGGACAAGGGATTTGAAATACATGCTGCTGGCTGCCAGGATGTTCTTATGGGCACGAAACAGGGCATTTTCTACCACAATGATCACATCACAGAGGAAACCTTTGGCTCGTTGCTGGTTCAGCTGCAGTAGCAGTTGTTTGGCATGATTTGGCAGTTCCATTTCCACCTTCTCTTCCTCTCACCTTCACCTTACCACCTGCAAAACAGGAGGATAAGAGGTGTGAGTTTGCTGTTTCCACTAGAACAGGTTACATTTAATAGACTGGTTTAACACAGTGCAGTCTATGTAAGGCTTGACACTGACTAGGGAGATCTGAGTACATTGAGCCCTGGAAGCTGTGATCCTGCTGGGAATACAGAGAAATATTTCTCTGCTAAGACTTGACTTAAGTTTTTCAAAAATCAGATTTGTAATTATCTTTTTACAGAAGCAATCGTCATTGCTGGAATCACTATTCAAAAGATACCAGCATGAAAACAATAGTTAGGTACAGGGGAAAGCTGTTCTCTCCTGACACAGACTTGAAGGGATGATGAGAAGCAAGAAAAAGAGGAAAGAAAGAGAAGCATCTACTTCACTGCCATTTGCATATCTGAGCATGAAAAATAATTAGCATAAGCTGAAGCTTCCCTGCTTTAACATGTAGTTTGTTTCTTGGCTGTTACATGTTGAAATCTTGTAACACCCAGCTGCTCTGGGGTTGAGAAAATGACATGTAGCAACTAAATCCATTGAAGACAGAATTACCCACACTGAGGTGTGAGTCTCCTTAAGAGTATGAAAAGCTGCTTTAAAAACCACTCCCCTCTATATCCCAATCCATTGACATGTAGGGTTAGAATCAACCCTCAACTGGCTGAAATTCAGGATGCTGAGCTAGCTAAATGTCATTATGTCTTCATAACTCTGAAACATTTTCTTCAAGTTAATTTTGTTCTGTCTTTAATTTTGAAAGAATTTTGTTTAAAAAAATAGAGTCAAGTAACATATCTCAGAGTTTCTCTCTCCTGAAATACGGTAAAGAGAGGAAAATTGTGGTTACCTGCATATAGTTCATGCATTTCAGAAACAGTAGTCATGATGTATTTTAGTTTAGATGTTTATATTTGCCTTCCCAGTAGTATGGACTATAGGAAACGCCCAGTTTGAGGTATGTCAGAACTAACTGCAGTTGCATGTTTTGTAGATATCACAATCCATAAACCCCAGAATTCAATCTGAGGCTGCATTTGGGAATCCAAGATCAATTTTACTTTTTTCCTTGTTGGTTTTTTTGTGCGTGTTTGTTTGAAAGTGCCAACTATTACTTGCATTTATCCATTAAAGTTGATTTAAAATAGTTTCTGAGGTTCAAAAGAAGGAATTAAATACCAAATTCACAATTACACCATTTAGCCTTCTATTTCCTTTCTTCCTTTCCCTGTTCATCATATTATTGAAACATTTCTCTAATTGAAGGAGAAGCAAGCCATAAATACAGAGAAATTAAGAGCTTAAGTTTTCTCTTAATATCATCATCAGTTAATTTTTTTATTGTTTGTGAGTCCCACTACCACATTCTGTCCCATCAGAGTTCAAAGGATGAAGCATTAGACTGCACGATGTTCCCTCTGTACCAAGTATAGGTACACAACAGAAAGAAATAGGGAGTGATGCTGTTAGCATGAAAAGTTGCTTCCCTCAAACCTGATTCTTACTATCTGATGATAAATAGAATGATTTCATTTAGCAGAAAGGTGGCAAATTTACATCATCCATTTCTGCACAGCAAAGAAGTTTTCTTTATTAAAAAAAGCTACCAAAAAATAAACAAATGCACTATTTCCTCCAGTGCTGTTGCCTGACTACCCTGGTACTTTTCCCCACAGATCTGCCAAGCAGGTGCCTCCCTTCTTCCACAGGACCCAGCTCTTCACTTGTTTTGCTGGTCAGCCTGGTGCTTGCTTATGCTTTTGGTGGAATTTTTTGGTGGCTCTTCAGTGCAGCAGCACCTAATTTAGCATCCATATAGACACCTCTGGCTCATCACTCCTGACCCACAGCTAAAAAGGCTGCTCTGCTTTTCTGTTTGATTTTGTTTCAGTGATGGATGACAGCCCAAGAAGACGGTGGATTCACTATGGTGTCTTTGAGCACATGGATGTTGTTTCCAGAGCTCGATGGCTTTAGAAAGGGTGGCAGCCAAAAGGAGGAAGTACAGGCTTGCCATGGTGCTAGTTCCACCTATACTGTTTCTGTAATAGAAACTCACCCTGCAGAATCAGAAAACCATGACAGGACAGGGGCTACCTCTACTGAGCAATGTTGAGCACTTTAAAACCAAGTTTTGATGGGATTAGTCACATCAGAGTTCCAGCACAGAGGCAGTGTGTCTGGTTTTAGTGGCTTGCTTCCAGAGTTGCTGATTAAGGGGAAGAAGCAGCAGCACAGAAGCACAAAATACCCAGTTTTATCTAGTCAGGCCAGTAAGAGCCTTTACTTCTGGGTCACTGAGATACATCGATAGGGGAGGACAAAAACATGGCCTGCAACTTAACAGCATCTCTCTATAGAAATGCATCCTGCTCAAGATAGCAAGAGACAGCCTAGTACTACAGTTTCATAATAACATAATGGTGCTTTTCCATGCATGTAACACACAAAATCCCTGGGTATGATTTTTGAGTGTTCCATAAAGGACAAATGTGGGAAAGGAAGGGAAACAGTACAGCCAATATTTTCTGCCTAAACAAAGTAGTACTAGCAGTAGTAATAATATGTTACTGAAGTAAAAGTGGGCTTATTTCCCATTGGTGTGGCACTTAAAGCAGAGGTCTAGAAATTGCTGAATATGAGTTGTCTAAGCCTTAAGGCTTACAACAACTATTAATGTAGAGTATTTTTAGCATTTTACTTTTTTTCTTTCTGTCTTAAATTATATTGATACCAGGTAATGAGCCTGCAGAGAAAGCCCTGAAAACAGTTAAAATTCTAATTCTGCTACTGACCTTCATGAGAAAGATAATGTCATTATTAAACTTCAGTATGTTCTGAAGCATAAAAAACTAGCATAGCACAAGTTATTTAAATTACCTCTATTTATCTCATATGTCAAATTTTACAGAACTGTTCATGTTCAGTAGGCCATATGTATAAGGCAGGCTATTACCTTCAGTAGATTTTAAAAGCAGTGGTCAGGTGTAGGCAATATAACCCTGTCTATCAAATTTGAATTTGTTAGCTGAAATCTAATGTGGATTTAACAACCCCCAAAAAATGAATGTAATGAATCAAGGCAGCAAAACCTTCAAGCGAGCTTAGAGTGCTGTGTTTAAAATGCTGTCAGAATTGCCCACCAAGGGCTTTGACCAGGACAGGAGTATGGCTCAGAGAACACTCCTTTGGCTGACGTCCCTTTGTTGACAAAGCCTTATAGCAACCTGCCTGTGTATCTTGTGCAGTCCTCAACAAAAATCAATCCAGTCCAGATATTTTCCAGAGGTGGCTAGTTACAAACCCTTCTTTGACAATGATGCATTTCAGACGTGAAGGAAGAAAAGTGTGTTGGAAAAATTGTTAGCAGAAGAGAAGCAGGCATTATTCCTCAACTTAAGGCATTCCTAGAATCTCACTTCTAGCTGAAAGCATGGGACCAAGGACAACTGTGAGTTTAAATCCTGTCTAAAAATTATCTGCTCTAAGAAATGGCAGGTGCAGCCTTAGAAAGGCCTTGCTATCCTTTAGTTTGCAGAGAGTCTCTCTTAACAAACCGTAACATTTGAATAACATCACCACAACCCCCCAAAGCCCTAAAAAATCAGTGGGTTTATACTTCTTGTATTTTAGTATCATTTTTAATAACTCTTCCTTTTCTGTTTTCTGCAAAAAAACCCAGAAAAAAAACATACTCCCAGTTCAGAGGAGCCCTGGTTCAGAAAAGGCTCAGATGCATTTCTAGTAAAAAAACCCAACCCCCAGATCTCAAGAATACATAGATGTCTCATTGGGGCCACAGTCTTTAAACATTGAATGTGGTGTGCAAAATTTCACCCCTTTGCATTTAAAAGAGGATTACAGAAGGCTCTGGACAAATAGCAGCAGTGACAGTCTTTTGCCAGATTCAGGCTGGTTACCTCACGTTCAAGACACGCTTTTTTCAGAGCAGTGAACCTGCTCAAATACTCCCACGCAAGGAGGGAATGAAACAAGACTAAGGCTCTCCACTACCTCCACCATATCTATGACACTGAGACACAGCACATGCAAAGACATGAGAAGTACAGGGCACAAATCACAGAATACAGTAATGCTGCAAGCAGATGCCACACATCAAACAAAGCTTTGCAAGCTAAGAGCCAACAGCATCCTAATAAGCAATATTGCCTCAGGAGCTGGGTAACTGCGAGCTGCTGTGCCCAGCCTGGGGCACACTGTGACCCCATGGGCAGCAAGGTTGTGCACAACACACAGGCTGCTCCTGGAGCTGTGCTGCTCTCACTACACAGCAGGAAAACTTCATTTGCTCTCAGTTTGCACAAAGACTCTGGACATCACAGAAAATGAAATTGCTAAACAGAGGAGAAGAGAAATCCCTTCACCTCTTTCAACAGTATAAAATCTACATATTCATTACAGCTTTGATTCTCTTTAATATCACTAAATCTCTTGCTAAAAGTAATTACTGAATGAATGCTAAATGCGTTATCTTAGGAACCTCTGGCAGGAGATGCTATTTGATTTCATCTCTGAGTTATAGATTGCAGCACATGAATATTGTTTACCTTTTAAGAAGCAACACCAGTGAAGCAAAGAATCAATCAAAAACAGATCTAAGGAATCACTCATTTCACGTAGAGGATTTGTAGCTGGATGAGAAGGCTAGACACCGAGCACCTGAACAGTGAGCTAACAGTACTGCAGATAAAAACCAACAAACAGATTAGATGTGATATATCAAATTAGATGCTGTTAAAACATCAGCCTATTGTGCATGTTATAACAGACCCAGGAAAAGACAGTGGCCTGCTTACTTATTTCTCCACCTTCCCAAGCGTTTGAGCTGCACTGAGCAGACATTGCAGCAGTGAGCATGGAGAAGAACAAGACAAAATGAAATCCACTGTTTCCTACATTTGCTCTCTCCCACCAATTTATGTCATTAAAAATGCTATGTCCAGCTGCTACTGGAACTGAGTGAAACTGAAACAGATGACTTCTGCATCCTTGAGTTTCAGATGAACCAACTTTTTTTTGAGCACTTAATGACCCCACTGGAAAGAGAACTTTCCTGTTCCTCACTGGCTCATCTGATCTTCCTTTCCCCACATCCGAACAGAACCAGGACTCTCAGAGGTGTCAGTGTAGTGGGTGGTTCGCAGCCACTAACCTGCCCCTAGGAGTTGCACTTGGCAGTTGATTAGCCCATGACTTTTAAAGGTATTCACATTCTAGAACAGCAGAAGCATGGGGAGAAGTGCTGGAACTTTGTTAGTCCAAATGGTTCTCTATCCCCAGCCCCTGCGAGCAGTCAGACAGCAGAACGCAGAAGCTGAGGCACAAACATGCATTTTCATCATTGGCAGTGGAGCAGCAAAAGCTCTGTGAAGAAGGCTCAAGCAGAAAACAGGATGCAGCACCCTTGTTTTTCTCACACAAATATTTAGCACTTTAAAATAGCCAAGACCAACATGTGAAGTTACTCTGGCAGAGGTCCGCAGAGCTGGGGGAGGGAGAGAAAACATGCAGGACAGAGCAGGATGTGCAGCTGATTTTGCAGGTGTGGGCATGGAAAAGAGAAGGAAAATGGTGGATGGAGGATCGTTTTGCAGATACCATATCAGCAAACTGAAAGTGGCCCTTGTTTAGTTTGTTACATTCCAATTAGTGCCAGGCAGAGCTGCCCTCCTGGCTCCCTGAGGCAGCTCTTGCAGGACTCCAGCAGAAACGGCACAGCTTTGCTTAAGGACATGAGCACCTGTCTGGTACCTCTGTGCGGCAACGTTTGAGTATTTGGGACGTGGGCAATACCTGCACAACTGCTACCAGCTTCTGGCCCAAGAAGGAGAGAAAAAAAAGAGTGAGATGATTTCCCAGTCCCTTCTCTCATGTTCTAGAATAACGAGGAGAGTCTGACATGGCTAGGCACTTCTCTACTGCATGGCAAACTTCCCAGGGAAGGGGAATCTCCATGGGTGAAAAGGGTAGGGGCCCTGTGTGCATGAAAGCACTAAAATCAAGAGAGCAAAGTGATTTCCAGTCAGTGCAAGGCTGCAGCAAAGCAGGAACACCTTGCTATACAAGCTGAAACTATGAGCAGTAGAATGCAGATTAACCACTTGGTTGCCGCTTACCATGCCAGGTACATTGGGCTAAAGGCACCTCCATCCAGTGCTGCCCGACGTGCCAGGTACATCCCATGATGTTCCATTGAAATCACAACAGGCCATCAATAGAACGTGGCTGCACGGATGCAGAATGGAGAACCAGCAGGGACGCTGTTAAATGCAATTAAAATACTGCAATCAAAATTGAAACGTACATTTTAAAACAGCCACCTGCCTTAAATATGTAACTGCTAGAACAACCTCCCCTCCACCCATCTCCCCACAGCTGGTGAACTGTGACGGAAGCAGAACAGAAGGACTCTGCAAGTTTCTTACTGATGCTCCCTGGCCACTTAGGTTCATGACTCCCAATAGCACTGAGCTTCAGGGGGACCAGTTCACATGTATCCAAAACCAGCAGACCCCAGGATGTCTGCACCGGCTTCCTTCTGCCCAGAAATTCAGGCAATTAAATATCATCACCATTTAGAAATGCCTCTATGACAAGAACAGCCTGGTGCCAGAGCTTCATGCTCTCATTCCCAACACAGTACAGGCAGCAGAACTCTTCAAACCTGATCTGCTGTGCTGTCCCCATTTCCCTGTCCCACTTCCCAAGCCTTTGAAAATATCTTCTATGGATGTTATGGCATTGGGCCAGGCTAGATACTTTGGTGCAAGGCAGGAGAAGAAGACACTATATGCCCTCTCCTATTTATAATGATGCTTCACTGATAACTTAACCTCCGTTCTTGGAGACTGGAGATCAAGTAGATTCATGGTGAACTGCAGCTTGTATGAGCGTCGCAAAACTTAAGACATATAATTCCACCCTCCGCTGCCCAAAGGGAAAAGCAACATCATCTCTTCCACGCCAGGGAAAGGCACATATCACAGCTACCCTAGGTTTGACAAGCTGCTTGATTGCTCTGCAGTGCATATCCTTCCCACCAAGTTTCTCTAATCAGCTCCAGTGGGATTATCATGGAGGAGTCTCAGCGTAGATGCTTAGCACAGGTTCCTTTCTACAAGTGATGATGCTACCCCAGTGAAAACAAACAGACAAAAAGCTCAAGCCCACCAAAAACCAATACAGAAATAAGCCTGCAGCCTGGCAGTAATTTAACATAGGTTTTTAGATCCTCATGGTGAAGTGAAACATGTGCATAGCTCTTATCACATTGATGGCTGCATGTCTCCAGCTGTGTTTCTGGAGATAGAAATCTTACATTTACAAAGTGAGAATACTATTGATTATCAACCTTATAAAAGATAAAAGGCCAAATGAAAAATATCTATAATACTTAATGTTGAATGAGAGAACATAAAAGAGGACATGGGCCTGAGAAATGGAACAGGTTATCTTGAAAAGGACAGAGTATAAGGAGATAGTTCATTCTTCCTGAACATCTGCTGGGCTTAGGCCCAGGACAGTGTTCCCATCATTCCTACCTGCATACTTATCCCCACAACTCTGTAACCAAATCTTTCACACTGAACTAATAAGTCTTTTGTATTCAGATCACCCTGTTTTGACTGCTGTAGGCTGAAGATTTTAAAATCTTGTCAATACAATGAAGAAGTGAAATGTAAGCAACTGTTTGCCTACTGACCTGAGCTGTGCTGAGCCAAGAGCATTTGCTGAACTAGTCTGAACAGACCACTGCCAGCATGAACAGGCCAACCCACAGTTAACTACCACACTTGAAGCATAATGGGCCAGAGCCCCAGGAATCTGGAGGACCACCCCCCCCCCCCCCCCCCCCCCCCCCCCCCGGCCCCTCCAGAAGATCACACTCTGCACAGCATTAGAGCAACCTGAACTCTGGCTGCATCTCCCAGCATCAAAACTCTGCAAAACCCTCAGCAATACCAGCAGTTCTCAGTTTAACACAGGCTGAATGCTGCATAAAGGTATTTCTTGAAGAGCAGCTCAAACACGAGATTTTTCGCACCCAGATTACATCAATTTGCTTGCTACTGTGAAGCAAGAGCTCTCCTCCATAGTTTTATTTCCCCTCGAGGGCAGAGTTTAGCAGAGAACTGCTTCAAAAAAAGGTGTTTCCTACTCTTAGAACATCTCACTGCAGTCAGAAACGAATCTTCCTGCCAACTCCTAAACCGAGTGCTGCTATATTATACATTTATTGTCACTGGTGAAACACAGGAGACTAGGACTACCAAAACCTCTGCTGGGAGGAGAAGGGGAGAGGCATGGACATTGCAGATCTTGTCAGCCAGAGTCCGGCACTAAAAATTCCTGCATATCTGCAGAGCACAATTGATCTCAGAGCGGTGGCACAAAAAAAAAAAAGCTTCAGAAGCTCGTGACCACTTAGTGACCAGACTCTGGTCTCTTCTTCTCTTCCTACAACTGAGCAAACTCAGTTTTAGTTGTACCTGCACTGCAAGTAGTAAAGGCAGCTCCAATGACTAATGCTAATCTCATTTAGTTCATTTATTTACTCCCTATTGCACAAAAATAACAACAACATATTGAATGAAGTAGCTCAAAGGCCCCTTTGGTATGCAAAATTTCTGTTTCCCAGCCACCTCTGAGCCTGTACAGAATTCTTCCTTTAGAATGCAAGAATTTAGGACATAACTAAAAGATTGTGGTTATCTCCAAGTTAATCCTAGAGGGTGTCAGTCTTGGGCCCTGTCCTTCAGTAAGGTAGGCCACTTGGCAGGGGGTGTTTGGGGTGGCAGCCTCAGACTGGGCATCACTCTGAGGGCACCCAGCACTGTGGAGAAGGAGGAATGTCATGACCCTCTTCCAACCAAGACTGTCCTACAGGACACTCCCAGGCGCAGCACTGCTTTAGGGCTCTGAATCACCACAGGTACAAGCTGGTAGCAGGATGTGAAATGCAGTAATACTGGAGCAAACACAGGACCCTTTCAACTGTCCCTGCAACTGGGGAGGGATCTTCAGGACAGGGATGAGGCAGGCAGCTGGAACTAGTGACTGTGTCTCAGACTCCTTAGTTACATGGTTTGCTAGAGCAAACAAAGTCTCAGAGTACTAGGAAAAATGGGAGCAGGTTTGATAATGATCCTCACAATCGGCCTGTTTATTTTCATTTCTTGTGTGAACTCAGCAAACGTTTCTGCAGAGAGAAGCAGTCTGCACAGGAGCATTTGCATACACAATACTGCTAATATCATGAGCTTACAATAGTTAACACCAAGTTTCCGTGCTGAGGGGTGTAGTAAATGTCTTGGACCAAAATGTCACCTCTCTCACCATAGGCCAGATACCAGTGAGCACAAAACAAGCATTGCTGTCATGGTTTTTTCCAATAAGAAAAAAATCTCATTCCCTTAACCCATATCTATAGATCCAGTAACAGTTCTTAATATAAATGATACCTTAAATACAGCACTTATCCACATATTTTTTCTTTGCTTTTCCCCAAAAACTGACCATATACTCAGCCGTGTAGCAAAGAAATCTTTGGGTTTAAGTTTCACTTTGGTGAAGTCTTTCAAGCAAACAACTATAAGAGTTGGTCCTGGCAGTATTAAGACTGTACTACCTACCAAACATCCCTCGAATCAGATGCTTAACTGATCACCCTGAACCCTTGGTATTTGATTCTTTGCAGCCACCAAAAAGTCTCAGCACATCTGAGCCTGGTAAATGAGAGGAGGCCAGAAAGCCACTATTGCTTGTAAAAGCAAAGGCCTAACAGACTCAAAGTTCTGCAAACTGCCTGTATTGTCTCCAAATCTCTCCAAGCTGAAGATGATCTAATGGGAAAGCAGAGTTTGCTCGCTTTCAGAATTCTTCATTTATTTGGCTGCTTTTCCTCAACCCTTACTTCTTATTTTGACTGTTTTATTCCTCTGTCTTCTTCACTTGAGACTTCGAGCATTCTTTAAACTCAGCTCACAGACTGCAGGGAGGTCACTCCACGTATGTTTCCAAAATCCACCTCTTCCCAGCAAGATTCCCATCGTGCTGGCTTTGTCCTGCAACCCTGCACAGCAGTGGTCCAGGGCTGCAGATACCTCAGGCACATTTGGCCAGCCCTCCCTGACAGACAGCTTCTCAGCCTGGGGGATTACAGCCCCAGGCACGTTATGAAAGGCAGCCCAGCAAGGTCATGGGCTGTTGAAAACTTTGCTACAGTCCAAAGCACAGGATCTTCCTCCTTTCCTTCCCTACTCACTATTCTTGTCAAGGTCAAGGATTTCCTGGCAGTCCTCAAAGTACACAAATTATAGGCTTTTACCATGAATTAAAACTTCTCTTCATTTTAAAAAAGTAGAAGGGGTGGAGCAAGGCAGGGGGGAAGGTACTTTTGCCTCAGATTTGGTTTTCAAAAGGGGATTGACAGCCTATGTATGTGCTTTACCCTGTAATCTGAAAGCTCCTCAGGACAGGACCCTTAAAAGTATTTTATGCTGAACCACATACACATCCCAGAGCAAGAGAACCGGCAGCTCCCTGCATCCGTTCCAGTCTGCTCAGCTTCTCCTAAATCAACACTGCCAGAAGGCAAGACAGCACTATAACAAATTAGCACCACTCACAATTTGTTGAAGTTGCTGTTGCATTGTTTGTTTATTTAAAACACGCGCAAGCAAACACACACACACAAACCTCCCGAGCCTGCTCTCTGCTGCCATCCCCCAAACTCCAGATTTGTCGTCTCAGAGAGGCGAGCAAAGGCTGTGGATTAAACCCATGCAGAGCAACAGCCACTGTGCTGGGACTCTGCTTGGGTTTTCCTCTTTCACTACAAGGAAAACCAAAGAACACCCACATTATTCCAGCCTGGAACATCATGGTGTAGAAATCCTTATTTTGCCACCTGACTAGGGAAGTGTTGTTAAGAAAAAGCCACAGGCTTGAAAGGACCCAGCGCTAATAAAACTCTTAGTGCTAATGCTATTTATGAACATCCAAGGGATAATCTGCACCCCTTATCAGCCCACAAGATTAAAAGATCTTTAAAATAGGAAACATGTCTTACTTCATAAAGCACTGTATAAGTTTACAAAGCACAATATTACTGGTAATAAATAATTGTCAAAGTCGAGTACAGAGGTGGCTGTAAAACCTGAAGCACAATCACTGTTCCCATTTCAATCTGAGCTCTGGGTAGTAGCACTGTACATTCACTGATTGTGCTGACTTGGTCTCTCATGCAGCAATCTATTTATTATATGATTAAGAGATCATTTGGGAAATGTGCTATGCTTATACTCACAATGGAGAAAGTGAGGGCGATTTTAAAGATCTGTAGTAGATTCTTATCCTTCCACCAAACAGTTTAGTTTGCCAGCCTGTGACAGTGCCAGCAATGATTCCCCTAAACAGCATTTCCATCTGTAGGCAGTTACCACACACAGAGTGCCCTGCTATCAGAGCAGCTACTCACCAGTTCCATCCTGTAGCTTATTGAGACAGCTTCCCTTTTATTTCTCTTGGTTTAGATGGCAATAAGCTCTGGGCTCCTGTACACATAGTTTAGAGGACAGTAAAGTCAACATCATCCCCTCAAATCCTTACATGCTTTTTTTTTTTTTTCCTCATTTTAGAGAAGTTTTTTCCGTCTCATGAATGCTTTAAATGTTTTCATTTTTGGCTGCTGACAGATAACTGCATCATCCAAAGCAGCCCTGCTCACCTGGGTTGAACATGGCTTTGGTTTATGGACAGGTGAACACCACAGATATCACAGCTATCTCCACCAGTTTAACAACAATTAAGGAAATTAGGAGATTTTCTATTCAGATTGAGAGCTTTGCATGGAATTCTGTTGGTACCAAAACATTATAATTTTATTCTTCAGATAACCTGTGTTTTATCAAATGTTTAAATACTCAAGCTTGAGTATTTCAAAAGCTACTCACTTTACATTTGTCACCTAATGAAATTACTAAGCAATTTGTGCATTTTTTTCACTGCCAGAAAAAAAATGCTTCAAAGAGCAAAGCAGAATGCATCACTCTCCTTCTTTCAGCATTATTAAAACCATCTCATTGGTAATTATTGTCTTCAAGGTGGGTGTGGGGGAGTGAAAATCTGTAACAGATGCTATTTTTAGAAGATCACCTTGGGAAAAACGGGAAGTACCAGAGAAACAGGCATGAGGGGTGAAGTTATGACAGTACTGAAACTAGCAGGAGACACAGGTGTACCAGGTGTCTGGGCCAGAGAGCTCTGAGAACACAAATGTGGCCACACCTCCTGCAAGATTTAGGCTTGGCTGGCAGGTTTCAGAGGCACTCAGAATTCACAGAGACAATACACATATTTAAAAGTTTGAGCAAGAGTTAAAAAAAACTAAACCAAAACCAAACCCACACTAAAAGGTTATTTTAAAAGTTTGCTGGATCACTTCCCATGAGTTCTCCCCTTTCAGCAAGGAAAGTGGTTAAAGGAAGGAAAAAAACAACCAAAAAGCCAAGGAGAACCAAAACCTAAAAACAGCCAGAGAGGCTGGAACTTCCCTAACACAGATGAAACAACACAGCAGTTTTATACCTGCATAAACAAGATCAGAATCTGGCCCAAGGAGTAATACACATACACACTTCCGCTCACGGCCACAACAAACATTGATACCACACCTTAGAGTGGAGGGAAAAAGTAAAATTCTTCCATCCTTACCACTTCCAGCAGAGCCTGGTGATATAACAGCATCAAGAGATGCACAGAGGATGCAGAAAATACTCTTAGTGAGGATACACTGGAACTAAAGCCTCTCTCTTGGCAATGTGATTCCCAAACACCTGTATCTAGGATCCAGCTGCTTTCAGCCCCTGGCTGCACATTATTCAGCCACATGCAGCTCTGTCACAGAGAAGGGGTGAATAAATTGTGGCATTGTTACACCACATTGCAGGTGCTCAAAAACACACACTCAGAAATCCTGAGGCTCGTGTCTCACCAGCCATAGGGATGTTCTGATGCCATCCAGCTTTCCCTGACCCACCAAGTCAGTCCACCTTGGGTTAATCTATTCCCTTGTCCAGGCATTTTCTTGGCAGGCACCTCACTCAAAAAATATGTTTTAACAGCAAGAAAACTACCTCAAAATCCCAAACCAAACAAGTCAACACTTCTGAAGAACCAGAATAAGTGGCATAGGTGGCATCCTTCTTATCACAAGGTATCCTCCATCACAGATGCTGACATGGTTTTTACACACTTGCATTCTCTGCAGCCTGTAAGAAGTCTGACAGTAGTGCCAAATCCCCAGACCCTTCCAGGAGCAGTCATTGCACACCCAGACGTTCTCCAGACAGAGTCTTACAACAGGGTATGTAATGTGAAAGCCCATTTAATCTTGTGCAGGCAAGAAATAGAAGGAACTTGCCTGTTGAAAAATTAGGAGGTATATAGTAATTCATCAAATTGATTTAATAGAGCCAGCTGCATGTGTGAATGCTGGCCCTGGCAGACACGGTCCCAATCCTATGCATTTGCTTACAAATAGGCAAGGTGCTCTGGCACAGCTACTGAATCCTTTGAAAAAGTTGGGTTTGACATGTTGGAAAAAGGATTTGAATTTTTCAGCTGCTCTCTAAGCAGGAGGCAATTGAGAGAACAAACCGAAGAACTGGTGTCTTTAAAATTTGTCTTCATTATGTTCTAATTTTTACACTACTTTCTAACATTAGCAATAGCCAGATGAAATTTTTCATGTTTCTAAAACCAGAGGAGAGGTCAGGAAAACACCATTACACATCATTTGTTCTTTCTCTAGTCATAATCAGAGTCCAGAGTCCTGGCCCAGGGTTTCTACTTATATTTTCCCTATGATTCTTAAGCCAACAAACCAAACAGAGTTAGTTGTCAGGTTTGGTGGGTTTCAAAACAAAATGTGTATTAGAAGGGGTTTTTTTTATTATTATCATATTATTTAAAGGATTTAGTGAGTAATCTAAAAATCTGTGAGTTTGTTGGAGGGGGATTAGAAAAAGAAGAGCCTTAAAAACAACCCCACACACTCCAATCACAGGGTTTGTTCCTCTTCTCCACATAAAATCAGGGAATCACTTAGGCTGCAGAAGACCCCTAAAATCAAGTCCAACCATTAACCCATCACTGCCAAGTCCACCTCTAAACTATGTTCCCAAGTGCCACATCTACACATCCTTTGGGTAATCTCCAGGGATGGCAATTCCACCAATTTGTTCCAATGCTTGATGATCCTTTTCTTGAAATTTTCCCTAATATTCAACTTAAATCTCCCCTGGTGCAACCTGTGGCCATTTGCTCTTTCTCTATTTGCTTGTTACTTGGGCAAAGAGACCTGGCTACATGGTCCTTTCAACCTTGCTAAACCTCACCCAAGTGGCCTCAGCCTGTTCAGATCCCTCTGCAGAGCCTTCCTGCCCTCCAGCAGATGATCACTCCCACCAGCCTAGTGTCACCTGTGAGCTCATTGAGGGTGCCCTCAACTCTTGCCCAGATTTCTGATAAGGACATGCACACTAAAGCCTGCCTTCCATTAGGGAAACAAATCCAAAAGCCCTGGAAAACACTGCACTGAGACACATGGTGGGGAGGTTCTGGGAAGCAAAGCAGCAGCTGAAGTTATATGGAAATAACAACAACATTCACAGAAGTTCCCCTTGGATACATGTCAGCGTGTGGGAATGAAGGATTAAGATGGAGTATTTGCATTTCCCAGTCAGATGCCAAGATAGCAAAGCTGGCAGGCTGAGGTGTTGTGGTGTTCCTTGAAGGGAGTCTCCAGCCATGAACAACACTCTGTGTGCAGAGCTCTTCTGCCTGCAAGTGTCTCTCTCTTTAACAGTGAGTATTTTGAGTTTTTTAAAATGTGCTCTAGGTTAGTGCTTATAAAAGTAAAGCATTAACAGCTCCAGCATAGCACAGGCAGCTGGGCAAGCTCTGCTGACAGATCCTTGCCAACACAACCTCAAATTAATCCTGTGCTGTGCTCCCAACCCACACACAGCAAGCAGGTAGTGCCATGGTGCCAACTGCTTCAGTCAGCACGTAAGAGCAAAGTGCCATGTTATTAACTCTTCTAAAGGCCACAGCAGAGCATTTTGATCCCTGTATACAACAGACACCTGAATAATTAGACTGCAGGGCTGAATCCCCTGGCAGACATGGCTTTTAAAATAAGACAGCACTTCTGCATCATGGCTCTCTAAAACAGATCTCAGGGCTTTTATGCTGCCTTTTTAAAGGCCAGCATTAACATTGCCAATGATACATCACTTACCAGGTGAAAAAAAAATCCCAAACCAAACCATACAAAAATAGAGCCATCATTGCAGGGATGAGGCATCATGATCTGTTTTAGGACATCCAAGTCAGAGCCACCACCTAAAAGATCAGGTCTTGCCCTGTTTCTGCATCAGCCCCTGTCTGGCTCAGCTTGACAGCCCCCATGGTCTTCAGAGCAGCACAACAGAGCAGGCAGCAGAGCACAGCCAAGGATCAGGAACACTCCTGAACAAAGCTGGCTGTAAAGCCAAATCCTATGTGTCAGAGGTCACAGCAGTAACTGAGGATTGTGCTTCAACCCCCAAAACATCCTCTGGTATCCAGGAAGGCTGCTGGCAATAGGTGAAAGATGGTTGTGACACAGAGGAACAATGAAGAAAAGGTTCTTGGAATTGTTGACACTGTGTGGTGCGTGCACAGTGAGAAGACAGAGCAGAGCAGCACTGGGACCAGGAAGAGCTTCACGGGAATATTCCTGTGGGCCTTTGGACCTGAAATTCTCCTCTCCAACACCCCAGTTTCCATAGTCAGAAGTGAGATCAATGCCTAACTACACAAGATGCTTCCACTTTGCAATGACCTTCATTTCTAGGTGATTAATTGTTGTTCACTTCCTCCCTTAGAACTTTGTAACCCAGCAAGAATGAAAGTCTGGAGATTCTCCCCAAAGCTCCCCAAATGCATCAGAAACTGGAATCTGCAGCAGGGCTGCAGTACGTTGTCTCAGCAGATTCAGTGGGTAATGAGGTCTTCTGAAACAAAGTGTAATAAGTGTTTCTGCCTGGACTTGCCAAAAGACCTTAATGCAAATAGAACTACAGGAAAATTAGGGTGGACTCTAGTGGCTGCCCTCCCCCTCAGGGTTTTGGTTTCTCTCTCTTTTTTTTTTTCCTTCAATCCTGATGAAATTCATTACAGTTGCATTTAAACTGAGGTTGTGATTTAAATTTTCCAAAGCAGGCAGGACAGGTTTGAAAGCCTGATATATCAGAGTGTGTGTGCTTCCTGAGAACCAAGGTAGTTGCAGAGCCTTCCCAATGGGTGCCTGCTTGTCCCCTCACCCCTTTGACATGTTTGCTGTCACACAGGCCACTGGATTCCTGGCAAGTCGAGCAGGCTTGTTCCTTACAGCCAGGCAGCCCCACATTCAAACATGCCACTGCGTTCCTTGAAGGTATTTACCGTTTACTTTTTAGTGCTACTTTAAGTTCAAAGGGGCTAGTAAAGCCCCATTAAGCCATTTACATCAAACTGGTTAGTTAATTATCCTGTTGCAGGCTTTAAATTAGCAATTTATAACCCCTTCCCTGGAGATGCCAGTATTTGGAAACAACTCAGCCAGGCCATTTTGCAGGGTGCAGTTAAGGAACAAAAACCACCACTAAACCAAAACACCCCCAACTCCCCTCCCCCAAAAAAATACCCAAACAAACAGAATATCTTCAGTTTTTGATTGCACATCTATTAACTTTGGGAGAATCCAGTAGGAACAGAAGTGAGGGAGAGCCCACTATTACCAGCTAGCAGGGATAGTGAGGTTGTGTCTACCTTAGGCTATGCAGAAAAATGTGATTTACAGAGGCCCAAAGACAGGCTGGGAGGCACCACAGCTAGAAGGGGATGATTCTTTCCCTACAAGATATTCAGCTTCTCAGTAGCATAATCAAAGGTATTTTTACATTCAGATGTACAAAAATGTGTCTCCCCACAAGGGAGGAAAACTATTTGAGGGTTTGGATCTGGTCGAACTGAACACCAGCATACAGCTGCAGTCCTCTTTCAGGTTAGGATTAAAAAAGATACATATTTATGCCCCCTTGTCATAAGGGTCAATGGCCCCACGGGCCAAGTGTGGCTGGAGCTGAGGGGTCTCCATTTCCAGGATCTTTTCCCCTGCCAACAACCTTTAACTTCTGAGAAGGAGAGTCTGCTGTCCACTCAGGGACTGGTTATTCCAGACAACCACACTCAGAGTGCAAAGCTGTTACAGAAGAGAACTACGACCTTCCCCCCAAAATACCTGACTGCCCAAAGTAACCAGGTCCTAGAGCACAAACCTCCTCCTTATTTCCATCAGCCATTACTTTAATTCTGCAAACAATTGACATACTGGATGTTTGCCTGAAAATCTTATTTAAAGTAAAGATGGGAGGGAAAGACTGCCCAGTTGCTACTATTTCCACACAACAATCGATCAAATGCGGGAGAAGCCTTGGCCCCAATCCTGGAAGCTCTCCCAAACCAACAAGCACTTAACACCTCAGCAAGAGCAGGAATTCATGGAAAGAAGGGCCATGAGACTAAGGCAAACTAGGAGATTAACATCAAAAAAGGCACATCAAATTTGAGAGAAAAATTCCATTCTACTTGAAAGACATGACAGACGGATGGAATCAAGTCATATGACAGACCCTGCAATTTCTTTTTCCTTCATCTCAATACATCCCCTTTTCAATAACAAAAAAAAAAAAAAAAAAAAAAAAAAAAAAAAAAAAAAAAAAAAATCTTCTGCCAAACAAGCGTCAGATAAACTTAAAAAAGAAAGATAAAAACTTAAGCTATTTAATTCTTTATGCTATGCAACCATGAGATTTAGTTTGTATTTACTTGCTTCTTATGGATAGTAACTGTTTCACAGTATTTTTTGGGATGAGGGCAGATAGGAAGAAGAGAGGGAAATCCACTCAGATTTCAAACCAAAGTGACAAAATATTTTTGTACAAAATTTGTAAGATGGTATGACTTATGTGATTTACCACTCTAAATTGCAAGACAGAGGCCTTATAATAAAAATACTGGTAAATACAACACAAAATCTAAATTATCTAAAGGACCGAAAAACCCAACCCCACACATAGATGACATTCTCCGAATTCTCTGCCCTTTCTTAGGGGCAGTTACACCCAAACCATCACTCAGACCAGAGGCTGTTCTCTCCTGCAAACACCAGCCTGACCTTTGAAACAGCCCGGTGCTAACAGGCTACAGGACTGCCTAATAATATTAGGGAATTATAAAATAATGTGCAAATGAGGAGAAAGAAGAAAGCAAAGCCCTCCTGAGCATTAAATGAGAGTCTTCCCTGCTCCACCAAAACCTTCCATTTCCAAGGCATGCAATACCCAGCCTGTGCCTAGAACAGGTGTGTCTCCTTAAATACCTCACATGTCACACTTGTGTCTCATGGATACAGTCCTGCGGGATTATATTAGTACCAGTGCATACCAGCTGGAGCTACCCCCGGCGGTGTCCTGTGACTCCTCGCACGGGGGGAGCCTCTCTGGCCGCAGGCACAGCCCCTTTGCCACATGATCCCGGAGACAGACGACAGCGACCCTGCCACTGCGGCTTCCCGGCACTTGTGCTCCAGGGGCCGGCCCAGCGCAGGGACAAACAAGACCCCTCCTCCAGAGCAGAAAGGGGGCACTGCCGGGAGACAGCGCAGACTCCAAGTATCCTTTTCTTTCCCTCCTCTGTGCTTAGGACCAGCAAATTCTCAACCAATTTATGCCAAATACACACGCTGAAGACCTTCTTTAAATAAAAAGAAAAATATTCACGACTAACAGAGCAAAGTCCACTCAGCCATTCCCAAGCAGAAAATGCTGACAGGGCACAATGCAGGTATGGCTAAAGCAGGATGAAGGAAGAACAAAGGAGAGCGAGCCTCATACATCTTCAAGTCAGTGCAGAAAGACACCCCTTGGCAATTTCAACCTAATTCATCACTAACCTTGGAGCATGCAAGCTGCTGGTCTAAGCAGCTGAAAGAGATAGTAAGAATTTTTATGGCAGCAAACACATTAGTGACATTTTTTTGTGTCATGAGTGGCACAGATAATACAAAGGGAAGAGTTACTTGGTTTTAGCTATAGCTCTGCATCACAATTCAAAGGAATTCCTCAGCATGAAGAACTGCCCCGATGCCATCCATCATGAAAGGGATCTTGTACTGATCAGGGAGCCAGAACACCAACATGTGAGAAGCTGCTGAGCAGCACCAATGGGCTAAGAGGTGGAGCCCTGTAGGGCCCTGTAGGACCTCCCTCTTAGTCCTCCTTAGCAGCACAAGTGCCTTCTTTTTCCAGAGAACAATTCTTGCAACAGCTTCTAGGAGAGCATGTATTAGTAAAAATGAATGGACCAATCTTGATGAAAAGCCTAACTTACAAGGAATCTACCACATCCATAAGTTATTACACTGTTTAATTCATTCCAGTTTCCAGGTTTTAGTACACATCAGGTTTATCTGCTCATCCCTACAGCAACTTGCTCCAGGCATCACAATCAGCTGTTGGGGATGATGGCATTGCCAAAGATAAACGTTCCTCTCAAGTGCTTTTTCAGTCCACCTCTGCTTTATAACCCCTCAAGGACTGGATGAAACAGCAGGTTCAATGAGCCCAGTTCATCAGTCCAGTGCAAGTTGGAAGCAAAGGGAAATTCTCACATACTTTACATCCCATTCATCTCTTCATCTCGCTGGCCATTTCTGTTCAAATAAATCTAGAATCAGAACATTCCATGATACTTCACTCTCAAACACATGAGCAGGATCTCAAAGCCCCCCAAATCCATCTACCCCTACAAACACCTTACTGCTGGCATTTCTTAGTTTCAAGAGGCCTCAAGTCTGTAGCCATAAAAATCAGCATTAACTGCCAGGTGAACTCTTACTACTTAGCCAACTATTTATTATGCTGGGTCCTTCACTACCAGGCAAACATCAGTTGCAAATGCCACCCCATGTTCTCAGACACCAGGACTTTAAATGCTGAACAGCCTTCCATTACCAAAACGTAGCATCTTTATACTTTCTTTTTATTCTTTGCCAGCCACAGTGTTAGGGACTTCCTGGCCAGTTAGCAGCCAGCCTGGTAAGAGCTCTGAACTTCACACATTTGTCAGGAAGTCTTAGAATACAGACTGTCCTGTACTTCTCAAACAACTTGAAACCAAGTTGACAGAGCAGGTCTGGGTCCCCAAACAGACAAATGGAAGCCCAGCTGTATTTCATAACTGTGCCACATAGAAAATGTGCACTTCCAGGAAGCTTGAGATTTGGTGATACACCTAAGGCAGAAACAATTATTTAAGAAGCCAATTTTAAAAATCCCCACATTTAGTACAGCAGTGCAATCATTCACTTCATTTTTCCACAAACAAAAATTTTTCAGACTTTGGGAAAACCAGCAACCCCTCTGCATACCCAGGGCTGTGTGTTCCCATAGGGAAAGTCTGAATTTCTAGGTGAGAGCAAAACAAAACAACTCCTTAAAGTGGGAGTAGCTGAGAACAGAGCTGTCCACGCGCCTCTGTACAGGCCTCCCTCCAAATGCTCAACTCCCACTCCTGTCAGTACTTGCAAGCCTTTAATCCAACTGAGGTTCTTCACCAACCTCCAGCTATTTCATGACGTGTTTGTCTTGGGGCATAAAATCCTAGAGAGTGTCCCCATAAATCAAGCACATTTGTTATATAATTGAAAAGGTTTTAAAGGGGAAAATGGAAAAAATCCTACTGTCATTAAGAAGAAAATTAATGATCTAGAGCACAGCAGTGATTAGCTAGATAGCAATTCTTTTTTTATTGAGCAACCAGACTCATAATTAAGGTGGTTTTTTCTTAAAATAATATATAAATAAACTATTGGAAAGTTTTACACAACTTTAACCAGTGGAATTTCAGAGTTCAAATAAATTACAAGCTATTTCACTGTTGGGCTGTTTGTCTCCAAGGCCATAATTAATTTTAATGTTCAAATTTGCAGTGCCAAACACATGACCAGGAGTAAAATAGGAAAAGCCTCTTTAGGGCTCTCTTGCAGTTTGTATCAACAATACAGAATACAGGAAAATAGGAGGCAAGGTGCAATTATGTTCAGAGGTATCTGCAGCCTCACATACTTTGAGAAGTATTTCAAACATAAGAAACTGAAAATTCACTTGCCCCCATTTGGGGAGAGGGTCATGGAGATGAGAGAGAGGAAGGGGAGGGGAAAAAAGAAACTGTTCCATTAGAGACTTCATATATGAACACACAGAGGGAGTTTCCTTTATCTGTGCATCAAACCATTGCAAATACAGGAAAGGCCAGGACAATGCCATCTCAGCAGCTAAATGTGGTTTTTCTTATTTATTCAGAGAGCTTTCAGTGGTAGAGGAGACTGGATTTAAATAAAAGTAATTGAAAGCTACCAATTTTAATCTTGTTTTACATTTGCACTCTAGGTCATGAAGGATGATCAGTGGCTGGTAACTACTAAGCCATATTGATTTGCAACCAAATATAATCTGTTTTCAATTTGGTCTTCGTGTAGCTCTGGTTAGCAGAAAATATCTCCAGCTGAAACATTCATTCCATTTCACAGGTATTTATCCAGCTGACATTTTTCTTCTTTTTATAATTTTAATAAACAGCCAATGACTTTTATTAGACATTTTCTCATTTGAATCATAATGCCAGAAAATCCAAAAAGTCATGATCCATTGAGAATTTTTAACTTCATTCTTGTATCTATAATAAGCATTTAACTCCAAACATGTTTAACATTTAAAACTTTTTTATAAAAAAAAGTAAGCTGCAGCTGATGATTTAAAACTGAATTCACATTGCCTTGTCCTTCAAAATCTAGCTACCAGCTGTTGGCCTCCTATTGGATCTAGTCCTTATTCACCAGCTTAGAAAAGGAGAACAAGCATCCTGAATTTCGTTAGTTTTCCCTGTTTTCTCAACTGAAATCTTTTACTGATTACATAAAAAAAAATCTGCAAAAACGGCCTGAAGGTCTCCTTGCAAAGGCAGCTTCATCAGTCAGAACAAACTCTTGTACCTCATGTACAGGGACAGACTTTCTGCAATTGTGCATTCTGTCTTTCCTTAAATCTTTGGCAGAACACAAGCAATGTGCCTAAATCAAGACAGATCTAAGCTCATTAAGATCTATGAAAATTGCTTAAGGCAGCCATTGTAATTTCAAATTTTTCTTTCTAGTTATTAAAAAGACTGTTCAATTCAGTAGCTTTTAGTTGTTACATCTACAGTGCATTTGACTTCTGTGCAATATTCCACAAACTGCCATCAAAGACTACTAAAACCAACAAAAGCAAGAGGTGATGAATCCATTTCCTACCATACACATTCTGCTTCACATTTCTTGGCATATGCACTAAGAGGCTGTGATTGCATCTGTCCACATTTTGTTTAGCAATTTATATTAGAGAAAAATCTTGTTTTCGAGAAAAATCTTAATACACACGCCAAAATAACAAGCTAAAGCTTAATTTACTATCAGGAAGATAGCAGAGAAACAGAAGACAGATCTTCATCTGATCAAACACAATGTTATGTGCAAAGGTTTTCATGGAACCTTCCCATGCTACTTTCAAATTCATGTTTGCCTTCATAATCCAGGATACTTTTCAAACCACTTCTGCACTAAGTTCCTTATTTGTTTATTCCTTCCCAAGATAGTACTTCCATTTTTAAAATTCACACTTTAATTGCTTGCACAGACCTGTCAAGCTTAGGAAACATGACATGAAGTCTCTCTTTTTGCCAGCTGTATGGTGGAGGATGCTGTTCAAGCTCACCCATGGCCATGCTGGTGTGGAAGGAGAAGCAATCAGGGGGGATTAAACTGCATATCCCTTCTTTAAACAAAAGATGTCTTGTAACTTGGAAATAGTCTAGTCAGAACACTATTTCTCTTCCCTAATGAACTTCCTTGTCCAGTATTAAAGGAAAGTAATCTTTCAGTGGCATTTCAGCCACCTCAAAGGGCAATTTAAAAAATAAGGTAGGGTTGTGATGTTTAAACAAGTTTTTCCACCAATTGCTTAATAGCATCCAAAGGCTTCAAGTAAGAAACAGGACCCTTCATACCAAGCAGTTTATAGCAGCAATACAGAGTGAAGCAGAGGACTTGAAGGGAAGGAAAATGCTGAGGGCAAGGAGAGAGGGGAAGTAAAAACCTCAAGTAAGATTACTAAGTATGTCCAAAATCTAAAAACTGGAATAAAAGCCAATGCCCTGCACCAAAGCCCTCTAGAAACACGAATATTTTTTTAAAAAAAGTAATTTCTTCATTGATCAGCCCATCAGATTAGATCCAGAGATGCAGCAGCCCACTCTGGAGAGCTCCTGCCCTTTGCTACCCCTCTGGCAGCCTTGTGCCCTGGAGCACTCCTGTGTGGCAAGTAATGACAGCAGACAGGTACAAACTCATCTGCCCCAGGACTGCCTGCCTTGTGAACTCACAAGGGCTCTGTGAGCAGGAAGAGAAATCTCCCAAGAGAAGAAAAAGTCTTGCTATTTTGCCTGGAAAAGCCTCCTCCAGAGAGCAGAGCCGTGCTGGAAGGTGGCGATGACGCCTGCGCTGCAGGCACTGCCCTCCTGGGGCAGGGGAATGCCACGCTGCAGCGAGCTCGCTGCTCCCAGGTTCATGTGGAAGCATTCCAAGCTACTCAGCTTCTGACAGCTCTCCAACTGCTCTTCCACGCGGTATTGCTTTACATTACATTGCTTTCCCTGCCAGGAGGCACTGCTGTATTACAGTACAGTCGTCTAGCAAAATGTAAAACTGATTTTTCCACCTCCCAAATATCAACCGACTGTTGCTGCTGCAGTCACGGCTACAAGCCCTCCTCTGTGTTACACTTTCCTGCTTTTGTACATATACAAAGGATTTTAGTATCTTCTCTTCGGCCTCCTTCCCAACTTTTTGCCTCTTCCCTCTCTGTCGTGCTCCCCAGTCCTATCTGTGGAGGGCAGCCATCCTCAGCTTCCAACCCAAGGTGTCACTGCTACTCGAGTTAAAAACGCCCAAGTCAGGTCATTAGGTGAATTATCAGTGACTGTAGCACCGAGAAGAGAAAATGCAAAAAGTAACTGGAAACATTGCAGTAATTTCATTAACAAGCTCAGCTTCCTGTTAACTCTGAATTTTAAAAAAGATGCCAGCTACAGAGGCATTTTATAACACATATACATTTTTAGGTATTTGACTCCTAATTCTCTTAATTTCAGTGTGCTTTACATTACCTGTGGGCTGCAAGGCAAAATTAGTTCCCTGCACTGCAGGGTAGCTGGTTTCCTTTCTAGTTTTGAACTATAAAAATAGCCATGTTCTAAGAGCAAAAGCCTATCTCTCTCTATTTTTCAGCAGTAGCCAGAACAGGGCCAAAAAGAAAAAAAGCAAGGGATGGCAGAGAGGGAGGAAAAGCAATGACATAGAATACAGGCAGTCTTTTTCCTTCTTACACCCTGTGCAATTGTTAAAGATCTCTTGATCCAGAGGTTGCATCCAGGCCATCACTTTTAATAAGAACTTATCTGTCCTTCATCGATTTTTCAATCTGTTTAGACTTCTGCTATCCATAACACCCTGTGGCAATGAGTTTCACGTGGTAACTGCTGCTTGACAGAGTGCCTCCTCTTTGCCTGCTCTGAACCAATTTAGCAAACACAGGAACTGTGAAGGATCACTCCCTACTCCCCTTCCATTCATGACAATACAATGCATCTGCAATTTCTGTAATAAGTCATCTCTTCTCTATGGCAAAGAGAAATCACAGGGAATGACTTTTCTCTGGACCTTCCCTGTGTGATTAGAACTGCACTGTGCCTGAGACACTGGCACACCACAGATTTACTCAGCAGCACACTGATGGTTTCTGTTTGGTTTACCAGCATGGGTAAACATCCAAAGTTTGTTGTTTCTTCAGGGAGTACAGCATTTCCTCCCAGCTGCCCATTCGTCTCTCTGCAAGAACTTTCTGGGGATTCACTTCAGAGTGCTCTTAAGTAGTTTGCTGAGGTAGCAGCAGACAATTCTTCTCCCAACAACTGCTGCCTCAGTTCTCTCAAATTTTTTACCCAATTCAAGTCAGTCAAAATCTCAGCTTTCAAATCCCTGCCATTTTTCCAAGTCTTCCCAGAAGCACAGCAGTTTGCAGTCACTCAAAGCTCATGGCTACTTTCTGTCACCTGTACACCCAGCAAGAAGGTCCACAAAGCAGAGAAGCAGAAAGGATGTGGTTCTCCCCAGCAAGCACCAGCGAGGATTCTTGCATTAAAATCTCTACTGACAAACCAAGGAAACTTTCTCAGTCTTGTCCCAGCCAATATCCCAGTCTTAAGAATTTCCCAGGAGGCCCCATATAACAGTGACTGTCCTGAAGGATCAGTCAGACTTGGCAGTGTGATGCACAAATCACCACTCTGCCTCATGAGCCCCTGCTAATCCCAAAAGATGTGCTTCACCAAACAGAGCTGCTCCATATAATTGCTTGGCTTATCTCCCCTCTCTTAGCTGAGCTACCGCTGAGGTTCCTAAAGGCCTTAAAATTAATGACAGATATGCTTGCAGATTAAAACCCCTCTACCTGTGTAGTGCTGTGTGCATCACTTGTTCACACAGCACTGCCATTCACAGTCCTCAGCTGTGGTTTCTCTGTGCTTCTTATAAGCAGCTGAAGTGCTGCTGAATTAGCAAACACTGGGAGGAAACATCAGAGCAGTTTGTTTGACCACAGTTTCAGAATTTCTGGCAGGCAGTTGTAACACATCAGGAGGAAAATAACAAAAACCAAAATTATAAATTGAAATACTGTATCTCAGCATACCTGACCAGAAAACCAAGCAGGTAATTTGAGCAAACACAGACTCTTATGAACACGCAGTTAACAAACGTAGCTCAAGACAGGTTAACAAAATAATAGCACAGACACATTTTACTTCCATAGTCACAAACCTCTGAATTTGAATGAGTTAGCTATAGAAATAACAACCTTTGTATATTGACAAAAATCTAGAACTACCCACAAGCATAAGACAGTGTGAAAAAGCTGGGGGAATAAAGTAATCCAGTTCAGCATCTGAAACATTCCTTTTGCATATCTCATTTACTGAATATTTTGCACACAGTGCCTGCAAAAATGGGTGTGTTAAGATCTGAGAAGAAGCATCCATTTCCTTCAGTTTCCTAAGGAAACTATGTGGGATAGAACATGCCTTTTACTCAATAAGATGAGAATATGCACCAAATCCCTTGTTGGAGTTCTGACATAAAGGCAATTCAGAAAGTCAGCCAGAGACCTGCCCACACCCATCACCATGACTTTCCAAGACTGGAATGAGAAAAAGTTGTGTTTAAGTTTTGCACTCAGCTTTAAATGTCAGTCACCTCTATTCTCTTTTGAAATATACACACACATTTATACACACATGTACAACTCCCTTCTGATATTTCTTCTGAAATCCCTTCTCTGGCACTTCTCATGGTGCTGAATCTAATAGATGGTTCCCCAGTTAATTTACCCCCTGTGTTGTAAAATGCTGCCACCCCATGAGGGATCAGAACCAGCCAGGAGCTTGAACACAGAGAACACAACAGCCTGCTCACAATAAGCAGAAAAGTTATCACTGTAAACCCGTTTGCAAGGAGTGCCTTAAACGCTATGACAAGAAAGTGGCAGTCTGTTCAGAGCCACACCACACAGGGAAAAAAGTTTGAGGCACTTGAGTCACAGAACTAGTTCTTTGCTGTTCTCCAGAAAGGAGTACACAAACAGGTGAGGAAGCAGATCCTATCTCCTGCCTTACACATGGACACCTGTCAAGGCTTTGAGCTACAAAACGTCAGCATATACTGTTTGTTCACATCTCTTTTCTTTGGTAAACAACTGAGAAGCTGCATTCTTCTTAGCTTGAAAGTATCCAGCTCCAGTTGAACTTGTTTCAGAGAAGATCTGACTGAGAAGAATGAGGGAATGAGGATGCCCTCCTTGAGATATGCCTCTTGTGGGCATAACTCTGCCAGCAGGAATTGACAACTGATAATGTTATCACAGAAAATGCACTTAAGCTCAGTTCTGTTAAGAAGGTCCTCTCCTCGTTGAAACTAAAGGATCCCTGTTCACCTGGTATCTTCCACATTTATCCTGCCATTGCTCCAGTAGCAGAACTACTAGGTGAGTAAAAGTCACCCATAGTAAGAGAATGGACTCTACTTCTAAGCCTCAGAAAAGGGGCAGTGGATAAACTGACTTTGCAATTTGAGAAGGTACTTCTTATCATCTAGGACATTTGCATGAAACAGCTTCTGCACCTCTTAGTTTAATGAATAAAGGAATCAAATCTTTCAATACGTGTTGTAAATAACCACGAAGATTTGCCATCTGAAACAGCTATACATGGCTCTCTCTCCATATCCACCATTTACAAATAAAGATTTCTCAAATGATCAGCTGGGACAGCTGAAGTGCGCAGAGCTCAATATGTAGCCAAATTGAATCATCAAGGAAAATTTTGGACAACAAAATGTTGAAAGTCTTGGAGACAGTTTGCAGTGGCTTCACCATGTTCAGTTTTTCCTTAAACAAATGTTTTTCTAGCAAGCTGGCAATTTTCCTATTGAATCAAATTCCTTGATACCTACTTGGGAGGAAATTTAGTTGATCCATGAACATTTGCATGGCTTATTTAAACTGTGAAAAAAATTCAAGCGAAGAGATGAAGAAACTTGCCCAAAGTGAAAATGGCAATTGCAGAGCTAAGTAGGGACCCCCATTCTCACTCCTCTATCTCTCTTATTCAGCAGCTACAGGAATGCACAGGCAAGAGGCCCTCAGCTGAAGGGCAATGGTGGAGTGATCTGGCTTCAACCACCTGAGCTCAAGCTGCTGCTCAAAGTCAGTAGCAGAATCATCACATCCATCCCTTCTCAGGAAGCCCAGAGCTGCCCTGGGGAGAACTACACCCCAGGATCTATCCACGGGGTTGGGCAGAAAGTAGTATCCAAGGTACCTATCATGGTAACATCTAAATGCAAGTATCAGAGCACTTTACAGACAAAAAGGGCTTTCCCCCAGGCGGTTTAAAATTTGCATGTTCCTGTGTAGCACTGAAGATAGCAGCAATGGTGATTCATTAAGATAATTATTTAAGTAGGAGGCTTAAGAAAGTCAGGGTGGATTAGCATCCAGAGGGCTGCAGTTGGAGCTTCTCCATTCCAGACTGCCACCTTCCCTTTTAAGGGAAGGGATGAATTCCAAAAGCCAAGACAACTATGAACTAACAGCAGCTATATCACAACTACAATGTACTGAAGCACAAAAGCACCACCTCTGCTCCAGCCAATCCTCCCTGGAAAGGACAAGCACAAAATTTTATGCTGCAGGGAAATTTTCATGGCATTTTAAATTATTGGCAATTATAAGTTACTGAATTTCCCTTTCCTTGATTAGTTTGTTAGTGTAGGTTCTTCCTCAAAAGAAAGGGATTGTGTGGATTTCTTTTAAACCAATTTCCTATCCACCTTAAAAAAATACACATTTTCTTCCAACCAATTGTCTTTCCCCACTATTGAATAATCAGATGGGTTTGATAAATTGATTGCTCCCACATAATGATGTAAATATACACATTGGGAAAAAGCATACAAGTCCTTTCCACACCCCAACATTTAATCAAATAATGATCAGTTACGGGTTGAGACATGCATTCTGTCCGTAACACCAGGCTAATGCTCAGACAGTAACAGCACAGACTTCATCCCTGCTAAGACAGAGGCCTTTGTACCATGATTTTCATATTTACTTTCAGTTGCCTTTTAGAGAGATGTACAGGCAACCAGTTTGGCTATTCTGCTGCTCACTTGGAATGGTTGCAATGGGGCATCCCGGTGTGTATTGCCCACTCACCGCTAGCTGTGCTTGGTCTGAACGTCTTCTAGGCACTCTATCCCATGCTGATTCAGAACAGAATAGCTTCCTGGAATGCAATTATAGAAACAGTGAGGGTTTGTCTTAAAAAGGGATTACTCCAGAACAGCTATTCCTTATTAACTATTCCGAACTGCCTCTTCATTAGGATGATGAAGTTAACTGAGAATAGCTCTTCCGTTCAATGTGTAATTTACCTTGGTCTCAATCAATGACCCTGTTTAGATGAGGCCTTGGTACATCACACACCCATAACAGCAGCTTCACCAACAGAAACAGACTCACAGCTGCAATGAAAGTAGAACTGCTGCATGGGCACATCTCAACTGAGTTTAAGTTGGGCAGATAATAGGATATAGAAATATGATTTAAAAAATAGCTGTTTCAATTACACATCTCATCAGTACTGCCTGTGACTCTTTGTACTTTTCAAGTCTTAGGATCTGCTTTGTTCAAACTTGGTTTATTCTTTAGATATATGGAGACCTTAACAGCAGGGAAATGTTGAGTTCTGGAACTTTTTTGTTTATTAAGTTCTTAGCTTGCAAGATTTCTCATCCAAAAGGGCTGAGAAAGTACCTGGCACATCTTCGATGCTTATTGAATACATTAAATAAATCAAATGTTTTATGATAAAATTCCACTCCCCCACACCAAACAGATGTAAGTGCAAGTCAAGGAGGCTTGAAAAATAGCACTATTGCACTAAAATTGATTTTGCTCCAGTTTTCCCCAAAGGAAAAAATTTGAGTGTGGGTTGAGACAAAAACACAGAAAATTTAAGCTATCATGAACAACTGAAAAGAGAAATGGAGAAGAAGACAGAAGCCAAAACTAAACTTCACATTCAGCATGCATAATTTATATTCTCTCCAGAGTTCTACATGAGAGGCATTCCTGGACTCATATGTAAAGTGGGAGTCTTTTTTCTTGGGCTCACCATACTTCTAGAGAAAAATGCAAGATACCTTAATGCTGATGTCTCCTGCCTACTCAGGGGAAATCACAAACCACAGAGATCCCGAGAGGATAGAAAAGAGAGGACCCAACACAGCTGAGAACATCAGTACCAAAAGGATCCTGTGTCAAAAAATGGGTGATCCTGTCTGCCATAACTTGATCACAGTGTCAATCTTTCAGCCTCCTTCTGCATACAGGCAATCTTAGTCCATGTAGGTAATATTTTATACGCAGCTTTTATGGGTTCTTTTCCACATGGGAGAGAAAGTTAAGAGAGATTTGATAGAAAGGGGTAAGGGCAAATATAAATATATGCAAATCAAACCAGAAAAAAAAAAGAAAAGAAAAAAAAAAAAGAAAAGAAAAAAAAAAAGAAAAAAAAAAAAAGAAACTGAAACTACTTCCATCCTCTCCCTCCAATAAATTCCACACTCTCATGGTCTCTGGCAGCACTTCACAGTAACCCCAAAAGATGTTCACCTGCTCCCACAGCACTAAGAAATGAACAGTGAAACATGAACAAAAGCTCCCACCTAGGATGACCAGTGTAATCCCCTGGAGCACATTGCAAGGGGAAAACCTTATCATGAAAGCAGAAGAAAAACAAACACACACATGCACTCACACATGCACACACACAGCTCCACTGCTGTGCACCATTAGCATCCTCCTCACTTTCTATACACATCCAGTATCAGGAGATTTATATTCAGGCCAAAAGCTCATGCTGGCAGGAGAGGAAAGTACTTTGGAGAAGAGAGGGGAAGGGGAAAAAAAGCCTACAGTTTCTTGGCTTGTGATCAGCAGGCTGGATGCATTCTGTGGAACTAGGCCAAAGCATTGGTTATTATATTCAAGAGAACATCTGAATCCCAGCTCAAGGGAGCCGAGTTTGCGGCTCTCATTTATGCTGTATATCAATTGAATATCAAACCACATTTTCCGCCTTCTGAATAATAAAGCTTAATAGTTTGAGACTCCCATATGGTCTATTGTTAAAATATTTCCAAACACTGGCTGCTGTTTTATTTCTGAAGGAAAGATTTCTCTTTCCTCTTCAAGCTTTATTTGTTTAAAAGATGCTTGTAGCAAAAGCTAAATATATTAATCTTTTAAATATTTCCAGAGTTTGAACTAGGGTTAAAAAATGAGGGTATAAGGAAAAGAAAATACATTTTGAAACTAGCTTTTTTCTTTTTAATGTCACATGCAAATGTTTGTCCAGGCAGAAGCAGCTGGTGTCACCAGGCTCTGCTGTTCAGAACAGGGGGTGCAGAAGCTTTCAGAAGCCATGAGTTGCTCTAACAAAGGAGGGACCACACAGACTCAAGCCATTCACAAAAGGACCCAGGCCGATTATTTGACTATTACTTACAAGGAAGCTTGGCCAGTAACGTAGGCAATAAATACTGGAGAAACCTGTTCCGTGCATAACCCAGGTTTGTCTTTTCACAAGTCCTGCTCTCTAATTAGCTACTCATTCCTCGAGGGCACTGCTGATGGATAGAGTGTATCAATTTGGTATATTCATTTTTAAAAGTCAAGAAACTTGCTAAATAATAAAAGCATCAGCATAATAAACACTCTGCAGTGTTAGGAACAGTCACTAGTGCTTCTTCCCAGTCCCACCAGAGAAGAGTATTCCTGTGCTTTCCATGCAGCAGAAAAAGACTCAGTGGCAGAGAGTATAACTCACAAGGGCTGCAGTGCCCTGCTCAGAGCCAGGATGAGAACTCAGAAGTGCTCTGCTTTTGATCCTGCATTCACCCCCTGTTCCATTTGCAAAGAAGGACCCAACTGCTCCGTGAGCAGAAGTGAAACCCTGCAGCACTGCCTGGTCCTGCACTGGTGTGACCTCCCAGCCCCCGACCTCTCCAAGGAGCTCCTCCTGTGCTCTGGGACAGGAGCTCTCTGTGTGGCATCTTCCCACACATCTGTTGGACACTCAGCCACACACAGGGTCCTGAGCCTGGCACAGCCAGCAGTGTAACAGCACAAGAACAGAGCTGTTCTACAGCCCAGGGAGCCCAGTAGAAACTTCTGCTCTCTCCTCTTTATCTTTTGTTCTAGTCCTCATTGCTGTCTCCTGCTTCCCTTCTGCCGGTGTGTTCCCCTCCCCTCCACGGCCTATCTGCCCCTCCATCGCCTGCTCTCTCCAGTGTACAGGGCTTCAGAGTCAGCTGTCCCAACCCTGAAACTGGTTGCTCTTACTCACCAGCCTCCTCCCCAGAAAGGAAGAAATTCCAGTATTTCAACATTTGCTCTCATCCCAATTCGGGCAGAAAAACTGAAATAAGGACCTATGTAGAACGGAAGTTCATAAGTTTAAAAAGAAAGAAACAACAAAAAAAAGAAACCTATTTGTGAACACCAGTGCATTTTGTGTCATTTGAAATGGAATATTTTACATTACTGAAACCAAGCATAGTTCATTTTGGTTGGGTGACCTGACCTGAGAAATCTGGTTCTGAGTCAGTACAATGTTGAGCTTCTTTTCTTCCCACAGTGTTGCACTGCCTCAGTCACTGCAGCTTGGCAGCCTGGTAACCCTGACCCCACTTCTGGGTGAGACTCCCGTGCTGGAAGGCAGTTCCCAAAGCACACACTGGGGTCTCCTGTGGCACAGCATGGCCCCTGGGACACCTGTTCTGCCATAAGGGAAGGCCAGGGCTTTTGGAGTCCAGCAAAATTAGGTACCTCAGTCAACAGCTCTCTGAGCAGTCAAGGATGACCTGGAATCCAATGCAATGTTTTGAACCTATCCCAAGTGAAGCCTTTTAGATTAGTTAAAGAAAAGTAAAGCAAAGAGGTATTCTCATTCAGGCAGCAGAGACAGGTCAATGTAACATTTCTGGTAAAAGCTAGTTTATTAATTTTACAGGTGATCAGAAATCTAGCATTGGGCTTTTCTAGGAGAAAAAACAATGTCTCCATTTTAAAGAAATTATGCTGTTCCCTGAAAAAGCCACAAGGAAAATTCAGATCAGTCTCCTACTGACCACAGCAGCATTCTTACAAACTGGTTTAAAAATAATACCACGAACAAATCTCACTCCTGCAGAAACTTCCTCAGCAGAAAACTTAAATTACAGCAATATCAGCACCCTTCTGCCTCCTGCACAGCTCCTGGCATGACCTAAGGACTGTAGGATTTAGTTCATCAGCCAAGTTTAATGACTAGTTTAGAGTCTGACAAGTATTGAACCAGGGGCTTTGCAACAGATGTCTGAACAGTCAATACCTTGCTGCTTCAAACCAAGGCACAGGCACAGCTTTTATGAGAGTTGGGTAGAAACAACTGCTCGTGGAGCTGTGGAAGGCTCTGAGTTCTGGCCCAAACATTAGAGGTGTCACCAACTCATGCTCAGTAACCAGTTCTTAAAACAAGTGGAGAGGACTCAGAGGGAAGATTAGTATGCATTCCCAGAAAGCTATTTTAGTAGTTTTCCTGAAGACTCTATAATGCAGCTGTTGTAGTGTGTGTTCTTCCCCCAGGTCTGTATATCTGAGCAAAGGCAGTGCATGTATGGATGGATTTGATTTACTCTTGAAAAAAAAGGAAAAGGAGAGACACTTAGCCTGTAGTTCCAGTGTTGGAAACTGCAATAAACCTCTCTTTTTAAACCCCATAACCTTGTGACTGTTTTATAGTATAAGGAATCATAACCAGAGAAAGATTTAGCCTAACAGTGATCTGCCCTCAAAGACATTAATCTGTCATATCTAATAGAAGGGGAATAAGGAGACAAACCTTTCCTCTAAGTAATTCAAACAGATGGTGTATGGCTTTGGTGGGAACTTACTGTAAGTTGCCCCTGTAACAAGGGCAAATTTGGCAATGCTGCACACCCTAAGATGCTATTTACGAGTCAGTGTGAGAAATATCTCTGCACGATTTCCTTATGTTTTAAAACCTGAATTCTCTATGACCATATCTCACCACTTTTGTGGTTGACACATTCAACCAGCTTTCCACCCACTTTTTCACCCCCTTTTTGCCAGCAAGATTTAGTCTCTCTTGTTTGCAATTTTAAACTCTTCTCAAAGTAATTTTTTACTTTTGAGGGATCAGCAGAAGATAATAAAGTGCATCATGCCAACATGTTAAAGCACAGTTTTCTACCAGTATTTCAAATATAATTTCATTTGTCTGGGCTTATAGTAGATTCTTTCTTACCCTACAAAGCACACCAAAGTCTTAAGTTTAGTTTCTCTTTCTTTCCTCCTTCATACCCTCTATAGAAAATAAAAGTTTTATTTTCTCTCCTTCTCTCTTTCCACCCCCAACCTCAACCCCCAATTTCTCTTTTCTAGTTTTATCATACAGCTTCTCTTCCCTGTTTTTCCAGACTCACAGTAAGAAGCATTACTTGATCACCTTGCTCTGGTGCTCCAAAGAAGCAACAGTTGGCTCCTGGGACACTTTGCTCTGTTTCCTCTCTTGGAAGACAGCCAAGGCTTACTCAATTCTCTCTTCCTCAGGTCTGCCACTCAGCCCACTAACCTATCCCCATTTTCCACCCACACTGAACAAGACATAAGGTTTCCAAACTTGTCTGGAGAGCTTAGTCCCAAATTGAGCTCGTTGTCCTATAAGAGATCAGACATGAAACCAATACCAATGCTTGAGAGTTCTCATGATATCTCAAAGCAGGTGACGACCATTATTGTCAGATTCCTAGCATGCAACAAGGCTGATAGGGAGCACTGAAAGATCTGGGCTAGCTAGAGACCAAATTCACTTGCAGTGCCAGTCCAGGGGAGTATACTGAATTCAAAGGAACAGTAAACTTAGACACTGGTTTTCCAGACTGGTCAGGGGAGGATTGGTATTAGAGGACCTGAGGGTAATCCCCAGATTACCCTTCCCCACACTCACAGGGAGCAAATGTCACTTTGCATAGTGAAGCATGCCAGCTCAGGACCATGCTCTATGTTTCATGTTAATGAGTATTAGTGTGGAACCCAACTTCCTTCCCCTCCCTAATTTTTATATAACTAAGGATCAGAACGAGCATTTTGTTTCAGTCTACAATAGTGACAGACAACAGCACTATAGAATAACAGCAAAGGGAGAGAATGAAGGAAAAAAAAATGCAGGTGGTAGACACTTACTGCTCTGGCCACTGCATGAAATGAAGGCTTGAGTGCACATTTTTGCCTGATTGCATAGCTGTCTCTGCTGCCCATCTAATCTGCTTAGAAAACTGGTTTTGAAGGATATGGTTCAGACATACCACTCACATGGGGAGGGGGGAATGATGAGGGGAGAAAAAAAAAAAAAAGTGCTGCAGCTGCAAAAGATAAAATAGAGACAACTAATTTTCTCAGAGCTTGCAACACAACCTCTCCCCCTCCTCCACATGCAGTCACTGCACTGGCAGGATAAGCTGGAGATTCTCCAGTGTAAGCAAAGAAGGCACAATGAGGTGTGCAGGCCCTTCTCCACCCTGCTCCCCACAGGCCTTGGGGGTACCACAGAAAGCGGGGGCTGGCAGGGAGAGAGGGGGACATTCCCCCACCCGCTCCTTCCATCGCATTCCCCGTTTTCAGAGGGGACGTGAGAAACGCTCAGTGCTGGATGTTATGCCGAGACAATAATGAGCGTAAGAGAGCTGCAGACTCCTGCTGTACCAATTGGTGGCTGGGTTCTGAACTCTCATTGTGTGATCCGATTTCTCCTGTCATTCAAGCCGTTTTGCAAACTCCAAGCATACGTTCATTTAAGCCATGTGTCCTGAAATCTAAACAGCTGAAGGGGACAGGGAGAGAGGGGTAGGGAGAGGAGAGCCACTGGATTTCTGGTGACAGTGTCTAAAATACACATTTGCACAAGGAAGTCTCACTTTAGATCGTCACTTAGCAAAACAACTACAGCTGCTGACAGGCAAGAGGTACAGTTTCAAGTGACCATCAGACATAAAATAGGCCAAATAAATTACTGCAGTCTAAAGGGAGTGGGTGTGTGTGCTCTCACAAATGTAACAGAGATAACAAATGGATTACCACTGGGTGACCCAATGTCAAGATTAGCAGCCCCAGTTCTCATTTCAGTTACACCATAGCAATGACATTACCCAAGATCTAGCAGAAGCGAAACTGAAATCAGAGTCCAACTCAGGATGTCAGGGAGGCAGCTGCTTTAGTTTTTTAATGCCTAGAATTTCAACCCAGTTTGCTTTGTTTCAAGGGCCTAAACTGCCTCTGGCAGAAGGGGCAGCAGTCTTTGCCAGCTGCCACGTGATCTGCAAGGATGCTTTCTAAATTGAACTTTTTTTTTCTTTTTTTTCTTTTTTTTTTTTTTTTTTTTGAGGTGGGGTTGGGGGAGAGGAAGTAGGGGATGTTAGTGATAAAGGTAAACAGCGTGAGAAGTATTTTAGCATGTTTTGTCACTTATTTCCATTCTGTGCCCGTGCATACAGTTACCCTCGCCTCTGCACTCTCTTACACATTCACCCATATTTTCTTTGAAAGAATCCAGAAGATCAGTTCTGGCCTTTGAGGAGACTTTGTGTGAGTGGTTGCTTCTTCAGTGAAGTAAAATACAAGGGGTTTTTACAGATATAAAAATAATTTTGAGCTTTCCAAATATTAATTGCTCATGGAAATTAAACATCTGCTAACAATAAACTCCCCAAACAAATAAGAAGATGGTCTCAGTCTGACTGAAATGCTTTCCCCTGCTAATTGCTAAGAACACAATTTTCTTGTCTTTTACAATGGCAATTTCATTAGTTCTCCAATTATCCCAATATTTCAGTCCTTTCTCTTTCACAACAGAATGAAAAAGGTCCAATTCCCATCTCCAACGCAACTTTCAGAGTCCTGCAAAACCAAGTGAGAAACTGACAATTACGAGGAGCCATGAAAAGCCCTCAGGGCAAAGATTGACTTACGTGGGTTGCAGAGTCCACCTGCACACCTTTTCTTACCACATCGCCCACAGCCCCCTCCGAGTCTGCCGAGTTTTCACAAGTATTGTACTACAGACTACACCCGACTGTGGCAACCGGGTGCTGCGAGTGCAAAGAGGAGCTGAAATGCTGATAACCCACTCGAGTGCTTAGAATAGCAGATGCCAGGGGGAGAGAAGGGGGCCACCAGCTGAATTTGCATCATACAAGGAAATAAGTCAGTTGGGCAAAAGCCCCATATGGCTGCTTGGGAATGCAGAGCTAAAAGGGCTTTCACTGCTTGGAGCACTGCAGATCTCCTCCAGCTTCTCATCTCACTCTCTGCAACATGGTGCAGAAGCATACGGAAAAGATTTCAAAACCTCCCAGTACTTCTTACTATACAAGAAAAGCAACTAGTCCTTTGCATATGTTTTCTGCATTTAAGAATCAAAAAGCACTTAGCTACAGTACTTGCCCTCTATCTACTTAATGGAGGAAAGGCCCAGCCTAGATTGCTCGAGGTCAAATAGCAAGTTCAGCAGCAAGAGATGACAAGGGCTCAGGTACATCCAAACTCCATTCAGCTGCTGTACCCATTAGACTGAAGAGATGTTAAACACCTTCATGGCGTCAAGAATGACTAATGCCCTCCCAAGTCAGTGATAGAGAACTGGGAACTCACACATCTCCTTCCTCTTCCCTCCCACTCCAGTATTGTTGTAAAGCCCACGTGATGAGATTTTCCTAATCAGCAATTAAATGGTTAATGCTTCCATTACGGCAGATGGAACAGGACTTGCTGCAGGGAAGGTATGCAGAGAGAAGGAGGAGAAAAGAGACAGCAAGGAGGAAAAAACAGAGAAACAATCCTAAAGGAAAAGCAGTTTTCCCACTAAAAGGGGTGATTAGTTGACTAGACAACATAACCCTTAAGACTTTGTCTAGACTAGGATAAAATGCTACATTATTGAAGGTGTTTGAGAGGTATAGTGTAGGTAAGGCTCATGGCCTTTGAGGATGTGGTAGCCAAGGAAGAGACTAATTAGGACATGTTCACTAACATGTCTTAATGTTCCACGTTTAAATCCTTGCCCAAGAACTCAAGGCTAGGCAAAGCAAAGGTCTCTGATGCTGTTCTAATGATTGTAAAAGCAAAGCCATGACAGTGCAAAAAAATCAGAATGGTGAGGAATTGCTGAAGTCTCACATCCCCCATTTTTCTTATGCTCATTGAATGCCTGGAACATATGCATCTTAAAATATTCACCAGCATTTTACCAGACAACAAACTATGACATTTTTCCTCTAAAAATCTAATCAAAGGCCTAAATGCCAAAAGTAAAACAGACCACAGGCTAACAGTCTGCACTCCTATGAAACTTATCCTTTTGCTACAGTGTTTGCACAGGCAGATTTTAGAAGGAGGGCATGAGAGAAAAAGAAAACAGAACTATGAAGACTATGCTTAAGCCTTCAGCAAAATCATTGTTTTGATAATCCATTACCAGAATTGTTAATTAAAATCAAATCCCACCTCACTAGGACAGCCAGATGCCTCCACAGAGACCTGGTTCTGAGAGTTGTTACACTAAACACCAGGAGAATCACAAAAATTGTAGCTTCTTCTTAACCCTTCCAGCAGTATTTCAGGAACCACCTGTCAGGTTGAAGGACTGATCGTTTCTCTCCCAGCTTGTTGCAGGCTCTAGGTGTGCCCCTAACCAAATAGGCTTACCACTTAAAAGCTTAATTGCACCTGTGGCTTAAACCTTATCCCAGACAGCACTTGGGAGCATTTGGATTTGGGTGTTTCAGGTGTGAGACTGGGGCCTGCCTTCACAAACAGAGCTAGGCAAGTCAGAGTAGGAGCCCCTGGTAAAAGTAGGCAGTACTCTGGGGAGCAGGGAATGAGGAAAAAAGAAGTGCTTTCTCCATTTTGATCGCATTTAACTGTATTTACATTTCCACAGTTGGGCTTGAGTAATGTCCACCTCCTTGTTTGTGACTGAGAGCAGGTTTCAGAGTCTCAAATTTCTTTTCCACAACAAAAAGATCAAAGTTTGAGCCACTTGTGCAACTTAGGTGTTTACAGTGAATTGGTCTAATCGCATGGCAAGCCCTCCCTCCCGTTATCAGTCTCACACTGAGCCAAGCTCCTTCATTCCATAAGCACCAGGGAGGACTGAGAGGAGAGGGCCCACATCTGGTGTGGATTATAACCCACCATCCCTTCTATCTACTCCAACATGGGACCTAAAATACAGTGTGCAAGAGAAGGGTTTAACATATTCAAGTAAGTATTCACTCGGGACGTGGTCTGCAAGGGCTGACAAAGCATTTCCAGGTTGTATTTTTAAAGAAGCTTTCTAAAAAGCAAGCAAGCACTGTGTGAAGAGCCAGAACGAAAGAGAAGACTCCCTTCACTCATCTTCTCAGTATTGCCTAGGTAGTACAGGCTCGTGGTGCATCTTATTGTCAAAGGAAACCTGTGCTGCCTTGTCCAAAGTTACTGGCAAAAGACAGATAAAGAAATACATTACAGTAGAAGTCCATGCAGACAAGCTTCCACATCCCTAACCTCACTTTATCTCATGCAAAAGATACACAAACTTTCTGGGTCTTCATTTTGTAAGCTATGAAATGGAGCTAAATTTTAGGGGTTTGTGAAATGGTTCTTAATTAATAATTGCAAAGCACACATCTTCAGAAGAAAGGTATCATATAAATATTAATGAGCTCAGACTACTGGCAGTATGCATGTCTCTTAGGAATCGTAAGCACCGTGGATGGATCAAAGAGGACATGTAGCTCTAAGAGACAGAGTGGTGGGAGTAGTCTCTGTCTTTAACTGTATTTTAAAGTAGATCCTCAAGACTGTTGTGGATATGCCCTATCAAGTTACAGCAGCTTTCAATTAAAATGACATTTTATCCTTAGGCAAAATTCCACCGCGTACCTTTTAATATTAGCAGGGCACATTTTCACTCGTGTAGATATTTCTTCTACATACATCCATTACCAGATCTTTGTAAATAGGGGTTAAACCAACTGGGAAATAGGGATTTTACCTTCATTTTGATCAAAATAAATACCTCTTACCTAGTCACATTGCTGAAAAACTTCCAGCTCCACTGCAGTGCCGTGACAAGAAGTAGGATGAGGATGTGGCAGCTGTTTGCTTCGCGGTGCTCGTAGCTCAGTCTGGCAGCACTTCAGACATGGAGCTGTCTTTGAATGAATATGGCAGCAAATGCCGCATGGTGAAGGTGCTGCTTCTTTTCCCCTGAGCAGGGGCAGCACAAAACGTGGCTACGGCCACGGCGGGGAGAGGAGCGAGCCCCTCCGGGGGCTGTGCGCGGGCATGTCGGTGCAGCGAGGGAGCAGCAGCAGCAGCGCGGCCTCCGGAGCCGGCTGCCCTGCTGGGCAGGCACGCTGGGGAGGAGGCTCGCAGCCTCTTCAGGAATGCGGGATGGCCGCAGGCCTCAGCAGTGTTTTCCAAAGAGGTGCTTACGTTTGTTTCTCTTAGGGTCCGGCAAGCCCGTGCTTTTTTGTTGTTGGGGGTGGTGGTGGGGAATGAGGGAGAGTTGCCTTGTTGGGGTTTTTAAAAATACATTAGAAGACAAGAGGGAGCAGGGAGCAAAGATACTTCTTTGCCTGAGGAAAATTCAGTTTTATCAGCTGCCTTCCTGCCCTTCTGCAGCTGTAAGACACCATGGACAGCTTTCTGCCTACTTCTCTGCAGCCAGGCATCCTAAATGCTTTGTGAGGCTGACACGTGGCCAGCCAGGGGGTCTACAGCAACTTGCCTCCAGTCTGGGACTGCATTTCATTTCTTCAGCGGAGTCACACCAATGGCCCTCTGTCCTGCTCACCTCAGGTACGTTTCCCTAAGCTCTGCTCTCTGCAGTTGCTGCTAAGACACTGCTGTAGCTGCCTCTGGTTTTGCCTACACTGGAGCAACTGGGACTGATTTCTTAGTGCTGGTAGCAAGAACAAAAATTGGATGGCGTAGACACACTCAGTGCTTGCAATGTGTCCCTGAGCTGCTCAGAGGGAGCACAGCAAAGAGATGGATGGCCTCACCACATTAACCGGCCTTAGCACTTCTTTGGCAAAAAAAAGTTGAAATTTGGAAGATGCTCAGAATAAATAACACCTCTTCATAGTTCAGAAAAAAAAAAAAATTCCCCAGAAATTAATTTCCACCTCTGTTGCCAATAAGAGATGGAGTGTTCGCAACCCAATGAGTGATGTCCAAAACAATGGTCTAATAATAACTTGGATCTACTTGCTGTGCTTGGTGCTAAAAGATATGATAGGAAACGTAACTGTGTTTTGATATCAAATAACATAAATCTGGACACCATGCCAACAATTTTTGGACAAGGAACCATGAACCCTAACCAGAGAGACTGGGAGGTTAATTTCTTCCCTGGGCACACCAGGGAATTTTACACCTCTGTATGAATAATGTTTGCATAGCAAACCCAGACATCAGTCCTAGCAAATACCTCTCTGTAAACTCTAGCCCAAAAGAATCACTTTGAAAAAGGTCATACCACCTCCTGTTCCCAGAATTAAGTTAATTAGCACTTGCCCCTCTCTGTATAAGGTATGGGATCCTCCCACAAAGAAGGTACACAACCAGATTGTTAATAGATGTGCATATGCCCTCTTAAGCAAACAGGCTTCTTTGTAGTATCACTAAGATTCCCTCTGGTCATCCCTGTAGAGCTCCCAATTGGAAGGGAAGCAGGCTGGGAGATGAGTGTAACCAGTGCTTTGCCAGGTACAAGGAGCACAGTGCATGCCAATAGGAGTGCTGATATTTTAGTACTAGGTGGTGATCTCTCCCCATCTGGATGATTTTTATTAGGTTCAGCATCAGCATTCATGTAGGGTGAAATATTTGAACTATGGGAATATTTTTTCACTGAAGTTGAAAGATTTGCAATGCATTTTCCTCTCCGACACACTTTATTCTTATTTCTTCTTATTCCATCCAGGTATTTGTGAAATGTATATTATGGAAGTATTTCACTTCTCCACGTGACCACCTACATGCATGGACAGAAAGCAAATCCAGGTAAGACCTGCTATCAGTTATATCTGGGTACAACTGAAGTTTCATCAGCAATGAAGGTCAACACACTGTTCTGTATTTTCTGTCCACAAAAATGTTATTTTTTCAGCGCACTTACTGAAAGAGGTTTAAAAATAGCCTAGCCCACATGGTTCTTGGGCACAGAAATATTGTCAAAGTTTGCCTGCCACAGAACTCAATTGCTGATTTAGAGTAGTAGTTTAGGAACAGAAACCCAGACCCAAGTGTTTAATTACCAACATGCCCATTCTAACACAGTACAGCACAAACTGTGTAGGATGCTAAACACCCTTTTCTGTCAGCCAGCCATGGCTGCTTGCTCTGAGCACAGCCTCGAACCTGCTAAGCAAGAAAGGATTACACCAAGGACAACAGGCTCCAGTTCCCCAGAGAGAACACTCCTTTGCAGGCCCGTAAAAAAAGGGTTCAGAGACTATTTGTGTCAACTCCCTAAACCACAGACCACAACTAGCCCTCCCTCTGAAGCACTTGCATGCTGCTCCTTGCAAAGCTGGAGCAAGATATGTTGGCATCCAGATCCCCGCCTTTGGGGGCCCACCCATCCCTCTTGGTCTCCTTCCATCCCTTATCACAGACTTGCAGACCCTCTCCCTGGGCAGCAGCAGAAACTGGGCTGTATTTGCCTCCAGGTTTGGCACTGTTCTGTTTCACCATCTCCCTGTTCTTCTGACCAGGGGTGCAGCCTGCCCACTCCGCTGGGTCCTCTGATACCAAGAGGGACATAATATGTAGAGAATCACAAGTCAGAAATGTGAAACTGGCAACTCTGGCATTTGAAACAAAAGGGGATTTAGGATGCAATTGGCATTTCAGCTTTAAAGTTTAAAATAAACGAGGCAAAACTGAACTGTAGAAAAGGAATGGCTTATGGGCAGCTCAGACTTGTCCTAGACTTTTAAGCCAGTCATTTCCCATAAATACTCATAATTTCAAACATAAGAAAGGGAGAGAGGAGACAAAACAAACTGAGTCAACTGCTTACTGCCTTTCTGATTCAGACTCCTTAGCAGATGGAGGACAGAAATTATTCTAGGAAAAAGTTCCTTTTTATGTATCTGGGACAGCCCCCAAAATTTTTACCAGAGGGGAAGAAGAGGACAAGAACTAAACTGCGAACTTGTCCGCACCCTAGCAGGAATTCACCCATTTTTCAGCTCCCACAGGTATCATTAGCATGCTACTGAGAGCAGAAAAAAAGCTGCTAAGATCAAACACAAGCTAGTAACAAAGCTCTTCCTCTTGTCATCCTGCGATGGGCCAGAATTTCTGGCTGCAGCTTGTCTTTCCCTGAAAGGCTGGGCTAGTTCAGAGTCCCTTTTAAAAGAAGTGCCACACTATGAACGTGCTACAGCTGCGACACAGAAAGTGCAGAAGGCAGGAAGTCTGACGTTCACACCAACCTCAGCCCCTTCACTCACACCTCTTTTCAAATAGCTTTAGCACATGGAGCCCACATTTTCACGTTCTCAGAACTAGCTTTATCTGTCACACTGCAAGTTTAAGAGAAATTTTTGAAATAAGTCTCCTTTTCCACATTTTAAGACTCATTTAACTGGGAGCAACTTTTGAATTATTTCTGTAAACTGTTCTCTCTGATTTTTGCAATAAGTTGCCACACTCACTTTTAAAGTAGTATATATAATTTTTAAAAAATAAAATACAGATTGAAACAGCATACCAACTGTTGTCACAGTCCAAAAATGTCTGGATTTTCAAACTTAAGTCCACCACTGTGTAAAAAGGCCACACACATGTAAGTGTCAATCAGGCTCAGTGGCAAAACAAGAGGCTGAGCCTGCAGAATGGCACAAATTTTCCTGGACAGAAAAAGAGTGCCAGTTCTCACCCATCTGGAATAACTTCTGCATTTTTTAATGCAGACTTTTGGAATTTGACTCAAGAAGCCAGGTGCTTGATTTCTGCATCTCCTGCTTCACCATGTTTCATGATAGAACAGGAGGTGAGAGAAATAAGAAAAGTGTATTATTTACAAGGCTACACCCTAATTACACCTAATATTACGATAGTGACTGTTTTTGCAGGCAACTCAAGTGGTCTGTTCTGTGCCCAAAAATTCTGTAGCTGATCCTGTGCATTTTTAACAGAAATACTATCTCCATTACCCTCCTCTCAGCACCAGGATTAAAATAAAGTAACATTCAAAGTATTTGTGGGAAATGGCAAATAAATGGGTAGTAAAGCCTGGAGGTTGCTTGGCAGCAGAAATTAGCTATGGCAAGTAACTCAGTGAGGGCAACAAAACCCAGCGTTGTCCAGCATTTGGACACTTAGCAAGAGACTGATGGGTGAGGGGAAAGGGCCAACCCCACATGATACTGCCAGGTCTCAAGTACTATTTTGAATCAGGTAAACTAATACCTCCTGTACCTGTTCCAAAGCACAGACTAATACACAGTCTCTGTCTGCAAACTCTGCTGGCTGCCTCCTTTGGAAGTAGCATCTATCGTGGTGAAGATCTTGTATTTTCTCTTGGTCTCTCTCTTGGAAAAGGATCCCAAACAAGTGGCAGGGACACAGGGGTTTGGAAGCCTTTGCATGTTTATCTTTACTGATAAGGCTGCAATCCTTGCTGCAAGCACATCAGCCTGTGTCTGCAGCAAAACCTTTTTCCAGTGGATGCCTGCCCTGAAACAGGCTTCCTCGGGACTGGGCAATGCTTTTAACCCCTTAGTGCCCCATCTAAAGAGGCCTTACTTTAGATTTCTTTTTCTTGAAGATGCATCATGTTTTCATACAACTTAAAAAACAAGCAGGTAAGTCAGACCTGCTTTGAGACAACAGCAGTGCAGATCATATAGATTATATACCTCCACAGATACTATCAGAGCAATTCACCCTCAGAGAGTTTCATCTCCCCAAACCTCCTCTGGTCCTGTGCAGATCAAAAGAATTGTCCATTTAAAATAAAGGGTTGCAGCTATCCAAACTGTGGGTGGAACACATAAAAATTCATTAAGAGGACTTCTTGAAATTATTTTGTCTGATTGATTGGCCACCATCAGCCAGAGCTATTTGGATTCTTAGAACTGGAGAATCAAATATGATTCCCAGCTATCTGATCTTTTTCTAACAGGTTAACTAACCTTGTTCATGCAGCTTTGTTAATGAAATCTCAGATCACTCACAAACACGCATGCCAAGGGCAAATATCCAGAAAGTCACTAGGGATCTCCCAAAGCTCACATGCCAAGAGCTTGGACAGCCTGAAAATGACAGACAAGAGGCAGGTTTCATTTATTTGCTCCCACTTGCTCTTTCCCCATCTTCTTCCTACACCACTGAGCCAACCTTGACCAGACAAGTTTCAGTTAAGCATGTGCTTTGCCAGAGGTGTTTTTAAATTATGTTTTTAAAGTTTATTTATAGTACACACGCACAGTGCATGATGCTTTCAGGGCTTCTGGAGACTTCAGCATGTCAGGCAGAACTTCACCAGGTGGAAGGACCATGATTTCATCAGCTGGCCCATGGAAAACCACCTCCTCCTCAGTGTGTCTGTGTACCCCAACTCAAAGACAGAGTGCAATAAAATAATTTTTACTCCATTATTTCCTACCCATTATTCATAACATCTATGATCAACATACTGAAATTCCAATTGAAAAAAATATAGAGAAATCCAAGTGGTCTCCCTCCAGCTGATCTCTTACCAAAACCAGCAGCCCAGGAGACAATGCGACAGTTCTATGAACAATTTCCCATTAGGGCAAGGGTTGGAAAACAGTGAGGATTGGAAAACTATGAAGTGAATTGGATGAAACTTGCAGGGAGAGTTACATGGTCCAGCACTCCTTGCATGTGGAAAACAGTAAGTTTCATTTAGGGGTTTGTCCTAAATGGTTGTATTTGACCCATGTGACCAGTTACTCTTTTCATAAGAAAAATGTAACATCACCACAAGATCATTTCCAAGCAGAAAAGTAAATATTTTCAGGAGCAAGCCTCTCAGCTTAGTTCTGACCCTAAAAGACAGTTGTTCTCGTGGTTTGGCTTCCAAGCTATACGCAGCACAAGTCTGTATTTACTGCACAAATCTCTGCCATTCACAAGAGATCCTCCATCCTGCTCCCTGTTCTGTACCTGGCCTGGGCAGGGAACATCCACTGGACAGGCCCTTCAGACCAAAGGGTGTGTTCCTGACTGGTTTCAGGACAAGTTTAACTTTCCCTGCTCCAAAATGTTACAAGTTGCTGAAATATTGTTTCCTCAGCTGCACAGCAAATACAACCAGAGCAAGTTACTCAGAGGAATGGCTCAGAAACCACAATTTTAGGAGGTGGCACAGAGGCGTTGTGAGAGGAGAAGAAAAGGATGTGGTAGACAATTTGCTAATGCCCAGAAACTCTCTGTCTCGGAACAGGCGAGCTGCACGCCAGAATGCCTCGGGAGAGGGCTGAGTCCATTGCTCTTTCCACAACAGCAACTCCTTCTAAATAAAGATGTCTTTACACGCAGGACTTGGGAAGCTTAATTCAGATTAACTGAAGTTGTGAATTTAAAGTGAATTAGCTAGACCACATTGTAGCTCTGTACAGTATTCAGTATTAAAAGGAACTTTAATTTCATTTATGTCGTTCTACTAAATTAAGAGCATTTTAATTCTAAGAATGCCCATGCAGGGATTAGTGGGTTGCACAAATGATGAAGTTATATGCTATGCTGGAGCTGAATGTGGCACAAGGAAGTCTCCCCACTTCCACGCTAGAAAATGCTCATTTCCCACCTACTTAAAAATAAGCTAACTAAAATAATAAATTTTATTATTCTAATTACCCATGCCTAAAAAATCTAAAGCTGCATTTAGAGAAAATTGCTTCTGGCTCTGCATCTGTCTTTTGTTTCAATCTATCAGACCATATACATTGTTTAAAAGTTAAAGCATCAGAAGAAAAAAGAATATTGATATAATAAAAAAATGGGAAAACACAACAGCACATAAGAAATATTCATGGCATTACTTGAAAAAAAGCCAGACACCAGACCCAAGCCACATCAGCTGCAGTCTGCCAATGGACCTGGATCTAGACTATTCCATGAGCTGCTGATTTGACTACCTAACAAAGAGGATAATTCTCAAGGTTTAGAATTGTGATTGTTACATTGTTTGTTAGCACCTAGGTATGTTTCCATCTTAGTAAGTAGTGTGGACCTCTTACAGCTTTGTCATGGGTCTTACAACACCACAATCTAGATAGTGGCTTGGACAGAACATTTCTTCATCAAAAGGCTCAGCAAAAATCGCTTCACAGAGGAGAAATGACAGGTAATGGTCAATCCCTAGCTGCCGTTTGGGAAGAGACTCAACCTCTCTGCTTCAGTTTACCTAGGATCGCTGGGAGAGCTTGCAGCAAATCAGGAGCATAGACTATAGAGGTCCAGGTAGCACAAGGGAGACTGACCAACTGCTTGAAGTGAGAGAAGTCTGGTAACTGTGGTTACTAAATAGGCTGAACCTATTCAGCCCTATGTGGAAAGATCTTCCCTATGTGGAAGGGAAGAATACGTGCTGCTTTCCATGCCACCCCTTTTTGAGCTGGAGAGGAAGCAAAATAAGGATAAAGAATTTTTATTATAGATCTTAGGTAAACAACACTTTGGCTCCAATGCAATCTTCCTCAAGAAAGAAAAACAACTTCTCAAGCAAGTTCAGATTGTTAAACAGGAGACAGATAAAAGCATTGCCTCAGAATGCAAGGAAATCCCAGGCTGGCTGGTTGGGAAAGAATTAGCAATATGTAATTAAAAAGAGCACTCTCCCCTTCCTCATCCCTGAGGTGAACACAGGTCCTGCATATTACTGACTTCTACATCAGCACCAGACAATGAAGCTATCACTTGAAGTCTTCCTCCTTTCTCCCCAGGCCTCTCTCCCTCATGCTTCCAGTTGATGGAGGCTGTTTCACACCATTTCCTGCAAAGGTCCCTGTGTAGCAGGTCACACTGTTTGCATGTGCAGCTTGTGATGAAAGATTTGGCCACTGGAGAACACCAGGAGGGAGGAAACCAGATAGCAGCGCTTATCGTGACTTGTGATAGAGGTTCAGTGGTCCCCTGCTGGTGGCCTTGATTGAGCACCAATGGAGCCAACCCTCCTGCTCTGGTGTTTAGAAGACAGGAGCAGGGCAGAGCTCAGATCACACTTCACTGCACAGAGTAAATCCTGTCATTTGGTAACACTGCCTGGAACAGTCTCTTGGCATTGTCTGCAGACAATGATTTCAGCAACACACGATGGAGCTCAGACTCCTTTGCTACAAAAGGTGGGGACTGAGGACCACCGCAGCACAGGGCAGTGCAGTGCACAGTGCAGTGGTGCAGCTGAGCCGTGCTGTTCCTTGGCACCCAACTCCACAGGCAGGGAGTCTGTGAGAATGGCTTGAGTGCAAGTCTGTCATACATGAAGAGAATACCCAGCTACACACTGATGTAAAGGCTAGAAACTCCCTCACCTCGGGGCATAAAGCAACCACCAACTTCCTCTATGCACAAGTTATACCATATTTGTTTGTTTTAGGAGTTCTGGTACCTTTCCCTCAAGCATCTGGTGTTTCCCTGTTTTGGAGAAAGGATGCCAGGCTAGACAGACAGATCATGGCTTCCTTCTGGTATGGCAATTACTGCATTCCACCCTGGAAGGGGGAGAACACACTGGGGAAAGCAAGGAATGTTAGATGGCAAGTTCCAGTAACACATGGCCCCATTAAATAGCCTGCCCTCCCTGCCTGGCCCTGCACAGTCATACCAGCAGCACACCAGGAGTACACAGCAGCACAACTTGGCCCTTTGCATTCTCAAAGAGTCCTGTGTTCCACCACAGAATCTGGGAACAAAGCTGGGCAGGGCTCAGCCCTCATCCTGGAAGTCATCACATGTGCAAGAAGCAGGATGTTCCCATGCAAATAAGTGAGTTACAGAACAAGGGCACGGAGCAGAGTTGTGGTCTGCAGCACAAGTTAATGCAAAATACAGTATTTAAAAACAACAGATCTGACTAGACACCATAGTCCCTTAATATCAGGTTGGATCAGTCATTGTCCTATAGGATCTGTGCCTCTATAGCCAAAAAAAATAAACAACCAGAAAACAAAACTCATCAAACGTTACCTACAAAACCAATTTGTACAAACTTTGAGTAAGTCAACCCACTTCCAGCAGAATATTAACTAACTGTATCAGTCTATGAACTAGGGGCTTGGGAGAGCATTTATACATTAAATAGGCATTTAGCAAAGCCTCTTTCTTCCTGCTCTGGAGCCAGAAGGCTCCCAAGCTCCCCAAGACAACTGTAATTTGGGAAACTCAGACCTGCCTTTCTACCTAAAAATTCTTCTCTTTGTTGACTTTGGCTCTGTGCCAGTTTAGCCATCAATTCCAGGTCTCTTGATGGGTGTGTCAGCAGAAATTGCCAGCAGATATCTGTCCAGATTAGCTGCCCGGACACCATCTCACTCATGGCCTGCCCATGGATACCCTTCTTGAAAGCAGCTGCTGCTGCTGCATTTATCCACTGGAGCCCTCATTTCCTCACTGCCCATCTGCTGCAGGGGAGGAAGAGCCACACAGACAAGACACAAATAACTGACTGACAGGGAAGACCTTGCCCCACCAGACAATAAAGACCAGGAAATCCAAAGCCTGCACCTACCTCATGAATTTGTGCTGGTTTTTAAAAGCAGAAGAAGAATGTGGATAAGCAAATAGAGATACGGTTGAACGACTTATCTAAGTTTAGACAAGCAGTATCTAAATAATGCTATTTTATCTTATTACTGTAGCAAATATGAGAATTGATTTAATAACCTAATGTTGGTTTTGGACAGTAGAGGTCTGCATCGATGGACCAAGACACTAATTATATTATCTTATCAAATCAGTGTATAATAATAGAACTTCTCTATGCATTGATGGAGCTAGGCTTAGCTCTGCATGAGAAAATAATCCCTGAAAGACAGGGAATGAGACAGTATTTAGCAGAAACTCCTTGTGCATAGTTGTTATTTTCTTTCCCTTTCAAAATATTATTATCTTTAAGGTATTGCATGACGAGAAATTTCCTCGATAATCTTTATTGCTTGTTATTTCACCTCTCTCTATCTTTCTGAGAGGTAGTCAATATAATTTTCCAAAAGACTTAAGTAAAAGGGAAAGAACTACTGGTGCATATGCAGATCAATTCATTGTAAGCTGACAATAAAGCTTTTTTCATCAAGGTACAAGCAAAATGACTTGCTGACATTAACTGGCAAGTACTTTGCATTCATATGGTATCTTTCATCTACAGACTTCAAAGCATCTGACAGGAGGCAGGCAGGCCTTGTTTCGTCATCCATCCAAAGAAGAAGGTGCAGCAGAGTGGCAAGGCTTCCCCAGAAGGTAAAACCATTAGCAGAAATCTAAATGAAGTGATTCCCAGTCCTTAAAAATGAACTACTCTGCCCCAGTACAAATTACACGTGCCCCAGAGAGCAGAGCCACCACTGACCCACACCCCTCTGAGAACTGCTCAGGATTCTTTAAGAATGTAAATTTAATTCATGAGCAACTAAACAAGCACAGAGCACAAGAATACTCTTCTACACACAGGGAAATGACGAGGATCTGAAACCATTCCAGATCTGAAGTTCTGTAGTGCTCCAAGGAGGAGCACTCCTTGAGTGAACCTGCAGAAGCACAGGTTTTCATTCACGAGGAGAGGAAGGGAGATCCTGATATATAATCTACCAAGTGTTTAAATAAACCTGTTCAGATGAAGATCTCTCCACAGAAAAACTAGGACTGTAAGAAAGGTTATGGAAGTCATTTTTAAAATACCATCTTATAGAGAGTAAACCTTCTTTCAGCTCTTCATCTTTTTCATATAGCTGAAGAATGCTGACTACCTAGAGCACTCAAATGGCCAGCAGAAACTCTTTTTAACATAAATAGGAAAGAAAAATTCCTGCACAGTGCTATTTTAAAAGAAGCATATGGATTCCTCTAGGTTTGAAAATAGCAAACAAAAATTATGCCAAGGCAATCTCTGGGGCAGGCAGTCTTTCAGCATTGGTCAAAGAAACTGCAATAGAAATATTTTAAGACCTACTCTCTAGTTATGAGATCTCTCATGTCCTGTGGAGCTGGACAATATTAGAGGCCACTAAATCCTGAAGTTTATTTTTCTAAAAGTTTTCACTTCAAATAAAGCTTTGTTTTAATATGTATGGGGCCAACTGTTAGAGCATTGAGGTCCTGGTTATTAGCCAGCTAGAGCTCATGAATTATGTTTAGTGAGAAGTTTATTGGCTCAGTAAACACCATTCCAGTTCCCCTCACTCCTGAATCATGGAAGCCAAACCAAGAGATATTCAATGCCATATTACCACTAGCACCAGAGCAACTATTATCTGATTACAGACATTTTATTTTTTGTAAGGAATTTGCTATTGCATCATTTAATACACGGAAGTCTTTAAATTTTCCAAGGCAACACACAAAGAGTAAGTAAGTGTTTGGTCCTGTTTATCATCTTCTAGAGAATATTTGTTCCATCTCATAGCTTTCCAAATCCAGGCATTGCAGAAATGCAGTCCCTCTAACGCTTTGTAAGGCAGGAGTTTGGCCAGGAATTTTTAACACTAGCAAGGTGCTCATGAAGATCTGAAGTGGAGCCAGAGCAGCCTGAGGTGGTGTTAGTGCTACCTGGCCTCACCCCATGTGAGCAGGCACCGGGAACCTGCAGACCAAAATGCAAGGTAGGCATCTCTAGAACAAGCAGGACTGATGAGTGGCTGTGCAAATCCAGAAGCAACTGCTACTTGTGTGGCTGGCTTTGTCCTGGGTTGTAACTGGTTACCTCTCACTGCCATGAGCTAAAGCCCCAAGTACAGGGAGTAAGCAATGATCAGTCACTGTGCAGTGGCTTGTTTGTGTGCTTGTTGTTCCAGTTCTCTGGAATAGCTAAGATAGCCAGAAGACTGTACAGGGACTGTGTCAGTCCTTGAGGCAAGGAAAGTTAATTTAGTTGGGAGAGTAAGGATGAAAAAAAGAGTGCTATAATAACAGTAGTCTATTCTGGTAGTAAAGTAAACAGTAACCAAAGGAGTTTAGGTTCTCCTCCCACTTCTCTACATCTGTCACACCACCTTGGCCAAATAATGCAACTGTTTGTGTCTCTGCTTCCTCTCTCTCCTTTTGCTTTCTATCTACTATTATCTACTATTACTATTACTACCTACTATTATCTGCTATCTCCTACCATCTACTATTTAGACTGGAACATTCTTCAGGGAAGAGATTGTGCTGGTACAGCCCAGTGACAGCCTTAGGGTTCTGCAGTCCCTAAGCCAAACATAGTCCAATTTACATAACACCAACTATGAAATCATGTATTCTCATGTAAATGCTTCTTCTGATATCCTGAATCTGTCCTTATGACAATGAAGAAACTTGGCAGTACAGATCCTTAATGTCCAACCTATCCCACAAGGACATATTATCACAAGAAGCACCTCTGGGGAACAGGCAGAGTTAAAATCTTTCCACCCCAGCAGTGGTGAAAGACAAGATACCCTTCTCTTTAAATTTAACCCTCTCCCTTCCAAAGAATGTCTGGAATTTGTACTATTTCCCAGCAGAGAGTAGAAGGCAAAGACTTGGCATGGGGCAAGACAGATAAGAGCAGTTGCCTTCTCTAGGTTTTGTTAACTCTGTGTAATTGCTTAGGGCATGTGATGGTTAGAGAGAGAGACATCTGCCAGAGACAGACTGCAAATCACTAGGATAATTCCAAGCAAACAAAATCCAGTTTACAATGTGGTTGTATATAAAACACCTCTGTAAAACTATGGTATAATTCAACTGCTGCAGTTTCATTTACAAAGTAAGGATTCAGTTCTCCCTCTCAAAATCTGCCATTTAGGATCACTATGACATTGAATAAAGTCTTGGCAATCCTCTGGGGCACAGGGTGAAGGTTGATTGTTGTTGGAAGTTTCTCTAAGCAAGGCACATTTAAATATCCTGTTTTGCAAAAGGGCCCATATTGCCTTGCCTGTGAATTCAGGTTCCTTTACCAGTTTAAAATCTGGGTTAAAGCAATTTGCTTACATTTGGAGTCCTTTTCCAAAATTAATGGTGCGTGGTATTCGGAGTTGCAGATACAAGACAACCAGATACTCTGCTATTATCTGCTCTGCATCATGCATCTACCATCTACAGTTTTCCTGCTAAGCTTTGTTCACATGGACAGCCCACTCCTGCAGCAGTTGCACACTTAGCATCCTAATGATATTATTCTTGGCTATCCTGTTAAACTCACAGCGTAAGGTGGATGCACAGGAGTGAGCCCTGCTGGATTCTCAGCAGTTTTTAGATGGCTCCAGATTGCAGCTGGCCTTGGGTGGAAGTTTTCATAAGCAGTGATGAAGTTCAGAGCTTTTCTATTCAAATAGGCTGTTGACTACTGCTGTCTCTATCTCTTTCACTTCTGTAGTGATAATTAGATTACCCAAATGTACTAGGCTCACAGCTACATCAGACCACTTGGAAGACCCAGTTAGTGCTGTATACAGCTGCCAAATTGCTTAGCTAAATTTCACACAGGGGTCACACACACAACTGTGACAGTTGATACTTGTTTCACTTTGCCATTCAATGAGGTACTTTTGGATTACTAATTTCTTGTATGTCTTGGGTGCTGGCTAGTTCAGAGATTATTTTGTTGTATCCTGACAGGCAGTTGTTAGCTGGACCCTAAGCCCTCAGCACACACATTTAAATCTCTCTGATCTGGAAATCTGGGTGGCATATCTGCTCAGGAGTCACACCCAGAGTAAGGATCCTGCCCATGTTTATTTCAGCGCTTCTTGAAAAAGGAAAGACAGAAAGGAAGGGAATAAGAAAGAAGCCCAAAACCACAACACAAATTTGCTACTCCAACTTACTAACAGAACTGACCTCCAAAGTACAAACAGTAACAGAAAATTATGATAGTCACACTTTCTCATTGTATTCCTCCAGGTATAATATATAATGTTACCTTAATGCAAACCACTTTGGAGTAACAATCAATGAAACACATTAAAATGCAATAAAAATACTGGGTTTAGGATAAAAATGTGGTTCCAACCTATGGGCTTGTAAAGGAAAAGTCAGCAGAGCCTTGCTCCTCTTGTAGGTAAATTCTGAAGTTTCATCCCCTTGTTCACAAGCCAGGCGGAATAAAAATATCCACCTACACTAAACCAAAGGGAGCCACTCGTAACCCAGACACAACCACAACAGACATTCTCGACAGTCCTTGGCTTAATAGAACACTGCTTTGTGGTTATACCCACCACTAGGATTTCATCTTGCAAGTTCTAGCACGTTTAATTTATTCCAGGTCATACATCAAACATAATATTAAGATTTAAGATGGCATTTGAGATTGAGACTTTCTTTTGCAGTTTGAGTAGAGAGAACACAGTTAGGACTGTGGGTGCACGAGCATATTAATACATAAACACAAACCTGCAGCCATCACTCAAGAAAAACAATTGGTCTTTAAGAGGGGGGAAAAGTTGTAAAAAGAATCAATTCCATTTAATAGCTCTATAAATCAATTCCACCAAAAATCAATGGGAAACTACATCCACCATGTGCCAAGTAACTCCTACACATCAGGTGCAACTGTCCGTGACAGCGGCCACGCAGCAGCTCTGCCTGCCAGGAATTCAGGCAGCCAAGGGCTGGAGCAAGAACCCCAGCAGTGCTCACATTGCTCTTCTGAGAGCCCCAGCAGTGCCCACACTGCTCTCCTGAGAGCCATGGCACTGCCCATGCTGCCCCCTGAAAGCCCTGGCACTGCCCACACTGCTCTTCTGAGTGTCCCAGCAGCGCCCACACTGATCTTCTAAGAGCCCCAGTATTGCCCATGCTGCCCTCCTGAGAGCCTCACCAGTGCCCACATTGCTCTTCTGAGAGCCCACACTGCCCTCCTGAGTGCTCATGCTGCCCTTCTGAGAGCCCCCAGCAGTGCCCATGCTGCCCTCCCGCTCCTGCCATGGTGCCTTAGCCCTGCTCACTCAGGGGAGCTGCAGCCGCGGTCCCCAGGAAAGCCACTGCTCCCTGCACATCTATTCATGGAGCCCATGCTGGGACCAGCCCTGCACTGACAGGAGCCATGTAGCCCCCACCTTCAGACACCGTGGTGGCAGTCCCACCTAAAAATCAGTGAAGGAAAGCTCACATTTCTTGTTCAAGCCAGGCATCTTACATGCCCAGGTTTGAAATGAAGTGTGACTTCAGGATTTTCCAGCAGGTTTTGTGCCACATCAAGCATCCCCAAAGGGGAGCTGACTTAGGCACAGATATGGGGAAGGTGGGAGGGGAACATTAAGAATGTGCGGCCCATGGGCCAGCAGCATGCATTAAATCACACACTGCTTAAATAAATTACTTGTTTAAGCACAAGTTCAAGAGTTCCACACTCTGTCAGTCTTGCTAGTTCAGTGACTCCCCCAGTGACTGTACCAGGCCGCTGCCCTCTCACTTTCAAAGTGCAGCTCAGTTGCGTTTTCACATTTATAGGTGGTGGGTGCCCCTTCAGTGACTGGAGAAACCCTTGGGGCTTTCATTTTGTGCTGGCAGCTCTCAAATGACTCTAGAAACAAAACCCCTGGGGCTTTTGTTCTGTGTGGCAGAGCAGAGAGGGCATGGAAGATTCTGGCTTTGTTAAAACCTGTAGAAAAATTCATGTCCTGTGTCTTCCCCTTCATGTGCTTCACATGTGCTGTCATGTCTCTGGGCCATTAGAGACACACTGTTTAAGAAACTCAGATCTAGCATTTTTGCAATAGAAAAACTTGATGAGTTGGCCTCTGCTATTCAGCACTAAGTACCAAACCCCATTTTTTCCTGTTGTAACTGACTGTCAAGTGTAACTTGACAGCTACTGCACACAGAAACACTCATGTCTGCTATTATACATGTATATTTTAAACAGAGAAATGTGTATAACATTTATATGCGTATAACAAATAACGAACAATTTAATGAGAGGGCTCAGGATTGTCCCTGGCAGGGAATGAAACTATCTACTGCATCTCTCCAAGACTCTGTGACCCAGCTGCAGGAGGGATCTGATCTCCAAATTGCATTTTTGATCTTGAGCCTGATCTTAGCAATCAGCACCCTCAGCTTACTGATTTCAGTGGGATTTGAGAGCATTTGATATCAAACCTCCCATCAGTCACAAGTTTCCCCTAGATGTAAGGACATGCAGTTCTGGAAAGCAAGACTTTGACATAGGCTGGAGGTTTGATGTCAGTAGTAAGTGGGAATTGTACAATCAGGGGCTTCAATCTAACCACTGGTATTTAGCAAGACAAAGCAGCAATACATTGAAGTCTGTTTCTTTTGAATTATTCCTTAAAACTCTGTCATATGACTCTTCTGCTCCAGAAGAATTAATCAAATATTAAAAAGTATACTAAGGGTAGCTGAAGGCCATTGTCAATAGAACTGCCAGATTTTCCTGCAATTAACAGTGGAAGTTTCTCATTTTCCCTGTTCCTAAATGGATCTGCAGTGATACTTCATTCACTAGGATTTCAGTTTCATACAAGTCAGGAAAAAAATATTTGTGGCAAGTAGCCTTGAAGTATTATAATAAGGAAGGGCGTTTGCAGAGAGTTTTGAAACACAGATCCTGTTCTAAAGAGAGTCTGTGCACAAACAGATCCCACACCAGCACTTGTATGGATGTAACTTGCAACTGTTTGGTGGCTCTCTGAAGTTCTGCAGTAGCTCAGAGCAAAGAAATTACTGATGTATTTATGAAAGACAGTTTGAAACATGGTGTAAAGTTTGTGTGGAAAGAGACAGAGAAAACAGATAGGAATAAACACAGCCCAGGGAACAAGATTACAGTGATACAGCAAATATGTAGGAATGGTTGGGAAAAGCAAGTGTGTGCACAACTGGGGAACAAGAAAAGAATCCAACAGGTTAGATAACCAAAGCATAAATTGCAATAAGCAGACACTATGGACTAGGAGTTGAAGCCAGATTAGGGATCTGAAGTGTCAACTTGCATTTAAAGACTATCATAGTTTAAATAATCATAAGCCAAATTGCATAATAGGCAGATGAGATGAATTGAAAGATTAAGCTGTGAAAATTTACTCAGAGAGAGGATTGTAAGGATCTTTTATTTTTAAATCCTGCTCCTGAACTCCTTTATACTCAAGGAAAAAAAAAAATCTTAAATCCCATTTCCTGCCAGTATAGGGCTAAAATGTTAACACCATATTTCATAACAGTTAACGTAAAACAGGATTACTGTGCTAACTTGTTCTTGAAGAGCAAATACACTCTAAAAACTAGATTGAGGAGGAGGTAGATTTCTTTCTGACAAATCTGCCAACAAGAAGCAGGACAGAGAAAACATATTTTTCTCAATGGCTTCTAGGGATGAACAGAATTTAAGTCTGTTGTTCTCTGTAGCACTGATGTACTCTTTCAGTTGGACTTTTTTTTGTTCAGTTATTTGCTGTAGAGATCCACTTACTATGAATAATCATGCTTTTATTTCCTACTCAGATGAAGTGCTTACACTTTTTTCAATGAAAGCAAAAGAAATGTCTTAAGTTTAAAATAAGCCAGAAAGATCTTATGAAGAAGATCCAATGACCCATTAGAAGGAATAACTTCTTAATACCAGCCAAGGAACTGCCTCCTAAGAAAAATAAAGATTCAAACCCCTACCCAAGCAGACTTGCCAGCCAGCCTTCTCTGACACCACAGTCTATGTGGGACTTGCCTGTGTCAAAGCCTTTTACACGGAGAGCACTTAGGCAGCGAGTGTGTGACACATCCAGCGAGACTCGTAATGTCTTGCCTGTTTTCTCTTGAGCCTCTGAACTGTGACCTCAAAGCAAATGAATCTGAGAAGAAAATACATTAATCAGGCATTCACTCAGCCAGGCTCTGGGTTTTTAAAGCAGGGATCTGAATCAGCTATATTGCCTCCCACTTCTTTCCTGATACAATTAGTCAGCATCTGCCCCGGCAGCCAACCCGCTGCCTCGCAGAGGGGGGGACCAGCAGCTGCAACTCCCTTGCCCATTGCTACTTCCTAGCAGGCTGCAGAGCCACGGAGAACAGCTTCTGAATCCTGTCTGGTGAAGGTTAGCATCCCTTCCCTGTGCTCAGGGGAATGAGAGGAGCTGAGAACAGCTACCACTTCCAGCTTCTTTGATTCCCTGCTTCAGCCCAAGTGCAGGTTCAGACGTGTCCCAGCCACACCTCTCAAACCTTGGGCCAAAGCCATGCCAGCTCCACACACCTGTTGGAGGCTTCCCCACATTTTAAGGGAATCCCCAGAAGGGGATTTGCAGGTGCTCCACTCCCTTCAAAGAGAGCAGGCAACAAATCAACCTGGGAAATTGGACCCATACCATTCAATGTGGCCCTCTGACCTTTTTCAAAATGTTCTCAGCCCACCAGGCTGGCAGGACTGAACTTTATAGCTAAGTGTTTTGAAAGAAGCGTGTGCTTTTAAAATCCAGTTGAATTTTTGCTAGGGGAACTTTACAAAGGCATCATTAGTATATCCACAGGAGTTTTGCAATTTTAGGTTACAGGTGATTACAGCAAATAAACAGGCATGCAAGTCAGGGTCGGAAGCAGGCTTTTACTTAGAGCCTGCCTCACCAGGCACTTGGAAAATAAATAAACCCCCAAAGCAGTTCTGTTTTACCCAACAGCTTTAAGGCTCCAGCCCCACTCCTAGGGCTGGATTGTGCAAGCTCTTACTCCAGCAGTCACACTGAGTTCAAGCAAAGTGCCTGAGTAAGCATTTGCAGAATCTGAGCCCCCCAGCCAGTTATCTATACAGCACCTATTTGGGCCTTGCATTGCAATCTCTTTAGCTGGGGACATGGTCTGGATGTGTATTGTCAGCTGCAATGGGCTATATCTCCATTTATAGCATTAAATCTAATTTTTGGTGCCAAGTGCAGCATTAGCCTTACAATGACATCTATTAAAGACATTTTCCCCTGAAGACTGTGATCTGACCAACAACCAGTTTGCACTGCTCATATTTTTATTTTACTACAAAATCACCATGTTTATATGACCTTTCCACTTCTCTAATTTCAAGCCTTTTCTTAAAATGCAGTACAACAGGCACTGAATTACAGAAATCTCACACCCTGGCATTACACTGACTTCACCTGAGATGCTGCCATCCTTCCTTCCCTGAAGATTTACAAAACAGGGAACTTAAAATTAAAGCAACAACCTTGACTGGTTAGCCTCCAGTAATGTGTAAGTTTAGCAGAGGCAGATTAGTTTTCTCTGTGCCATCAGAAGCACTCCTGATGGGCACCCAGCCCCTTCTCCCCTGCCAAGACACTGAGGAGGCAGGGGACAGCAGCCTGGCACAGCATGGAGCACTTCTTATGGGAAAAAAAATGGCAAGTTCCCCTGAAATGCTGCATCCTGCGTGCCTCAAAGGACAGCTGCTACCTTCTCACTTACAAAAATGTGACCCCAGCCAGTCAATCTACAGCACTGACACTGTCAGATACCCTCCCACTCACCACCTTTGATGGTCAAAACCATTGAAATGCCCATCCCCTCCGCCTCAAAAGGGGTTGTGCTTTGTTTTTGCTCCAGGAAGTTTTAGGGAGGGTGCTTTGAGTTTTTCAGTTTTTGGTAAGGGTACAACCCAAGCTGTTTTTGATAAACAGAGAGGTAGCAGGAGTCCATGTGTAACCACAGAGGAAGCGAGCACAAATAGGCAAATGTTCTGAATAATGGCAGTGTAGATGCACATGGAAACTTGCTTGAGCTCACCTGGACTCCTTTCCCCCTTTCTTGTCCAACCAGTTGAAGGATAGGGAACATCCCAGGCCTCTGGCATTTTGTATTAGATGCTCTGGGCATCTAATGGGAGTGGAAGCTGGTTTGTTGGTCCATGGCCATGGCTTCTGTTCCGTTAAGGAAGAGCCCTTCTGCAGCTTTCAGAAAGTCATATAAACATCTCAGAAAAGGTTACATGAATAGGCCAGAGACACAACTGTAACTCACGGATTACTAATTATGAAAGCATTTTGAGATCTTTGAGTTGAAAGGATGTCTTTTCTGGATAGACAAATATTTTAATTCCATACTCCAATGATCAGTGTTTCAGTAGGACCCTTAAAATATATTTTCCTTCCACGATTGTCCTCTATGGTTAGTTACACCTCCATGCATGATTTCAAGTACTACAGCTCTATCAAGAGTACTAGTTTTCTCTGCATTTGGTTCCACTTAAAAGACTCTGAATTATTAGTATGGCATTCAGCTTGAAATCCTCTTGCACAATTAACAGGGTGAAATATTAGACAATAGCAGCTACTATTGTTATTTTCTGTTCATTAAATGCTAATGGAATTTCAGCCCATCTTCCAAATACCATGGCCTTACACAGGCAGAGGTGAAGAGTACAAACACATGAAATTATTTTTCCAGATTCAAGCAACGTATCAGTGGAAACAAATTCTCATACTCAACTCTGTTTCAGCCACCAAAATAGAGATTGTCAGAATGCAGCTGATGGTCTCCTCTCCACACTTCAGGTCACTTTTTCCCTCACTCAGGAGCTGAGGAATATCAACATAATTAAACCCATCACCTTACAAGCAGCAACCAGGAACTGGGAGACCTAGCCTGACTGGAACAAACCAGCTGACTACAGCTGCTAAAAAGAGGTCCACACTTGGGCAAATACTCAAGACATTCCTTTTCCAAGGCACCACCCATAATAACAGGCCAACAGTCTCAAACACCTCTGCATTTGGATGGATACGCAGAACCGCATACATTAAACTGCTTTTCTTGGAGTTCATTTCAGAATGCTGCCAGCTTGTAAACAGCAGAGTCAGTTTTGCTGCCAACACAATTTCTACCTAGAGCAAACGGAAGTGCTTTTCCAAGAATTTCCAAGACTGTTGCGTCATGCCATGCGCTGGCATTGCACCATGCAACCCGGGGAGGGAAGACATAAAAATATAAGCTGCTGCTTGGTGCATCCTGAGGGGGATTATTCAGAGACATTGACTTATTTTCAGGAAGAGACTGACAGTGCAGAACCAGCCTTCCAAAAACTCCCAGTGCTCACTGCAGGGGAATATGGTATCATTAACACTTCCAGTGCTATAGCAAAAGGAGAGTAATTTTTATACCTGGCATGTTTCAATTTTCATTAGAATTTTGAAAGCCTTGTCTGATAAGGTACAGTGGAGACTAAGAAATGTAGCATTTCTGAAAGACTAGAGAGACTTCTTCTCTAGCCTCTCACCCCTGTTGTGGGTTTTGCATAATCCTAAAGCATTAGTCCTTTGGCAACTTTACCATTTTGGAGCTTTATTAGAATTACGTGTATGATGACAGCATTTACAGGCTGTTGCTAAGGTCAGGGTCCCATTATGCAAACTTTTAAATATGATGAGCATTTATAAGATAAATACACAAAAAAAAAAACCCCAAGGACATTGTATTCTTCATACTTTAAAGATGAAGAAAACTGTTGTTGCTTAACTTCCTTCACGACCATAGCATGGAAAGTTTAAATCAGGGATGGAAGCAGAGTTCCTTGGACCACAAGCTCACCCAGAAGAATTAAATGTGGGCAAATATTCAACCACTGCATCAACTCATAAAAGCAAGTGCTTACAACCAAGCTTTCTGGGTAAAACATTTCAAGACATAATTTACATTACTTTTAAAAAACACTCAGCCAAACATCACTCTGCTGACATTTGAAGAATTTCAAGACAACTCTTGCTCTCATATGAAAATTCCCATTATTGAGCATTCTGGTACTATGGTTCTGGCTTTATAGCTGTGCACACAAATTTATAATTTTTAGTGGATTCTTTGCCATCTACAACTTTGGTAGATATTTTCCCTGCCTAGAAGGACATCCAAGCTTTTTCTTTGAAGACTGGTCATAATCATGTCCCTAATATCACATTATCAAAGAACATTTGAGCTGCCTAGAAAAGAACAAAGAGCTTTTCTCAAGGACTTGAGGAGTTTGATGCAAAAAGTTCTACATGAGGACTGTTCTGGATACTTTATAGGGGTAAACAGAAACTAGGAACAACAAAGCACCTCACCCTTCCAGGGACAGGGGAAACTACATTAAATAAAAAGAGCACAAGTTTAAGTCTCACTATACACTGTCATAATTTCAAACTTCTTTTAACCAGGTCTTGTTTTAAAAAAGGATTCTTCAATTGTCTTTCCTAGTGAAGTTTTGAGGAAAATTTGTCCCTCCACAGAAAAAGATGCTGCTTTAGTGCTCCATATGCTGCACAGTTAACTAACCCTTCACACCAGGAGCCTCTTGCAAAGGGACAGAGAGGCTGTTTTTTCAGTTTAGTTCAATAACCACTTCTTTCAGACTGCAGAAAGCAACTGAGATTTGAGGAGGGGCAGAAGGGCAGGAAAGCTGACTTCCCTCCAAATAAAAACTAGGTGTTAGAAACTAGTATCTGCTAGTTCCAAACTCATAAAAGAGAAACTAGAAAATAATCGGTTCACTTTTACTCAAGGAACACTTCCTTTACTTTGCATTTAAATTGGAGCTGAATAAAAATCACAGAATAATTCACACAGGAAGGGACCTCAGGAGGTCATCAGAAAGTATTTTGATCAGAAAGTATTTTAATAAGAAAGTATTTTACAAATATTTTTATGTAACACTTCAAAATCTTCAGGTTTAACATTTCATTAAATTTAATGCTATATAAGAAATTTCTTGAGTCACTTCTCAGAAACAATAACATAGTGAATTAATTTTGTTTCTGATTTGCATGTTGAATCATAGCCTGAATGTGTTAACCCTGCCCTTCTGCTTAACATGAAATTTAAAGTCATTTTAGTTGCACATCAACATGTTTTAATAGGTACAGACCAGCGAGATCCAGTCTTTCTGCTGGAGAGTAACTACCACAAAGACAAACAAGCAAGCTTTAAAATAAGGTTTCCTGTTGGCTGATTTCAATTCTCAGTTAAAACTGGCAATGCAAATTACTCTATTCTCTCCTTTATCGAACAAGAGAAAAGATTTTTAAACTGTCAAACTGGCTGGTGGCATCTTGACAGCAGATGGAAATGCAGTAAGTGCAGTCCTACATGGCAGTGTCTTTATGTGACTCCTAGAAAACGGAATCCCCTCACTGAATGGCTCTTTATACAACGGGAAATGAGCACACATTTAGGGGAAGGAATCTGCTGTACACCCCTGTCATCTTAAACGGCTCCAGGAATGAATGGGACTAGCCCAGCATGAAGAGCAGGCAGGTTGTTTACCATGAGGCCTCTCCCCAGTCACTCCGTCATGTATCTCTTTTTACACTCATGGCAAAGGACTGGTTTGAAGACAATTTTATCTTGCACAGTGTTTGGTTCAGTGGGGGAAGGGAGTGAATAGGGCAAACTGATATATTATGGAAAGCCATCCCCTCTTCCTTTACCCAGGGGACTGAAGGACAGCAAATGCCTCAGGCCAGCGTACTGACATGAAATGTTTCCTGCCTCCCATCCAGAACCTGGGCAAGGACAACATTGACACATTTTTCCATCCAGTATCTAAAGCTGGAAGAAGAAGAGGGGGTTGTTCCTAGCTCCTGCACAGATCTCTCAGAACACCTAGCAACAGAATCAAGAAGTTCCCCCTGTTTTCAGGGACACTTACATTGGGAGGGTTCCCTGATGACTGTTTTGAGCAGGAAACTAATCCCTGCATTTCTTTGAACTCTTCTTACTGCCAGCTGAAGACTCAGACCCTTCTTCTCCCAGTTTAGCTGTCAGTGCATGTCTTCTGACACTTTGTGCAGGACAGCTCAGTTTGTCCTTTCTCCATTAGAGAGAGTAAGTGAAGGAAGCTTCCTACAATAGGTCCATTTCCAAATGCCTGCATGAGGTTTTTGGTTTAAAAGATCACTCTTTAGCCCCTTCAAATCCGCAAGGTGCACATCCGAAAATGTGATATAATACATATGTAATCCTGGATAAACTACATTCCCCACCCCTTTCCATTAAGTAAAATCAGTAACTAGAATCCCTGTTTAGGATTTGTGATTACAAGGATCACCCTCCGCCCTGCCCTGGTCAAACAATACGAGCTCTAGGAAAGCATGAGAGCCGTCATTTCAATAACGCAAAACCCTGTTGCTTCCACTCCAGAACAGCTGACTTGAAGTGCATGCTAGGCTGTGCTTATTAACAAAATGAGAAATCTGATACATAGAAAGAAAACACTATGTGAGGATTAATCCTGGATTGCAGTTTGTGGCCAGCACTGGGCCGTCATCCAAACACAGATGAAAAAGAACAGAATTTCTCCCACCTGTCACTTCCAGCAGGTACAGCTATTGCTGTCTTGTAGCCTCCTCCTTTACAGCTATTGTAACAACTCATTTTGTGTCAGCTTAAAATTCAGGATTGACCTCACTGTTTCGTTTCTTCCTTGTTTTATGAGAGCCAGCACTGGAGGGTGAATTTTCTTTCCAGGAATTACAAACAAGCGTGAGTAACTTACAAGTTTGGGCAGCTAGCACAATACACGTATGCTTCAAGGAAAGAAACCCAGCTTAAAATCAGCATCCTCTTGGAACCTGGAGATGCTAACTGACCAAGAAAATTTTACTTTCAGAAACATCTTTTTAACGTTGCTGCTTTTGAAAGAAGTAAGCACACTGTCACTGCTGATTGTGAGAGACCTGAACAAACCAATGCAGTTTCTTTGCCAATGAACTACTGCACAGCAGAGTGAAATCCCTATTGCAATGCATTGTCCTTGCTCCCAATAGTACAGCAAGACAAAAACCAATACAAGAAGGCCTAATGGCTCAGCCACTGGTGTTCAATCCACATCAAACCAAAGAAGTCATCTTCTTTTTTTTTTTTTTTAATTAAGTATTTAACATTTTTTAACATTTTTAAATATATTTAACACTCTCCTGCTTATGGCTGGGTCGACACTCTGTTGTTGCAATGCCACAGCTGAGCCCTGTTAATTTTTCTCCAAGCCCAGCAGGGAAGGCATGTCTGCTGATGCTGAAATGGTCCCTTCCCATTGAGCTTCGCCTGTCACAATACAGCCAATATAATGGCTATGTCACAAATGTGATTCTGCTTTCTTCCACTCCAACACCACATTTGCTGCAGCACTGAAATGCCGCTTTGTGGCAACGTTCTTCCCTGGCTCTTGGCAGAGGCTGCACTGTTGTTCATACACTTTATCAGTCAGATTTGGTTAGACTATGGGAAACTTGGTTTTCTGTAGAGAAAACATGGCAACATCTTCCTACCAATACCTCTGGCTGTCAAGCTGCGATATGTTCATCAGGCTGGATGACAGGGTTAAATGCTGCAGTCAGCACAAACAGGAGTTCTGATAGGAAGGCAAATGCACCTCGGTTTTCAAACATCATCCCATTTCCCTACATCTATCATCAAAGAAGGCAGCAGGAGCTCAGAGAATAGCCACATACTATTTTCTGCAAGGTCAAATGAATGCACAACATACAGTTTATGTTTGGCAGCTCTTAATTACTATGGGCTGTAAAGATGCTAGAAAACGACAACTCTCATTGCAAGATCTGCTGTTCACAACTTCAAATTTCATGCTGTGACCACCAATTTTGGGCTGTGGTGGCTGTTTTAGAGAGTTTAAATCCATTACACAGCCAAACTGCTTAGCATTAGGTGGTTTTCTAGTGATTTTAAACAACAAATCAAAATGAGTTGAACGTGTACCCTTCTGGAACAAGGCCTCTCACCTTCTCTTTTTCTCCTCTCTCCCCCCACCCCTTGTCACACATCGGCTTCTGCCAAACAATTCAGCACTGACACTACAGCACATCACGTGGCACCAAGTGCTTCAAGCATCTTGCAATACTTATTACTATCTACACCTCCATAAGTCATTCCACCCAGAAACGTATGTGAACACTAACGGGAGCTATTTCCTTACGCATTAAAGATTTAGAGCTCTCATGGATCCTTGGAAGAAGCTTTTCCCCCCAAATACTGAAAAATCATCCCTTTTATGTGTGTGAGGCTCATCTGCATCTCACGTAGATGAGGAACCATGACCTAAGGAAAACCCTCCACATCCTCATACTCTCCCATTGCTCCTGCTCATGCTCCTGCAGCCACACAAGTCTGTCGTGATTAAGCACTGGGTTTTAGATGTCAAAGAACAAGCCACTTACACAGGGTATCCTTACCCATGCTAGAATGGAAACTAACAAATGTAAGAGGTTGCTTATTTTTAATGCTGATCTCCTCCAGAGCTAAAATGATACGTCAGTAGCAGGTGGCAAGTTTGAAGACCCCCCCTCCTCTTTTTTTTTTTAATAAATATAACAAAGGGCACACAGATTTGACCTAATGGGTCAACCATCAAAAGTTAAACTGATTTAAATAATTAGACCTAGAATGTCAGGCACCACTGCAAATAATTGCTCCTAATGCTTTTAGGATTAGATTGCTAATGAAAAGGCGCAAAAAGGAGGCCATTTGCAGTTGTGGAAATAAGTCAATTTTCTTTCCATATGTCATTTTCCTCATGTAGATTTGCTGTGAAATCCTAAGGAGTCATTTACAGCTTTCTCTCTAGAGCTGCTGTAGTATATACAATAGTTCTGAGTACTAAAAAATAGCAATCGATCATATTGAAATATTAGTTGTTTATACACTGTATTTATCAAGCATAGGGAACATCTGCTCATAGTTCTGACATTTTCCAATGAAAGTGACTATTGCATATTGTTTTCCCCTTAATTTCTGGAAAAACATGGGAGCTATTCAAATATAAACAGCATTCCGCAACAAATCTAAACCAGTTTTGGTCAAAGGACAGTTCATTATCAGAATGTAATTCTGATGCTCTTAACTGTTTCTGGCTGCTCTCTCAGATTTATTCTAAGAGCCAAGTAATACCCTGGGCGATTTCAGTAACCGTGTGCTAAAACGCTGCGTTCCATATATAATTCATGAATTCCGTGTGAAGGTGTATATACCCCCGCCCCACTCGCAGATTCTAACGCCAAGTTACCCGTCTCTGGAAGCGCCCGGGCCACCCGAGTTCTCAAAGGTTGCGGATTTGGCAGCAGAAGGGTTGGATGCCCGGAGCCCGTGTGTCCACAGGCGCTCCCCGGGCCGGGCGCGGAGCCCCCGGGAGGAGCGCGGCTGGCGGCCCCGATAACGGGGGGCGCGCCGAGAGCCGCCCGCCGCCGCCGTGCCCACTTCCACCTGGGACCCGGCCAAGCAGAAGTCAATAATTGACTTCCCCGCCGGCTCTCGGCCCGTACCGAAGGGGCCGGGGGCGGGCTGGGCGCTGCGGTCACCGCGGGGCTCCCCGGGCCGCGCACACGCAGGGGGCCTCCCCCGCCCCCACTCCCCCCGCCGCCTTTGCTTTGCTTTTAAATGCAACCAGAAAAACACAAAAAGCCCGGCTCCCCCCGCCGCCGAGCTGGCACCGGCACCGGCGCGCCGGGAGATGCAGAGCCCGGTGCGGCTCCGCGGCGCCGTGCCCCGGGACCGGCCAGCCCTTCGCTTCCCTCGGTTACCGTGTCCAGCGCCTCGCCAACAATATTGCCAGCCTGGACGTACAATTTATTTTTAATTTTTTTTATTTTTTTTTTTTTTTTTAACCGGGTGGACAGCTCTGCGCCGGCTGGCGCGGCCGGGGAACGTGCATTTCCTGCGGGGCACAAAGCCGGCGGGCAGGGTCCGGGCAGCCCCCGGCCGCGGGAGGGTGCGCGATCCTGCTCCGTCCATTGCGTCCGAGATGGGGCCGTAACAAAAGCCAGAGACCCGCAGCGACGGGCAGAGCCAGCGGGGCCGGCGGGTCCTTCCCTCCGCGATCCCCAGCGGCCGAGGGGGGCGGCGGGGACGGGGGGAGCCGGGGCAAAAGTTCACCGCGGTCCCGGTAGGGCAGGGGGTGCTCGGTGGGGCTGGGGCCGGCGCTGGGGTTGGGGGATGCCGGCCTGGCTCGTCGCCTCGCAGCCCGGCGGATGGACCGCGGGGGGCGGGAAGGAGGCGATGCGAGTCCCGGGAGCCCCTTTCCTGCCCTCTCCTCCACAATGCGGCCACATCCCCGGCACAAACACGCCCCCCGGCACCCCGGGGCTCCGCTCCCTCCTTTCGGGGAAAAAAAAATAAAATCAAATAAAATACAATACGGCTCACTGGAAGGGACGAGCGTGGATGGGGAGCAGGCGGCCGCTCCCGGCAGCAGCGCCCCGCGGGTCAGCCCCACGCCGGCCGGCCCCGGCCCCGGCCCCGGCCCCGGCCCCGGGCAGCAGCTGCGGCCCCCGGCCCGAGCCCACCGCCCCCGGGGAGCGGGCAGCGCACACCCGTGCGCGCACACACAAATGGCACGGGAGAGGGGAAAGTTTCCAGCCGCTTCAACCAAATAACCAACATTGGCGAGCTCCAGACAGGCACGGTGGCCGGCACAGCGATGCACGCCCCGGCCCCCAAAGCAACGGGGCAGCGCGCCCGGAGAGCGAGGGGAGGGGGCCCGGGGCACGGAGAGAGGGGGCAAGAGCACAGAAACCAGCTCGGGTTTTTTTTTTCAATGGAAATACCGGCGGTGCCGGGCACGGCTGATGCAGGGCAGGGAACAAGGGAACACCCCCAGCACCCCGGCCACTCTCCCGAGCGGACCCGTGCAGATGGGCAAACCACCGGGGCTGCAAATAAAGAGCGGGGGAGCGGGGCTGGGCTGCACCGCCGAGCCCGGCAGCGCCCGCTCCCCGCGGGACCCGCGCCCCCGCCCGCGCCCCGCGCCGCCTTACCTTCTTATTGCATCTGGAGCAGCAGCTTTTCTTCCCCTTCCCCTCTCCTCCTCTCCCTCTCCTGTCCTCTCGGTTTATACCAGCCTGTTCCTCATCTCACAGCCTTCCTCCCAGCGCCATCTTGCAAGCTTGTGACGTTGGGAGCCGCTCACCCCTGACCCACATTTGAATAGAAGCCAAAATGAAAAAAAGAAGAGGAGAGAGCGAGGGAGAGAGGAGAGAAAGAGGGGAAAGAAGAAGAAGAAGAAAGAGCGGAACAAGGAGAGGCAGGGAAAGCAGAAGCTAGGCAAGTGCTGTGCCAGTGTGGAACAGCATCGGGCTCCTCTCCCTTGCCAGCTAGTTTAGTAATAAGCAATTTCCTGCTTTTGCAATAAATGTTGCTGCGGCGGGGCTGGGAAAGGGACGGGGATCTGAGTAATTCCCACCGAGGGACCAGGGCTTCTCCCACCCCGAGCCGCCCCCCTTTCCCTGCCACCCACACCCCGAAACCGAGCCCGGAGCCTGACCACTGCCTCCCGGCAACCCAAATACTGCTGCACCCTCCCAGGGTTTGAGCAATGAAAAAGGCATAAATTAAGATTATTTCTCCCATCACTGATGAGCTCTCAAGTGTGTGTTAAGAGAAATTATATAGATTATAGCTTGCACATGTATTGGAATCTGAAATAAGTTTCATACACAAATTTAGGAAACATCACCTATAGCACTATTTGCATATTAGCTTTTTGTCACTCATCTCTATGTGTTAAGGACTGTCACTGCATTTTGCATCATTCAGGGCACAGATACAGACATCACGGCCTTTGTACCCACAGAATCTGAAGTTTTGTGTCGTGAATTTATTTTTTTAGTTATTTACCTATTGGAAGTATATTGGAGGGAAAAGTTATTTGTGTTTTATGTCCCTGGTCCTGCAAGATTTCCACGCATACTTCACTTAAAGCACATCAATAATCACACTGAGTAAGAGGGGCTACTCAGATGCTTACGCTAAGTGTGCCCAGCCTGCAAACTCAGCTTATTACTTTGTAAAATGTTAAGTTCACGTAACATTTTACATCTTAATCTTACTAACCATTGCCACAAAGTAGAACTGTGCAGAAATCTGAATTGCCCCTTTGTAGCACTCTCTTCCTTTCACAGCTAATTAATCTATAATAACAGGAGAAATGCACATGAACATTTTTATTGTAATTGTACACAGGAGTACTTCCACTATCCCGTGTAGGAATCACTGTATTAGCTCCAAGCATGAGATGATATTTCCTTTCCTTCTGTGCCCTCACAGCCACCCGTAACCAAAATTCTCTGCAGCCTCAGCAAGGCGATTCATTAGTGAAGCTGAGCCTACATTTAACACATGTCTAATAATTCCCTAATAGCCACAATGCCAGTGACTCTCTCAGCCACTTCCTGTGCAGATCCCTGCAGTCTGCATGCCCTTCAGCTGGATCCCAGCTGCAGCCTAAGCTCTCCATCCCTGATAATAAAGATATTTTGTAGTTGCTCATCCAGAGTTCAAAGTTTTTGCAGGACATGGTTTCTTCAGCTTTACCAGAGTGGCTTGAGGAGCAAATAAAGATAAGGCAAATCACAACAGCCATATCAGAAGGGTCTGGACTGGTGGTTTGTTCACAGTACACCCAATAAAGAGCAGAACACTAACAGTGGTGAGAACAGCAAACCTGACTGTCAGCACAAGACCCAGTGAAGTAGATAAGGATCAATTCGAGACTCTTCCCCCACCAGGAAAGTTAATTTAAGATCGGTGGTGCTGCTCTGAGCTGTATTTTAAAGCTAAGTGGCCTTGCAAATAGCCAGGGAGGTGTTTCACACCATTTGTTTCACGCTGTGCCAGAGGAATTGGTAGGCAAATACAGAGAAGTCCCTGCACTATCTTAACAGGGGCTAAATGCATCATAGATATTTTTTCAGGTAAGTTTAGATATCTGGGTTTAGAAAGACCCACTTTTGTGAATCTTTCTGTGGCATTTCAAGACCTCAACAATGCCACCATCTGCCCTCATCTTCCTTCCTTCCGTTGAAGTTTTCCACCCCGGCGCAATCTGTGTGCCCCTGCCAGTTCACAAACCAACATCTTTGTTCAAACCCGCTTTCATCAGACATTTGAACAAAGGTGCCAGGTTTTTCACAGGAATGGCTTGAGGCACAAGCATTTCAGCCTGTCTGCCAACTTTGCTAGGCAGGTGTTAACTTTTGAGAGTGAAGGGAAAAAAGAAGGTTGGGAAGATGGACAGAAACATCCTAAAATGTGACCACAAGGTTTGATCTAGAAAGATTTACTTCTGTTTGAATCTTCTCTAGGTTTGGGAATGATCAGTTTTCAGTATCCCTCAGGAAATGGAGAGATGGACATATTTGCAGTAGAGAGGAAACAAAAAAAAAGAAGATAGAAATTAGGTGTCTGGCACCTGGAAATGATATGGTATGATACAGCACTGCATTCACCTTCATATATAGGTGATAATTATAAGGTTGGAAAAGAACTAATGAGAAAGTTAGATCTGGCACTGTCGCTAGAACCAGGGACATCTGTGGAGAATCTGATGAGCCAAGTTGAAGTATGGCCACACCTACCTGGAAAACATCTACAGGCACGCAAGGCAGATACCATGATACCTGTAATGTCTCCAAGCAACCACAGTCAGAGAATCTGCCATCCAAACAGAGGGTACACCCTCAAGTTCTGAGAAATCACACCCACTGTGGGCACATCTGGCCCTGGTAAAACGTGCCCCTGTGTGTGAAAAGCAAACAGGTTGCTCGGGTGCAGAGAGCAGCATGCTCAGGTGAAAGGCTGGATTAGAAGGGTGATGGTGGCACTCTGCTTGCAGATAGTGTGGCACAATGGGCATGTTCTGGAGGATGGTTTGGGCTTGTGGATACTTCGAAGAAAGAGGCTCTTGTATTTCCAGCTGGACATTTGTCATTTACTTCATGTTCTGGTTTTGTTTGACTGTGAGTATTTTAGCACTTATACTGGGAGAGGATGGTAGCAGTGAATTTTGCTGGGTGCTCTGCAGACACAGTTGAAAGCTTCAACGTCCTTCTTGGTGTGTTGATGAGTACCTTGAATGCAGCACATCCAAGGTAGCTATGACAAACAGATTTATTTTTTTTTCTCTAACAATATACTAAGAACTTAGAACAGAATCCAAAGAACAAGCAGATTTCATACCATTCTTACATCTTAGTCCTTAGTATCTATTCACAATAGCTCTGTAACACTGTTTTCAAGCAGACAATTAATTAATTAATTAATTTTAATCTGCCCTCCAAATACTTAGACTCAAGTCAGTGACTAAAAGCCAGAGAAATTTCAGGGCTTTGGTTTCATTTTAGTTTTCAACAAACTGAGGGGTTCAGAAGCAGCTCCAGTAGTGCTAACAGCAGATTTATACTCATCCCAGAATAGGAAGAGGACAGGGGTAGAATTATTGTAGTGGCAAGCCAGTGCTGTGGGTGAGGAGTGAAGTAACCTGAGCAAAGAAAATGCTATTGCAGAAAGTAAACAGAATAACGACCAAAGGGTGGTGGCCATGTGCCCTTACGGCTCTTCAGTGCCACCTGCCTTCAGTCCCAGCGCTGGTGGATGGCCAGTGCCATCTAGCAGGCAAACAGTTGTTTACAGTAGCGAAGCGATGGGTAAAGCTGGGCAGAAAAGCTCGCGTGAAAAGCGAAAAATTGCAATTCAAATAACTAAGCAAAATATACAAGGCAGAGAATGCCAGTTTTGGCTTATGTCTGAAAGCAAGGTTAAAGCAAGGAGTAACCTGCCTGCTCCTCAAGAATAGATGATGATTTATCTCTTAAAATAAATTGAAACAAAGTTTCTTAGCAGAGGTTTGCACTCGTTGTCTCTGCAATGGGGTAGTCCTGACTGTTCCACGAAAACTGCTGAGGGCCAGAATGTCGGTCTGGAACTGAAAGAAGCATCGTGTGAGGCATTGCAATGACCCTGGAAACCGTGCTTGAATAGTATCAGAACAGCTGGGGATAGCTCATGAAATGAAGAAGTTGTTTCACTGTCCCCTCCATAGAAATATTCCTCCACAGTCAGACGGAGGTGTCTGGAAGGTCTTGTCTGACAGACTCAGAGGTGCCCATGGAGGAGATTCCAATTTTATGCTAAGATGGGTTTGGGAAATCTTTTCTCTCTTAGCTGCAAGTGTGCTGTGCTTGAGTGTACATCCTCAGTAAAGCTCCTTCATCATTCACTGGATTAGCTGGTTTCCCCACTCTGCTACTTCTGGTCTTTTGACTGCAGTCAGTGGATGATGCACAGAGCATTACATTTTGAGCTTTGTGTAATGTTATCTTAATTTCTCATATCTGGTCCTGGTTTTACTAATTCAGAACTTAATAGAACACAAATTTGAGAAGTAAATTTTCCACATCTGAAAAGGGAAAGAAAATATTTTTGGAAATATATTTAATGAAGGAAAATCAGAAACAGTAAATGTAACCTGAATCCTTAGTATCAAAAATTGCCACAAAGGTCCCCTCATCAGAGCTGGTTTTATGCTGTGGCTGGTCACAGGTTCCCTCAGCTCTGCACAGTTTTGCCTTGCGAGGGTTCTGCTCAAAATCATGAGCTTAGAACCCAATAGCAAAAAAAATTAAAACTAAACACAACAGGAGGTAGCGGTTTGAAAAATTAGGTTAGTGTTTGGTGCCTGTACAAGGTACTGTTTTGTCCACTTCTGCCTATGTTCATTCTTATAGAAGTTTTTGTTTCCTTGGAAGAGAAGAAACTTGCACTGTTTTTGTTGCTACAAGCTGAAGGGTTTTGTGAGACATTCTGGCATAAGCAGGGCTGAGGCAAAGAGTTTTGCAACTCTAATCAAATAAAAGCACTGCTTCCATGATAACAGGATCTTTGGTTTCTGTTGGCCTGTGAATTTCATTGCAAATATGTTCACTCTGTACCTATCTCCAAAACATCTGTATTAAACTATGTTTACCCTGCTAGTTAATATAGTCTGTGCAACAGCATCACTGCACTGGGCTGTGCGAGGCAAACAAGTGATGAACAAACCCACTGCCTGTGAGTGTTCAGAGTGGAGAGATTTGCTGAAAATGAGTCTCAAATAGATGTCAAAAGAGATTAAAACAGAAATGAAACATTTCTTCAGCCATGTATAAACAGGGAACAAGGAAAGAACGGGTGCTACTTTGAAAAGGGACAAGGAAAATATTAAAAATACTTTTGTACTCAATATCTAAATGAAGTTTTACCATAGCTTTTAAAGAGGAACAGTGGAGTTGAAGAGGGGAGCAAAACCAACATGATTAGTTGGAACGAGGGGAAGAAAATGGAAGTTATCACAATAAAGTGAAAGCAAATCTAAAATATCTTAACGTTTTCAGGTGAGGAAGAGCAATGATTTTCGTCCCAGAACTCCAAAGGAACAAGTATGAGATTGATAGCAACCACTTGAAATAAATTTTTGAGTTGGAGTTTGTTCTTGCATGTTTTGAAAATAGTAGATATAATACTTTTATTTTAAAAATTATTAGAAAGTTGTCTAAGAAGCCACTGAGTTCATTGGTTTTGAGACTACATCAGACTTTCAGGAGAGTTTTGAAGAAAAACATATTTAACATATTTAATATATTTTTTAAATGACGGCAAGAGAAGATAAACAGGATAAAATGCAACCACAATGCTGATTTTGCTGAGTGTCCTGGGCACTTTATCTTTGCAGAGATAACTGATTGTCTAAGCCAGGGGAAATGTAGTAGATCTAATCTATATGGATTTTGGTGAAGCATTTGATATGATGCCACATGGGAAGTTATTCATTAAGATGGAGAAGATGGGGATTAGTACAAGAGCAGTAAAATGTGAAAGAAGTTGTTAGAAGGAGAGATGTCAATAGATTGCTATTGGGATAGAGATTTCTAGTCATTCAAGATTGAACTTGTTTAATATTCACTCTAAGTGATCTATTGTCATTTAAGATGGAGAATGGCAAAGAAATGTTCTGATGAAAGAGTCTAGAGGCACAATCATTAACAGCATCAGGATATTGTGTCTGGTGAGTTGGAAGATGGTGGAAGTTATGGAAATGGGATGCAATTCCATACAAAAACAAACATACATTTGGGATGCACTTCACCAGTAACAACTGAAAATTAAGCATCTTTACCAAGATAATCTAATCCAGGGCTTCTTCTGCAGGCACTGAAAAGAGGAAGATTCCCTGAGAATGAAGGTCTATCCTGCCTCTTCTGGGTTCCTGATTTTGGATAAGAGGAATGGTTGTGTGGATATGTCAGGCTCTCTATTAACTGTACAGAACTTTGTGCAGAAGATCTCTGTAGTAGTTTGTCAGTGGATGACTGTGAACCATCAGTGCATGAGGCAGAGAGAGAAATGACAAATGTGATCTCAGACCAAATTCTTCCAGCAGCAACGAGAAGGCACTGCTGACATTGCACGGGGCACTGATGGACCATGGTGTCTGTTCCAGGATCTTGTCACAGGTGTTAGGACAGGTATCAGTCTGTAAGGGTGCTCCATGTACTCATAAGAGACTTGAGCTGTCTAACAAGAGGAGAGAGCTGAAAACACTAACCCTGGGTGTGAGGGATGTACAGTACCTTGCTGGTGGTGACCGGGAATTTCTGAGGTTCCAGGATGTTTTCCAGTCTTATCTTTCTAATGTTACAGATAGGAAAGTGTTAACCATCAAGAACATGCGTATGTTTTTGACCAGCTTTTTCTCAGTCATTTTTTTTTGTTTGTTTGATTTGTTTGTTTACATATAAGTACATATATGTGCGTGTACACACATCTTCCATAAATACATATTTAAGTGAAGTTTTCCTTCTATTGTTTATTGGGCAGCATTGAAACACAGAGGTATATTTTGTGTTTTCTGTAATAACTCACAGAGCCAGCCAGTATTTGTTGATATGCTGCATTCCTGAGTATTTCTGGTGATGACTTTCAAGTAAAAAAAACTCTTCTTGTCCTCACATTAGGTAAAAATAGTAGGAAAACCACCACCAAATTCAGCTGTACATAAATTTTTTTTGCTTTCTTCATGTGTATGTACTTAGAGAGGCAATGTGTATAGTATGCATAAGTAATTAATGTTGCAAGCTGGAAGAATGAATTATTGTCAGATGGAGGTAAAGCATGCAATATGGTCAAGTAAGCAGTTCCAATAATAGCTATGCTTATAGAAGCAAAATGTAATAGAGGGCAAACTCTACAGGTTGCCAGATTGGTGTCAATGTGGAGCTTTGTTGCCAGTTGGTGACCAGGGGACAGCAGAAGGATTGGTTTTAGCTGAATGCTTTTAAGCTTACGTGTTACCACACGTAATGAGATTGCTTCTCAAGCACTGGCACTTAAGCAAAGGGCAGACGTAATTTTAGCTTGATTTAGTTGGTGGAGGTCTAAGTAAAAAAGCACCTTTTCCTCCCTGCCTAGCTTGGCATTTCTCAGTGAGTGAGAACATGTTCTAGGTGAATGTAAGCCATGTCCTGTTGTTGCTGGGACAGCTGGATCAGGGTGACAGATGCCTCTCCACCTGGGAATTTAGCTGAAAAAAATGGAACTGTAGTAGAGCAAACTGTAGAGGCTGTGCAAACTCCCAAAGGCTGGCACTGCCCAGGGTAAAGTACAAACCCAGGGAGCACTCTGGTTTTGGACAGGTCACACCAGTGTTTTTAATTAATGTGGTAGAAAAGATAATCACAAGAACTACAAAAAGACTCTTCCATCCAAGTGGACACCAGAATACTGGATATGTTACAGCCCAGCTGAAGACTGTCCTTTAAAGCCAACAGCCATGCAAATACCCCTCTCCATATTATATAAGAGAAAGAAACCACAGGGCCCTTGAATATTGAATACACAGACATTGATGTGTATTAGCTGAGTATCAGGGGTCTCAGAATCAGTGTCACACACACAGAGCATGCAGGCACACACTGACAGGGCAGAGTCCCCAGAGGGTTTGCTCTCTCCCCTGCCCACTTCTTCTCAAACAGGCAGAGTTCAATTCCAGACTGCCCAGCCTACAAAGCAGATAAAGACTGGCATGGAAGAGCCCACGGGCAGCTTGGCAGCCTCAGTAGTTACTGGTATCAAAGGTCACTGAATGCTAAAAAATAAATATGTTACAGTGCCAGCAGGGCACTGGTGACCCAAGATAAAAGTTTGTCTACCACCAGAGATATATTTTCATGTTTGGTATGAACTGTATTTGCTGTGATTTTTTTCAAGTGTTCGTGAAAATATACAGGGGTGAAACAAGTTTTGCTTAATGCTGGCAAGGGGATCTGCTTCAGAGGCCTGACCCTCTCCTCTAGTATACACTGTGCTGTTTTCATGGCTATGCCTGAGCTGCAAAGCAAAGAATTTCACTGTTTCTGATACTTCTGACTCAGGGTTCTGATACTTCTCATTTTTTTTTCTCTTCAAAAATGTGTTTGGATTTTTCTGTCCTAAAAGCACCTTTCTATTTGAGTCTGACTTCACTGGTGCTGGGTAAGTCTGAAATTACTGCACTGGAGCCACTGGGATGATATGGGTGAAAGGGAGAGAGACTCCAGCCCACTGCCTGACATTGTTAAACAAGGTTATAAACACCATTGGTCAGTTCATATTCATCTTCTGTGATTAGTGCCAGCGGCAATGGAAAGCCTGGCCAGTCATTCCCTACCGTGTAATGCAAGGTGACTCTAGTTCAGGGGACAAAGAACATGAGATTGGGGGTTTTTTCAGGGGCACACAGAGGGCTGGTTATGAATGTTTGGGGCGCTTTCGTTTCATTGTTGTTTGTATCAGCACTGAGGGCTGAGTGGTGCTTTCTTGCAGATCTCCAGTACCAGTTCAGAGGTTATGCATGGGAATGGGGACTCTCTGCTGCTCCCTCTTTTTTGTGTTTGCATTGTTTTTTTCTTTCTGTTTCTCTTGGAGGCGCAAATCTCCAGCAGTATTCTTGTTCTAGCTTAAGGACAACACAAGTAAAAAAGCAACATGCTAGAAACCCAGTTAAAGGTGGAATTCCCGGTGCTCTTCTATTACCCTTGGGTCAGCACATCATTTACAGCAGCTTTTAGCCTGCTCTAACCAGTGATGGGTGGCAGCATGGTGCAGGGACAGGCAACTGCAGATATCATTGACTGGGAACACAAAAGACAACCTAGTACCACCCATACCGAGTTCACAGGCTAAGAATGTCCCTAGCAGGACTCTGGGCTGAATCAGAGGAAAATATTTTCAACTTTTGCTTAACTTCTGGTGACAAATTCGATGTCCTAACCCATAATGCTGGCCCCACTCCTTGGTATAACATTTGCAAAGTATCAGTCTACTTATCCAAAATGTGCATTGAACATCAGCCTTGACATAGAGAGTAAAACAGTAGACATCATCAACACTATTTGCTGAAAAAGATCTTTAGCTTGTCTGTAAAAATGTAGCATTCTCCAGTGGCTTTACAAACACTGGAAAAGGATGCAGAGCAAGAAATGTTGCACTCATAATTGTACAAATAAAGAAACAAAGGAGTAAATATTTGTTCCATGTGCTCAGACAAACAAGGGCTGAAGGAAGATTCTGGAGTGATGAAGGACCAGAATTGTGTGGTTGTGAAACCAATGAACAACACTGCCCTTTGCATCCTGCATAACAGATAGGCTGTACTGGCTCTCCCAGAGGCTCCTGAAAGAAATCACTGCACCTTCATGCGTACCAAGTACTCACTTGCTCTTGGGGGCTGAATCAGGGGAGAGCTGGATACACAGAAGGAAAGGGACTGGAACAGCTGGGCCCTTCTGCAAGCTCTTTCCATTCTGCTGGGACCTTTAACACCACATTTAAAAGGCTTGGGCTTTACTTTGAGATTTGGGAACTTGCACAGAGGCTGAGAAACAACCTGCCGTGCCTTGGGCCGCAGGATTCCACATCGGAAACTGGTTAGAGCACAAGCATTTCTGCATCCCACTCCTCTGCTTGGATGAGCAACCCACGCCTCTATAAATCATCCAGGAGCACTCAAGTTACTCAGCTTTGTGTGTGTGCAGTAAATCACAGCTGTGCTGAGGGCAGCCCCATCTGCCTGCTGGCTACCAGGGCACTGAGCAGGGCTGATGCTGCTGGTGGTGACTGAGCTGCCACCTTGCCCTTCCTTGCTGGTTTTGAACAGGGCTTGATTCTTCTGGTACAAAACAGAGTTGTTTTTTCCTTGTCTATTCTTAAACATGCATTCCAGCTATCTTTCCATCTGTTATGAAACACTCAGGATAAGATCACTGAGGAACCTGTGGCAAGACAACTCTGACAATTTCTGGATGCTGCAGATCTTTTGGCACTTATCTCTTCAATTACTGTCTTGAATATGCAATAGAAACTACATTTTCCCACTCCTCTCTAGTTACTTACTACACTTTCCTGGGTGGGTGTTCCCAGCCCCTGAAACTCCTGTTTCCTTCATTAACACACATTCTGATGTGCTGCTGACTGCTCTGTTCCTTATCTTCTCAGTCCTTTTCGACCCCCTTGGTTCTCTATGGGGCAGCCAAGGTGGTGGCCTCAGTAAGGAGTAAGCCCCTGTTTCTGGCAGTTTGCTGCTTGAGCAAATCAAGTGAAACATCTCACAAGAAATTGATTTTGCTAAGTGTCTTCCCCTTGCATAGGAACTGAGAATATTGTTTTATTCTCTGTAACCACAAATGCTTTGAGACTTGCCTAATTGAGATGCTGTAGCTCCTCTTCTGCAGGGATTTCAGCAATGGAAATCACCAGAGGCAATCTTGACTTAAGGCAGGCATGTTTTCTCTCTTCTTCAGAAATTACTTTGTCCAAAAGGGCTCAGATTTTTTGGCTTTCAGGAAGTGAAAGCGTGAGCAGTGAGAGAGATCTCAGTGACAGAGTGGGGGAATTTGCTTGTTTTGTTCCTGTGATTGCATGGCTGGATTTTTATAAGTTGCGATGTCTTACCTGGCTCTGCACAGAACAAAGTATGAGTAGTATGGGACAAAAAATGCTTCCAGGGGCACTGGAGAGACATTTTTATGGTCATCTTATAATTATAAAAAACATAGTTCATCTATTACTTTTATTTTTCTACTAAAAAAGCAAGAATGAAATAAAATATTAGAAAATGTACTTTTTTAGGATGAGCCAATAAACTGTTAAAAATGTGTGTACCTATATTGATGTTGCTGCTCTTTCTGCATTAAACAATCGGCTACATTTTGTTCTTAATTATGAATTAAAGGGTTTGTGTACACATGTCTACATTGGAGACCCCCAAGTGATTCTGAGATGAGGGTGAACTGAGTTTTTTTCAGTCAGTTGGATTGAAATTACTTACCACTTGAACAGCATCTGCAACAGCGTAAGGCACGGAAGCAATTTTTCTTTTGTAAGAAGATGAAAAAGAAATAAAAAAGGAGTCAAAGAGTAAGCGGGCTGAATGGGCCATTAGCACCAAACTCTAAAGATGTAGAAGTCAAATAGGATAGAAAAGCCCCATAAATTTTTACAACTCCTCAGAGAAAAACACTGTGATTATTAAAACATGAAACCTTGCTTTTCTAAAATGCTTAAAAGATTAATATAGAAATGTCATACTGTGGCTGCTGGAGGGATTATCCTTAATGGGAATGTTAGAAGTTATTTTAATGTAAAGCAAACATAGCCACCAAAGAAAGATCAAAAGTGGAACAAATTCAAGGCTCTTAGTTTCAGGAAAATGAAGTTTGTCAAGAAACTATTTCTACTCTGTTAATTAGAATGAGTAAATTCTCCATAAATACTGTATATATATGACATAGAAAGTGATGACCTCATCTAATTAGTCATTACCTAATCCAATCACTAGCACAAGAGCAACTCTTAGGTCTCTTTTACGAAAAATTTTGTTCCCTTTTTGGCTTGAGAAAAAGTCTATTTTTGCTGGTGCACATTTTTGTGAGGTCATGTGTGTATGGCCAAAGAGCTTTGATGGTAATCCAGCATCCCCGGGCAGGGGAGGGCGGGTCACACGGCACAGGGGCAAATGCTCTCAGAGTTTGTGGTCTTTTCCATGCAAGAGCAAATTCAGTGACTTCTTGTTTTCTTTTCAATCTAGCATTGTTACTTCTTTTTTTTTTTTTTTTAATGTAAACTGACCACAGAGCAACACACTGCTTTGGTCTCTGTGTAAGCCTTTGAAGTCCAAATAAAAACTACAGTGTTGCTAATTTAGAGCAACACAAAGTCATATTTTCTTTGCTGTTCAGGACAGCACTTAATTTGCTGTCTGTCCTAGTTTGGGCAGTGCTGCCATCAAACACCTGATTCCGTTAGACCCCAGTTAGCAGCGCCAGACTATCAATTCCAGGAGCAGTAATTGCTTTACAAATTGTGCCACCATCGACTTGTTTTTTCCGCCAACATGAGGCACAAAACCACACTACAGCACGCAGCAGTGCTCACACATTGCTGTCCTTGTTCCCCTGTGAAAGGGTTGGACTTGCAGAACACAGTTTCTTTTAACAGTTATTTCTAAAAAGATCCATCATGCCAGTACTCAGCCCCAGCCTGCTGGCTCTGCTAAAAAAACTTTCCTAGAAAGTAAGAAAGTGTTAAATCCTTCTGTGCAGTGTGAAAATTCACTTGTTCAAATGTGTAGTGTCATATATGACAGCAAGGTTTTACTGGGAAATAAAAATTATTTTTTAAAAATAATTGCCAATATTTATAGGGAAGTTTTTTTCAAACCTGCTGTCTCTTTCCCTTTTCTTATCCTGGACATAGAAATAAATATCACAGAAATCAATGTTATTTTTACTTGCTTGCAGCCCTGGAAGCAGCCAGCCCTCAGTTTTGCTGTTCAGACAAGGTACCACCACCATGTGCTGGTGACAAGTTACCAGTTAACAGAAATTTTGCTTCAAGCTGGAAGTCAATTTTTAAGAGCTCTGCAAGCACCAGAGAGCCCTGACAGGAAGGTACTGCAGTGCCTGAGGTATGCTGAGGACTCAGGGCATGGGAGGAAGGTCTTAGCTGAAATACAAGAATTTGTTTAATTGTCAGGATTTACCAAAATCCAAGCAGTTTTTGTTTGATGATTCTAAAATGTGTCCCAGAATATCAATTGTAGACCTGTTGAAGCAGGGGTCAGAATTTACAGAACCAAATATTCCATTTATTACAGAAAACAAATTTACATTAGTTATGCACCAAACTTGTACCTAGGAACTTGTCTTAGAATTATTTTTACTTTCTTGCAATTCTGTTTAAAATATGGGAGTGTAGTTGGTACCCAGCAGCTTTTCTCTAGGTAGTCTCAGGAAATGTGCTGTTAAGATAAAATGAAAATGCCATAACTTCCTGATGTATAGTCACTTTAAGCTACCAAATCCATTAGTATTTTCCTCACCAGTCTGGTGCCACAATGACAAAAGCAATCCATCTATTTTTTGTTATGAGCCATAGGCTACAAAGCGCATCGTACAGATGAAGTGGCTGTGGCAAAACACTCCAGCTGTACTGAGCCAGCGTGCACCATCCTAAAACACAGGGCTGTGATTCTTGCTTCCCTGGTGTCCCTTTAATTTGCAGCCATGTAGAATAGCAGAAGAAAAACAATTAGCATGTTCTACTCCCTCATTAAAATATGATTACTTGACGATGATATCAAATGCAGGGGAAGAGCCATTGCACAGAAGCTCAGGATTTGCAGCCTTGCCCTGCAGAGCTGGTGCTCATTGTTACACATCAGTGCTCAACAGCAAATGCACAGTTACAGTAGCAGGTTGGACAGGGAACTTGATTTACAGGCTTGTGGGATCCTACCTGTGAACATCTTCCTTCCTCAATTGCATTCTGTGTTCACTACTCATTAACTTCCTGCCTCCTCTCATCCCCACAGCGTGTTTCTAAAAGAACTCATTTTCATGACTGACTTGCTAGTTGTGTGCTGGGCTGACAGAGCTGAAGGAAGGAATTTTCTAGTTCCAAGGTGCCAAATGCAGAGTGACAATGCAAGGATCCCATGCTGCCCCACTAATGAGCTGCAGGCCTGACAGAGAGGTGGGCATGGAGGGGACAGGACAGGGCTGTGGTTTGTTCAGAAAGAATCATAATTCTGTTCAAGTCAGTTCTAGCAGGGGAGCTCTATGAGTGGCAGCCACAGAGCCTCTGTTCCACTCATCTTACCTGCTTAATCCTTGTCCAACCCGCTGACACTGCCAGAAAGACAAGGTGCCATCTGTCCATGTTTTTTGTTGTTTTGTTTGTTTGTTTTTTTTTAATGTGAACATAAACTTGGTAGGTTTCATGTCACTTCATACAGCAACTCCAAATCTGTGGAAGGAAAAGTTCCAGTCACTTCCAAACTGAACATTTCAATGTTTAATGTGTGCAAACACCCTGTATGATGGTATCTGTGTTTTGTATCTGACACCCATTTCTGCATTCTGCCTCAACACCCATGGCAATGAATCTTCTTGAAACTGGAGCATGACACACTGAGGGATGTGCTGTATTTCTTGATGTTGCTCTGGCAAATGAGCTATTACCCTAACAATGTTACTCTAATTTTTTTTTTCCTGATGTCTTCTGATTTTCTTAGTTCTTAGCATGACAGCCAGGACCTGGGTGTGCAGATGCCACTTAATATCAAATGAGGGGCTACACTGTATCCATTTAGTATCCAGAAACGCAGGAACTTGGATGCAGAAGCAAAATAAGCAGTTGAACACGATGGAATTCCTGCTAGACCACTGTTGAGCTTAGCAGTAAGGTAAGTCAGAAAGCCCTTTTTCATAAATTAATAGCAGTACAGGACAATGACAGAGTTTCCTAAATGCACTTTTCACAACTCCTTGAAAATATAATCCAAGGAGAAGTGGTGGTGTGGCACAGGTGATGCAGTGCTGAACAAACAGTGAATCTCTTGCTGCACAGACTCCTGAGCAGAACACCAGGTTCTGTATGGATGGCCAGACACAGCACCGTCTGCTTCACAGCCGTTTCCAGACTCCCAGTGGCCCTGGTTCATCCTCTCATGGTGCTGGCGTGCACCGTAGTTAGCAGGTCTCACCAAAGTCAGTGGAGAGAGGCTGGTGGGGAGTGGTGCAACCATTTGGGAAATCAGGCATAACATATAATAGAAAGTGTCTTAAGCTTGGAGTTGTCTAAAGCCATTGTGCTCTTGCAGCACTTTCCATGTACAGCACCACAGTTCCTGGTGTGGAAAAATAAGGGACTGACTCTTCCCTGCATGTAAGTGACTTGTGTCTCTGTTTACACCTTCACACAGAGAGTGATCAGAGTTACCAGTTCAGCTGGATGATATCCCTTGCAGCCAAAGCAAGGGTATAAAGGAATAATAAAGAACTGGACCCTGAAATTTCCAGTTTAGTTTGTGAATTGTGCAGATCTCGGCCACGCATATCTTCTGTGTATGGCAGCTTTGCACTTGGAAAAATTACTTCTCCATAAAAGAGTTTCACTGTTCAAGTATAGGCAAGTAAGTGGCAGTGTGTTGGTGTGAGGGAGAGGGATGCAGCAGGACACAATTTGGGGATTGATCTGACAGTGGCAACAAAATGGGAGTCACTTGGACAGTGCTCTATCAATCCATGAGATAGATATTCACTAGGAACCAGACTGGACCTGAAGGAATATTTTAAAGAAATTAAATTAGATTAAATTTCCCAGCAATTGTGTACACCCCAAATACCACCTGCTGGAACTGGACTTCATGGATTTGCTCCTCTAGAAACACACATGGCTGTGCTCTGGCTGCTTGACATGCAAAAACTGGCACAGGGGTATACTGTAATTGTGGGAAGAGGATTTATTCCACCAGCAGGTTCCTGCAGGATTTGTGCACAACACACAGTTAGTGTCTGGTGATCAGAGTATTCACTAGCAGAGTGCATGCAGCGAGAATGAAATGCATCTTACAGGCATCCCTTTCTATTAAAGCTGTAACACACTGTGTTTGGATGCAAGCCCAGGCACGGGGCTGTGTAAGATCTTGTTTACCCTTTCATTGTGAGCGTTCCTGCAAACTGCTGCTTTCTCACTTTCTACTCGTTTTCAGTTTTACATGAGGATGGTGAGGCAGGTTTCTGAAAACACAGTGGCAAATCAGTGACCTCGCAGTGTGCTGTAAATGCCAGGAACCCTGTGGAGAATACAAACACAATTAACCATGTAAAGTGAGATATAAGAGAGGAACCTGCATGTAGATGTACAGCAAGGGAGTTGGCAAGCTGTAAAATAGGGACTTGTGAAAAGTAATGAAAAAGGAGAAAATCCTCATTTTCTTGCCCACATCTTTTCATCAAGAAGCAGAGTGGCGTGGTGAGGATGCAGAATAGCACGGAGGGCTGAAAAATGATGGCAGGAGCTTCTGGGCTGCTCCCAGGCCTTGCCAGGGCAGCTCAGCTCAGCTCAGCTCAGCTCAGCTCAGCACAGCTCAGTGTTAGCACGGCACAGCTCGGCCCAGCACAGCTGTAGCACAGCACGGCACAGCAGTAGCACAGCGTTATCACAGCACAGCTCGGCACAGCACAACACAGCAGTCTCCTGACATCTTGTGGCTTGGCCGCAGAGCACAGCCATCCCTTCCCCCACATCCTCAGGCGCGGGTGTCAGCTGGAGCTGACCTTGGCATTAACTGCAGCCACTGGAGATCCTCATATATCCCTGCATTCCTCTCACAAATACAGGCCACTGCTTTTCCCTCCTGGGCAAGAATGAAGGGGTTCGGGTGAGCCTGTTTTCCCCAGCACTTGTGCATGAAATTTACCCCAATTCACACCAAAGAGGCACCTAAATTGGCATCGAACACAGACTAAGTCTATCTAAACTGGATCCCAGATTCTGCATCTGTGATTGACCCAAATCCAAACATCCCAATTTTGGTATAATCTCCCCAGCCCCACCAGCTCGCTGATGCAATCATGGTCTGCTGATCGGAATTGCTCTTTTTTTTGTTGTTGTTGCAATGACCCAGCTTCAATCCTAGTCATGCATGAGCTCTAGAGAAAAGAATAGGAATTTTAAGTATTTAATAAGGTGCATTTATTTTTTGACACTGATTACATTTTTTTAAAAGCATGGATATCCAGAATGTTAAATTTATATACATACAGAAACCCACACAATGCAATCCTAGCCTCAATTGTCTAAAAATATAGCTGGCTCTGGAAATATTAATGGTAAAGTCTTTTGTCTCCTCTAAGGAACTGAGACGGACTCTGGTATTTGCCAAAGTTACTCAGTTTCAGAACTGGCAAAATGATGAATACACTGAATGGGGTAAGCAGAGAAATCAAGTAATTTTCCTGGTGTTGGTCCCAATGAATCTCCTCTGGGTTACTCATTACACCAGGCTCTTATTCTGGGCTTGATTTGCAGTGGGAGGGCAGAGGACAGCCAGAGCTCAGGCTGGAGCTTTTGAACACCATTGCTGGGAATGGTGAAAGCTCAGGCTGGAGTTACAGAGCTGTTGAGTGATGGGGAAGGAGGAGGAAATGAGCTTCTCAGCTGTTTTTTTTCAAGTGTATTTCACACATTTTATTCTATAGATTGGCAAAATATGGTGCTGAGGGAAAGACACACAGCCAGTATTGACCATTCGTTCTCTGGCAGCCCTGGGTGGAGGAGTTGCTTCCCCACCTTCTCCCTTCTCTCATCTAGGAAGCACGGTTCAAAGAGGGAAGGAAATGACATGGAAAAGGGAGAGAGGGCTCACGCTGATGTGGAGCCCTGGGGGGAAGCCTGTGGCCAGCACTAGAACTTAAGAAAGATTATCAGCACTTTCCAAGATGCTTGGCAGGAAATGCATGGAGAAAGTCATATGGTCAATTTGTAAGAATTCATCCCCATTCTCATTCTTGTCCCATTCTTTTATAGTTTGAAGTTAATCTCTGAGGACACCATAATGCAGAGATGGCAGCAGAAGGAGACAGAGCAGTGTGGCTGGGAAGCACTGTGAGAAGCTGAAATTTCCTTTTTCCCTCATGTCTGTGGGATTTCCAGCATATCTGCATCACAGGGAGGTAGGCACACCAGTTTGGATCCCACTGCAGCCTCCACTTCACCATTTGGATACACACATCTCCAGCAAGGGCTGTTATGGGAAAGGCAAGGACTTAAAAAAGCTTCACCTGGCTGGTTTGAGTTCGAACAAGTGTGGAATAGAGGAAGTGGCACTAACACAAGAGGTCTCTATTTTTCAATGGACTTAAAGCTCGTGATTTAAGAAAGATCCAAAGGAGTAAACTTTCACACATTTCATACAATGCCTTTGAATGTGTCACAGTCTTGGCTGAAAATAGAGCTAATGGGCAGATGCTGTGTTCTGTGATGAAACTTGCACTAAGGTTTTATAAGATAAATTGCCCCTGACTTCGTGTTACCCACACAACAATTGTGGTTACTGCAGCAGTGACAGCAGGACAGACAGACCATGTCCAGTTCAGCTCTATCAGTCCCTTTGTAAAAGGCTGCTGCAAGTAGACAATTGGCAATTTGTGGCTTGTGGCTTCTCTCTCAAGAGAAGTTATAAACTGAAAGTGATAGCAAGTGTTACTTATACGAGGGGAAACAATGCACAAAAATTGAAGGAATTAAAAATATTTTTAAAAAATACCTACTAAAAAATTTAATTATATAAAAATGTGTGTGTATTCACACACCCGCAAGCAAAGCCACACATATATGAAAGCATGTTTCATTGAAATTCCAAAAGAAATTACATTTTTGAAAATATACATTCAATATTCAGTTGCTGCAAGCCAAAATCATCTGTTTATCTTGACAGCTAAAGAGAGTGAAGGCAGCTGCAATTTGAGCTTCTCTGCACTGGCCAGCTGGTAGCTTAAAGCCAGCAAACTGGAAGGGGAAGGTGAATTATCCCCACTGGTTGCTGTTAGAAGTGGTCACTTTACAGGATAGCTTTGGAATTCTGAGGGTTATGATTTTCCTAGGAACTGTTGGGCTAATACTGTTTTATATTTTCTTAAGGCCAAATGGTGTCTGGAGGCTGACCATCAGGCAACCTCCAGCACCACACACTGGGCCACCAGTACAGAAACAAATGCATTGCTTACTTTTCCTATACTTGCCATTTGTTTCTCTCAGTTGTCTTTGAGTCACTGTAATTGTCAAGATGCTTTAAGGGGTATTCACTTACAAGCACCAGGAGCATGGTATCATTGCTAGAAACTAGAAACATCAATCAGATCAGGTCCAACTCCTCAGTGTCTGTAGAGGATGCCCTACCCCTGATGTGTATCTGGGAGAGAGAAGGGTTACCTTGCTTCAGCAGCTGCCTGTGCAGAGCTGGCACAATGGCGTGGACAAGGGGCTTATTTGAATGGGCAGCAAGAAGAAAGAGAAGGAAGGGGGGAGGGATGTGATTTATATCCATTTCATTATTTTCAGTGATAAAATTCTGCATATAAGCTGGTTATAGCTGGATTTCTTGGGTGAGCCCAAAGCCCAGATCACCCTGTGTGATACCTCAGGGTGGGAGCTCTCACTCACATCAGTGCACTTTAACAGCAACATGCAGCCTGTTTGTCACCACTCTGAACTGGCTGGAGTGATTTCTTTATTCATCCTTTTTCTGCACACCGGTTTTGTGATTTCCAAATCACAATGTAAAATCTATTTGCCTCTTAACAAACCATGTGGAAAAGCAATGTTGAATATATAAGCACGCAGTGTGCCTGGAAGCATTGCCATATTTTTCTCTGAAGAATTTGTTTAGGTTACATAAAATAAATAGACAGGAACCCTTGGGTTTTCTTTTGGTGGTTCTCCCTCTGTTCTGCTTGGCTTCTCAGCTTTCAATAGATCCCAAGGTCAGGCTGTTATTTGTTGCTAGGCCAAAGTGGCAACCTCCCACCCTAACAATGCTGCTATCTTCATATCATCTGAGCTATGGGGGCCACATTGTGATGCTTTGGCAGTGTTGCTAGGGAGGTTGCTAGGTTAGGCTGATGTCACTATGTGGGTTATAAATTGCCTTTACCCTGCTGGCCTTAACTTGGCCCCTAACACAATGATCTAGTAGATGGCATCAAAGTGTTCAGAAGAGACATTGGAGCAACATCTTCAGATGCTGAACTTGGCAGCAAACACATGTTGGAGCCATTCAGTAATCTAGAGAGGAAAATAAACAGTTGTATGAAATGCATTCCTTCATGTCCAGAAATTAACAAAATTGATGTGAAATACCCACTTTCTACCCACATGCATGTGCTAAACCCAAGTCTTTACCTTAATGCAGGCTGTGTGCCATTTGCATGCCCAGTTGTTAAGAAGAGGAAAGAAGTTTTATGATGACAAAAGTGAGACCTGAGGAAATGAGGTGGGGGAACTGAGAATCTCACAGCTTTGAGTATTGTGTGTCACAACTGCAACTCTACTAAAATGTGCTGCCAATGCCTTTATTACCACAAAAATGCCATTCCACATAGTCGGGTTATTTACATGTTCCTAGTTTGTGACCTCAAGGGATGTTTTAATCTTGCTTGTTACAAAAAATAACAATAGCTGAAGAATAATTTTAATTGATGTTTCAACATATTAGCGTATCAAAATTTAAAATTCTATGTTCTGCAGAATATAGGTGTGCATGTGCACATTTGTGTGCTCATGTGTGCATTTCATTTGTTTTGAAAAGGAATAAATAAAATTAGATAAACATGCATGCCCTTCAGAGCTGTTCTGGTTTAATAAGTAAATTCATAATTAGACAGGCTTTTCTTTGTGCATGATATCTTGATATGCAGGGCTTTAACTGCACACCTCTCATCAGCCTTAATGAAATTTATGTGGCTAAATCCCCATGCATTGTGTTGAACATACACCTTAGTATATTTGTAATTAATTTTTAAAGACTGCAGACCAGAACACAGCTCCTACAGTGCCGTGTGAATCCATAGGGTGTATACATATTTATAAATGTTTTAAAAATGCATATTATATTTCACCCACAGAGCATAACATCTCTGCTGGCTGGAAACATGTATTAAAGAAGGTAACAAAAATCCAGAGGAAATGTCTTTGAAAAATAGTTAATACACATGGGCTACAGCTGCCTTTTAAAGATTAATTTCTTGGCCATTTACAATGTGGTTTTTATTATCAAAAGCCAATGGACCATATTACAGAAAATCTTGCTTTGTAAATTCCTTTTGCGCTTCTTGGGCCTGTTCTGTTCAACAGAATTTGGTGCATTCCTTGGAAGACTGACACCATTGTTCACTCAGACCTGGGCCTGGGGTGTCCAGTTCATGTCCTGCTTGGTGTCACTGGAGGAAGCAGCACTCCTTGTGTGTGTGCTGAGCAGTTAATGGGAGGGAGAGGATGGAGATCTTTGTTTAAAATGTGGTTTGCAAGGCTGCAAACATAACTTTGCAGAGTCATACACATGGGTGTAGATATTTGCATGCATTAAATATGTGGAAGAGTTTAGAGAGCTGGAATCATACTTTTAAAAATGTGGTCTTATTGAAGCTGCACTAGTTCTAACTGGATTATTATAATTTCTTTCAGTTGTTGATTCCCTATAGCATTTGAAAATGAACTAAAGACTGTATCAAAAACACTTACTGCTTATTCTCTATCTTCTTTTTCCTTTTCCTAGCCTTTCCCTTTTTTTCTCTCAAGACTTGCAGAGTTTAGCTTAAGTGCCGTGTAGTCCTCATTTCCCATATGGGACTGGACAGAATGTAAGAGCACACAACTCTGCATAGGCAGCAAATCCTGGCCTGTCTCTGGTCCAGCCTCTGAGCAGCAACATTTCTTATACACAAAGAATTCAGGTCTCTACACTTCCTCACATCCAAAATCAGACCTTTTCAGGTTCCTCTTAGAACTGTAAAAAACAAGGGTGGGAGTGGAGAGGGAGAATGAAGCCAGTAACTGTTAAATCCTGCCAAGTATAGCCCAAGGAAAAGGAACTGCAGGCTCAGAGCTGTATTAAGCACAATAAATTGCTCTTACCCCTTAGCAAGCCACGAGAGGATGGACAGTCTGCTGGGGTGGATCCCAGACATGGGTGAGTGCCTTTCCCAGAGAAGAGCCTTGTCCTCTGTGACCTTGGGCAAATCATTTAACCTCTCTCTCTATCACTGTTCTGTTTCTGAAATGAAAATAAACGGCAGTAATGCACCAGGAAAGCGAAATGGCTGGTGATTACAAGGGGCTCAGATGAGGATGAAGGTGAGATAAATACTTTAGACAGATAAAAAAAAAAAATCCTTCCTCAACTCCAGTGAAACCTTCAAACATTAAACTCAGCTTCTTGGTATGACAGACAGGATGTATCCCTCAATAAACAGGATAGCTTGCATTTTATCATTGCAGTGTGAGTAGATGAGGTTTTTCCAGGGTACTTTTGTTCTTATTCCTCTAGTGGCGCTCAGAGTGACATTTCCATATTTGCAGCACTGGTGTGCAGGGCACTCCAAGGTGACTGATTTCAGTAGGATTCCCTCCCTGACTGGACCCATTTGTTTAGGTCTTTGTCTGGTCATAGAGTGTCTGCGTTAACGCTGAAGTATTCATTTCTTGGAAAGTGTTAAAATCTAGTACGTAAATGTCAATTTTTTTTTTTAATGTGCTCCTGGCATTTTTTCATTTCTGCCAGAATTAAGTGCAAAGGGAATTTTTACAGCCGACTTGTAAATTCCTGACAAGAGGAGTTTATAATAGAAGTGTTGACATAACCTTACCTACAGTGACAACTGAAGCAGGTTTGTTAGGGAAGCAGCAAATAATTTCCTTGCAGGAAGGCAGGAGTTGGGCATAGAAGGTGAGGCAGCTAAATTTTTTTTTTCCCTGAGAATCCCCGGAGGCTATTGTGTGAGACAGCACGTGAAATGAAGCTGAAGCAAATCGCATAGCAGGCAGAAGAAACACTCTGGAATTTGCTCATTTTCATGAAGAAGGTGCAGTTATCCTCTTATATTTTTTTTTACAAGCTGTGTTTCTCCCCTCAGAGGTAATCATGAAGGTCTCACAGCAAGTCAGTGCTTGCTTTTAGCCTCACAGCTCTCTCTTATTTCTTTCTTTCTCCCTGAACACCTAAGGCAGTCAGGAATGAACTCGGGTGCCTCAGCTCCATGCTTTCAACAGGAGCAGGACCCAGCCCTTTGTTTGCAATCTGTCTGTCTCTTAAAAGTAATATTTTTTTTTTTAAGCCACTAAATTTTATTTCCTTGAGTCACCTGCAAGAATTCAAAACCTGAGAATTTAACCACCCAGCAATAGATGGACAGGCCTTTGTGCAGCCAGGCTGAGCCACAATAAACTTTGGTGTCACTTAAACAAGAACAAAACCTACTGATAGAAAGAGGTGATTTTAACTTAAACCTGAAGCCAAAGGAGCATAGGTAGAGTTGATTCTTAGTGCCTTTATTTCCCCAAAGTCAGCTGAGATTTTTTTAATACCTGTCACTTCTCTCCTGGACAAGGGGAAGAGAAGTTTTTCAACTCCTCTTGCAGGTATAAAATTAGTCTGTATTCAGAAGTGCCTCTCCTCCTCTTTCCTACATCCTTCTGGCTGGCTACAGCTCTTCCTGAATCTTTGGGATTAACTTCTAAATGCTATCCTATCTCCCAAAAGGTTTAACAAAATCTTTCCTACACCTTTGCTGTCATGTTTATGTGTGGAGGCAGTGTCCTTTGGCAAGTGGCAGCAAGATTTCCTGTGAGCTGGCACACGGCAGAGCCTGGGTGCTGGGAGACTTCCTCTCTGCCCTACCCTGGCATGTTTGGCAAAACTCTGAACTTTCCTGGAAAGGTGAAAGGTCAAGGGACAGAGTATTCAACACAGAGTAAATAAAATAAGCAGTTGAAAGCAGAGAAAAGGACAGCTCTGAAATGAGAAAGCCACAACTAACCCCCCTCAGTACTTCCTAATTCTCCTGGGACAGTGGTGACCCACAGAGTGTGCAGTCAGAGCACAGGAGCTGCTGCTGAGGGCAGGGGGGACTGAGCAGCACTGCTGAATGCATTCTGTGAGTGCTGATGGATTTTTAAACCTCCTTTTCACTGCACTGTGGTTGGAAGGGCAACATGAGCTGGTCTGGCAGGATGGCAGCGACAGGGGAAGATTAACCAGTAAGCGACCAGTTTGCACAAAACGTAAAGAAAACAAAGACTGCAGATTGTGCGTTTGCCTTCTCCCTTCCCATGAAAAGAATATTTTTTTGGCCCTCCCTATATTATTTTGTTTTAATGTATGTTGAAATACAAGCCCTAGCTCTTAGACACTGCCAGAAAACCTGCCGGAAATACTGCACTCGGAGCCATAGCCATGAGCTGGAGGATATGGAAAACGATCACTTTTTCCCCTGGCAAACCAAACACTCATCGGGGGAGCAACGCGCCAGAGAATGTCTCTGCTTTTCCCCCAGAAAGTTCAGGATTTTCTGTCAGGATTTCCGCTCTGGATGCCCCTCTGTGTGTCAAAGGCGAGCTGGCCAGTCCTTCAACCACTCTGGAGCGGGATCCCAAAGCGGCTTTGCCCCGGGAGAGCTCCCGGAGTTTGTTCAGGAGTTTACCAGTGCTCTGTGTTGAGTTCCCCGGGGTGGGGGGTTTCGAGGTTCAGCAGTGCCCTGTGCTGAGTTCCCCTGGGCAGGGCCGGGCTGGGATGGATTGGGATGTGCACTCTGACCTCCCGCAATTCAAACTGCAGCGATGCTGCCCGGCCTGCATTCAGGGCTAAGGGCTGCCTCTGGGTGATATTTATACACATTGAACCCCAGGTCTCTTGCTTTCACGAAAGGATATGGCATGTGGAGTAGATTTATACCAAAAATTAAATGAACCAGGGGCAGAGGCTATTGAAGATAAGGAGATATTAGGACTGTGTGTTTCCAGCTCATGTTCCTAAATGAGGATAGTGACACAAAGCATTGTCAGCAACAAATTGGCAACATCCAGCACTGCTGTGTTTTGTTCTGTGCTTATGGGACTACTGGGACTGATTTCTCCAAATAATCTTTTAAATTTTGAAAGGATCTGCCTCTATAGACAGCTGCTGTGTTATCTGTATCAGGATACAGAGCTGACATTGCCACTGTTACCCAGAAGTATTTTCCTTTCTCTATTTTCTGTCTTTTTTTACATTTCCCTTAAACTGTCTTCCATACCAAGCTGATGTGACAGCAGTGTGTGAAGGAAAAACTTAGGTTCCAGTTTGGGGTTGGTCGGGGGGTGATGAGGCATTCCCTTGCTAGAGGCTTTCCAGAACAGATTCAAACTCAAAAACCATTCACTGGGGAAAATGGAGGCATTTGAGCCTAACTCAGAGCAGGATGGGCGACCACACATCCTCTTCCAGATCTTTGTTATGAGGCATGAGAAGTTTTTATGGCAAAGGCTTTCATCTTCTGTCCAGACACTTTCATGAAACATGTGGGAACTTAATAGCTTTGAAACATTTTCCTAGAAATTGGCCATCCAATTGAAACATTACTGGGACAAGGAACAGACAGACAGAAGACAGTCCTCATTGTTCTTGAAAGTCAAATAGTAAGGGGTTGTTGCAGGTTTGATTTAAATAAGGACAGGAACTCTGCAGTCTTGTGGCTGTGAGTGTGTCATATGCATTGGCATGCTGTACCTGTTGGTGAAAGGGAGGAGGGAGTCTTGAAATGTCCCTGGCATTTCCTGGTAATTCTGTGTTAAATTCTTTCATGAGAGTTTTCATAAACTTCAGCTTATGGTAAGGCCAGCACAGTCTGGGTCTTCTTCTTCAGCCTTTTTTCCTTTCCCACAAATCAAACCTGTCTCCAGTTCTTGTTCCTACCTCTGCACATGTGTTCACTCTTTCTGTGACCCTAAAAGCCATGGGGAAGGACGTGATAGGAATACTGACCTGGAGAACAGGGTGGCAATGGAGGCCTGGGGAGGAATGCAGGTGATGTCATGGGTGTGTGAAGAGATGGAATTAGGAAAAAAGATGGGAAGGAGGAAGGAGAATGAAGGAATGCTAAGAAAATTAATGAAAACCATTGTTTGTGGGATTGGCATTTGACTGGAAAGATCAGGCACCAAGGTCTGTAGAGAAGGTAGCTCCTCTGAGCTGTCAGAGGCTGTGCTCTTTGGGTATTCAGAGGAAAAAAGCAGGAAGAGTTCTGCCCAGATTTGATCATCAACCCCCTTTTGGTTCTTGGCAAGCTACTTCAGCCTCTCCTCATCTCTTCTTTGAGTCAAATGAAGACAGTGCAGATAGGAATGAGAGCAGAGACTTTTCCAGAGTGATGACAAATCATGGAACCATAAGGCTGGCAGAGACCCTCAGAGGTTGTCTAGTCTGGCAGTCATCAATTTTTTTAATCAAACGACTGCCCTGGAACTTTTTTTAAAAACTGTTCCATTGCACAGTGCCAGCAATGGTTTGAATCTAAAAGTAACCAAAAATTGTATTTTATTCTCTAAATTGAAGAAAGGCCCACATTGAGCAAAAGTTTTCAAAAAAGCAATTAAAGCCAGATCTGCTTATAATTTAAAATAGGCACAAGTCCCTTTGTTCTGATTAGTTTTATCCTGATGTCACTTATTTTCATAGATGCTTGTAGATGTTTTCTTTGCTAGCTAATCTAGCTTTGTTGAAGTGTAGTGGAACCAGTACATGAACTGGAAGTGTCCCACAGTGTAGCTCTCAGGCTGCAGGAACTCTGCTGCAGTGGGGTTACTTGGAGATCTCCCAGCAACACTGCCAACTCCATCCTGATTCCCAACATTGTCCCCCTTATTAATCACCCAAAATATCCTGTTGTTAGCATCACTTTTTAAATCCATTTGTTTGGAAGGTCATAGAAATTCCTCCATCTGACCAAACCTGAAGTGCAAATATCAATAGCAATTATCACTCTGTACTTGAAACCATGCTGTTACTGGGAGGAACAGTCAGAACAAAGCCATGTTAAGTCAGGGATGTAATTACACAAGAAAATACCCATCAAAAATCACACCTTTTCATAATTAACTCCTGTGTGCCTGAGAAGAGGATTGCATTCATCTCCCTCCCTTTGCTCAGTCTGTTGAAATGTGCAGAGTAACACACCAGCACAGCTGCTCTGCAGGCAGCAGAGTGCTAACCCAGCTCAGTAATGAGGATGCTATGTGGTCATCTTCTTCACATTATGTGATTCATATCCTGTACGTCCAGGAAGCACTGAGCACTTTATTAGAGCTCATGAATGTACTTTAACCACTCAAACACAGTATATTCACTAGTGCACGTGGTTCTGTGGTTTCACTCTGCTGGAGAGTACTGAGCAAGGTAAAGGAGTAAATATCATTGCAAATAAGCAGTTTCTGCAATCCTAGATGCTGGTAAAAGGTCTGTCTTTAAACCAAGAAGTGACCACAGCTTTCTTTTGAATAGGAAAAGACTGGATCTTCCTGTAGGAAAATAAAAAGTTCTGTGAGCTTGTCAAGCAAGCAAATAGTTCACCAAGTTTCCAAGCAGTTGGTAATGTTCAAGATTCTAATCTGTATTTTAGTCCTACTGAAGCTTTAACTTGGTTGTCTGGGAATGACCAAGAGAAGACTGAAGAAAGTGTCACTTTCTGAGTTACAGAGCATAAAACAAAACCTGAACTGTTAGTTAATTTTAGTCCTGAGCTTCTTCCTGATGTGCCTCTGTCTTTACAGCTGGGAGGACCATACTTCTTCTGACCCATGACTCCTAAGGACGTTCCATGTGTGACATAAAGGGAGAGTGTTGTGGCAGTTTAGATCACAGATGTTGTAAAACACTCCTCTGGAAACATAGAACGAGTCCTTGTGCTTTCAGCTTTACAGGTTTAGGTCTTATTGACCAGTAGGATAATGCAGTGATTTAAGTTTGCTGTAGCAAAAGGGAACAGCAAGTTTTAAGTGGCAGATAAGTTCCTGTAATCAGAAAATGTCATTTTATGACAGAGTAATAAAAATCGAGAGAACTTACTGAAACTGTGGCACACAGTTATATATACATACACACACAGTTACATATACATATATATGTATATTCTCTATCTGAACATTTCTCCCATGAGCACAGTAGAATATACTTCCTGTATGGAAACCATTCATTCCTTCACCTGAGCTTTTCTCTATGTAAACTGTGAGAACCAAAACCCTGAAGAAGGAAACGAGTTGTGAATTTTCTCTCATTTCTATGCTGTACATGAAAATTTGGGGTGAATTTTCCTCTTCACAAGCCAACTGCCAGGAGGGAGGGCTGGCTGGACAGAGAAATCCTGAGTTAGTAGGAAGCTGAGTGATCCTTATGTCCTACATGCCAGAATTCTGAACCTCATTCAATTACACAGAAAAATCACCTTCTGACTATACTTTTATGATTAGCTTGCTTTTCTCCTTGAAATGTACACTTGATTCCCCACCCTCCTTTCTAATTGTATATCACAGAGAGGAAAGCAATAATGTTTTGTCCATACAAACCAGCAAATAATTCCTTCTTGAAAGCTTCAATTAAGGATCAAGTATCCTAAGTGCTTCTTAAATCCACTGCCCTGGCTCAAAGAAAAAAATATTTACACCAAGATTCATGGGTATAATTTATCTGGGAAAAAAAAAAAAAGTATTAAAAACCTAAATGTGTCAAATGTGCATGTAAGCCAAGCCTCCCTTTGTGTGCTCCCAGAGGGTTCCCCCACACGTGCACACTCACCCCCCTGCCGTAAGAGATCCATTTTATAGATTCAAGGACAGCTCTCTCCACGAGAAGAAGGGACGTTGCCAAGATACCAGATGTGGTCCCATTCAAGACCACTCATAGGAGCAATTCAAGATGAAATCAAATTAGATGTGTTGGTTATACATAGCGCAGCCTGCTTGGGATACTAAATGACAGAGTTTGCCAATAATTAAGTGAAATCTCAGAGATGATGAGTCCCCAGAGCTCTCTAGGTTATGTCGGTCTAATTCTAAGTGTCATCATTATAGCAGCAGAGCAAAATACTCTGCATAGGCTACAGAGCTGGAATTTTACTGTGGATATTAGCTTTTCATAGCCAGTGCTATGGGGTAGTACTGAGCTTCATCACATGTCTTCTGCTATTACACTTCCTTAACCATTCCTTGATATAAAGCTCCTGAAACCTGACTCCCACTTAATAATTGATAGTTAGTACTTACTAGCCATAGCAATATTCATATTCAAAGCACTTCACAAAAAGCTCATTAATCTCTCTGAACTCCCTTCCCCCTTGAGGTGTCCACCACAATTATCAGAATTTTGCAGGAAGGGAAACTGAGGCAGAAAGGTTGGGCCTTATGCTGGGTGGAGGACAGTGTGACAGTCAGCCCTAGTGCTCAGGATCCTGCCTATGAGAGAGCTGGATGAACATCTGATGGTGGGAAGCAGGTTGTTCTCAAATTTGAGGTGAACAGAGGTGCGAGGAGGGTTTCTCCAGCTCTGGAGAGCCTCCACAGGGAACTGCTGAGCATTCTCATTGCCTGCAGGCAGTGAGGAGCCAGAGCAGCCTGCTGCTGTCTGCTATAGCCTTCAAGGCATCCTCTTCAGGTCCTGGGTGGATCCTACCCTGGGAGGAGGCTGGAAGACTATGGACAGGTGAAAAAAGTGCCACCTCTGAGTATATTGTGGCAAGAAAGCTTGAGCTCCCTTGGCAGGTCTCACTGGAGACCATGGGGACAGACCCACTTAGCACTGCTTGTATCTCCCCAGCCCCATCCTTACACTGGGGCTGAGCTGGCCTGCCCAGGGCCACACCCTGTATGAGGATTCAGAGCATGAGACAGGCCAGGATCAGACCCAAGTGTTTCAAAGCCTGCTCCCAAGAAAACCATCCTTCCCAGCCCTCTCACAGCAGCACTGAGCCCTGACAGAATCAGTTTACCGGGAGTTTTAGTGTCTTAGTGGTGCCTATTTCATTGTAAGCCCCTGCTCTGCCTCCAGAAAACTGAACATCACAACCATGTGTAGAGAAGGATGACTATTTCCAGCTTTGCAAGCATTCACTTTTGATCACTTAGAGTTGAAATCACATGGCTCTGAATTTGTGATTCAGGAAGGTCACTGGTGGAACAGAAACCCTCCTGAAGAGCAGGACCTGATTTAAAAAGAAATAACCTAAATATTAAAAATAAAGAAGTTAATGGAGGGCAGATATGAAAAAGTCAGTCTGAAGCTAAGACTCTCAAGAAGGGCTTGCTTCAAATTTAACACTTGCCATGTACAAAGGAAGGAAAAAGTCTTGGGGACTGTGGCATCACTGTTCCTATAGCCACTAGCAGCACACAGGAAGACAAAATCTGCACCCTGCTAGCCCCTGGCTATAGTAACAAAGGTGGCAGGGGTGGCACAGGGATTCCCAGTGCTGTGGTACCTCTCTTGGCCCCATTCAGCCCATTGCAGACACTTCCCTGCTGTCCCTGCTGTCCCTGCTGCCCTGGCCACCCTCCCACTGGCACCTCCAAGAGTTGTACAGAGCTCTCAGCCTGCCCTCAGCTCTGTGCCCTGCCCTGGACAGAGGGACAGTGCAAGGAAACCTGGGTTCATCCACAATGGAAAACAGCATCCTCAAGATGATTAGGAGGAAGTTTTAAAATTTACAGAAGGTTCTGATAAAGATCTTGGATAAATATGTTCATATTGCTGAAAGTTTCAAACCTAAGAGGTTTTTAATTAAAGACTGGAGCACTCAGAGCTACTTTACCAAAGAAGCAATAAAATTATTGACTAAATCACTAGCAAAGGCAACTGAAGCAAGGAGTTTAAATGATTTCCAGAGACTGTTGTCCAAGTGAAGGTTATAGTGAGAGAGCCAGCAGTGCAATTAAACCAAATGAGGTCAAGCATGTTGGGCCTTAAGGCCTCTGCCTGCTCCTCAGATTTCCTTTGTTCTTATAATTCAATTATAAAGACCCCCCCTCAAGAACCATTTAACTGTCTTGTAAACCAGTTTGTAAACTTTTTTATTTTTCTGTAAATTGTCTCCTAAAAGTGGCTCTCAGTATTTCAGGCAGCATGGAGTGTACAGGGGTTTCACAGTGCCTTTTGTTCTCATCTGAGCATCACATGCCCGTGGTTGTTCAGACAGGCCAGGGCTCTCCCAAAGCATCCCAGGCAAAGCATCCACCACTGGAGGTGGTCACAGATAAAAATGATGTGATGAGGAGCTGGAACAACTGTGATCGTTCTGTCTCTCATTCCCTCTTGCTCCATCCTCTTCTCCCCCACCAGCTTTTCTGTATCCTGTTTCTGTGGGAGTCAGAAAGAGGGTAAGTTGTGTGTGTGCCTAATTTCCTGCCCACTAGGTCATGTATCCCAACCCTTAACAATATAAAGGAGCAGGGAAATCTTCTGGCCAGCAGATGCCTATGTAGATCTGTTATCATAGAATTAAACATCTTTAAGGTATAGGGACTTCTTTCCTTTTTACACTTTTTTTCAAATTATTTTTGGTAGAAATATAATTGTAGAAGAGGGTTAGGTTAGGAGCATCCAAATGCAAAATTTTGCAGACTGCAGTTCTGCTGTTGACAGTGCCCACTGACCAGAAGGGAAGTTCACATCACCTGGAGATCTCATGGGACTGTGTCTCGTGGTGCAATTTTTCCATTTAAAGAGGCAAAATCCAGTTATTTACTCCTTTCAAGTAAGAGAGTATCTGAAGTATGAAACCATTCCTTATTCACATATAGGAAGAGGATAGAAGTCCTGAAGTGATCACAAATTTTTCTAAGCAATTTAAGCACAAAACTTTTGTAGATCATGGCTTTAGAGGGTCAAGCGTCTTGGGTTTCTGTCTGCATCATGAGGGGCTTTCATGCCTTTGTAAATCAGGTCCAGGGTAGCTGTCTTTATACGAGCTACAAGTGAGACCCTAAACCTCACACCTACAAGTGTTTCCTTGTAAAAATTCATATCCACAAGTGGCAGCATTCTTTCTGTCCTGTGAAATTCCAAGTGGCAGATCTCTGCTTGGAGATTAATTGAATGCTAGAACTGACTGCTGTAGTAGGGAAAGAAATATTTATTCCTCCTCTCTATTTAATTACAGCTAAGACAGTTTGAGACATTGGAAGTAGGACTGACAGCTGTGCTTTCTCAGGAAGGTCCTGCAGAGATGGTGTGATCTGTTCCCTCACTGCATCTCAGCAGGGACTGGGTAGCTCAGTGGTCTGAAATTTGTCAGCTTTTGCTCTGTGGGTCCTCACAGGCTGGCCAGCCTCTGTTCCCAAAACTGTACAAAAGTGGGTTTTAGTTTGGTGATTGCTCATCTCCTGGAGAAAGGAACACTGACCCTGGTAGCACCAACACTCAAATGACCACTGGTGATCATTTAAATTTGGAATTAACTCGGAACTCACTCTGTGACTGATCCCTGTTACAAGGTTAACATCTTCTTTCTCAGTTCATTAAAATCTTATGCCTCCTTCCCCAAAGGAAAGAAATGCCAATACATGAGAGAAGAAGATAAGTTAATGCTACATTCAGGTTGCAGAGCTAGACATTTTGGAACTGCTGAGGTAAGATGCCTGTGTCAGTGCTAGCTCAGCCACATTGCACACAGACTGTGCAGCAGCCTTGTTTCACTGGTTGTGTGCATAGATTAATGCAGTTACCTTTATCAAAATATATCCCAAAGTATTGCTTCTTGCTAACCTGTCACATTGTAGGTGAAGTCAATGATTGTACCATGGTGGCACCTGTATGTGCTCAGGGAGCTCGGTGCCCAGGACTACAGCGGGGACATAGATTTACTGAGTACGAGTCTGGAGTAGCTACAAGCCCAGTGGCCCTTCCTGGATGGCAAAGGAGATTTTAGCTGAGAAAGTGCTTTTATTACTGTAAAAAATTAATGCAAAATGTCAAATATTTCACGCCCAAGCCGATACTGGCAAAATGCCAGAAATATTCAGGTTTCGCTTGGGGTGTGAATATAGTTGATCATCTGTTATTCAAAAGCTTTTATTTCAAAGGAAAGAGACAGTGTGTTGCAATAGACTTTGCAGTGATAAATATCAACTGTGCCACTTCTCTCCCAAAAGGGATTTCCCACAGTTCTATAGTAATACACAGTTCAAAAGGCCATACTGAGATTTATAGAGCTATACATTCAAAAACTGGCATCCGAGGAACTTTGCTCAGCTAAAGTAGATTTGACTTGCAGCCTTCACAGTTCTGCACAGCTCAGAAAGCAGCCACAGGTCCAGGGTGCCAGCAGGCCTGAGTGATTGGTGAATGTGTGGTGCCTGGGTCACTCAAATCTGTACAGGCAGTTAATCTACAGGGTCCTCAGTTGTGTGAGCAGATACTCTGGAAGCTTTCAAATGTACTTGGCCAGCACATCTGGTCAGATTGGAGTAAATGGACAGAAATTAATTTAAATCAAGAGAGTTAGAGCAACTGATGGCAGCAGTGAATTTAGCCCTCTCCATGCATATGTTATAATTATAAATTGATCTATTTTTCCTCTTTTCTATTTTATTCCTGTTTATTCTATCATCTATTCTATCCTCTTTAAAGCCCCACCCACATTCTAATCCATTTGCATAGCAACAGTTTTTGCTTGTGAATGTCCATTGAATGCCCCAAAACAGTTTCAAGGAAGACACAGGAAAATTAGAGAAAATTACAAAGAAAAGCCACTTTATAGACTTGCCTGAATTCTCAACTTCATATAACTAATACACATTGACCCATTAGTGTTCTGCATATCTTCCATTGTTCAAACATTTACAGATAAATCTGTCTACACCATTTATGGACTTCCCATCTAATTTTAATTGTGTGCCCTGAAGGACCTTGAGGTGAGGGAATTTGGGAACCATGTGGAAATGTTAGATTTGTTAAATGGATGGGCAATAACTTCCAATAGCAAATATGTGAATTCAAGCATCCATAAACAAAAGCACCAAGATTTTCAGTCTGTAGATTTTCAGACATTGGAACAACATGCAGAAGAGCAACAGGAGTTTTATTATTGAGAACTTCACAAGAATTTCATACATAAAAGACAAGATATAAAACAGGACTGCATAACATCTGACCAAGAGCTTGTGTTGCCTGCCAAGAACTTTCTTTGACCCATCAAACAGATCTTTCTTCAGCCTTCTCTACCATAACCCACAGCTGGGATGGGACCGAGCCTGCTCAGCACTGGCACACATGGAGATTTGGTAACTCTCAGCCATTTAATTAGCTGAAAATCAGGAATGGCTTTTCCTCTTGGTTAGTAGCTGCATGGCATGAAGAGTTGTCATCCATTCTAGACTGAATGTGTCTGCAAAAGGCACATATGGAAATAGGAGGTGGCTGCTCTGCTCAATTTAGCACTTGTGAGACTCGAGCCAGATTGCTGGATCTCGTCTGGACTCTGCAGTGTGAAAAGAGCAAAAGTGGGGAGGCAGAGAAAGAGAGGGAGAGTTAAAGCACTAAGAGATTGAGAAAACATGACCTGCGAGGAAAGGCTGACAGAACTGTCTTCATTAAATTTAGAAAAGTAATGAGGGAAACTGAAAGACTCCAAAAATGTAAATGGTGTTTCTATTTTATATTTCTATTTTAAACCATCACTCCTTAGGTACACTAACACCTAAGGATAAGAGATAGTGGGCTAATTTATAGCAAAGGGTGCTATGTTAAATAGTGAGGCTTCATTTCTGAGTGTGTGGATATTTGCTGAGGACAAACACAATCTCCTGTTTCCATATATATATCTTTATCTGCTGAAATTGGTAAGGTCTTGGTTTCTAACACTATGAATTAAGCCTTTCATGAAAACTCCAAAGCAATGAGACAATAGGTGTTCAAAATTGTGCTTGGAAAAAGACATTTTAGAGACACATGTCACCTTCAAACCCACAGTGAGCAATACTTTATCTGCATTTGGCAGAAAAATCAGATTATCCAATTATTTTATGAAAGTGTCACTGCTGTGCCATTCCCCCCCTCACATATCTATTGGCTGATCTATTCTGATTATGCCCTATCAGAATCACGATACCTTGTTTACAACACACACATGGCACCACTTGAAAGATACACACTGATATTGGGAATAATGTGTAAAATAGTTATTGTCATAAAATTGAGCTTATTCCCACTCCTCAGCAACAAACATCATAAAAAGTACTTTCAAAAAGTCTGTCAAATGGCTCTGCTTTCACAGTATCTCTGAACATCTGAAGCTGGGAATTGAAATAAAAATGAAATTTCTTACAAAACTTATTTTACAGAAGATGTTTGGCATTTTTATTCAATCTTTATTAAAAGCCAACCAGACAAATACCAAGAACCTAGCATTGCAAGATAAATCATATTGGGCACAGATGAGAAATGTGCAGAGATTAAAACCAATTTGCCACTGTTCCAGGCACTGAGGATGAATCCTGGTCTGACTGAACTTGCAAATAACAGGCCCCTGGATTTCAATGAGATAATAATTTGATCCATGCGATTGGTTCTGTCTCTTTCTTTGATATTTCTGTAATTGCCTCTTCTTCTTTTAATTCAAAACAACTGAGATAGAAAGAAAAGCCACATGTTTTTATAAGAAAAGGGCCATACATCACATTAAAAAAATGCTTCATCAAAGGTGCAACAATTTAAAATGCAAAGCAGAGGCTAGAGAGGTGACAAATTCAAGTTCTTAGTGTTTTTATTTAGGATCTTTCACGTATTCATTTGCCAGGAATACTTGTTTAATTTTTTTAATGTATTCAGTTAGTCATATTCGGTTCTCTTTTATGTCCACTTCTCATGAATCACTTGACAGATGGACTTCTACAAACACATCCCTTTGGGAAAAGTAAATTTTAAGTGATAATAGGAACATAAGACATGCCATCCTGGATCAGAGCAAAGGTCTATCTAGTCCATACCCCAGATCCATCAGTAGCCAAGAGCAGTATATTAGATTTTAACAGTAAGAACTTTGATCTTTCAGTGAGTATTAAGTTGGTGACTAAGCAGAAAATCAAAACAGATCGATCCCAAGAGCAGAACATTCCAAAACTCAGGAGAAGGAGCAGGTGAGGCCATTTCTGGCTGTATCTCACAGGGAGTGGCCCCAGGCTGGCTGGGCATGGCACAGGGCAGACGTGTGAGGTGTCCCAATAACATCCTCTGGTCTGGTTCTCCTGCCCAGCCAGGGACAATGCCTTGGGGAACTGGGAAGTTGTTCTGCAAAATGGAAGTGTGGAATTAAAACTCCAGCTACAGGAATGAAACATAGAGGGAAAATAAATGGCTGGAGGGGGAACAATGCAGGGTGGACACCAGGAGATCAGGGCTGGGCAGTTTGATGCTGGCATGGGGAGCAGTTCTACCAAAAGGGATGGTTTGGGTTTAGGATCATGGACTTGCCCACAGTACCATTATTGGCAATGCCTAAAACCTGTTCTCTCATTTCCAGGTCAGAGTTCCACTTGTTCCAGTGAGATTGTAGTTAAAAGTTCTCAAGATTTAGCTCATCTTTAATTGCTGCTGTCTCAATTAAATTGCATCTGTGATAATAACAGCCCCCCAGAGCCCCAACAGGAACTTAAACACACTGTGAGTAAATTAAATAATTGTGTAAATTATAAAGTTTATATCTACTGGTTATTGCATTAAAAACTATATATAGAGAACATACTTTATTTATAACTTTCTACTTTAGGAAATCTTATTAAAAAGGTGTTTAGCCTGCCAAAAATCTGCAAGAATCACTGATAATTTGTTGATCAGCATAAGGTTCATTAAATCTATGCACTTCATTATCTGATTAATTCAGAGGCAGGTTTATAATCAGTGATGCAATGTTTAAGATTCTACAGCTCTGGCCTCCACAACCTCCTGCAGCTCATTAGAAAAGCTAATCAGATAGAATTTTCCACCATGCTGTTTATTGTAGCCCTAATGGAAGACAATCACTTTAAAATTACACACTTAGCAGGTAATTTCTAAAAGCCATAAGCCATGGAAGCTCTGTTCTCCCTGGGCTCTTTGTCTTTCTTTAGTAGGGTAAGGTAAGCAATGGAGAATTCTGTTGGAATTTGGAGAGCTATTTTGCAATATAGAATACAATGTAAATGCTGCTGAAAAATAATTTTTGTCTTTACCATGTTTCTTGTCACCGGGGAGCCCTTTCAGAGATCATGTTTGAGGAGTTTGATTTAGAACTTAGATAGTTTCCTACTTTGTGATTTGATTATTTGAAGCATTAAGAACTTTCTTCATGTCCTCTGATTTTGAGATGAATAGCATTAATAAAAAAAGATCAACTTCTTGATCTTGGGGTTTCACAGATCAGTTATAGACACTGTTGTCCTGGATCCTTCTGAAGTCACTGGTATGATCTGAAGGAAAATGATGACAATGTTTAGTGATGTAAACTAGAAATAAGGGTGACTTAAAATGTAAAGTTTTCTTAAATTTTTAATAATTGAATCTCTGGGAACTATGAGAAGAGACAGCAGAAATTGACAGTCATCACTTGCTCTGGCAATATTCCTGCCACTCCTCTTCTGTTTTTCTGAAGGGGAATTGGGGAATGCAGAAGGAGCAGTCAAACCTGAGAAACACTGTTATTCCACCTGTTATGGAAAAGATCCTTTAAGTAAAGCAAATGTGAAAAACATGGACTGGGAGCCAGATGCAAAGTGGCAGAACAATTCCTATGGCTCACTCCAGGCTTTCTCAATCATGTGGACAAAAGTCCACTTGTGGTTGACTGTCATATTTGTTACTGCCTTATTTTAACTTGTGACAGGATGAGTTCCCTGTGACTGGACAGGCACCATGGAGACAGGGGCTGGAGGCATTTGTTCCCTTGCACATAGCCAGAACTGAACCCATTACAGAATGGAGGATGCCATTTTCACTGGGGACATGCTTTTGGTCATGTGGGGGAAATAAGTCACATAAGGATTTATTTTCTTTAGTGACTTATTGTAAGAAGATCCAATCTAAACTTTCCCTGCCAAACCATGTTCATCACATTTCTACCTGCAAGCAATAAGAAGTAAAGGCATATCCACTGAACACCATGAAGAAGACAAATAACTAATACAAATTCACCTTTTTGCCAACCAGCATGCTCTAAATTTGCCAGCTTGAAGGGCTGGATCCTACTTTGTGGACCTGTCTTCTTGTCACAGTCTATGAATAAGCAGCAAGTTGCTAATGCCAGCTCTTAGTCCTCCTTCTGCACGGATGTGACAGCTTAACAGTTGTGCTTGGGTCACAGGAACAAAATGTGCTGTGCAGGAAAGGTCAGGGGTAAAAGTCATAGCCAAGTGTATCCCCTTCAGTGGATGACACTCCTGCTTCTTCTTCTTGATAAGAACAACATTAGGGGGATTGAAATACTGGAATTATAAAACTAGACTTGCGTTAATGTTAGGTTATGCTATTCCACAGGGTCTGCCCCATCAAATTGAGCAAAGAGTAGAGAAGAGAAGGGCACCCATCAGTGCACCCAGCCTGTGTCAGCTTTGCTGTAAAAGAGCATTTCATGCAGTGGGGCAAGCAGAGTGTGTGGGCTCCAGCTCCTGGGATTTCCTTGGGACCAGCCTGTGGATTGTCCTGTGTGTGTCTGGCAGAGCCACTCAGCCCTGCTCATTTTGCAGACCTCTTTCTCAACGGGCTGAACGTACTGGTAGCAGGGGAAAGTATCAAAGTATTTTAAGGAAACTCTCTAGAGTTGATATGCTGTAAGAAGAGCTACAGTGTATGGCATTGATGAAAAGCACCTATTTTGCTTTAAAAGTTCCTTTTTAAAAATCCCCTGAAGGCGACACTGTGGCCATGGAGGAGAGAAGGGACATTTGGGGCCCGGCCCGGCTCGAGGGACGCGGGGTCTCGTTCCCCGGGCTCTGCTGCCACCTAATGGTGTCCCCACAGCCCGAGTGAGCCTTGGGCACCGCTCCTTGCCGGGGTCGGGGAGCGACTGCTTCCCTTCCCCTTTGTATTTGATAAACAGGGGCTCACGGACCGGCGCTGAGACATCCGGCAGGGAGGAACAAAGGGCAGTGTGATGCCAGCAGTCAGGTGAGGTTTCCTGTATTCTGGGCCTCCCTGTAAAACCACCTCAGGCTCACAAATTGAAAAGATTTTAAAAGCAACTTCTAAATTAGTGATAGAGCTTTAGGTGCTCGTACAGACAGGCCAGGAGCACATTCCAGCTCCTGGAATGTGCGGGATGTCGCTGGCACACAAGTGTCCCCACCTCTGGGAGGGACAGATTGGCTTCTCCACACAAATCAGTAGAACCTGCACTAGACCTTGTCACTTTACATCTGCAAAATCCCCTTCTCATCAGATTCATTCATGAGTTAACTGTGATACTAAACACAGTGCAAAGGCAAGATAACTCTCATAAGGTTTTAAAAGTTTATCCTTCACTAAATAGTGGGTTTAAAAGCAGATGCTGAAAAACTACACGAAATATGTTGCTTTAAGTAAGCCTGTATCACAAGAAATCCATCTCCAACACCCATGTTTGCAAAAACCAAACACAAAACACACTTGTATCTCAGAACAAATAATGAGATAGATACAAAAACCAACAATGCTTTAAAAAACAGTAAACCTTCCACTGGTCTAAATAAATAATCATATTAAATAAGGTTATTTAAATGTAAATATTTGAATGTTCGCTTACTTTTAAATTCTCCACATATAATTTAGCTGTGAGTCACACTTTACACCATTCCTTTGGAAGATCTGGCATTTTTAGCAGCTGATCTACAAAATGTTCACTGATGATGTGTGGATGGAGTAACAAATCCCACTAGTGCTGAGTTTTGCTCCTGCTCTTGATTAATGTGTCATTTCACATCATGAGGTCACACTTCCACTTTTGCTCTTTGCTGAGGGTTGGGTTGCAAGCTTTGGAACACAGGGCAGTGGATCTCTGCCTCATGGCATGTACCTTTCATTAGGGTACACAGCATGTAAATAATTGCTGCTTGGCATCCAAGTGACCTTTGTTGAAACAGGATGATGCTCCTAAGTGTTAAACATTTTGGAGCTATTTGGAAGTCTCTCCCTACTAGGATGTTGTGTTGCCTATAACAGGAATTTCTTTTTTATATTACACTTCGAAGTAGAGTTTGGTAGGTCTGACTTTTCAAAATCCAAATCTTTGATCACTGCTTGAGTCTCTGAGCTGACCAGCTATAGAAAGCATTTAATATCTACACAGCTAGCACAAGTGGAGGCTCCCAGCCAACAGCAATACTTCTTCCAAATTGTTTGACTAGAGTGAGATTTCTTGGATAAGGTACTGACACATGATTAAGGGGAATCTCTGTAGCTCCTGGTCCATCAGCCAACACAATGACATGGATTTCTTTGTCAAGACAATTCCTTTTTCCTCCATTACTCATGCCTCTGCTGCAAAATCTCACTGCGTGATCTGCATTCTGCAAGAGCTCATTTGGCTGTGGAGGCTCAATGCTCACCATGTCACCCTTTGAAACTTCTATCACATTAGAGGGGACTTGTTCTCCTCTGCCATCTGTCAGCTCTCCCTCAAATCAACCATCCCCATCTAAGTCTCAAAAGCTGTAAGCCACTTCTCCAGTAGTAAGAGAAAGCTCTACTTCAGGGTGCTCCTTAGGTTCATCAAAAGGGTTATAGCCATGTTGAGCTAAGAATACTCCAAATTTTGCAGCGTACTCTCTTGGAGACTCTAGGGTTAAGGAACACTTGTCTGTTACTGATTCCTGTGTCTCTGTGGCCTCATCTGAAAGAAGCCCAGACCCAATTGCCTTGAAAGTGGTTTTGTGTCACTGCCTGTCTCTTTGTTCCAGCTGCTGGGCAGTAGGAGCAGTTCAGTCTCCTTGTGCTGCTTTGCCTCCTGCCACACTTCCAGAGAGCTTCCTGGCCTCCAAGGCAGTTCTTGTTTTGAAGAACGCTCCATAGTCCCTCCATGCCCTTTAGGTCTCTCTGGGAATGATTGTCCCCAACCATCATAGCTGCTCAGGGATTTTTTCGAAGACACATGATCTTTTTCATTGTGATATTCAGAGTTTTGAGCACTATGGGACCTTGTCTCTGATTTAGGCTGATAGAAGCTAATGAAGCATGAATAGAAAGGGGCATAAAGTTCATGGTATTATTGTTGCAATACTCTACATTCGCCTCTCCATCTCTAGACCAGTTTCCAGCATCAAAGGGGATTTAATGCATTTAGTATTTTATTAAGTTAAGAAATATTGCATTCAAGGGGAAAGGTATCTGTATAGGACAGAATCACTTTAATAACATTCATGACACACAAAATGCAGGAGGAAGACAATGAGTTTATAATTCTATAATGGATACTTACTAGACAGAACAAATGTCAGATGACAATCATCATACATAATTAATTGCTTTTAAATGCTTGTCATTAGAGATGTAAGAGAGTGAAGAGACAAGAAAACCTACATAAAAACTTTAAATTGTTGGCCAGGAATAAAGGATGGAGGATTGTCAACAGAATAATAAATTATGTCTTCTTCTGGGTTTTTTGGGGGGTTTTTTGTTTGTTTGTTTGTTTTTTGGGGGGTTTTGTTTGTTTGTTTGTTTTTGGTTTTGTTTGTTTGTGGTTTTTTGTTTGTTTGGGTTTTTGTTTGTTTGTTTGTTTGTTTGTTTAACCATTTTAGATTTAACAATTCCAGTGGAGAGGTCTATGAGGTATATCATTATTTAAGGCATTAATTTTTTTTTTAATCTTATCTTTTTACCTTTTACCTTGCTCCTAGAGATTAATTTTGCCCTTGTGGATTGCAGGTCCCTTTGCTGTATTTTCAAGGTATTAGAACTGATTTGAAATCTGAATTCTGTCTGTATTCTGGAAACCATCATATCCAAGGAATCCTGAATGTGTCCAGTTGGACCAGAACAGAGGTCCACCTATCAACTCCTTTCTCACTGTCCATGGCAGGGGAGGATGGTTTATTTAGGGATCACCAGGCAAGCCAACAGTTTGTCACCTCACATTTCCAAGTATCCTTAATTATGACCAGGCATCAATTGGAGATGCTAGATGATTATTCCATGCCTATTCTCTTTTTTAATCCATGTATAGACTTGTTACCCAGTTTGACTAGTTTCTTTTTGAGCCTGCTGACTGTTGCCTTTTCTACAGTCTGTGGTAGGGAGTTCCAAACATGAATTACCTGCTGTGGAAAAAGGCCCTCTCTTTGGGCAGTTTGTAGTGCCTGATCAGTCTCTGTGTGTGTACCTTCCTTCCAATCTGCCAAATAACAGCTTCATATTCATCTCAGCCCCTGCCTTTATATTTCATAAGCCTTGATCATATTTTCTCAGCCTCCTCCCCTGCAGGGAGCCTCGGCCACTTTAATCTCTCTCAGTACATCACTGCTGCACTTTCTTGATCAGCACCTCTGCCCTTCTCTCTACCTTCCCTGTTCTGTTGTGTTGTTCTTGTGGTGCAGTGATGTCTCCCTCTCGTAACCACAATTTGGGGGTACCAAGGTTTCATACAGGAACTGAATTATTCTTATTCTTTTCTCTTCCCTTATTCTTATTCTTTTCTCTTCCCTTCAGTTTCCATGAAGTTTTTTGTTTTCTTTCAGATGGCCATTTCATAACAGTAAAGTAGCCAAGAGAATTTTTTCTGAAGTTCTCCATGGTTGGGCTCTTGTGGCTCACTTGTTCACAAAGTCTGTTTGCACAATTTCTTTTTTAAAAATGGAACCGTTACGTTGCTTTAAAAAGTGGAAATGTGATCGAAAGTTATCTTTGGCAGAGGGCAGGTGTAAGTATAGTGTCCAATCTTTTGAAGATATTACAGGATCAACACTAACACCTGCATTCTGGACACTCTTAAGTGTCAACTGAAATAATGGATACAACCTAGAAACCACACCAAAAGACAAGTTTAAAAATGCAGAACCATCTTCCAAGCTATGTAACAAATGGCCAGGATTTTGCTGCTGACAGAAGAGTAGGAGGTATAATTGATGAAATTCTGTCTGAAAATAAATTCCTGCTGCTTCTCCAGGATTGTACAGCAGTGTGTCCTGACTTAATAACCGGGACCCAAGTAAGATCCAGCACTGGGAGTAGGACTGCAGTCCTTGGTCATCCCCAAGACGCACGTGAGTGTTGGAACCATCAGATCTGCTCTGGATCCAGCCTGGCCTAGGCACTGGAAGGATCCAGGGTACTGGCAGCAGGTGTGTGAGATGTGCCCAGTTCTGTGTAAACTTCTCAAACACTGTTGTAATAAATGATTTCAACATTAAGTGTCAATTTGTGAGAACAGCTGCACTCAACACCAATTTCTCAAGAGCTGGCTGGGCTGTTGTTAGTTATAGCGTGGGAGGTACTTTTGTCTTGTTAAAGGAAATGTGGATTAATTTATAATTATCCCAGCTACTTCTGACACTCTCTTACAAGCTGTAAATTCATGGATTAAAACTACAGATTAAAATTACTATAGTAATTTCAGAATTCCCTGTGGTGCTTCTAGTACCCTCTGGTGTTTTGTGGCTCTGTGTCTGAATGCAGGTAGAGATGAGGGATGGAATAATTGTATTTTGGGGAAAAAGTCTGCAGAGAATATGCAAAGACATATGGTAGTCTTGGAAAATTGTGCAGTCAAATAAAGATGAGCTGAAGATATAAATAGAGTTTTGGCAAATAAAGAAATCAAGATAGTATCTGAAGCAGCTTGTTTTTCATATTTGTAGACATCTGGATAATGAGTTGTAAGAACTCTTCTTCCAAGTTACCATGGTATCAGATTTAGGTATTTCTACATTTCACAATCATAGAATCTGAACTAGTTCTTTTATCAGATGTCAGCATTTTTAAATCTTCATCACCAGCATCCCACTTCAGCAGCACATCAGGAATCCTCAGAGAGCCTCTGCAGCTTTTGCTTTCTCACAGCCCGTGCCTGCCTGGCGCATGTGTAACTTCTCCACCCAGTCAGCACAGGCTGCCTTTGCATCTCTCCACAACTTCCCCACGAGGGTCTGCCTCTTTCAGCTTCCTCTGACTCCATTTTCCTGGAGTAAAATGAATGCAAAAATCTTTACATAGCTAATAGAATAAAATTATCATGATCATCAAGTATATGTAATAACTACTTATAAACTATTTCATAATATGCATATGAAGTAGGTGAGGATTAAGGTGATCCCTTTAGGTGCTCTATAGCTTATTTCATTAACAAATGTTGACTGAGTTTTGTAGCAATAAGCACTATATTAACGTAAATATTGATTAGCAAATAGTTTATTCAAAGACTAATTTTAAGATTATAATCCTGTACTTCATAATTGGGAACTTCTGTTGCATTTTTACAAGTTTTTTGAAAGCCTGTTGTAATAACCACAACGTTTCCTTTTTCAGGTTGTACGAGCATGTAAAGTTTATTTTACAGCTTAGAACTTGGTTGGTGACTAGTTCTGTAGAACAAGTGTTAGAGCAAGTGAGGACAAGAACCCACACAAGGGTGGGGGAAAGGGGAATTGAGGCCACACATCCAGCAGTCCTGGAGTAATTCCTGAGTTCACTGGGCCAATGGAGAAGGCTTTAGGGAGCAAGCCAGGTACCTGAACACAGATGTCTGGTTGCATTTTAGATGTGCTGTAGTAACTTATGTCCCAGGCCCATGTAGTAACTTATTTTCTGCCAGCCCTGTGTCTTGGATACCTGAGGACACCTGCACTGGGGCTGGATCCTGTGGGTCAGAGCAGCACTAAAGGGCTAAATAGCACAAGGCAAATGACAGGCTTGAGTGGCACTGACAGTGGGTTTTCTCCTGTTCCACAGCAGTTTTCTCTCGGAGATGGCGGCAGGGGGCTGGAGGCAGAGCGTGGGGCTGGGCTGGGCTGCTCCAGGTGAGGTGAGGCCAGGGGAGGTTTCATCAGAGACCAGCGGGGCTGAGGATGGGGCTGTCCTCAGATCTGAAACCGCCCTTCCCTCTCCCTTCAGAGGAAAATAAGAAATCAATCTTATGGAGGGCTCTGAAGAGGATATGAGCCTGTGTGAGAAAGCCTGTAACTACGGGCGGTTCTCTTCCCCACCGAGGGAGACGGTACCGAACTTGGGGATGCACAGTAAGGAGACAGAGGTACAGCAACACTTTTAAATCAGTGTTGGTGATTGAAAGGGAACCACCGAGACCTCAAGGCGGCGGGGGCCGAGCCGAGCCGAGCCGAGCCGAGCCGAGCCGAGCCGAGCGCACGCCCCGCCCCGCCCGCCCCGCCCCAGGAAGCGCAGGGCTTAGCGGCCGGCCCGCGCCGCGATGCATTGTGGGGCGCAGCAGCAGAGCCAAGATGGCGGCCAGCAGGAGGCTGATGAAGGTAACAGCGCCGGGCAGGGCCGCCGGGCGGGCGGCTCCGGCTCCCGCGGCCGCCCCTCCGCCCCAGCCCCCTCCGGCGGCGCGGGGCCGCCTCCCCCGCCGCGCCCCGGCCGGGCGGCCTCTCCCGCGCCCCTCGGCGGCGCCCCGCGCCCGGGCGGCCGGAGCGGGAGCAGCCGGCGGTCGGGCCGCGGCCGTGAGGGGCCGCGCCGCCCCCCCGCCGCCGCCGCCCCGCGCTCCGGCAGCGCCCCGCGGGCCCGGCTGCCGCCCGGGGATGGGCGGGGGCGCGGGGCGGGAGCCGCGGGCCGCCCCGACCCCTGCGCTCGGGGGGCTCCAGGGTGACTAAGCAAAGAGGAAGGGACGGGGGGAAGGAAACGCCGCCGCCCGGGGCCGGGGCATCCCCGGGGCGGCGGGAGGGCTCGGCGGGGAAGCGCCCTCTCCTCCCTCCCTCCCTCCCTGCGGGAGGAGGTTCGCCGCTCCCCCGCGCTCGCCCCGGTGAGGAACCGTCCCCAGACGCCCAGGGATGAAATCATTTCGTTTTCGTTGTTTCGGAGAGTAACCTCTTCCTTGTATGAGTAAGAGGCTTATCATACAGAAACATGGACCTGGGTTCAGAAGTTTGTTCATTCGCTGCGGACGTGGTAATGTTTTTGTCTTCACTCTTTATTTGTTCTGAACCGTGGATGATACTTGGAAATGGAAACTCGGCCCCGGTTGGGCTGTAACCAAGAGCACGTATAGTTTGTGGTTAAATACCACTCGGGATTATGTTTCTCGTTATTCTCTTTGAGGAGGGTGGTGCTTCTTAGAAGGAAAATAGTAACCATTGCCCCCAAAGCACACAGATTTATTCGATGTGCTGTATATAATTGCCAATTAACATCACAAACTGTAAGCAGTGAGATTTGCCTAGGACACACGTACGTAGTGGCATAAAATTTATTCAACTGTAAAATGCTGTGGCAGAACCCAGATTTGCATACAAAGTGCCTGTGGGGAAATCAATGAACTTTACAGGCCAGTCCTGGGAAATGGAGGGGAAAGACCCCGTAGCTGTTGTCAGTGTTTCACCCTTATTAAAAACCCTGCCCTGTGGGGGGCAGAGCAACCCTGCACTGGGATTTCACAGATACTTGGGTGATTCTGGTAAACTTAATCCTTTAATACCAGTTTTACAGCTGGATTCAAGGCCGTGGACCCCCAGTGGGGCTGGGATTTCACCAGGACATGTTCATGGCACGTCCCGAAGTTGCATTTCCTTAATGGTGCAGATATATAAATGACCATTATAACTTGGGTATTTTGAAAGAAACCAATAGCTCAGCAGCACTTCTGTAAGATTTGTTTTGTTGGGGCATTTAAAAATTAAATAGTAGATAGTGTGCAGTGTCATTCATATTAAAAATCAGTAGGCATAAACATTTAATTGTCCTTAAGGATCCTGGTGAGATGGAATTCATTTTTTATTTCATTTTTGATAGCTCTGTATTTTCTCAGGCCTGTGGTATCATAATCACTATGTCTGTTACTTTATACTCAAATAAGGTTTCCCTTATTTTCAGATTTCCCTTAGTTTCAGATATAAAATTAAATAGTTGTTTACTAGTTAAGTAAGGCAGGTTTTCTGCCTGTTCTGAAAAAAAAAAATTATTCAGAAGCACATTACTGCTATGATAGTAATAATATGTATTTTCAATTTTTTTTGTTAATTTAAAATAGGAAATAAAAATTTGAAAAGCAAGAAAATTTGTTCTTAATATTTTCAGTGCCTCTTGCTTTTCAGCTCCCCTCCTCATTTTCACTATACTTCTGAAACAGTAGTTTGTACTTCAGACTAAAAAGGAGTTTTGATAATGTGACTTCATTTTCTAGAACATTGGTGTGGCAGTTGTTTCTTGGAGGGAGTGGTGTGGGGCTGAGGGAGACATTGATAACTTACCCATTATGTTTTCACTTTTGTTTTTGTTGCCTAATGTCTGTGTGTTGTTTATGTTGTGTGTGGGTTCCATGCAGTTCAGGAGCTGTGGGATGCTCTGTCCCACGACTTGCAGAGGCTGTTAAATCAGCAGTTCCCTCCTGCTCCGGGGAGTCGGGGCAGCCCCAAAGGCTCTGCTCGTGCCATTCATCTCGATAGGAACAAAGTCGAGCTCTCTTTTAGAGTGGGGATGATGTCATCGGGATTGCTGCAGCATGATGTGAAGGTCCAGACTCACATGTGTCTAATAACAGTCTAATATCACTGTTAAAGGCCTAGATTCACGGGGACTTTGATTTAAAGTCTTTCACTGTTGAAGTTTTGTGATTGGGGAGAGTCTTGGAGGTGTCTTTGTCAGGGTCTTGGAGTGATGAGTGATTACAACTAAAGGAAATAGGGTTTTTCACTCTATCAGTCAATTACCTTTAAAATAATTTAAGATAAGCATTAGCTGTCTTTTCTTTGAGCAAAATAATCAAGCTTGTCTTTGATAAATGAGACTAAACCTTAAACCTTTTATAGTTATATAAAATTAAGCAATCCCTGTTTCCTTAAGGTCTTGCCAACATTTTGAAGTACTGCATTTTTTCTGGACTCAAGTCATGCATCATAGTTATTCATATTAATCACCGTGGCTCAAAGAGCCTGGATGCAGTACATCCATAATAACTCCCTGTCTGCCTGTAGAGAACTGGGAGCCGTGTCCACTGTCCAGGTGGGAATTGATGCCCTTTTCCTGTTGGGGAAGCCATTTGGAGTTCACAAACCTCTCTGTGAGACAAGCATTACAAATTTTGCTGTCGTACTTGTACTGTTCAGTTTTCAACATGAATTCAAGTTATAAAGACAACAAGATTGGCTTGTTATCTGAGGGTGTGTTTGAACAAATCACCTTCCCTAGGCCAAAGACCTTTTTTATGGTGTCTTTTTGCCGGGTTTTATCCCATCAAATGGTGCCATCTAACCGAAGTGTTCTCCCCTGATTCACAGCAGCTCTGGGGAGGTGTGCCCTTCCAGGAGCACACCTAGCTTAGCAAAAACATGGAATAAACATGGCTAATGACTCATGTTCCGGTGACATCTGAGGTGGAGGTTTGATCTGTGAGCCACCATTGCACCTCTTCAGAGAGCTCCAGTTGTTGAATCCTGACTCCTTGTGAAATGTGACCAGTGAGAATGAATCTTTGGGATGTTATGGACAGTCTCAGGGTTAAAACGGGCAAATATGGATTGATTATATTTAGGAGAGGATCTAAGGCTTTTCTTTGAGGGGAGTACTAGGCTTCATGGCCCTTTCTCATAGAAAGGAAATAGTCTTCATGCTGTGTGATGAGGAACATGGATCTCCCAGAGCTGTGCCAGAGACTTCAGGGAAAGGCTTTGCACAGTTGCCACCCACTAATGTGAGGGAGGCCGTTCTCCCTGCTGGGTCTGTAGCTGGTGTGGGGAGGGGCGGAGGGAGGGCTGTTGTGGCTGGGCACTCACAGTACCTGCAGGGTGATGCAGCTTGTGGTGCTGAGCTGCACCTCCCGCAGTGTCTGGGTGCTCCTGGGGAGGGCTCTGCTGCCCCGGGTGTGGAGCTGAGCCCTGCCATGCTCACTGCCTGGGATGGAGCTCAGTGTCTGTAAGATCACTGCTTTGCTGTCCTGGTTTTTGCATGTTCAAAGGTACCTTTAGTGATAGGAATTGAAAACTGATTTAAAGAGTAAATAACACTTCACATAGGAAGTGAGATATGTAGACAATTATTTTAATTTTATTGTTTTTACTCTGCTTCCATAGTTGCATAGTCAAACATTTATGCAACTGTTGAACTCCATGATAAAATACAAACGTGGGACCACACCCAGGTAGGTAGCCTGCAATCTCCAGGATGCTGTGGTCCTGTAAACACTGTAGTGCTCCCAAATAAAGGGGTTTTAAACAACTCTGATACTTGAAAAATAATTTTAAATTGATCCAAACTTCAGTTCTTAGTAACAAGAGAAGTGTGGTTTTGAGCAACATATGATTGTCCTTAGGCAGAAGTGAGAATATTGATGCATTTTTCCCTTTTTGAAACTGAGAATTGACAAAAGGATTTTTAATCAAATGAAAATACTTTGCCAAATATAATTGCTCAGTCAATAAGAAGTGAGTATACAAGGTTGTGATGTTGCAGAGGAAACTTACTGCTGATTCTATTTCTGGTTTTGGTTGGATTTGTGATGGAGTTTTTTGTGTGTGTGTGGTAGGATCAGATTTTAAGGTAGAATCAGATTCTGTACTGTAAATCCAGAAAGTGAAACTGGCCAGTTCCTGATCAGTGTTTTGGAGCCTGTTTGGCTTACAGGCATTTTTTTGGACAATGTATTAATTAACAGATAAACATAAATTGTAATCATGATTTAAGAGTTATTTCAGGAGACTTGGTTTTATCTGTGAATTTAGCAGCATTCTGGGCTTGCAGAACTTACTAAAGTCAGTGTGAGCTCTTACACTTATTCCCATATTCTGGGATTGCACTCTCACAAGCATTTGCCTTCACTCCATTTTCCTATCTGGCCTGGGCTTTTAGAGAAGTCACAAAACTTGAAAGGTGCATGGACAAAACACTTGGAGGTTTTTTAAAAGACTTTGCTACATTTTAAGCTGATGCTGCTTTTCTTTCTGCTTTCAAATATTTAATTTTTGATTTGAACAGCACAAATGATTACAACAGTATTGAAAATGACAAATTTAAACCTATAATGGTTATATATGAGAATAGTATGTCCTTTTATGACTACCTTCAGCATTATATGCTTGAAGATCAGGTACCACCTCTGAAGCAGTGTTGTCTCCATTTCATGTGCTGTGTATAACACTTTGAACATTCCCAAATTACAACCATCATCTCTGAGGAAAGCCCCATGAGCTGAGACATTTCGGTTTTTCAAGTGGATAAACCAATGCAGCAAGGTCACATGCAAGGTTGATAAAGGAGTGGGGAATGAAGATTGGTTGAAATTCTCACTGCAGTCATTTAACCTTTAGTTATGCTCCTCCTATGTGCCTTTAATTATGTTACTTGACAAAATTAAGGGGTGGAGGACAAGAAAAGGAATTAATCAATTTACTGTCTGCCTGGACTCCTAAGTATTACTTTGAAATAAATATGTGGACTGTATCCTTTTACCTCATAAAGTAATTTTTGTCCCTTTGGAGTTGCTCAAGCCCATGTTAAACGTATTGTTAGTTTTTAATCTGTGCTGCTTGAAAGTATTTAGTAGCTCATTCACTTTTTTAACAATACTTTTATACTGCAGTTGTGTCTGCCTCCCTAGGCCTGAGGCAGTTAGATCTTTATTATGGGTTTTGGCAGTTGCTATAAGAAAAGAACCAAAACAAGCTCCCCTCACAATTAAATTGTGAATGGTGAAGCTCTTACCACTCCTGAAAGCACGGCCTGTGTAGAGTTTCGCTGCCGCTGTGGGGACAGTGGTGGGGAAAAAGCTGTTTGTAAAGAACTCCACCACGGAGCTGATTCATTTGGAATGACATACAAAGTCTGAAGCACTCCTAGTACAAGAAAAGTCACTTGTGGTATAAATTGCCATCTGTCTAAGCCCTCAGTTGAGGTGCGTGCCCTGCTAAGGTGGCTGTGGCTGGATTGTCCCTGACCTCTGCAGTCCTGGCTGCGTGTGAGGACTGAGGAGCTGCCGGCTTTATCCCGCCCGTCCCTCCCAGCTGTCAGCTCCTCCCGCACAGGGCACAGGACGGGCCTGCCGCGCTCCAGTCATTTACACGGCTTTGCTTTTGGAAGTGGTTTCCTGCCAAGGCCTCACATGTCAGTTCAAAGAGGAAAATGGCCTGAATAATTTTTGTCTGGTTTAGTGCTTCTCTACTGTTTAATTCCCTCTCTCATATGGCGGACTTGAGAAGAAGTGGGAAACAATTTGCATATTTATTTTAACTTTTCATTGATGGCATCAAAGTTTTACAATTTTATATTGATCTCTATATGGGATTCTTGCATTTCTTAATTCAGCATCCATTTTTTTAACCTGAATCTAACTATAAAATGTAGGTGTTTGATTTTCCAGCAGTGTGAAGCCATGCTTTTCTAATTTATTTTATTAGCTTAATAACATACCTGAATTATAGAGTCATAGTCCTTCCCTTTTTTTGCATGTGGATAATTGTTCTCTGGGCCAGCAGCAGTGCACTGCTATTGTCTGAACCTGGGACAAAAGCTCCTGCATGGAAGCTGCAGTCACACTGGGCATAATGGGGGAGATTTCTGTCATGTCCTTTTTTTTTTACTACAGGAACTAAAAAATAGCCCAAACCCATTTTCCTTGCCTTGTTTTAGAGTGAAGGCACTTTGGTGCTCATGCTTAAATACGCACAAAATTAGCTTATTTTGCTCTCAGTGTTTGATGTGTTCCATCCAGTGTAGAGTGTACTTTATTCCTTTTCCATGCTGTGGAGTGGTGGTTTCACAGTTGTGTGTGTGATGGGAGTGAGCAGCAGAGCTCAGGTCAGAGCAGGTTCCTCTCCTGACCCCGGCTCTCCCTGAGCTGCTGCTTTGTGCAGGAGCTCTCAGGGCACTGTGGGGATTTGCGCTCTGAGTGATGGTAAAGCACCTCTTAGAGCTGCCGTCATAAAGGTTATTTTCTTTGGAATATTTTGGTTTGCTCTCTATCCCTATAAATATGCTTCATGGGATTATTTTGGGGGAGTTTATGTTTTCCTTCTCTAAGGAAATAGAATAATCCTCTTAGCTCTTTAAAAAAAAAACAAAACCAAAAACACCCAAACTGTCTGTGACATTGCATAAATCGAGCAGCAGTGGAATTTAGGGATTATTCCATGGGTCTACACTAAAAAGTCAGTGTCATGAAGATAATGTTGGGTATCAATTCAGTATCCAAGCCTCCAAGGTTAAACTTCTGTGTTCAGAGTATGCTCTTGCTTTAGTAGGTGCAGTGGGTAGGAATATAAATGTTCATTTGCTGATATTTGACTCTCGTGATTTTTTCCCACACGCATTTGGAATTCTCGTTTTCCCTTTGGGTTTGAATTTTATCATGATGCTGGATTTATGCAAGAGGTTACTGCAAGTATTAACTCTGCCAGTCAAGTGCAGAAAGCTTTGATCCAAGATGAACACAGAACTATTTTAGAAAACAAACCGTGGACAGTACAGCACTTGTAGCAAGAAAACTGATCTCTTTTGTTTCTCATTGTGTAGTGCCTTTGCTTGTAATTGGTGGGTTTATCATAATTAGAGCCAACCTAATTTTGCAAGATGTCTGCACCCAGAGCAGAGCTGAGCACTGTCAGAGCACCCCAGTGCTGCTGCATAAGCAATATTTTTCCTAACCTATGCAGCCACCAGGCATGTGCTGCAGTTTTGAAAGCACTGGGAAACTTTCATGTTTCACTGTGGATGATGTTTGAATTCGTATTTGGTTAAATTCTCTTTAAAGATAAAATGGCAGAGTTCAACCACAAAGGACTGTAATTGTTGTGGGGAAAATAAAAGTGGAACCTTGAGGTGTTTCTTTTTAGGTCTTATGAAATACTCCAGGAAGCAGCCCTACAGTAGGGCTTATATGTCATTTTAAATACAAAAATGCTGAAATGCTTATTTTTGGTGATATCTGGTTTGCTAACTGATTAAAAATAGTTCAACTGGTGCAGAAAGATAACCTTGCTCAAGACTGACACAGCTTTAAAGAGAGGAATCCTAATGTGTGCTGTGAGCTTTGAGCTACTAGAGAGGAAGCTGATTTTTTTCAAGTTATGGCTCCAAACAAGGCTTGTTTGGCTTAGATTGATATTTTTCTGGGTTTGGATCAGTTTAAGCTGTTCATGCAGGAATTTGTTCATTTTCAGTTGAAATAATTGGCCTGTTCTGTGGTTTTATCCCTGGTTAAAACTATTATGAAATAGTTCTTCCAAATCACTGTTCTCCTTCACCCAAATCCTAAGATGCATTTTATTTCTGCACCTCAGAGTATTATCAATAGTCTGTGACCAAAGGCACTGATCTGCATTTGAGATAAAAATGTGTTTTAAAATGTAGGTTTTTTTAATACTTCTGCTTCTTTGTGTCTTCTTAATAACAAGACATTTTTGTGTTTCCCTCACATATCAGAAAAGAAGGGTTTTAATATCTCATCTCAGAATTTTACTTTTTGGAGGTATAAAATTTTATTTCTCATGTATGTGGGTTGCCACCACTAATTAAAGAAACCCACACTGACCTTTAAGCATTTTGAAAAATAAATGTGAGCATCTTGCTTAATACAGTTATTAACTTACACACTTAACACTTTGCTTTGCTTTTCAGGAGCTTGAAGAAATCCGCAAGTGTGGAATGAAAAACTTCCGTAATATCCAGGTTGATGAAGCTAATTTATTGACCTGGCAAGGGCTTATTGTTCCTGTGAGTATAGACTACTCCTTATGAGCTTTAAAATAAAATGAGGATCATTTGTATCTCATAAATCCACAGCTCAGTATTGCTGCTGGTGACCATGAAATAATTGGTTATTGTGGGCCTGGGGAGAGGTGTTGGGAAGGGGAACCAAGTGAAGTTTGGTTTTACATTTAGCCTGAAGTACAAAACCTATATGATCATAAGAAAAATAAAGGAAATATGAAATACTTTCACTCTTTAATATGTGTATTTTTAATTTATTAGATTTATTACTAGGATAAAACTGAGTATTGGGAAAAATTCAATGGAAGGAAAAGGTTTGGATTTTCCAAAGTGAGCTCTTTAAAAGAAAGTAGAATCTTTATTTAGGCATTAGTTAGTGCCAAAATAAGCCTATTTCACTTAATTTTTTTAAAAGCACTACAGTCTTCTTAGGGAATGTTTAATCAAAGTAGATAACCATTTTATTAGTTAAATAGAGAGGGATTTGTTACTGAGGGGAAAGCAGGAAATGTGATGTGTTGATCTCTTGGTTGAAAGTCACTTGGATTTTCACCCCTTGTATTTCCCACTGCTGTGGCCCACAGCAGTGGGCAGTGGCTGGCTTGGTTCTAAGAGCTATTTTTAATCTGCAGCAAGAGGGGATGGGCCATGAGGGAAGCACTTGTGGTTTTCTGTGGGTGCTGCCAAAAATCCTCCCCAAGCAGTGTAAGTCTGTCTTTTCATGACATGAGTAAGACTTTGAGACGTCTCTGTAGCAGTGCCTCTGCCTCGTTAGTCACAGGCTGCTCTGGAGCTCACATGGCACAGGCTGAGGGAATGGCTGGGCCTTTACACTTCCAGTGCTGTGGAATACATTAAGTTTGTTGTTTACTTTTGTGCCTGCAAGTGATTCCTTGGAGTGGCTGACGCTGCTCCTGCAAACAAAGCAAGCAGGATCTGACACTGGGATTTGACAGAGCTGAGGAACAACTTGCTTTAATCAGCCACTTTGTGGTTCATGTGTAACAGCAGTTTAGTGCTTTGATAATACTTTGAAGCAGTATAAGCGTGGTAAATATCACTAATAAACACAAAACACAAAAATACTTGTTTATTCCTGTTAGGATTAGGAATGTGCAGTGTACAGCAGCTATTTTTAACAGTTTCTGCTCAACAGAGGATGAGCATGGTGTTTATTTTGCAAAGCTGTGCAGCATCACAAGTGTTTAAATGTTGGTGCAGTGAACTGTGCTCCAGAGCTCCTTTTGCTTTGTTAAATGTCCTGTTACAGGGGAAATAGCCTCAAATTCACTGCTGACATAGTTAAGGGAGAATTATGTTATGAAATTTCACTTCCTGTAGTAATTTCAAATGTGTTATTTGTGTTCAAAGAGTAGCATGTTTTTATTCTGATGTCATGCTATAGATGTTTTAGTGTTACTGTCTCTTTAGCTATTTTTGGTACCAGAGTTGATAGCTTAAAAATGCAATTCATGAGCTCATTGAAAGTTAAACTTTTTTTCTCTGTGCTTTTGCTTCACGTGCTGTTTCCATTTTAGCAAATTTTCTTACTTAGGGTTTAAAGACACATTTCAGTAGGACTAATCAGTTACTGATTATTAAATGCTATAACTGGGCATTTGTTGGTCAGCTGCTTACTGAAGGTGTGAAAGGTAATGCTTATTATTTCTAAGAGTGTTCATATAGAATTACTGTGAAAGATAATGTAAAGGTGAGCTGTAAAGCTTTAAAAGCTCTTATTTGTAACATATTTTGTTCTTCAGAACAAATGTTAGTTTTTTAAGGATGTTCACTCAGTTGAGAAGCAAATTGGAGATACTTCAATTTGGTCAACTTCTTTTCCTGTTCTAAATTGTAAAATGAAGGAGTTTGTGTCTTGTGGGTGGCCAAGGTAGACTGTTTGATTTCAACATCAAAACAAGACTATGTAGCCCAGGTTCCTTATTCATGTAAGAGGTACAGAGAAAAAAGTGGATGTTTTTAAGGCAGGTCACTTCTCATGTCAGTTCACTGAACATCCTCACAAATTACAGCACATAATGGGGGCAGGAACATTTGAGCTGTGGGCAAAGAGGGCAGCGACTGCCTAAGTTGTCACCACCACCACAAGTTACTAGTTCAACTTCCAAAGGTTTTAGGATTGCTTGGGTAAAAAGTGATTTTAAAGCTACTGTAGTTCTCTCTCCCCCTGGCAGAAATTGCTGTATTTCTTACAAACACACAGCCAGATTCTCCACATGCATGAGCCTAAAATTAAATGTTTCCTGTTGACAAATATTTTAATAGAATGTTCCCCACCCCCAAGTATTGGTAAATTCTGGAGTGGAATTGATTGCAGGGAAGGGTCTGGTCGCTAATGAAGAATGTGTGTGATTATACTTTACACCAACTGGAAACTCTCATCCTTTGATTCTTGTTCCCAGAGCGTTTGGAAAGGCTTCATTCCATAGTTACTGTTTTCAGTGCAGAATGATATTTTCATAGGCTTTAAATGTAGCAATAGTTTATTTTTGTTCTGCCTCTCTTGTGCAGCATCTGAAGCATCAGTATCAATAGTCTAACAGGTTTTTCTAAAAGTGAAATTCTGGGCATTGTTTTTTCTGTTTCAGCATGAAGAACTGCTTTGCTCACTTCACAGTTCTCTCATCCTGCTCCTTCAAAACTGATCTGATAAGAGTGGGTGCTAAAACTGCATACAAATTCAGAATGTTCTCATCAGCAAACACAGTGAATATCTATCTTTAGTACCAATGAATGCTCAGCAGATTTTTGTGTAGTCAGCACAAAAACATTCTCGAAACATTTAGGGAGATCTGGCAAACCAAATTGCATTGCTGTTCATGCCACCATGTTGTGAGACACACAGAATAACTGTTCAGAGACCCATTTTCCTTGTCAGGCTTGCTGTTTGTGTCTTGGAAAAGGTTTACTATGTTTTTTGAAACACAAAGCTGGGAATAAAACTACTTGCTGGAGAGGGCCTTGAGTTGGAAGTAAATGGAGCTGATTTCCCACAGAAATGTCAGCCAGCTGTAGGACAGTGGCAACCTGCTTTTTCCAGAGTGGGTGCAAATGTGCAGGTTGTATTGCCTCTCACATAGGTTTTGATGTTTCCTGACACATAAACCTGGCAGTAGTGTTGGTAGAAAATGCCTTTCAAAGAGCTCATTCAAGAGATCAAAGAAACCCGAGTCTCTACCATGCTGCTTTTCACTTGTAGCCATTAGCACGTGCCACATTCTTGACATTCTGCCTTCTTCTTGCAGGACAATCCTCCATATGATAAAGGAGCCTTCAGAATTGAAATCAACTTCCCAGCAGAATATCCATTCAAACCTCCTAAGATTACATTTAAAACAAAGATCTATCACCCTAACATCGATGAAAAGGGGCAGGTTTGTCTGCCAGTAATTAGTGCTGAAAACTGGAAGCCAGCAACCAAAACTGACCAAGGTAGGACTCCGTGTGGAGAAAAAAATGGGTATTGAGAAACTCTGTGGAGTGTTTGAATTTAAAGCTCAAAATGTTTCACTTGTCAGCTTCTCAGTGCTGAGGGTATATTCATTGTAAGGTTTGTGTCATTAATCACATGTGGTGAGCACAGAGTACAACTCTTGTGGAATCTCATTTTGTTACTGGAATGGGAGGTACTGGCACTGAAGTGGCATTTCCACCTCCAGGAAACCACAAAACTCTTCCTGACTAAGGAGTTTATTAAGGAAGTGTCCTGGGCATACTTTGCAATTTTGCTGGTAGTTTGTGTGGGGGTTATTCTGTTGCTTTTTAAACAGTGACTTTAGAATCCAAAGGTGCTGAGTAAATTCCTGGTTGTTTGAAAGAAAGGGTCAAACACCTCAAGGCTTTCTGTGTTTTATGATCTGCCATGTGGTTCAGTGTTTTGAACATACAGCTTAAAGTATCACGGGAGTCTTAAACAGAATCTGAAATAATACCACAGATTAACTTGTAGTTCTTAAAAAGTCATTGCTGTCGGGCTTGCTGTGTAGAGTGTCTTTGATAAGAATCTAAATATTTTAAGGAAAAAAATTTGTTTGTTTTGTCAGGTTCTGTGGCAGACTTAAGTGCAATATAAGCAGGGTTGTTTCCTGTTGCTTGCATGAGTTGTTGGGGTGAGAATTTTGTGTTGTCTGGCAGGTAATGATTAGTTGAGTATTAAGTTTTGTTATTATACACATAGGAAGTAAACATCCTTGCAAAAATGCTTATTTTTTTAAAGAATATTAATTCAAATGAGTAGCAGTTTAGGGCAGTGATAGAGCTTCAGTGACACTGAAGAATCTTGTTCCTTAGGGGAAAGTACTTCTCTCCTCCAGGCTCTTCCTAAGGTTATTTTCACATGATCTGTGTTCCTGATAGGAAACCATGCTGTACTTAAGATTTCTTTTTTTCTGTGTACCCCTGCACGCTACAGAAAGTACTTCCAGTTGTGTGATTGTGGAAAATTCCTGTAGTTGTTTTAGAAAAGGCAAAGCAGGTGAATGTTGGTGAGAATGGAGGCGGCAGCAAAAAGAACCTGTGAAATAGGATGGCCAAGATCTTAGATTTGTTGTAGATTTATCCCTGATTATACAGGACAAAGATGTTTGGGAGAGAGGACATGGAAAGTACATGTGGAAGGTTTCTGTTCTGTTCCACACCTGAGCAGCCATGTCTTGGTGCTATCAACCCTTGCTAATTAACTAAAGGACTTACATGTCTCTACCCAGCTTGAAAAACAAGCTGTCATTAGCTGGAACTACTGAAACAATTGTTTGCATGCAGGACATAGTCAGTGTCTCCCTGAGAAGTAGCAATTCCCTTTTTATCTGACAGAGTGGATAAAAGCTGTGCAAAAAATCAAAATTTGGAACTGATCCTGGGTATCAAAATACTGCAAATATCTCAAGGTCTGCTGTATTGTGATTTTTTGTTTGTCTTACGTCTTTCTTCAATAAGTTGCTTTAGTGTCAACATCTGTTGTTACTACATGGCTGTATGAACCTGTGACAAAGTTACTAAACCCCTGCTTAAATGTCTATTCCTTTTTCTTCAGATTTCTTCTGCACTGAAAAATCACTCTCAGCTTTTCTCAGTGAAATAGTGTGACATCATTAGTACAGCATCAAAGTGATTGGTTTTGTTCACACAGGTGGCAAAAAAGTGAAGAGATTAAGTTCATCATAAATCATTAACTTACCTTTCACGTACTAAATGTGCATCCTGCTGCTGTACTTTTTGTTAATTTATGCTTTATATTTAAAGCAACTGTCATGGCAGGATAGTTTCAGACACTGTGGGTATAGAGGCAACTCCTGTTCTGCCACGCCTGTTTCTTCTGGCTTGTTACTGTGATTAAGGTATTGAACAGACATTTTCTCTGCAGTGATTTTGTATGCTTTGCTCAGTGAGAAGGGATTGCCACTTCTGCTGGTTTCAGCAATGTGATGGCAGGTGTTGTAAGGCCAGGACTGGTGAGTTACTGTGAAGGAAGCTGGTATCAATCCTACATTCCTTAGATAGTTTGTTGCACTTTAAACTTGGATTTGTGGCAAGAAATGTTCCTGTTTAGCAGTTTAGAGACAAACATCAGATTTGACCATGGCTTTGAGTATTTGTTTTGAGGTTTGATCATGGGTGGGAAACACTGAGATCAATGCCCCAGACAAAGCCACTCTGGTGTTCCAACATCTGCTGGAGGGATCATCATTGTATGAACTTGCGTCCCTGCCCAGGAACACTGACACCTTTGGGTGGCTGGGCAATGGGACTCCTGACCTTGTGAGCTTCCAATGGCTGTGAGGATGTGTGTGAGAAAAATGTAGCAATAAATGGCACTGTGGGGTGTGAGGTTCACTGTGTAAATGTCAGGTGCATTTCCATTTCCTGAAGAATGACTTTTCTTCAGAAAGTGACAGGGACATTGGTGACATTGCTGTGAGCAGTTTGCCACTCTACCCCGTTGTTTGCCCAGTGCATCTCTACTGGGGGCTGCCTTGGGCAGTTGAGAGTAAAGGGAAAACTTGCCTGCTGTTCACAGGAGAAGTAAGAATCATAGGGAAATAAGGCTGGAAAAAAGGGTTTCCAGAAGAGGCTCAGTCACAGCTGTGTCACTGTGACAGGTGTTGGGAAATTCTTCATGGTGCAAATTCCATCTTTACACAATCCCTTCAGTGAACCTGTCTGAGAACTTTGATTCATTCTCACCCATAGGAGAGGATTCTACATGGGATGCTAATTACGTGGAAAATAATTTGTAGTGCACTTTGGTCTCTGTTCATGTTGATTTTGTTTACAAATACGATTTTCTGGTGTTCATTCATGGTCATTGAACTAAATGTTGGCATATCACTGCAGTTTAATCACGCCCTGCGCTCGAAAAGGCCCGAGATTTATGGGGATGTATTTAAATGCAGTTAAAGCTCTTTCCTTACAGGGGAATTTTGCTTACATTTTGATTTTGAAAAAATTAACCATCAAAGTCTCTGACGGTATTTATACTTCTTTTGACAGTAATCCAGTCCCTCATAGCACTGGTGAATGATCCACAGCCCGAGCACCCCCTCCGGGCTGACCTAGCTGAAGAATACTCTAAGGACCGTAAAAAATTCTGTAAGAACGCTGAAGAGTTTACAAAGAAATATGGTGAGAAGCGACCAGTGGACTAAAATCTGACACAAGTGCTGTCAGCAACCTATGATAGAAGATCGGAGCAGTGCATTTGAGACACCCCGTAAAGCAGGACTCTATGGAAAATTGACAAGTGCCACCTTTCGGTGTGAACTTGTGGCTGTTACTAACTTTCTACAGTTTTCTTAATCAAAAGTGGGCTAGGTAACCTGTAAAGAAAGGATTAAAATTTAAGATGTTCTAGTTCTGCTTTCTTTGTTTAAAAATCACTGCTTCAATATACTTTAAAGTATGCTGTTTTCTTTTTCTCGTCAGAATTTATCAAAAATATCTTAGACTTATATTCTGCCCTTAAATTGAAAAGGTTGTGGCTGTCATTTCTTATTTTTCCTTGCAGTTCCCACTATCTTGAGTTCATACATTGAATTTTAACCCCTCCTCAAAGTGATGTCTTAGGAAAAATATCCCAGTTCCGGCAGAAAACGATTGAGTGTTTGGCAGTTTCATTTACTTTTCTTTCAAAATGTTGCACTGTGCTTTGTGGGACTTGTTGCAAGTTCCTCTGAACTTCAGTTTGTAACATAATAAACAAAATCCAACCCCACAAAACCAATCAGAAATAATGTCTGGGTCTGATGTAAATCTGGCCAATGTCTATTAAATGAGGAAACCCAAGTTTTTGTGTGCGTCCTTGAATTAGAATATGGCTTATGTTCTGCTCTTGGAAAACTTTGGAAAAAAAATCTATAGCAAACAAGTAGTGGAATGTGATTGCAAACTTCCTTCACTTCTATCCTTAATACCTGTGCAGAGTAGCTGGAAACGTGCACAGAACAACATTGCAACCAATCCAGGAGAGTTCCAGAAATTGGGGACCAAGAGGTACCAAAGTGACAAACTGTCTTTTGACTTTAAAATCACTATCTTGGAATCATTAATTTTGAATTCAAGAACTAAATCTGACAGCCCTGCTGTCCTCTCTGAACGTTTTCCCTCAGAATGCCTCAGGAGTGTCTGTGTTTGTGGGGCGGCCCTTGAGCCGTTCCCAGCTGGGGCGAGGCCAGGCCTGAGCGCTGAGGTGTGACACACTGTGCTTGGCTGCTGTGCTGTATTCACACGGGGCAGGGCACTTAGTGCTCAGTGTCACTGGAGCTGCAGCCCCCGGGGCACTCCTGAGCATGCTGAAGGAAAGGGAGCCCTCTCTGTTCAGAGCTGAGCATCCTCTGCCGTGTCTCTGCTGCTTCTGCTGCCTTTCCTCCCCAGCCCAGAGTGTGATTCTAGCTCCACAATCAAACTGCCACACAGTCAACCTACTGTCTCCCCTTCTGCAGCTGGGGCCTGCTACTGAGGAATGGATTATTTCCAGAAATCCATTGCTATCTGGGAGCACATATCATTTCTATGTGCAGGAAGCTGAGTTAAAAAAAACCCTGACACCTAGGTGGTTGCCTGTACTCCTAAATTCAGTTTTAATACAGCCTCTGCCTTTGCAACCTTTCAGAACTAGTGTGTCAAGCAGTAGCTCTCTCTTGGTTTTAATGTCTTGTGTATTTGCTATTTCCTCATTCATCCCTCTCCTCTGGCTTTCATTTCCAATTTAGTGTAAACAATGACAGCCCAGTACCTCACCTCTGTTGAAAGTAAATTTTTTTATAAGTTAGGGAGCTAAGAAATTTTATGTTTAAGTGTTCTTAGACAGATTCTTTGGCAGGTAAATAAAGTTAAACCACATTCACCTTATTTACGGAAACTTGCATTTCCTAAGTGTTTTCAGGCTTGTGAGAGCACTATTACCAAATTTCACATCTTTGTGTCTTCATTTGCAGAAAGTTGGTACTGATTTTGTTTCGTTCACGCTCACTCAGATTCATAATAAAATAATGCCAAATTATCTGTCAAACCGAAGTGTGTAACTTCTGCATCACCTGAGTCACTGTACCTTTGATCATGTCCGTTGGCATGGAAACTTTACCATCCTCTAAATTTTTTTTTGAAACAAAACTGTAGCACTAGTCTGCTGCCCTCGTTGCTACTCAATAGTTACTCTGTGGTTGTAAAGCCTCTCAGGTCAAAGACTGCGTCTGTCTGCCTGGCTGTGCTCGGATGCCGCGGGAGGGGACGGACGGGCTGCAGGACTCCGCTCCCATCCAGCTCTGAGCTCACACGGAGACACAGCTCGCTCTCAGTGCTCTTGGTGTGTTCTTCATAGTCAATCGCTAAACTGAGACCTGTAAACAAAGTGCTGGCGTGTCTGGGGCAGCCTCTGAACAAAGGGATCCGGCACCTGTGTGGCTGAAGGCTGAGGAGGAGAAATCCAAGTGCGAAGTCCTACGAAAACTCAGGAAATCAAGCTCTTGTTCTCTCTGGTTCCCTAAGCCATGCTGAATTCTAAACGTGCAGTTGAACATCCACAATGAAAGCAGCGCACTGGTGAAACTACACCCAGGAGTACTGGTATAGGCTTTCTGCAAGTCCATTCTGCTACCCTAATAAAAATTGCTCTCAAAGGCTTTGTGGCATGGTTTTATTTTCACAGAGGTTTGGGAATTAACTGGGATCGTAGAAGTGTTTTAATTTGAACTTGGGTTGTCTTTAAAGCTTTCACAGAACCGCTGAGAAATTTCCTTATCTCCCTATATTTTATGCAATTGAAAGGTTCCCTATTGCGTAGTCTTTTAGTAGTTCATTATTAATTTCTCTAATTAAATGGAAATTTGGGGTTTAATGGTTTTCATTTAAAAATAAGAAATTTATAAAATCAATTTTTTTACAGTACAGGGCTTGGGTAAAGGTTGCCCTCAGGTCATCAGTGCTCAGCTGCCAGGAAATGCATCCAGAATTCCACAGGTGATGGGTACGATCAGAGCCAGTCCAGCGGTTAGAACATGGAGCGGTGTAAATGTTTACAGTCAGGTTTAGAAGCCTCCGTGAGAAGGCGGTGAGAGTTGGGCCCCGCTGGGGCTCTGCAGTGCGGCGCGGCGGGCGCGGGGCGGCGCTGGCGGGCGCGGGTCTGTCCCGGGCCCCTCGGCAGCAGCGCTCGGGGCGTCCCCGGGGGCACCGCCGGCCCTGCCGCACCCGGCCCCGCTCCGACGGCTCAGGCGTTTGCTGGAATATAGGAAAGAATCGGGAAAAATATTTCTTACCGCATCCTTGGTGCTTTTCCTGCTTGTACAGGACAAAAATTTCCTCAGATATGTTATAGGAAAGGTCAGACAGTTCGCATTAATGACAGAAAGGGAGGCCCTGCCAGCGGTGTGGGAGCAGACAGGAGAGTGGGTTTAGTTCACTCGGGTGAACTAAAGGTGAACTCAGGTGTAACTAAACCCAAAAGCCTCCTGAAGCTTTGCAATAGAAAAAGCCTGAGTTTATTTTTCATTTAAAAGAATGATGATCATACTGATGTTTTTTATATTAAAAAACATGGTTAACAAAACAAATTATGTTAAATAGATCACTCTTGTGCAGAGAACGAGCATAAACAATCTAAAATAATTTTTCCCCATGTGAAAGTCCCTACAGGAATGACAGGGCTGCAGTTAAGAATATATCAGCACTACTGAGGCTTGAGTTGGAGTTCAAATGCTCTGGTGACAGGAATAAAAGGGACAAATACAGGGACCTTCTCCACTCACAGCCGTGCTTGTGCCTGGCTTGTGCTTGTCCTGAGGGGCAATGGGTGGTGCAGGACCAGTTGCTGCTGCTCTCATGCACAGCAGTTACTGAAATAGCACATGGGTCAACAGTTGCTGCTCCTGCAAAGTCATCCAAAAAATAAGAAGCCTCTCCAAAAGGCCCGTGGCTGATGTTACTTTCCTGGGGGGGGGGGGGGGGGCTTAGTGCCCAGAGGCAGAGACACCATTGCTGTGGCTCCCGGGGGTGGCTGCAGACCCCGCTGGGCCCCGTGTGGCCTGACTGCTCTGCCCAGAGGAGCCTGAGGGTGACGTGTCCCTGCACCCCTCATTTGTGCAGGTACAAGTGGAGGGGTTGGCTGCTTTCAGAGAACCAAACGCTGAAGGTGTCCAGCCTTCCTGTGGGTGACCCACACTGAGTGGCTGCTCCAAAGCAGCACCTGCTCCCCAGCTCAGTTCTTGTTTTGCCATCGGGTCTGGCAGGAGGAATGTTTAGAGCCCTCAGGGTGCTGTGCTCCGGTGTCTCTCAGCGAGGTCTGTCCCTGTGCTGCTCCTTTGCTGGCAGGAGCTGAGCCCTGGGTGCGTGTGCTGCACTGGGGCGCTGTGCAGGAGCTGTCACAGAAGGAGTTTGGCACATTTTGAGCAGATGTTGTGGGCTTGAAACTGAGAGCTGGGCCTTTGGGGCACTGCCTGGAGCTGCTCACAGCGTGGTGGTGTCCATTCCCAGGCTGTTCACAGCTCCTGTGACACTGATAACAGTGATCTGGCTTCTCTGGACGTTACCAACCACTTGTGTTCAGAGGATGGATGGATGGATGGATGGATGGATGGATGGATGGATGGATGGATGGATGGATGGATGGATGGATGCTCATTTATTTAAAGATCTTTGAATGAACACAGCTGAATGTTCCTGCTTTTGTAATAGCTCTGCAGCTCCGGCTTAATTAACGTCTGGAGTTCATGGAGGCGCTCCCAGGACTGTGAGAAGTCATCTGGTCCTTCCCCACAGCCGCCGGTGGGGGGGACACTGGGGTACCCGGGGTGCACCATCAGCTCGATGGTGCCGCCCCCGCCCGGCGCCGCCCCCGCCCGGAGCCGCAGGACGGCGCTGTCGATGGCGCTGCGGACGCTGCTCACAGACATGTTCCTGCCCATGGTGCTCAGCCCGATGTAAATGTCTGCCCACCTGCAGCCGGAGGAGGAACACGCCTGTTAGTGCTGCACAGGTAGGTAGAGAATTGTGTGACATCCAGTGGATTAGGAACCAGAATTTATCTAAATTTTAAGATAGGAAAGGGGGAGGAGATTTTTAAAACTTTAAACTTAAAAACAGAAGTAAACCCAGAACTTTTCCTGATTGAAACCAGGATCCCATTTCAGGCAGCAGTTCTGCAGGGACAACAAGGCCCAGCACAGCCCCAGCACAGTGTGACAGCACATGGAGTGTTTGGCATCTCTGAGCTCACAGGTGCATTTTATTGTCCCAAAAGGGAAGAGCAGCACTAAACTGAGAAATGCCACACTACCAAAATAACTTAAGCCTGAATAATAACCCTCAGCTAAGTAGAAATAAAAGTGACAAATAAAATGGCAACCACCCAGCTAAAGAAGCCTTCTGCCAGAATGTATCAAAGAGCCGTAATAACTGGACAAACTGTTACTCCTAGAGGACACCACCTACAAGCTGTTTCTTAGCTTCGCACAATTCTTTATTCAAGTCTGGCTGCAAGTGTCAGTTCTAAGTGTGGCCTGGACGAGTCCAGGAGAGCTCAGCCACTGCATGTGAGGGCAGAATGAAAACATTTTTGGAAGAAATCATGGCTGGAGTCTTTACCTGAATGATCACAGAAGAGCCCAGCTCGGCTCTTGTCGAGAAGGGAGAAATGCCAGCCTGCTGCTGGTGTTCAGAACAACTGATACAATATATACATATATATAAAGCCCAGAAAATAACGTTTCCAGTGGAATGAGGAAGTAATGACATCTGCTCCAAAGGACAGGAGACTGCAAGGGTCTCTAGTGAAAGGCCTTTAATACATAAAACACTGTCTAAGCTTTTAAGAGGAGGATTTTATTGGGGAAGGGCTGAGCTTTCCGTGTTTGGCCCCTGAGATGCAGGACACTGACCAGGCTGTTTGCTTACAGCAGTGATCACCTGCTGTGGTACTGGCAGCTCTCAGAGCTTATTGCTTCCCCTTAACAAATACCTGCTTCTAATTGGTCTCTTTCCTGCTACTTAAAACCCTCTCTCTACTATGACAGGAAGATGAAAATTTAGTTCTTGGATACTTTTAAAATTCCATCGTTGATGCAGCATCTCTCCTGAGACGCCAGGCTGATGCAGCTTCACTAGAAAAGCTGAGAAGCATACCCTGAAAAGAACATTCCTTTTCAAGTGGAAAGTGACTCATCTCTGTTCAAACAAAACTTCCTAAGCTCTTGTGCCCCTGGCACTTTTGTGCTCCTCCTGAACCTCTCTCTAAGTCCTAGGAGGAAGGAGAAAGGTGGTGCTCAATTTCTGAAAGATACTATCAGGAACTGATAAAATCTTAATGTTTTACTACAAAAAAAGGGATGAGTAATAACTGTCTTACCTTATTCCATGCTTTGTAAACACATCCACTGTGTTAAAAGAATCTTGTTCTACTCCCAGGTAAAAGTCCATCAGGGATGGTGGAATCCAGTCACAGTTATGGAGGCCTGGCTCTATTGGGACACGTGTGTACTTAATCCCATATTCCTCTAACACCTCTGCAAACACATGCCTGACCTCTGTAAGTAAAACCAGAGACTGCAGTCAGGAGTTGGATAACCAGCTTCCCACGTCCCCTGCAAGCTGTTAGCACAGAGGCTTCTTTCCTTTCTGTGTTTAAGATAATAAAATTCCCTTTGGTTTATCTTCTGCTGAAACCCATCTGTATGGGGGTCAACTTTTATACTGGAAACAATTCTCCCTGAACTTCTGCTGTAGGTGCCTTGTCATTCTTCCTTTCAGCACTGAGCCTTTAGTCCAGCCCCCCTTCTCAGTGAGTGACTCTGGTCTTAGAGAGCACCAGAGGTGACTGCACTGTCAGGAACAAATTCTTCATCAAGTCCTTGTACAGCCAGAGCAAGGTTATCCAGAGGCAGTTAGTACTGGACTGGGAAAACCTGGATTCTTTTCTCACTCCATTTTCCATCTGTGTACCACAATGACTTCATTTGCAAAACAAAGACAAAAGATCCTTGCTCATCTCTAAAGCTGAGACCTGCAGGCAGGGACTGGGGTGAGAACACAACAGACAGGATTGTAGGATCTGAAAGAGCCACCAGCTATTGCAAACTCCAACATTCCAGTTTAAACTGCCCAGTCTGCTGCTGCCTTTGGTCTGCCTCCTTCAATGTGGGTGAGAACAAGGAATTAGGATGCTGAGGAGCATTACTGGTCCTTGGAGGAAGAGGTGTAACCTGGGCCACTTGTGCCATTAATGCTCTGGTGCTGCCATGGAAACACCCAGGGCTCCAAGCAGAGTTTGGGTGTGGGCAGGACTGTGGGGTCAAGTGGGAACATTCAAACTGCAGCTGCCAGCAGGTGTCTCATGGTGGGATTATTGCCCACACAGGGAGATGTGGCAGGGGCAGTCTCCTCTGAGCTGATTTTCTCACCTGCTTGGGGCTGGGAGGATTTCTTTCTTACCTGGGAGAACATGGACGTGCTGGTGCCCATCCATGTGAGGAGGTAGGTGACCTGTCAGCTCATGGAACAGCTCCACCTGGGCCTTTAGCTCCTGCTTCACCTGTGCAGCAGAAACGGGTCAGAGCAAGACCTGGCAGAGGCTGAGAGCAGGGAAGTGATGGGACCTGACTGGCTCTGGGAAGCTGCAGGTGCTGTGGTTGTACAGGGATGTGCAGCACTGCTGGGCTGCCCAGAGCTCCCCTGGGTATGGGGCTCTTTGTGGTGCTGCTTATAGGGATGTTCTAAATTCATAGGATATCTGAACACCCATTTCTGTTTAAAATGGATGCAGTTTTGATCACCTGAAAATGTTCCTCCTTGCTCATGGGGCAAAACCAGTGATCTCACTAGAGAACCAAAACTTCTCAGAAGCTGATGAAGAGCCTGGTGCCTACTTAGGACTTTTCTGTCATTTGCTCTTTACTGATCTTGAGGTTCTTTGTAAATACCTGCTCCAATGGCCTTCCTATCCCCTCAGATAAATAATTAACAGTGTGTACAGGCACTGAACCAGAGAGGAATGGGTTCTCAAAGGCTGCAGAGCCTTTGGCAGAATGAGGCCCAGGACCTAAAAGCCAGCTCAGGCAGCACAGGCAGGACTCATCTCTAAGCCTCACAGCTGGGATTTGGGAAAGGTCCTCAGCTGTTATGTGCTGGGATAAATACAGGCTGATTTGTATCAGCAAGGCAAGTGGTACAGCTGTATGTGGCTTTCTCCTACCTCTGACATATTCAGGAGACCTTTTGATAGAGCTGTTCTGAATCCCATTTTTCCATGGAAGAATCCATCTTGGCTGAGCAGAGAAGAGTTTGTCTTGAGCACCTCACACACAGGGGAGCCCTCGGAGAGGTTGGCATGCAGGCCTATTGGGATGTTGTGTCTGGAAGAGAGTGAAATAAATATCTGCTGAGCTTTGCACCTCCCTCACTGTGGTCAAAGAGGGGGAGATTTAAGTGTGAGAACCAGACTGATCTCAGAGGTGTTGTAGTACTCACTGGACTACATCTTTGTGTCTCTGCTCTGCCAGAAAGGATGGCAGTGACCCCAACCAGAGCAGGACATTTCCAGGTAACCACCCTGAGCACTCTGGCCAAGGCCAGCCTGTGAGTGCCCCCAAACCCTGTCCCTACCCTGGCTCACAGCACAAGGTATCTTGGGCTAAATGCTGTAACTGCACTCTGGAAACTGCAGTCACTGGTAACCAACTGAAAAACCCAGATCTTGCAGCTTTTTCTAAAGTGCTTCATTAGCCCTTGCTAGGTATCCCCTTGAGTTGTTCACCCTGCTAAAGATGGTGCATTGATGAGACACTTGAGTTTTATTTGACAACTCTTAAAACTGCCCTTTAGTAGAATCCAGTCATTTATATATAAACAGTGCCCAAGGAAGCTGTTATGGCAGCAGAGCAGGCTTCAGGTGTAAATATGAGGGGCTGCAGCTGGAATTGCCTGCAGTGGCCAGGCTTCTGTCTACTGGAGCAATCACTCAGTGAGTGACAAGGCTGAGCTGTACAGAGCATCTCCCTGGCACAGCCAAAGAAGGATTAGTGCAAGGAGGCCCACAGTGAAGTGCAGAGCCTTGCTAAGGAGTCACAGGGGTATGATTGATTACCCAGTTGCACTCTGTAACATAAAAAAAAAAAAAAAAAAAAACCCAAAAAAAAAAATAACTATGGAGCTGGTGTGGCTGCAGAACTCCCCTCAGGCACAGGGCTCAGCACAGTGCTGGTGTTTCCCTCTTGGTCTGTGCTGTGGATTCCCCTGCAATGAGAACAGGACTTGTGCGTGCTTGGATTTGTGCTGGGTCTCATTAGCATTTCTGGAAATCCTCAGAATCAGTAGCCAAAACGATGCTTTGAAACTTTTTCCAAGACACCCCGTGGCCTCTGGCTGACCCAGTGAGTGGATGACAGGACTGCAATGTTCCGTCTGTGCTGCCCAGTCTGAGTCATGCTGCAGAGTGAATTTCAAGGCAACAAGGCTGTGATGCTTTAAAACCCTCTTGGAACTTCTGCGCGGAGCTGTTAAAAATGGGTGTGGTCTGTCCCTCGTACAGCCCTTGTACCACAAGGAGAAAACAAAAAACAGTCTCCATTTAGGCCAAGGGTGCAAAACCGAGATCTTGCCCTTCTGTCTGACATCTGAAGCTGACTGATGAAACAGCAGCTCAGTGGAGACACGACTGTGGATGGATTGGACCAAGTCAGAGTCATTTAGCTCATTCAGATCCTAAGGCTTTGGCCCTTGCAGGACTGAAAGTCTTTTTTTCCTGGCTCTTCCATGTCTTGTGATCCACGGTGCAGTCAGTTGCTAGATATACTTCTCAAAGACATAAATGTTAGGAGTCAAGTTGCACACAGTTCTGTGGAACAAAATGAGTCTATTGCGTGATTAAGGAGCCTGAATGTTTGTTTAACGGAGCAAAACAGCTTGTGGAGGAAAAGGTCCTCACTGGATTTTCTGATCTGGTGATTTCTGTGCAGCAGGGCCTGATAGTTTAATTGATGATAAATGTTCATTATAGCAGGAGCCTGAGCACATGTGCACACCAACTCCTGGCTAACACAAGAAGTGGAAGGTGTGTCACTGGGGGTGACAGGCTGCAGGGCAGCACAGGAGCAGCTACAGTGCAGAAGGGATGCTTGGCAGGAGAGCTTCCCCTCCATCCTGCTGGGCACCCTGCATGAGCCCAAAGGCAGAGGGGAAGCCTGTGGGTTTGTTTTGGTTTTCTTTTAGAAGTCCACCCCAGATTCTTTATTGTGTCTCTGGGAAGCTCTTGACTCCATCAGCTGGAATATTATTTGTACCACAGCCAGTGCTGTTTGCAAGAAAAAAAGGATCCCTGTGTTACCATGAATCAGCAGATGGACTTTTTCTGTTGAGTACTCTCTTTCTCATGTGTTGTGGGAGGGCAAGAAATGAACAGCTGAGCCTTTCAGTGCTGTCTCTCAGGAGCATCAAATGAACTGCCTCCAATTGTGCAATGCCTCAAATGCTGTGAGGGAGGCTATTTCCAGGAGAAGGCAAGTCCCTCTGACAGGTGTGGGACACCAAGGAGCCAAGGGCTGCACTGGGGAACATGAGAGCAGCTCCTGGCCAGAGCAGAACACAACCCTGGAGCTGGGGAATGCGCAGAATGTGGAAGTGCAGAGAGAGCTGGCCTTGTCCTCGGGTAAGAGGAGACCCTGACTGTAACATTAGAGCAAGTTTCAGAGCTTTGCCTAACACCAGCTGAATATCTTAATAGTTTTCTCGTGGGGTCAGTCCTGGTTTGACAGACTGTGCATGCTGAGGCATCTGGAGGGGAATTTAATGGCTCTGGGATACAGCACTGAAAGCAAAACTCAAAATGCTGCACATGAGAAACTTGTTCAGAAATATTCATCTGTGGGAGGTGCACAGAAGAAGGCATGCTGGGAAGGTTGTGAGGATTTGGAGAGGAGGACAGTTCAGTGGGTACCGCAGAGTTCTACTGCAGGCTTGCAGGGAGAAAAGTCAAGGTGCAGGAATATCCTGAAAGGGCCCACTTTTCAGAGTGCATATGTTTTTTTCTGCTACAGAAGAACACTTTATAGTTGCCCACATCTTTCAAAAGACTAAAATATCTGCTTATTTGTTGGCTGAAATAGTGAAGCAGAGACCAGCAGCTCAAGCAGCTTACATAGCATGTGATGCTGCCCTGGGACCAGAGCTCAGCTGTTGTGGGCTTGGCCTCATACCCACTCCTCTGCCCAAGCCCTTTCCAGATGGGACAGGGTGAGCCCTGCTGGTCACTGCTGGTCATTAACTGCTAATTGCTCATACGAGATGCAAAATAAAAAGATTGGCATTGGGCTTCAGGCAACAGTTTAGTTTCTGCATGCAGCTACCATTGCCAAAAGAAAATGATGTGAATAATCTACTTGGTGTCTCTAAATCCTTTTTGATGACTCTTTCAAGCTGCAATGACCCTTCCAGTCTGTTTGGAGAGGCCTCCCTGTGTTTGCAGGTCTATCCCAGTGCCCTGGGGAATGCAGAGGTGTGAAGCAGAATTTAGCACAGGGGCTCACTTCACTCCTGATAAAGCCACAGGACATTGGCTACAGGTGTATGATCCTACAGCAGGAGCAGCATTACACTGAGCTGCCTGGGAACTTGGAGAGAAGAGGTTCAGGCCACTGAGGTTAACGCACTTGTAAGCTGTTTGCACTGAAAGTTGGCTGTTACCTCTGTGGTTCTCTTCTCAGCATTCCCTGTACAGGTGGGGGAAAAAAGGAGAGGCTGGTGCAGGAGTTAATATCCTTACAGCAAGTGCTAGGATGAGCATGAAGGAATTCACTGTGGAAAGATTTCTGAGTCAGCAAGGCCCAGTCCAGTTATCAAAGAGAGAGGAAATACAACCAGTTAAACTACTTAAAGTGCTTCCTTTTCAAGTAGTTGCTTGTTTTGCCACATGAGTGCCCTGAACAAATTGCTGAGGCAATGTGCAGCTGCAATCCCTGTTCATTGGCATCCTGGGCAGCAAAGGGACCCTGGGCACTGCACTGAGTCACTCTGGGGCTGGTGGATGAGTGTCCTGGGTCCTGCCTGGCCATGCCATGGGACTCTGTGTGTTGCTGGGAGCAGTTGCCATGGCTGTGGGGATTATGAGATTTGCCAAGCACTGTTCCAATTGCCTTGCTGAAGGCTTCATGCTCTGGCATAAGCATGGCACTTTACCCTTTCCCTTGACGGATAAACAGACCCCACCTTCAACATCCTATTTGTATCATCCAGGAAACTGTTGATCATCAGGTTTCAACCCAAGTGTGACCCAAGTCAGAGCCTCATGTAAACATCTGTATCTAAACATCTCACTTCAGTGAACACTCAAGTGTCTGAAACCAGACAAAGCAAGGCTTTGAGCAAAAATGTGCACTTCTTAGTTTCCTCATGTTGGCCTTTGCATACTTCCTCACTTCACACACTTTCACCATTCAACAATATCTGTCTTTCATCAAACAGCATATCTTCTTGCTCTATTACTGCTAAAAAGCTATTTCTTCTGCCAGAAATGCTCTAAACCCTCTGCAGTGTTAAGAGCTGATGCTGTAACACAGCTTAGGGACTTGAGTTTCTGTTGTAATTACACCTTTGTATTGAGTGCAGCTCCTGTGTCTGTGGCCCTACGTCAGAAAAATGGGCTGTTGCCAGTAAAGTCAATATGATCTGGGACTCCAGTGTAAGGCTTCAGATTGGGTCCCACCCCTATCCAAACAGTTCAGCAGAGGAACTGTCTGCTGTGTGATTAACAGTCACATAAAAGGGTGATGAGAAAGCATGAGAGATTTCTAAATTAGTCTGATGTTCACTGGGAGGGTCAGAATTAAGCCACAATTTACACACACATTTTGCAATTAGTGTTGATGGCAAAGGAAATGAAAACATAGAGAGCAATTAAATGTGGCTTTGTTAGATTCTTCTGTTAAATGTACCCAGATGTTGTGGGGGCTTTGGCTGATGTTCAGTATTTGAGCTGCAAAAAAGCACCCAGGAAGACTGAGGTTGTGTTCTAAAATATGTCACTCTTCATAAGCCATTTGGACACAACGAGATGGAAAAAGGTCCTAAGGCTCAGTGATACCTGAGCTGTTTGATATAAAAGGGAGGGGTGGGGGAATATGGCAGCAAACTGTCTTAGGTGTCTCTATTTCTCTCTCCATATTTCTAAGGAAAAATTAAGGCATCTCTGCATTTCAAGATACAAAAATACCCTTCCAGTTTCTGGGAAAGACTCTGGAAAAATCACCAGGAAGTCTGGCTGACTTCAAGGCAGGGCCTGTTAAGTAGAAAATTGAGATTACATTATATGGATAAGCAGGAAATCACAGTCAGTTGAGGCCCCATAAAGAGAAAAGCTTTGAGTTACTGAAAAAAACCCTCAACCCACAATGGCAGTCTGTTCTCCCACCTGCTGCACTGGTTATGTTCTGCTCTGGCAGATGCTGTCAATAGGTTTGACATTTGGTGATGGATCAGACCTCTGCTGAAACTTCTCTGCTGCCAGAAATGAGTGTGCCCCTTCTTTCAGCCCAGTTGTGACAGTGGATGAGGAAAGCCCAGGGTGCTGAGCCTGAATGTTGGGGAAGATGTATTTTTTACTGCTTGGTTCTGCTGTTGGCTTGTGTTAGAGCTGATACAAAGATCTGCTGACTATCATCACATATCTGCCAAGGCTTTTAATCAAGACTCAGGGCAACAGATGGTATATCCAGAAACTACAGAATTATTGTGAAAATGAAAGGAAAAAAGAAATTTCAGAGGAACTGTGTTCCTTTCTGAAGGATGCTGAGTCCTAACATTGTAGGACAGTGTGAGGTGCTTAGCAAGGAGAAGTTGTCTACTTATTAATTAGCTCTGCCTGTGTCCAATTAACTGAAAACCAGGTGAGGAGTGAGAGCTTAAGGTTTGCAGTGACAAGCAATCATGTCATAGACAGTTTATCAAATAGATAAAAAGCAGTCCATCACTCTGACAATCCTGGCACAGTGTGTGTGAAAGACCAAAATCCACAGCACTGGAATGTGCCCCAGGAAAGGACAAGCTACTTGCTTCAAGCCTCTTCTCTCAGCTGGGGATAGATCCACTCTTCCTGCTTATGCCACTGCTCAAGGCTGAATAGGGGAAGACAAATGTGGGGATTAAAAAAAAAAAAAAAATAAACCAGGCAGACTTTCATCCCACAAAATAAAAAGCTTCAATATTTACAGTGGGATGGGAGACAACACAAGCAGGGGAAAGAGGGAATAATATTGGCAAGGTAATGAAGCAAGTGACACTTTCCCATTCCTGCACCAGAAGATGAGAAGGACTCAATGAATTTCTAGCAAGTCTGACCTATTTGTCATCTGTGTAGAAAGTTTGCATCAGCCTTTACAACATGAACAAACATCTCAGAGGTGACACAGGGGTTTGTTTACACACACAGGTGCAAATTAGCAGTAGCTGAACCTGGGCTTGCATTACAACCTGAGGAAACCTCTTCTCCACACCTGCTAATGCTCCCTCCATGCCTGGGTAGGGCTGAACACACCTGCAGAGAGTTACACAAATGAGGAACTGTAGAACCTGGGCTGTTGATCTTCAGAGCTGGCAGATGTCCCCAAAGTCACCCTGCTTATATGCTCAGAAATAGATTAAAATCCATTTCATTCACATTGACAATTCAAAATTACATTACTCCCACACAAAAAATCAAATTGTAGCAGCATGCTGCAGCCTCTGCTGTCCCCTGCCCTACAACCTGGCTTTTCACACCCGTATCAGCTGCCAGCACAAGTGTCATGACCTGAATTCAAAGATGCTTTTTAACCCCCTGATTACATGGCCTACTTCCTGGCTATGGAAACCAGGCCAGGTGGATTCTATTTTAAAAGCCTGCTAAAGACCATGACTAAAATAGCTGACAACATTACTAGAGCACTGGGCTTAAAGGGTTTCACAATGCCTCTGTGTCTGAGAGATGTGCTGGCTTTATCTCTGTGTTTTATGTTTCATTTGCTAACAGGATTTTAGGAATCTCATTGGTGTCGTGCCACTCCCCTTCTCATTCCCAGGCAGTTCCTCCCTCGATATTTGTGGGGAATCTCTAGCCTTTTTACAGACCAGTTTGCCACTAACACCACACCCTGCTTTCCTCCACTACCCTACACCAAAGAAGCTACAAGCAATTTCCAAGTACCCCTAAAACAACAGGAAATTGAGGAGAGATGCTCAATGACAACAAGGACAGCAGGACTCTCATGAAACTCTCCCCCACAGCAGCTGCATTTGAAGCATAAGGCCTCAGCTTACTTAGTAGGAGTACAGCTCCTTTCCTTTTCTGCTTTCCTAAATTGTTTCTCAACCCTGATGTTCTCTCTTTCAGGACATACTCCTGCTTCCAAGTGCCTGCCCACACCAGAGCTGAAGCATTAGCTGGGTTTTACCTTCTAAATACAAATAATGCTTCCTGATAAAGGATTTGCTGGACTAGATCATGAGACTGCCACGTAGCATTTGATCTGCTGCAGAGCTAACTGTGCCAGCAGCCTCTGAAGTTGGTGAAGAAGTAAAGGTGATAGGTACAAGGTATTGTCCCTTTCTTTGTGTATGCATTTTTACAGATGTGTTTACCAAGCCTAGAATTAATAGAAATAATGATGTGCTTTTAAAAAAAGTTTATGGAGTGGGGAAAAAGTCAAGTTTTCCACTGCCCAGGTTTATAAATAAGCCTTTGCAGAATCACTCCTTTCCCTGATTCTGCAATGAGCGTGGCTGACCTTGTGCTCAACCTGGGTGAAATGGATCAATTAAATGAGATTTAAAGACTTGTGCTTTTATGCTCTTATAGTTTTAGGGGTAGTAGATTGGTCTGAGTATATAATGTGCATTTTCTTTCTGATTATGCATCTTTTAGAAATGTGGAAGGAGAAAGTCTGGCAAGCCCAAATTCTACTAGTCAAATAGTGGAAATGGCTTCCCATCCTGAGGAGGGGAAAGGTGCAGTGGCTAATACTAGAGAGACCATTACTGGTATTAGTTAGCAGATCACTGGCTTTACTATGAAGAGTCTTAGTAAAGGTGTCTGAATACAGTTTTCTTTTACCATCCTGAGCTATGATACAGTGTTTATTCTGGGGCTACAAAATACAAAATATTCCAGGCTTGTTTTTTCGTGGAGGCCGTCCACAAAGGAGCTAAAGAAAGTATCTTACCTCCTTGCCAGCTCGGCTGCATCTGCTGCAGCACTTCCGTTGACTAGAAGGGACACGTTAGATATGGCACCAGCCAGGAAACAGTCCACAATGCCTTGGTTTCTCCGAGGACAATAGCCGAAGTCATCTCCGGTTACTATGAGCTTCACCTGAAGCATCCTTAGATGTCATCCCTGGCAAAAAAGTAAAAGGAGGTTAAATGGGAACACGCGGCAGTCTGCAGATCACAGGCAAACAGGAAAAGACGGGCTTACCGGGGGCGAACCTTGCGGTGACTCAGCCCTGACTAAACTCCTCCTGCTCCACCTCAGCCGCCGCTGTCTCGCAGCTCGCACAGCGGTCTGATCTGCGTGTGGCCTCCGGGCTCACACCCACCATCCCTGCCCGCTCCTGCCTGGGAGCAGAGCCGTGCCCTTCCCTGCGGGGAAAACCCTCCGTGCGCTCTGCACCTCCGCGATGAGGAGCGAGCGGAAGCTCAGGGACTCGGTGGGATGATTTAATCAATCGGGGGTGCGTCAGAGGGTCAAATTCCATTCCCGGGCACACCCTCGCCCGCGGTGCCCAGTGAAGCGACACGGGTGCGGATCACCTGAGGCAACCCCGCCGCCGTAACATCTTCGCGGGCACCCATCTCCGGCTCCATCGGGCGCGGCCGGATGGGATGCGGGCCGTGTCCCCGGGGAGAGCCGGGCCGGAGCGGCCTCCGGCGGCCCGGCCGTGCCTTCCCGCTGGGGCGGGGGCGCAGGGGGCTCGCCAGCCCTCCTCCTCCCGCGCCCGGGGCGCTGCGTACCTCCGCTCCGGCCCGCTCCGGCTCCCAGGGCCGCCGCCGGGTGTGGGGGCCGCGGCCGCCGCTGCCCCGGGGGAGACGCTGGCCCCGGCGGCGGAGCTGTGCCCGCGGCTCCCGGCCGCGCATCCCCCCTGCCCGCGGCCCCGGGCGGGAGCTCCCGCGGCCAGCCGAGCACGGGGCGGCCCCGCCGCGGCGCCGGCGCCTCCGAGAGCGGGAGCGGCGGGGCGGCCCCGCCGGCGGCCCCTGGTGGCGGCGGCCCGCAGCGCGGCACGGCACGGCACACGGCACACGGCCCGGCACGGCACACGGCCCGGCACAGCACGGCACACGGCCCGGCACGGCACACGGCCCGGCACAGCACGGGGCACGGCACGGCCCGGCAAGGCATGGCACGGCACGGCATGGCGGGGCACGGCCCACGGCACAGCCCGGCACGGCACAGCTCGTGCCGCTCTCTGCCGTGGTCTCTGCTCCAGACTCCCCGGTGGCTGAGGGTGGGACAAGCAATTCGGTTCGTGCTCCGTGCTGGCTTCAGCGCTAAACTGATGATCTCAACCATGGCGTGGATATATAATCCTGCAATCGGTGACCTCACAGTAGCCGCTGGCTTGTGTTCCCTGCCTTGGTTTGCTGGCAGTGTGCACTCAGTCTGACTTGAGAGCCACAGGGCAGCAAACCCCGGCCGGGAGGTCCCACAGCTCTTGGTGCTGGGCTAGAGAAGGGCAGGGAGAACAGACAGGAGTTTCACGAAGGGTAGCTTCTAACATGCTGTCATTCAGTGCTGGATGTCAGCCAGTTCCCCATCAGGCCGCATGTAAAATCTTGTTTGTCTTGGCATTGAACTGCTTTTTCTTACTGCAGAAAAACTATTCTGGATCTACCAGAACGAAAGTGCCAAGTACTCAGCTTGGAGTGGAGAGTGGAAGATACTGTTAGCCTGCATTTTTCACCTGTGGAAGAGGATGAAGTTCTATCAAAGCAGAACAACCCCCTCCTTGGTCTGTAGTGTTATCCCAACATATTCACCCACTTCTGATATTGCAGGAGAAACAACAAACTCATGTTTAGGGTAGGGAGAATGGCAGCTCAGAAAGTGCCATGGCAACATGTCCATGGATCCAGGGTAGCTGTCTTGGTTTTTGCTGTAACTCATTCCAGGAAGCAGAGATCACACTGGGGCTGGGACTCTTGCATGGATGATGGTGGTAAGTGCAGAAACAGCTGATAAGCCAAGAAATGGCTTCTTGGAACAGCAGCTGGAGTGAAATAGGTTGGAAAAGGCTTTAAGGGTTGTTTCTGTGGGAAAGGACTGACAATCCTGCTGTTTAATTCATGTATAAAGAATGTATAAAGAAACCAAAGCCTCTAGGTGTGTTCTTTTTCAGCAGTATTCAATTCCTAAAAGACAGCCAGTGTGGCCATGCCCCAAAGTCAAGGATATGACTTGTAGGCACTGGCAGAGACTGACTGTCTTCAGCAAAGGAAGAACTATCAATTTAGAGACATAAAAGCACACTTCAGCAGAGGAAATTGCACCCTTTTCACACCTGAAGTTTGAAACATCTGTGTGAGGACCTATACACCTGTGAGAGTAGTGGTTTTCCAGGAATGCCTCCTAACAAGGAATTTGGAATCACTGAGTTGAGGTAGGTTGCAGCCCTGTTGATATTTAGGCTCTCATCAATTGCAGTCCGGGTAGTAAACTGCTAGAGAACTTTGCTTCCATTAGCCTGAGGGTACTTTGAGGGGCAGCTAAGTTTTGGATGGCAATTTGGAAGTTTATTTTGATACTTTGGAGGAGAAAAATAAAAGCAGAATGGGTTGTAGCAATATTATTCATGGGAAAAATTAGTTCCTAGGCTGTGCTCGCCCTACAGGCCCTAAAATGGGCAGCATTGGGAGACTGGGAGTATGGGAGACTTCTGCTGCATCAAGAGGGGATATCAGCTGTTTGTCACTTTCTTACTCTTTCTTGCTCTTCCCTGTTCATGTAAATGAGCAATGACTACTGGAAATGATGATGAGACCTGGAGACAGCCTCCTGCCTCTTCAGTGACATTTTCTCTTAGAAAAAAAAAAATTATCTGAAATGAAATTCAAAACAGGTCATGCTAAAATGCTGTAGACAACTTGCTAAATCTTCATTCAGGCAATTCCTGTGAGCTTTTCTGTCATTTGATAGTTGTATGGTTTTGTTACAGAAAAGTTTTTGATGTTCTGTAAAGGTTTCCAGTGCCCTTGGCATTTCAGAGGGGATATTTGTGCAACTGCTACTTGCTTCTTCTTCTGGGAGATGAACATCACAGCCTGCCCACATTCCCCAAGAGGCTTCACTTACTGATGAGTGCTGTTACTGTAACAGCTGAAGTCAGCACAACTCTCAAGTAATGTCATGAATCATAAAATAAGTACCTCCTCTCTTTGCCAATGCAAACTCTGGGGTTTTCTGCCTCTTTCTAGAACTGCCAGTGCTCCCTGACTCTGCACAGGTGAGAGGCACGACATAAGAACCTTAGACAAAGCTTGCCTTCTCAGCCTTCTTAACCTTAGTATGCATTTAATGCTATTAACAGTAACATCCTTCTTAAATATTTAATGCACTTCCTGGAGGCTTTTCTTTTCTGATTTCATACCTGTTTATCCAGCTCTCCTTCCTGCCACTGGAGGCAAACATTCCCCAGCAAGCAAGCCTTGCCCCTTCGGCCCATCCCCTCAGCCAGCAGCAGTGCATCCTCTGCAGCTGCACTCACAGCTGAGCCCCACAGAGCCCAGAGGGGAAAGGCCCTTACAGATTCCACCTGGAGCTGAAAGGCAAGGCAGACTTCCTCTGGACAGTCTTTCCTCTGCAGTGAACACAGGCACATATTTCTGGTGGAGCTGCATAAGCCAGGACATGGACTAAGGAGAGGCTGCATCTTGCAGCTTAACTAAAACAAAGCACAGCCCTACCTCAGCTTGGTTGCAAAAGCCAGCAGGAGCTCTCACCATCCTCAAGTGTTTTACTGCTTTTGAGCTTGAATTTCTTTCCCTGAACTTTGAGTTAATCAGTAGCAAATTTCGAGGTTTCCTGTATTTCACAAAAGTGTTTTCCAACAATTACTGCTTCCAGCAAGGCTTCTGTTTACATGTTGACATAAAAAATGTGTTTTCTTTTTCTTGTTCCCTTGGCCACAGCTGGTTAGTTCATTTGGGATTACAATGGTGGCACAGTAGGACTTTGTTTGTCTTTTCCTTGAATGAAATTTTGTTGAAAGTGTGAACCGTAAAAGGCATTGAAATGAGACAAGTAAAATACATTTTTAAATGAAAGGATGTAAACATTTTCTTCTCTGCCCCAGCCTCAAAGATTTCATAAATCTTTGAAGTTCAGTGGCTTCTGTAGAAATGCTTAAACTACAGTTTTTCATCCATAGAACATCTTCCTCCATCAAAAAGGGCTGAAATCCCCAAACTCTGGGGTACATCTGCTAAGAGTGAAATGCTTCCCTGCTTACCTTGTGACACAGACAGGCAGTACCTGCCACCTTCCCTCACCTGTGTCTGAAATACCTGAATTTACACCAGCACAAAATAATGCCAGTACCTGGAAAGGTGTGCAGTCCTAGCAAGGTGGCTGAAAGGCAAAATTTGCCATTGTGATCTTCTTATTTACTTGAACTTGGCATTAAATTATGGAGGACTGCTAAAAGCACCAAACTCAAACCCCTCCTGATGCACCTACCAGCCTTTGGTCCTTGGTGATACTTTGGCTCATTGATGGTGAATTTTAATCCATTCCCCCTTTTTACAGAGGGTTATTACCTCTCTGCTGGATTTCCTACAGGGTCTAATGTGTGGTAAAAATTAATGTTTGAATAAGAACTAAGCTGCAGTATCTGTGACTTCTAACTGGGGTTGAGATGATGTAAAGCCTGCACATTCCTGCCTCTTTGCCTGACCTTGAGGTCTATTAAATATACGAAGGCACCTGGTCAAAAAACAGTTAAGATTGGAAATATTTCTCCTAGACAATTAAATGATGGGTCCTAAATAGGTACTGTTTGACTGTGCACATTAATAAGTAAACCTAAACTATCTGATTCCATTAACTGTTTGATTGCATCAGGAATCCAGTTTGACCTCTCTGGAAGTCATTATACTATCTGGAGCTCATTTCTTGGCATTTATAATAAAGGTTCCTAGAGGAAATTATCTCTATTGAGGTCAGAAAAGAGCAGGTTATATAAAAGATGCATAGATGTTCAGTGGAATTTTCAGAATTACATTAATATTTACCTACCACTGAAACAGATGTCTAAAGGTTTTTCAAATCCCATGAAGAACTAAGTTATTTTAAAAGCTGCCTGAACTGATGTAACATACATTTTTACATTCTTATTCTAAAATAGAAGCTAATCATCAAAACAACAGTTCCAGTCCATGCCTACAAATTCTAAATAACTTCCTCAGCTTCAACTTACACTGTCTAAACAAAAGCAGAGTTAAGCTGAACCTGATTTTTACAAATGTTGGTCATTAAAATGAATTAAAGATACTAGAGGCAGGTCCTCATGTTATGGGGGGGAAAAAGGAATCAATGCAAACATCAGGAACACCTCAGCAATCTTACTACACAGGTTAATCTGGCAGATCACTTACAGTGATGGTTGTCGCCTCCCAGCATCACTGAAAACGTGAAAAATCTCAGTTGATTGAATAGAAATGCAGATTAATTCCTTTTGGGTTCTGAGGGGAGATGCCTTGCTCTTGAAGGACAAGTGTCAGGCAGCAGAGTGGCCAAGAGATGGTGACAGTGATGGGCACAGATCACCAGGACTCTGCAGAATTTCCCAGGAAATCCTCTCTACTTCTAAGACTAGAAATAGAAGACAGCAATTAAAAAACATCAAATCTTCTCCCCCGGATGAAAAAATCTTCATTTTAAATATGTAAATATGTATATGCTAATACTTTTTTTGTCAAATGTCTTCTTATTTACTTACTCTGCTTATTCTTACATTATGTTTGTATCTAGTGAATGCAAAAAAAAAAAAATCTAAGCAAATTATTTTGGTTATGTTGTCCTTAAAAAACTTTGGCTGAGTGATAAGAAACTGGAATTCTATGAATTTTTGGCAAGCCACTTTTTGTCACTTGGATTTCTCCCCAGGTGACAGCATTTTATCATTATTACTCCTGTTCCTTGTTTGTATGAGGCTTAGGGGTCACAGTTGGAAGAGCTCTGTTGTAGGGAATGCCAGTGGAGACAAATGTTTCATCTGAAGTGAGGTTTATAACCAGCTGTTCCTCAGTGTGGAGTGAAGGAAGGAGACAGGAAAAAAAAAGCACAGAATCTTTGCAGATCTGATTGTCTACAGTTACTCTGTTGAGTTCAGTACAGCTCATCTTTATTGACATCAGAGAAGGGACCAGATGCAGAGAAAAGCCAGTGGAAGAGCTCATGTGGGCTTGTTTCTGTATCAGGTACTAATGGCTTTAGAACTGACCCTGACTGTTTGGCCTAAGGTTTGTGTTGGTCTGCGAAGGAACCCAGAGGCTGCCGTAGTGCTCTCCATAAATCAAGGGCTGTCTATACCAAAAGATGCTTTTTGGGCTGTAGATCACCCAGGAGTTCCCAGCTCTGCTACCTCAGTTGTCAGTAACTGCTCCAGCCATGCAAAGCAAACAGAACGTTTAAAGCATCTTAAACAAAGGCCAACATGAAAACTGTGTCATTTTTCTATAATCTGTTGCTTTGGGTAAGCATACACCCTCTGAAATTTTCTTTTGCCACAGATTTTTCATTCCTGCATGTCAAAAGCATTTGGCACTGCTCAACCATTTTTTTCAGAGAGGGCCAGGTTACACCTACAGCTGCACCTGAGTGGAAATGGTAGGAGTTTCCAAAACGCTTGAAAATCAATTGTGCAAAAAGAAGAGGGGGGGATGTTTAGCGATTGAAGGCTTTGTAGTTGTATTTTACATTCTCCTCTTTTACAGCACCACTGAATTGTTTTGTCTCTGTGCATAAATAAAAATCATAAAGAGATTCCTATCAAAAAACGCTGATGTTCCCATGACTAAGGTAAAGCCACATAATTTCTGAGGCAATTTTACCTGGAGCTTACAGCAATCTACCAGAAACAATAGAGGGCCCTGTGGCAACGAGGGGGTTGTTAATTGCCGCGGGTGTTTGGCGTTGATGGGCTCTTTGTTGGCAACCGTTCTAACCCAATTATGTTTCTAAAGTGGGACTGAAAAGCATTGTAGGGAGCACCATGTAAACGGCACTAAATGCACTGAGACTGAGCGACCTCCCAGAAAGATAGACAGGTGCCAGCTAAAGCCCCATATGATTGATTTTCCATGGCTAAAATGGCAACCACAGACATCTGGTTTTGCCCCAGTTATAACAACAGAAGCAAATGTGAGCTCTTGTCTCAGTTAGAACAGCAAGGCTGCTTAGAATGACATAAAAATATGGCATTTGACTGTCAGTGGGGGATCTTTTGCTTTTCTGTGTGTAAAGCTTTATACCTCCAGCACTAGGGAATGAGTTTTTAGTCCTGAGAAAAGCATTGGCATTTAAGTCAGAGAGTTTTCTGGCCTGGCATTTAAGTCAGAGTTTTCTTAACTGTAGGTATAGCTATGTAAAACAGGCCAAAGCCAGCACAAAAAAAATCTCTAACCATTCAATCGAGTGGTATCACATGGGCAGGAAAAAAATCCTTGCAGCATCAGGACTGGTGGAAGAGAGAGTCAGCTGAGCATCTTATGATGTTTGCACTACCGAGCAATACCAATGTGCTTCCTAAATCATCCTATAATATCAAGTGCAATGTTCTTGGCTGTTGCAAGGGCAATGTACTATTATTACAAAGATTTAAGTCCCAAGCTGGGAGTCCTTCTACCTGTTTCCTTGCCACTAAGAAGATCAAAATATTTTGCTCTTTTAAATTACTTTGAATTCTTCTCAGTTTTAAGTGACACACAAGGCTGTGATGTGGTACGTGGGTCAATCCAAGGAGCAGTTTTAGATGCAAAACATGTAGGAGTTCATATGTCCCTTTGTCAATGGCTGCCTCTTACGGAGATTTTTGGGGGTTTTTTGGGGAGGAGGTATTTCTTCAGCTTGCAAGACTATGCAATAAAGGACAGTATGTATGTTAATTTATGCAGGTTTTTTTTCCTACAGAATAGAGCTTAATAATCTCTTTGTTATAAGAACTTTGCAAGACACTGAAGCACAGAAGGTGAATTTTGGGATCCAAAAGCAAAGACGTTACGTTATTGCTGCAGCTTAATGTTACAGCAACCATTGTTATTTCTTCTGTAGTGTTTATGCCCTATAATTAGAAGCTCTAATATAATCCAGAAATTACTGGAGCTGTGTTGTACTGTCATCCAAGTCACTTCACAAAGATTAATGCCCTTTGTTTTTCAACACTGTGTTACTTTTCTCTGTAAACCCCCCCAAATGGGTAGATATTTCCTCCATTCTAAGAGCCAGAACTGCAGGGAGGAGCAGAGCTAAATGTGCCGCCTGCCAGCTCTGAGCCAGGCGTGGCCTGAACGGAGCAGCAGGGCCCGATTGACCCAACAGCGCCAACTGCGGCTGCCGAGGCTGGATCTGAACACTGCCCCTACCTGGCCGTGACCTCAGAGCCCCTTTGTCTCCGTCACTGCTCTCGCTGTGAGGACATCTGTCCTTCGCGGGCTCTGGCCGAACAGTCCTACCCACAGCACGTTTCCCGCCCTTTAACACCCCCTCAGCCTGAGCCGGCTGTAATTTCTCATACAGCCCAGACCACGTTAGACGGGAGGGCAGCAGTGACACACCTGGCCTCTCCTCCTACGCTCTCAGCAAGGGCAAACTGGGCAGGCTGCAGAGCCCTGTGGGCGCCGCCCCGGGGGTGCCGAGCAGCCGGCGGTGACTCCGCTCCGGGCCCGGGCCGGGGGGAAAGGGCCCGGGGGGCCCGTGAGGGAGCGGCGCCCGCAGTTCTCCTTCGCGTCCTTCTCTGGGGGCCGCCACGCCGCGGGCTTCGATTGGCCATTTCCCTCCTTGCCGGTTCACCGCTGCCCAATGAGAGCGCGCGGCGGGGAGGGGAGCGCGCGGGGATTGGCCGAGCGCGGCGGTGGGCGGGGCGGTCGGCGGGGAGCGGAAGCGCGGCGCTGAGGGCGGCAGTGGCGGCTGAGGCCGAGGGGGCGGCGGGCCCGGCCGGGTGCGGCGCGATGCGGGGCGGCCGCCGCCTCTTCCCGCTGCTGCTCCTGGCGCTGCTGCCCGGGCTGTGCCACGGCAGGGAGGCGGCGCCGGGCGCCGTGACTTGCGGCTCGGTGCTGAAACTGCTCAACACCCGCCACAGCGTGCGGCTCCACTCGCACGAGGTCAAGTACGGCTCCGGTGAGCAGGGCCCGGCCGGGGAGCGGGAAAGTGGCGGGGCACGAGCTGTGAGGGGTGCGAGGAAGCGGGGTGGGGGAACAGGCGGTGCCTGGCAGGGAAATGGCGGGGGCGGGCCGGCAGTGAGGGCGGTGGGGAAGGTGGAGGAAGTTGGAGCTTCCCGAGATCCGTGTCCTTGGGGCAGAGGGAAGCGGCGGGGCAGGGATGGGGTGTAGGGGTGGGCTGGAGACACGGTAGGGACACGGGGATGCTGAGGCCTGTGGGACAGGAGCTGTGTCAGCTGCTGTGTGGGCCCTGGAGCCGGGATGTGACAGGGGTGCTCTGCCCCCGTCCCTCAGGAAAGCCCTGCCCTTGTCAGGGGCCTCAGCAGAACCTTCCCAGTGTCTGTTCCGGCAACGAAGGTGTTGGTCTGTTTGGCAACACAAAGACCTTGATAGTATTTTCGATAAAGGTGGGATGGTGTTAATAGTACCTGTCATGGATCAGATTTTTTTCTTGTGCGTTTGCCATGAACTTTGACAGTTTGCATCTGGTAACACACACTGTGTTTCACTGCTTCCATCAGAAAGATTATTTGGTGTCTGCATCCCTTTTGCAGTCAGTAAAGGCACTGTGAGAATTAAGCATCTCGTAAACATGAAGGCATGACAACATTAAAGCAAATTTCTGTAGTTTTCTCATGTCTTTTTGAACTGGGGAAGCGGGATAAGTCTTGTGCCATTTAATTCTATCCAAACAGGAAGTGGGCAGCAGTCAGTGACAGGAGTTGAAGCTTCAGATGATGCCAACAGCTACTGGCGGATCCGTGGGAAGAGTGACAGCAGCTGCCAGCGTGGGACGCCAGTGAAATGTGGGCAGGCCATACGACTGACCCACGTTAACACCGGGAAAAACCTGCACACTCATCACTTCCCATCACCACTCTCCAATAACCAAGTGAGTTGGTTTAAACCTTGAGCTTTTGTGTAAGTACTGCATGCTGTTGACAATAGTCTCTCCAGTTACTTGGGTTTTTGGAGAATCAGGCTGGAGTACCGGCTGCCAGAAGCAGTGTGTCTGTGCATATCCAGATTCAAGTATAGGCTTTTCTGCATCTGGAAATTATGTATTTCAGTTCTTGACAGAGGTAAGATTAGTATGTGCCAGTATTGGTATTTCACAGTACTTTTAACAAATCTGCTGTGCTTTTTTTTTTAATATATTTTTAAATTTTTTTTGTGCACCGTTACTACTGGGAAGACTGTCCTGAAATATTTGGTGTTTTCAAGATGCAGGAGACTGAGTATCTCCCTCAACATTGTGAAGATTGCTCTAGATCCAGGCAATCATGTGTTATAACATTAGGCATTCCTATGTCCATGTTCTTTGGGATCCAGTCTATTAGTGTCAGTTGTCTTCTTGTTATCCCTGTTTCATTTCACTTTTCTTATTTGTCTGTCCTTCTTCCACAGGAAAACTGAATCTGCTCTTGCAATCATATTTATCTATAATTTTGTACATATCTAGAGGAGTGTAATTTCTAACTGTAATTCAGCCCCAGTCTTGTCCTTGAACAACTATTTCTCCAAGACTGAAAATCTCTCTGAAATAATGCAGTTGTTGGAAGATTTTTGTTGTCAGTCATGTCAGGCTATGTAGATAGGTTATCACATTCGACTTGGAAGATCTGACTCTTTGTGGAAAAGTTTTTCTTTCATCATGAGTAAAGTGGCTGATACAATAAGGTCCAGCTCTGTATAGGCTATCTAGATAATCTGATTATTAAAAGAAGTGATGGAAAAATAACATTTCAAAAGAATTGTTTAAGGGAAAGATTGACTCTAAAACCTTCCCCCAGATTTCGTTTTTCAGTGTAGACACTTCATATAGGTAAGAATGTTCAACTGTTGTGGGGTTTTGTTTTGTTTGAGGTTTTTTTTAGCACTTTTTGCTCAGATTACAGGCTAGAGTTTGTTGTTACTTTGTGTTCAGATTGTAGGGGTGGAGCCTTAGTGCTTCTGGCTTTGGTAACTGTTGACAAAGCAAAACAACAACACTTCTTCCCCCACCCTTGTCTTTGAACTCTGCTGAGTCTGCGGTTGATATTTGTGTGTGCTGGAGGTGTTTGCTTACACTTTCACTTCAGGAAGCTTGTGTCTCTGACAGGAAGTAAGTGCCTTTGGGGATGATGGCGAAGGAGATGACCTGGATTTCTGGATTGTGCAGTGCAGTGGGACTTTCTGGGAGCGGGAGGACGCCGTGCGCTTCAAGCACGTGGGGACCGAGGTGTTCCTGTCCATCACGGGGGAGCAGTACGGGCACCCCATCCGGGGCCAGCGCGAGGTGCACGGCATGTCTGCCGCCAACCACCACAACTATTGGAAAGCCATGGAGGGAGTCTTCATCAAACCCAGCCTGGACCCTGCAAAACATGATGAGCTCTGAATTGGCACAGCATCCAAAATGCTTCATTTGACTCCAGTGTTCGGAGATGTTAATCCTTGGTCTCTTCTAAGTCCTGCCTTGCCTGAGTGACTTTCTGTTTTACTGAAGGGCATTAGTTCATTCTAGGAATGCAGCATTTCTGTGGGGAATGCCTTCTGCCAGGTTCAGCCACTGACATTTATTTGGTGAAATCCTTTCTGAATTTCCAACCTTTATTGGTGAAACTAGTTCATATATCTGTTAGGTTTTGTTGTCATTTGTTTGCTTGTTACTTTTTCTCGAATTTGAAGGAATTGAAAAAATGAAAGTAATACTTTTCTCTAGTCTCGAGTACAATAAACTTTGTATTTTGTAATCTTTTTCCAACTATAATTAAATATTTGGAAACTGATTTCTACGTCCTAGTGAAAGAATGCTATTGATGAGGAGATGGATTGAGTCTAGAAATGGAAAAGTGGTTCTGAAATGTGGTGTTTTTTTGAATGACTTGCAGTCGGCTATTCAGTCTTTGAGTTAAAAAAAAGTATCCATTTGAAAATTGCGTCCAATGTCTTATGAGAGTTTCATTCTGTATTGTATTGGAAAACTTGAAAATATTGTATATCTTGGAGTAAGACGACAAAATTTTAATACTTGCACTTCGTCCAAGAAATTCAGATGTTCTAGTAGTGATGGTACAGCTGACTGTCCATTGGTAAGGCTGCTCTGCTCTATGAACAGGTACAGAAAACTGCTGCTTGCTTAATTAATATTAGAATTTTACGAAGTTTCTTATGGTGCAAAGGAACAGTTGAATTTGGCTTATTTCTGTGTCACTCTACAAGACCGGTATGACAATCCAGGTGAATAAATAGTGAGGTATACACCTATGTGGGGTTTTCTGTGTGTGAATCCAGAAGAGCTAAAACAGATACAATGGTTTGGTCATGCATTTCTGACAGTGATGTGCACTGGGGTGCTAGCAAGGAATCTTCACTGAGCCAGTTAAGAATTTCTGTGTTCCTCTGTGAAAAGAGAAATTAATTCTTCAGTTTTTTTACACAGTGTTACTGGAAATACTGATTAAAATTCAAAACACTGTATATTTGTGATTTTGTTTCAAATTGAAAAGCTCATCAAATGAGTGAGAAAAGTCAGAACATTCAGATGCTCTTGTTTGCATGCGTAAATAGTTTACTACTCGTTAGTCAGTCAGTTAAACAGCAGGGGTTGGGAGGTGCAGTGTTGGTGTTGTGTTGAGAGGGTGCTGCAGGCAGTTGAGTTCAGCTTTACAAATCCAGCAGCTGCTCTGGGCGCCTCGTGCAGCACTTCAGGCTGGCTCCAGGTTTAATTTAAGGGTTTCCTGCTAGGGAAGATCTGTCCAAACCCTATGGAACAAGGAACCTCTGTCACGGTATTTCTGTGTACCTCACTATTTTTCTTAAAAAAAAAAAAAAGGTAAGAATGTTTTTCTACTAGTTTTAGTTGCATTGTGTACTTAAGGTTTGCAGGCATTTTGAAGATTAGACTGGCTTTTGCTGTTTTGTATTAGAAGTAAACTTTCACATGATTCATATTTCAGGTTCACTGATACTCCTGACTAATTGGTATTGAGGTTATATCTATAAAAGGATAACTGTTTAAAAACAGACCGAAACTGCATCAACAAGCTTTTCATTTATTAAGGAGAGCTTTTCTTTTGAAGGTGGTATATACATAAACACAAAAAATGTGATAGCATTTGACAGGAAGGAGAAATAGTCTTGGCAATGAGTTCTCTGTCACTAAGAGCTAAAATGCTTTGTGCCTACACCATCTGGGCTTAGTATTTGTGCACTTGGGGAATACTAAATCGGCTGAGAAGAGGTAGAGCTGTGGGGCTCATCTCTGTGTGCCAGGTATTATCCCCACCCAGTGATTGTGCCTGGATGTTTCTGTCCCTTGCAAAGGTGGTTTTTAGTCTTATTATGCTTGAGTGGGATCTTACTGGACGTTTGGCTTTCTGTTCTGGATTTGAACCAAATTGGTTTGATGAGGCTGTGAAAAAAACCTTACTTTTAGTCCTTATTGCATACTTTCCAGTATGTTCTGTTTTGAAAAATATTTGTACCTTTTGTTCCTAAAGAACCAAGCTGCCACACACAAATATACCCATGAATGTTTTATTTAAAGACGTGTTCAACAATATTCCGGTGAACTGAGTTTCCTCCACTTCTGATTCTGACCAAAGTGTAAAAGTCAGTTGGACTTAATAATATTTCACTTGAGTGTGTGTCACAGTAGTTGGGGGGGGGTTGTTTGGTTTGGTTTTATTCCCCCAATTTTTATCACTGTAATATTCTTCTGAAGGACTCTCAAATAAGGCTGGTTGAAGTCCATCTTATTTTGGAAAGGCCTAACATAGTACTTCAACAACTATTGGTACTCCTAGCATGCTGAATTCTGGCTACAAAAGTCATGTTAATGTAGGAGGTGCAAAAATTATAGCTGTGAAAAATGGTGGCTTGTTCTCCTGTGCAAGTACTGAGATTTCAGAGTGTGATTCAGGTGTTTTTATTTACTTTGGCTGCTCATAATTCAAATTTTTAGTCCTGCCCCCGTGGGTGAGGATTAGAGACTTGGAGAATCTGTTTTTGCATTGCTGTGTGGTGGTGTTTGTTTTCCGTATGATTTTGTTGTCTGCCTAAAGCTGTTGGGGCTCTAGGGTAAAACATGAAATACTGAGAGATGTGGATATAAAAGTTGGGAAGGCTGTTTTGTTTCTTTATTTTCCTTTATTTTAAGGTGATAAATTTTATACCTCCTATCGCAATTCTCTGTGTGCTTCAAGGTTGAATGAAACCTGTTTATTTTGACTTCTGATGCTAGCAGGAAATAATTCTTTCAAATAACTGACAGGTGCTTTCTTGTTTCTTGCTTTTCTATTACAAGAACTCTCTGAAAAGGTGCACCAATGTTGCTTTGTACTCTTCTTTTAAAAAAACAGAAAGGCTTTTGGGGAAAGAATTTGAGAGATCTGTATTTATAATTGTTCTCAGCAGGAATAGTTGCTAAAGACTAGTCATTCTTGAAAGCAATCTGTCAAATAGTGCATTTTACACATATGTATGTATCTAGTTCAATATGAAATGACAAAGAGTTCCCTAGATGTGTTAATTTTGGAGGCAAATGTGTGCCTACAGATATTTTTACTCTTTCTGGAAGCTCTTTAAAGCTCTGCACAAGTGCTCAGCATATGAACACTTGCCACATGTTTTGACTTTTCAGTCAGGATGAATGAGACCTGGGTTTAGTTCTTCCAATGTGCTGGAAAGGATGTGCTGATCATTGATTCTGAATGCTGAGGCTAAACATAAACCAGTGCTTGTATTTAAATGGTGTAACTGTAATTTGATTTATTGTGTTTAGGAGTACTAATTGGGTATATCTGTTCTTATTAGGTTAAATTAGCATATCTTTTTAAAGAGGAAAAAAATGCAGTCAAAACAAGCCTGTAACAATGGCTCTTACTCAGCACATTTCTAAGCCTGTTAGTTTTGCTGAATCTCCTCTGTCTCCTGCCTGCCTTCCCCAGCACTGAAGCAGTAGCTGGCACTGCAGATGCACCACGTTTCACACCTGGCCTAGACAGAGCCTGAACTGTAGCAGTGTCTTCTTCCAGCAGCAGCATCCTGCTGGTGTCTGACTCCCTGCCTGGCATCCTTGGTGCCTCTGTTAAATTCCCTGCTGGCAGCTGAGAACTGGCTGAGAGCCTATCAGAGATTGGTGTATGTAGGGTGGCTGATGCTAATGCCTCTCTTTTCTAGTTTTGAGTTTGCACCTGTGCCCTTTTGGGTTTGCAGTTTTCTCTTCAAAAACGTCTCCTGTAATCCAGCCCAGGGCAGCCAATCAATTATCTTTGATAATTAATTGCTTCATAATATGGCTGTTTCATCAGCTGCCTTTCAGGAACCCGTGTTTTTGGGGTTACAAGACAGCACTTGTGGTTATGTCATTAAGATTTTTAAGGAAGCAAAAAAAAAGAAGCTAAGCTGGAGTGCTTGAAGCTAAGGAAATGCTTTTCTCTTCACTGTGCTTAGTTCTGTCCTGTGGGGTAGGAAACACACACAGGGCATGGTTTTCTTCCTCAAAGAAGAATAAAACATTCAACCTTACCAACCTGGAGTTACATGGGAAACACAAGGCAATTCCAACGTTACCTTAGGGTTTATTATGCATGCAGGTCACAAACAGTAATAAACTTTAAGCATTTTAAAAAACCTTAGGACTCTAAAGGAATAAATATTTCATACCACTTCCTTTTCCTTCCAGGGATATTCTAAGCATCTTACTGCTCCCGAATGTTTATAAATTCTTTGGTAGGGCATGTGGTATTTACATCTAATGATTTCTTTTTACTTTCTATGCAAAGGATGGAAATCCAGCATTAGCTTCTTCTCATCTGTTTCCTGAATCAAACTTGCTGTAATTGCCATGATGCGTGGGAATTGATTGAGATACGGTCAGCCAATTCCTCTGAGGACAGTACTGGTTTATTTTGGGTCTCTATGAGCAAGGAGGGAATATAGTGAGCACCTTGAAAAGTAGACTTCAGCAGCTGCACTGTTCAGTGCCTCCTTCTATTTAAATTGCATCAAATTGTACTGATTCTAAAAACCTTTTTACTATATTTGGTATTGTGCTTACTCTAAATTAGCATAAAGTTCACAGTGAAATCCTTTGATAGCTTTGATACTGATTCAAGCTGCTGTTCTGTGAGGGATTCATCTGTCTCCTGTCCTTTGGGAAAATGGTGTCCTGCTTCATTAGGATAAGTGTTAGAAGCTGTATGTCATCTCAAGGGTCCCAAACCCTTACTAAACACATTACAAATTAATCAGAATGTGTACAAGCTGTAAAGCTGCGCTATTACTTCCTATGTGCTTTTTTTAAACTGTAAAAATAATGTGAGGATGCTGGCTTTGCTGTCTGGAGGACTGTCGAGCTTTGGCTCGGATCCATGCCTCTGCTTGATCTGCGTGATGGTTATTTATCCACCTCAGCTTCATTTTCTGAGAGTACTCATTATCAATATAAGTGTGTGCTGTACTGAAAATCGAAGTAGGTGGGGTGAATCTACATGCAGCTCAAAGCACAGCTGAACATCAGACGCAGTAGGTGTCCGATGCTGTTACTTTTCATCTGCTGATTCTCTCACAGCCCTGGCTTGGCCGGTGCCCGCAGACAGCCTTTACACGAGAGTTTCTCTTCTCTGCGCTTAAATGTTGGTGGCTACTCTATCCTGCCTGGGGAACAGCCCTGTGGATGAGCTGTATAACACCTCGCGTGGGGTGGGTGCGAACAGGGCCATTCTGGGGAGAAAGGGGCGGGCGCGTCTGGTTCTCCCGGTGCCGGGAGCCGCGGCCGCTAGTCAGCGCTGCTCCTCCGCCTGCCGCGCCGCTCCCCGCGCTGCCTGCCTGCCGACCGTGTGCCTCTGGCAGCCCGGCGGGGTTTCAGCAGCGCGGCTTTGATCGCCGCAGATTTATACTCTTCGGGGGGAAACAAATAACATCCGCTTCCCCCGCGTTACACTGCTAAGGCGATCAGCTGCTGCAGGACCGCCCGTGCGGCCGTGCCTCCTTAGGTGCGCTCTGCCAAGTCCTGTACTGCTCGGTTATTCGAAAGGGAAGTTTAAACCATTAGCATAAGCTCTGAAGCGGTGCTTCAGGCGTTTCTGTTTACTATTTTTCTTTAGGATCGTTGAAGTGCGGCCAAGGATGAAGCCTGTTTGCTTACAGTATACGTTTAAGGCAATTATCTGTATTGTAAAATTAAATACCGGTTTCTGCTCGGTGGGGGAAGAAGACGCACAAAAGGATCGTTTAAAAGGGAGCTCTCCTTGTCATGTCATGTACAAAAAACGCATTGCATTTCGCAAGATCTCGACAGGAAAAGCTAAAACGAAACTATCTGTTCCTAACTAGAATAGGCTGCACGTCAGTGGTAGTTACAGGAACAGCTCATACCCCTAATGAAGCTCACCTGGCTCTCCTCGGCTCTTGCTGGACCGCTTCCCCTGGAGTAGATCCTGTGCCATCCGCCGAGGATTCCCTTTGGCGTGAGGATGAAAGCCGAGCTGCCCTCTCTTACCGACGTGCCATAGATTTGCGAGCCGCTGCCAGACTTCTCCCGGCCACCCTGCGGGATGCAGCTCCCGCTGCCTTCGTTGGTCACCAGCCGTCCTCAGTGGGGACAGCGAGCGGCGGGTCCAGCTCCCCTTCCTCCAGCGCAGCTATTGCCGAGGGCTTTGCTCACCTGCCAAAAGAACGTAGATTTTTTTTTTTTTCCCTGCGTGTCTGCCTGGCGGTGCAATTTGCGTTTCTCAGCATCCGCCGCCTGCCGATATTCTTTCATGTCTAGCGGAAAGATGCTCTCGCACAGCAGCCTCCCGCGATCCCGGGTACCAGGTTTGCGTGCCCGCCGCTGCAAACGGCGATCCTTGGGTGCTGGCAGGAGACCCTCATTCTCGTAGAGAAATTGTTCTCACGGCTCGCTTTGCCCCCATCCCTCTCCTCTCTGCCGGGCACGATCGGCGTCTCTGTATTCAGCCTCGCCCGCCGCAGCGGGGCGTGGAGGGAGCGGGGAGGTCCCACGGTGTGCGCCGGCCCCGCCGGAGCCCCGGCTGCGGGCAGAGCCCGGGCGCGGCACGTCTGCCATGGGAGAGCTCCTGGAGCCGGGGCTGCGCTGGGCAGCGCCTGTGCCCGATGGGCGGCGGAGAGAGCGATTCCTCCGCTGCCTTCGCCCGACTTCCGCTGGCCAGGCGGCAAGTTTAAAGCCCAGTAGCTCGAGAGCCCGAAAGGCTGCGAAACCGAGTGGCTGTGCCTCCTTGTGCCGAGAAAACACAGCGGCGGCTCCGTCAGTACCTGCCCGGGAGAGGGAGCCGACAGGTTCACGGGCGCCCGCAGTGCTCATCCCGCACCAAGGACGCCCGGAGGCCTCCGTGCTGAGGGGTGTTCTAACCGTGCTTTTATAGGGCTCGGGAGAGGGCTTCCGGCCCTGTCCGGCTGCTGGCACTGGCAGAGAAACGCCTTAATGCATTCTCAGCAGTTCCCATCCTAGAACAAGCCCGTGTAGCTCGGTCACTGCCTTCGGCGGGCACAGGGAAGGTGATGCGGTACAATAATCGTCGAGGCACTTGTTTAATCAGCTGTCTGCTCTGTTCGTATCCTCCCTGCCTGTTCAAAACGGGAAGGGTCATGACGCGTGCCAGCAACATCTGGGCTAGCGTTAGGTGTGCCTGTGAGTCCATCGCCAAAGAAAAAAGATATAGAGGAGCTCCTATAACATTAAATCTGTGCGGGTAAAACAGACCTCGAGAAGTGCAGAATGCAAGGCTTCTCCTGAAATTGCACCCAAGGGAGCACCATCTGCTCTCTCTTGCAAATATTACACTTTTGAACGCATTACCTCTGCCTTCGCTGGGTGCGGATGTGCAGATGATTACTGACGAGCTGCAGGCAATTTTCTATAAAGCTGCACAGCAAAACACATTTATGTTGTGCTGCGTTTCCTCAGCAATACAAACCCACGGTGAGAGCGGTTCTCAGTCGAGCTTAGAGACTTCAGTCTCAAGGGCAAAATAGTTTAAAATGTTAAAATATTTGTCTCTCTCTATGGGCGCTGTTTATTGTGAGTAATTAACTGAAATCCTGCTTAAGAAGTCCCAGCAGCCTCGGAGCCCCTCGGTGTCGGCTCTGGGGGAAAAAGTGCTTCTTGACGCTCCTTAGGAAAACTGCCGTTGCCAGGGCTAAAGCCGGAGGACAGGAGGGATGCTGCTCGGCAGGGGACAGGGGGCGATCCCACCGCCGGGAACAGATCCGCTCCTTAAGGGGTAAATTCGCACTTGGGAGGGCACAACTCCCCTCCTCCCTACTCAAAAACGTAGGGGTACTTGGGATTTTTTGGAAGCGGCAGCTGAAGTTGAAGGGAGAGCAGAGGTGGGTGGCAGAGGAAAGCCTGAGAACCCCCCCAAGACTGGAAATTTGACGTAACACCTTTTTTCGGCTTCCTCACCAGCGACACCCGAAAGCCGAGCCGGGGAGCGGGTGAGCCCCGCAACTCTTGCTGTGCCGGGACGGGGAGGTGGGGCCCCGGACATTCCCGGCGGGGAGCATCAGAACAAAGTGAATACGCGTGTCGGGGACGGGGAGCGGGGGTTCCCGAGCCCGGCGGTGCCCGGCGGGGAGGGGCGGGGGCTGCTGGGGCAGGGCGCAGGCGTGGAGCGGACGTGCAATGGGAGCTGCCCAGGGGAGGGGGTTCAGCATCCTCAGCGCTGACCTGCCGCCGGGGCGGCTCCTGCTCTGCCCGCAGCACGCTCCTGCTCGGGGCACCGCGGCGGAGGTTGTGCTGGTTGCATGCCCCACTGGCCCCACTGGGGAGAAGATGCTGCGGGGGCGGCGCTGGGAAGGCTGGTGCTGAATGGGATGCTACATTAAAATACGCTTTGGGAAAGTAATAATAAATGTTGAATGTCGCCTTTCTCTCCAACCTGCTTTCTGTGCTCTTCTGCATATGAAAGTTGCCCAGTCTAGATTTCTTGCCAGAAAACCACCTTGACACTAGATCATATTTTTTTTATATCTGATGCCTTAAGAAACCAAAGGAAAAGTGGTGGTTATTCATTCTGAGACACTATGGTTGATACTGAAAGAATTCCTTAATACGTAACCTAAAATAAAATTCCATCCTCACAAGGTGTTAGCTAAACTCTAGGGATCTTTTGGAATGGATACCGAACTGGAACTGACGAGCAGCCCTCAGTTTGTAGCTGCAGAGCTGAGTGATCCCAAAAACATGTCGGTGCTTCTTCATCCCACCTAGAAAAGAGTTATAGGTTTTCTTTGCCTTGTCTGTGAGCAGTGCTCTGGGTTCCGAGGCAAGTGGCCAAGCGGCCAGCAGGAAGAGCGGGTGCCCTGCCCGGGTGAATCCCTGCCCTCCCCAGTGCCCTCCTCCCGCAGCCCCCAGAGCGGCGGAGCATCACCCGCTGCCTCTGCTGTGGCCTGCTCGGAGCGGGTTAAAATGGCGACGGCCACCCTGTTCCTCGAAGGCAGGGACTTCTGCCGGTCCCTCGAAGGCAGGGACTTCTGCCGGTCCCTCGAAGGCAGGGACTTCTGCCTGCCCGTCCGGCTGTCCAGGGACTGCGCGGTGACCGGGCCGCGGGTGGGAGCCTGGGGAGGGCTGTGGGGGCTGGGTGTTCTGCCGGGAGCCAGCGCCTCTTTGGCCCGGGCTGCTGCGGCTCCTGCTCCAAGCTGGGGGGTGGCGTGTTCCCCACCCCTCTCAGCCCTTCTCTGCCCGGTGCTTTCGCCGCCGGGACCGACGGGCTGCGGGTGGGAGACTCTCACTCGCTTCTTTGAAGGAAATGCGGCGGAACACAGTGCGGGGGCTCACTCCCCAAGCCCTCCGGAGGGCCCGGGAGATTTCCCGACGGGCTCCCTCCAGGCTGGTCTCCCTCCAGGCTGGTCTCCAGGGCATTTATGTGCATCAGTGGATTTAAATTGAATAGAGAAGAGTCAGGGAAGGATGTTGTTCTTGGATTTTGGGCAGAGGTAATCGGAAATGTGTGACCGAATAGACTGAGCAATACTTACTCCTGCCGTGTCTCCCCACCCCAAATTTATATTTATTGTGTGCCCCCCCAGTTAATAAAAATTTCAAGAGGTCTATGTCGAGAAGTTGTTTTAGCCGGTGTCTCCTCTGCCCCCGCCCTGAGCCTGCCCTCCCCGTCTCTGCTGGGACTGGCGGACGTGACTTCTCGCCCAGCCTTTCACCGGGGGAAGGCAGAGGCTTCAAGCACACCTTCCCCGACGGAAGGGGGGCCGCCTCTGCCTCCCTGTGCCATGGTGGGGGAAGATCCTCAGGCTCGAAGCCTTCCTTTCGGCCAGAGCCTTCGAACAAAGCGGCGGGACCGCCTTGTCAGCGGGGTCCTCTCAGGAGCCGCGAGTCAGAGACCCTGGGAACCCCCAAACGCTCCTTTTGCAGGGGCCGCTTTCACCCGGCAGCGGCTGTCGGGCTTAGCCGGCTGCGGTGCACTGGCCTTTGCCGGGCACCGAAAATGAGCCCCCGGCACCGAAAGCCTTTTTTCTTGGCGGCGGCAGCGGCTGCCCGAGCCGCTCTCCCGGCATCCGGGGCTCGCCGCGCCGTCGGGGCAGCGGCCGCGGGGCGGTGCCGGGCGAGCTTTCCCCAGCCCGGAGGGGGAAGGCAGCCTGGGGCTTTACCCCACCCGCCCTAGTGCCCAGAGCCATTCATTCAGCTGGGCCAGGCTTTAAAGACTCCTCAGCCCACTGGCTTCCGTAATACAGGGTGCAGATGGAAAACAGTTCGGCTTCACTTCTCCCGATTTAAGTATTATCCTGATTCTGCCGCTCCTAATTAAATTATCGCTTTTTTTTTTTTTTTCTTTTTTTTTCTTTTTTTCTTTTTTTTTTTTCTCCTCTTTTGTGTATGTGTGTGAGAGAGAGATATTTCGGGGTATGAGGAAGACTTTGGTGGTTGGTTGTTTGTTTGTTAAGTTTTCTTCCTGTTAAAGGTTACCTTTCAGTAAGGTTGTCTGTGCATGAACAGGGAAATGAGGGGGATCTGAGAAGGGATCTGATCAGAGAATTCAGGCAGACATTCAACAAGAACTACTCTTACACGTGCTCCAAACACTGCTATAAATGTCCTAAGTTAATCACTTGGTGTTTGGGGATAGGCAGCAAGAAATCTTTAGCTTTGCTCCTTCTTGGTGTCTGCATCAGCTTGCACATGAAGGTGACCTCCATACTTCTCTAGGATTGGTGCGATCCCCTTTTCCTTCAGAATGGGAAGTTTTTGATTTTCTCCTTCTCTCAGAACACATCCTCCTTTTTTGTTCAAATTCTTAAAAATAATTTAGAGGTGTGTAAAGGGTGTATCCGCTGTGAAAACAAAACCAGGTAACAGAATCTTGTGCTGGAGGGCTGTGTAAACCCAGATGGCCATCATCCCAACCTTGTTCTGAAATATGACAGGAATTCACAGTGGTGGAACAAACCAGTTTGTTTCTAGCACCGTGTGATGGTGGCTTTTGTACTCGGTGTAACTCCCCATAGATTTTAATTGGGCAAACTGCTCACAAAGATGTAAAAAACACCTGGCAAAGGTGTTACTTCTTAGTATACCAGTATTTGAGGAAGGCAGGGCTCTGCTATTTGTTGTAGTAGTAGCAGGGTGACTTTCAAATATTTGACTTATTGCATTCATGCAAAGTGATGCATTCAAGTTTGCACCGTGACAGTGGCTTATCCTTCTCATCTGATTATGCTGTGTGTCTCAAGATGTTTAAAAGGGTCACCTACCTCCCAGGTGAGTGAGTAAGCAGGAACTTTACAGTCGGTGTCTGATGCTGAGCCCAGGAACTGTACCTAGTTTCATGCAGTACCACAAAGACTATTTTGGTTTGCCCCGAGGAACTTCCATTCTCAATTAGCCACCCACCTGCTGTTCTGCTAGTTCCTTATGGCAGAGATCCCTGCCCATGGAGCTTCTGGTGACAATACACTAAAGAGAAGAGCACTGTTTTAAAGCTCTGATGCTTTGAGACTTTTCTCCCCATCTGTTCACTTCTGAGCAGAGGGATGCATCCTTTCCAAGAATACAGGGCTGCTAGATCCAACCTTTGCCTGGGGAAGCTTTCCATTCCCGGGAAGGATTTAGCTGGAGTCTCAGAAGTTGTGTACAGATTTAGCCAGGCTTCAGCTGAAAAGCTGGATAGATAATGCCATTGTCAAACTTCCAGTGGAGCAGTTTGGCCACCTGCTACTCCCTTTGGATGGAAACAGGATGTTTACTGGAGGGCTTTTCTGGAAGGGAATATACTTTCAGGTATTCCTTCTGAACGGGTTTCTCTGGAGGAGTTAACAGTCTGTACCTTTTTTCCTAATCAATTACAGCTAGGATTTAGATTTTTTGCTTTATCCTCTTTCTTAGCACTTAGTTTGTTGTAATTGCCAGAACATGTCCTGTCCAGTCTGTGCTGAAACGAATTCTGAGGACTGGATGTGGAGCAGTGGCAGGATATGGCCCTAAAGCCCAGCAATTCGTGCTTCCTGCAGGGAAGTGGCTGTCTATGGCAGCCCTTCTAGAGGCAAAGTACACCCTCTGCTGCAGTGGAGCGAGTGCAGTGCGGATCAGCAGGTCTAGGGAAAAAATTCTATTGTGCCTTGGTTTTCAGTAAATATGCTATGAGCTACCTCGTGGTATTAGGTCTAATCATAGCCTCAAAGCTGTGGCTGGATTTATGTTGATCACTTTAAAACAAATCTCACAGATATATTTAGTAGAAGAATGTGTAAAACCCCAACCCCCAAATGGTATTATGTAACCAATACAGTATTTAAGTGCCCCCTGTGTAAACTAAGTGAAAAGCCTGCTGTTTGCTTTCTTTGCCTCTGTTGTGTATTGGTCAACCGAAGCCGGGTGCTCTGTTTGCTGTTCTGATTACTATTTTAAAAGGAAAGATCCATAGGATCATGTTATCCAGAAATTGAAAAAGACTTAAACCTCTCTCGCTGGGCTTAAGAGAGGGATCTGGGGATGAGTGAGAGCCCTCTCGTGGGCTGCCCAGGGGTGTCTATTGCCAGGGGAGCTTGTGCCATTTGAAAGCACACACACATCAAGGATACAGCCCCGCACAATGTACTTTGTCTCTTTATTTTGGCATGTGTGGTGCAGCCGTTGTCAGCGGCCTCTGCAATCTCAGCCACAGGGTTCAGCTGAGCTCAGCAAAGATGAAGATGTGTTACTGTAGGGTCAAGGAGATGGTGGGAGCTAGTGGGCCAACTGGGAACGTTGCTGCTGCTACATCTAGAGCTGATATCTGGTGGAAATAAAGGTGGATTTCCTCTTGCTTTGAACCAAGAGGAGTTTGTAGGCTTTCTCCCTAATTTACTGTTATTGATCTGCCATCAGCTCCTTGCCCAGTTAAATCCTTTATTCAAGGTGCTGGATCTTAGGAGCACAGTGGTTTCCCATTATTGTTATAATCTTTTGCCAAAGAGAGATTCCCTCTTCTCAGTAATGCACCAAAGTGGAAGTAATCGCTCTTTTTTCTTCTTGCATTTGTCCTTTCCTGTTTCATTCACCGATTGAAAAATGGCTAAAGAGCAGCCCCCATTTCACCTCCCCTTTTCCCTGATTGACTCAGCAGCTCCTGGGACAGAGAGAGGAAAGGGGCCTCGAGGTCACAACCTTCACAATCTTCAAAGCCCCTGCCGCTTCCAGCAGCTGTCACAGCTCTCACTGACCATATCCCCAGAAGGTCAGCAAAAAAATAAACACTGGGGCCCGACAGGTCCCCTTCTCATGCAAACTGGCCATTTCCCTCCCCAGCTCCCATTCCATGCATAGATTACACATTGGAGACCCCCTTGGATTTGCACAGAGCTATGCAAGAGCAAAATGCCACAGAAAATAAAAGCAGAAGGGCTTCCTGGGCAGGCAGGGTGGGAAAAAGAAAAGCAGCTTCCTGAGCTCTCCATGCCCACCCACAGGCTGCTGCAGCCATTTTGTGTGCGCAAAGCCTGAAGGTGAAGCTGGGGAGGGGGCTGACTTTTCCCTGGGAGAAAGGCTGCAGGGAAGGATTCAGCTTTTGTATCTGCTTGTGCGTGTGAGGGGTGGAAGATAGAGAGAACCCAACAGAAATAGGAAATGAAGCATAGACTGTAAAAGCTTTTTCATCAGGGTTACATTGCATCCCTCTCCGACAGTCAGCCTGCTTTCTGCACTCACCTTCCTTTGCAAAAAGTCATGATGAAGCAGAAAAAGTGCCAGGGAGAAGCACAGGTTCAAAAGGCCAGAGCAGAAAGGTCCTTTGCTAAGGAAATACCCCTCCCTAGCCCTCTTTTATACAAGTATCCATTTCGCCGTGGCCACTAATAATCAAAGGGCTATTTCCTGGCCTTCCCAGCACAGCTCCCAGATGCAAAGCACTGTTCTCATCTCCATTATTGCAATCCCTTCCCCTCCCGCCTCACACTCACTTCCCTACCCGTGCTTCCCCGTGGCTGAACCCAGCACTAGGGCACGACTCGAGTTTTTCAGGCTCCACAGTGAAGGAAGACGCTCGTTTCCTATTCGCATTTTCGGCCTCTCCCCACAAGACCAAACGGGTGAGCAGCACACGGGATCGCAGGGCAAAAAAACTCGTCGAGGGGATTTTTATCTGCGAGGGGCTGCCGGGGAGGCAGGAGGGGCTGCTGACCTGCAAGAAACCCCCCCAGGAAGAAAAAGCAGGGACAGGGGACTCGGGGGTCACTTTATTTATTTGGTGTCGGCCGGGCACAGCCCCAGGGCTGCCCCAGGCTGCGGGGCCGGCGGGGCGGGAGCGGGGCAGGCGGTGCGCGGAGCCGCTCACCTTGCCCTGCCCCTGCGCGCACGCTCTCCGCCGCTGCGCGTTTAAACAAAGAAAGTTGCACAACCCAAGTCCGTCCGTCAGTGTGGTGTGTATCCCCCCGCCCCGTTAAGGTGGCTCTCGGGGGGCGGCGGGACGTCCCGTCCCCGCGCGCTGTCACCGGCTCGTCCCCGGCTCTCGCCGCTCCCCGGCGCACTGACGCCCTTTCATTATTGCACTGCTCGCTGCGACCGTGACAGTAGTGCAACAGGGAAAGAGGGGCAGCCCGGCCGGTGGTCCCAGCAGCTGCGGCGGCTGCCGGGCTGGGGGCACGAAGGGAGAGCCCGCGCGGGGTGGGAAGATCCTGGCTTTGTCCCCGAGCTGGCCGACTCCCGCTGGAATGATGCTGGAGGGGGGCAGCTCGGGGAGGGAGCGTTAAACCGAGGGCAGCGGCAGCCGTATAGCGGGGAGGCAGCGGGCACGGCCCCGCAGTACGGCCCCGGGCCCTGCCGGGACCCCGCCGGGCCGGGCCCCGAGGCAGCGGCTGCTCCGCCGCGCCCTGATCCGGCCCTCAGTCCCCTCCCACCGCCCCTTTCCCTGGGCCCCTGAGGTCCCGAAAGGGACCGCGGGGACCACCTGAAATGGAAGGCAGGGCCACCCACCCGGCCATCCCGGCTGCTGTCAGCCCCCAGCTGATCCTCACAAAGCGGAGAGGAGATTTAACACCCCCATCCCCGCTCCGTTCCCACGTACCTCAGAGAGCAGCTCTCGGGAAGGGCCGGAGGCAGTGCCCGGCCCCGCTGCGCCGCCCGACCTTGGAACAGCCCCGGGTGCGGGGCACGGCCGCGGAGCCCGGCGGGCCGCACTCGCCGGGCAGAGGCATCAGCTTTGTTCCGCACAGGTTATTGGGATTAGAGCCTCGGCCTCTTTGTGCTGTGCTCTGCTTTGCACCACAGTTTTTCGGGCTGGGATCAGGCACAGAAACAGCAAGTATGGCAATGTATCTCCTCCCATCCTTTGGTGGGTGTTTACATCAGTGTGCAATATAGACACCCTTCAAACGTCTCAGAACTCATACTATTTTAAAAAGGAACCATGATGGGTCTCTCTGGTTTCAATCACTGCTTGTGTTTTAAACACGAGGCTGTTTTGAATCCTGTGATAGCATCAAAAATATGCCCATTACTCACAACCTGAGTCACCAGAATAGCACGATTATTTGTCACGAATAACATCTCTGTACAATTACTCGCCTATCTAACAAACCTCAGCATTTCACAACTTTTCCCTTAACTCGGTGGGCACATGGGATTATTTTTTCCTGCTGTGGCTTTCTTCTCTCCATGAAGAATAACCCTCAAAAGAAAAGACCCTATAAGCAATATTGCACTACTACCCTGATCACAAAAGCAGAGGCAATATTGATAGGGTCTCATCCTTAAGGTTAGGAAGCTGGATAATGTGTCTTGCAGCAGGTGACTGGAGGGAGCTTCATTCCATGCCTGCAAATGGGGAAGGGGTAAAAAGTTAGAAAGCAGTGCACTGCCCCTGTGGATCACAGCACCATGTGCTCCTGGGAGAATGGGGATGCAGGAACGGAGTAAATCTCTGACCCACAGAACCCGTGCACAGGCACTACCCCTTTCTCCCAGGACACGTTTAACTCCAGTATGGGTTTTATCCAGGTTTCTGTACCTCCATCCCCAGTTCTCACTTTCTTCTGTGTAAATTTCTCTCCTTTATTAATAGCCTCAGTCAATTAGCTGCCTAGCTGGCAGAGGCTGGGAAGTGCTATTTATTTGATTAACTGATAGTTGTATTTTGAGCCTCTTAGTAACAGGCATCAAGCCCTCAGAGAACTTCCTTTCTAGGGCTGTCCTACTTGGAGAGCCCAGTGTTTTAAATATCCCTCCCTTCATTGGAAATCACGGGATTAAGTACACACCAAAAATTAGAAAGCAAAACAGGATCTCCAGGGCTGGCTCTCCAGCACTGACTTCACATTTATGCACACAGGTTAAACAGTGTTTGGAGACGCACGCGTGTTTTGCCCTAGCTTGTTTTGTTTGGCTTTTTCTTCTCTTCCCCCTCCCCAGCACCTTTTCTGTCCAAGGCTGGAAGGCACAATCTTCAGCTGGGGCTGGCTTAGTGTTGAACACACTAACAGCCACGGAAATTACTCCGAGGGAGGGGCTGAGACACCTCCAGCTTCAGGGGTGCTTTGCCAACTAGACTCTTCCTCTGCACTCTGGCTCCCAATTAACCTGCCCCAGCACATTTGTCATGTAGGAACACTTGAGAGTCCAGAGGAAGGGGAAGGAAATTTCATTCCCAGGCCATCCCAAACCAGGTCATGATTTTGACACATTAAGCTTCTCTTTCCTCAGTCTGCTTTCCAGTGGATTAAATAGGAGTGTAATGAAGGGACAATCCCCTAATTCATGGATTCCTGGCTAATTTATCCGTGCCACATTGATCTGGTCTTTGCCATTAGAGGTCCCCGGCTTTTGGCATGCTGGTGTGAGGCAGCCCTGCATCCTCTTTGATGCTGCCTCACTTGCCAAAGAAAAAGGAACTAGGCAAGCTCCATTCAGTATTTAGGTTTTTTTCTAATGCCCAATAATCAAAATCTCCAATTTGTCCCAACCCCTCCTTTTCCCCATCCTTTGTGATGCTTGTGGAAGAAAACAGGGATCTTTTTTCCACGTTATTTATTTATATTAAATCTTTGCTCACACTAATTAAAAGGCCATATTCACAAAGATTGCTGAAAACAGCTCAGAATTGAGTTTTATCAAACTTCTGTATTCTTGTTACCTTGGCAAAACCTCAGGTTTAAAACTGCCATTGCTTCTCAACAATCCCTGCAACCTAGAGATCCAGTTGGACTGAGAACATAAAAAAAGATGCAACTAGGCTCAGCCTTACCTTTCCATCTATTCCCGTCCAGTTTATTTTTTTGTTTATTGTTTACCATGTCTTTTCCACTCTTCAGCCTCGATGTTATCTCAAACAAGACTTAGACATAATACACACAATTTAACTTCTCCAGTGGCCCAAGAGACAAACCTACTGGCAAGTTTACAGTGGAAGCACAGAATCTGCACATGAAGTGATGTTACTGATGCATGGATAGTGTGGGGGAAAGCATGATTTGATGACTTCCTCACAACTTAAATAGTTCAGTAGTTGCAGAAGCTACAAATGGCAGGGGAAGGTAAGGGATGTAATTAGAAACGTCATCAGCAAGTTCCAAGCAAAGGCAATTAAGTTACTTTATGTTTCTGGATCTGTGCTGAGAGCCTAGATGTGTCTCAAAAAAATGTCCTTATCTCTAAGTGGTGTATTGGCACAGGCCTCCCCACACGTTGCCTGTTTTATTATTTTTTTTTTAACAAAACAGGAAAAATAAAGACTGAATCAGCCTTCAGTAGTATTCCAATAGTATTCCACCTAGTTTGCAAACGATATGCAAAGCCTGGGTTGCACTATGTCCTATAGCAGGGAGACTCTCTGGAATGTATATGGGGGTTATTTTAAAATAAACGTTTAAACACGAGATTATGAAATGCATGCTATTTATACACTGTGAGGCTCAGCATCTCTAGATATGTTTAGAAACCTCTCTTGCCTTTAATCACAGTTATAGAAACTAAATGGAAATGTCACCCAGACTAGTATGGAAATAACACTTTATATATTGCTCAATAATGGAAGCTCTTTTTTTGGCAGTGCGTGTGGGGGAATCTTGCTGCAATGGAGCCTTTGCTATGTGTTTAAGTCTCCTTTTTCTGATGTTAGGAGACAAATAGACTGAAGTGTCCTTACGATGAAGCCTTGGGATAAATAAAGTAGTGAGCTGAGCCTCTGGAGCTGAGAGGCCTCTGCTCTTCTTGAGATTAGACTTTGCCTTCCCTGGTTCAGCTTAGGGAACCATTTCTCCTTCCCTTTGTTGCTGTTTTGTTTGTTTATTTCTCTTGTGGTTAAAGATGCCACTCGGGGCAAGCAGTTTTTTTTAAATTTTCATCTCGGTTACAATCTCACAAAACATAGAAGGGCACAGTCCGGCCTGGTTTCCCTGGTCACAGCCAGTTCTCTAGCCTGAGGAAAGGAGACCATTTAAAAGACATCTTGCAATTAAATACATTATATAGTTTACAATATGTTTTCTGCAGTGGAATTGACACTATCACCAAAGGTCAAAGCAAATACTTTAAACAGCTGTAGGCTGAAAGTTAATTTAGAGTTTTCCATCCTATTTAATAATTTTATCATTGTTTTAAAACTGGGAAGTGTTGCCTTTTTTTTTTCTGTTCTTTTTCTTTTTTTTTTTTTTTTAAGAGAGAGAAAATTCTTAGCATTCCAGTCCTGGCTCCTTAAGTCTATCTAGCAAGTTTGTACAAATCTGTCCAGAGAAAAAGGGGATTCTTGCTTCCATGCAAGAGTCAACTTGTCCAGGTGTGAGACTCCAGAGAGTAAGGGTTGATAATCCTCTCTGAAAACATCACCTTCCCAAGTGTGTTTCACCCACCAAGCTCAGGGATTCTGTCACCCACAGCCACTTACCAATACATTCCCCTTCTCCTGAAATCAGGAGGGATTACACTCCAGAATGTCCTGCCATTTGATTCTTGTTCATAATATTTAGTTTGTGGGTTTCAATAACCCTTTTCTCAGCAGCAATATTTCCTCGGCTGGCAGAACCCAGATCTGCGTCAGTGAGCTCCATTAAAAGGAATGACAGAGCTCCTTAAACAGCCCAGACTTTGTAACCCCACAATACGGCTTTTCTGCATGGTGTTTACCAGCTCTCTGCTGTCTGACGGAAAAAAAAAAAAAAGAAAAAAAAAAAAAAAAAAGACGACTTGTGGGACTAAATGCAGGAGGAAAATAGGGCTAAATACTATCACCCTGGAAGCGCCGATCCCACTGTTGGCCCTGCCTGTACAGGGCAAGTGCGAAAGGCCGTACGGTTGCCTTGGCTGGGGAAGAGAAGGTGGGGCTGAGCCTGAGGTCCCCCAAAGAACTCTTTCCTGCATGGCAAGGGCCAGGCTCTGCGGTCACACCCGCAGCTGCCCCGAGCCGCCCGTGCCCGCAGGGGCAGGGGCAGGGCTGTGTCCCGGCGCGGGGCCCCAAACCCGGGTCCAGCGGCACCTCCTGCCCCCGCCCGGCCGCCTCCCTTCCCCAAACCACCCAGGAGCGACCTTAACACAGATCTAGCGCTCAATGCAATGACTCAAAAAGTCCCCCTGAAAAAAAAAAAAAAAAAAAAAAAGAAAAAAAAAAGAAAAAAAAAATCCCTCTGAAAACTTAAACCATCTGATTTCACTTTCCGCTCCAATTGGTTGTGTAGCGAGGGCGCAGGTCTGGCCTCCTCCACCACACTAATACCCTATGTGTGCTGCCTCCACAGAGGAGGGGTTCTTTTAACAAGTTTATGCAACAACAGGATGGAGGCTCTGCCGGAGCCCTTCCCCCCGCAGCCCGACCTGATTCCCCGCATTCCTCCCGCGCCCTCCCCCTCCGACCCAACTGGAGACAAACTCTGGCATCTCCACACACATGCAAATGGTTTCCCTTGCACAAATACAGACTCCTGAAGGGGCCTTTGCTTCCGAATCCCCCCTCTCTTTTTTTTTTTTTTTCTTCTTTCCTCCAGTGCCTTTTTTTTTTTTTTTTTTTTTCGCTGTTACATTCCTCAGCCAGGCAGGGTTGAAAAAAAAAAAAAAAAAAAAAAAAAAAAAAAAAAAAAAAAAAAAAGTGGGGAAGGGAGGGTTTGGAATGTGTAACCTCCATCCCAGGCCCAAATCTGCAGGGAACCCCGTCCTCTGCCCTCACACCCCTGAGGCCTGCCTTCCACAGAGCTGGCGCTCAGCAAAGGGCGTTGGTGGGCTCCATTGCCCCGGCCAGGGCCAGGAGCCCTCAGAAGGTTGTCCCTCTCCGAATGGGATGTGGTCCTTGTCATCACACAGGCCTTTCCCTGTATCACACGCCTCAAATTCCCCCCACGCCCAGGGGAGGTTTTGAAGCGTAGTGACCATATTCTTTTTAAAGACATAACTTCATACAGGAAAATAACTATGCATCTATTCCCCCTGTGATTTCTCCACCTCCAAAGAAGGCAGGCTCACATGTCTGAGAGGCCATCTTACAGCCCAGCATCAGCCCCACCAAGGCTTTCACCAGCACTTCTTTCCCCTCGCTGATGGGCTCACACGAGCACACACACGCAGAGAACAAAGCGTGTCCCTGCTCCAGGGTGGCTTCCAGCTCCTCACTGGTCCACCCTCCTTCCCATTTCCCTGGCCAGGGCCTGCAAAGGGCCCTTCGTGCTCCCGCCCTGGTCACTCTTGTGCTCCCATTGATGGTGAGGGGGGAAGAAACCCCCTAACAAATCCCTCAGAGATTTCACTCTTTTCTACCTCTTCATTAATCAATAATCTAATTCATTAAGAATTAGCAGGAAGAAGAAGGGAAAGTGCCAAAGCTAAACAGGCCTTCCCGTTCCTTAACACACGCAAAAATGGCAACCAGGCCACAATGCAGAGATGGAAGAAAAGAAAAGCCCCAGAGAAAGGGACCATGGCGGCTCGAGTTGCCCCCACCGGGGCCTGGGAAGGCACCGCATGGGCCACCAGCACCAGGCCCCGGCTCGGGCGTGGGGGCTCAGCCTTCTCCTCTGGGTGTGAAAGGGACACAGCCTCCAGCTCACCCCACAAACAGAAGGGCTGAAAAGGTGTCTTTTGTCTGCTCCCTCGGCCATTGGAGAACTGGAGCGCGTTACTGAGGATTCGGCTTCTCCCCAACTCTCCAAAACGGGACACGCTCCCCCCCTCAGGATGTGGTCCTCCATTTTCTGCCTCCCCATGGCTCGCTCCCCAGCACAGCCCGGCCTGGCTTGGGATGTGCAGTGCAATCTGAAAGCACTCGTTTACCTAGATTTGATTTCCAATATGACGGCTCTCCCCACCCCCACCCTTTGCTCCCAAGGTAACAGCTCAAGGCTTCAGGAAAAAAAAAAAGAGAGAGAGAGAGAGAGAGGAAGGTCCCATCCCCCAGCCCTCCAAACCCCTTTCTTAGCAGCTGCAAGCAAAAATACCACATCTGCCTCCAACTACACCGCGAGTGACAGTCACCAACATATTGTTATTTAAAGATCAATTCTGAATGCAGTGTTCCTGTTCCTAGGCCTACATCATCCTCACGTCTCTCAGCCTCGCTCCACGTTGCTATTGGGAAGCACAGGGACAGATTGTCTTTCAAATCCTATTGATTATTATTTAGGTATCTTGTACTATTTTTTTTTTCAAATGAAAATGAAGGTATCAATATTCCTTTAATCTTAACAGTAATTTCTCTAAAAGTGAAATACGATGGAACTTGAAAAATACATCAATAGGAAGCAAAAATTAAATTGTCTGCAAATACATGGGTATATATTAAAGTCACTGAATTCTATACACAACAGTAACGTCCTTAGGTTCATAAACCCCTAAATTCTACAGCAGAAGGAAGAAAATATCCAAAGCTGGTCAGGATAATTTTAAAGGTGGTGATTGCTCTGAAGGAGGACAAGAGGGCTTTAAAATGTGAATAGGCCGGCTTTTTATTTTACAACTTGGACACACAAACCCAAGCTAGTGGCAGAAAGGGCAATCCATTTTGTACACTGAAACAGTCAAAATGGGGAACAAAACCCAACGAATTGCCATACAGACCACTCAACCCAAACATAAAACAAACAAACAAACAAACACAAGGGTAGGGATTTCTTAAAGCAATTTCTACATGATCTTGGCATTTTAATGCTCGTTTGAGCCTTTGTGGTGGAGGGAAGAAATCAGAGCAGGGGGCTGGTTCCCTACTAAAATGCATTAAATAACTACAGAATGCCATAATGTCAGGGGCTGGGTGTGCAACAGTAACTGATCATAAAGGATGTATTAGGACTGGAACCAAATGCTTTGACAATATTATTGCACTGCTTTATTTGTGCAGACAGTAGTGCAACATTGTCAGAGCCAGCGATACCAGCAGCCACTGTCACGTTCTGCACAGCTGTCCCTGCATCCTTTTGTAAGGGACTGTTACATTACAGTGTTAACCACAATAACGTTTTTATGTTTAGCCCCAATAAAACTCTGCATGACAAAGTTTATTTGCAATCGTAATTAGACAAGGTTAAAAAAAAAAAAAAAAAAAAAAAAAAAAAGACAACAAAAAGTTAGTTTAAAAATGATAGAAAGAGAGGGAAAAAAAGGGAGAGATTGAAAAAAAACCCCACTGTTAGTATGGCTTGTAAAACAAACCATTCAAGTTTTCTGCTACATGCTCAGCATATCTAGGCACGGTATGTTATAAAGGTTTTATACAATAAAATATTTTTCTACTGTAATGGAGAATAAAACAAGAAGGGACATAATTCAGTATCCCCAAATGTATGTACTTCCATAAAACCCAGATTGGTCAGTCAATGAATCTGAACTAGACAATTTAAATAAATCACAGAAAGTGCCAACCCTTTCCTGTGCCTTCAGAAGTTTTCTTAATTGTGCTGTGATTTTATCATGGTTGACCAGTACAGATGAAAAAGCCTGGGGGGTGTGATGTATATATAGAATGGTATAAATACACAGTGCTTTGATTTGCTATGGAAAATGTTACAGAAATGATGAGACCTGTATACAAAAATACCTAGTGCCTGTGCTTCAATCTCACACATATCTGTGTGTGTGACCACTCCAAAATTACTACATAAACACCACAGATTCTTAGAAACAAATCAACAGCATTAAACCCCTGTAGACATTGATAGGGGACCACATTAAACATACAGGAGAGAGTTTCTCTAAGGGGAAAAACTAGAAGGAAATCATAAAAAAATTCAGTGTAGATATTATATGAAAGAGTGTAGAAATTAGTAACTAATTACTCACAAGCTATTGGTAAACAAAGCAGGTAATGGGATGTCTTGAAAGCTCTCAGAAATATTTGGAGCTTATGTCTGAAATAGGATGTTTAAATTATTCCAGCCCATTTCTATAGACAGACACATAAAAATGTATAACCCAGAATCTCTCTCCTTATTTAAAACCACTCCCACATGTATAAAACCTCATTTCACACACGTGCATAAATACACTGGAGGAGGCATCTATTTTAGGGCTGTTTGCCCACTCTGAAGAGGGTGGGCTGCTAAAGGGGGTCATGTTTCTGCCAGCCAATGCCCTTTTAATATTGCACTGCTCATCATAATTGCCAGTAGTACAACAGAAAAAGGGCTCTGGACAACAGCATATTTCAGAGACTTTCCAAAATAAATGATAAATAAGTTAGAAACTTCTCCAAGGGATGGCTTCTGTGCATGTTTTAGACTAAAACAGATTTGTTACATTCAAAAAAAAAAAAAAAAAAAAAAAAAAAAAAGGAGTTCCTTCAACAACCACATTGAATCAATGTCATTCTTTAAAATTAGATTTTAATATTTCACAACTGCTTCTTCAATTAACTTCAGCAAGAATTTAGATAAGCTTGCTTTAGGGACTTTTTTTTCCTTATCAATAGCAAATATACTGCATTAGAGCATGTGAAAGCAAATACCAGAACTGGGATTGTCCTGCTTGCATTTTAGCACCCCAGTATTTTACAAAAGTAGGTGTAATGAACTAAAAGACACAATGGAGGATAAGTTAATATCCTTTCTCTTGCTTTCATCTGAATCAGCTGTTAAAATAATTGGTATTTATTACATACATGCTTCTAGTGCCTTAAATTATTCACTTCTAATTGCTAAGGAAGTCTTGCTATTTTAGAGGCATCTAAAGAAGCTTTCAAAACAACTGCCATCCAGCAGTGAGAGACCTTTAAAAATCACCTACTTGCATCATGAAAACATTAGTATTGCAATTTTTCCTTTTTCAAAAAGAATATATGGGTAGTAAAGAGAAAACATCAGTTAATCATTACAAATCAGACATTCCAAATAATTTTAGCAATAAGTAACATTTAAAAGTCAACTTAGTCTTTAGGCTCAAACTGTTTACCATTTGTTTCTCTAGACAATTTCAAACTTAAAGCTGGAAAATGTAACTATTTGTTAAATAAGAATCACTTGAGAAATTACAAAATTATTTTATTTCAAACATTGCAAAGAAATTCTATGCAAAGAAATCCAAACTTGATATCAACTTTCCATGAAATGTATAGACAAGCAAGAATCGTACCAAATTCTAAAATGAATTAAACTAATTCGGTTCTGGGAGAGTTTGGGCTGAGTGAGAAAATACAGTACACGAATTCTAGTTGTCACTTTATCATACTAGTATTAACACAAAGCCAATTGATTTAGAAATGTCCCAACCCAATTAGAATCTTATATTGTATCATTATTGTTTTCTCCCTTCATTTTAATTTTTCCACCTTTTTTTTTTTTAACAAAAAATTACCCCTAATCCTGAAACTTAGGCTGGTTCGGAGATGTTTAAAAAAAAAAAAAAAAGAAGAAGAAGAAGAAAAAAAAAAGAGAAAGAAGGAAAAAAAAAAAAACAAAAAAAAAAAAAAAAAAAAAAAAAAAAAAAAAAAAAAAACCTGAAAGAATTTGCGTTAAACCTTAGGAAGTTTTTTTTTTTTCAATTCCAGACCCCCAGGTCTGTGTTTGAGGGTACGAGCTTTCCTTACACAACTCAAAGACCACACACTGGAGGGAAACGGAGCGGAATTGGGGCAAAGTGCAAGAATGCCAAAGAAACACTTTGGGCTGCGCACCCTGGTTTATTGCAAAAACTCTGGACTATTTAAGCAAAGCATTACTTTTACGAGATTTAAATATTAAGCCAATATAAATACTGGCTGGAGATAGCATGTGACTTATTGCCTCGCTCTTTGGGGGGTTTTAGCAAAAAAATTAAAAAACAAATTAAAAAAATAAAAAAGAGAAGGAGCTTCTAAACCAGGATCTTTTAGCAAAACAATTCTACGCGGTATCTAGACAGATCGGAGTTTTGGTACGGTTAAAAATGCGAGTAGTATTTGGCAGGCGGAGCGCTGTGGCACAATGAGAGCGGGCAGAGCCTCCCGTGAACAGCCCCGCGCGGGCCGGGGGTGGGGACGGGGCTCCGGGCACGGGGATCGCATCCGCGGGATCCCCTCGCTTTCTCAGGAGTGTTTGCATAGGTGAAACGTTTGAGAGGAGGAAAAAAAAAAAAAAAAAAAAAAAAAAGCGGCTCACCACTGTCTAGAGATGTGCAGCCCGGCCCGCGGGCGCTGGTCCCTCCCGGCGCTCGGGCGATGCGCTCCTGCCCTCCACCGCTCCCCGCTCCGCTCCCCGCGGGCACGGCCGCCCCTTCCCCGCTCCTGCCGCTCCCAAGTTTCCTCCTCAGCCCCGCCGCCGCCCCGGGCTCCGGCCGCCCGCCGCTTCCAGCACCTCGTATCGACCGCACACGCCAGACCGCGACCCGACCGGCCAAACTTCGCTGGGAGATCGCCGCACTCACACCGCGGGAGGAGAGCGCTCCCGCCCCGCCCGCCCCGCGGGGAAACCGCTCCGGGCCCCGCCGGGAGCCTCGGCACGGGGGGCGGGCGGGGGGCGCCGCCGGCCAGCGGTCTCCCCTCCCCCGCCGGGCCCCGCGCTCCCCGCCGGTCCCCCCGCCCCGCTCCCCGCGCTGCCCCGGCCGGGGGGCGCCGCTCGGGCCCGTCCCGCCGCTCGCCCGCGGGCCATTGTCACCCCGCGGGCCATTGTCACCCCCCGGGCCATTGTCACCCCGCGGGCCATTGTCACCCCGCGCCCCCCGGGCCGCGCTCCCGCCATTTCCGCCCGGGCGGGCGGATGCGGCCGCGGGCCCCGCGGTACCTGCGGCGGCGGGAGGGAGGGAGGGACGGCGGACGGGTCCCCGCGCCGCGGGGGGGAAAGTTGCCAAAAGAGGCGCAAAAGAGGCGGCGAGAGCGGCGCGGCCCCGCGGCCCCCCGCCCGCCTCCCGCCGCCGCCGCCCCGGGCGCGCCTGGGCGCGGGTCCCTGATCGATCCGAACGTGGGCAAATCCTCCGGTACCAACCTCATGGCCTCCCCGCTCCAGCCTCCATCTTTGACTAGTTGACATTCAGCTCCTGCCTGACCAACTCCTCATTAGCATACCTCCCCCGCCATTGGCCCGGCGCTGCGCTAGTCTTTGCCACCGCCGCCGCCATTGGCTGCCGGGGAGGATGTTTAAAAATATTACCCCGCCGCCCATTGGCGCCCCGGCGGCCACGTCACGGCACGCTCTTTATTTAACAATGAATGCACAAACACATTCTTCCATTCACAAATTTTTTTTTTTTTTTTCAGTAGTTTGCCCGCCTTTTCTCCAACTACATTTTCATTGATTTTTTTGTTTCAACTGAGGGGGTCCCGGTTGTAAACAGATAAATCAAAGGCGAACGGAGGGGGGACCTGAGCAAATATTATTTTCTCTCTCTTTCTCTCTTTTGTTCTGCAGTGCTGGTGTTGGGGGAACAAAACTGATCCCCAGCCGTCCCGGATCGGAGAGGTGTGGTCGAGGGGGGGGATGGGGGTGGGCGCTGCTCTGCCCAAGAGGTTCCAACTATTTTGTGTCTATTTCGCTTTCAAAGCCGAACCTCATTCCCGCAATTAGAAAAGCAACCTCTGCCCGGGCAAAACAAACCGCTAAATTAGTCAAGTTTAGTCTAGTAATTGTTGCAGCGGGTGGGGAGCGCTGTCGGGGGCCGCGGTGGGTGCCAGCCCGGGGGGCGGTGGGTGCGCTCCCTCCCCTCCCGCTCCTCCCGCAGCCCGAGCCGGGCACGGCATTTATCTGTGACCCCCTGAAACACGACAGGTCACTCCAGTGCACCTTCATGACAAGGGCTTTTCCTTCTGTACCCGCGGTTGAGCTGAAATCAGGAGATATCAAAGTTTAAGGGCTCAGGGAGGGAAGATCCCCAGCGTTTCTCTTTTTGCCCTGCAAATTGTAAAACGCAGGAATCGTTGAAACATTAATCAAAAAAGACTGAGAGAGTCATTGACTGTGAGAGCCCCTCTCGCAGGGAAAGGTCTTGGTGAGGCTCTTTTTTGGAAAGGTTTCTGCCATATTGTTAACTAGCAAACTCACGACTGTGCAGTGGCTTCCCCTTCCAAATACACAGTTCCTCAGTTCTTCAACAATTGATTCCAACAGATGTTTGTAACATGGAAATGTTTCCATACATCAGTGAGAACAATTTATCAGCAAACTGAATGAGAACACTAAAGTTTCATACACTTTTGTGGGTATGAAGGCTTTAAAAAAAATTATTTCAACTGCATTTACTGGCATTTTATTAAGTTACCTGTCTTTAAAAACAGAACAAAACAAAGTGTACTTCTTTCTAAATTGTTGTACTATTTTAATTTTAAAATATCCTTTCCTTTAATTTGTTCACTACCTTCATACCAAATCCAGCCCAAAAATACAACTCGTGTCCGTGTGAACTAACATTTTACATTATACAATAAGAAAGATATTAGCTATTTTTAAAAATAAACTAAACTTCCTTTGTATCTATTCTTGGGCTTGAGAGTTGGTTCTGATTTGGATATTTTCTCCATATATGTCTGCATATATGTGTGTAGCCCCCCACGCACAAACACTGAACCCAAGTTGTAAATGTTGGATCTGGGTACTAATGGGTGGGGACTTGGAGCAGTGGATCTCTGGCAGTGTTTTTGGAGATGGGAGAGAAGGGCAGTGGGCTGTGAAATCACACATTCCTGTCCAATGGAGCTGAAATAATGGTATTGTTCTCTGGAAAAGAGGTTGCTTTTCTCTTCTCCATTCTTCCCCTGATCTGCAGGGACCTGATTGTGCAGTTAATCAGCAAAAAAGCGTTTGATGTAAGGCAGGGCGTGAATTCAAAAGGGCCAGGGGGGATTCAAGAGGGATTCTTCTGTCTGTTAGAAAATGTTTTTTCTGATTTCAAAATGGTAGACATTTGAAAAGCTGCACTGGTCCCTCTTCAGAGATCCGAGTTTGTAGTAGGTACCAGCACTAATTATATCGCTTCCTTTGTGGGCTTGACACTTTTCTGCTTGGGGAAAAAAAAATGTAGATACCTTACAGCAAAAAGAAAGATGTCCTTCCTGGAGCAAAGGTGAGCCCCTATATCCCTGCAGTTAATTCCTTCAGCTCGCTATCAGTCGCCAGAGAGTCTCCTTATGCCTTGCCACACGTTTAGCATTGCACGAATCAGAGTAAAATAAAGCCCGTGGGGAGCAGGTAAGAACTAAGTTGGTTTTGTAGCTCTTTTTGGTGACCTGTGTCCTGAGCATGACACCCGCCTCCCCGAATCTTTAAACACAGAGCCTTTCCTGTCCCACACACTTCTCTGTAAATCTTTCCTTGCCAGCCTTGCCTTGAATGCCAAGAATATTTGCAGCCTGTTTCTTATTTCAGTGTGGTCATTTCCCAAACTTTTTAACAGAATTCTTTCTGCCGATTTCTGCTGTTGTATCTACACAACGTGCTGCTATCTTTCTTATGCACAGCGTCTATACATATGTAAATATGTAAATTAATTGCTATCCCTTTACTTAATATATTATTAAAGCTACACAGGAAATGACACATCCTAGAGAAAGGCAACTGCCTTGGATGTTTACGTGAAAAATGTGTAACTTTACAGCAAACTCCAAACGGGTTTGTCAGTTTAACTTTGAACAAACTGCAAATAAAATTAATGAAACCATGGCCCACCCTCGGTCCCCAGCCCCAGGTCTGTCACTGTGCGCCACAGCCCTTTCCAGGGGCTCCTTCCTGCTCTGTGAACGGAGGATTGCTCTGTTGTAATGCTGGATTCATTGATTTCATTTTTGTGTTTCAGGGCTGGGGGACACTGGGGAATTCTTTGGATTTTTATTTTTTTTGTGTGTATGTGTGGTGTTTTGCTGTAAATGTGCAGTTGTGCTCTCCCCTCCCTTTGGAAAGGGAGGCTGAGGAAAGACATTTGTTCTGCTCTTAGTTTGTTTTCAAGAAGGGCTCCTTGCAACTGTGCAATGCTGGAGAAGAATGGCGTTTTTATAATTTTTAAACATCAAGGAGGGGAGGGAGAAAAGCTGATTTTTTTTTTTTTTTTTTTTTTTTTTTTTTTTCTCCAGATCTTGGGGTGTTTTTGCAGTGTAACTCAATCTGATGTCACTGGGGGTGGAGTCTCCGCTGCGTTTGCTTAAACTGGAGCTGCCTCAGTTCAAGGCCTTGTGGCTGAAAGTTCTTAAATCTGTGGCAGACAGGCATGACTATTCCTTAATGAGACCCCCGCTGCAATAACGCGTTTTTTATTTTAATCAGCTTCTTAATGCTATTAATTACGATTTCTTTCATAATACTCTCCCCATCTGCAAGGTTAATGCAGTCCCACACGAGCAGCACAGTAACACACTCCACCGTTACTGTCTGTGTGAAAACACATGTACAAACTCATATAAACCCCTCTTAATTAGGTCTTGAACATGCATATGCTTTGTGGGTGTGGGTGACAGGCAGAAACAAAGAGAAGAGAGAAGGGCAAGGAAAATTTCACAGAAGTTTCCAAAGACATTTACAGAAGCAGTTATAAATTAACTTTAAAATTCATCCTTGTGGGAGACTGCTACATATAGGAAGGATAGATTTGGTGTTTGTGTTTTGTCTTTTATTCCCAGCTCCCTAGCTGCAAACATTTGCTTCTGTGGGTGAAACTATAAGGTTGGATTCAAAACTAATTGATAAAACTCCATGGGAGACAGGAACAGATAGATTCATAAAGTGTTCACAGAGCAGCATTGACTATTCATGTTTAAACTTAAAGAGATTGGACTTTTGGTTTGCTTCAACTTCAAAAAATTAGTACCACTCCTTTAGAGGGGCTGCAAATCCAAGTCCCCTCTGAGATCAGCTGAAATTGTAATTCTCTTCTCATTTAGTACAGCTACCTTGACTTGTTCTGTTTTAACACACTAACATGAAAAATTAAGTGGATCCTTTATTTAAACACTGATTTGAAAGATCCTAAAACTTGCCCCTTAAATACAGGAGATTTCACTATTCCCATATTTTTACCCAAGTGGTTTCCAAAAAAAAAAAAAAAAAAGTTTCTTTGAATGGACTTTCATTCAGACACATGAGAATAAAACAGTTTAAAATTAGTATATGTATGCAAATCTCTCTCCAGATATATGTGTCTACATAGCACTGAAATTCAAATTGTTTCTTTATTTTCCCCAGATTCTTATAGTTTTTCAACAAATGCAACTTGTTAAAGGGTTTTTAAGTGGAAAAAAAAAAAAACCCAAACAAAAACAAAAGCACTATTCATAACAAAAAGGCATCCCCCAAAACATTCTAGTAATTTAAAAGCTGTCAGAAACGATTTCTAAAAGTTTAAAATACACCCAAACTCATTCCCACCAACCACATCTTTATTTAGACCAAACAATCGTTTTAATGTGATAAAAAAGCAATTATTTTCTTCAGGACATTCTCCTATCTGCAGGATTGAAAACAAGAAAGGAAGAGAAATCTCCTACCTTTCACTAAAAATAAATAATCTCAATAATTTCCTAGCTAGCAGATGGCCAAAAATACCTTACATGTTTCCACAAACATATCCAATCGATAGCTTCAAAAGTGATTGAACGTAAGCGAAATGCAGCCAGCCCAAAGAGCTCAGCTCTCTCCTGATCAAACCTCTACAAAGCAGGCTCTTGTGCTCGACTTGACAGTGTCCGAGAGGGAGGGGAGCGGCAATGAGAAAACCAGTCACTAAATGCGAGTTATGAATGAGGGATTGGATGGGAGGAAAAAAAAAAAAAAAAAAAAAAAAAAAAAAAAAAAAAAAAAGACGCAGCTAATGCAAAAATCAGTTTAATTCCGTCGGTTTTACATTGATGTGCTTTTGCCCCCGGATCCCAGCGCGGCTGCGGAGCCGCAGTTAAAGCCATCCCCAGCCCAAAGCCCGGCACAGATCCCCGCTCCAGGAAAGAGGGGCATTGTGCTCCTCGCCTCACATTTTCTTCCCCCCCAACCCTTTACTCGTCCCCCATCTCTCCCCCCCTCCCTCTTTTGTAAATCAGAATGAGGAGGTTTTATAGTGAGTCTAATTCTCACTCCCTCCATTTCCTTCCTTTCTGCATTTTTTATCCCCCTTCCACCCCGCCCCTCCTCTCCCTGCCTGCAGCCCTGGTATTGATTAACCACTTCGCTGCTACCCCCGGGCTCTGCGTGCCTGGGGCCGGGCCGGGCCGGGGGAGCCGCGCTGGGCAGGGGCAGGGGCAGGGGCAGGGGCAGGGGCAGAGCCAGAGCCAGAGCCAGAGCCAGAGCCAGAGCCAGAGCCAGAGCCAGAGCCAGAGCCAGAGCCAGAGCCGGGGCTGCCCCGGGGCCGCTCCCAGCGCCCGCAGCCGGCCCCGCGCTCCCGCCGCTCCCGCCCGGCCCTTTGAAGTCGGGGGCACGTAATGGTATTTAATGAGGCAGTGCCCGCACGGCTCCGGGAGAAGGGGTCGAACCGTCGGCCGGAGAGGCAGAAGTGCGGGGGATCAGCGCAGGGTGCGGCCCCCGAGGTTTGGGAGCTGGGGAAGGAGGGGTGTGGAGGAGAGAGGGGGGAAAGCCCCGAGCACCGAAATAGTTAATGGCCCCTGGATGCATTGATTAGTATTGATGGTTTTGGTAGTTTTAATGGATTTGTTGTTTGTGGGAGGTGGGGAGCTTTTCCCTTGCTTTGAATTCTAACCCCCTGGCTGGGAGCTTGCTCCTAATTGCATGCACAGCATTCCTTCGGAGTGGGTGGTATCACCTTTTACTGCTGCTCCCTTCCACAGGGAAGGCCTGTAAAAAATCCCTTTCATGTGCCCGAAAATCAATACCCAGGGCTCTGGATGGCTGCTGTAAAAACAAAACAAAATCCTGTCCCTCCCTCACACAAAAAATAATTTTAGATACACACACACACATGTACCTATATAGGGAGAGAGAGGGGCAAAAGAGCCCCAGAACAGCCACCCCTCCCTGCAGACAAATGCAGGGGGCAGTTGGTTCCTTTTGCCAAAGCAGGGCAGAGGCAGTGTCAGGCTGGTGTGGAAAGAGCCCCTATTTTTACAGCTGTTGGGGACACTTTCAGAGGAGGCTGCAGATGGGAGCTGGAGGTTTCAGTGTGGTTCTGGTCAATAAAAATGGATGTGGCTTGAAAATGCCTGCTCCAGTGGCAGGGAGGATGGAGGGTCAGAAGCAGTGCTTAAAAGGTTAAAAAGGACTGTGTGGCTGGGAAGTTGTAGGGTTATGGGTGGAGTTATCCACACTTTTTAAAAAAGCACAACAGAGTAAACAAATTCATCTTTCAGTTAATGTCAGGATGAAGGTAAGAGTGAAAGCGTGTTGTGCCTCACTGTGACCAGCACTGGGCTTTTTGAAATAAAAAAAAAAAGAGACATTTTATTAGGAAAACTATTAAGCCGAGTTTATTTTTCATTTTGTCTCCAAATTGTGTGAAATGATACCAGTCTAAGGTACAAGTGAACTTCACGTTCACTTCTCTCTCTGCTGGATCTTAATTCCTTTAGCACTGAGGGGAGAGGGAACGATTGTTAAGCGTTTAAAAATCCATGCAAAATAAATCAATGTGTTTCTGCCATCTACATTTCAGTTCAATAACATCGTTTTCATAGAGCTATTTCATTAGGATGGAATAACTCACCTGTAAGTAATTACAGCTGACTTGCTTTCTAGCAGAGACCAATACAAGTCCAGAAAGGGGATAAAGGTTAGCTCAAAGAAATACTGCAGAGGTTTGGCATGGGTATAAAAGCAAATAGTTATGTTCTCTCCTTAGAAAGCAAGTAATTTTGAGTCATCATTTAAAAGAAAATTCATAGCTGTGCCTTGAAGCTTCATTTTAATCTAGAATTTAAAAGCAAAATCTAACTTGAAAGTGTTTCATCAGTAAAAGGTCTGTATCAAACAGAAAAAAGCTCCAAATGAGCAAACAACCCAAAGTTCCTATAATAATTGTTTGAGAAATCCACCTTTCTCAGATTTCACAGAGGCTTAAGCAGTCAAATTGTTTGTTTGGTATTTGTTGTTGTAATTCTTCTTCTTGTTGAAATTGTGCGTTGGCACTGAGCAACATTTGTTTGAAATTAGTTTATCAGTGTAGCACTAACTTAAGAATGAGTTTAGTGGTTCAAAAGTGCACTACTTTGAATGAGATAATTTAAGTGGAGCTGTACATGAAAAAAATCCCCATGCAGAATATTTAAAATTAATTTTAAATCTAATACTCACAATCAGAATTAAAGAGCATGTTTTAATACACAGTTTAGTGTAAAAGTCCTAATTCCAAGTTCTTATTTAAATCCTAGTTCAAATGCTTACTATTTTTTAAAAATGATTTTATTACAACAATCTGCCGAAACATTTTGTATTAATTCGTACTAATGTACAACACTTATTTCTATCTTGTCCAGAATATGCAGTAGGAAATTTTCCAGGACGATTTCTTTTTAGGAAAACCCACGTTTCTTAGTAACAAACAAGATTTAAAATAGAAATAACCTTTTTCATTATTAGATAATTTCAGGAAGTTCATCCTATCAACATACTACAAGCTTTTGTACATATATTTTAAAACAAAATATCTACAAAATAAAATGCCTTTCTAAAATCCCTAGGAAATGCTCATCTCCAAAATTCTTTGGGTTTGTATTTTCAGCTCTTTTTGGAACAAAATTTAAAAGGTCATTTTGCCTTAGCAAACAATTAAAATGTGCTTTCAGACAGGCAGGGAGAGGAGGGAGCTGGGCTGTGACGGATTTGAGGCATTGTTTTAGGAGGGCACTACAGCCACAAAACCTACACTCCCAGTGTTTCAGGAGTGTACTCTTTGTTTTAGTGTCAAGAAGAACATTCAGATTTATTTTATTTTATTTTATTTATTTTTTAAATTAAGACAATCCACAAAACTTTAGCAGAAGCAGAACACAGGATTCAGTTCTTTCCTTCTTTCCAAATCTGTTTCTTAGTTATTTTGGTGGAGTTTTTTTCCCCCAAATAGTTAAAAAAACCCTCAACACCAACCTAAAATAAAGTAAAGTAAACGACTTGCAGTTCAGAGAGCATGAAAAAAAAAGGATGGTTATTTCCTTCATTCACTGAATTCACCTTAACAAATTATTTTGGAATTTCATTTGTTTGAAAACTGCAGCATATTTATCTCCCAGGCATTTTAGAGCACTAATCTGTTTGACATTCAAGAAAAGTAACTGAAGAAAAACCCACCTCTTTCCCACCCCCAAGCAGAATTGCCAATTAATATAATTCTGTTAGTCCTGACCAAATGGGAGGAATCAGTGAGGTATTATGGGAGATTTATCTAAGGGTCACATCTCAATTCTGAGTTAAGAATTTAATATGAAAAGAAATAATTGTAAAGGTTTTCTCTTTCTTTCGGTAGCTGTAAAATAGGTGCTAAACATGAAGATTCTTCTGTGTTTGTTGAGGTGTCAGAGCAGTCTGTGGGCAGAGTTAGCAGAGCTTTTTGTTTCTCTGCTAAATTTTGAAATCAGCCTCCCCTTTTCTAACTCTAAAACCCCACCAGTAAACACTTGTGCAGATGCACTGGGTATATTTAAAAGGAGTTGATAGATAAAAATGGAATTATGAAATTATGGTTTGCTTATCAAACAGTTTAGTTTAAAGGGCTCGTGAAGATTCAGCTTAAATTTGGGTGTTTTAGAGGGGTGAACATGCGGCTGTGATCTTAGCTGGACTATCTCATAAACTGTCCTTTCAAAACGAAGTAGAAACCTGCAGATAGAAATGTTCACAGCTCTGCTTGCCTTGCTACTGAATTGCACTCTAGAACTGAATTGAAATCTCATTTCCACTGCTTTTAGCTGTTAACCAATATAACTTTGTTTTAAGCTTGCAGACTTAGTGAATGCTTCCAAAGTTAAATTTAATCTTTGTATTCCTCACTAGCACCAGTGAAGCTTAATTTTAAACAATGTTTATTAAAAACTTTGTTTCAAGATTAATTTCCCCTTCCCTTACAACTTGTGTGGTTTGCTCTTCTCACAAATCCAAAACAATAATTATCGGTGTTTTGCTAAATTATTTTTTCTCAGGTTGTGTGCCAGTAATTCAGGTACATCAAGGATTAGTGGTTCAATTATATTTAAAATATCACCTATAAATTCACACCCAGTTTCCAGGCACCTCTGGATAACCAAGGACAGCACTTACCTCTTGTTATAATTTAGCATTCCTCATCACTTGTAATGAAAGATGCTGAATTAGTTAAGCAAGACTTTACTGGCACAAGAGGAAAAATGAAAATAAATTAATTAATAAGCCCTGAGAAATGATCTTTGTAATTACAGAATTTCTTTGCTTCCTATCTCACACACATTGTGCATTTAACCACAGGAAAGTGGAGAGTGCTTTAGGTGTAAAAGACCTTTTAGAAATATTTCAGTCAACACTGCTAGCTCTTGAGCATGTTTATGTTTGCCTTTCATGTCAATGGGGGAAAAATAGCAATGAAATTTTGGTGTTTATACACCTAGGAGCTGGGAAGTCCTGGTTAAATATACCAATCTGGAGCTGGGAACATTTATGTGGGAATGAGAGCTTCTTCTTGCTAATTGAAATCTGTACCTGGGAAATAACAACCCACAAGAAGAACTAATTTTTCAATCAGAGCTCAAACTGGTCAAGAGGCTGTGACCAAGCCCAGGGCAAATTCAGATCCGTGTGGTGCTCTGTAAACACTCCCTTACAGAATAGGAGCTTTTTCTGTCGTGGAGATGGAATTCAGATTGTAGAAGTCATCTGTTAAGATCAAACAGATAACAATGTCATTTCAAAACATTTAAAAATATTCCTTATCCACACTGTTATCTTTGTGACTAAATGATTTTAGCAAATGCTGCAGGGAATATGACATTAGCTAACAGAGTGCAAAGGGTCCCTGTTTGTCTCAACCTCTGAATATTCCTTGTAGTGGGCTGAGTCCACATTTAAAACATTCAAATGCTTTTCCCCAAATGACATCAAAGACTGTTTAAATCAATATTTGGATGATCAGGGAGCAAATGTTTGAATTTGGGAGGGAAGGGGCAAATGTAGCCTGTGTGGTTGCTGAAGCACATCACACATGATTTGAGGTGGGCAAAGGTTGTCACATGGCAGAGCTGCTCCAGGAGGGGAGGAAGGGACAGCAGCTCCTCAAATGGTCAGGGGAGGTTTGAAGGATTTCATGACTGGGCAATTCCACCAGGCAGATTAAAACTGGGAGGAATTAGCAGTACCTTCAAGGAAACTCTGATTTTTGTGTGGATGATATTAACAGAGAACTAGAGATTCTCAGGACACAATCAGTTCAGCAATTCTTCCAAATACTTGATTTAATATCACCAATGAAGAGGTGCCTTTGTGGCAGAAACCAGAGATAGAACATTTTTTTAATCTAAGCTTAGAAGGAAACAACTTTGGTGCTGTGAACACCACCAAAATCCTTTTTAAAAGTCCAGAATTTAGGAGAAAATTTTCTCTGTTAAGACCTGACAGTGGAAACTTCAGTCATCATTATGTTCCAGCTCAGACAGTTTTTCTCTTCCCCATGTAAACTTTTACGAGAATAAAGGTGTAGAACAACTGTGATTTAAATCAAAGCAAAATAAAAGAAGACAAAAACAAAACCAAAAAAACCACCACACAGTAAGAACACCTTGATAACATTTTAAACAAACGATTAAGTTTTGTTCCAAGTACTCACATAAACTTTGTTCTAACAGGGAAGACTCAAATAGAGTATCAAGTTTGTTTATTACTTTTACCTGTCTCTTGGCAGACCTACCTTGGCTTCAGCACAACCTTCAGAAGTCCCTGGCTTCCTAAAATTGCTATTCATTAGCGGCTGGAAAATTAAACAGCTTTTCTCTGCTGCTCCTATAGAGGATGTGCACTCTCTGCTTCACTATTTCGCATTCAAATCGACCTTTTTATTAAAAGATATCATCAAAAGAAATCCCTAAAAAGTTTAGGGTCATTATGTGACAGGATATTTGTTTTTATTAAGGGTATGTTAAACTATCCTGATCCAAATAACAATCAAGATAACATCTCTTTAAGCTACATTAATTCAGACTCCCAAAGTCCAACATCTATATGGCAAAGTGTGCAAATTAATAGCTAAAGGATGTTGTGCATTTAAACCACACTTTGAAACAACAGACCATTCCAAAGAGATTGTACACTCTCATCTCATTTAACTGAAATTAATCAAAATTAAACAAATTCTCAAAATGTCAGAAGCGATTGTAAAAAAACAATGTGCATTGCAAACCCCACCACCTAAACAGCCATTATGTTTAAAGGAAATCTGTGATCTGCAACTAATCAGGAGCAAAATGGTTGTAAAATATTTAATTTGTGAGTAGCATTTTAAATTCAGTAACAGCTATAACAAAATGGGTAAGTAAATGACATTAATCACTCCTGATACTAAATTATCCCTATTTTGCTTCTAGGACAGGAATCAGACTGGGCAATGTTTTCTATTAGTTAAACACATCCATAACCCAATGAAAGCCTAGGAGGCCCTTTAGCTAACAGGGATTCCAGCATCCTTGTAGTTCCTTTATTTTGGGTACTTTTTAGAGGTCATATAACTGCTTTAAAGAGTCACTTATTGATTTTTCAGCATAGGTAGTGAGCATTATTTTCCTGATAAGAACTATTTCAGACAGGTAGAGCAATAGTTCCTGCAGTGGAGTTTAAACACCAAGCTCATCTGAAATAACTTCAACAACTAAAGGAAAAAGCTGCTCTCCAGCCTGCAATACCTTTTTCTTCCTTTTTGGTTTTGTTTCAAAGGAGAATAATATTTGGAGGTTGTACTAAATAATGCAACAAAATCTAAGTGGTTATTTCCACAGTGAAGCTGCTGTTTCCCTCAAAATGTGGTATCTTCCTTTAATAAATTAATGGCAAGTGCAGCAAGTGGGTGCAAGTGCTCAGCTCCTCCATTCCAAAACACTCCTGTGTGGTGTCTCCTGCATGATCTAAATGACAGAGACGTATGGTCCCACTCTCACCTGTTTTCCAGTTTTTTACACCCTCTGGCTGTCCATTCCCATTTCTCATTCACAAAAAGTAAAATTGTATTTTTATATATTTTTAAAATAGAAAATAGACCCATTTTTAAAGCTGATTTTAATTCATGAACATCCCAGATTAGATTCAGCTTCTCAAGATGAATTATTTCCTGCTTTTCTTTCTTGTAAATATCTTCCACCACCAACCACCTTCTGCAGATAAAACTTTACCAATTAGTCATTTACAGACATAAACTCACAAGGCAAAAAACAGCCTTTGCAGCTCTAGGCCTCTTTGATGAGGATGATGTTTACAAATGCTTTCACTGCTGGGCTAGTAATGTGCACTTTGCCATTAGCTCTCTGAAACTGTTCGACACACAAAATGTGCCTTTCAGCAAGGCAGATGGTAAGAAAGATTGTTCCTTTCATTACATGCAGGACACTTATAAAATAAATAATGGCTGGGGTGAACGCACCGATTTCTTCAGACTGAAAAAAGCTGTCTTGTTGTTCAAAATGATTTCACTGGCTGAACAGGTCACTCACATAAATATCTGTCCTGGTGAGATTTCCACTGTTGCCACATTGTCACTGTGCCTCCCAGCAGCGGATGTGGTGGGGGTTTCTGGTGCCAGGTGCTTTACATGCTCATTGTAAGGCAACCCTTGAATATGAGATGTGATTGAAATCCCTTTTTTCTCTACTGTGGTTTTTTCAGTTCCTATGAAAATTTGCAGTTCCCTCCTTTAGATGTCAAGTGCATCAGGACATGCTAGTTCCCAACAGCACTGTCATACACAACAGAACAAAAGTTCTGCATTTGATGGGGATACAGGAGCTGAAAAGGGTTGAGTCAGACAACAGAGACATGAATAATCTGCACTGAACAGAAGCAGGAGTGGGTTCCTGAGCCGTGTGTCTCGCAGGAAGGGTAAGTGAGAGCAATGTCAGAGCCCAAGCGGCTTGCACTCATTTGGGAGAGGAATAGCTGCTTCGATAAAGCAGAGAGTGGGCAAAGTTAATCCTGTACAAGAACCACAGGGGTCTGAGCCCTTTTACTGCTGCAGGCAGCCCTGGCTGGACATTTGGAGTCAGGCAGAGGAGAACATGAAGTATTGTCAGCTCAGCTGCTCTGTGCCAGAGTGCTCTCCTGTGCTCTGATTTTCCTTCGAGTGTTGGTTGGGACTGACCATTCCCACTCCTGTGACTTCTTTAAAGCTCAGGCAAGAAGTTGATCCCAAAACAACGAGTTTTTGCTTTGCAGGTGACCATGACAACACATTGAGAGCAGGCAGCTTCCCATCTGAGTACTGGACACTGACAGAAATCTGGGGATTAGAAAGATGAATCAGCTGCTCTCTCCATCCCCTTCCTCACCATGCTCTGCTGTGGGCCACAGGAATTCCTGACCTGCAGCTGAGTTTTGACTTTGCTTGAATATCCATCAAAATACTTTTAGTAGCTAACTTTGCTATTTCAAGAAAGAAAAAGTAACTAGAATGAATGAAATTGAGCCTTCGACTCTGTGATGTAAAACCCTCTTTGTTAGACTTCTAATCACTAAACTAAAAAGAAAGCTGGAGATACAGTGATCAATTGTAAGAACAGAACTAAAACTAGGGGAGGTAAAAGAAGAAAAGAGAACAAGTGATCAAAAAGGAGGGATGGAAGCATTCTCCAGACCAACCTAAGAACTTTCACATGATGACATGGAAAATAAAGGCTTCAGAGGTCTCCAGATAGGGAAGGAGCAGGTTTCTAAAACCATTCTGCTAGGAAAGGGAAAAAACTTGAGTACTCCTTGTAGAGAAGCTCCATTTGCCTTTTCCTGTGCTGTACAGCCAACACTGGCACTTTGGATCTGGCTCAGCTGGGTAGAAATATTCTGAGGGAATCTGTCTTTCTGCTCCTCCATCCATCTCCCATGGGGAACATCCCTATTGTGTAGTGACTACAGCTTGGTTGTGCATGATCAGGTATGTTTGGATGTAAAAGAAGAAAATTCTCTGAGCAATACTGGGTTCCTGTGGGTCTGTCACTGGGACATTTACTTCTTTCTTGGAGGATAAAACCACAGACATGTCTTACCCTGGTCTGTCCTGTACTTACATGTCCTGGGAAAAGCAAACATCTTGGTCTCTACTAGTCACATCCATGCCAGCTGGTTCACTGTGTGAGAGGCACACAGCTCTCCAGAAAGAAGATGGGACAGGGAGCTGAAGTTTTGATCATGAATCTTATAAACTGTGTCTTGGCCAACAGCAAAATACATGAGAGGATCCTCAGAATGTGGATCTGCTTAAATACGTGTTCTTAGCACTTGACACTGAGATTGCCAATGATCACAGTACCCTGATGCTTTCCTAATCTGGCGTGTCCATAGTCCAGGCTTCTTGGATTTCACTTATATCCTTTTGTCTCATGTTTGCAGCTAATGCAGGACAGGAGTCCCATGGCTGAATTCCCAGAGAAACATATCTCTAAAATTTGACTGAGACAGCATCTCCTGTGGGGAGAGTAACTGTGGGATTCTGAGTTCAGCCCAAGGCTGGACAAAAATGTGGTCCAGCTTATTCACAGGTTTTCGCTTGCCTTTTCTTCCTTGACATCATTTCCCAAACCCTCACAGGAGTTAAACAAAAAAAAAAATTTCATTTTTTGAAGAGTCTGATACTGTTTCCACTGATACACATCTGTGCAGTGGGACTCTGGATCAGCACTGCTGCTGAGTTTTCTGAGTACTACTGATAGGAATGACAGACATTTGCTACTCCTTGGGAGGATCCTTGGAAATACTTGCATGATTTCTGTGATATCCTGTCATCACAGGAACTTAGGCCACAGTACACCAAAAGAGTAATCTACTTGGGTTTGTCCCAAATCAAGAGAATCCTTTATTTTATTGTACTCATAGAAAGTGAGGATGGGGAAACCTCTCTCCATCCCTGCAGTCATATTTCAGCTGTTACTGGGACATCCTCTGCACTGAGAGATGGAGTTTGCTTTTCAGAAATCTCTCAGCAGCAAATGGGCAGAATGAATGGAAAGTGAGGACTGCAGCAGCCAAGTTTCATTTCCCATACTCTGCTCAGACTGTCAGTAATGCCAGATCTGGGAACTAACCAGATTTAGCAGCACTGTCCAATGCAGAGGAGTTTCTATTTTACTGCCTATGTACCAGCTCAGTGCTTTTCTGTACAGGTTTGTTTTATACACTGTGTTTAGAAACGGTTCATTTGTCATGTTTTAAGAAGACACAGAGTATCACTGTTTCCAACTCTTTGAACATGGAAGGCTGATTAATTTCTAATTTGGACACTTAATTAAGATTAAGGGCTTGGAACAGTTTCAATCTGAAAGCAGTGAGACTTTAGCTGCTGATTTTGAATGCAGGTAGAATTACACTGTCAGGCTGTGTCAGTGCAGCACAAAAAGTACACTAGAGTGTTAAAGAAACAGATTTTGTGCTAAAGTCCAGAACAGAGGTCTGGAGAGCTTCCAGCTCCTACCCAGCCAACAGTATCTCCTGTTGAAATCATTGATGTGGATCAGTGTGAGGATTGGAACTGCACTTTTGGACAAAACAGTTGTTCTTGAGGAGGTTTCCTGTGTGTCTCGAAGAAGAGTGTCTATTCAAACACCATCCTCAGGGCTTGCTACAAGATGATTCTCTTTTTCTGGCAAGACAAGAGACCAAGACATGGGTACACTGTTCCAGGCGGCCAGAGAAGGGCAGCCTAGGATGCAAAAGAAAGGATAGAGAGACTCAGATCATGGCTTGCCAACACAAAGATGGCACTGACTGGCTGCAGAACCGTGCCACATTTCAGAGCAGTGTCTTGCTGCTCCCTGTGCTCTCAAGCAGACAATAGACATTTTATTCTCATCCTCCTGCAGAGGAAGAGGTCCACTCTTGCTCTCTGCCACCATCACCCCTTGAGGCCAGAAGCAATTTCTTTTGAGGACAGAAAGACAACTCCCTGTGTGTCCATCACCTGCACAGCTCCCAGAAGTCGGTGTGGGGAGGGAGCAGCAGTGGGGCAGCCAGGGCTGTGCATGGGGAGGGGACAATAAGCAGCAGCCCCTTGGCCCTGCCCCTGCAGAGAGCTGCACCGACAGGCAGGAGCTTCCTGAGGCAGAGACTGTTCATTCACACAGGCCAGCCCAGGAGCAAACACGTGGAGATCAAAAAAATTGATTGGTCGGGGATTCCAAATGTTCCCTTTTCTCTTTCCAGTAAGCTGTGTTGTGCCTTATCTTGCCTGTGCTTTAGGATCACCTGGTGTTACTGAGCTATTCCTTACAGCAGGTAAAGCCCTCAGCACTTATCCAGATGCATGGAGCCTCCCATTATAGGACTCCTTCCCAGAAAGCCCCATTGTACTGGGGGTTAGGTTTTAAGTTTGGCAGGTCCAGGCCACTTCTCTTTATTCTGACTGTTCCTTGCTGCAGGTTCCTCTCTGCTTGCTGATAGTGAGTGAGTACCTCTAGCCTGTGTTATTTCTCTGTGCTTCTTTTTTTTTCCTTTGTTATACACGTTTATCACTTCATGAGCTGTTGTTATCCAAGGTTCTCAAAACACCCGGACTCTGCAATAATAGACACAGACACAATGTTGCTGAGAGTAGCAGCTTACAGTTGTAAATCTCAAGGTATCTTATGAAGGTGATTGTTGTATCTCCTTTGCAAGGGTTGTTTCTGCAGCAGAGAAACTAAGTTGCCTGTCCTCAGACACACATCTCATCTGGGGCAGAACACAGATCCCAGAGTGCAGATCTCAACTGCACTTGCTCTGTTTGCTTCCTTGGCCTTGTTGTGTTGTGCTTAAGCCATGGGAGCACAGGAACAGGGTCCTTGGAGTGAGGCAGGATTGCAAACACCCCCACACCTACACATGGAGCTTGGTACATTCTCTTTCAGAGTGGTGATTGGCACAAAGTCCAGATATCCTTGTAAGGAAAGCCCTGTGTGTTTGTTTGTGACAAGGAGTTCTGCTGTTTTCTCTGCTCTCCTCAAGTATTCATTCTCTCAGCTCTGAACATCACCACAGACCTTACTGCTGTAATTGCTCTGCTTCTTCCTTGTGTTGCTCTAAATTTAGTTTTCAGATGACGGTGTGTATTGGATAAATGAGGAATTGTTGTACATGTCCAGGGTCTTGTTTTAAAACATCAGATGGAATAATGGTACCCGGCTGAAAAGTAACAGGACTTTATTGTGATTATTTGATCATTTTCCTTTGAAGGAAAGGTTTTCCAAGCCCATCAGCACTTGTGAGCTGCAAGAGAAAATGATCAAATGACAGCGTGTGCTTAGGAAAACAGCTGCTCTTGCTATAGCCATGACTCAAAATCTGTTTTACTGTAAAAATTCATTGGCGTCAACTGGAATTTTGCCTGAGCAAGGTGCTCGAGATTTTTCTTCAAGCAACTTTACAGTTACTCAACATGGAGAATTGGGAATCACGTGGCGTTCCTGACACAATATTATGTTTCCATTCTTGCTGCATGAACATACTTATCTGAAGAGTAAGTGGATTTTGCACTTTAAAAAGTGCATGCTCATGCTGAGGGCAGACAAAGACCTTGGAGCTGTTGTGCTATTGGAACTTCATCTATTTATTCAACTGTCCACCACGGCAGGAATTTTTCTGTTAAATATGTAATTCCCCACTTTTTTTTTTCCTTAAACAAGAGAACCAGAGGGTGAAAGGGTTGAAGATTAAAATGTAAACAGCAAAATTTATTATAATTACAAGAGTGTTTCAAATTATTTCCTTAAACTGCAACATAATTTACCTCTAGTCAAGGTCTCTATTGGTGGTGAAAGAGGAAACTGCTTGACCTTGGGGTGACCTCTGGCCCCCGGGGGTCAGCGCCCGAGGAATGTGCAGATGTCACGGTTCATAAGCAAGGACAGAAACTCTCAGGTTTCCCAGGCAGAGAGGCGCCAGTTCGGGGATGGGGCCAACATGTGCACCTCCCTTTGAACCAGCCTCTCATACCTGCAACCCCATGGAAAGCCAGCATGCACTGGGCTGGAGATGGGAAAGGTCCAGGGCTGCCCAGGATGGAGCCAGCAATGAGCAGAAGCAGCAGAACGTAAGGGAGGGAAAGATAAAATTTCCCTAAAAAGGATCAGCATCTGCACCATGTTTTAGTTGTACTCAAGGAATGCTGCAGGCGAATGTGACCTGCAGTGCAGATCCTGGCAAGGAGCATTTAGAGGAGCTTTGGCTGCAACCAACAGATGCAGCTCATTGCTGTTGTAAAGAAAAAGTGTCCTAAACTCTTAAAATGCAAAGAAAGGAGAGAGAAAGAGAAGGATTTGCTGCCCATATACTACATTAACAAAAACTGTATGGGCTGAATTGTGGCAGTGCAAATTGTGGCCAGGACTTTCGCAAAGCCTGCAGAGATCCTCTCAGTAACCCTGTCTGGAGTTAGTCAAGTGCTGCTGGATACCTTCTCTCTGCCCCAAAAAATGCCATTTGTGCTGCCAACCCATGTTCTCTGAGTAACAACACAAAAAAAAAGCCCAACAGAAAAACTTTCACAGCTAGAAAACCCAAAACCAGCAAAACAAAAACCCCAAAACAAAACCACAACACCTTTATAAAATTATTCTTAATGAAACAAATGAACAAGGAAAGTAGACTTAAGCTAAAACAAATTATGTGGTAAATATTAAGCTCAAGGAGTGAAAATTATACTAGCAATAATATTCAAAGAAGAAATGGGATGAGAAAAAAACAAACACAAGCTTTATTTTAATATTTAAATAATACATTATGTATCAAAATAAAATTTATATTCAAGGAAATTGTGAACCCAAGAGTTCCTTTCAACTTTGCAGCCTACAAACCACAAGTTGTGCTAAGCATGATCAAAGTACTTCACAATTAGTTAGGGTTTAAATCACTATAATTGTCAGCCTAGGTTGTAATCAGAGAAACATTGTTTTGAAGCAGCAGCAAACTTGCCCTGGTTGTAATCTGGGGAAAATTCAAGAAAAACCTTGGGATCTGGTTGGTTAACTGTGCCCAAGCCCAGTGCTTGGGGACAGAGTAGTGTTAAAGATGTGGGACATCAGAGAGGCTGTCCTGGGATCACGAGAAGCCACCCTGCACATGCTGCTGGTGCAAAACCCTCTCTGAGTGCTGCTGCTCCACTCAGCCCCTTGGGGAGGAGCGGGCAGGACATCAGAGAGTCTCTGTGAAAACGTGAGGTGCTGTAAGAATCACGTGCTCCAGGTGATCCTGGGAGGTGCTTGGTGCATTGGTTGTGGTAGGAAGAGGCAGCCAGTGGAATGAGAGGTGCAGGATTCTTGGATGGAGGAGGCTGCAGGAGTGCCAAGAATGACTGCAATGCGAGTGCGAGCCTGCTCGAGCATTGCTCTTTTAATAAAACTGGCAGCGTGTTATCTGGAAGCTGTGATGGATTTCCTAACAGATTCCTTGGAAGTTTCAGGTTGGAGAACTCTTCCAGAGGCTCTGCCAACACTACTGAATAGAGGATGAGCTCAAATGCTTTTGTAATTAGGAAGAGTATTTCTTGCAATTAAGAAGATCTTCCAGGAGTACAGGAAATAAAGGCTGTCTTTGAAAAATCATGCTTTCTAGACCTTAAAAGGCTAAAGGTAGCTTTAATCTGGACTCTGCTATGGAGAAACTGGAGGAAATTTCCCCACTGGAAGCCTCGAAAAGAGAATTTGCTCAGCAGTACAAATGAATAAAACAACAAGGCTTTGTGCTTGAGGATCTCAAAGCGTTTTCTGCTCTGCACCAGGAAATGTAATACCTCCTGGGAGCTGTGCTAAATTGGAAACAGGGACTTTCTCAAAGCTCACTCAACTCTGCTCTGGCTCAGCACAGCCATGCTTCCACCAGCCTTGGTGGAAAAGACAAGTGATGTTTTGACAACTTGAGTCTTCAGTCGTGACTTTTCTACAGGGATGCAGGAGATTAGCAGGCAGCGTAGATTTAGTGAAGAGGCAGTTAAGAGAAGAGAATTAAATTTGCCACCTTGCATGCAGCCAAGCCAGAGACTTTCTTTCGGCTCAGAGTGGCAGAAAAATCACTACCTTCTTTACAGTGACTCTTCTGGCTTGCAGGAGGATGGGTGTAGTCTCGGGGTGGCAGTGAGGGAATGGGCTGGTTGAGGAGGTTCTGCTGGCAGTTTCCTCTGATCTGTTTCAGAAAAAAATGCAGAACTGAACAAAGTTCGACCCCCACTTTAGTTTGTATGAATCATCTCCTCTGCTTCTGTTTTTCTCTGGTTACCAAAGAGGTATTAGGGAAGAGATGACTAAAAAGGAGCAATGAACAGGCAAAAGTGAGGGCAATAATTAGTGGAAGAGATGAGTTTTGTAAGAAACAACCAGGTCTTCGTCTAGGGAAGGGAAATCACTTCCCAAGAACCCATTTGGGTACAGGTGATGCTGGACTGAGAGAGCCCTGGACATGACTGCTGGGAAGGAGGGGATTGTAACAAAGCAGAGGAGCTCATGGAGAAAGGTGTTTTGTGCTCCCCTAGTTGAGTGTAAATGGATTGTAGCTGTCTTTTTGGTCTACTTTCACGAAATAACTTATTGAATTATTTATTTGAAGAAGTCACAATTAGAGTAAATAAAGGACAGTAACTCAGGTGTCATTGGGCGCTGGGCATGGCCACACGGCTGTGGTCCCACAGAGCACCCAGCAGATGCTTTGCTGGCTTTGCACACCTGGCACGGCACCAAGGAAAAGGCACAGACAGAGGATGCCTGATCTGGTGTAAAACATCTCAACATGAGCACTGCCCTAGCAAACTCTTATCAATTAAGAATCCATAGATTGGATTTATATCCAAGCAGTGATTTTTATCAAATTATGGCTTTTCTGAACCAATACTCCTAACTAGTTTCCCTCTTTATTACTGACTTACCTAAGGATGGAGTAGCCCTTTTGGTTTTACTCTGTGTCCAGAGGTGTAGCACATCATGGCAGTTCTCTGTCACAGAGATGGTAAAAGGGGTACCAGCTAAGGTGGGATACCATGGCTCATCACCACAGAGCTTTGGTTTATTTTAGTGTGAAGAGCTTTTATGCTCTTGCCCAGTTTTGACTATTCGCATTAACCAGCGCAATTGTGAACAGTCCCAGTAGGGCATCAGCAATGCACATTTGTCTTCAGCCTCTGATCATGCACCTTTTGTGGCACATGGTGTGTCCACTGCATCCCTGCAAATTTGTCCTTATATGACTCAGCCCACACTGTTCAATAAAAGATAGTCCATAAAACTGAGAGTTGGGAGTAACAAAGAAAGAAGTAGTGAACCAAGACTGACTGTGATAATTTTTTTTTGTTTTGTTACCCCTTTTCATAAGTGTGTGAGCATCAGATGGAAAGAAGGACAGTCTTTGGGAATTGGTGATGGAAAGATTCTCCTACTGACTGGCTTGACTCAAAAAACAATATCTACATGGATCCATGGAAAGGGAGAGAAGTGATAGTGAAGCTGCACCCAGCCCTCTAGCAACAGCAAAAGCCAGATATGGAAATTGTTCCCTGAGCAGACAGGACCCAGAATTGTTTCTTTGGCTTTCCTTTGGCTCTTCTAAGATTTTCTTGCTGTCGGGAGGAACTGGGTGAAAAGGGTGGGGAGAGGGGGGCTTTGTGCCATTCTCCCACTTGAGTGCAGGGAACAGAGAGCAGAAGGTGCGGTGAGAAGCCTTTTAAAGTGGTCGTAGATGTGTGAGGTCTGATTCTGTTTTCAAAAACGTATCTGTTAGATGTAAGTACATGGGAGGTCATTAGAGCTCTGCTGCCTTTCAGGGGGTGAGGCAGGAGGGAGCTGGGCTGTGGAGTGGGCAGGCAGGAGCATCGCTGCTGGGAGCGAGAGCCACCGTGCGATCAGCAGGCTCCGGCAGAGGGACCAGGGGGGAAAGGCTGCATTTCCCTCTCCTCAGCTGAAGGCATTGCTGGCCACAGCCAGGCACTTATGTTTAAAATCACACAAGTCTGTGATTGTGCCAGGAGTTACGCTGGAGATGAGTGTTGCTAGCTGGCAGGGTTTTAAAGAGAGCACTGCCTGTCTTTGGTGGTCACCCAACATCTTGTTATTTACTAACATCTAAAATAGATCTAAATGGATCTAAAATGGAACTGTGTTTTCCCAGAGCAGAGAATCCAGCTTGTAGGAAAAGGCAGGTTATTTCCAAATTGCTTTCCATGTGGTAGGTACCTCTGGTTCATCTAACAGCCCTTGCTACTCCTCTAATCCTTCTCAAATCCCTGCTCACCTTCCATGGATGGGGACTGGGGGCTTGCCATGTAGCTTTTAAGTCAATAAGGAAAAAGAATTACTTGTATGTATTCTGAGGGAGAGACAGATGTAGCAGACTGTGTGATAATTTTATGAGTTTATAGGGATAGGTATCCTCTAAAAAAAAAAAAAAAAAAAAAAAAAAAAAAAAATCTGATATTCACCCTGCACAGACACAGTGTGTTTCCAACAATGGTGCTACTGATATTAAGATTGTTGTTGCGTCTGAACTAATCCACAATATGTCTGTGATGGGTCACAAGTGAAGACATAAAGGCACAGATATGAAAGGAGAGATGTGATAGGGTCTCAGTTTAAGGTTGGCCATGGGCTGCATGTGACATTCTTGTAAGTAAACTGACAGTGTCCAGGTTTATAATAGCTAAACTCCTCAGTTTCCTTTATGTAAACATTTCACTCTAATGGAACATTATACCCAGGACCATGCCTCAGCAGACATACATGTATATGAATTGCATAAAGATAGAGCAATAGATAAATAGATATCTGGATTTAATAAACACTCACGTTCTAACACTAATAGGCTGGTGAAATCTTACAGGAAGGGAGAGAGGGAGTGAAGGAGAATACAAAATACTGCAGAGAGTTTACAGACTGGCACAACTGGAAGCACTCAGCATCAAAAGAATGAGGAGAAGGAAAGGCCAAGTTGGATCAGACATATTCTATGCTTATTAGTGCTCTCCCATCTTGTAGCAAGGGATGGTGAACAAGCCAGTGGGGTGGGTGGCTGCTACTTCTTCAGAGGGGAAATCATCCTCATCCAAACCAAAAAGTTTCATTTATGAAGTATGGAAGATTCAGACACATTTTTCCAAAGCCAGAGGATCTCTAGGAGTTTGTATTCCTTGAAACTCAGGTAAGTGCCTTTCAGAATTTTACTTTGACTTCCCTTGGAAGTAAAAATGTTTTTTCCAGTAGGGGCAGATTTCTTCAGATAGATCATTTTCCTGTTTACATTTCTTGACATTTTCCCTGTTGTCTTTCACAAAAAAAGAAGAGGGGAAGAAAGTGGCAAACAAAATTTTCTATTCCCTATTCTCACCCAGACAAATCTCTCTTCCAGTTCTTGGTCTGGGAACCAAAATCCTGTGACAATGGCAGCTCTTTACTGAACTCGTTGAAATTGTGCCACTTGACAGGATATGGTCCTGATGGCCAGCATGGAAACAGGAGGATTCTGAGTCTGAGAGCCTGTGTGGGAGGGTTCAAATAATCCCCTTCAGTAATTTCCCATGGCTTCAGAATTCAAGGTAACTAGGTGAGAAGAAGGAAGAACTTTATGACGGTAAATGAGCAACAAATCAAACAAAAGAAAAAGAGAGAAAAATAATTTCTAAGTTCCAGTTTGCCCACTCGGGTCTGTCTTTTAAACGAGCATTGTCTTACCCAAGTAAGATCAGTGCAGCTATTGCCCCAGCCCGGACACCCTTTTCCGCTCGTTTTCACAGTGCTTGGGTTTATTTTACTTCCCTCTGTTTGGCTCTGTGCCATTTCCTTGGCTAACATTCACCTTGGCTGCATATACCAGGGAAGGGCTGCTCAGTGCTCTCTCCATGGTGTGCCCAGTGAAGCCCACCCTTCCCAAAAGGCTCAAGCCCTTGATTCCTCCTGCCACCTGCATTTTGGGGAACCAGCAGATACAGAATCAACCCCCCTTTTTAGCTGGCTTGAATTACCCTTCTGAGCTAGACCAATGCATAGATTTGTCTCCTTTGCGAGGAGGAAGCAGTAAAACAAGGGGCTGCCCAGGGCAGGGAGGTGGAGAGCAGCACCAGTGGAGCCCCACACGTGCACGGGCACGGCGTGCTCTCCCACCAGGGATCTGGCATCTTGCATGCATGAATTGCCTTGCAACGGCCACTCGGCTGTCATCCTGTCAGGCCCATTTACAAATCGCATAACAGGTTTAATTTTGAAATCTCTCTCATCTCCGCCCCCCGCTCCCCCCCCTCCTTATTTTTTGCCGAAATGGATTTACAATGAAAGTATTTGAAAAGGAATAATTATCTATATGAGCAGCAGCAGCACAATGCCTGCAGTGGCGGAGTGGGCTAGCAGCAGAGGAAATGAGCTCTAAGTCTGAAATCTGCTTCTATACATATGTACATACTTACAAAGAGCCAGGTATTTGCAAATACCTATAAAATATTTGATGGATATGGCTATGACATGATTGTTAAATTCTATGGATATAGATCAGACATGCAAAGTCTGATTTCAGCTTTTGCTTTTTTTTGTGCTAAATGCCACACTTTAAAATAAGTCTCCAACCATGCACTGTGTACATTTTATATCTGAAGTGATATTCATCAAGAAATTGGTTACCAAAACCTTAGAAATGCTTTCCAAAGCATTCCAGCCCAATTTATATTTTTAAAAGGGCAGCCAGCTCACACTTTCAAAGTGCGGGAGAGCCCGTTTTATGCAGTAGTGGACATGAAGCTGAAGCTTTTTCTATAGTCTCTGTCCATTTCTCTCAGTGAATTGAATCCAGTCAAAGGTCAAACTGGCCAGAGGCACTTTTATTGTCATGGTAACCATGACTTAATCAAACAATCCTGAGATTCCAGGTTTGTGGGAACAGGCAAAGATCTGAAGAGACTGGAATGAATCAATCAAAGGGGGCAGGGAAGAAAATCCTAAGATATATGACTTATCCTTCCAAATCTATTACTCTGTCCTTAAACACACAAGAATTATGCCTTGGACAAAGCCTCTTTTCAGACCAAATACCTCTGATTTTTGTTTTCTTGTCCTTTGCATCAAATTTCCTAACATACCTCTGTCCTACAGCAATCAACCTTAGCCCAGATTTAACCAACAAGAGGAAAAGAGGGGAAACAATAATTTAGGAAAAATGAAGAGTATTTAGTAAAAAACTGTTTAAAAAAAAAAAAAAAAGGGAAGAGGAAAACCAAGGCAAAATGCTTTCACCACCTTTGATTTGAAAACCTATTAAGGCTTGTTAGTAGTGGTCTAATGCAGCTCTACAGGCAATTAATGCATTTCTAAAGTTTTTCTCCTTTCTAGGCAGCTGCTGTGTCTTCTTGGGATGCCAAGGCTGTGGGGCTTGCTTGTGTCTCAAGCACTGGAGCACCCAGGGGTGCCAGGTTCAGGCAGCCTCTCCTCTTTACTGGGAGCCTGGTAATTCCAGGGATGTCCAGAGGCATTTGGAGGGTGCTGGGGGCTGGTTAACCTGGGGCTTGGCTGGGGCTGAGGCTGCTCTAAGTCTGTTTGTGCATCTTTGTTTTTATTCCAGAGACAATTTTCATATGTCTTAACTCCTGTATGTGCTTGTGAGTCCTGGCTGCATTTCTTGGTTGGAGGAAGAGGCAGATGTGTGGCCTCTGCCCCACCACCTCACTAATGGGGGAATGTCTTGTGGGATTTTGGAACCTGACTGCAGTCTATGTCCACATGCCATTAAGCCCCTCCTAATAATTCCTGCTTTGGTTTCTAATATAGTTAATCTCTTGCTTTGGCTTCCTGTGCCCTGAGAAGTCATAAATAGTAAAATCATGGGGGAATGAGAGGAGTAGGAGACACTTTGCTGAAGTGTTGGTGGCAGTATGTTTAACTTGTTATACCAGGTTCAGTGGAAATATCTCACGTTCTTTTCCAGTGCTGGAGAAGAATTAACTAAGAACCTGAAATATATTTGCTCTTGGAGGCTTTCCTGAAATTGGGTGTGTGGGGTTGGGCCTGGTTGTGCAGTGTGTGTGCTCAGTTACACACTTCATGATGCACAGTCATGGAAACATGTGGAAGCTGTGCCATCCAGGAAAACTGGTTTTGTAATGTCACACAGAGGTGTTCACCTCCCCAGCCTGCCCTCACATGCAAGGCAGGTTATTTTCTGGTGACTACCCTGTCCTAGGAGATTGCTACTGAAATTCTGCTGTACCCATGTTATTTAAGGAATGCAGGTTGTGACTTGCAAACCCCAAACCCAAGAACTGCAATAACAATCAGAGCATGAAGCAAACTCATTGATTATTGTTTTAATGTAGAGGTGTCCTTGCCAGAAAATGTGTCCTCTCAATGGGCCCAGCAAACAGACTCTAATGGGTGAATTGTCCAGAAAACAAGGTCCTTCATTGCTACTGGATAATTGGGGTGTCACCTACAGAGATAGACGTTGGTAGGTAAAATATGCAGGAAAAAAATTGCATAATAGAGCTTAGCAGATGGACAGAATTCCATGGATACTGCCAGGATACTGGCAGGACAGAAGATAAATTACTGAAGCCTGAGCATCAGACAGGAAAATGAGTAGTTGAGGAGGTCTGGAAAAAAAAAGGAACACTGACCTGTGTCCAGGGAGGATGTGATTTTCAAGCGTAAGAAGAAAAAGAACCCCTTTTAGCTTGGCTGTGAGAAGGCCACTCTGATAGTGCTTGTGGAAAGGAGACATTTCAAGCCACATGGGAGGAATGGAAAAGCAATTCAATGTAGAAAAATAGCGAAGTTTAGAAAACAACAGGAAGGAAGAGGCAGAAGGCTGATTATGTTGAGAGCCTTTTCTGAGGCTGTACATATAGGAGCAAACAAAGGAAACAGAAAATAGCAGAAATGAAATGGGAGAGAAGTACAGGGAGATCAAAAATGGGAATTAGAGGACTGGATGAGCAACTACCTGAGCAAAGAGAAAGTGACACATCTGATGTGGGCTTTCTTAATACCAGAACAAGAAGAAAGTTTAAGAAGAAAAAAGGCTGTGCAGGGCCTGCTCTGAGAATGAACAGGGTCTGTGGTTAGAGATACTGGGATCAGTATCTCTAAATTAAGGAGAATTCTGATACTTTTTCAAAGGGAAAGGCTTTTCTTCATTTCTTGTCCGGTGTCTCAAATAATCTTTAAGACCAGGGCAAAGAGCAGCACAGACAGAGATGAATGGCTGCCTCCTGCAGCAGTGCTGAGCACCTTTTCTATCAGGACTGTGAGGAGCAGCAGGCACTCAGCACCACTGGGGAAGAAGCCTCAGATCTTCTCTGCTCTTAACCTGTTGGTCTCCTCAGGACAAGACTGAGGAAATTGGTGAGATGAGGGACCATGGGCAGGTTATATATGGAGCAGCACTGCACATGACCTGTGCTGAAATGAAATGCAAGTCTGGTAGGTAAAAGACCCTGTGAAACTCCTTCCCCTCAGCAAAAATACCCTCCAAGTTAGCTTTAACACTTAAGTACCATGGTTCCTGAATGCTACCTTTAAAGGTTAAAGCATTTAAATTATAGGAACAGCCAGGGGCAAAAAGAGGCCCGTTTCAATTTGATATGTTGAGGTCCTGCAAAAAGCCAGACTGGGGGGTCTCTGAGCTCTTTGTCCTTTCCTTTCCTCCTGAACCTGAGATGGCCCCGAGGCCCAGGCTGGGCTGTGTTTCACTATCCTTCTTCCTTTCTCTCCCTATGTTGTAGTAAATTAGCCATTTCCAAAGGGCTCAAGCAGGGGAGGAAGTTCTCCATCCCTGACTTGCCTGCTGCACAGGGCAGCTTTGCAGGAAGGAACTGAAAGTAGATCAGGAAAGACTGGTGCATGAAGAGAAGAGCTGCACTTCTCCCAAGGGTTCAACGCTTGGTTGAGACAAACAACATCCCTCTGCCACCAAGAGCACTGCCAGGAGTGGGTGGAACTGCTCCCAGTCACCTCCACTGCCTTCTCAGGGGAGCTCACCTGCCTTTTTATGGTAGGTCACAGGACACCTGCCTTCCCTGGAGGGATCAGGATCTCTCAGCACACTGTGGTCAACAAACAGAGTTTTTCCCTCCCATTTCCTGACCTTTATCTTGTCCCTGTGCTTTGAGGCAGGCGCAGGCCTGGCTCTTGCTGTTTTACACCCAGGGCAGGGCAGTGCAGCCTGTCGGTGTCACTGCAGCACCAACAGCAGGACGGTCCCGCTGCGCCGCGGCTCCTTGGCTTGCAGAGAACACCCCACGGACTTTACCCCGCCCTGTAATCCAAAGAGTACTCTCAGTTTACTCTAACCTAAGCCTTCCTGCAAGCTGCTGCCTTTTACAGTGTTATCTGCGCTGATAGCCGTGGTATTAATAGCAGGAGCCTTCCTTGCTCCCCCTGCGTTCCCTGCCTGCGCCGCTATCTCTGCGCAAGGAAACACTTCCAGCTTTACTCCTCTGGTTACAATTAATGGAGATCTCCATCCATTTGTCCCGCCTCAGCATAAACAGTCCTATCTGGAGGTGGTGCCTGCTGTCAGCTCCCACCCTTTAAAACGGTGCCGGAACTTCCTTGTGCTCAGAGATGTGAGAGAAGGTCTCCAGCACTTTCTGGGCAAGAGCAGGGCTGGAGGTGACTACTGGGGAATAGAAGTGTAAAATCTTCTTTCTGGGAGCCCTGCCACAGAGAGGTCTTCTACTGTTGTGCTTCCCTCTTTTAAAGACATCTCTTTAAAAAGCCCTACAAAAATAGGGAGGGATTTGCGAGCTATCATTTAATAGATCAGAAAAGCCCAAGTACTTGATAAAGTTCTTTTACCTTTAGTAAAGCATGTTGGTACTGGAAGGCTGCCATGTGCTCTCCAGGCTTGTCCTTACAATGAGATGTTTTAGAATAGCTGCTGTTCAGGAACGAAGAATTGGTGTGTCAGACCAGGAAAGCTTCCTGAGGGTCTCTTTCAAGGCTTGCTTTTCTCATGGGAGCAGAGAAAGGTGCAAGAGTCACTTCTCTGTTCCCATGACAGAGCTCACTCCCCACTCCTGCCGTTGTAGCTGTGCACAGCTGCATGGGCAGCACCAGCCCTGGTGAGTCTCTCAGGTGGGGAGAACTCTGAATAATGCTGACTATTGAGTGCTTAAAAACAGACACTCTGGAATACAGTTGTTTGGGAGAAATGTTATCTGCACCAAGCAAAGCCTGTACTTTTTGTTTATTCTATAAGAAATTTCATGCCCAAGTCCTTGGCAGAGACCTTCTCTATCAGATATTTGTTATCTCCATCCTGCCCTCAGTACAGCCAGGGACTGCAGCTTTGCCAGGGAACTCTGAATTCCACAAGTTTCTGCTTCTGCTGATCTCCAGTCTGACACTTCCTAACAGCATCATTCAGAACAAGATTATACTGAGATACACTTTTTTTTTTTTTTTGTCAATCTTCATTTGATTTAGAAAATGGTTCTAAATCATCACAAATTCTGATCTATAGCATTGAGCTATCTCTCCAAAAAGATCCCATGGAAGTATATTACAGACTTTTCATCAGATGTATTAAAGTATAGAAGCAGCATGAAAAGGTGATTGTAAAACTTAGGCATGGAGGCATTTTTTCTAAATGAGGGATGTGGAAAACCTTTTGTTATAAGTCTTGAACCCCCAGAGAATGGTCAAAATTTCTTGCTAGCTGATGTAAAGAGAAAGCTCTAAAAATTAATTCTAAAAATTTGGTGTGTGAAGGTTGGAGTAGGAAGAACCAGACTCAGCTAAGTCAGAGGAAGATGTCTGAAATCTAAATATAAATAAATTCCTAAAAAAAAAAAAAAAAAAAAAAAAAAAAAGGTAGCATCCATTAATATTTTAGAGACAAAACCTAATTTTGCTTCCTTGCATTTTTTATTTAAAAAAAACCCAAAAAACCACACATAAAAACAAACAACTCCCCCCCAAAACCCCACAAGCCAACCAAACAAAAAAGTCTCTACAACCCCTCTAAGCACATGAAAATAGAATTGCACTTCTATATGAAGTGTGCAGTCTTATTCTGACCTCAATTTACGGCAGTGTGTGAATATAAAGTTCAGCAGAAGTTGATGAATTTACACCCCTTAGTGTCCACTTGCAGAGTATGCAAGTCTTGAACCAGAGCCCCAGCAGTGTGAGCCGTGCAGGCAGGAAGCTGCACCAAGCTGCTTTTGAGGAAATCACACTTTTTGGATAAATATCAGTCAGCTGCAAACATTTTTCTCTCCAGGATGTGTGTGCTTTTCTAATGTTTAGAATAAAAATGTGGTGCTAGGAATTGGGAATATAGTTTTCACGTATTTGATTACCCCAGCATTAAAGCAGCATGATAATATTAGTGGTAGCCTTTAACATGAACTTTGTTCTGCAACTTCCAGGCTTCAAAAACTAATGAGGAGTAAAATTGGGGGAAAAAATGTCTTCCGACAGGCTGGTCTTCAGCACCTTTTTAATGGATAACAGATTTGCCATCATCACACATCACTTGGAATATATTATGACAAGACACACAGGCTAATATAATGCATTGTCTACACAAGGCTACTATGTATTAGTGAATTTCTCTTTAACTTGATACAGGGTGGTTCAGTTCCAGTTACAGAAGCTTTGAAATCGTTTTCCTGGAAGAACCTAAGCCCAGTGCAGGTGCCCGATGTAACCAAACATCAGATGCTTTGTTACAAAAGTTGCAAAATTATTTCTTTGCTTCCCTGAAATTCAGAAGGAAAAGCATGAGAGGAGTTTCTGACTTTCAGCACTTAGTAACAATCTTTCAGGGGAGCCCACAATCAGAAATGTCAGATTTTCACTGTACTGGGTTCTGTTCCAAGAGATACAAGGAACTGACTGTACCCTAAGCTGGGCTCATTTTCACTTCCAGTATCCAGATCTGAATCTTGGATATGTGTTTTCAAATCCTTCAGCTGCCTGAGTGCTGGGTGCTTGCTGCTGTCACAGGTTTGGCTACCAGAGGAGTGCACAGAAAATGTAAAGACATCGAAAGTTCCTTCCCAGGGAAAGCAGGGTGATGAAAGAGATGTAAATTTAAAAGCAAATATCTTGTCTTATTAGAAGACCAGTGCATACAAACCTTTTTTTAATATATTAAAAAAAATTTTTTTGATCAACAGAGGAAGATTGGCAGATGTGAGCGGCACACTTAATGCAGCAGGCACAGCCATCTCCACCAGCTAGAGGCAAGACTCCCTCTGGTTTTTCCCTGGCTGTAAATGGCAGATCTAGAAGTCTGTCTCTTGTCCTGGTTTTGCCTTTTCTGTCAAGAAAGTATAGGGCAGAGCTAAAACATTTTTAAAAGTTTTCTTCAAACTTCCCCAGGCAGGTCAATGGATAGTTGGAACTGGAATGACTCAGGAGCATTGAGTTGTCTGCTGTCATTTTCCCTCTCCTCTCCACTTCTACAAGCAATGATTTGTTTTCTTCCTTCCTCTTGATTAGCTCTATAATATACTCAGATTATAAAGTGAACTCGATTTTGTGTCTCTTGTATTATCTGTAGTGTCTCATTAGCCTCAGTACCATCATAACCCTTCTCTGAATCATCATTTGTATATGGATGTTTGACATATCAGCTGATTGTCCCTTTTTCTTTCTCCTTCCCCATCTCTTCTGAAAGCCAATGGAGCCATTTCTGTTGATACTTAAATATCACAATTTCTCCCACTATCACTAATAGCATAATGGCATTATGAAGAATCTTTCTGCAGTGCATTTTTGTGTGACGTAATGCAAACAAGATTGAATTCAATGAAAACATCATTAAATGTTACCCTCTTGAATTCATTTAAGAATGAGCAGGAAGTTTGGACATAGCAAATGTTGTTTTTCAGGGTCTAAGCATTGAACAAAGTATTTTCAGGACAGTTTCAGTCAGGGCAGATTTAACGTGGAGAAGGCACTGTAATGTTCATATACATATGACCATAAAAAAGCCTTGAGTGCACAGCAAATAGATGTTCACCACTGAGACCATTATGTCACAGAATTAGTCCTGGTTTTCCCCTTTTCATAGGGTGAGGTGAGAATAATTTCTCTAGAGCTTATAAACATTTCTCCAGATATATGTTAAAATGGGGTTCAATGTCTCCTGCTTCGATATATTGGACAGTCAAAGTAATGCTCCCTGTGAGGATTCTGCTCTGTGCGATGTAGTGTGAGATTCTTGCATCCACATTGCTTTTTTCATGTTTTCTTGGCACCCATAGTCACAACCTGTTTTTCTCTTCTTCTGGAGACCTTTGTCCAGAGAGCTGCTACTTTTTAAAAATCAAATAAATAAAGCCATTGTTACTTTTTTTTTTTTTTTTTTTTTTTTTTTTTTTTTTTTTTTTTTTTTTAAACTCAGGATAACAAATTATGGCAGGTTTTTAGTACTTGGTATCCACAGGAACTAGCACTGCTTTGCAAACATCCTTAGATTTTCAAGATCTTGTTCCACCAAATACAACCTGCATTTTTCTAATATTTTCCTTTGTTCAGGTTCCCTGTTGTCTCATTCCATGTGGTCTCACTTGAGTCTTGTTTTAACTATGATAAGTTCTTTTGTTTTCCTATTCTATCTTATCTTCACAGCCACATTTATTTTTCCTATGCAAAGCCAGGCAAAATGTCTTGGTGTTTCGGTGCTGATACAGGGGTGCCCAGAAAGGCAGAAAATGCTCCTCAAGAAACATGGCTTATAGACACCAGTGAGGCTGGGTGCACACACAGCACTTGGCTGGCTTGGGGTTTTTCCTTGATGCAGTTTTGCAATGCATTTGAGCAATTATTTTGCTGAAGCAACGGGACACTGAGTTGTCAGGCTTTGCTCATCCTGTGATCTCCAGAAAAGGAATTGAGAGAAGTAGTGCTTGGCGATGTCACTCTGCCAGGGGGTGTTGCAGAAAGATCTGCTGCTGCTGCAGACCTGCTGCAGCGGTGCTGTGGTGGCCCTGCCTGGGCTCTGCCCAGGGCTGGCAGGCAGTGCTGAGGCAGGACAGCAGCAGCTGCAGAGTCAGTGGCTGGGGAAGCAACGGGCACTTCTGCAGAAGAATTTACTGCCCAGCACCTGCCTGGCTCTGTTGTGCTCTCTGTATGTCCTGGGGAAAGGAAAAGCACTGACAAGCAGGGCAGTGAAAGGTGGCAACGAGCTCATCTGTCCTTGCAAGGATGTTAAAGCAGGTGCAGGCTTGAAGCTGTGCTTTTCCAAGTGCAATAGTCTTGTCTGTGCATCCCCTGGCAAGTCACTCACCAGGGACACCCCTATTCTCACTTTTTTAATTAAGCATTAACATGTGGGTGTTAACTTGCACAGAAATTAGAAGTCTCCCTTTCCATCATTCGCTTCATTTTAGCTTTTGGAATGGGTGAAGATTTGTTTTCCTTTCCAGAATAGTCATGCTGTTATGAGGGAGAAGCTGAAGGGTCCAATTAACCTCTCCTTGATGCTGTTTGTAAAGCAATTAGAACTGGCAGTGTGTGATTAAAACCAAGAACTTATCACTCCTTTCTTCAGGCAGGAGGGGTGACGGTTTGCAGATGAATATGCACCAAATCTACAGCAGGAATAATTTCCTCACGCAGTCTGTAACCCCCTGTCCTCTGCTCCTGACTGCAGGTACACAGCTGTACAGGTTTCTGCACATGAATTAACACTTGCAGCTAATAGCAGTAAACTCACAAATGGACTATTACTTTTTATAGCCTTTTAGCAGAGTCAGCCTAGTGGAGCAAAACTGTTAACAAATTAAGATATGTTTGACAGGACTTCAAGCAGGAATCATAACCCAGGAGTCACTGGCTGGGACATAAATGTAAAGTTGTCTGTAGAATGAAGCTGTATCTCAGCTGTTGTGTGGTGGCAAGTGCTAAACCACAAAATAAGAATTAAGACCAAGAGTTAATCTTGAAGAGATTTTCAGAGCAAGGAACTGACTTCCTGTAATGGTTGTAAAGAGCTTCTCATATCTATAGTGCTACAGGATATGAAAATACAACAGTCACAGTAAAAATGAGTTGTATTTGTCTACTTATGGCATTGTACGTATTTTAGACATTGCATGATGATGAGGAAATCTGATCTTCTGAGGGGAGTGTCTTTAAACCACCGACAGAATATATTTGACGGTGCAGCTGCAGGGCTTTTGTGGGGTTTGTTACTTGAGCATAAACCAAACTGGAGTAAGAATGGCTGTAGGAACTATCAAATATGTTTAAAACAAGTTACCTTTTTCCAGCAGACACCCTGCTACAGCCTAACAGGGTGTGGGATTTCTGGTACGTGGCTTCAGCTCCACTGTTTCGTTTAGTCTTTTTTTAATAGAGGAGGTGGAGGTGGCTGCACAGAGAGTGTGTTTGCAGAACGCCTGGATGAGCACTGGCTCCTCTGGTGTGTGGGAGTTAACAGAGAGTACCTGCCCACCTCAGAGCTTTCTGCCTCTCCTCATCTGTGGCTTTCAACCCTGCCATTCTGCTTTCCATTCAAACTTTCATAGAGTATCTAATACTCATCAAATCCCATCTCAAAGACAACCTTTTAGTCAGCTTCAACTCTTCCTTTATTTTGGAACTGGCTGATGGGGCTCTTGCATCAGGCACTGGTTAATTTTCTGCCTCACCTTTCCACTATTTGACACTGTATTTTATAAGGCAAAGATGCAACATATGTCTTGAAGACCCAGCATAAGCTGTACCCTACAGGGGGCTTTTCTCAGTGCATTCTTATTTTTAGGGCTTGTTGACTCTTTGCAGCATCACATCATGCACCTTCATGTGCTCCTATGGGGGAGTTCAGGAGAGTTCAGTCTGTCACCAGCTCCCCAATGGCTATGCTTATTAGCAACTTAAACCCCAAACTTAGAGATATTCAGGCTGATTTTACTTCTCTTTCTCTATCTTAAACCTTCACTCCCCACTAGGCTTGCTAAAACTTCGTTCAGCATAACTGAAGACTCATTCTCCTCTTAATACCTTGTGATATTCTGCTAAGAACATCCAATGTTACAGTTCCAACATAATTATATTTTCCCCTAGGTGTAAAATGTGTCTGCATCAATAGCTTATTAAAAGAGTGTAATAAAAATTATGACCCCACAATTCTGCTATTAATATAACAATTCCAAGCCAAGAAAGCTCCTTGATCCTTCTTATGCATCTGCTGTAACATGGTACAAGAGCAGAACACCGTAAGCCAGTTTAATCCCTTCTTTTCACCCCCTAGCAATATACATTGGCCCAAGAGAGTAACACGAATTGAAAGTTTAATTTATTAATATGCAATAGTGATAATGTCAAAAGAACAATATATAAAGCCCACACAGAACAGGATTACATGGTACATAGGGGAAAGCCTAGAGCTAATATTTAATATAGCAAAACACAGCCAAAAATAACTTCTCGTCCAAGGAGCAAAAGAGGGAGAGCTCTGCAGGTGCTGGAGCAGAGGAGCTGTGCAAGCAGCCTCTGCCTTCAAGTGCACAGCTGGACCCAGCCATCCATCCTCTGGCTGAGCTTCCTCTCTGCTGGGAGCCACAGAGGTCGTGGTGCTTTCCACGAGTGCCAACTGTTGGGCAGTGACTGAAGTTCCCAGCTATCACTTTGTCTACTTTAAAGTCTCTCACTGCCCCAGTTTAACAGTGCACACCAGAATCAGAGCAGCAGACACAAGCAACACGGGTGGAGAGCAAGCCACAGCAAAAGGGGAGCCTCAGAGCTCAGAGCACTTCTGCAAGTGAAGCATGAAACCAACTGTTCACTTCAACTGAATTGTTCACTTAAGCTTGGATGAGCAAAGTTTCACCAGCAGTCAGAGTATCCTGCAGCCTCAGCAGAGGTACAGCCACACGAGCTCTGCCAGAAATGAGCAATTTGCCCAAGAGTTTCAAATCAGTAGTGTGAGTGGAAAGCTATTCAGCCTCTTAGGGACTGGCAGGTTTCACACACTTCCTAGAGTTTGCTTTCCTGCCCTTTCCCTAAAGTGAACAAGAAAGGAAAGGACAAATGTGAAGGAATGAAATTCATTACTTCTTCATATTACTGAGAGTTCAGTGTACAGCCAGGAGAGCAGAACTCACTCTTGGAGGACAAGTAGAGAGAGGGGTGAAATGGGGGGCTCCCTGCCTTCCCCGCAGGTTTCCCACTCTGCCATGCATTTCTTAAGTGGTGGGATGAGGTCCAAGCTGACCATCTATCCTCCCTGCTGCTTGGTACTGTCACCTCCCTGTACACACAAAGAAACTGCAATAGCAAATAAGTACCAGGTCAAAATACAGGACCTACTTGTCTCTGTTGATTGAAGAGTCTAGGTCTGGCAGTCAGGACCCTCTTAGCTCTTGTGTCTGTAGATTCATCCCCTGTCTGATTCCTCTTCCAGCCTTCCCCAGCTCTAATCTGCTTGCTGTCCTTCCCTTTGCTGGAGTTGATTGCTCCCTTCATGGCGCAGTCTGATTTAGAAGAGCCAGGTCAGCTCAGCAAAGCTCTGCTGCTTGAAACTAACTCGTCTCCTCTTGAATGCCACACAAGATGCTTAGCTCTTATATAGCAATAATCTCTAAAAGTCAGGAGGAGGCTGTGGAGATGAGAAATGAGGGCAAACCAGGAGATCTACCTCTCAGCTGAAACACAAGCAGCTGGGAAAGGCTGCGTGCCCACAGCCTGGCTCTGCTGCACGTTATAGATCAGAGTCCACAAGCACAGTAGGAGAAGAAAAGCAGTTGGGGTTGCCCTGCCAGCCCCTTCCTGAGGAGGGATAGATAGAGGAGGATTTGCAGCAGCGGTTCTTGTACGAGTTTGTTGTCTCTAAAGTTTTCTCACTGGTGTTTTTCAAGTGCCAGAGCCTGGGCAGGTTAACACAGGTCACAGCTGCCCTGTGTGGAGGTGTCACGTCACACTGCCTGGTTTTTATACATGGGCCTTCCGTGATTTATTTGCTGCTTCTTTCAAAAGCTTTATTTCTCTCTAGTTGGCTAAATTAATGTATTTGTAGTAGTTCAAAATGGGTGACTAACAGCAGGCTGGGCCCCTGGCTGAGTGGAGGAGGAAAGTTTTCCCCCTTCTGCCAGGAGAGAGGGGTCAGGAAGAGCCATGTGTCTGTCTGGCCTCTGCAGACTTTCAGGGCTTTTATGATATTCTCCTGCTTTCCTCCTGTGTTTGCCAGTGCTCTGCAATTTCCTGTACTGTCATAATTTTTTTTGAGCTTTATTTTTATCCTCATTAAATCTGTGACTGTATTTTACTTTGCTCAAAGCTTTGTGTGTTGTGTGCCATGGTTTTATCGGCAATATTAGTGCATTGGACTGACACCTACCCAAGGGAAAACCAAGGCTCCAAGGAGGAGGCTTGCCCAGGAGTTTACATATAATATGTGAGGCGAGTGCCAGGGATGCTGTGGGCCAACACAGGACCAAGTCACTTGGAAGGGCAGCTGTGAACACTGTGTTCACAGTAACACAGCAGCCCAGAGGGGTCAGGCAGCAGAGTTATGCCCAACATCAGGCTTCTGTAGTGGGTGAAGCTGTTGCTGCACATAAAGCAGATTGTACCTGCTCCGCTGGCCAGAGAAACACAGGGCTGGAGACAGGTAAGTGAGTCTCACTGGCAAAGTGAGTTTTACATCAGTGGGTCCCCAGTTGGTTTCCTTCCTCTGTCATTAGGTAAAGGAAAAAAATTGGTTTGCACAGTTTCTGTGGTTTTAAATATCTCATTGTATTGCATCAGTCAGATGTGGGGATATGATAGATGAGGTGAAAAAGAAATGTGTGAGACAGAAAATGAAGAAAAGTGCCATCCTGTTAGTACAAATGGTTCTGCCCTGGGCTGAAGAGGGCAAGAGAGAACGACACACAAGTGTTCAACCAGAGTTTAAAGGCAAATCTGAACTAGAGGAAAAAGGAGGGAGTGATTCTTCAGTAAAGGAAAAAAAGATTAAGATCTGACCTAGATACCAAGATCGCTCCCATCCTGCCCCCCATTTGCTAGGTCAGGGGAGGTAATGAGGAGAACAAGGCATCCCGAAGACTGCTACAAAATTCCTCCAAGGTTTTGAGCCCACATAAGGAGGCTCACCAGGAAACACAAGGTAGCTGTGCTGCGCCACGTGTGAGCAGGAGTCTGCCTGGTACTGGGTCAGGTTCAGGGGATCTAAACCTGATCACTGTGTGCCCCCATTCCTCAGCTCCTCACAACATCAGGTAAAAGTCAGCAGGCAGAGGATGGTGTGTGTGGAACCACGGGTGGCTGTTCTGTCAGCCTGTGAGTGAGAGCCTTTTACTCAATGCTGGCTTAACTGCAGCACCTCAGCTCCCACCGTGCTCAGGATCTGACCTGCTCAGCTCTTTTCATGTGCTTTTCCCCTGCCCTGGAAAGGGTCAGGCTCTTGCTGTTGCCTGTTTCAAAATAAGGGTGTGTAGCTCAGCTGAACAATGTACTCTAATGACAAACTGCCAGTAGGTGAAGAGTTTAAAAATATCAGGAGATATGATGAGAAACAGAGGAAGAAGTATAGAACTAGGAGTAATAAAATGAGGTTGATAAAGGAAGAGTCACCTGAAAAGTCTCCTGGGAGGTCTGATATGCTGAGGCATGGCCTCTTGGATACTTGTAAGCCTTCCTATGAAACCATTTATAAATTATATGAACTGTTTGCTTTTAAAAGCCTTGCCATCTATATCATGTCATCTGTTAACTCTTGATATTTCCAGGCTCTTTTCTTTGCCTGTTGCCAGTACCCCGATGACAAGGCTTTCTTACACTGATGAGTTACCTAGTCTTATCTGGCCCGGTAAGGATTGCTCTGTATGGAGCTTATCCACAAGAAATGAAAAAAATATTTATTGCTCAAAACTCAAACCATCTTACTTGGCCTTCACTATTATGTTCGTATCCTGAACTTGAGGGAAAATTTTACATGTGCTCAAAGTGACAGCTAAATTCCAGCTTAATTTTAAAAAGTGGCTTGGATACCTCATTTATGGTGAATTCAACCCATTTGAATTTGGGTCCATTTAAATTCTGGACAAGGCTTGGATCACACATACCTCCAGGCTTGGGGCTCTGATTGTAACTGAATCCAGACCTTTGTGCTATAACTCTCTGGTGTGAACTGTGAAGGAAAAACATGCACATGGACACTGTTGATAAAACCTTCAGGTACTTGAAGGAGATCTATTTCAGCAATGTTCGGGTTTTTTCACGGAAAAACATTTTACATTTGTTTTTCACCGGTCTTTAGAGACTGACAGTGAACACAAACTCTGACACATATCACAGGAAAATAATCACAGAAAATATCTGCTGGGTTTTTTAAAAACATGACACACAACACTCTTTACCATTCCAGAATTAGAGGAAGCATTAATTCAATCCATTTAAGTGATGAATGCTCACAAAACGAAACCTTTTTTTTTTCTGGAATGATGACCTTGGGCAGATTAGAGCAGCTAGGTAAGAAATCCAGGAAGTATTTATCAAAGGCTTCTAAGACAGTGCAAACTCTAGTGAGTTCAAAAGCAAGAGACTTTCAGTCTTCATACAACTGACAGGGTCATAACGCTTCAAGAATGCCAGGAATCCATGTGGCTGTTCCATTAAACACCCCTGATTAGTGAACGTGCTGATAAACTTAGAGAGTCAGAGGTCAACATTTTGGAGCCCAAGGTACCCCAGGTATCTGAAGAAGTCTCCAGAATTCCCGTGCCTCTCGCCCAGTTAACCCCTTCCATCACTTATGGATGGCAAAAAACCGTGGAGGTTTAAAAATGGGAAGAGGCGTCTCACATGCAGCATTTTCCAGACAATTCTGCAGAGATGTTGAGTTATTCTGAAAACTACAGAAAAATTACCTCAAGCACCTCCCAGGAAATGTTCAAGACAGCTGGGTGCTCTTTGATTTCAGCTCCAGCTCAGAGTCAGTAGATGTGTAAAACCCCACGCTGCACTGGCTCATCCAGCCTCTCTCCCCTTGACTCCAGGTGATACCACCACAGCAGCAGGCCGTGCATTAAAATCCCTCCAGAGCTATCACATTGCAAACACGACAGTGCTTTCAAAATACTCAGGACCAGTCACACCATCCTGTCACGGCACTGAGCTCTCTGCTCTGCTCAGGTTTTGTTGCAAGAGCTACAGCTCTTACTCCTGCCAAGTGCCTGTGGCAGGCAATTGGGAAATCTGTGAAAATATGGGCTGTGTGCCTGAGCGTGGCTTTCGCAGGGCATTGGTTTAACTGCAGCACAATCAGGAGGGTCCCAGGAAGGCTGAATTATCCTAGCAGTTCCCCTGGGTGTTAGCCCATTTTCCAGGCAATTGCTCTAACTGGCAAGGCCCCTCCATGGATGTTGCTCGTGCCTCAGTCTCCCAGGCAGAGATGCAGAGTTTAACTGGCGCTGCGATAGATGGCTTTTCATTCCACGCGCTGATTATGAGCTGCTGGAGGCACTAAGCATTCGTGTCTGCTGAGGGCCACAGCGTGACCCCATCAGTTTCTTTGAAAATCAATAGGAAAAATGTTGGAGAATGCAAAGGAAGCAGGAACGGTCAAAGTAAAGACAAGTGATGTCCTGTAATGGCTGTAATGATTCTGAAACACGCAAGGTCACAGATAATCAGGAATCTAATTCTCCTTTGAAAGAATCTGTCAAGTTACTTCCCTACCTCAAAAACAACTGCTGATTGATGTTATTTATGGGCTAACAAACTCATTGAAGGCAGACTGAATGGAGGTTGTACAGCCTTTACTATCCAGGTGGAGTTAGGTAGCCTCAGTTGTAGAAAAAAAAAAAAAAACCAGGTAAAGAGGTTTTCGTTGTGGTAGTTAAACACATGGATAGGATGAGTTTCAAAAAGTGCCAACACTGCTCCAAGCCAGAGCCACAACACAGCAGTTCTGTTAATCAAATTCTCTGCAGTTTGGGCTTGAGAGATCTCCCCAGTTAGCTGCTTCACTGAGTGCTGCAGTAATTCAGGATTGTTGTGAAGTGGGGAGAAAAGACCCAGGAAGGATGGAGGTGCCTTGGGACTGGGCAGAAGCGTCCAGAGAGGTCAGGGCTGGGCAGGCACTGACATGAGCCTTACAGAAGGAACTAATATTTGGGGCTCTTTCTCAGCGTATATTGCTCAGTGTAGATTGCAGGTTAAGAGGATGTTGAGCTCTGCAGGCTGTACCTGGGAGGATTTTGAAGCCAGTTTGTACCAATATTCATCAACGTGCTGGCTAGAGCTGCAAAACAGGACAACCTGTATCTAACACTAAATGTCAGACCCCTTCCTCTCTACTGTGGTTCTACACAGCTGCTTTTTGGTTTTACTTCAAATTGTAAAGAACAAGGGCAGAGCTGTTTCCTGTAGGAGTGAAATAAAAGGTTTTATAACAAGCAACTGGGTTGGTTGACAAGAGGGGGTCTTTTCCCTGGACTCTGTGTGTGCTTGGAGCTGGTGGTGAGGGAGCTATGGCATGGATCCGGATCCAAAGCAACCTCCAAACAGTGGAGATGTAAGGCAAATTTGGACTTCAGCACAAGCGTGGGTGTCAGCTCAAAAATGTATAATGCAAAATCAACTCACAGCTCAAAGGCCAGGGCCACAAGCAGGGAAGCAGCAACACCACAACTCACAAATCTTGGGATTAGGCAAAGTCAGCCAGCAGAAGGAAGAGGCCATATGAACCGCTCATGTAGGTTAATTTAAAATACATTGTAATTGTGACCTGCATTCTGAGAGGTTTCTTGTAATGAGGGGTCTTAGAGTTCATTGTTTTGGGTTTTTTTTAAAGGTGGTCCTCAATTTTTTTCACAGCTACTTCAACCTCAGCAAGCTCCTAGACCTGAGGGGAGATGAGTGATCCTTTCCAAAGAAAGAGCAGTGTAGCTACACTTGTTTTGATCATTTTAACTTCAAAGATGTGGGGTAGAGAAAGACCATAAGAAAATGTGATTGCAACAATAAGGAGAGAACATATGAAAATACGTGATGAGTGAGATGTGAAACTCAGGCAACAATGAGATTTTGGCTGGCTCCAGCTGGGTTCAGCTGGCCCTTAGCACTGAGGATTCAATGCAATTCAAAGAAGAAATTCCAAATTCCAAGCACAATAAAAACTGCTGTTCAAAATGAAGTTATTTCTGCAAAGTGACAGGCAAGAATTTACCTCACCCCTAATTTACACAACCTGGATGTTTAGAAAGCAGAGACATGAACAGTGAGGTAGACAGTAAACACTGCAATGTCTAAACCTCCCTGTATGGTTATGAATTACAAATTACGTATTTGCTCACATCCAGGTATTATTTTTTGGCAGTGAGGTTGTTCATGGCATGCTATTCTGTTATCTAGATTTTCCTATCACTTGAACAAGAACTTTGAAACTGCAAATATGGTCAATACCCAGGGCAGGCACAGCATGGCCAGAGCTCATGAGAGTCTGTTCTGCCAGAGCAGTGCTGGAGTTCTGACAGGACAACTGTCAACAGTCAGGATCCAATGATGTGCTGTGTCACGTGTATCTCTGTGTGTGTGTCCCAGCAATATCCTGTTTCATCAGCATTCATCCTTTTCTGGCCCTCCTACTATTCAAAGATTAAAGAAGAAATTTAAAAATTCTTATAAGGGCACAAGCATAACATTCACTCCAGCACAAAACACTTCAAGTGCTGGAGTTCCTCTGTGCGTGGTAGACTCTGTCTCCTTCTTCCCAGCACTGAAGTATCTGGGGCCCAGATTTGTAGTCAAGATTTCAGGCACAATTTTGTGGCCTCATAGTTCTTATTTCATTTTTTAAAAGGAAAGGAAAAAAAAAAAGCTATTTTAATAATTTGACCTGCATTTTAATAATTTCTAATGTCTGTGGTATCCATCCAGATGTGGTTTTGCCTGCCTGACCCTCCTTGTCAATACTTATTAATTTCATGACAATCTTTTCAAGTGTGTTTGGAAACAAACAGGGAAAAGTTACTCTAAGGTCAAGAATGAGCCCAGGGAGGTGAAACAGGAACGATCATGCTCACTACAATAGAGAGTATGATATTTCTGCAGCTTTGTCTATCTTGCTCTTGAAGTGAGCTCTATGCATAGATCAGTGAAGCATCCCTGAAGAGGGAAGTTGCTACTCGAATCCTGGAGGTGAGAGGAGGAACCAAGGCGTGTTACCAAAGCAAATCAGTGAGTCAGTGGCAGAACAAGGAGGTCCAGAGTTTTAATCCTTCACAAGCTCTTCTGATGGACAAGTGAAACATGAATGTCTCAGTCAGGGTGAGGGCTTTGACTGCTTAAATAACCATGCACTGGAATAACCTGGGGGATAATCGGTGTTGAAAAACTTGGGAGCCAAGAGGGCAGCAAGAGTGGTGAGGCTGAAGTGTCCACAGTGTGCAGAGTGCTTAACCAGAACCATGGCTTGCTTGATTTGATACACTTACCAAATTGATGTAAACCAAAATCTTGCTAATTATTTAAACCTAGAAACAATCTTTGTTTTCTTTGAGAAAACTGCAGGAGAGGCTGTGTGCTTTTGGCTTTCATTGTTCTGGCCTGTTGGTACAGGTGGAGAGACTTCAGACATTGAAGGGAAAAGTGGAGGAACAGCAGCCAGAGCTGGATGAAGTAAAGGCTGGGGGTCAGTGGTCCTGAAGGCTGGCCCAGCTCTGTGGATAACTGCTGTTTCGGCAGGCAGGGACTCTTCTCCCTGGAGTTCCTCCTGTGGAAATGAAGGGGCTTTCCATGGGGCTAGTGGGGTCCTTTTGGAGCCTTCTCATGACGGTGAGAAGCACTTCTGAGCCCGGGCTGGCAGTGGCACAGAGCCGGAGGAGCCTCTGCGAGGAGGCGGCGATGTGAGCGGGGCCCCCCGGGCCGGGCAGCGGGCGGGAGCCCATCCCCGGGGACAGCACTGCACCCCGGGCCGGGCGGCTGGAGCCGGGCCCTGCGCCAGGGGAGCGGCCTGGGGGACGGCCGGGGGGCAGCGCTGGCGGCGGTGTGAGAGGTTTCAGCAGTGGGATGTGCGCCAGCAGCGGGGTGTGTGGCAGCGCTGGCAGCCGTGGGATGTGTGGCAGCGGTAGGATGGGTGGCAGAGGTTCCAGCGGTGCAGCGCGCTGTGTGGCACCGCTGGCAGCGGTAGGATGGGTGGCAGAGGTTTCAGTGGTGGGATATGTGGCAACAGTGGGGCGTGTGGCAGCAGCGGGGTGTGTGGCAGAGGTGGCATAGGGTTCAGCGGTGAGATATACGGCAGCAGTGGGGCGTGTGGCAGCTCTGGCATTGGTAGGATGGGTGGCAGAGGTGGCATAGGGTTCAGCGGTGGGATGTGTGCCAGCAGCGGGGTGTGTGGCAGTGGTAGGACGGCTGGCAGAGGTTCCAGCAGTGGGATATGCGGCAGCAGCTGGCTGTGTGGCACCGCTGGCAGCGGTGGGATGGGTGGCAGAGGTTCCAGCGGTGGGATAAATGGCAGCAGTGGGGCGTGTGGCAGCAGGGGCTGTGTGGCAGAGGTGGCAGAGGTTCCAGCGGTGGAATACGGCAGCAGGGGCTGTGTGGCCCCGCCGGCAGGGGCAGGATGGGTAGCAGGGGTGGCAGAGGTTTCAGGTGGGATATACGGCAGCAGAGGCTGTGTGGCAGAGGTGGCAGAGGTTCCAGCAGGGGCTGTGTGGCAGCAGGGGCTGTGTGGCAGAGGTGGCAGAGGTTCCAGCAGGGGCTGTGTGGCAGCGCTGGCAGCGGTGGGACGGGTGGCAGAGGTTTCAGCAGGGGCTGTGCGGCCCCGCCGTTCCCGCCCGTCCCCGCCGAGCGGCCGCGCCCCGGGCCCCGCGGGCGGCTCCTGCGGCGGCAGCGCCCCCCAGCGGCCGGTCCCCGGCGCTCCCGGGGCCGGTGCAGCTCCTGCCGGAGCAGCGGGAGCGAGATGAGCCTTCCCGGACAATTTTCAAAGCGCTTCAAGCGACTGTAGGACCTGGTGGCCCGGCAGGGGGACCCGTCCAGGCCGGGGGAGGTCTGTGTGCCCCGGAACCGGCCGCACACGGGCCCGCACCGGCCCGGGGCACCGGGGACTCGGGGTGCCCGGAGAGCCTCGGCCACGCGGGGGAGAGTCCCGACTGCGCTTTGCCGGGTGAACGCCAGTTGAAATTTCATGTTTCATTGAGCATTCAAATAGAAAAGGAAGGTTGGATTTTGTAGAAGGCTTTTACCAGAGGAAATTAAAAAATATGTATCTGACATATCTGAAGACTTGGTTTTAACTTGCATCCTGATTGTTCCAGATGTTCCCCAGATGTCAAAGGGAACCAGGCATTGAAACGGCAGAACGCATTTGTTTTAATATGTTCTAACTTCAGTGTTGCCAAAGAATTAAAAGGCCTGAGTTTGTTTTGATTTTTCCTTTCACTAGTAACTTCAATGTCTATTAATTTTCTACTAATCAAATTGAAGGTGAATTAATTCCTTTTTATTCAGACAGCCTGAGGTTGATATACATCCTGATCCTGGCTGCTTTCCAGTCTCTTCTCTTTGGGTTTGTATGGTACTGAGCAGCTCTGGGAAAAGTGCTGTAAACATTGGCAGCGATCGATGCACAACCACGGGGGTAAAAATAGAGAGCTGAGCTCTTCCACAAAGTGCTTATAAAATCCATCAACGTGGGGCTTCCCTCTTTAGCTCTTCCCTTGACAGATTTCAGGATGTGTGGAAGAGTTAAAAGCTGCAGGAAAGGTTGGAAACTGCTTCAGTCCACTGACCAGATCTCCCTAACAGGGCCCAGCATCCCCAGGAAGCAACAGACAGGGCAAACAGCCCCCCCAGGACCTGGGGAAAGGAGCTCCCTTGCCTTCCCCCCGGGAAAGGTGGGATGAGGGAAGGATGTGCTTCTGCCTGGCCTGAGCCTTCTCCCACTGTCTTTTCTCTTCTTTGTGTGTCTGCCTAAGTGAGACATCAACGTTCAACTAAAATTTAATGTGCAAAAAATGCACTTTTTTCAAGAATCATTCGATATGTTTCCTTTAAGTCACTGGCGGCCAAGGGAACCAGGTGCTCCTAAGACTCCTAAGGTGAATTTATTTGGCTTGAAGGAGACGCTGTCACTGTCCAACACTGTTTGTAGCGTTTCAGGTCTACAGAAACTGGAACCTGAGCGAGAGGCTGGGCACAGGAACAGAGGTTCCTGTGGCTCGAACGGAGCAGATACAATTCGTGTGCGTGTTCTGTCAGAGGCGTTTGGAGATACACGTTCTGTGTACCTGTGTGGACGAGGGAGGGTGGGCTCTGTGCCCCGCAGGGCACGGCACCAGCGGCTCCCGCGGCACGGCTTTGTGCCTGTCGGGAGGGAAGGGGAAAGGGCGGCGGGGGGTTTTGCCCATGTCCTTGTGCCGGGCACCGCCTGCGACCCCCGAGCTGGGGCCGCGCACGGACAGGGGGCGCCAGAGCGGGGGGGAAACGGCCCCGGGGGGGTCTGTATGGGGGTGTGAATATAAATATAAATATAAATATAAATATAAATATAAATATAATAAATATAGACATATAGATGTAAATATAAATATAATAAATATAAATATAGATATAGATATATGGATATAAATACAAATATAAATATAATAAATATAAATATAGACATATAGATGTAAATATAAATATATTAAATATAGATATAGATATAAATATATGGATATAAATATAAATATTAATATTAATATAAACATGAACATGTGTGTATGTGAGTCTATAGGTGTGTATGTGTCTCTGCATGTATATCCATGTACGTGTGCACATGTCCGTGAATACGTGTATCTGTGTGTGAATGTGCATATGTGTGTGTGTGTAAATGTGTGCGTGTGTCCGTGTGTGTTCGTTCATATGTCTGTATGTGTATGTCTCTGTGTGTGTCCGTACATGTGTCTGTATGTGTGTCTGTGTGTCTGCACATGTGTCTGTTGTGGGTATGTCTGAGAGTGTGTGTCCGTCTGCACGTGTGTCTGTGTGTGTTATCAGTGTGTGTTATCAGTGTGTGTTATCAGTGTGTGTTATCAGTGTGTGCTATCAGTGTGTGTGTCCGCGTCCCCGCACGTGTGTCTCTCAGTGTGTATGTCTGTGTTTCCCGCGCCCGCCCGCAGCCCTGTGGGGCCGCCCGCGCCTTCCGGCGCCGTGACCCGGCAGTGACGCGGCCATGGCCGCCCGCTGAGGCGCGGAGCGCGGCCGGGCCCGGCGGGGCGGAGCGGGGCGAGTCGGGGCTCCTCGGCGGCTCCTCGGCGGCTCCTCGGCGGCTGCTCTGCGTGCGGCGGCTCCTCGGCGGCTCCCACTCGGGAAGAAGCGGGCCCGGGCGTGCCCGTCGGTTCCGGGTGCCCCGGAGCTGCGGGCTGAGCGGCGCTCCTCCGTCCCCTCAGGCGCGCCCCGGCTCCGCCCGCCCGCCCGGCCCCGCGGCCCCGCGCCGCAGCGGGCCAGGATGCGGACCGTGCTGATGGTGGCCGAGAAGCCGTCCCTGGCGCAGTCCATCGCCAAGATCCTCTCCAGAGGTAGGGGAGGCGGGGTGCGGCTGCCGGGGCCGCTGTCGGGGCACTGAGGGTGAGAAACCCCCGGGCAGCGCCTGGGCTGTCCTGGGCCCGGAGCCCCTCGGGAACGGAGCCTTCGGACAGCTTCATAAAAGAACGGGATGTCCCATCGAGGCTTTGATTTAGAAGAATTAAAGAGTGTAGTCAAAATAGATAGTGCTGAGATAATGTAGCTAGGACTTCCCTTTTGCTAACAGAAACCAGACTGAAGGAATGGATAAATCTTAGAAGGAACTGATAAATCAGGGAAGCTGTCAAACTAGGCTTTTGCATCCTGAATAATCAATAGACCCCATGAATACAATACAATCATAAATCAAACAGTCCTGGAAAAAACAGGATTTAGCTGTCACTAACACTAAAGGTTAAAAAGTCAAGGGAGGAAGACCCATCTTACTTCATCATTTTGAGACCCCGCCCTATAAAAAAGACCACCGACCCATTTCAAAGAACAAACTACACATGTTTAATGGCTTTTTGGGCTAATTTCCATACGAAGCGGGGAATGGGATGTATCAGAGTTATGAATATGCATTTGTGTTTTGTGTATTCAATACTCCTGTACATAAAAGACCCTGTGGTCATCTGTAAATTGTGTGTATTTGGGAGTTTCCCCGCACGCTGCCCGGCGTCGTAATAAACATACACTTTCTAACTTTAAACTGTAGAGAGTCTTTGTCCGTCATAGTTGGATATTGGTATTAGATCAATGTCCATAGTTTTTTAATAAATCACCATCACGCTCTTTTTATGGTCTAATGACTGTTTAATCCAAAAATAAAGGAATCTGGGTTTGATATTTTGTGTAGCTCTAGTGTGCCTTAGAGCATACAGGGTCTGGAAAGTGCCAATCAAGTAGCAAGTTGCTGTTCTGAGATTTTTTTTGAAGTAAAAGTTTTGTATATCTGGAAAATAAATTAATTATAAGCGTGTGTTCTAGAAAACTTGCTGTATTTTTGTAAAGTTTCGTGGTGGGAGGGAAAGGCTGGTGGAGATAATGGATAGTTTCATTTGAAAATGAAATATACTTTAGGAAAGCCCTGAATTGATACTTAATGAACTAAAAGTTTGATCAATAAGTAGAATTTTGTGATCAGGAAGACCTAGCTGTAAGATCTAAGTAAAGGGGGATGTAATTTGACACAAAATAATTTGTTTCAGCAGCTGACTTGGGGTTTTTTTTCACCTCATTAATATTTCTGCTCGTGTTTTCCCAGGGAACATGTCCTCTCGCAAGGGGCTCAACGGTGCGTGCTCCGTGCACGAGTACAGCGGCTCCTTCATGGGACAGAGCGCCCACTTCAAGATGACATCGGTGTGTGGGCACGTCATGACCTTGGATTTCATAGGTATTTGCCTGCTCATCAGATGTTTTAACTGACAGGGCTTGTAGAGCTGCCAGGTCCTTCAGGAAAAGCTAAGAGGTCCCTTGGTATACAGTAAAGCAAGATGTGTTAGGGTAGAAAATTCTCTGTACAAATTTTGAAAGCCAAGTGTTTTGCAAAAGAAAGCTGTTTGTTTTATAAATGTTCCTTCAGAGCTCCACTTAATATGCTTTTGCTTTTCAGGAAAATATAACAGCTGGGACAAAGTGGATCCAGCAGAACTTTTTAGCAAAGCTCCCACAGAAAAGAAAGAAGCTAATCCCAAACTGACCATGGTGAAGTTTTTACAGGTATTCTTTCTTATGAGTAGTATTTAGAGTTATCATTTTCTATGTTCCTAAATAAGAATTCTTCCAGGGAGCAGCTTTTTGTCGCAGTTAAACCTACTATGTATAAATAATATTTTATTTTTGCTGGTTCTTACACTGTCTGAAATCTTTGTTAAATTCACTTTTGTCATTGTCTTCTGAGTTTTTTGACAATTGATGTCCTCCTTCTCAGAATTGGAGCATTGGATACAAGTTTAGCTTTAATAGCAAGTTCAGGGCACAGCTTATAAGTGCCTTCTTTAAAATGAGTCTGTGTTTGTTACTGTTCACACTTCACACATCCTGCTGAAACCAGAAAAAGAGATATACATGTAGGGAGGAGGGAGTTTTTGAATTGCTGAAGACCTGTGCTCATTTTTCTCACAGGTGGAGGGAAGAGGCTGTGATTGCATTGTCTTGTGGCTGGATTGCGATAAGGAAGGAGAAAACATCTGTTTTGAAGTAAGGTTTCCATTTTTAAGACTCACAATACCATAATATATGTCTGACAAGACTATCAATACATTGTTTTATGAGTATACAGTAAAATTCAAACTAAAGTTGAATAAAATTTTAAAGGCATAGAGGGCCTTGGTGGAAAAGCTCACATGCTTTGAACTCTGTAAGATGTCAGTTAAAGAGTATCAATAAATTTCAGAGGTGTTGCTCATCTCAGATAAACAATCAGGCCTCTTAAATGTTAGAACATTCCAGTGCTTCAAGAATTGGTCTCTATTCCACAGCTGGAGTAGTTATTTTTATGTCCTTATAAAACTTAATCTCTGTTATCTTTTTTTTATTAAGCAATTAGACGCTTTAGAGCACAAAAGCTGCTTGTAAGTGTAGGCTTACTGCAGAAATTTGGCCTCTGCAAATAAAAAGCATAGAACTAAAACTTTGCTAAGATTTTTTTTTTAACATCCTATTCTCAGAAGTCTATATGAAGAGTATTTGTTTGGGGATTTTCTTTAGTTTAAAGAAACATGTTTCATCAAGTGAATGTTTTAAGTACTTTACATACCCCTGTATCATTCATGACTTGTGCCTTAGCAATGAGTAGAATAAACCCAGATTGACACTGGCACACGTTCACCAAAAGGTGCTGCAGCTGCACTGGTGAATGTCTTTGCCCTTAGCCAAAAATACTGATTTGCTCCCAGCAGTTGCTGTATAGTAAATAAACCCTTCAGTTTTGTTAATTCTTCATATGCTTTTGAGTGGATGGGTAAATACTGCTCTGGCTTATCGGTTAATGTATTGGCATGACATCTTGCTGAATTAAAAAAGCAGTGACATAGAAACAAGTATTTTGTGGGAATTGGGGTTTTTTTTATCTTTAGAGAGAAAGTCTTTATCTTTCAAATCCTTTTTAACTGTGCTTCTAATTTTCATTAGGTTCTTGATGCTGTTCTCCCTGTGATGAACAAACCCCGTGGCACGGAGAGGACGGTTTACAGAGCTAAATTCAGCTCCATCACCGACACAGACATCTGCAATGCCATGAATCACTTGGGAGAGCCCAATCGCAACGAGGCTCTGTCCGTGGATGCCCGCCAGGAGCTGGATCTGAGGATTGGCTGTGCCTTCACAAGGTGACAGCACAGGCTGCAGAGGCTTTTGCAAAAGGTTCAGGAATGAATGGCTCTGTGCCCTCGAGGTTTAACCCCAACCAAGCCCCACACAGCCACTCACTGCCTCCCCACCCCTGGGGTAGAGGAGAGTTCTGCAAGGGTAGGAGTGGGAAAACTCATGGCTTTGAGATAAAGACAGTTTAATAGGTAAACAAAAGCTGCACACACAAGCAAAGCAAAATAAGGAATTAATTCACTGCTTCCCAGGGGCAGGCAGGTGGTCGGCTATGCCCAGGAAAGCTGGGCTCCATCAGCCATTATGTTTACTTGGGAAAACAAATACCACCACCCCAAGTGTTCCCCCCTTCCTCCTTATTCCCCCAGCTTTATATGCTGAGCATGATGTTACATGATCTGGAATATCCCCCTGATCAGCTGGGATCAGCTGTCCTGGCTGTGTCCCCCCCCAGCTCCTTGTGAGGCAAAATGATTGTCTTATTTAGCTGTAAGAGATGGTGTTTCTCAGAATGCTTTTTTTCCTAATGCCTGAATGATTCTGTGGATTACTCATATTTTGTGCATGTATAATAACAAAAACTTCTGCTTTTCATGGGAATGAGAATATTAATGTATACATTCCTCATTTGTTTTTTCCTCCCCTCCTTTCTCATAGGTTCCAGACTAAATATTTTCAGGGTAAATACGGGAATTTAGACAGCTCCCTCATCTCCTTTGGGCCATGTCAGACCCCAACACTTGGATTCTGTGTTGAGAGGCATGACAAAATCCAGTCATTTAAGCCTGAGACCTACTGGGTGTTGCAAGCCAAAGTAAGTTTTACAGTACTTGTTTTTACAAAAGAAATGCATTTGTATTTTGTTCATTCATAAATTTGTAGCTGCTGACAAGAATTCACAATGCCTATAGTTTACTCATGTGACCTCATTCTGTTCACATGTGTGTCACCACTCTCAAGAACAGATTCCAGGATGTCAGTTTTGTATTAAAGTGCTTATTGTCTGCTGCTTATAAGAATTCTTCAGTGCTAATCATCTAAGCTTAGATTCAGCCAAAAGGACTACTTAAATGGTTCTCTTTTGTTCCCTGGGGTCCTTGGACTGACTGTTGTTAATTTGAATCCAGGAATTAATTAGCCTGCCAACAAACATTGGCATTGCTGAGTATTGGAATTTTAGAGCAAATAAAATGCTCATTGTGTTAATTGGCAATTGAGTCCTCGGAGTACTTTGGCAGCTTAGAGTAGTTTTACAGCCTTGCTGCTGTCCAAGCTCTGAGAGCAAACCAACAGGGTTTTATGGCTTGTGATCACAAGGATTTTTTAGGCAAATAAGGGATTCCTTATTAGTAAAAAGTTGCCATTTTTGTATTCTAGAAGTAAAAAAAAATCCTTTTCAACCCCCCCCCCCCCCAAAAAAAAAAAAAAAAAAGAACACAACTACATGTTTGGGCACTGGTATCCTGGTGTAGGTTTGTCCTAAATTTGTCCTAACAAATCCTGTCTGTCCTAAGATTTGCTTGCTGGACTCTTGTTGGGAATATGCATTCTCACACTTCTAGGAGCTGAGTTGGTGGGAATTAATTAATTTTTTTTTTATCCAATAGGTGAACCCTGAAAAGGAAAGTTCTCTCACTTTGGATTGGGATAGAGTGAGGGTATTTGATCGTGAGGTTGCTCAAATGTTCCTGAATATAACAAAGATGGCAAAAGAAGCTAAGGTGAGAATATTTACCAAGTGTCAGTAGATCCATATTTCATATAAAGGAAATACAATTTAATTTTTTATTTGCTGCATATTGAGGCTTTTGGTTGTTTTTGTTAAAGAGTGTAGAATATCTGTATTTTGGTTTTTATTTCATTCAGCTTTGTGTAAATGAGAGAGAATAAAAGGCAAGAGATTTTTTAATTGTTGATTGTACTGTGCTGATGTGGTCATCTCAGCAGAAGCCTCTTCTTAATATTGACTTTGGAAATGCTCATCACTCATGATAGGAGCTCTTGATTACTAAACCTGCTAGGAAATACTGTTCAGATGTCTCCAAGCAGACCTCTTATTTCCGATGAGACATTGAATAAATCGGAACTTAATTATGTGTGGGGCAATATTCCTGCAGTTAAATATTTAATCATATGTATGATACAGTCTTTATAGCCAATTAACTTATAACTCTGCTCTGTTCAATACTTGTTTGACAGTGTGTTTGGATTTAAGTGCTTATAGACATCAAGGTTCCAAGACTGCTTGAAGCTTTTAAAAATCTGCATTCTTATAGTAAGGACTGTTGCTTGGAATGAGCACTAAATCCCTGTAGCACTGTAAGTCGGTGCTGCTGAGGTAAGTGGGAAGTAAAGACAGCAATAAACTGCCTTGCTGTGTTCCCAGTTAGTTATAGACCTGATCTAGCCCTGGCACAAAGGGACTTTGAGACTTTAATTTTAGAACTTGATAAAATTATCTCCAGTCAGATTTTCTAAAGTAAAAATATATTGGTGGTTACTGTTTTAAGAGAACAAAGCAAATGTGATAAGAATAGACCATGGTAGGTATGATACATATTTATAGACATGATTAAATTTATGCATTTACCAAATGTTAGAACTTCTACTGTGAAAATGCTGTTTTCTAGGTAGAATCTGTGAGTAAAAAAGAGAAGGTGAAGCAGAGACCACTGGCTCTGAACACAGTAGAAATGCTCCGAGTGGCCAGTGCTGCTTTAGGTAGGTACAAAAATTCAAATTTTCACACTGTTTTAAAGCAAAATATTGTGGCCTCTCAAACAGAACAAATAATACATCATTTTGGGCAAAGGATCAAGTTTAGAAAGCTGCTTGTCAAAAGTGAAATGTTTGGCAAGATCAAGGTGACAAAAGTCTTACGGAAAGGATAAACCATAATTTATTTAAATACTTGGGTAAGGTGTACATCCAGATGCAGCAAACCATAATCACAGGGATGTGTATATGATTTTTGTTTCCTCCTGTCCCCTGTCAGGAATGGGTCCCCAACACGCCATGCAAATAGCAGAGCGTCTTTACACTCAGGGTTATATCAGCTACCCTCGAACAGAAACTACCCATTATCCAGAAAACTTTGACCTGAAAGGATGTTTGAGACAACAAGCCAATAATCCTTACTGGGCAGAAACTGTGAGTACATGAAGCAAAAACTGTACTGTCATTCTCTAGTCTGCTTTAGATTAGATCTTGCTTGGTGTATTATAACCTATAGGCCTTCAGAAACTTTAAATATCTCTAGTTTCTTTTACCTGTGTTGTACTGTTATGGATTTGATCTGAGTAAGCCAGTTCTTTCTTCACCCAGGTAAAAGCATTGCTATCAGAAGGCATCAATCGTCCAAGGAAAGGCCACGATGCAGGAGACCATCCTCCCATCACCCCAATGAGAGCTGCAACTGAAGCAGAATTAGGTACTGGCAAATTTGGTACTGTTGGGACACTGTGTGAGGAAATCAGTCCCTTGAGGTGTAAGGTGCCAGTTTCAAAATCAATGAGTTTCAACAGAAAATAAAATTATTTGAATTGCAAGAAGTGAAGAGAGAGCAAACTTGATCCTCACTGAAACTTCTGGTGACAGTGAAGTTCAGAGTTGCTTCAGCAATTGATCTTTGGGACTATAGTACTGCCAAGAAAAAGAAAACAACTTAATGCCTACATTTCTAGGAGAATTTTGTCCCAGATTACTAGCTTCCAAGTACTGAAATTTGATTCTGTTTTGTGGCTGAGGTGTTGTTTCTCCCCAGGTGGAGACGGGTGGCGACTGTACGAGTACATAACTCGGCACTTCATTGCCACTGTCAGTGCTGACTGCAAGTACCTGCAAACCACCATTTCCTTCAGTATTGGCCCTGAAAGATTTACCTGTGTTGGAAAGGTGGTAACTTCACCAGGTAAGACAAATCAGGAGTAAGTGTTAGCTGCAGATTAATTTTTTTTTCCCATTAATACACTGGATGGATATAAAAATGAAGTTTTGGGGACAAGTGCAATTGTGAAGACTTTTTTGAGCTCTCAAAACCAGAGACCAAGTCTTGCCCTAATTTTTGTACCTCAGTTATGATTGAAAAAGTGTTGTTTTTCATGTAGCAGTCTCAAAGATTTAATGCCACATTTGCCAGTGTGAAGACCAGTCTTTTCACAAACAGTAAATGCCTTTTGGGGGATAAATTACACACAGGCAGAAGTTTTTTCTTGGGCTTCTGTAAAAAGAATGTGGCAGCACTACTGAGACTTCTATGGTAAACTGGCAAGTTGTTTGTTTCTTTACCTACAGGGTTCACAGAAATTATGCCATGGCACAGCATCCCATTAGAAGAGAGCCTTCCTCACTGTGAGAAAGGAGATCTTTTTCCAATTGGTGAAATAAAGTTGCTGGAAAAGCAAACCAACCCTCCTGATTACCTGACAGAAGCAGAACTGATCACTCTGATGGAAAAGCATGGCATTGGTAGGATCTTGCTTAACTTACATTGTTCTGCAGTGCATCCACCAAGAGTGCAAAGAGTCTGAGTCACTCCTCTGCACTGTCCCTGTCAGTAATGAGCTCTCAGTGTTCATTTGGATATGCACAGTGATCATGTTTTCCCCTTCAAACCACCACGCCTGTAGCTCCCCTCAGCAGATGGTAGATTGTTTCTTACCCCACGTTCCTTTCCCTTTCTTATCCTTATTTTTAGTAGTTTCTGGTTTCTGACCAAAGCAGTATCCTTTCATAACACATCCCTGTCACTTCTGTCAGAAAGAGCTGATGTGTGGAAGGAAGCACCTCACTATTCTTAGGAATGATTTTTGTCTTTACAGCTTGCTTTAGCTTACTCTCTTCAGTAATCCTTCTGTATCTCATTATACAATTTACCACAATTCTACTTTCCTTTATCAATCTGATTGGTTTCTTTTAATGTATTTTCATGAATTCGCCCCATCAGAGCAAACAGTCTCTTACTCTACTGTGTTTGTCCAGAGTAAATAACTGTAAAGAATAGATGTCTTCCCAATAGTAATTTCTTGGAAGAGATGAAAGGATTAAGGTTAAACCATATGTTTCAGACTTACCAGAATTGCAAAGGAACATCAGAGTTACTAGAGAGAGAGAAGTTAGACACTGGAAGTTGGGTAACATTAAGAAGGTATCTGAATTTAAGCAGTTTTAGGAGCCCTGTAATTTGACATTAAACAAGAGAAGCTGGAAGTGAGTCATTTGATGAAAACTCTGTTTTGTTCAGGGTGGATAAATTGTTTTCCTTTGTGTGGCAGGAACTGATGCCAGTATTCCAGTCCACATTAACAACATTTGCCAGCGAAACTATGTCACAGTGGAGAGTGGTCGAAGACTAAAGCCTACAAACCTTGGCATCGTTCTGGTTCATGGTTATTACAAAATAGGTCAGTTAAATGCTCTTCCCTTTCCATCCTCTTACCTTCCTTTCCCTTTACTATCAAAGGCTGTTGTCAATGTGTAAGTAACATATCTGTCTTAAATAATGCACATTTTGATGTCAGTTTATGTGTAAATGGTTTCCTACTTCTAATTTTTGACCTTTCATTGCTGCTGTCTCTGGTTTCCTGTTAGATGCAGAATTGGTTCTTCCTACAATCCGCAGTGCTGTAGAGAAGCAACTCAACTTAATAGCTCTGGGTAAAGCAAATTATCATCAGGTCCTGGAGCACACCCTTGACATTTTCAAAAGGAAATTTCACTATTTTGTGGATTCTATTGCAGGTAAAACTTTCTACATGTGAAGTTCCCTACAATTACTTAGTTGTTGCATAGAAAATACTTATATATTAGACTCCTTTTAGAGGTTTAGGCTTTCTGAAATGTTGTGCCAGGACTGAAGTTTCCAGTCAAATTAATTTCCTTTTCTTTTGCAGGTATGGATGAGCTGATGGAAGTGTCCTTTTCACCCTTGGCTGCCACAGGCAAACCCCTTTCCCGCTGTGGTAAATGCCATCGTTTCATGAAGTATATTCAGGTCAGTTTACCTCATTCTTGGAATTCGAATTTCACTTGCTGGGGAGCATTGAGTATAAACTTCTTTTCTATTATTGAGCTTGGGTTCAAATGTGGTCATCACATTCAAGAGTGCCTTTCTAAAACAAAAAGGCTGATTGGGTTTTGCCTTGGGGGACAAACCAGAGAGCAGCTCCAGCTGGGTTTACCACAAGTTTTAAACTCTCTTGACCGTGGAGTTGCTCAGGAGATTTGTGTTCTGTTTCCAGGCCAAGCCGAGTCGCCTGCACTGCTCTCACTGTGATGACACCTACAGTCTCCCCCAGAACGGTACCATCAAACTCTACAAGGAGTTGCGTTGTCCCCTGGATGACTTTGAGCTGGTGCTGTGGTCGTCTGGATCCAGAGGAAAGAGTTATCCACTGTGTCCATACTGTTACAACCATCCTCCCTTCAGGGACATGAAAAAAGGTAGGAGTTCTGCAAACACGCAGGTATCATCCTCACTTGAAATAGATTAGGTACATTCTATACAATGGGCTTTTTAGGAGTTTTTAAATCAGTGTTGCTTAGTATAAAGTGCTGTTCAAATTAGACTCTAGATATCTAAAATTCACATTAAACCAAAATTTATTAGTTAACAAATTTTTGAATTTTTTTTTTTAATAGAAGAAGTAAGAAAATTTACCAGTATGCACTGTAGGTGACCTTCACAACACTCAGAATGCAGTGAAAAACATCAAGATACTGATGCCTTGCAAATTTGAGTGGGCTTGGATAGGAGTATAAATAAAGACCAGGTCTTGGGGGTGTTTTGATGGAGATAAATGGCGTGTCAAAAGCTGTTGAAGGATATAAGAAGAAGTCGCAGTTAGTTTAGTTAACTGTGGGACTGAAATTTACTTAAAGTAGTGCATTGAAGCTTTTTTTGCATTGTTTTATTACCATCTTTTAATTAAAAATATCTTGGACTAACAGTGAGTAGTTCAAGTATAAAATAACAGATAAGCAGGAGCCATACATTTAATTGAAAATGTAATGGGTTTTCATCACTAATCTGTCTAAAGTGCCTGTACTGTACAGTGGCAGTATATGGCAATTCTGAATACCATTACAGAAAAATTTTTCAGCAGGGGATTATTCTGAAACTGTGAAGAGGCAAGTTGCCATTTTGGGAGCAGTTCCATTCTTTAGTGATTTAGAAAGTCTACAGTATAGTGAAATGTCTCTGGCTCGTGTCTCACTTCCTTCAAGCTGAGTAGTGTGAGCAGTGAGATAAAGGGCGGTATGACTTCACTCTTCTTCCCCAGGAATGGGCTGTAACGAGTGCACCCACCCCACGTGCCAGCATTCCCTTAGCATGCTTGGGATTGGGCAGTGCGTGGAGTGTGAGAACGGGGTTCTGGTGCTGGACTCGACGTCGGGGCCCAAGTGGAAGATGGCCTGCAACAAATGCAACGTGATCGTGCACTTCTTCGAGAACGCCCACAAGGTGCGGGTGTCGCCCGAGACATGCGAGCTGTGCGAGGCGGCGCTGGTGGACGTGGATTTCAACAAAGCCAAATCTCCCCTGCCTGGCGACGAGACCCAGCACTCGGGCTGTGTGTTCTGTGACCCCGTGTTTCAGGACCTGGTGGAGCTGAAACACGCGGCCATGAGGCACCCCATGCACCGGGGGGGACAAGGGAAGAGGCAAGGGCGGGGAAGGGGCAAAGGCCGGAGACCTGGAGGAAGACTCAACCCAAAGAAACCCAAGGACAAAATGGCAGCTCTGGCTGCTTACTTTGTATAATGGGCACACAAAAGGAAAATAAACTTCTTATAAAAAATGGGTTTCTCTTTGAGTGCATTTTTAAGCATCTTTGATGTTTCACTGCTTTACTGTTCTTAGAACAGTTAAACACTTTAGGTTGCTCCCAAAAGAAACTATTCTGGATTATCTGTCAGTAACTGAGTAAGCCTTTAAGCTTTTAATTGGGATTCATTGATACAATTAGAGCTCACAAACAGTAGGGAGACTCAGGAAGTCTCAGGAAGTTAACTGTGGCTAAGAGAAAGGAAATGGAATTTGTCTCCTCTGACATTTCTGGGGTCTTTGTCAGCAATGCAAGTGCCAGGAATATAAGAACTAATTAAGATCAGTGTTATGCTGCCATAGTCTTTAAGTGTGGCATGAGACTTGCTTCATCTGACTTTGAATCTTCAAAAATAAGAAATGATTAGTAGCTGTCAGATTTTTAAATTACATCTGCAATAGGAAGAGTACTGCTTCAAGTCTGTCATTCTGCTGCATAAGTGAACAATGCCTACAGACATACAAAATGGAAATCATAAATGTGAAAGGCAATATCTGCCTTGAGCAGTGATTCCCTAATTATGGCCTATGCAGACAAGTTGGTATCTCATGGTCAATGGGCCCCAGTTAAATAAGACCTCCCTCCTGCTGCTGGAAGGCTGAGCATCCATGCTAGTTTATTCCTCTGTGGTCACACTGATCATATCTGACAAAATACAGTTTGTCCTGTCTGTTCCCTGAATTGTCATTTCAGTGTTGGTTAGTTTTGCTGTCAAAAGGAGGGGTGTCCTCATGCTTTTGTGTGGAGCTGTATCTAACCACTGCAGCACTGGGTGCCACATTGCAAAATCTCATTGTACAAATATATAATACTCTCCTTTTTCCTTCTATGTGCTTATGGCTGAGCATGTCTGGTCATCTGGTCAAATACAGTTTGTGTCATCTACAGCCCCAAAACAGTTTCAGCACTAGTTATGGTCAGATGGGAGGTGCAAAGGCTGCAGCATTTCAACACAGAATGTGCAGAGGGCAGCCTGACATGGGATGCACTGGTAACAGAGAGGAAAGACAAGTCCCTACAAAGGTAAGTTACAACTCTGCTGTTTTAATTGGCACAGTGTGTGCATTTACTGAACCAGAGAACACAGCCCAAATACCACAGCACCAAGCCTGTTCCTCTGATCAAATGTTTGTTTATACAGTTACAGCTCAAACATGAACTATGTTTTAACAGTACTGCTTAGAAGATGCAGCCATAGGTAAAAGGTTTTTTTCTTGTAGTTCTTTTTAGTTCTTTCTGGTAAAAGCAGGCTGGAGCAAATAGCTTCTTTTCACGAAGAAAACATTGATTTTAAAATGAAGTTGATGGGGTGCCTTGGAGTCGTAGGTCTTGGCATAAACTACAGCGGCTTCCAGGGTGCTTGTCCTGATTTCAGGTGTTCAAGTCCTCTCTTACCTTGTAGCCTGGTTTGAACACCAGGAACTGCTCTGAACATCCTGTGTGCCCAGCTGGCTGCTGTGGGCTGGGATTTCTGTGATGCTTGAAGGGGGTCCTGGAAGTGTAGGAAACCTGTCATTGGTTGTTCTCCGTGGCTTCTGAGCTGAGTGGGAATGCTTTCCTCTTCCTCCAAGTATGGCTTTTACTTTGTTATTTGCAGACAAACTTTTGCTTGTAAAATCTCTTCGTTATTTGCAGACAGACTTTTGCTTGTTGAATCTCTTTGTGCCATTCCCATTTGCATGCATCTCCATGTGTGATTTGTCAGGGTGTGTAATCGTTCATAATCTAATGCAGAGTAAATATTTTAGGATGGAAAAGCCACCCGCCTGGGTCAGTACTCACCTTGAGTACTGTGAGCAGTTTTGGGCATCACAGTGTAAAAAATACATTAAGCTATTAGGAAGCGTCCAAAGGAGAGCCACGAGGATGGGGAAGGGTCTGGAGGGGAAGCCGTAGGAGGCGTGGACAATGATGTCAGGCACATGGTGAGATTTTTGGGGTGATCCTGATAGTCTCTTCCAGCTAAGGTTATTCTAGGATTCCACACGTGCTGACCGCAGGGAGGGCTCAGTGGAGAGGCATCCCTGGGAAACCTTCCCGCTGCTTTCTGCCGCTTGCAGCCCTTCTCTGGTGGCAGAGGGTGTGCGGAAGGGCCCCGGGTCCGCTCCGGTCAGACAGCGGCGTCCCCGTCCCCGCCTTCCGGGCTTTGTTCTCGGCCCCGCCCCCTCCCGGCCCCGCCCCCAGGCCCCGCCCCCCCGCGTCCCTTAAAGGGGCCGGCCCCGCTCCCCGCACTCGGCCCCGCCCGCCCCCCCGTCCGGCCGGGCAGCGCCGCCATGGCGCTGGGACTGGAGCCGTCCGCGGCTCCCCTCAGCTCCTTCCTCAGGGACTTCCCGGCGCCGCTGGGCCCGGGGGAGCCGCTGCCGTGGAGCTCTGCGGGGTGCGGCGCCCTGAGCAGGCCCGAGGTGCCGGGCGCGCTGGCCGAGCGGGCCAGGAGCCTCCTGGGCAGCAGGTGAGGGGGCGGGCGGGGCCCGGCCGGGCCGGGGGCGCCGCCGTGAGGGAGCGGGGCCGGGCCCAGCGGGGCCGCAGCAGGTGCAGGCGCGGGAGGCGCTTCCTCCTGACGCGGGGCCCGCCGGGGGCGGGGGAGAGAGAGCCCGCAGCGCCTCCGGGGGATTTTAGGTTTGGAGATGTATTTAGGGTTATTCCCCCTTCTAAATACCTTTTGGTGACTGTTAGTAGCGTGCTTCTGTTCGGGCCACAGGCCTTCGGCCCCGTGCTTTCACAGTATTGTTTGTGTGTGTGCTTTTCCAACACGTTCCTGTCCCCCCCTGGGCGCGGGGTCAGTCACAGCCCGCGGTCAGCACAGCAGGGCCGGCCCTGCGGGGGAGCCCCACGGCTGGTTCGGGTCCGGGGCTCTGTGCGGGCCAGCCTGGGGGCCGGGAGGGAGGAGGGAGTCCCTGAGTGCCCCGCAGGGCCGCCAGCGGTGAGAGGAGAGCCAGCTCCAGGGCTGCTCCGCTCCCCAGCCCTCCCGAGCTCCTGTGGGCTCCTCAGGCTGATGTTTTCTGAAAACTTCAGGAGCAAAGTCACACCGCTGCTGGAGCACACAGCTGCTCATCCGTGATGCTGCTGTCATCCCCTGGCTGCATCCTTATAGCCTTCATCCTGAGCGGTTTAGGCTTCGTCTTTAATACTAAGAATTTGAATGTGACTTACTTCTTTTGTCAAGTTAATGCTTTACCAAGAACAAGTTGTCTCCCACCAGTTTCTTGTCCCCTGTCACTCCATTCTCTCACTGCACTTCGGCGGTAGGGCCTGAGCCATCCAGCTGTTACAAAGTTCCTGCCACAATCTGCTTCACTAACTTGCTCTTAAGAGTCAACAACAGGGATTGTGGATGGTCTGAAAGAACGCGAGTGGTGATCAAACTGTGCTGTGGTACTGGGGAGTGGAGGAGACTGGTTCTGGTTTGGTATATGCTGAATGTTACCTGGTTACGAGAGGAATTTGATAGGTAGTAAACATGGTTTGAATTACTTACCTTTTTAACTACCATCTGGTGGGTTTATTAACGCCAAATAGATTTTTTTTGTTGCTATTGTTGAAAGTGTATAGGTGATTTTTAGATATTTGAATTGTCTGGGAAATTTGCCTTAAAAATCAAGTCATTCCTACGTATTACAGAGATGATTATGGACGTGATATCACTCACTTAGATGGTGTGCCTAAAGATGAAGCTGAGAAATGCATACCGAAGAAATACAATTTCTTAGTCTGTAGTTTAAAAAGGCACGGATAATCATTGCATTATTTAGTTGTGCTTTGACTAAATTGCTCTTGAACAAAACACAGCTGTTGCATTCCACAGTGAGACTGCAGATTCATCACGTGCATTGAATCTTTGAACTCTGTGCAGCAAGAGCTGTTCTGGGTGAGTGCTTTAGAGAGAGCAGGGTAATGCCAGTCCTGAACAAACACTTATCACATGGCACCCACTCTGCCACGTGGGCCAGGCTGATGCTCTCTACACTTGGTTTAGAGAGGAAGGTATGAGGCTGTAGAGTTATGGGACGTGTTACTCAAACTGCAGTGCTTTAAAAATCAGCGTTTCTGATCTGCATATCTGCTGATGTTCTGTTGTTGTCTGTTGGGCACGGTAACAAGTGGAAACAGAAGAGGAATGGTGGTTTTGCAATGCTTTCACCTCACCTGTCACTCTTGGTGTTTACACAGAGAGGAGCCTGCCAGTGTCAGAAGCTGCATTTTTCACATACCTGCCCTGCAGCCAGTTCTGGCTCCACAGCCTCTCTGGTGGAGCTGCCCAAGTCCTGAGCTGGCAATAAAAAAAAAAAAAAAAAAAAAAAAAAGGAGGGAAAGAGAGCTAAAAAAAGTAAAGCAGAATTAAAGTGCAGCAATCTACTTACTATTTTTTTTTTTTTGTGAAATGTTTGTGAAAAACATAAATAGATTATGAAAGTGGTTTATGAATTCTCATGGCTGGCTTCAGGCAGCTCTGTGTTTGGGTGAAGCCATGAGTTTGGGTGTAATGTAGTGTACCTGAAGTGTCAAATGTAGGGATCTCTGCAGAATTATAGCTCAGTTTTGGACTCCTATGACAAGGAGAAACCTCATCTTGCAGTTGCAAAAAGGCTGCATTTTCCTGTTGTGTAGGCTAAGTTCTTGCATGAGGAGAAAAAGACTGATACAGCCCAAGGCCAAGACAGGAATCTTATGTTTTGAAGTTGCAGGCCTTCTTATAATCCCTGTAATTAGGAACTGAAACTGAAGTCTCTGATTCTGTGAGAAATTGCCAACATTACATTTTTTCCATTGTTTGCTACTGTGGAACAATTAAAAATGCAGCTTTTAAGGCTAAATAAACTTTTCTGTTGATTTGAATCCTCAATAAAATAGATGAGGGGATAGTAAGGAAATAAGGATGTTAAAGATTTTAAGAAATGGAAGAATAAGGGTGAGGAGTGACATTAGAAGACGTTTAAATGTTTGTATAAAAGTTGTTGAAGATGCAGAAGTGGTACCAGATTAGTGACTGTGCAGGAGGTCACTGTAGTTGAGATCCCGTGATCTGCAGGCTGTTGTGGCAGTGTCCCAAACACACAGACAGCAGCTCAGTGAAAAACACACACCCTCAAATATCACTGTGTTATTCCACACAGCTTTAACACTGAAGGTGTTATTGGATGTACCTTGCTGACTCCTGGCATTGTTGCTTGATCTCTGTTTCCTGAGTGTGAGATTTCTCTAACACTCCAGCATCACAGAATGTATTTTACATGGTGATTAGTATGATGAAGGATTTCTCTGTAGATCAAAGTGTTATTGGGACTCAAGTTTGACACTCAGTTCTGCTGTTCTGCTTTTCATTTCTGTGTTGTCAGGTACTTCATTCACACGTGCACAGATGTTTGGGTCATGCCCAGCAGGGCCCAAGCTAATCAAGGTCCACCAATATCCTTGGCTCATGAGACAACATATGGTGATGTTTAGCTTGTTCTTCCAGTTGCTTGGAGGCACAAACCTTTGTGCCTTTGCAACGAGGAATGTTGTTCCTCCACTACTGACCAGGATCTCTGTTGAGAAGAGAATGGGCCAAGAAATAACTTTGGTTCTTTCCAACAAGGAGTTTCTGAATGCTGTTGCTTCTCCAAGGCTGCACACATCTTTTTACATGGGAGCAGCTGGATGCACAGGCTAAGCCCTGAATGTCCTCATCGAAAATGAATTGTTTTAACAAACTTCTGCAAATGCAGCTACTATAGTGAAACACCAGCTAAAACAGCAAACCATTTTGTTCTCTGGCAGGCCTCGCCCCTAAATCACTAATCTGGTGAAGCTTTGCAGATATTTCTACTTTGAATGGTTCATTTAAATCAATGGAACTGCCTGCTGCTAGCTGCAGCTAAATACATAGATAACATTTTGAAGAGTCAGAGCAGACTTAAGTAATCTTGTTTTTCAGAATTTTAATTAACATACACTTTTGGGTAATAGCTGTGTTCTGAAAGTCTGTGTAAATAGGTGAAATTAGTTACTTCCCAAGCTTTAGAAATTAACCTGAAATATTCCTGACTTTCACTGCAACAGAACGTGAGATGAAATCAGACCCCCAAATACAGAAATTTCATCTTCCTCTTGATAGGAGCTGAAACTTGTCTGGCCATCCTGTGACATATCCAAAGAACAATGTGAAATTCCTGCAGCCTTCCTGTTGGAGGAGATTTACTACAATAACAGTTGAGAGACTTGGGTTTCCTGTTCTGCCCCCTCCCAAGCCATCTGCTGTTGCCTCAGCATCCTGTTTTGTGTCTTTGTGCTTTACACTGTAGTGCTCACACCAAGGTGTGGCCCTGGCATCTTTATTTCCAGTAGTCCCTTCTTTTTGAGTAGTTAATTCAGCAATTCTGATATTTTGATGTTTTAATGTGATTTAAGTATGAGGAGGGGGGAAAGAAAATCTTATATTGCTTCTGATTTCCCAATATCTTTTTAAAATGCTCTTAAGTGCCTTCTTCTGTAAAATTACTTTCTACAGTGACCTCTGCTTTTAATAAGTTCCCTAAAACTTACTTCCTTATTCCTAATTTGAACAATTTGATGTAACGCATTGGTACATCTTACTTGGGAGCATGTTTGCATATTTTGCTCTCATAACCTCTGTGAGAGTCTTTCTGTTGTTGTTTCAGGATAAATACTCAATTTTGAAACAACACGTTTAGGGCTTAATTGAAAAGTGGCTTTTGTGGAATTAAGCCTCTCCTGTTCTGCTGTGGAGTTTTTCTTCCTGCTGAGAATGAAATGGAAGTAGCAGGTGACTCTTCATTGCACATTTTGTATAAAAACTGTTCGGTGATGACTGAAGGGCCTGAACAGATGGATTCTGGAGTCTAAAGCTGCTGCTTCTGGTAGTTTCATAAGAAAAGCTGGAAAAAAACTGTTTCATGTAACCATAAGAGATGGTAATTCTGTGTGTGGAACTGTTTATGTATTTGTTTTGATTCCCTCTTGTTCATCTCCTTTAATGACCTGATGTCATTAGCACAAGAAACAACTTCCTGTGCATTGTAGAATGTCAGATGTTCTCTCCTTAATGGATATATATTTCTACTTTTCTGGCCACCATCACCCTGGGAACTCTGAGTACTGCTCTATTAAATGCTAATGCTTAAAGCTGCTTGAGTGGAAACATTCTGCAGTTGATTATAAGAATAAAAAGAGAAAGGGGAAATAAAAGTAGCAAATTGAGGAGAAAATACTGAATACAAGCAGCTTTTGTTTATGAGGAAACTTGTGACCCGCTATTATTTTGGCAGTGTGAGAGGATCTTTCATTTGCTGGAGAACTGCTGGCATTTGCAGATCTGCACTAAACCCTCTGCTGATAGAGCTGTAACATGCTAGAAACACACCCGAGCCTGCAGTGGCAGAGCTGTGCTCTGTGTGATCTGCCCATGAAGCAGAGGAGGGCACATCTTCCCTTGGACATGAGGCAGCTGCAGCTGACTTGTGCTAGAGCTTGTGTTCTCAGATGTAGCACCTCTTTCTCCCCAGTATGTGTGTGTATGCACAGTCTGAAAGGAGGATTGGTGCTCTGGCCTCCAGTACCACTCCTGCCTTGTTGCCATGACTTTGGTAATTATGTCTAGAAAAAAAATCATGTCACTGTTTTTTAATCTGAAAGATAAGTGATCAACACTTGGCCAAGACAGTTGGTTATCTCTCTAAATGTGCTTTATTCTATACAAACAGATTTCCTGTAAGTAATGTGGGAGAATGTGTCTATTTGGGATAGGGGGAATTTGATTTTTTTTTGCTTGCAAAATAGGTAAATAAAAATGCAGAAGGCTTTGTGTAAACATGGGGTGTTTGGCATGTCTGAGGGAGGCTGTGTGCCACCCTCCAAGGGGACACAGAGCTCACTCCTCTGCTCCCAGGGCTGAGGAGCAGCTTTTTGGGGTCTGCCATTTGCTGCACTACTCTGAGTCCTCAAAGCCCCTCTAAGCTGAGCATGGAGCAGTGCAGGAAGTCTGTCAGTTGTTTTCAAGCCTTTGTAAAAAGTATAGTTGTAGCTGAGGCTCTGGTCAAGGTGTAGTGGCCTGACCTTTGATGCTCTGGATGTTTCCCCCTTACCCAAAAAACTGTTTGCTATTGACTTCTGAATGTATCCTCTTGAACTGGAGGGGAAGAAGAGGTGGGAACATCTTTGAACTGGTGACTCGTTTGCAACACTTGCTGTAGGTGTACTAGGGATTTAATGACCCAAATAAAAACGAGTAAGAAGTTATCTTATTGTGTTTCTGCTTCCCAAAAGAACATGAATATTTTAGTTTTTCTCTTTCTGAAGACTGGTACTAAAAGGGTCAGTAAGAGTCTTATAGTTGACCTGTGTGATTACACTGTGGCTGTGGTGGTGTGACAGCTGGTCTTTTGAAATGAAATAAAATAGATAACAAAATTGTATCGCAGAAGACAAACAAGGTGAACAAGAGAAGCAAGTTCTGGTGTGTAATTTTTGCCAAATCTAAAGCATGCAAAATATCATAACTGCATTCTGCTTCCGTGTGTAACTTTATTTTGGCCCAGAGATATGTGTATCAGCAGGAGCTTTGCATAGCTCCTTTTACCAGTACTGTATGTGTCCAGTAGTCCAGAATCTTTCAAGGAGGAGGGTGGCATATAAATTTGTCATCTTTATTAGCATAAGTAATGCTTTAGTCTTTAACTTACCTCTTTTATCTGTACTCAGGTTTTTGAAATGAGTCTTGTATTTTACTGTGAATGGCTGGAGGGTAAGAGCTCTGTGTTCCAGCCACTGCTGATCTGACCTCAGCTGCTGGTGAAGCCACAGATGCCTTGTCTGCACTGTTACGACATGCTTTAATTATTTTTAAATATTTTTTTTTTTGTGGTCAAAACACACCCTTTATGTTAGCAAAGAAATAGCCTGCAGCAAAGAAATTCAAGGTCTGTTTACTACTAGCCTGTGTGTGCCGAGGCTGAGTGTTTAGTGTTGCGTGTCAAAGGAACGGGGCTAACGTGTTTCTTCTAAAATTCCCCTAAAGTAGCATCCTGTGCATGTAACACACCCCACCAGCTTTCCTCTTCTTCCCAATATAGTTGGTTTTCCACTTAGGAAACTGCTACAGTGTTCCTTCTGATTCATGGAGATTAAATTATGCTTGGTTCAGCTCACCACCAGGGTGTCTTGGGCTTCTTTGAAAGGAAGATTTTAACAATAAGTGACATTCTTCGTTGCTTACAGGAAAGGTTTGAAGTCTGCAATGGTAATTGCAGTGGGTTACTTTTGCACTGGTTGCCATAGGTACTGTGGCTGTTTCCAGATATTCTCCAGCCAAGTGAGACCTTGTAGCTCTCGACTAAAGCAGCAGTTCTTGCTCTTTTTTAATGACACATTTTGTTAACTCTTAAAGTCTCTGATTTAGAAGGTGAACCTAGAACTGGTAAATATTGAACCTGAATGAAAGATGCTGTTCCTTGGAGCTCCATTTACTTGAGCTCAAGTGAAAACCTGTCTTGCCAATATGATAATACTATAATAAACAGTTAATGGAGTAATTACAAATGTGTTCTGTTCAGAACTGAGATTGAACTAAATAGGTTGGGTAATTTTTTAGACTTTTATCTTTATTCAGTGTGTCGGAATCAATTGTTTGATGTTGCTCTCTGCATAACAAAATCCCAATAAACAACCACTTTCTAATAGATTTGCAGAACTATGGAGGGGGAGGAAATACGTAGGAAGCAAAGCTGAATGAAGCATATCTGTACTGAGGAATCATTGAATTTTCCTTTTAGGAACTGGTTGGCAACTGGAAAAAAGTTGAAGGATGTGACATAATTTGTAATTTTTTTTCTTTGTTACAGGCATCCTGTTAGCAGAGGTTTATATAGAACTTGTGCATTATAGCACTTAGTAGATTTCTTTTTGTTTAAGCTGCTTTTTATGGACCCAGTTCAGCAATCCTGGACTCTGGAAAGCAGAAATGTACAAAGTTTAAAATCAAAGTATTAAGCCCTCTTCTGATGCTGAGCTGTGAACCCAGGCTAGATTTGATTTTTTTTCTTCCAGCATAGCAGAGAAATTCTGAAGATGTCTGAAGCTGTGGCTCTCACTGTGCAGCTAAATGCATTGTTGTTTTCTTAATGTTTCTTGTCTCTATTTGTGGAGCCAAAACGTGCTTTGACTAAAGCTTCTGACTGTCAGCAGCATCAACAACACATCTCACATTCTTTGTGGGGCTTATATTTTCGTAGTCCTTTCTTTTTCTCTTATGGGAACAACAACAGGAAGAAGGATTTTGGAGGGCAGGGAGTGCCATATCTCTTTTGGGTGTATTCCTTGCCTGACCTTTTAAAAGGTTGTCTGTCAGTGTCAGAGTCATTATAAGCAGGCATTGTTACTTTAACTGAGCTAGGAAAGAAACTGAGTCCCATAAACATATTAGCCTTAAAAAGAAATAAAAAGCCACATTCTGTTTTCCCTTGATGTGACATGACTGCAGCTAGCACTGAAAGGACTGCAAACACATTGCCATCTATTTGAAGTACCGAAATAACTCATTAAATTGGGCCGTCAGTGCCACAGAATGTGTGGCATAAAGCAGGCCTGTGTTGGAGCCTGCTGACTGACACAATGGTTTCTGTTTGCTGCCACGGGAGGTGCTCATACACGGCTGTGAGGATGTGACAAGGCCCGTCTTTCAGGAGCACAATGGCAAAATGCATTTCAGCTTGTTGTCACTGGGATCTAAAACCCCGCGGTCTTCCCCTCCTGCCCTTCTGTATGCACAAACCACTCATTGCTGAGCAGCATCACAAACCAATGCTTCCACCATTTCGTGCTCCCCAGCAAACCAGTTTTATGCAGAACTTTCTAATGTTTCCTGGCAAAGCAAAGTTCTTGTCCTTGACTTGCTGTAGGTGCCTTAATGTGGTATTTGTTTTGCTTGTGTAATTCGATACCTTGTGGGAATCAAACACTCCAGGAACAATGGATAAAGTGGCTTTTTATGGATGTTGATTCTTATTCTTCATTGTGCTCATAGAAAATGGCTGGAACATGTGCTGTGTACTGTAGTGGTTAGTGCTTGCTACAAGACTATAGTGAATATAGGAGTTGTTTTATAGTAGCTTCCTTTTGGAGTTGGATGGGATTTACTTGTTTACAGATTCAAAAACATTATAGCAAATGTGTGCTTCTTAAAGCATGTGGCTTGAATAAAGCGTTGAGTGAACAGGAGATGGTGAGCAGATCATGTAGTATTTTTTGTCTTCTAGATGCCTACCTAAAAGCTTCATCTTAATGACAAGTCTTGGAGTCTCTTCTCATCCTAGTCTCCAGTCTCAACTCTTTGCATCTTTTACCTGGGTGGTTTCTTTGGGAAACTTCCAGTCAGAACAAACTGAATGATAAGGGCTGGAAGTTAGCACTAAGCATGACTTTTCTTGTGAAGGGAAGGAGAGTTCCAAGTAACTTTTTTAGAGATTTGCATCTACCACAATGCTGAGATCTTGATACTGTCTGTGGTGAGATTGTTGACTGCAAGCAAGAAATGCTGTGTAGTGAGTAGAAACAAAATGTGTGTTCAGAGGCTGGAATTGAAGGTAGCAGTTCCCATCTGAGAGCTCAAGAGAAAGAGGTACCATCTGTGACTGGAGTGTGAGGCAACAGTTTGAAAATATGATTCATACACTTCTTCCTCTTTACATTCTTGAGAAAGCAGTTGTCTTAACTGAGGATCTTACTAAAGATTTGTGTGAATAAATATTGAACATATGGTTTGCTCTACTAGTTTACTAAAGAAGTTTGTATTATTGTGTGTAATGGTTTCTGAGTCTGAGGTCACCAGCCATATGCTGTGAGGTTGTAGCTCAGTTTAAACTAATGCAGTCTATTTTGCTTTCCTTTCTTTTTCTTACCAGCAGAGATGTTTCACCACTTCTTGCAGCATCATTGATCCATGCTGCAGTGGATGGAGTTCTTCAAACAGACTTGACTGAATTTAAGCTGCAAAATGTGGAAACAGAGGGAGAAGGAGATGAGGAAAGGTTCACCTGTAAGTATACTTCTTCTGTCTGTGGTTTTCCCAGAGGCTGTCTTTCAGAAGACTTTGGTGTTTTGAAGTGTTTCCCAGATTTATTTGGTTAGGCTGCCTGACAAGCAGCAGTGAATGGAACTTCATTTGCTTTTGCTGGGTAACAGCAAAACCCAGAACACTGTGGGATGAAAGGAAGCTGTGCTAGTTTTGTGGGCAACATGCAAACACAGTGTCTGAAGCCCTGACTGATCCTGTGGTTTGGCTTTCTGAAAGGGGAGAGTGTGCCCTTTTCCCTTTGGTAGAGTGACCTTAGCTAATTACTCCTGTGTTTTGACATTGACCATCACCAGTTGTTGTACAACCAGACCAACACCTTCAATTCATCCATATAAACCATCTTGCTTTTGTCTTGGCAACCAGATTCTGGCTTCTCCACATCTCGAGCATCTTGAAACTCCAATCTTTCTCTTGGCAAGTTGCTTGATAGTCTCTGTCTTTATCGATGATCTCTTTTCTTCCCACTCTCCCCTATGAAGGTTCCCACCTTCTCCTGCTGAGGGAAGAAGAGCCTTGCACGTGTTCTACCTGCTGCCTGCATTTTCTCCTGAGTGAACTGGAGAGAGAACAGACCTTGGTGACTGAGCACTGGGTTTGTGCCTTGTGTAACAGATGGTCCTATTGCATTTACGTGCTGAAGTGTTTAACATTAGACTTCACCAAACCTTCAGTCCAGTGCCAAGAATTTAAATGGAGCAGGATGCAGGCAGAGTAGAAGATAAAAATGGAAAAGAGATGTCTTAGGCAAACCAGTCTGTTCCGTAAGAGGAAATACTCACCCTTCCATTTCTCTGGGATGGCTTGAAAGGCAGTTCAGTGTGCCCCAAACAGAGCAGTGCAATGGCCAGGATATGACACTTCCCAGAAGCCTCTTTCAGTATTCATGTCCAAGTCTGAAACGGCAGGAGGGGGAACTCAGTTAATTAAGTCATGCTGCACCCTGATTATGTCATCCCTCACCTTACTGCTTGTGGCCTTCACTCACTGCAGCTAATCTGACCTGGAGCAGGGCTCTGCCTTGAGGGGGAGCTGGCAAATAGGAGTTCAGTGTGACCAGGTCACTGCAGCCTCTACAGGAAAGTCAGAGGCAGCATATTGTAACTCACCCAGGATAATTACGTAGGTTTGCACAAAGCGGTTGGAAACTGTTATCAGAGCATCCTGCAGTCACTGTGCTGCAGACTCTTTGTTGAGTCCCATGTAATTACCTTTGAGGTGAACTATGGCAGTAATAGAAGACATGAACTGCTATACATTTCTGAGCCTTGGATTGTAATCTGTAGTTCTGTGTTTTATGTCAATCTTGGGCCCACAAACCAAAATGAACCCTATCTGAATAATAAAGAAATAATGTTTAGAAACAAGGAGTAATGAAGAACTTGATAGGACATGGACATTTTCTTGATCACAAGCATCTGATGTCTCTGGTTACTCTATATTGGGGACATTTGTAGAATATTCAGAGTGCTGCTTCACTCTGAAGGTCATAAAGATAGGACTGGAGTCTACTTTTAAGATAATGCAGACACAGTTGGAAAATCCTTGGATGAGTTTCATGTTGAACTAGGTCACATTCTCTTACTGTTCCTTGTTGACAAATACCCCAGAGCCCTCCCTGTTCTGATGGTTGAAGCCTTCTTTAATTTCCATTTTACATATTCCTGTCTAATTTGTTTGTTCGTTCTTGTGTCACCATTGCCATTTAGATCAAATCTCTACTGACAATCATTTCCCTATCAAATGTGGTGGAAATCTGCTCATTGTTCAGGTACTTGTGTTGCCTGATCTCAGCAAGGAACAGCTACTTTAAGGGTGTTAATTTTTCTGCACTCTTGGACTGTATTTGTTTTCTCCTATCTTGTAATTGCTATTAAAGCAATTACATTGCTTTAACTGTACAACTAGAAGGAAAGCTGTTCCTCATGCTACAGCACAGTATGAACTCTCTTCCTGCACTGCAGTAATAAATCTGTCCAAAAAAAAAACCATTCTTGGAATGAAAGAGAAGTGATTATATAAAAGCAACGGTGGGGGTGTGTGCACATGTGAGTACCACTGTTTGTGGTACACTGCAGAAGCATTTCTGCTGTGAAGGTACTAAATTCTTTGTCAGATTTCACAAGCTTAATATTTAAACAGCAATATGTGTCTTCTGGTCAGTAGTAGTCTAGACATTTACAAATGTGTAAACTAACAGCTTTAGGCAAGGCTGTCTGAGATGCTGTCCTATTTAGTTATTTTGTGTAAGGGATAATTTAATATTTAAAAGTTTCTATAGTTTGTACATTATCACCTACATAGTAATCAAATCAATAGTAATTTTGGTTAGTATGTAGTAGCTGCTAATCGAAGATGTGTGTTTAAATTTAAGCTTTCATTTCTCCATGCCCAGAGATGCATTTGAAGCTGGCCAGCCACTGTTGCTGAGGGGGGGAAAAAAAGCTTGTGAATGAGGAGTTAAGAAAAGGAATTCTGAGGAAGCTTTAATGCTAGCAGTGTTAGCAGGAGTCAGAATAAAATAGATAGAGGAATGACAGTTCATGCACTGCAGTTCTTTAGAATATACACTAGTGAGCAGCAAATTATTTTTGCTATATAAATGTTCTTTTCAGTGTGTTTTGAAGTTAGTTGGTTCAGCATTGAGGCAGGTTTCCTACTCAAAACTTTAAATTGTTACCTGTTTGGAGGGATACTGTGTTGCAAAGCTAGACACAATACCAAGCACCAAGCCATTCAGCCTGATGAACAAGTTTGGATTAATTGATCTTTGGGATCTATCCAGAAAAGGATTTGAGTGTCTGGCTGGAGCTTTTCATGCTCTGCCCAGTGGGTGTTTACAGTTCTGCTTTGTAATGACAAAGCTGGAGAGTAGCGGAAGTGTTCTGTCCCTGCAGCTCCTGCAACCATCAGTATTGAAAAAGATAAAGATAACAGCTTACAGTTCTAATCTGTTCAGCTCAACTAAGAGTTGAGCTATTGGCCTCAGCAAACATTTTCAGATTTCCTCGTTGTTTCAGTGGAAGTGGTTCAGTAGGACATCACCTGACCCAAAGCCAGGCCAGTGCTTTTTCAGCCCTTGTGTCCAAGACAACAGCAATCTCATCTGAGAGGTTTTTCTGCCCACTTGATGATTCCCTTTTATTTTTCAGTATATATGAACTCCTACCACTATATCTTACTAAACTTACTTACATAATAACATTCATTTCTAATATGCTAGACTGATTCTTTGGGGTCTTTGTTATGAATTTTGTAATGTCATCACCTGCTTGATAAACCTTAATTTTGAAAAAGAACTAGCAAGTAAACAAGCTGCTCTTATCCTTAATGCTACACTGTTTTCCATTGCAACTTTCTCTCCACGTTATTCTCAGGACCTCATTTTAATTCTTGCAGAGCCTGTAAAGGCAGAGTGCTGGATGTGTGTATGTAGCTGTAGGGAAAGAAACTCAAAGGAAGGACAGGCCATAAGATGAGATGGTGTGGGAAAGTGGGACACAACACTTAGTGTTTTGTCTCTGTGCTGTCAGTGCTGGATGGGGAGTCGCTGCAGCGCTGCTTTTTCAACAAGCTGCGGGACGTGTGCTCCAAGTGGCAGAAGCAGCTGCCACCGCTGCGGCCCCTGGGGCGCTTCCTGCTGGTGTCCATCCACGCCATCCGCAACGCGCGGCGCAAGATGGAGGATCGCCACGTCCTGCTCCCCGAGTTCAACCAGCTCTTCGGTCTCTCGGTGAGTCTGGGCACAGCAGGGCAGCCTGCCTGGGCTGCTTGCTGTAAGCACAGGGCTCTGCTGATGGATGATCTGTGAATTTGTTGCCATAAGTTATTTGTCTTGTCTGCACTGGAGCAAGGACGTAGTGACTCACACTGCTGGGGGCCAACTGCTGCCCTGATAAAGAAGTGATGCAGGGAAGATCTTGTGACTTTGGGATTCATGTCATAAGTTATGATAGGGGAAGATAGGAAGTTCACCTTGTGTTGTGTTGCTGGAGTTACAATGTTCTTGTGACTGACACCACTTATATATGGATTGAGAGCAGCCCTGAGGAGCAGGGCTTGGGGGTGTTTGTTGATGTGAAGCTCAGTGTGACCCAGTGATGTGTGCCTGCAGCCCAGAAAGTCAAACATGTCCTGGGCTGAATCAAAAGCAATGAGGGCAGCAGGCTGAGGAAGGAGAACCTGCCCCTCTACCCTCCTCTGATGAGACTCCACCACAGAGCTGTCTAACTCTGGGACTCACTACATAAACAATGAGTTGGACCTGCTGGAGCGAGTCCAGAGGAGGGCATAAAGATGAGAGGGCTGGAACACTCTGCTGTGAAGACAGGCTGAGAAATGGGGCTGTTCAGTCTGAAGAAGAGAAGGCTCTGGAGATGCCTTATAGTAACTTCCAGTGTTTAAAGGGGCTACAAGGGAGGGGCTTGGAGCAACCTGGTCTAGTGGAAAGTGTCCCTTCCCGTGGCAGAGGGGCTGGAATTAGATAGTCTGTAAGGTCCCTTCCAAACCAAACCATTCTATGATATAGAAAACAGCAGTTGTACAAGTGCCAGTTCATGGAACTGCCAGAGGACTGTAAAACCAGCAGTGTGCTGCTTCAATGGCAGGTTATTTTGAAGGATAGGAAGTGACTAACAGCAAACAAAGAAAAGCCATTGGCCTGCAAAGTACCCACTTATTTTATCCATTTTGTATATGTGTAAATTGACTTAAATTGCCATTTGTACAGAAGAAAGCCTAGAATAAAGACTCTTTGCTTGTTGGTACCAGTCTGTGAGCTATTTTGGTTTCCAACACGAATGTCCTTCTCTCTCCCCCTCCCTGCAAAAGGATGACGTTGATCGCGCTTACTTTGCGGTGTTCGATGGCCACGGTGGAGTGGATGCTGCCAATTACTCAGCAACCCACTTACATGTAAACGTTGGGTTGCATGAAGAGATTGTTAAGAATCCAGCTGAGGCCTTGAAATGCTCTTTCCAGAAGACAGATGAAATGTTTCTTTTCAAAGCCAAAAGAGAGGTGAGTGGGTAGAGATTAATTCCATTGTATTTCAATAACACTGAGAACTGTTGGACAATGTGGTATTATCCAGAAAATTCTGACAGTACAGTTGATTTAAATCACTGGCTTCTTTATGAAATTATGCTACATATAATGGTTTTGTTTGATCAAATTATTTCTTATTTTGAGGAAAGCCAGTGCTTGGGAGTTCAAGATGAGTAATTGAAAAGAAGTGCTAAAGTGATTTAAATGATTCTGACATATCAATTGAGAGAATACTGGTGCCTCCTTGTCTAAACCAGACAGCCTCTAGATGTTCTGTTGTCCTAGCTCTTACCTGGAAAAGAGATTTCTTTCTTCCTGATAATATGGTCGCTATCTTCCTCTTTCTTGTCCCACTGTTAGTGTCACTGGTGATTGTAAGTGGAAAAATGTGTTTGATTTAAATCAGGTGCCTCAGTTCATTAAACCTATTGATTAAACTTTGAATTAAGTTGGTACCATGAACATTCTTTCTTCAAATCTGCATTACAGTATTTGAGAACTCTTATTATAGCAGTACTGAGGAAGTACTCGTTGTCAATATCTCCATTTCTGTCAATGAGGTACGAAAGAGGGACCAGCATTTCATAATGTCTGACACTCATCTTTAAGGGGAATCTTGGATAGTTAAATGTTTTTCCTTTGACATTCTCATTTAAATACCCAAGGATAAGGAGATCTGTGTGGAGCAAGGTATCTGTAGCTGCTAGTGATAGAGTGGAGAATGTAAACAGGATTGATTGTAAAAGAGACGTGTTTGTAAAATGTTCATTCTACTGAAATTCAGATCCTCTTGCTTTTGTACATGTCTCTGCTTTAAACAGCAGAGCTCATAGTGTCCTAGATCAGTCTGAAGAGCAAGAGAAGGAAGAACATAAGAGACAGTATTAATCATTTGCATGTTAGAAAATGTTTATAAATAGCTTATGTCAAGTCTCTCTACTATCTTACACCTTTTTTTCAAGTACCTGAATTAGGATTAGCAGGTCTAATCTAGCATTTAGTGTGATTAAACCTGAGTTTTCAATATTGCCATATATCCTAGTAGGGCTTGTTGAATATTCACCTGACACACCTGTTTTCCTTCTGTAGAAGCTGCGGAGTGGCACAACAGGTGTGTCTGCATTGATTGTAGGGAACAAACTGCACATAGCATGGCTGGGAGACTCTCAGGTGATGCTGGTGCAGCAAGGGGAAGCTGTGACATTAATGGAACCTCACAAACCAGAAAGAGAAGTAAGTCTGACTTGTTTTTTCCTCTTAAGTGTATGAGGTCAGATTCTCTTGAAACCTTTTTGAGTCAAGGTTTTTAAGTGTTTGGTGCTTTACATATTTACATATACTGTATGTTAGGATGCATGGAATTAACAATTTCTTGTCTCCTGTATCTTGACAAGGTGAACCCTTACCCTTCCCTGTTTGGAAGTACTAATGAATGGTACTGATAGTACTTAATTCAGTTCCTGCTCAGACTATTCAAAATTTGCAGTAAAGACTTTCACAGAATTTTTGTGTGTGAATTTAAATCTGCCTGTTACAAAATATCTTAGTGATTTGAGATTAATAGCAATTTAAAATGTTAGCATAATGCAAATCTTTCATTATATGCAGTACTATCATTGAAAAGCTAATGCTAATCTACTGGCCTAACTGGCTTAAAGTGCATTTCCTATCTATTTTAAATAGCCAGATATTTTATTCCATGAAATTGGATGGAGATTTTGCAAGTTTAGGTGGCATTGCATGACCTTTTGTCTTTTGCTGCATGAATATTTGTAATAACTGAGTAGTTAAAGGAGTATCAATGCAAAGAATATTGTTACTTAGCTTAGTTATCATGTATTTCATTCTGAACATTTATATATTCACCCAATTGCTGTATGGAATGGGAAGAAGTGGCAGGAAAATTTACTCATCCATATGGGAAAGCATAAGATGGTACGAAAACTTGAATTCTCCTTTTTTTTGTGGACAAGCCAGAGCAGGGATGGAAAGTAGTAGCTTGTTTAAAGTAATCCTATGTGTATGTTTCTGTGCTAGATTCTGATATGTGTGTTTGCTGTATTCATTGTAGAAATACAAAAGCTGGAGCAACAAACAAAATGTATTCCACTGTTTTTCAGGATGAGAGAGCAAGGATTGAGACTCTGGGTGGCTGTGTAACCTACATGGACTGCTGGAGGGTTAATGGTACCTTGGCTGTTTCCAGAGCAATTGGTGAGATAAACCATCAGAATCACTAAACTTAGGATTGCATTTGATTGAAACACACCACCTGAGACTCTGTGTTTACTGTAAATGGTGTCTTGTTCAGCATCAAACAAATAGTAAAGGACTTACTGCCTTTCCCATAAGGCAAGGACTTACATGGCTTGTAGCTACATCAGATTATTGGTTTTACTGAGAGCATAAAATGTTGTTTTGCTTTGCATACTAGCCATGATAGTCCTATTTTTTCTATTACTAACATTTTGCTTCCTAGAAATGCCTGAACTGCTGTAATGTTTTAGAATAGTTTAACAAATATGCAGCATTTAATTTGTAAAAGTAAAGGAAACGATAAATGTTTGTCTAGGGTTTTTTTATGTGCTTGAATATCTAAATTGTGAGGGGGTTCTGTCCACTTTAATATGAATATATCTTTCTCCTGACTGCAGATCTTTCTGCTTAAGTAAGATCACTGCATTCTCCTTCAATATCCAGCAATTTAGGGCATTTTAATTGTAGTATTCTCACAATCTTATAAAACAAGCTTACTTTGCTAATTGCCAATTAGGGCAAAAAGAGAAAAAAAACCAAACCTTGGCAAAACAGTAGATAAATGTAAAGTATGAGTGGGAGCAGATTAGTATGGAATTTGTATAATGCTATTTGGATCAGTAGCAACACATTTGGTAAGTATGTCCATACAAAACTGATAAACTAAACACAATGAGCAGATTCTTAGGGCATTGTGATGTATATCTGGATAGCTGAGAAAAATCTTATTTTCATGGTATTCTGAAGGCTGTACAGGAAGCACACCTGCAAAATGAAGGCCTGACTATCTCCTTGCACAAATATATTTGAGAGAAAAAACTTAGTAATAAATTCCTTATTTTCCCTGCAAAATTAGGGGAGCATAAATTAAAGTAGCTCCTTAGAAATGCACTGGGTCTAGGTAGGTTCCAAGCATGCTTAAAGAAACAAAAGTCTTCTGTGCTTATTCCATGGCTTCTGACTACTCTTGTCCTGCATCAGGTACCTCTGGAACATGACCTGGCCATCCTTGAGGATGGTAAAAGCAATTGGTGGGTAAAGAAGTACCTGTTCACATCTGAAGTAATAAAGCCTTTGCTTTGCTTGTCTCAGGTGACATCTGCCAGAAGCCCTATGTCTCTGGGGATGCAGATGGAGATTCCTTCGAGCTGACTGGCTCAGAAGATTACCTGCTTCTTGCCTGTGATGGATTCTTTGATGCCATCAAGCCCCATGAGGTTGTAGACTTGGTCCTGGATCATTTGATGCAGACCAAAGGAGTGGGACTCAAAGCAGCAGAGAGACTGGTGGCTGCTGCCAAGGAAAATGGATCCAGTGACAACATCACTGTTCTGGTGGTGTTCTTGAGGGATCCTCAGGACATCCTGGCAGACTGGCTCAGAGACTCTAAGAGCCCTAAGGCTGATGGTGATGCTCAGAGCTCACCCTTTAACTTACTCAGCTGTGAGGCAGCAGCCACACAGTGACAGGATCTATTTAGTCCAGAATGTTCAAGTAAGTTCATGTAAGGAACTGCTTTCCACTGAAGAAGCCTCTAATACAGTGGGCAAAATGTATCAGGAAAAAAGACAAATGGACAAACGTGGAACAGAAAGGCAAGACCCCTTTTACTGAGTTCCCATTTGTCTTTTCCTTCTCCCTTTTTTTTCCCCCCCTCCCTCAAAAAACACAGAGCAGATGTGGAGACTTGTACAGCTATTTCTTCTCTGGGAGCAGACACTAAAGTGTGTCCCGGGGTGTTGGTCATATCCCTCTGTCCTGGAAGTGGTAAGAAACCATAATAGGTATAAGCTAATGGATGAAAATATGCATTTTGTGAATTCTGAGTGAAAATTTAAGTTAGTGCTTAAAAAGAGCACTGTATGTTGTACTTAACTGTGATGTTACTTTGGAAGGTGGAGGGGAGAAGCTGTCCTCACCACAGAAAAGCTTCTTCCTGTGTGTGTTCTGTAGGAACAGGCTCGGGGTGCAGGGTCTGGTGACACCAGTGTGCTGTGGAAGGTGCTTTTGGTTTGTACCAAAGATACTACAAGAACGATGTGGCCTCTTTATCCAAACAGAAACATTTAACATTTGTGCGTAGGGAGAGGAGAAAATAAAACTGGATGCTCCAGAAAAGCAGTAAAACTAGCTAGAAATATCCCAGGGAAAATGACAGAAAATGAACTGCTTTCTGGCATGCTCTGGTTTATAAACTGGAATCTGATATTTAACTGCACTGGATTATTTCTCCCTAACAAACATGCTTATTGGCTACTTGACAGCCTGAAAAGAAAGGACCCCTCATGTGGTATTTGAGAGAGATCTTTACAGTTTGTGTGCTCAAGCAGGTAAATGTGCTCTTCCTGCCACTATTTTGTGTACTATAAAAAGGAGAAATTTATTTTTATTGTAAGTGTTTACTTGTTAATTTTCTGAACTTTACATTTGGAGGAATGTTTTGCAGTGTTACTTTATTTTGTTGTGGTTTTTATTTAAACTGGAATTTTAAAGTGGCTCTGACTTTATCTGGTGTAAAAAAAACTGACTACCCTCAAGTGCCTTAAATATTTCATCCAGGATTGCTGGCTGCCTATCATAGTCTGGTGAGCCAGCTCCTAATTTTTAAAATGTGACTTTATTTTCGTTGATGCACTTAAATGTTTCAGTTTGTGAATTATTTTAGTGGTAACTAGGTTTCAAGAAAACGTCTCTCATTGTTGCCAAATCTTGTGGTTTGTAGTAAAAGCTTCACTGTGACTTACTCCCTGCCCTGTGCAGAAAGCTTTAGAGATTTAATCATGAAGTAACAATATGAGTAATTATTTCATTTAAAAAGAAGTAACTTCTGGCCTTCACAAGAAAATTTAGTAACACGAACTAGAAACAGTTTAGTAACAATCTTTTATTAATTGAAGGTTAATTTGGCCACACTTCATGAACCTCTTGGGTCTGAATAACTTTCTAAGGAACTGTGAAGCTCAGAGGATGAAATAATTATAATGAATATGTGAGGGTGTTGCACAACTGCTCTATTCATGGCGTGCTAGAGCCTGTGGTCATGTTTTGTCTTGCCTGGCTAGCAGGACTCAGCAAAATCTGAGGGCTCATTGGTAAATTTGTAATTAATTTCAGTGTCTAAACAAAAAGTGCTTTGCATCTGGCAGCAAGATTGTATGCCGCATTTAGAAGCACATGTCATTGCAATATGTCAGTCCTGTTGGTTAAAATATGGTGAGCATTGATGTTGCTTGGGAAAGAAGTTTAGGTAGAAGAGCTGGCATGGCTCAGAGGAAGAACAGAGCAGCACTGTATGTCCACAGTCTCTGGATCCTTGGCTGATGTGGGGCAGTGCAGTGACCCAAGGCTTTTGCTGAAATTACTGTGGACAGTCCTACAGTTTTTGATGTAGGAACTCCTCAGTGACCTCCTCTCTCACCACATAGCAGCTCAGACAGTGAGTGCCTTGTTTTGCCACAGGAGCTTTTCTGTCTTAAAATGTATGGAGAAGGATTTCCATTATGGCAGCCTGGTGGGGTGGGCATCAGTGTTTGCACTGAACCTTCTTCAGTTAAGGAAGCCCTTAGGCTTGTTCAGTAATCCCCTTGGATTTATCAACTCCTCTCTCTTTGATTTCTAGCCAGATACTCAATTCCGTGCTAAATCCTGATGACCACTAACGCCTCTTGGCGTCTTGGAAATTGTTCTATTGTTAATATAGTAAGAATCATGCACAATTGTTTGATTTCATTGTTATCTGAGGGTTATCAGGAGAGGGGAAAATTGTATTTATGAAGGAAGGTGGGAAATGTTGGTAAGTTCATGATACAGTTTAGTTTCTGAAATTTGCCAAATTTCCTCAAAGGTAAAGGGGACTGAACAAGTCAAACTCTTTGTAATAGTTCTTTTTTTTCAGTCTTTTCTGGGTAGATTTGCATTACAGAGGAAAGAAAGTCTTAAGTCTTTTGATGGATGCTTGCAGCTATGTGAGCATATCCTTTTCTATTTCAAATTTGATAATTTCTGTTTTATGGGAGCTAAGTGAAGTGGGCCTTTAGAAAGCTGTCTGTGGCAATCATGAAATCTAATTCTCAAGCAATGCTCTAGGGAAGAAATTCTGCATTCTTAGAAGCTGTTCCCTTACATTTGCATTCATTCTGACTGACATAGTGCTTCATTTCTTTGAGATGTAAATGGATAGGAACAGTCTTTGAGAACTCAGAGATTACAGCATGGATTAAAAGTATTTCTCTCATTTTCAGAGACTTCTTACTAGCTTTAAAAAGTTTGGTCAGGTCAACAGAAATTGTAATGGGTCAAAAAAGGCAGTTTGTATCTCATTGCTAGAATGAGTAATTCCTAATGTGTCATCTACAGGAAAATCCCAAATACCATTTGGGGGGAAGCTGTAGAAATTAGCTGAAGGATTCAAGACAAATGTTCAATAATTTTCATGTCTTACTAGACTCCAAATGAATGTCTGCTGCTGCATTTTAGCACTCAGCAGAAGAAAAATTGCTCTTTAAAGGAGCCTGAATTTTTCAAACAGAGCAGACTTAAATTCTTTTGTTGTTTGACTGGAAACTGGCTTCAGTTGTTCTGCTGAGTAGGTAGCCAACATCTCTTTTGCTTATGGATAATTCATGTTTCTACCTTCCCTTCCTTTCCCCATCCTCTCCTTCCAAGCTACACACCTAAGACAGTGAATATTCTGGATTTGACAGAGACAAGATTAAAATTTTACAAATAACATTTGTTGGGGGGGGGGATTGATCTTGGCTTTTTTTTTTTTTTCTGAGAATACAGATGATAGAAACGCAGGAAAAAATTTAGAACAGAGGGAGATTAAGTAAAATCCACCCTCTGAGTGATGGAGGAGTGAAAGAGAGAGACAGGAATGCATTTAACTATTATTAATGCCTATTTTAAAAAGGAAGTGGGCTGGAAAATAGAGCTACAAATGTCACTTCTTTCTAGTGAAATACCAGTGCTTGAAAGAATTAGAAACACACCCATTAAAAAGGCAGAGCTCAGTTGTGGTAACTCTGTCTTCAAACAGCCAAAGAAGGAATAGCACTGAGAGTGTCCAAGGTGACTTACTGTGATCCCTCAATGCTACCTTGGAAGTTAATGCTCCTTAATGGATTTTTCCAAACATCCTCCCATGTAAAGCAGTGCAAGGGGGGAGCACCCAGCCTCTGCAGCCCCTGGTCACTGTGCGAGGGCTGCCGTGAGTAAACGTGGAGTGTGTTAATGAGTGGAGGGGATGGGGAGCCCTGCAGGATGAGTAATTGGGCACTGAGTGCTTACAGGAGTGCTGGCAGCAGAGTAATGTTAATCACAGTGATGACTTTAATAGCATTTAATAGACACTTAATTCAAAGTCAGATGTGATACTGCTCTTTTAAAAAGCATTTCCAGGGCCATTAACCTTCTGTCATGAGGAGCCACTAAAATTGCCACTTTTTTGTTGGATGTTGGGAAAAGTGCTTCTCTTGTTTTCTGAATCCTGGAGATAAGTTGGCTGTCTGCACTAGAAAACCTGTGTTCAGCTGAAAGTTTAGATCAGTTCTTTGGGGTTGAAGCTTCCCTCCCAGGCAAAAAACCAAACAAACAAACAAAAAAAAAAAAGCCAACAAAACCAAACCCAACACCTAAAAACTAACCTAAAAAAGGTGTTTCCAAAACAAGTGACTAAGAACTTTTGTAAATGATATTTGTAAATGGCATTGCAGAAAAGGTAAACAGCAAACACCCTCAATCTATAAAGGGCATAGACAATAAAGTCTAAGTTAATATTCCAGCTCTACTCTTAGTGCAAATTTGACTCTGTTGGTTAAATTATTTGTATTCTTGTGGATGCAGGTACTGAATGTGCAGCACCAGCCATTGTTTCTAGTCTTATAGTACTGAAGTATCAAGCAAAAGCTTTAGGGAGAAGGTGGGGGGATGTTAGCCACAACAGAGCAGATTGAAGATGATTCATGTGTAATTCAGCTCTGGTTAAGCCTGAATTAAATTTCCCTGCTTAGTTCTATTACTGTTCCTTTTGCAATTGGGCCTGTGCCTTCAGACAGATTCCTGAAAGGAAAAAAATTGTCCATTCCCCCTTTTTCAGGAGCAAACCCTTCTGATGAACAAAACACCACCCAGCAAAGATTGAGAAAGAGAAAAATGAACTTTCAAATGAATGCAGAACTTCACAATCTATGTGAAGTTATATACTCTCCCTAAATACAAGTTTATAGCATGTCTGGTTGCGTTTGAGTAGTGCTGGAAACCAGGGGAGTTTCTGCCAAGCTCATCATGACCTTTCAAACAGCATCAAAACCAAGAGGCTGGTCCTCTCTGTTACAAAATTGATCCACTCAACCAGCCAGCCCAATGGAGCATTTGTTTTGCAGCATTGACAGCTCTTAAGAGCTAAGCCAGACATGCTTTCTGCATGTGTTTTGGTTGGGCTTAATATATTTCTTGGATTTAATTTAAAGGTGTTTTTATTTATATAAATCATGTCAGCTGAGAAGTAAACAAATGGAGACTTGGAGGAATGACTGCACCTCTGAACATGTATCTGTCATAGACACTTGTTAAAATAATGCCTCAAAATGAGCTGGTAGGCTCTTGTGACAGATAACCTTATCTCTGCATGGAACAGGAAACCAAAATCTTCCAGAGAATCACTTAAACCTTGATTTTTGGTGTGACCCATCAGACCTGAACGCTCACAAGCTGTTCGGTGTCCCTGGTTTAATGCGTGTTCTGAGCTGCACACTTTGCTGCTGGTGCACACAAAAATAAACAAGGGACAGCTGTGTTGGCCACATAGAAAATTTAGCAAGATGCAACTTTTGTTAAGCAGAAGAGGACAAAATCAATAGGAAAAGAAATGTTTTTCAAGCTTCTTGGAATGCAAACAATGGAATAATAAAAAAAAGCAGCCTAGAGGAGTTGGCACTGCACTGTCAGCTGAAAACCACTGTTTCAAGCAAATGAATTTGGCTGCTTTGTAATGTCTGTTTTATTTTGATAACAAACTCCTCTCAGTCAGAGTTTTATGTCTTATTGTGTGCTTTTTAGTTGAAGAGACAAGATACATTCAGCTCCTTAGAAAGTTAAATATATCTGGGCTTTGTGACTAGCTAGATCCTAATTATTGAATTTTCTCTCAACTATTAAGCCTGATTACTAATTTCCAGGAGATATTAATAGACCAAATACTGAAGTTATTACTGATTAAATGGTTCTGAATTTCCATGCACAGGAATGTCATTGGTCCTTCCTGATCTAGTGGATCACTCCTCAAAGTTATTTATCCCTTTTGGGGCCATACATGGGACAGGTAAAAGGCTTATTGCTTTGGCAAATGGAGCTGGAATGTGTGACCATCATTCCTGCCAGGAACTATTTATCCTTCTGTCTAAGCAATGATGATTCTTTTTGGATGTCCAAGGATGAAGAGATAATAGCTAGGGTGATCCCATGGGGACCTTCTCAGGGCAATAATTTTTTTTTTTTTTTTTTTTTTTTTGGTGGTGGTGCCCTTTATAACTTTGTGATAAGGCATTCAGCTGAATACTGCATGATTAATGAAGCTTTCTTTGTCTGCTTTTCCCACTTTTTTTCTTCCTTGTATTTAATAATAGCAAGATATGTGTTTTATTTGTGGTCAAAACTTTACCCTGACCAAAAAAAGGCCAGTATAAAGTTTTTAACTCTAAGTTCCTTAAACTTAATGACTTTAATTACTTTTAACTTCCTCTTCTGAAAGTCAGTTCTGCTCTGTGTCCTCCCTATTTTCTTCCCAATTTTCTTTTTCTCTATCTTCTATGTACTTTTACATTATCACCCTCTCCCTCCCTAAAATGTTGCTTTTTAGGCTATGAAATCTGTCAGTTTAGTTGCCACTTTGTAATTTTCACTTCATCTGTGTCCATAGTGAATTTGGTCTGATCTTTGGAGGCCTGCAACACCAAGAGTGTAAAAAGCACCATGTCAGCTAGGAAGAGACTACAATAACTGTTGCTTTGGCATGGACCACTATTGGATATGTAAGAAGAAAATCCTGTTATTTGTATCTTACTCCATAGGAACACTTAGGCTTATTTCAGGTAACAATAGCTCTCACCCTGATTACAGGACTTCAGAAACATTCTTGTATCTCTTTCCTTATTCCTGCAGATTGTTTGTGTTTTCAAACATTTGCACTGTTGAGAGTGGGGGGTGAAATCTTTCTGCCTTCCCTGCCCTCCCCAGCTCTCCCTGGTGTCCCGCTGGCTGAGCAGTCGGGGTGGGAGCAGCAGCACAGCCCGAGGCTCAGCCACCTCTCAGTCAGTGCCATTCTTCAGGGTCTGCCCCGTACTGTAATGCCAGTCCTGTGCTTGAGGAGTGGTGAGACCTCTGTAAGTACTCCTGCTGACTCAAAAATGTATCTTCTTATCAGTATTAAAACAGCACAAGAGCAGAGCTGTTGCTTTAGGCACATTTCTTGCCACTGTGTTGGCTGATGAACCTTGAATGAAAGTAAGAGGGCCAGTGACTTTGAAAATAGGAGCTGTTAGAGCTGTTAGCCAAGTTTTGTAGAATCATAGTTCTTATTTATTTTGTATGCTAATCTGCACTTGTGACCCCGAGCAGAAAAGCTGCAGTACAGCAGGCTTTATAAGCTGTGGCTTAACCAGTGATCTAGTTTCTTAAAACTCTTATTTAAGCTGACTGGTTTTATGCACAGGTTGAAAACCTGTTGTCGCTGATCATTAAATGCTATGCATATTGTACATTCATTTACATGGATTGTTCTAATAGTGCTTTTGTGTATTATGCTACATTACCATATTTTTTATATATGTATGTATTGCATGATGTTTAATTGTTGGGATTTTTTTGTACTGTCACTTTTGTATTCACACAGTGCCTCATGTATCTATTTGCAAATTGCAAGAAGTTGTTTCAAAACAGTGATTGGAAAGAGGTGGGGGATAAGAACTTGCCACTGTAGGATCTGATGGTTCTGAAGTATTAATAAAGTATAGTGATTTGAAGCAGTGGTTGTTTCTTTTCTTAAAGATCTTTCATTCTAATATTTCAAGTACCTGATGTTGCACCTTTTTTCATGTAGGTCATGATGCCCATCTTTGAGTGGTTACCCTGTCTTACCATGTTACCTTCTCTGTAGGGCTTTTCTGGGAAAAAAATCAAGGGAAAAGGAAGGAAGCAATACTTGGGATTACACAGTGTGCTTACTTGAAAAGATGGATGTCACTGAAACCATTTCAGGACTGTGTACCTCTAATTCCTTGATTTGTTCTGTTCTTCTTTTTCCCAGCTGACCACAGTGACAGTGCAGGTTTTGTGGTGTGTACTGCCTGTGTCCTGCAGTGACAGGATAATGATCTGGAAGGCCCTGTTGCAGCCAGACATGGTGACTATTTATTTATTTATTTGCATACTTGTTAAAGAAGTGGTCTTTGACCACTCAAGTGGAAGGCTGGAGAATGAATTCTCAGAGTATGTCAGGGCTAATTTATTACAGAACATAGAGAAAGTTCTAAGAGGAATAGTAACCTGAAATACAAGTAAGGCTTGGAAGCTAAGCTACCCTGTGTGATTGTTTCTGAAGTGCAGGTGGTCATATCCTCAAGAAAGGAAGGCATAAGGAGAGCAGGACAGAGACAGGAGACTTGACAAAAGGCAAGCTTTAACAAGGGGATCTGAGAGATGCAATCTTTCAAGAAGTTTGTCTAAATGCTTTTGTATTTATCCCAGAGAAGAGAATAAAAGTCTACAACAACCCAAAATGCTGCATCACAGGGAAACAGATAAAGTATTTCTTGAAATACAAGAATAAGTATAACCATAATGAATCATCAGATGTATTCTGGTCAAGAATTGTGGGCATGCTTGAACCTTCTTCAGATCAAATCTCATGTCTCTTTAAAAATATCTTCCATTTCATGGTTCTTAATGTCTTTTTTTGGTTTGTTTTTATTTTATTTTAACAGTAAGAATTGCAGGGGTGAAACTTCACTTGTAATAATATCTAAAAAAGCAGCAAATTCCCAGAAAAGTGTAGGCTGGGGATTTGCTTGACTAGGTTTAGCAGCAGTTTTCCAGCCTGTGATTCACTGGGCTCACCAGGGAGCAAAAGCAGCAGCTGATTGCCACTGTTCTTCCATGGTTTTGTAAAGCAGCTGTGGGAATCCATCAGCCAGGTAACTCCGGAGTCCAAAGGCAGCTACAGCTGATCTTGGTCAGTAACAATGCAGAGCTGAACCAAGTCACTGCACCGTCTCATGGAAATCCCTGGTACTTCCCAACAAATGACACTGCCTTCTTCTAGGTCTGAGCCCATTCCAGCTGCAGTTGAGAACAGGACTGGACATCCCTGTTGTTTCTCCTCACTGCTGCCCAACATTGGCTTTGCTGTCTCCTTTTGAATAATTGGAGATGAAATCCAGGCATTGCTGATTCTTGGCAGAGCTCTTGTACTCGTGACTGTTTTCCTTCTCATCCAACAGATCCCCACCACCCATGTGTTCAACATGGGGCTCAGAGCCAACCTTCTGCTCCAGGATTCCAGTCTTTGCAGGCTCTGTTGCTGAAGGGTTTGAGCAAGAAACAATCAATAAGTCTATGGAAGTGACTGTAAAGGAACAGCCCCTTGGCCACTTTGGGTCAGCTGTTCTGGCCATGCTCCCTCCCAGCTTCTTGTGCACCTCCTCACTGGCAGAGCCTGGGAGACTGAGATGTCCTTGATTTAGAGTAAGCACTGCTTAGCAACAACTACAGCATCAGTGTGTTACCAACATTATTCTCACACTGAATCTAAACTACAGCACTGTACCAGCTACTAGGAAAAAAAATTAACTCTATCCCAGCCTAAACTAGGGCTCTGCCAACAGCCTGGAAATGCCTGTCCTCTCCACCTGGGAAATGGAGGGAGCAGAACTGCTTCTTCAAAGACTGGGAAAACTTTAAGAAATATGGGCTCTCCTAGTAATGCAGACTTCACATCTCTGCCATTTGGTGAGGGATAGATAGAACATTTTCTGCATCTAGATCAAGTTTGCTATTCAATGTAGATTACAGGCTTTCATCTTACTGTCTCTTTTTTTTTTTTTTTTTTTTTTTTTTTTTTTTTTTTTTTTTTTTTTAAATCAAGCATAGCCTTGAATACATCATGCAGAAGGCTGTAAATTATGTGTAGAGACTATAATGGGTATTTACCTGTTTCACTAAACTGATACTGCAGCTTTGTTCATATAACTGTGAGTCTTTTATGGTCAATATCTCTTATACTAAAACAAACAACCCAAAAACACCCCACCAAAACAAATAACCTTAGTGGTTTTTTTCAAAATGTTAAGCTGTTCTTGCTCTCTTCTGGTTTGGATTTCTAAAAAAATCTGTTATTGGTTGCACTGCAGCAAATTCTTAATATCTTGTTAGATGCTTTTTGATGCTTCTGTTTTGTTTTGGGTGTTGTTTGGCTTTTTTTTTTTTACTGGAGTCAAAATGTTTTGAAGTTTGGGTTTGCCACATTCTCATGTTGTTATGTTGAGCTGTTTGGAAAGGATCTTAAGTTCTCATTAGAATGAGAAAATATTTAAATGTTTAAATGCTGCAGCTGTTACCTAGCCTTCAAATAGAAGTCGCTTTTGGAAAGAACTATTTTGAACAAGCCTTGACAAAGATAAACCTGCTCATTTTATACAAGAGTTCACAGTATGCTTGAGGCACGTAGTAAGGCAAAACTAAATCCTTTTTGCATAGCCTAGAAGAAAAAATTCCAGCTATGCTGTGGTGAGCCAGGCTAGCTCCAGAACTGTAGTCTGCACTTTGGTGATGTTCTGTCTTCCCTGAAAGGATTGAACCAACCACAGAAAAGAGACTTCCCACATCATTTTCCAGTCTGTAGAGTAAGCACTTCCAGGCACAAGTCTGGGGTTTCCTTGTACCCAGCCTGATTTTCTGTGTAGACCTTTAGCTGCTGAGCCCTTGCCGGCGCCAGGACAGCGCTCCTGTGCCAGGGGAAGGCAGGAGGGGCTGGGCACGGAAAAGGCGAGTGGCTCAGCAGGTGCCCGGTGTCCCTCCAGGGCTCCATGTGCCACCCCTAGAGGGCTCCCGCCTTCCTCCGGCCGCAGAGAGCCAAACAGCCTGGGACAGAGGGCGGGAATTGGGAAGCGGCCACAACCTGCACAGAAGAGCCCTCTGCGGCTGGTGTCCTCCCCTGTATGTTTTCATCTTGCTGGTGGGCACTGGAAAGCCGAGTGGGAAATGTTTCTTTGCATGATAACATCTTCCTTCCTCCCCTATGTCTCTTAAGAAGTTGCCATTTTTCTGGCATTAATTGTGTAGTTTATTTTACCGGTTAAAATTCAAGCCGTTGCTTCAGGCTGGGGCCCAGCTGTGCCCAATACCAGATCTCTGATAACAGCAGTAATCTGGGGAGGGTGCAAAAAGCTTTTTACATGGGAGGCAAGAAAATAAATCGTTCCTGTAAGCAGTGGGACTAAACAAGTGTAGGTTAGAATGATACTCCTTTTTGCATCTCTTATCGAGATTAAAAAATTCTGAAGCCTTCTTTCTATTGGACATAAAAGGTGTTTCTCTCTATGTTTTTCTACAAAAAAAGCATGTGTGTTTCTCTTTTTTAATCTTTTAGTTGACAGCCCAGTTCCTTTATGAAACCACATTCTGGTGTCAGTGCAGGGAAAGGAAAAAATAATTTTAACAATGGATGAGAAGACACTGCAAGCTTTCTGCATAATTAATTATAGTCATTTAAAATCTTGAGCAAAGTCTATGCTTGGAGAAGTTCTAAGTTATAATTAAGCCAAACTGCTAACGATGGATCTAATTGTTGGGTTACAGACAAGCACAGGTAACACGAGTTGGGCCACTGACAACAGATATTTTACCCAATTGTTTTCTGTTGATGCAGCTAATTCCACACAACTGTTCCAGCAGCTGGAATGACTGGCATGGGGTGAGTGTGGATGCACACCAAGAGTTTGCCCTGACAGACTTCACTGGCCCAAGGTTACAGGTGCCGTGTCCTCCTCACAGCTGGCTCTCAGAAGGCTCCCTGGGGCACACCTGCTTTAGCCCTGCTTCTCTTGAACCCCTACCATGACAGAAGTGGAGATGGGACGATGGATGAGCTCTGAGATGACTCTGCCAATTCCCTCTTTCTACCCCATGTCTTTCTGAAGAACAGGAATGTTGCCATTGAGATGAAGGTCAAATTCAACAGTGCAGGCAGGCTTTGGTGTTGCACTGGTGAGTCTGCTTTTAAAACCTAACAGTAATCCTCTCCTTCTCTCTGTCCCACCTCCAAAGGATTTCCATCTCTTCAGAGTGATAGAAATATCAAATCATACATGGACAGACCTTCCTCTTACTATAGATCTAGCAGTGGTTGCCTGTACCATTTTTAGTGTCCTGATGGATCAGGACACTCAAGTGAGTATCAAATTCCAGGCACTCAGTATCAAGGTTACATTTAAAGTCTAAACACAAGATGTTTGAAAGTTACCAGCTAAACCACTGAGACAATGTTCCTGTTGCACTGTGCAGTGATACCAGAAAATTTTAAGAAAAGCATTTCAAGTGCTGGATTTTGTACTGACACTAAAACCTTTGGAAAATAGTTTAATCTTCCTCCCCTCACCAATTATGCTCTTCCTTGTGGAAAAGTTTATAAGGCTGGGTTTTTGCCTGAATTGTAGCGTTTCAATTTGTCTTGGTTTTGTTTGCTTTCTAAGGTAAAGAGATTATAGATCTGTGTTCCCAGTCTTAAGCCTTTGTAATTGGTGGTTTGTATTTTTTTATTTCCTTGGTAATGCTAGCAAGAGATTGGGAAGAGCTGTTTTCTGCAGGGCAATTTAGACATGAAGAGGATCTGAGCAATTTAGTGATTTTTACTTTTAGGTAGTTTAAGGAAGAGTTAATGAATAAGACCTAATACAGACACTAATGAAAACTGTTTGTTTCTTCCCCCTACTAATAATCACCTTTTGTAATGGAAGACATGTTGCAGAGGCTGCCCCTGCCATTAGAAAATTGTCTTCTAATATTTTCTTGTTAATGACCTTTTAAGTCAGCGAGCTATTCCCACTAGCAGCTGGCCAGGCCAGGATGTGCATTAGCAGGATAATGGCAGCGTCCTGCCTTGCCGAGGGCCGTGTCTCATGGCAATCCTCTGGAGCTGGCTGCAGCACTTGGAGCACTTAATACTGGCTTCAGCTCTGCTAAAGCACTTCTTGTGCTCCCATCACCTCCTTTGGGAGACTGCTCCATTGACTAATAGATCTCACTGTCAGGAAGTCTTTCCTGTTCTTCAGTCTTACTGATCTCAGCTCCAAAATGTATAACTGTAACTTCTTTGACTGCTCTTAAATGAAAAGTTAAAAAAGGAAAGAAAAACATCATCACACTTGTATTAAAAAGTTAAAACTGAAATTAATCTGGTTTTCAATCTTCAGTGTAAAACTTACAGAACTTGGGGTGTTAGTTAAATGCTGCCTGCATACATTTTTGGCTGATGGCAGCAGGATCTCAAAGCTGGCAAGCATTAAACCCACTCATAAATAAAACTACTGCGCCTTTTGGTCTGTCAGGGAGCGATGTGTGTGCCTGTGTCATGTACAAAAACTGGCAGCTAATGAAAGCCACACAGAGCTGCTCAGGGAAGTTTGTGAGATTACACAATGCACTAGTTGAGATGTCACAGGAAAGCCAAGGGCTGGGGATGTGGAGGGAGGACCACCGGGGCTGCATTTTGCAGAAAAATGGTGTCAGCACAAGAGCAGCCTGCAAAGCTCCTGGGCTGGGCAGTGGGAGCTGCCTGCAGCCCTTGCCAGCCCGGGAGAGAGGCTGGTGTGCAGGAAGTAGCCTGAGAGAGGTTTTCACAAGGACCTGTTGTTTGGTTGCTCAGATTATATCAGTGTTCTGGCTATTGAGAGGGATTTGGCCTTTGGGTTTTGCTTTCAGCTTTATTTATTTTTGCATGTTCTCAATTCTCTTTGTGAATACCAATATTCTGAGTCACCCAGAACGATTTCTGCCTTCATTAAAGATTCCTTCCAGCTCCCCTTCGACTGCCTGTAGGCTGGTGCCTGCCCCTGCCTCCCCCTTTGCACTTTGCTGCACGTATTTAGTTCTCAGTATTCCATCACTTCTCAACTCCTGCAGCTCTGGCACCTGAGTACCTTCAACTACACTGTGCCTTTGGTTCTTTGCACAACTTGTGTTCTCCACCTGGTCTCTTCTGCACTGTCCCACGTGTTTCCCCAGCATTTGAGATATGGTATGAGGCCACCCAGTTTTATCCCAGTGAGTTTATCCCAGTGCTGCAGCAGCTCTGCTTAGAGCTGATGGAGTGAAATGCTTCAAGCTGGAAACTGGGCATCCAGAACCTTTGGACTGTTTCTGTTACACAGCTCCTTCTGTGTCACCCTGGATAAATCCATTTAGCTATTTGCCTTTGTTTCTTTGATATACATTGTTGAAATTGTCTATGGTATCTACATCAAACAGACAGGGCCAAGTTTCTCTAAAACCAAAATTAAAAGATGCACTATACAAAAGATGTAATTGTATAGTGCTTTAAGGGGTGTTCCTACATGAATTGCTGAGCTCTGTCACACTCTAAAGCTCATGTGTAAGAAATTCTACAAATCAATAAAGAAAATAATCTGGGAAGGAGGATGGGTCACTGTGTCAATACTGTAGATGCCTTAGTGCTCGTTAATGACTGTTCCTAATGGTACTCAAACAATCTTCATTTGCTTTAGCTTTTTTCAAAGTCCAGATGAGCTGCTCAGAGCTCTCTTAATGATGCGAATTATTTAATGCTCATTTGTATGCAGTATGTTCCTGCTTTGAAAGTACTTCACAGAATTGGAGCCAAATTCAGCCTTGCAGCTCCACTGAAGTCAGTGCTTGTCTGTGCATCTGTTGGTCGCTTCTCTTTTTGGTTTTGCTTGAAGAGTTAACTTCTTGTTATGCTGATAATATTTTTTTAAAGGTAATATCTGCAAAGAATTTTCATCACTCTTCTCTCCTCCCAAAAAAGCAGCCATAAGTACAGAAGCAGTTCTGCTGATTCTCACATCTCCCTCTTAACCCCTGCAAAAAGAGGACAGGCTAAGCAGAATACAATTTTGGTGTTCTTTCCTTTACTTTGCACCTCCTAAGCACAGTTTCAGTGATATCTGGCACTTCTCCTGAAAATCATCCTGCAAAGAATCCCTGCCATCTGATGTATGCAAGATACTCTCTGTGGCCCATTTCTGGTTTAACAAAATATGAACTGGTGGAGGCCAGAGTCTTGTACAGTTCTGCAGGTTGGTTGTGCTCAGTGTAACAATGTCAGGATGTATTTTCTTGTGGTTGAGAGCAATAGGCACAGGAGCTTATCTGAAATTTTGAATTAAAGTAGCTGCTGAAAGGTGGAACAGACACTCTTAGTTCAAGCACATACTCATTTTTAGTTAGACTTGATAACTGCAGTATTCTTGTAATGTAGTTTTTCAGTCATCCCAACTATGTCTTTAACACATACCTTGGAGAAAATAAAGAATCATCTGCAAGAATATTGTTTACTCCCTCTGGGTAATGAGTAGGGTGTGATTTTCAGCCTGCAGCACAGACCCACAGCCATCTACTGCCTGCACAGAGAAAGTGGGAGTAATGGAAAAGCATCCTTTCTAGATGTGCATGTCACTAGAATGGGCAGAGATGTTTCTTGTCAGGTGTTAGAGATTTGCTGGCAGCACAGGGATGAGTGCTAAGATGTGGGAATAATGGCTTCATTTCCAAGCTCCACAGCAGATCAATCTAGATGCCCTATTGCCCTGTTTTACATAATGGAGTGTATGACTGCTTCTCCTCTCCCTTTCCTGCAGTACTGCCCTCCAGCTCCTGCCTGGCTTCATTTGGATGTTCTCTATTGCTCACTTGTTCCCTGCTCCCCTCAACTCCTCCCTCCCCACTGCTTGCCCATCCCTTTTGGCCTGCATCTCTTCCCTCCCTCCTGCTGGGATGGATGTAATCCCCAGAGGAATGTGGCCCACAGGCCTCTGCAGGATTTGGGCGTGTGACTGTGGAGAGCCACTGATGCTGAATGCAAAGCAGGAAAATGCAGTCTCCCATCACTTGGCAGCACAGGGAGGGAAGAACTGGATATTCGTGGGCTGTTCAGTGTGCCTGGATGTCCAGACAGGTTATCAGATGAAAAATAGAGGCCAGATTTTTCGGCTTCATGTGCTATTTCCCTATTCATCGTGTCTGGGTGATGTATTCTCTGCCTGTGGTTTGAATAAATACCTTTCATAGCTACTTTCTGCTTCAGTCCCCCTTGGGACAGCTCTTTCCAACTCAGCTGCATCAGTGTGCTGATGATGTGAAGTCCAAGTGTGTGGAACAGAGGGAAAAGGAGAGAGAACTTCGTGCAGAGCATGTAAGAAGCTTTAGCTTCAATCACATGTCTGTGAAAGCTGCTGCACATAACACAAGCCTCACCTGCAGTGTAAGTTGCACGCAACTCTTAGTCATGACTCTTCGTGCCTTTCCTCTTTGTATTTATATGTCCACAGAATGTTCAAAAGTATTTGCAAGGAGAATCTGAAGCTACTGGTAGGACCCAAACTTGTGATGCTTTTTGATAAGGCTTTGCATTTGAGATGTTGCTGTGTTTTAGAGAGTATCCTGGAAAAGTAACAGGGATGTAATGGAGGGAAAAAAAAAACAAAACACAATTCTGTGTGGGGAAACTGAGTTTTGTTTTATGTAGTAAGCACCCATCTCAACCCTGCTAGAGCAGAACTAACCCCCTTCTCCAGCAGAAACCCAAGTTGTTGTTAATTAACGTCTTGCTGAAAACTAAGTCTTTGCCATCTGTTCCGCCACCTCACTATGAATGCTGCTCTCATGTTGATTATGTAAGTAAAAATGAAAATATATTTTGGTAGAGTGCTGCATGGCACTGTGCTGATTCTTCTCCTGTTTCTATTTACCATTCCCTGCCCCCATCCCACAAGGAAAGGAAAAGGCAACAATTGTTTGACTCCTCGGCAGCTTTATCCTGGAGCTCTGTGCTGGCTCCAAGCCCTGCGTGTTGTGGGAGCAGCCACCTCACCCCTGCTGCCTTTGAGCCCTGAGCCCTCTGCAAACCCTGCTTATTATCAGCTTCGTGAAAAAGCCACGGTGGGAAGATGCCCCTCAAGCTGAAGCTGCTCTAAATTCTTGCGAGGGGTTAAGTTGAAATACAGAAGAAGAAAAGTGAAAAGGAAGGCCGGGTTACTCCACACTGATAGCCTGACCTCCGGGAGCAGCTCCTGTTACAAGCGTGGTCTCTGTCTGTCCAAGGGTGGAGAAGGAGAGAGAGGAGGGGTAGCTTTCCTGTAAGTGGGTTAGAGCAATTACTGAGGTCTCTTACAGCAAATGAAGTTGTCAGTGTGAGTCACATTCTCCCTTTTTTCCCTCACTGCCAAGTTTTAGGCACTAACCAGACAGAGGGAGAAAAAAAAAAAAAAAAAAAAAAAAAAAAAAAAAAAAAAAAAAAAAAAGGAAAAGCAACAATGGGGAAAAGTTGAACTGGAACAACCCTTCATTCGGGGTATTGTTTGATGTTTTAGCTCTGATTGTACATAGAGATAAAGGATCTATAAATATCCTGTCTGCTGAAATTCCTTATCACAACATCGCCTGTCAGCTGAACAAATAGGTTAGGTTCTCAAATAATACATAATTACGTATGTAAATACGAAATTACTGAGTGAGTCCCTGCAGTGCCATATGCAATGCAGCCTCATCACTGTGAGGACATTAACCTCTTGTGGTGCACTAGAGCTGCCTCGGCCTCAGGACAGCAAGTGGCACATGCAGCTGTTACTGCTGAAACAGCAGGAGCTCAGAGACTGGGCTGGAATAAGCAAGGAGATATTTATCTGCATGACTAGACTAGATGAAAGCATCTTCTGACACTTTTTGAAAGTATCTGAGCATTTAGTTCTGTTTAGCAAATGTCTGGAAGCTTTTCTACTCTGCTTTAGAGCTTTTAATGAAGCATTGTGATTCCCATTGTGGTCAATTGTTTGACACTTTTATTATTACTGGTATGCAGAGCGTTTTTTAATGTTTGACAGCTGGAGAAAGAAGTATTTTGTGCATTGAAACTTTTAGCACAAAGCTGCTGTTTTCCATTCTGCCTTTGTCTTTTATTCTTGCTGATGCAAATCAACGAAAGACAGAACTGATTAAATTACATTTGTTTACTTCTTCCTTGATGATAATAAGACACAGCCTGCCTTTTATAAAAGGCAGAAATAGAGGATGTGACTGTTTCTACAGTATTTCTAGAAAGGCACTTCCCCCCCCCCACCCTTACAATATAAAGGCATTTATTTGTTTCTAATGTCTTGATTTACCAGATAATGCACACTTCCTAATGTGTGTGGAACAAGAATAGAGCTATGAAGGACAGTTAGCAATGGATTCCATTTGGAAAGCTTCTATCTTGTTATTTTTATTAATCCAACAGTATAAATTAGCAGAACACATCACAAAACAAACACAGCAAGATACTTCTGTCCTTCACAGTAGGGCTGCTGATCATTGCTCAAAGCAGTGCCCTCCATTGCAGGCTTTGGGTTTATACAGCCACAGTCCTGCTAGTGGGTCCTGCCTTCAGGGCACTGGTACCACTGGAGAGAAAGGAGAGGCACAAATAGGATCCCCAGGATTGTTTTGGTGAGTAATGTGCATGTCTGGGGGATTGTGTAATACTATTTTTTTGAACACTTGTCCTGAGAAAGGAGGACTGGGTTTGTCTGTCTTGTTTGCGCAGTTTGCAAGGGAAAAGATCCTGGATGAGGAGGGCATTTCTAGTGGAAAAAGCTCTCCTGATCCAGGCTGCTTGAGAGAGGGTAGGACAATGTCACCAGGAGCACAGAGAATTACAGCAGGGAGACTTTGGAAAGCGTAAATGGCAGAAACAGGAGAGGCAGAGGACGAGCAGAAAGGAGGTGGTTGAGGAAGTCATTACAAAACTGCCCTCATGATTGCTTTTTCCTGCATTTTTTCAAGAATAGAGAAAAGTGCAGCAAAGGATGGCAAAGGCAAGAGAAGTGTCTGAAGGCTTCCCAGCAGTGCAGTCAAACCTTCTGATTTTACAGCTGAAACTAGTCTTAGGGAGTGATATCACCTGGCAGCTGAGCCAAATCTAAAGGACTGCTGGTATCAAAATGATGCTTCTGCTTCCAGTCCTGCTGCTTTCTTTGTATGGGTCTGGTGCTTGTCTGACTCTTTAATGAGCTCATGCAGCTCAGTAAACTGCAAGAAAATGAATTCAGTAAAAAATATAGCAGCCCAGGAAAGGAGAAGAATTGGACACTGTGAGAATGGAGACTGCAATGAGTGGGAGAAGTAAGAACATCAGAATTTTTCTGCACATTTGGGGTGTTTTGGGGGGTGCCTTGCTCCTGGTCAATGCTTAAACCTCCCACTTCACCTCCTAGGTGGAGCTTCCCTAAAAAGGGCACAGATGAACATGCCTGAGCATGGAGGCTGCCTGGAGAGGTGAAGGAAGGTTACCCAGCAGCACCAGCCCCTGGGGCAGAGAGAGGACTCAATGGGACTGCAGCAGCCCAGCAGGATCTTGGCACGGGGAAGAGTGTAGTGCAAGAGGAACCAAGAAGGAAGGGGGACACACGCAGAGTAACCACAGAAGGTCACTACAACAAGCACTGGAAAAATGCATGAGTGTAGGGCAATGATCCCATCTTCCTGATCTAGCTCTTAAAGGGTTTATTCTCAAGTTTCCATGTAGCTGCCCCTGAAGGTGCTTATGTCCCTTATTTAGCCATACATTTCTCTAAATTGGGTTTTGATAAGAGGACAGCTGCTGCATTTTTATTATCTGTGATAAGCAGCGGTAAAATCTGTTTAGAGTTCACGATGGAAATGTATCCATATATTGGCATTTTTCCAGCTGCACTTCACAAAGGTAAATGGGACATGAGAGTGGTGCACTGTCCCCTTTTAATCCATTTTCTCTAGATAGGGGCACTTTGCCTCTCTGCAGGAAAGGCCAGCACAGCTACTGTGCTAATAAACACTCATTCCTCACTGCAGCATCTGCACTTCCCAGACTCATAAATCCAAGCAACTTGCAGTTGAATAGCAATTAAATATCCACGTGCATTTCCATACCACGGTCTGGTGCACAAGGCACGGGCTAAGTGGCTGCACATCTGCTGTCTGCTCCCCCACACGTGCTGCTTGGCAGAGCCTGATCACTTAACCTTATCCTGCCACCATTCATGCTATATGGAGAGTTGGATGCAGAGCATCATCCTACAGATATGTTACCATATCTTTCTGAAAGAATTATGTTCTTTCTTGTGTGGTTTGTTTTTGTTTGTTTGTTTGTTTGGGTTTGTTGGTTGGTTGGTTTGGTTTATTATTTTTTTTAAGCAGCCTTTATTGTCTTTCTGTCAGGATATCCAGGCCAGGTATTCAGGTGGGCTGTTAATGTCAGTTGGAAATGAGACATCATATCGAAAAGTTAGTTGAGATTCAGGACACTGATATATCCTTACAACAATTTCGTGTCACTTGTACAAAACCCAGAGACTTGGTAATGCAGGAAGATAAATGTAGTGCCTGATTACAGTGGATGTATTGCACTTATAAAAGGAATCTCTTATCATGAGGCTCTTCATATCTGCAATAGTAACCACCATATGGCAGGTAAAACAAAGATAATGTGAGCCAGATCATTTTCTCATTGTTAAAACTTTCAAAATCCAAAAAGGTACAAATGTCTTAATTATTAATTCAATTTTGCTACATCTAATGCTGGTACCGAAGGGAACATCTTTTTGAGGTTCTATTTTTCCTCTTGTCTAACTGATAACATTCTGTGTGGCAGAGTTTTAAACGCTATAGCCATTTAAAGAAGTAACGATTGTACACAGTCATTGCCCATCTTGCATTTCCATGCAGCAGGATTTTACCACATGAAACTGCAGTTCAGATGTTCCCATCCTGAGCAAACGGATAAGCCTCGTAGTTTGCTTTGAACCTAAAAATGAACTTAACAGTGGTGAAGCTGTGTGAGGCACCAGCCTGTCTTGTGTCTGACTGTACAATGTTGTTGTTGTACAGTTACCTATCAAAGTGCTTATTCCCCATGGAACTGGCAGAAACCTTGCATTCCCTCCCCAGCCCCCACCCCGTGTGTCTGCCAGCTGCAGACCAAGTCCAAGCCAGATCACAAGAACATCCTGAATCAGTCACAATAATTTGCATTTCCTTGCCAAAGATTTTATCTGCTGGGGGTGCAAATTGTGCCATCAAGGTTGCTGGTGTTGAAAAATCTGCACCCTTCTCCTCCTCCTCCTCAGCTCTTCCCTTCCCAGCTAGGTTAATTTATCCAGAAGAATTAATTGAGGCAACAAAGCTGTTAAGTGAGAAAGGCCACACAGCGAGACAGCACCACTCTGAACATCTGCACAATTTGTGTATTTGATTAGGTACCTCAGCACTGGCAGATTATTGTTGTCAAAAGCAAATCTTCCTTCTGCCATTTTCATACAGGACTCTCTGCTGCAATTCTGCAGATGTTTGTTCTCTGTATCCCCACATTGTTTAAAAAAATGACGAATGATGATAGTAAAAATTACACTTGCTCATTCAAACGTCTTGCTGTTTACATATAAGAAGAATCATGTGCAGGGGTGCAATGACCTAATGAGAGATACAATATGGCCTTCAGCAGGAGCTGGATGGGGCCCTCAAAATCTGCTGCTTTCACACAAATTGTCCTCCACTATATGCAATGAAAACCTTCTTTTGTTTATAATGATAGATGCCACAGGGGTTGTATATTTGGATATTATTTTTTCTCTAGCACTGTTTATTAACAAATGCTTGCAAGTTTTATGATGTGGTGAAAACTATATCTCTCATGATAAACAGGAAGTGCTCAGAGGTATTGCATTACCCTATAATGCAACACAGATTCCAACAGCTTGGCTCTTTTTCTCAAAATATGGTAACACCACTTCCTTTAGGAAATCTCTCTTCTCTCCACAGCTTTTATCTGCTATAGATATGCAAAATTGCAAAAGAAATATTTGTTTTTTAAAATGATGATTCATCGGTTTTGGACTGTAGAAGCTGATGGCTGTAATTTATATAAAATCTATTAAAAATAAGCAGTAAAGACCCTTTGGGCTGTCAGATCAGTGGATTGAACAAAGTGCAAGTAAAAGGAGACTGATACCTGCCCTCTCTCCAGCAGCATAGGTGTAGACAGCAAAGATGCAGATTTCCCTGCAGCCATAAACCTGGAGCTGCCTCTTCTGCAGTTCCGTGTCAGCAAGGTCAGGACCTGCCCGGCAGAGAAGAGGGAATCCTGTTTCCTCATCACGTGCCCAGGAAAGCTCAGTGTGACAGTGTGTAGGTGGAAGCTCCATCCAGAATTGCTGTGCCACAGACTCCAGCTTGCCCCTAAAGGCTGCCATGCCCTTGTCCTGGGCTGTACAGCCATTAATGCTGGCTGAGTGTTCAACCTTGGTGAAACCCTCACAATGCCATGAGTGTACTGTCCCCTATCACTTGTTTCTGTTCAGGCTCTGCCCGTGGTTGAGAGATTACATCTAATAGCAGCAGACAAGCAGGACGTGTGCCTGTGCCATCAGAGTCACCAGCCACGCGCGTTTGTGATGAGCGTCACCCCAGCAGGTGCCGACGTCAGGGAAAGCAAGTCCTGGTGAGCTCTTTTTAGAAGGGCTGGCATCATTCCCCAAACTGGTTCTCCATGAACAGACTTGTCTGTCTGCCAGGGGCTGCCCCAGCACACAGCCAGGTGCAGTGGGGTCTGCGTATCACCCCTTCCACTAGGACCCTTCTATTCCCACAGCTCAGTCCCCCAACCTGTTCATTTAGCTTTTATTTTACATTCCTTCCCCCCATATTCTGTTTTATTCATTCTTGCATCACCCTTTTTCTTCTGTCCTCACATCAGCCAACCTCTTCATTATAAAAGTTCCCTACATTTTTAGCTATGAGCAAAAAGCATTAAAAATGCAATATTTGGACAACATAAAATCCTAATAATCCTGTTTCTACATGCTTTGACTTCTGCCTCTGCTGGAGGCATCACTTGTCCTGCCTACAGCTGAACCAAGAATAAGTGTGGGGGAAACACACTGCATGTTCTAGTATTTGTAAATTATTAGACTTCTGAGGTTATGTAATAATTTTATCTCCTTTTTTTTTTTTTTTAATTTTATTTTCTTAGCAATCAGTGATGCCAGAAATGCAGAGATAAAGAGACTGATATAATGTACTAGCTAAATCTTATTGTAAGAACTTAATAGCCTTCCACTATATAAAGCTTCAGCACAAGAAAACAGAGGTCATGTAGCAGGACCTCAGTGAAGACTCACAAGTTGCTGTAATATGCTGTGTAAGTACTGAATATACGTATGTTTTGTTTTGTCAGTGCTGTAAAATAACTTATCTGGTGATTCAATTCTCTTATCATCCCCAGCTTGTTTACTGAATTTTAACTCTTGGGCAAGATGAAGCAAGCTCATGAGGAATAGCTGGTTTTCAAAAGATACAAGCTCCAGATAACTGAGGACAAGTAAGGCACACAACAATATTGAAATCACTCAGAGTTTTATTGCAGCTGACTGAGACAGAGTGTGCTTTGAGGCTGGGAAATTTCCATTACTGAACTGCAGGACAGTGCCTGGATACTGCTACTACTGCAGTTGAAAAATAAAAGCAACTTAATTTTATATAGACAGCAACAAAATGCCAGTATATTAATTAAAATTGCTAGATTTATATGATAAGCTTTTAAGGTTGCTGTAAAATGGATCCTTTTAAAAATATTTAGAGTATTATTGTAAACTACTTGTTCAAAACTAAGGAACATAAAAATGACTTGAAATTGCAACTGTGTTCTCAAACCATATTTGTGAACAGCAAATCTAATCAGAACATGATAGATAATAGAAGACATCTCCTACAATGACAGGTTCTGACAGTGACAGAATGATACCCAGAGCAGGATCAAGGCTGCTACTGACAGAATCATTCTACAATTAATAATCTTTTGTGCTCCCCTTGGCATGCACAGAACAGCCACAGCAATCTGTTTACTCATCTTAACTCCATGATGTCTAAGCCACAGTAAGCTCCATGCAAAGTCCATCAGAGTGTTGAATGAGGAAAAAAAGAAATACTGGAGGGAAAAGTAAATTTGTTCTGGCACCAAGGGCCCAGCAATTTGGATGAGAGATTGTTTTTAACCTCCCAGCAGTGCAAGATTACAGTGAGAGCCTCACTTTTGTTGAGGTCGCTTTACGCTGCCAAAGCAGAGGTCAACATTCCCATGCAGATCAGTCTCAAGGGATTTCTGCTCTGTGTCACCTGTTCAGTCAAACCCAGGCAGGTGCTGACTAGAAGTTATTACCAGCTGATGCTCTTTCTGAATCTTAGGATAGTCCCCTGTGGATCAGAGCTCATATCTAAGCAATTTCAGGAACCATCACCATGGTTCCTGAGTGCCTTAGAAGTTAAAATATATCTTTATAAAACATTTTAACATGTCTTATTTCTCTCTCTCTCGTCACCCCCGCACAAAGGATTCGAGGTCTTTTTAAATAATTCTGGTAAAATTGTATCTACTTAATGCCTGTGTTTTGTTGGGATGATGGGGAGGTTGAGGTTCATGCTGACACACTCGTACAGCAGCTTCCAAGAAAGCCATGGCTGCAATGTCCCACGCAAATCACACGAGCAGTATAATTATGATGATCTTAGGAGATGTGGCTTCAGTTTCAAACGAGCACAAAGATGTGAGTTCTCTCTCTCTGATGCCTCCCACCCCCAGGATGGAGGGGCACTGTAGGGCAGCTCCATGGTGTTTGTCCCTGGCCTGACCCGGCACTGCTGATCCCAGGGCTCGGGGGCCTCGTGGCACAACGTTCCCTTTTCAAGAGACCTATTTACAGAACAAGAATTAACAGTTAAAGCAAAAAAAAAAGAGTAACAGTGCAGGGAATTTCTAGATCCTGGTTGTAGGATGAACTCATTCATCTGACTCCTGAACTTGACTGAAGATGGAGCCAGTCCAAACCATGGCGTATGTACACTGACTTAGCTTATGGCTTAGCTATTCCTGTTTCTGCTTACACAAACCCTTCTCAGCAGTGCTTTGATTTCTGATTGAAATAAAATGTTTTTTTTCCCTCCTGCTTCTTACTATCTGCTATCATTTTTTAGTAAGTATCACCTCTTCTCCCCCAGCACAGCCCTTTATTTTGATCACGGAACTCACAATTTCCTTAAACCATGTTTATGCTCTTTCCAGAACTGAGGCTTTAATGCCACCTTGTTAAGGCAAAAGACCCAACATCAAGTGCAGGTAAATAGTCTGACAAGTGATTGATACCAGTCCCATCTGCTCTGGCTATCTCAAACACTGCAGAGCCTCACTGGAACACTGCACGAGTGCTGCCAGGGGAGGAGGTGTTGGGAAAGCCTCTGACTACTTATTCGGGTTTAATTGGATTAGACATATATTTGAACACAGCACTCAAAGGAGCTGACAGTCCTTCCACAATTTCCTGGCCTGCCTGGTCGGTTTCCTTTTTGATCAGACACATCCCAGTGAAGGTAGAAAGTGATCTAGATACACACCAGTTTTTAATTAAATTTGGTATGACAGGCTGTGTTTAAGCTACGTTCTTCATAATAATTTGTTTTTGCATTTGCCGATGACAGATTTATTTATGTATGTAATCAGGACTGTAAGCAATTTTTCATTTTTCGAGTTAAGAGAACCTTTAAAATAATATTTTACTTGGTTTCAGAAAATTTAAACGCTCGTGTTTACTGGTGTCTGAAACTTCTGAGAAAAACAAGCCTGGCTTTCTAAAGCACAGAACAGACCATGGAACAAAAAGGTGGGAGAGGCAAGGAATCGTCTGGGGACAGAGGAGAAGGGGCAGAGATGTTGGTAGTGAAAATGTCAGTAGTAACCAGGGGTTAGTACTTGTTGTCAGGGTCATTAGAGAACTGCAGAAAAAAAAGGCAGAAGTGGAGTTAAGATCCTTGTGCATAAACTCCCGCAAACAAAGAAAAGCTATTTTAGGAAAACTCTGCCTTGCAGAAAAACAGAAACGGTACCAACATTGTTGCAAGCAGTGATCGAACCACGACAAACCTTCTTTCGGCTGAGGTTTCACCTCCCCTACAAAGTTTATTTACATTTATACGGGAAGCAACGAACGGAAAAACGTGATTACACGTAAAAACAACGTGCTAAGAGGAGGTCGCAGCACTGCGGGCCGCAGTCGGGGGGCACCACAGCGGGAGCGGCCCCTGTGGCAGCCCCGGGCCGGGCTGAGGGCGCTGAGGGCGGCGCGGGCCCGGCTCCATTTCCCGCCCCTCCCCTGACGCCTCTAATGGCGCCGCGCGGACACGTGACCCGCCGCGCGCCCCACGTGACCCGCGCGCGGCGCGCCCCCTCCCCAGCGGCTGCGGTTACCGCAGTCCCCGGCCCCGCCCCCCGGCCCGGCCCCGCCCCCCGCCGCGCGCGGCCCCGCCCCGCGCCGCTCCCTGCGCGCGCGCCCCCGCCCCCCCCCTTCCCCCGTTCCGCCTCCCGGGCCGGGCGGTGCGCGCGCGCGCGGCCGGCGGCGCCTCCTCAGAGCGGCCGCGGCGGGTTCGGCGCTGACGGGGCCCACGGGTCGGGACCGGCGGAGCAGGCGGCGCCTCTTCCTTCCTCCTCCTCCTTCTCCTTCTCCTCCTCTCTCCTCCCTCCCGCATCCTCCTCCTCGCCCCCCTGCTCGCCCGCCTCCGCCCCCCCGCTCGCAGCACCGCGGTTCCCGGCACGGACAACATGGCGGCGGTGTCGGGGGCAGGGGCTGCGGGCGGCTCCGCCAGCGCCGGCGGCCCGGAGATGGTGCGGGGACAAGTGTTCGACGTGGGGCCGCGCTACACCAACCTCTCCTACATCGGCGAGGGGGCCTACGGCATGGTGTGGTGAGTGCGGCCGCCGGGGCAGCGCCCTTGCCCCGGACAACTCCCTCCTCCCTTCCCTCCCTTCCCTCCCTCCCGCCGCCCTGCCCGGCCGCGGGCCCGGCCCGCCCTTGCCCTCGGGGAGGGGGAGCAGCTCTGCCTCGCTCTCCTCAGTTCTGCCTCTCCCTCCGCGTTCCCGAGGTTGTCCCTCCGGCATCACCCTTCTCTCCTCTCCCTCCCTGCACCCCCCGCCATCCCTCCATCGCTGGGTGCAGCTCAGCGTCTCGTTTCGTTTCGCTCCTGCCTTTATTTTCTTTAATATCTTCTGTCTCTGGAGTTGGTCGCTCTGGTTGTTTCCTCCGTCTCCGTAGTGCGATTGCGGGCGTTCAGGACGGGGGGGAAGGTGGTAAATCCTGCGGGCAGCCCCGCGTTCCTCCCCGTGCCCTGCCAGGGCTCACCTGGCTGCGGCAGCTCCTGGGGGATGGAAAAAGGTGAATCTGAGCACAGGAGCTGCTGCCGCTGCCTGACTTTGCTCAGGACGTGCTGTCTGTGCTGCAGAGCCGGCTGGATTAGTGCCTGCGTTAACGTGTGCAGGTGAAAGTTCTCTTCAGCTGTCCTAGCTCTGAATTATATTGCATTATAAAGACTTAGACTGAGTCTCACCAAAGAGCGGTCAGGGATGTTTGCTGTGGGTAACATCGGTGTTAAAGAGCGAGGTGAACAAACCAGGAAAAACGTGAACTAACTGGATTAAGAGTGTGAGATGGATTTTTGGCAGGCTCTGTGAGCTGGGGTGATGCTGTGTGATCTGTGTATCTAATGACTGGGTTATTAACCTGGCATGCTCAGTGACCTTACTTAGGATTTCATGTTTTGTCTTCCATTAGTTAAACTCCTTCAATTAGTTAAAAAAAACCACCCCGTAGTCCTGAAATAACTTAAGGGATGCAGATGAAAAACTCTTTTTTGTTGCTGTTTTATCAACTTTCTTGCAACACTGCCTCTGTTTCTTCGGTATGGTTTTCAACCAGAGGTGCTAAAAGCGACTTACAGGCTGTGACTTCATAAAGCTTTATCAGCATTAATTTCTCTCTCTGGTGAGGAATCTTTTGTAAAGCAGTGCATTTCTCAGCAAGGACACCTCACAGCCTTCAGCTGTGCCTTACAGATTTTTATAGCTGTAGGTTTTTTGCACATAGTCACTGAACTGTGCTGGCCTGTCAGGATGAAGTCATTGTGTGTTTCAGGGAGGGAGCTTTCATCTAGGCCTGAGTTTAGCTCTGAGATGAGCCTCTCTCTCAGATCTCTCAGAGTTCTGTGTTGTGGCCTTCACTTTTTTTTTTTTTCCTTCTGTGAGAAGAACCTTCAAAATGTAAATCCAAAATCTCATTTACAGTGTAAAAATATCTTTGTTATTGTTTCTGTGTTAGAAATTGCAGCAATATATCCAGTCCAAAACTTGTTGATGTAGCTTCTGGTACAGGGTGTATTTTATTATGGTTATTTTATCATCTGAGCCAGGGCAAGGGAATGGGAGCAGATAATCCCAGCAGTGGCTGCACTGGTTTGCACTCACAGTCAGGTTTTTGAACATCCTGGGAAACAGCATTGCCAAGGTGTGTGCTGGGCACAGTCCAGTTCACATCAATGAGGTGTTAAAAACTGTTTCACTAACAAAGTGAAAAGCTAAAATACTTCACCACAGGTCAGGGACTGCAAGAAACAGCAGGATGGCAGTTGATGCCCTTTTTTGGCATCCCTGTGCCAGTGAGCTGATACAGGGATAACAGGGCCACCCCTGCCCCTCCAGATGGTGTGTGGTAAACTTGTACCCTGAAGCTGTTCCCCCTGCAAGTCCAAAAGGTTATTTTTTATTTGAAAACTTCTGATACTTTGTGTTTGCTGTGAGTGCTGCACAAAATTACTGTAAAAATTTCCAGTTCGGTTGAAATATGCACTTGGCTTCTGTATTTTCTACTATAAAATTACTAACATAAAATGCCACGTTACGTATTTTATGCTCTTGGTTATTGCTCTTGTGCCTTGGGTGTGAAGTGAAAGGGAACAAAGTCTCAGTTTATAGCGTGTACTTGGTCAGGCAAGTGTTGTAGCTGGTGCCACAGCAGCTGTGCTGAATTGTAGTGACTGCAGTGGAGTGTGGTTACCTATCAGTCCCAGGCACGCAGGTTGTGCAGCTCACTGCTCTGTGTTTCGTGTTTTGCTCTGGTTGCTAATGCAGTGAGGATCTGCAGAAGCTTCTCCCTAGGGGGGTGGGGTAGAGGGCAAGCTGTGAGTGTGCAGATGGAGATGTTTCCTGCAACTGCAAAATCCATTTAAATTTGTACACTTTAATAAAGGAAAGCAAAGCAGGCCCTGGTGCTTTTGTTTTAGACCCACAGCTAATGTGGACCTCTTCGGAGATGATGGTTATTTACAGGTACTCTGTATGTGCCATAAGGCTTGTTACACAGCAAACCAGTGTCTTTTGACTCTTAAAATCTTTCACTCTCTTTCTCATTTTTATCCTAATTCTTATGTTTCTAGATTATTGGATTAGGGATTTGAAAACAATAAAATGCTTTCGATTGTATGAGTAAAAGGGCAAATGAAGTACTCCTAAGATATTGCTGTTACAGTCAATCTTCCATTTTGATTTTGCAGCAGAGAGAATAATGTTTGAGAAATATTGATCACAACATAAAATACCAGTACAGGAAATAGAGGAAGATGTTGGCTGAAGAGACTACGTGAATGTTCTCTCATCTGGATTTGAAAACCCTTAAAGGCATTTAACGTTTTCCCTAGTGCAATCATTTTTTTACATAATCAGGTTTTGAGTAAAAATAAACTCAGCAGAGCAGTATATTTACTGCTGTGTTGTGGTTGCACTTTCTCAGCTTTGTAAGCAGAAAAGGCAAGTTATCAGGCCAAACCCCATCCTAAATGTCCTCCAGTTCAACTCTGCCAGAAACGTTCAGCCTGTGGTGCAGGCTTGTGCCTTACTCCTGTACAGAGGTGGAGTGCTGGGGGTGGATCCCTGTCCTAAGGGGTCAGCCCCTTTCTAACCCCTTTTTTGTTTTGGTCATTCTGTGTGTGAAACTAAGGGCTGAGCACAGAGCTGAGCGTGAGCCAAGATCCTCAGCACTTCCTAGGACTGCAGGACATTCTTTGAGCAATTACTTAGTCATGCAGTCATGTTTGTTACTCTGACTTAATTTATCCAAATACATGTAAATGTTGTGTTGTCTTCTCCCCTCTGCTTTCACTTTAGAGTTGTTAGTTGTTTTGAGGGGCATCGGTGTAAAGTTCTTTAAGTGACTTTCCCTTTCATTCAGTGATGGGGGTTATCAACATCAGAGTCAGACGGAACCCACTTTTAGACCAGGTCTGAAAGTTTCAGAAACGCCTTTCAGACACGACAAATTGGGAAAGGTTTGTTGGGATTGTTTCTTTCTCCCCTTATGTGGGCTTGGTTTTATTAGTAGTAGTAGTATTTTTTTTAAAGCAGCCTGCTAACAAGCCATACTTCAAACAAACTAGAACAGCAATAAAAACATGATAGAGTTGAGTTTAAATTTCCAGTGTGACTTAGTCTTCATCCGGGGGTAATCAGTGGTCAGTAGTAACTTGGCAAGGATGATAATTTGACAGTAAAAAACAAATAATAATTTTGGAAAGAAATGACGAATTGAATGTGATAGGGATGTTCTCATTTTTATCCTAATTTTTGGAAGCTTTTTTTGTCATCAAGCTTATATGAATGTGAAGTGATATCAGTGCTGCAAATAACTGCTTATAAACAAGCAGTTGAATGCAGATGAGTGCAGTTGGAAGAAAATAATCTGCAAGCTCCAATCTTGGATTTCTTGCTCTGAATTTGCTGTGTTACAAAGAAAGCTTTGTGTTACTGTTGTGCTGGGGAAGAGTGATATTAGAAGTTTAGGTAGTCAATAGATAAATTTAAGGTAATACTGAAAAGAATACTTAAAACATTTGGGAGTAGATTCTTTAAAGTTACACTTCCCTCTGCTGTCTCATGGAACAGCCCTACTTTTAGAGCATCAATAAATTAAAATGAAGAAAAGCATTTTAATAAAGAAACTAAAACCAGTAAGAAATCAGGAATAGAACAATCCACAAGGCATAGATATTTATATTAAAACATAAAAACTTGAATAGGATTGGTGGTTGCATAATAGTTTCTTTCGAGTTACATAAAAAGGTGGCTTTTGCATCCTGTGTGAGGGTCAGCCTGGGGTGGGGTGGGCAGCGGTCAGAAGGAGCCTGTTGTGTCTGTCCTGTTAACTCTTGCCCTGACCCGGAGAGGCGCAGGGCCCTGGAGTGATGGAGCAGCGCGGGGAGCCGTGCCCTGTTTGCCTGCGCTCTCAGGGAGCACAGGTTGGCTATGGGCGTCGGTACCTGGTGATTAACATGTTCTGTCTGTGCGATAAGGAGAACAGGCAGCTGATACAACTCAGCCAACCCGCCCCAGTGCAAGGATCAGAGGAGGGAATTAGGGAGTGTAATTGGTGGCTAGTTATCAGCTACTTCCCTCTGGGGAGAAGGCAAATGTAAGCACTTCCCTTCAGTCACTCAGGCTTCTAGCACTTGCCTAACCTGGCGTGGGAACCCAGAGGAGAAATGAGAGCTGCTTTTCCTGCTTTCCCCGGTGACGGGCAGGTGGCCCCTCACAGGCTGCGCGGCAGAGATGGGCAGCAGCCACTCGCTCTGTGTCAGAGCCGTCTGCCACCTTTATGGAAGATGACTTTTGCTGTCAGCCCGGAGCAATGGCATACTGGCTTAGCTGAAGAGTGCAGCTCATGGACACTTGCATTTTATAAATAAATACACGTTTTTGTGGCACAGCATGATCCATCCCATGGGAACAAACAGAGATAACTTATGGGTTTTCTTTGAAGCCTGCTTTATTAAGGAAATAAGGCTTATGCTCACAGCATGTGTGTGTGGCTGCATCAGTCCATCTCCCATACCCCTACATACAGTTCTAGTACCTGTTGTCTGCCTTCTATCAAATCTGACAGATGGTAAAAGTCTTAAAGATGGAAAGTTATTCTGCAGGTTTTGCAAAAATAGGTATTTTGCTCGAGTGAAGAGATCCTGTTTGCCACTCTGCTGGGGAAGAGATTGTATCAGGTCACATGTGAGAAATCAGACTCCCCGAGGAGACACGACATGCCCCAGTTTCACAGATGGATTTATTGGTACTCCTGAGACTAGAAATGTGTATTTGTAGGACACCAGGCTCTGTTAGTTCAGTGGCTTCTTGTTCAGGGGTGGGGATCTACAGCCCACAGAAGAGTTGGTGCTTTACCAACTGAGTAGGTGTAGAGCTCAGCTTGTGTTGAAAACTAGTACTTCGCCAACATAGTAGTTTTTTAAATGCTTTTTCTGTTGATGCTTTGTCAGTTTTCAGCTGTGATCTAGAAGTGAAAATAAGTGATTGATTTGGTAGCTAATGAAAATATTTTATGACATCTTGCAATGGAATATTTCACAGCATAATGTGGGTTGAAAGGAACTTTCTGAGGTCATGTAGTCCAACCTCCTACTCGAAGCAGGGCTGATGTCAAAATTAGACCAAGTTGCTCAATGTGTCCACTCAATATTTCCAAAATCTCCAGGGATGGAGATTCTACAACATCTATGGGCAACTTCTGTTTTTAGTGTTAAACCAATTGTCCAGTGATACTTCTCCCCTTAAAGACATGAGAGTTTGCCTTGCTGCAACTCAGGACATCCCCTCGTGTCCTTTGTACTCTGTCTCTGAGAAAAATCTGGATCACTTTTCTCAGTGATTCCCTTTTATGAAACTCAAAAGAGCAGCTGGATTTTTCCACCAGCACCCCTTTTCCCCTCCTAACCTATACAAACCCAGTTTCTTCAATTTTTTTTTTTTTCTTTTATGTCACATCCTCCAGCTCCTTATGAAATCCTAATGGTTTTCTGCTGGATTTGGTGCATTACTGGGAGGGAGGAAAACTGGATGCAGAATTCCAGATGTGCCCTCCCAGCAGGAATCAGTTCCCTTGACCTGCTGGCTGTGCACGTAACACAGCCCAGCCCTTGGTCAGCTTCACTGCTGGGAGCTGGCACTGCTCATGGATGGAGCTGGATGTTGTTCTGATGATTTGGAGAAGGCTTTTACTTAAAAAAGAAGGCTTTTACTTAAAGTGAAGTCTTTTAGGAACTTTTAAAATAATATCTGGAAAAAAACCCCTCAAATCTAGAAGCATTTTTTTAAGTGACTTCAATTGTATTTGATTTTGATTTCCAGATCACCCAAATTAAGTGTATGAAGCTATAAATGTATTCAAAAATATAACTTCTATGGTATTATGTTATGAGGTAAATAAAAATAATTGTGTAATAGTGTGAAATTCAGCAGTATAGTTCATTTCAGGTGATTTATCTGTGAAATCTGTGTTCTCTTAATTGGCAGGACAGTTATTAAAGATGCTGTTTTACTTGTGGATGAATCTCCTTTTCAGCAGAGAGCTTGTTTTCCTTTGCTTTAGTACAACTTCTGGGTACATGAAGAAGCTGTACTCAAACTCATCTTTTTGCAAGGTGCACAAAAAACCAAAGACATTTCACTGTCAGCTTTGAGCAGGTAGATTAGTAATCCCCAGGTGGTCACAGATGGAGCTGGGGTTATTTGATGAGCTATCAGCAGGTCCTTTGGCAGAGTTTCCTGTGCTCCATCGGGGTGCAGGAGTTGGTTTCTGTTTCACAAGAATTCCTGTCTCCACCCGTTTCCGCCGGGGAGAGGCAGCGCAGGGACAGCCCCGAGTCCCCTCTGCCCCCTCCTGGAGCCCCGGCTGCCTCCACACTCCTGGCCTTGTGCTGTGCCCCTCCGGCCCAGGGACCTCCTAGTGCTGGATTAAATGCTGCCTTGTGTATATATGTCTTGTAGAAAGGCTGGAACAGAAATATTTTGCTGTTGGATTTGGGCAGAATCCTCACAACAGTCCAGTTTTAGCAGAGTTGTGCATGTGCTTCTGCTGTCCATCTGTTTGCAATCCCTAAAATCACAACCGCCTAAGTTCCCCTAAGAGGAAGTCTCTTCTCTTGGAAGTTCTTCTTTTGTATTTTAAGAGAATTTTCATAAAATACTGAAATACTCTGTGGTGATTAGGATGCAAATGAGAGTTTTTGTTACTTGGTGGAAAGTAATTTGTCTGTGTTGTGGGTATGTTTTAAGTACGAGCAACTTGCAATTAGGCTTTCAGTTTATAATGTGCAATTACTTCATTTTGCAGTTTCTCTTAAAATTAGCAGCTGCCACTGCAGTACCTTGCTTCTTGCTTTTTTGGAAGGAAGGCAGATTGCTCCACCAAATATTGCTGATGTGCTCTGAGTAAAATTTCAGGTCATTTAAGCACTCCAAATCAATACTCCCCAAAATGCTTCAGTCCAGAAGTTGCCCAATTTTATTGGGATTTGGATGTTGCAGAATATCCCAAATGACATTCAGGTTGACTTCTATATTGGGTTGTTTTTCTTTTGGGGTGTTGTTTTTTTTTTTTTGTTTTTTTTTTTTTTTTTGAGCATTTCATAATTGTGAAATAGCTTCCTTTCAGCTACTGTAGCTAACGTGTTCTAATGCTGATACCTCCTCTGAACAAAACACCGAGCTGTGAATATGCTGAGGGTTTACTGTTGCCAGGTCTTGTTAGAAACGTGGAAAAAACATGCAGAAAATGCCTTGGAATCTGATACAAAGGGAAATAACTTCTGATAGTGGTGAGATGCACACTCAGTGCTAGTTTTGGTTTGGCCTGGTTGTTTTGTTGTGTTTTGGTTTGCAAGTGAAATACTGGACTAACCATGGTAGAGTGGACAGTAACAATGACCTTATTTTCATCGGTGCTGTGAGATAGTTTTCGTTTTGCACTGATATTTCCGCATCAGGTTTAGGAAAATCTCTGCTTTTGAGTGTACATGGATGATTTCGTTCTATTTTCTGTTGGAATGAAATACTGTGAACTATCTCTTCTGAAGATTTATGTGGTGTGGAATCAATTAAGTAAGCTATTTATATGGTGTGGAATCAATTAAATGAGCTGATTTTAGGAGGAGTATCTGGGATATAAGTCAAATTAGAACCTTAGCAGACAAAAGACTAAACTACACTGGAGGATTCGTTAATCCCATCACCACTCACACTCTCTGGTAGTGCTCTCCCTTCTCTCTAGGGAAGGAGAGATGTCTCCTGCACACTTTTGTGATTCCTACTTTGCTGCTTGGGGTTGTGGTGGTTGTTTTCCAGGCTCTGGAGTAGCAGTGGTGATGTTATTGACATGTCCTTTGCTGTCCTGGTGGCTTTTGTTGCCCCTTGAGGAGCCTTAAGCACAGGGGGAGGAGGTGGGCACCTCGTGGGCTGTGTGGAGGCTGAGCTTTCCTGGAAGGCCCAGACACCAGGGCTGAGCCTTGCCAGGCTGGCTGTGCTGATCTGGGCTGTGCTGCTGCTGCAGGGGCAGCTTTTCTCTCCACACCTCCCTTGTGTTGGGGCCTGCACAGCTGGAGCATTTGCTGTGTTGGAAAGCTGGTTTAGCTGAAAAGTGACTTCATAAAAAAATACAGTGGAAAGGTGAGGAGTTGAAATGATGGACACAAAGCCCTGTGAGTGCTGGTGCTGACACAGGAAGGGAATAGGGCTGTGCAGGTAAAGGCTTCCTTACTGTTCCTGCTTCAGCTTGGAGCTGCTTTAGTTCTCTGAACCGACACAAAAAAAGGCACCAAAAAAGTGCCTTTTGCTCCAACCAAAAAATGAGAGAGGGCAGGGATGTGAGGCATAAAAGGGAGAGAGAACCACAACCACTCCTTTGAATTCACAGAGACCTTAGGTTGTCTCATGTTTTCGAGCTCTAACAATTTTAGCCCACAATTCAATCCCACAGGAATTTATATACAGAGGAGAAATAGACAGAGATAGTGATATTTAATATCATAATATTTTATCAAAAGCATTGGGTGCCTTTGGAATGAATTTGTTTCACAGATGCCAAAGGCCTTTAAATGTAGTGAAGTTTGTTAAATTTGGTATCGATGCTGTCAAAGGAAATGCTGGCAGTGGAGAACCAGTAAACCTCTAAAATAGGGAAGTGGGAAGGGAAGAAGTAGATAAAGTGAGATGTTAGAGTTTTCTATTTTCTGCAGACTGACTTGAAGTGGCATTAAACAGAGTAGGCATACGTGGTGGTTTGAAGTCAGTGTTCTACAGCTAAAGTTATGGAAAGAAAAATATATATTAGATTGAGAGAATTGATTTTTTTTCAAACAACTAACAATAATCAAAGCACCATAAAATTAAATAGTATCTTTAACCAAAAAGTACAGAACCTTGAGTGAAATATTGTTGTATTGTTCTAATGCCAGGATTAAGGTGTAGTTCTAGAACTGCTGCTCTTCCTAGTTCTGTTTAGTAGGTGCTAACAAAACACAAATCATCTGGTCTGCCACACCCAGGATTGTGAATTGACTGAGCTTCTGGCAAAGTAATTAATTTAACAGACTCCATTTTGCATGACTAGCTCTTCGTTTTCAAAATACTAGGAGTGATCTCAGAAACTGTACTATTAAGTAATTATTATGTGCATAGTAAGTAGCTTAAAATTGAATTTTTTGCAAGGATCCATCAAATACTGCTTTTCAAATTCTGAAAAATAAAATCGAGCCTTTGTAACCTATTAGAGCCTAGAATGGTTTGAGTTGGCAGGAACCTTAGGGATCAAGTAGAGCCAACCCCTGCAGGGATGTGTTCCACTAGACCAAGTTACCCCAAACACCTCCAGGGATGGGACATCCACAGCTGCTCTGGGAAGCCTGTGTCAGACCAGTATCAATTAGAATTATTTGAGCAGATACAATGGAATGAAATGAAAGCAAATTTCCTTAGGAAGTCATGAAGGTGCTTTAAGAATTTGTGGCATGAAGGGCAGTAACCTGTAGTAGATCAGATCTGAGTAAAATCGCTCCAGAGTAATTATTCACCTTTGTCACGGGAGGAAGGAGTTGGCGTAATTGTAGCAGGAAGCTTTACTATCAGGAATGATTGGGATTGTTAAGAGGAAGATGACTGAAGTGTAGGTGGTGGAGGTGAAGGCAGTGCTGTTCCAGCGTGACCCAGTGAGCCTCGGAGTGTGCCTGAAAGCACAGCAGGGTCTGCAGGGCACCTTGCCATGGACTTGTGCTAAAATAAAGGGCACTGATTCAGAAATTATATTTCTTTTCTCCTTTGTTGTTTTTTTTATTTGTCTGTTGTTTTTTGAAGAATCTAATAAGTGGGGTAACTCTCCATTTTCCATGGATTGTTGACTTTCCTTCATGGTAGGAGTTAGTCTGTAAAGCTGAATCTTTAACGGAAAAAAGTGGAAGTGTATTAAGATGCCCCTGTTTCTATAGTTTATTTCCTGAATTCTCAGCTGACAAACCTCAGAAATGCTTTGTTATTGAGAACCTCTTCTAGAGAAAGCTGAGAAATCAAAACGAAACTGAGTGTGACATGGGTTGTCTTTTCATAAACTGACGTTTCTTGAAACATGGCAAATGTATCCCAATATGAGTAGCCACTTGTTCCTTTTAAAACCAGGTGCTGATTTCGTAAATTAATGCTTATAAAAATCTAATGAATAATACACTTGTCTTCAAAATATTGTGAATAAATGGAGGAAAGTAAGAAATATTTCTAGTAAACGTAGGTGTTTACAAAAAAACGTAGGTGTTGGCTACAGAAAATATATTCAACCGTATAAAAATGACACATTACTCAATGTCCTCGAATGGTCTTTGACTATTTTAATCATTTTTCCAGTCTTTTCTCTTTACTAAAAAAGTTGTACACTGTAGCTGCTCTCTGTGGTTTCATGTAGAAGAATAAACTAATTATTCTGAAGAATCTGGAAGGGCTAACCTCTGATTGTTAAAAAAAGTCCCAAACCAAAAACCCAAACCCCTCTGCAGATCTGCACTTCTGCAACCACCTTCCCCCACCCCCAAAAGTTGTAGCGAGCAGTCTGTTGGGGTAGTTGTTACTGTGTCATAATATTGCATTATTTTATTTACAGCAGTCTTAAAAATAAGTTTAAGCTATTTGCATTGTAACTTGATAAATGTCAGCGTGTTGTGGAAATGTCCGTGATTGAGCTAAATGTAGACCGAATGAAAAGATTAAAGATCTCCATAGATCAGCTTGCTTGCTGGGAATTATTTTTGCCTTTCCTATTCTGAGTGTAAGCAGAATTACCCAATATCTCAGAAAGATTCTTATCTCTGGATATGCCCTTGGAATCCTGTTTCCACAGCAACACAAAGCTACTGATTTTAAAAAAATCCCTTTTAAACTTCAAATCGGTCTTTTATTTAGAGTTATAATTAGGATGTTTGCCGGTAGCATTGTGTATTTGGTGTGTGTGCGCTGAGAGCAGCCTGTAACACAGCCACGAGGTGAATAATCCTGGAAGTGTTGGAAGCGCATCCCGTGGAGGGGAAGCCTGCAGGCAGCGGCAGAGGAGCAGGCAGTTGTTTTTCAGCGAAGGACCAGCCCTCTGCGGGATGCGGGACTGCCAGGAGCTGGCTCCTTTCCTGCCGGCAGCTGCAGCGTGCTCTCACTTGTTCCAGCTCTGCCCCGAATGAAACATGCGAGGAATAGCAATGGGGGAAGAACGTGCACCGCGGGCAGGAGGGGCTGAGCTCTGGCACTCGGTCACACGTGCCGGGGAAAGGTTCCTTTGCCGGCGGGGAGTTGACGGGAGCGGGCCCGGGGCCGCAGCGCTGCGGTGCCTCTCTGGTCACTGCTCTTGGAAACAGCCCCGCCCTGGGCTTCTCTTTAAAAAGGAAGTTGGTACCAGAGAGTAGAAGGATAAAAACTGGCTTTAAAAGTTATGTGGTGCCACTTCTTGGGTTACAAATGCTCATTTATTTTGTACAGCTCTGCCTAATGTTTTATTTAGTCAAAACTTTGTTATGTATTTACAAGATACTTAAAATTGGGAATGGTAAACTCTACTGCTGGGACTTGTATTGATTTTCACAGGATGTTGCAAAAGTATCTAAATAACGGTGCTATGGCAGGTTGTCACAGGTTAGTAACCACAGCTTGAAATAGGAATAATGTTGTGGCTACAAAGTTGGGCAGTTGCAAAATCTATGTTTAAATTTATCACATTACAGATAAATAGCACAGCTGAATGCTTGCTTCAGCTTGTGAGGCTGCACACGATTGGGGTGGAAATAAATCCTTCCTTCTGAATATATAAAGTGTTGGTGACTAGATTCATCATAATGGGACAGTTCTGTGGGTGATGGTCAGTACATGTGCTGAACGATTATAAACTGAAAACTAAACTGGAGTTGTTAATATGAGAACTGTTATTCCTACTTTACAGATTTTTATCTTCTCTGGAAAAAAGTCAAGATAATAGAAAGTTCCTGGCTTGAGAAGATGTCCCAGTTAACAGCTTCATTGCAAATATAACTAGTTGTTGTGAAGTTTAGTAGAAGCTGACAGCCCAGACAAATAGGTTACACTGTGCACACTGGGACAGCACTGCCAGAATGCAAATAATCTAAATTTAGAATGCGCTGGGAGGCGGATGGGATGTGCCGTGGAGCTGATCCCGGTCGGGCTGCAGGGGGAGCACGGGTGATGAGGAGTCGTAAAATGAGCTCAGTTAATTGCGGCTGCGGTGGAACCCGCAGAGAGGAGCCGGTGCCTGGGCTGCAGGGGGATGACCGGGGCCTGCATTTGCACCTTCACAGTGGTTTTGTTTGCAAATACTGGAATGCACTATGAGCAGTGTTTCCTTCAGCAGAGCTCTGGGGAGGACGGGAATAAATCTGCCTGGCGGCAGGCAACGAGCAGTTGGATTGAGGGAGAACTTGGGAAATGGTTCCGTGTGCCTTACAAAGGACCCAGTTCTGTGAGTGTTTCCTGTGTAGTCAGTCAGTTATTTCAGTAGGGCTTCATAGGCCAAACGGGTCAGGCTGTAGCCTGACTCCTCAGTTCCACTGAAGTTCAGTCTAATGTGGAGCTTTCACACTTTCCTATAGCACGTGTCAAATCGAGAAAGCATTTTTGAAGTGTCACAGAGTTTACTTAAAGCAATATGTGCTTTAAGGGCTGTGGCTGAGGATGTGAAATGGTGTTAACTAGATAATAGATTCTAAATGTACCTGTATTATGCATGACATTTAAAATATTATGCACCAGCAAGTGTACCTGACTGCTTGTATGATTAGCTTCTTGCTCATAGAAGTTGAGATAATCCCTCAGATGTTTAATAAAGTTACAAAAAGGCTCATCTTTCAAAAAGTGCGACATCAGAAATAAATCCAGTGTCCCTTTTAATGTTTCAACTAGACAGTATTTCAGTTTTGCTCCTCTCAGCTGAGGCAATGGAAGCTTAGCTCTGTTAGTGTGGAGAAATCTGATACAAACAGAAAGATGACTGTATGGGGAAGGTACCCTGGAGAGGAAACTGATTGCATCTTTATTCCAAATACGCAGCTGTTTTCCTCAGTGAATCATGTGTATTATAGTTGAGCCATCAGAAAGCAAAATTAGCCATCCTTTGCTAAATAACAGCATAAATCTTTTGCTAAGAAAATGCTTGAAGGACTGTAGGTGAAACAGCTACAAGAGTAGAAATTTTGGTATATTTAATTGGTGAATTCATGTTCATTTAATCTGTACAAGGAAAGATATTTCCCATCAATAAGCAACCTTTGCTTAAGAAGCAATAACTGATTTATCAAATATTGTAAGAGATTGGGAGCTTTTATTTAAGCAGCATCAATGGGTAAATATTGGCATTTTGTCTCTTTGCACTCTGCATAGCTGCTGCTGTCCAGTCCTTTGAAAGGAGGTAAGATTCTGCATTGTGGCAGAAAAAATGCTCAGGTCAGTAGAAAGGAGGAGCCAGGAGGTTTGTTTATAATGATGAACTGGCCCGTAGGATTCTTTCATTTCTTTCCCAAATCCAGTTGTTCGTGCTTCAGAGTTATTTCTGGTTTTGTTTTCTGCTTGTGAGTGACCTCACCGGTCTATTGTAAACACCGCAGGTGATGAGCTAAGACAGTTCCTGGAGCCCAAGTGCTCTTGGAGGCCGGGCCAAGCTCCACTCAGGCACTGGTTACGATCTATTTTAGGGCCGAGGAGCTGCTAATGCGTTATCTGTACATACGCAGTAGCAACAGTTGTAATGAATACTTGCTCAGCATGTGGCATTCCAAAGCTCCCCGTGGAGCATTTGAGTTCAGTGTTTTTCTAGAGGCAAATAAATGGTGCTGTCTGTGGGTACAGGCCGGGACTTGGGATGCAGGCAGGTCAAAGGGGTCGTGTGGGAAAACCATGCAAAAAGGATGTCCTTGCACATGCGTGTGCTGTATGAAGATCTTACCGATGACCCTGGTAGACAGAGTTATAGGTCCATTTTAATAATGAAAGTGAGAAATTTCAAACGGTTTTGCATCCAGTGGTGACATTACCATCTCAAAAACGCCTTGTTGCACTGTATCTCTGCTTAGTTGTAGAAGAGCCTTGATGTGGCCAGGCATTTGAATTCCTCTGAGGTCTCCTTTTCTAATTGGATTTTTTTATTTTATTTTGCTTTACCTGGTCACCAGGTACCTGGACATCTCAGCACAGTAAGGCCAATTAAAAGAGTATCAAAGAAAGTTCTGGGACTCAATTATAGAAAATTGGTGGGATGTAAAGCCTCATTGGCTACTATGATTATGTTTTTATATTAAATAGTTGAGGCTAACAGAAATCTATGGAATGTAGGCTTGATTATTTTTTAATTTTCTAATAATGCAGTAGTGAGCTTGAGTAGGAACAAGAATCATATAAACATATCTAAATTCTAATTAGATTACCATATACTTCTAATGCAGTAGAAGTTATGATAATGAGATGCTGTGTCACTCATATAAACAAGGCCATAGAAAACATACTAAAACTTGTTAGGATTCGTAGTCCAGATTTCAGAAAATTAGGTGTGTTTTACTGAGACTTTTAATTAGACTCAGGCTGTGATATTCTTCATGAATGCGTAGGCCTGTTGAACAGAAATACCATTTATTGAGCCTGTTTATTGGTGTAGCTGGGAATGGAGTTCTGAGCTCCTGGAAGGAGTCATGTAAATGTAGGAGGCAGTGAGTTCCTTACTGTGGGTCACAGTCACTGTGATCCTCGTTGTGCTGCTGCCTGCTTCCACCCTGTGTGTACTGGGGACAGCTTTCTTTCCTCAAACTCTTGTCATCCTTGGAGCTGAGCTTGGAAAGATGTTGTCACAAATTCTCCATCCCTTTTGTTCTCCCGTGTCTGTTACAGAGGTGCTCACTGTGTGGGTTGATGGAAACGTGAAAGATTGTGACAACTGGTGTTACTTGTGGGAGCTGGACACAGGATGTGGGATTCTGCTACTGAAAAGATGATTTCTGAAGGTTTTTCTGCACCCCAAAGTGAACGGGTTAACTCAAGATGAACTTTCTCAAACTTCTGATGATTTCAGCATATAGAACAAACCTCAGACTTTGCTGTTGCACAGGCTGATAAAGAGGACAAATACCTTTTCCTTTGTGCAGTACCCACGAATCAGAGACTCCATTCAGCTGGGAAAGCCACTGGTTGTAGAGACCCAAATAGGCTGGTGAAAGAACAGTGTTTTTTCAGTTCACCAAACTAAAACACGTGTCCCTGTCACCTCTCCCCATCTGATAAAAGTAAACAAAATGTGCCACCCCTGTATTCAATTGAATTCACGTTTTTCTTTCTGAATTGAATGTTCCTTGTAATCGATGTCACTGGTTCTCTTCCAGCTCTGCTTATGACAACGTCAACAAAGTTCGAGTTGCTATAAAGAAAATCAGTCCTTTTGAGCACCAGACGTACTGCCAGAGAACTCTGAGAGAGATCAAGATCCTACTGCGCTTCAGGCATGAGAATATTATTGGAATAAATGACATTATCAGAGCTCCAACTATTGAACAGATGAAAGATGTGTATCCTTTCAAAGTGTCATTTGTCATCATTAGTAAGAGTTGCCTCCTCTCTTTTGATTGTTTCTTCCCCTTCATCCTCTTCCTTCTAAATATTAATAAAAGTTGGCTTCTATTATTGTAAATCAAAAGGGAAGTTAATAGTATTTGATCAGTTTATAGACTTGATGTAGATGAGCACTAGTTTTATTCTTTCTTTTCCAGGAAAAGAGGAAGATGTTAATTTCTATCTTCCAAGGCAAAGAACTCAACATTGTAGAGAAGATTTAGTTTAGTCATATAATTCTAAAACTATTTGCTCTTAGCTGCTGTTAGAACTGGTTACTTTGAGGAGAAAGTAAAATGGCCAGACTCTGCTATAATTGTCCCAAATTTTCTTGAATTAAGGGGGAAGAAAATTTTACTTAACTCATTCCTGTCAGAACAAAAAAAAATCATCTGACTAAGTATATTGGGATTTCATTTTGGTAAGAGAAGGACTGTTGTGTTCAATGTAGCATAAAAATATTTTTGTAGGGAAGAACAGCTGAATTTTTTAAGTGGGGAGATGGTAGAAAAAATTGATCAGAAATGATGAGCTCTTCTACGTTTCTGCTTTTATGCAACTGCAAACAAGTATCTTGGAAGCTTATTACTCATTAACCAAAAAACCACCCTTTGTTTCTTGGCAAGCAGGATAGGAATCAGATGAAATTAAGATTCCAATAAAAGTCAAACTCTACTATGAAGAAGTAGAGGTTTATGATGATTAATTTGAGAGGATCACATGCTGGCGCTTCTTTATTCTATAAAGCACTACATCATGTAACGAGATTGATTGGATTCCAAACTTCTAAAGCAAGAATCAACTACACAGTTTTTTAATTGTCATCAAACAGACAAATAAGAGAGAAAAAATGTTCTAGAAGTTTCCTTGGGTATTGTATGTTTATATCTTACATGACACCAAGTGTTTTTGCTGCCTTACATCTAATGCCTCACAGATATATTGTGCAAGATCTTATGGAGACAGATCTTTACAAGCTCTTAAAGACTCAACACCTCAGCAACGACCACATTTGTTATTTCCTTTACCAGATTCTGAGAGGGTTAAAATATATCCATTCAGCCAATGTGCTTCACCGTGACCTCAAACCTTCAAATCTGCTGCTTAACACCACGTGTGATCTCAAGGTAAGTTGAAATTTCTTTCAGGTTTTCCTGCCATGGTCTTCATAAACGAACTGCTATAACCATGAATGTGGATTTTTTTGCTGGGTATTAATGTGATTTTTGTCCTGGAAAGATTGCCAAAACATTATTTGGTTTGATAAAGTAACTATCAAGATTTGAGTGACTAAGAATCTGTTAGGCTGCTGTAATGAGTGCATCACTGTTTCCATCTGGAGGCTGACTTGGAAACAGCCTCTTTGAAAGCTGGGTGAAAACACTGATCTGAAGCAGCATCATGTTTACCTCAAAAGTAAACTCAGAACTGTGTATGTTTCAAGATTTGGTTTCTCTGTTTACACTGTTAATGTTTTGTTGTTGGAAGAGGACTTTGTATTAGTGGGCAGCTAAAGCGGCTTGTGAGATTCAGTGCTGATTAAATGCACGGCAATTACTTAGGGAGAAAATGTTCCTAATTTGCATTTCCAGTGCTGGGCTCTGTACTCGTTAATACTACAGAAGGATGAGCTTAGAGCTGTTATGATTCTTGGAAAATGTCAGCTCAATGCTTAGTGGCATTCAGTAAAGCAAACCAAGTGTGAAGAATTAGAACAGAAATAGAGAATAAAACAGAAAACATGCCATTCTGTACCTTTCAGTTGGTTTTGAGTCTTCAGTGTGATCATAGTTATCACACCTCTCCCTGTGATATGAGGAGAGCAGGATTTTAAAGTACTGCTCTCCGTATCACAAAGAGCTGTGTAGCCTGGATCTCCTCTGCTGGAAGATACTGGATGAGGAACAGAGGAATCCAGCAGAATTTGATAACATTGATAGCGCTGTCAGTGGCATAGGGACAGTGATAGAGGGCAGCTGTGTTGACTGTCCTTTCCTATGGAAAAGGCTGGGGGGAGGAAAGGAGCTGGTGAAGTTTACTTGCAGCATTGTTAAGCCGTGGAATTTGTTATCACAGAGCACTGTAGATAATGCAGTTTTTAAAAAACCACCAAGCAAGTTAGCAGAAAAAAACCCTAATTGAGTGCTTCCTGTGGTTTAGAGTCCCACAGTGGCAGATCCATGGAAGATGAGAGACACACTGGAATATGTTCTCCTTTACACTGTACATGTATTTGCTGCTGGCCACTGATAGAGTGGAATTGCAGAGTTTACAGTGCTTGAGCTGAGGTGGTACAACAGTGTTAGTTGAATACTGTTGCTCCTAATTATTCTTTGTGTTTTAGTGTAGTTATAACTTCCTCAATAAACAAGCCACAAAAAAAAAAATCCTCTTCAAAGTGTGAACCAGTTGTGGGCTGTACAGGTTTGTCACAAGTCCAGGAGTGTCACACAATTTGCTGTTCGTAAGCTGGTCCATTCTAAAGATTGGATACATGATCAATTCTGTCTACATAATGAAAACTCACAATTATTAAAACGACCAAGAGTTGTTACCTGCTGCAACAGACGTGAAAAGAAGGTGATGTGGGAGGGATTTTTTTAAAGGAAAACTGCAAGTTAGTGTTTGTTTCAGGAGTTTACCAATTACTCTGGAGTTGCAGCTGTTTGAACCACCATCTTATCAGTAACAATTAAACTCAATGTCTCTGATTCCTTTTGTACAAATACACAGAGGCACAGGCTGTTCAACAATACAGGTGCAGATATTTCAGTGTGTTAGTAGTACTGTGGGTGTCATTTGATTTGGTTGGTAAATGGTCATATGTACATGATCCTCCTAAATCTTCCCATCTGCTTGATAGCTTCATCTAATTTTAAGCCATCTCTGTTTAAAAAATCCCTGATACTGATTGCAAGAACATTGTTTCAAGAAGTGGAAGCTAAATATATAAATGGAATTCTGTGGGGGTTTTTTTATTTATTTATTAAAATTTATTTATTTAGGTGGGAAGTAATTTCTTCTGTCTTAGCATCTGTTCTGTCTCTCCAAGGCATGAAGCACTGACTGACATACCTGAGTCTTTCATTATGCAGTTTTTTATTATCTGCTCTGACTTAGTCAAAATGCCAGGAAAATTTGCCTGTTATTATATCACTCCCATATTATTTCTTTCATTTTTATTGTTTTCGTTCATGTGGAGAAGCCTAAAAACTATCTCGTGGTGCTTTGCCTGATTCTCATCATCATTTGTTCGGGCAGAGAGGCCCCGCAGGGCAGCTGCTCCCAGGACTGGCACAGGGTGAGAAGTGTCTGCCCGTCCCTCAGCCGCGGCTGCAGCAGAGCCCCGGATCTCCAGGTCCCTTTCACCTTGGGCTATTGCTCCTCTCAGCTCTGCAGCCAAAACCTCTTCCTTGCAGCTTCAACCTTGAAGTCTTTTAATGGTCTTTCTGCTTTTCTGCTTAACCTGTTTCTGCACCAGTCAGCAGGGGCTTTTTGTCATTCTAATGAGCTCTCTTTGTCGTTATTCTTCCTTTGCATCCCATGAGCATTTTTCTACTTGAGTTGAGAGATTCAGAGACATGTTCTGAAATTCAGTTCTTGCTTTTCACTGTGGACCAGTGTCTTTCTTCTTTTGTTTTAATAGTAACAAACCCTAGTGCTTTGCTTTTGTGTAATACCGAAATTCTGCACAAGTCTCCTTGCCTGTAATCTTATCTAGCTTTTTCCAAGGTTAGGAGGAAGAGATTACAACAATTTTGCCTGCTCCATAATTATTTTCTGAAGTCTCTAAGCTGTCCTCTACAATTTCTTCGTTTCTGTCTTTAGAGGAGGCTCTTCTGATTATTTGTACTGAGTGTCTATGTAAGCTGCTAATTGCACACAAGGCAGCTGCTCCATTTCTGTACCCTGGCAAAACCTTGCCATGCTTAATAAAAGGTTCTTTTTGGGGTTGTTTCTAAGGATTCAGGGAGCTGGGTTTATTTTTTTAATATGTAGCTAAAGTAATGGCATGCAGCTTGGCTATGACATTCATCATTGCCTTTTCTTCAGACCTTCTGTGTAACAGTCAGCTGCTGGATCTTGTCTTTCAGATGCAGCTTTTAGTCAGCTGAAGTATTTCTTCCCTAACTGATCTATGCATTACTTCACTGACAGGCTGTCCCTACAGGAGAATTAAGAAATATCAACCAGGGCAAAGTGAGGTTTCTGTGGTTTTGGTAGGATTTTCCATTACTGACTATATTGACTGCAGCCTATTTTCACTTCACATTTTCAATATAATCACTGTACACAATCAACTATCTAAGTGTAAATATTATAAAACAAATGTAGGGGAGGAACCTCGCACTGTTTGCCACTCTTACATTTGATGCCTGGTTTTCCTGAGGGTAAGTATTCTTTCATGGAGATACACTTTGTGTGGCAGTCATAACCTGGTGTGTTTGGGGGGCAGCAGAAGGTTCTGATTGTGTCTAATGTGCCACTCACAAACCTTGCCACTGACCTGTGGGACGGTGAGAAGGAACAGCTGCTCTGCTCTACAGCAGTCTGTCTTCACATTTTCCATTTTCTTAATTTCTCTCTGGACACTAAATAGCTCTGAAAGCTGTGAAGCCTCCTTACCGGAGCATAACTAAAAACATGTTTTTCATTTTGTTGAACTTGCTAGTCTAAATCAGTGTTTGGTTTGCTTTTCATAGTTAGATAAAACTGCTTTCCTGGTAACGGGTTGAGAAATATTTTCTCGCTTGTGTTTCATTTTTAGGGGATTTGTTTTTTTCTTTTAGGCTTATGCTTCCTTCAACAGCCCATAACCTCTCCAGTCTACCATTATCTCATGATTGGATAGGTTTTTCTCAAGCAAAGATGCAGTTATGATGATAACTTTTGTCAAATAGGGTGTTGAACTTGGTTATGTTTTCTGGAAGTCTTAATTGTTTTTGTTTTCTGGTGGGTTTCTGGGAGGTTGGAGCAGTGTATCTTTGCCTGTTTGGCAAAGGTGCTGTAAGCAAGCCCGTAGTGGAACATAAACTGTAAACTGTTTATTCTTCCTGGCCCCTAAATGGCAGTTGGATATTCTTTGTAATTAATCCAAAGCATTTTTCTTCATCTTTGTGCAGAAATTTGTTTCTAAAAACGTAGGTTGCCATCACTGCCTTTGTAGGTGATACATCATTGATTGGGGAAGGGTGAATTAATAATGTTAGAGTATTGGGAATGTGTGTCTAATGTGCCTTTTTTTTCTCTTTACTTGTCCAAAACCAGATTTGTGACTTTGGATTGGCTCGTGTCGCAGATCCCGATCATGATCACACAGGATTCCTGACAGAGTATGTGGCCACACGTTGGTACAGGGCTCCTGAAATCATGCTGAATTCTAAGGTAAGGGCCACACTGAGCTGCTGGGGGGCTGCTGTTGCTGCTTATTCCCTTGTGAGTTCCAACTGTGCTCCCCCTTCTGTGTTTTTAGGATCAGACTGCACGCAGAGTCTTGGGGAGAAGTGGGCACAGGTTTCCAGTAGAGATACTGGCTTGCAATAAATTGTGATTCCAGAATCAATTATTGGGTACTAGAACTGAGTAATCACGTGCTCGACTTCCCACACCTCCAGTTCCTTGCCAGTCATGAGACTGTTTCCATCACCTGCTGTGGCACTGAGCAGGACAGGAGTGGTAGGAATGAGCATTCCACTGCTGCCTCCATCAATGCTGCAAATGCTGCCTTAATGTTATCTTGACATTTTAATTTAGGCTTAGAATGTATAATGAGGGTGAATCTGATTCTGAATGAAGGCACGTGATTGTTCTTATGTGTCAGTCTTAATGGCATTCCCATAGTCCTCATGAAATCATTCCTTTGGTTTTTATATATTCGGAATTACTGTTGTGTTCTGTAGCCCTTTTAAGGTGCATCCAATCCCTGTGTGGGTGGTGAGTGTCCATCAGAACCCCTGTGTTCAGTCCACAGCCAGATATTTGTTAGCAAAACACCTGGGTGACTCCTGGAGCTGTGTTTTATATTCTAGGATGGCGGTTCCTGTAGGATTTACAGCTTTTCCAGTTGGTGGGTTTGTTTTGTTGTGGCAGTATCGTGTCCAAGACACTTTAAGAAAATAGACATCTGACCAACTGAGGGGTTTTCCCCCCCAGTATCTCGTATTTTAAACTCACATCTTGTATTTTAAACCCTCACTGAGACCACAGCATTGTGCTGTTCACATCTCTACTTATCAAAGGCTTTCACAAAGAAGATACTTGGTGTTTTTAAGAGGTGATCAGCTTAAACGTTCCTGGCTTAATGTGTGATTCCTTTTATAATTCCTTGAACATGAATGGTGAAGGGATGGCATCCTGAGGAGCTGGTGCCCAGTGGCTGTGGGGTCAGTGGGGACAGAGCCTTCCCAGGCGAGGGGCAGTGGCAGCAGGCCAGGCACAGTGAGTGCTGTGCCTTTTCCTGTGGATATCCCAGTGTTTGTTCCTAGTTATATCCCAGTGACTGGTGTGGCCTCCTCCCAGCATCTTCAGCTCCTCCTGCCTGTCACGTTGTACAGAGCAGCCAACCAGCAGCCATTGGCTTGGCCATTTCCCCCTTTGCCAAAGGGCTCGTCCTGGAGTCCTGCTTAAATCCCCTCAGAGGAGGCACAGCTGCTTTCACACGTGTTCAGCACTCTGTCAGGCCTGTGCAATTCGGAATACCTGGTTTCCAAAATGTTTTAGTTGAAATGTGTTATAAAATTAGGGAATCTCAACAATTTACAGTTGGTAACAGATTTAGCTAAACTTAAAAATCCTTTCAGAAAACCATATCTTGGAGACTTCAGTTCTTGCTACCCCTTCAAAGTAGTGTTTTGATATATGGTTCTTAATTATTTCATTTGTACAGAAAAACCAAACAGCATAAGCAGGCATGACTCATCTAAAAAAGAAAAGGATGGTTTGTGTGCACTTTCACAGTTTACTAAAGTAACATGTATCTGCTATTATGCAAAAATTTGACAAAAATGTGTTTCTGCTTCACTTGCAGGGTTACACCAAGTCTATTGACATCTGGTCAGTGGGCTGCATTCTGGCAGAGATGCTCTCCAACAGACCCATCTTCCCAGGAAAACACTACCTTGACCAACTTAACCATATCCTTGGTAAGCTTTATGGAGAGGCAGCATTTCCACACCCATCTGTCTCTCTCCATCACTTCTGCCAGCTGGGCTGGTCTTTCTCCAGTGGGTCACTGTGTAAGGTGTGGATCTGCAGGTGTGTCTGCTGTGCCCTCTAGTTATTTTTGCAGCAATTGATACAGGTAATAATTGTTTTGGGGACAACTAGAGAATACTTACCAATTTATTTACTACATCAGCAGATACTTTTTTAATACAAAATTTTTTTAAAAATTAAAAGCTCATATATTATTAGGTCCAGGTCAGTTTTTTAAAAATTTCTGTAAGGTGCACCACTTTGCCACTTACTGGGATCTTTTTAAGAGATCATTAGAAAACTCAAAATAATTTATTTGTTTTAAAAATGTAAAAGTTTTTAAAATTTTGAGTTTTAAAACTTTAGTTTTAGTAGAAGTTTTTAAAACTCCGAAGGTCTTCTGTATCCTTAAAAAACATGTGGTGTGAAATCTCCTTCCCAGCACTTTTAATATTGCATTTTAGCAGATATGATACAGCTGTATTAATGTGCTTTTCATAGAATGCACTATTGTTTGTATTCATGTTTTTTAGGTATACTTGGATCCCCTTCCCAAGAAGATTTGAATTGTATAATAAATTTAAAGGCCAGAAACTACTTGCTTTCCCTACCACACAAAAATAAGGTACCATGGAACAGGCTGTTTCCAAACGCTGACCCCAAAGGTATTTTATACTCTATTACATTGTATCAAAGTAATGGCAGGATGGGAGCTTTTATAACCTAAGAACTTACCTTTATATTGGAGCTAGAACATGCAGGTGCCTTAAAATAGCACTGTAAATCTAATATAAAATCATAAACCAGCACAAAGCCCTCACACTGGTTTATCATTTAATGCAATTTTTAGTAACTCTAAGATTACCTATTGTGGAGTTTGATCTTTAACATACATGTGAAATCCAGACTCTTATCACTTTCCTTGGGAGCACAGTTCATTTATTCAAGTGCTGAACATCAGCACTGGATTTCAACACTGGCATGAACTAAGTCTTGAACTTTGTTCCTAACATCAGACAGGAGGCAGCTGCTTGCTGCTGCCCTGGGTAGAGTTTGTGCAGACTGTGCATCAGCTGTCGGTCAAACAGGGTCTCATCAGTAGAGAGGGATCCTCAGGCGCCATGAGAGCTTAACATTTACTGGGTTAAAAAATTCAGTTGGGATATGTGGAGCAAAAGTTATAAAAGCAAGGAATATAATAATTGTTAACCTTTCTTAACAAGGCTTTAGTAAAGGGTAAATATGACTTTGTTTTGCTAGATAGCTATTAATTTACATTTTATACTCAACTTCATACAGTTTAGGGGTGGTTGTGTCACAGTACAGTAGTGCTCATTTACCTCCTCTAGCACAGTTTGTAATTTCTTTTTTAACTGGTATGATAACTTACTCTTAGTGGATATGATCAGGTACTGAATTACCATGTAAAAGCTGATTTCTGCAGATGGAACTGTATGGAGCTTATTATCCCTGTCATTGAGGAAAACAGCAGTGATTTATTCTGCTTTTATAATCGTGCTCATCACTGTGAGAATCCTCCCCGTGGGCTTTGACAGCTCAGATGGCAGCAGTGCTGGTACCTCAGCTGAGGGGGAATGTGCTGTTTGGTGCAGCACCTTGGCAGTGCCCCGAGAGCAGCTGTGCCAGGGCTCTGTCAGGAGCTGTCACTGGGGGCAGGAGCAGTGCTGTGCCCCACATGGCTGGGGGTGAGCCCAGGGAACCACAGCACAGCACTGCTGATGGTTACAGGGCAGGCCTGAGGCTTTTGGAGCTGCTCTCCAGGGCACTTGGGTCTCTTGTGCAGTGCTGGGTGATGCACAGCCCCAGAGGAGCTCGCTGCAGTGGGGGGTGATGGTGCTGGTGCATCCTTCCTCTCCAGGCTGCCCTATGACCTGGGGTCACAGGTGTGCTCCTCATCCTGGTGCAAAGCTGCAACTGCTGTGCTGCATCAAGAAGCCTCTCTTAAAGTTCTGGTTCATAAATGATGTGGTGAGGAGGACAAATGTGATGGAATTTAGGATTCTGCAGATATCTTAGGGCTTCTTGCTCCTATAATCAGTTTTTTTCTCCTCTTGGAAAGGGGAAGTGTGTTACAGGCAAAGTAGCTGACCAACTGCAGTAGCACTGATTTGTGATGTCTCTCCAGAGTTTCACCAGACCTCACTCTGTGTCTTACTGGATCTTCAGATTCTTTATGGATTCTTTACAAGTTGTCTTCAACAGATTTTGCCTGAATCTCGTGAATATAAATGTGTTTCAATCTTCTCTGGAGGGTATCTTCTGTGCTGCTGGTTGTGCCAGAGTATTTCACTGTGATGATCTAGAACTCCTAATGACTTCTGGATGATATTTTCATCTGTAAACAGCCAAGTTTTCTTTTCAGAATAAGAATGTATTCATAATTACTTATTTCAGAAAAGCTCCATCTTAGTTTGGATTTTGGCACAAAAATCCAAAGCATTTTTCTTTGAAAAATGAAGAAGTCTCATCTATTTAATTTCTGTTGTAATTCAAGCCAGATTGTAGCATAGGATTGCTTGTGTTCTTGCCTTGCCATCCACTGTGGGGCTGAAGGGCCTTTGGCAGGGTAACCCCTGGGCTGGAGCAGGTGGTGCCCAGGGCAGCTGTAGCCCAGGAATGCTGAGAGAGGGGCAGGCACAGCCTCTGTGCCCACGTTACAGGTCCCAGCTACAGCAGGGCAGCTCCAGGGCTGCAGTGCCATTAGCATTACCTTGGGTAGTGGGTGTTGTCTGGGTAAGGTCGGGGTTTGTAACACTTTTGTGGAGTGTGTATTAAATTCTTGCTCACTTTTTTTCCTCTTAGCACTTGATTTGTTGGATAAAATGTTGACCTTTAATCCTCATAAGCGGATTGAAGTGGAGCAAGCTTTAGCCCATCCATATCTGGAGCAGTATTACGATCCAAGTGATGAGGTAAAGACATTGTTAAAATGTAAACATTGATAAAATGATACAGCTGATTATTTTCTACTTTAGTTTAAGGGTAGGATTTCTTCTACTGCACTGATGGAGCTGAAGAACAAATTGCATCAATTTACCAAAATTTGTATTTCTCACTTTAAGTACGACACTTAGGAGATGCCACACAACAAATAGATATTAAGGTGACTTCTCTCTCCAGAAAATGGAGATTCTCAGCTCATGTGAGTCCTGGTTTCATAATGTCTGAGGTAAAGGAGAATGACTGAGTTTGTCACCAGATTATGCTTTAAAAACCCTGAATTGGAACTGGCTGTAGTTTATGTACAATTCTGAGGAGATTGCTGACTCCTTTTTGTGAAGAAATAGGGGAGGAGGAAATAAGCTAGTTTTCCTTAAGGGCCAGATATGTTTATTCCAAGATAGAAAAATAATAAGATTTTTTTTTCTTCAAATAGATACTGAGATACGAGCCTCAAATAAATATTCCAACTTGTGGTTTGGATTTGACTTAGTGTGGTTGATGTAAAATTTGGTAAACTAATACATAAAGCACACATAGGACTAATGGGGTTAGTTCTGCTTTGAAGACTGCTCAGTGTTAGATATTTTTGTGAAGGACATTTTTGGATTTTTTTCCCCATCCATAAAAGGACTGCATGAAATTCAACAGCACAGTGACATTACAGTAATCATATTTCTCTGTATTATTAAGCCTGTAGCTGAAGCACCCTTCAAGTTTGATATGGAGTTGGATGACTTGCCGAAGGAAAAGCTGAAAGAATTGATTTTTGAGGAAACTGCAAGATTCCAGCCAGGATACCGATCTTAAATCGTGCATAGGTAAAGTGACGGGGGGGAATTTGAGACTTGCCTTTCCCAGTGCTCAGTAACTTCTGTCCAAGGGCCTGGCCTCAGTCCTGTCCTGTTTCTGAGGAAAGTTTCCCACAGCATGGAAGTGTCCACATGGAATCCAGGCAACTGGATGTGTCCAAGGTTTACCTTGTTTGTAGGTTACATTTACGGAATAAGAATTGCGTTTCAATAGTGCTGCTTAGAATAAAAGCAGTGGTAATGCTTTGAAATGCAAATTTTATTTAAAAAGTAATTTAAGAGGCAATGTTCTTCATATATTACAGATATGTAATTTAGTCATAAAGCTTCAAATGCTTAAAAAAACCCTCTTCCTAAATATAATGTACAGAGAAGAAATATCTTAAATTATTTTAAAGGGAAAAACCCACACATGAAACTTTAGTATGAATTACCTTTAGTTTTAAGCAGCTCCCAGATAGTGTGAGTAAATAACAAAGGTATTTAAATAATCATAAATTAATTATTACTAGTCTTCCTAGCATTTTGAAGGTCTGAAATTTTAATTTAAAATGAAATATACTGATTCACTGACTCTGACTTTTTTTTTTTAAAACCAATGAACTTCTGGTCTTGCTGTGCCACAAGGCTTGCAAGTCTCAGGAGTTTCATACCAAACTGGTCAAATACTGGCTTGATTGTGAAACTTCTGTGATACTAATAGGAGAAAATATCAAAGGTTTATGAGTGGAAAGGAAAAAGAAGCCAAAGGCAACAGGCTGGCCTGGGTTGCCTGGTTTGTGCTCTCTGTGCTCTCCTCCCGCAAAGCAGCATTCTGCAATCACTGCTTTGTGTGGGCATTTCCAGCAGGAAGGTGAAGTTTTGAGCCAGGGCACTTGCTCGCTGCCAGAAATCCATGACTCTGCTGGCAGTGTGCAGGAGCTTTGTGGCTTTGCTGTAAGCAATAATTTTTCTGCAGTAAAAATGGGATTTCAGTTTCTGCATTGCATATACCCCTAGGTTTTCATTTAATGATGAACTAATAGGAAAGAAAAAGGAAAAAAGTGGGGGAAACATTTAAAAATAGTTTTTACTTAGTAGGGTAATTGTTGTTGCCACTGGCTTGAATACTTAGATGTATAGAAGCTGACAAATGAAACAGTTTCAATTTTTACAAATACTGCATTTGGTTTATTTAAGCTTGCTAGGTGATTTTGGAACTGTTGCAATAATTAAAAGGTAGGGCAATCTGAGGTTCACACACTGGTTCTGTAAGCTGGCATTGTGAATAGAGCAGACCTGGGACACAGTAACTGACAGGTGTTAATGTCCCACCCACGTTTTCTGTGTGAGAGCACAGCTCTGCATGTGCACATAAATTTTGAGGAACAAGATGAAGCCTATTCCTAATAGGCTGTAGTCTCAAGGAAGGACAATGAGTGGTTACTGCTGTGGTAAATCACAGTTCGTGATCTCTTGCTTGCCTCTTTGCCCAGACCATACTTACCTACGTTGTATTAGGGATTAAGGGATAAAAGGATTAGGGATGAAGATATCCGTGATCTGTTGTTAGCAGAAATTTCTGGTTTGATAAAAATGTTACCTTCAAATGCTACTATGCAGTGTTGATTTGGCCAGCACAAATACTGGAATTGAAATGTTTTACTTAGTTTGGTAAGGATATGCTGGTAATTTGTCATTTGTGGTTCAGATCACCACCTATGCCACAGCACAAGAGTTTAAACACAGCTGCTTGACATCCTAATGAGGGCCAGTCCCCAGGAGTTGGCTTCAAATGCACAGTAACAGTGTCCTGCTGTGCATTCCTGTTCCCCTGCACACTCCCCCTGTGCTTTATCAGCCAGCTCTTCTCACTGGGCTGTTTCTCCAGATTCCAAGTGTCCCCTGGGCTGTGTGTTTTGGAATTGAGAAACAATATGAAAATAACAAATTTTTGGTTCAGACAAACTGTGTACTTCATTGATTAGTTATGTTTAATCTTCTAATCTTTTGAAGAATTAAGAGTTTAAAATAGAACGCCTTGTTATCCACTGTCTCCAATTTCTTTTTTAACATTTGTAGATCCTGCTGGCTCTGGGTTATGGTAAACACAGTGTGCACAGAGCACAGAAATAGGAAAGGGCTTGTTTTAAAAGGTGATGTTAAACTTCCTTCACTGAAATATGTCTCTGCTCTCTTTTGTAGGACAAGGACTTAAAGGACTGGGCATGCTCAAACGTTGCTGTTCCTCTTCCCAGTTCTTTATTGTTGGTCATGTCTTGTGGCCTCTCTCAGCTTATCCACTAACTCCTTTGAGCCATTCAGGAGGGCGGTTCCTGGTAGTTTTGGCTTTTCATGCTTTCAATGAATCTTTTAAGCCTGAAGAATTGTAATTGACACTCCTATGCGTAATGCCCATTGTTGACCTGTTGCAGTACTGTACTGTACGTGCACCTACTGCTGCCCGTGTTTTAACTGCTTGCTTTCTGGTTTGAAAGATGCAGTGGTTCCTTTCACTCCTGGATCAATATCCAAGAAGATAATTCATTAACCTGTAAGACGTTTACACCATGAACTATGTTTTCCTGACTTTACTGAAGTCGCTGGCATTTTTTTTTTTTTAGAAAAGCTACTATTCAGGGCACTTTAAGTCAGTGACATCCCAGATTTTTTTTGCACGTCCTTTTTAAATAGAAATGGTTGGTTAGCATCCAGCAGAGTGTACCATTATGCTATGGATTGCAGCATAAGTTGTGTTCATGTTAATCTTGCTTATGCACTTGTTTGGGTGTCCTGTGCTGTACATACAGGTATTCTATCCAGTGTAAGAGCCACATAGGAACCCAACTTAACTGAATTCACCTAAGAAACATTTTTCCATGTATTGACAAAATTTGTACCTTTTTCTCCCTGCTTTTTCTAAGAGAGATAATTTAAAGTTTACCCACGTTGGAGGCGTAGTACTCCCAAAGTTCCTACCATGCAGTAGTGTTTGTATGGCCTGTGAAAAGGCAAGGTGGCAGCTGCAGCTGCTCTTTGCTCCCCGAGTGCTGGAAGGGTTAACACAGACCACGATGGCACCATGACCCCATGGCCAGTGCTTTACCTGGGCAAGGCAGCCGTATCTGGTGGCAAGCAAGAAACCAAAATACGATATTAATTAACTCAGTCTACATCCTGCATACCAATGAAGTGCTTCAAATGAGGATTGATAGTTTTGACATTTGAATCTAATCACTGACATTCAGATTCTTGCAGAGAGGAACACTGCATCTTCAAATGAGAAAGTTTGATTTTACTTTTGCTCCTACAGCATGTCAGCATCTCAAGTTCATTTCTTGCAACCTACACTATGGTGATTTGTAATCAAGCCTCCATGAGCTCGTGACATGAAGTACTGTTCTGTTGTCAAGTACTATCAAACTTTTCTGATAATGCTGAGTTAGGACAACCAAACAAAGCTAGCACTAAATAACGTTTAAAATTGTATACCTTTTAATGATCTTTTCAAGTATTTGTTACTGAAATTGTATAATGTGGAGTTTACTAGGTGTTATGTTCCAGTGCAGTGCCTCCTTTTCTTTCCCCACTGCTCTCTGTGGTGAGAAATTTGCCTTGTTTAAAATAATTACTGTGCCCTCGCATGACTGTTAAAGCTTTCTGTGCAAAGATGATTGTCTAAGTGCCACATGCCTATGATTGAGAAAAAAATAATCTATTGTTACCTCTGAGTTGTGTTCAACTGAAATGCTATTCAACAAATAACTTAGGAAAAATCGTTCTATTTTTAGCTTTTCATATCTCTGCTGTCTTTTTCTCATTTTATTTTGGCAGCAGTGAAGAATGGATTGTATAAAGACTGCTTGCTAATATGAACAAAATGCACTTGTAATTCCTGGAAATAAATTTAAATCTTATATCTTCACATTAACATTAAGAATTAGTTTTTGGTTTCCTCTTGGGTAATGTCTTTGAATGGAAATCAGGTTCAATTGCTACTGTAGTACATAAGGATGCTGGCTGGTTAATAACTCCAGGCTTCCTCATACCATTTAGTCTGCTCTTCAGAGAAATCTAGAAAGCCATTAACTTAGACTCCAGTAGATAAGGGTGCTTACAAGATTCCATTTCAAAATTTTCTTTTTCCTATAGTTTAAGTGTTAGTCTGCCAAAACTAATTTTTAATAAGCAAGGGTTCATCAATAAAGGGCATTTTCTATTAGGAAGTTCTTGTGGTACATAAATCTCTGTTGTGGGGAACAAATTCGGAGCTTTGTCAGGACACTGCACAAGTGATCATGGAATCGTGGTATGGAACCTATGCTAAAAACATTTCTGTAGAAGAAATACGCACTTGACTGTTGATACCAGTGTAGAAATTTCTCTCGACCTTTCTACACATCTTTACCAAAATGCTTTTCTCACTCAGTTTTGAAAAGTTGAAATATTTCTAGAATCTCTGCTACTTGCATGATCATCATTACAACAGGAATCATTTTTGGCACGGTTGGAAAGATGACTGTTACTGAAATTAGTTTGTAACACCTCAGTTTTAATTTATTAAGGAAGAACTTTGGCAGCTTACTTCACCCTTCTCTTTCCCAATTCTTTATTTTTAATACTTTCTTTAATTTGGGATGTTTGGGGAGGTTTAGACTTACCCTTGCATCCTGTCTTTCTGAGTGAGAAGCCGAGGGTTTGCTTTACCTAATGTCTGGTGCTTTTGGGCTTTCTTCCTTAACTACTTTTGCTGAATCCAATTGGCATCCATCAGGATCCGTAACCACATTCATCAATCTTTTACTGAATTCAGTAAACATTGTTGGGTTGAATTTGTTGATGCATCAAATGCTGAAGCACGATTTATTTTTTTTTTGTCAGATATTGAAAATAGTTTAAAGAAGGTGCCTCTAACAACACTGTGTTAGGTCAGTTATTTCATCATTTTACATTGGGTTCTTTTCTTTATGCAGTTTTTATATTTTAGAGCGGAGAACAGCAACTCTTAATCGAAGTAGCATGCATATTTCATGGTAAAGATGCTTTGGGAATAAGGAATGTAAACAGTTCACTGTCAAAAACATTCCAACCTTACAGCTGAAGAAAAATATGCAAACACAAAATTCTCATGGATGCTTTGGCAAACAAGCCTCTGACTCTGCTGTCCTGCCTGTGGCCAGACTCTTCCTCACCCCCGTGACACCAGAGCTGGGCCGCGCGCGCCGGGAGCTTCCGGGAGTGGCAGTGGGGACAGAACTCTGCAGTGGCCAAACAAAACCTGAGGAGCTGAGCAGGGCTTTCCTTGCAGAATGAGAGAAAGAAAATCCTGTTGTTGCTGCCCACTGTAATATGCTACGATATATTTATACCATGTCGAAGTTGTTTGCTGAGCAACTGTACTATAGATTTAAACTTTATTAATATATATTTGCTTATGTTAGTGTAGTTTATATAGTCCTTGGTTATTGATAAATTTATTGTGTTGTTACAGCACAGTGATATGGTATAAATATAGGTCTATACATACACACCATACACTTACAAATTTGGTCCCTTGCATAGTACTTTTATATTTGTACAGCAATGTCTTCAAGCAATCCCAGATTTTAGGGGAAATATTTTTGTAAATGCAGTGGTTTAAACAAAAAAGTCCAAACAATCCTTTTACTAAGTTTTAAATACATTTGTGGTTCAAAATGGTTTAGTTAACAATTGAAATCAAGACACTAAATTAGTGAAAAGTGCACATTAGTAAAGTGAAGCTTACAGTGGTTTTTGTAGCATGTGCTGTGATCAAACCAAGTGACACATCGGCGGAAATGTAGAAGTTGGACTACATGTGTAAATCTAGAACAAATTTCTAAAGGTTGCAGCTGGTTTACTTACTATTGTTGCCTTTTCTCGTGTTGTATCAGTGTAGAGCACTCTTAAAATACTCAAACTGCTTTGTCTTTGCTTTGTACTGTTGGTGCCTTCTTAGTCATGTACCCCACAAGTCCTGCATAGCTAATTTAGTTAATGGTAAGTTTAAAATAAAAAAGCAAAGGAAGATTTTATAAAAAAATAAATAAATCATTTTCTGTATGTTCTTATTCATTGTAACAATTAAACATTTATATTGTGACAGATTTGTGATTTGGTTAATCTGTATAGATCAATTGTAAGTAGCAAAGGTTTATATTTCGTCTTATTATTTTGATGTTGTAAACGTTTGTGATTTTCTTTTTTAAATCAGGTAACTTAATGTTCTGTTTTGTTTTTGGCATCTGAATCTTGTAAAAACAAATGCAAAGAAAATCATTAAATTGTGTCCCTGTATTACCAAACCAGCATAGTTCCGTGCATATCTAGAACAACTGGGACTTTGCTTTGCCCTGAGCTGCTCCATTGGCTGATCCAAAACTGCCTCTCCTTGGAAGTGCAGGGGGAGCAGCCTGCAGGCAGGAGCTGTAACTGCTCAAGGTGTGTGTTCCCCTGTGCAACTGTACCAGCTTCGAATTGAATTAGGGAAGCCATCAAAAAAAAAAAAAAAAAAAAAAAAAAAGAAAAAGCAGATGAGCTTTCTTTATAGACAGGCAGAAATGTTTTATCTTCAGCAAGAAAATTTTGAAATCTTGACCTGCTGAGTGATGCAAATCAATTCCAGTGCATCTGATGGGCTTTTTTGACACTTTATATGGATATTTATATTGCACTGTTCCCATGAAATCTTGAAAATTATTACTTGCATAATCCGTAGAAATCAAATGTTTTCATTGCAGTACAAAATGTTCTTCTCCAACCAGGGATTTGAAATGTGGGATTTCTGGGAGCAGTGCAACTAAGTTCATATCACTGTCATGGACTTTTAATTCTTCTTCAAAGAACTGAACTCTTAAAAGAGGTAGCTGGATAATGGCAGCTAAAAGCTTCTCTAATTAATATGAAAAGGCAAAAAATGTGACCTGGAACTAAAGAAAGCTTGACCATAACTGACCAGTCTGTAACAGCTCTGAGAATTGACTTGTAAAAATTCATCTCTCATTCCCCTCCTTGGCTTTCATGGCAGAGTACAGATTTCTTTCTCCCCAAGAATAATACAGAATTTAATTTTCACCATGTTTCTGTGTGTTCTTAAATTTTTGTTGGCTGTGGCTGCTCCCCTGGCAGAAGGTGTGTTCACCATAGCATGCACTTCAGGGAGGGACCTCAAGGTACAACTGCACAGCTGCTTGACTCCAGGAAGGTTTTGACAAGCAGCTGATTGACTTAATATTGTTGTGATCCTTATTTCACTGGGATTAGTTTGAAATGCCACACCAATTTCCTGTGTTTCACCAGACCTGGCTGTAAACTCTCCATCTGTAAGCTTCAGGTGTAGTGGGCACTCCTGAGCTGTTGGCGTGTGGGTCAGGGTGGTGGTTCCAGTGAGCACCCCCAGGTGCTGGGCAGATGCTGCACTCAAGTACTCAGGAAGGCTGGCAAGGAGCTGTTTGGAGTACAAGCCGTGTTTATTGGAAGAGATTCATGTAGGTCTGATGGCATCAAGCTGTGTAGAACTCTGACCCAGGACTTTGCAGACCAAAGATAATTCTGTGTTGTGCATGTTTCATCTTCAGTTATACTTTTTACTAAATTGCATATATGTAACACTGACAAGCTTAAAAAAATCAAAAACATTTGAGGCATGTAGAAGACTCACAAACATCATCGCATCAGCATATGCCGTGTCTGTTGGTGGTTACCCTGCTCTGATGTGTCTTCTCACCACACAAGTCCAGGTAGCTTCAGAAGGAGTCCTTGAGCCTCAACTCTGCTTCCAAAGACAACTTCAGTGTGTCTGCTGAGCACCACCCCGGTGTCAGAGGTGTTCACATCCCGTCAGAAATGCGGCCCCGCCCATGAGCTGCTTGTGTGAAGCCTGGTCTTGGGAGCTGGATGTGAGGACTGACCTGTAACCCCTCTGTCTGTTCCCTGTCATTTATAAATTACATGGATGACTTTCCTTCACGTTTTCTAAAACTCTGCCTTTTTTTTTCATTACATCTTCCTATTGGCAAGTTACTTTTCTCTGTGTTTAAACTGAGTCCAAACAAGTTCCAGTTGTTAAAAAAAAATAATCTTTATTCTATAGGATTTGTGAGCTTTCTGATGATAAACAGCAGATTATTGATCCTGATAAACTGGTGTATCTTGTGAATGAATACTGAACACTTCCTGCAATTTCCCTCAAGCTGCCTCTCTTTTTCTTTTCAACATGCACACACACAGAGCCCATTTTTCCTGAAGTTCTTCCCTTTCCAGGTGATTAATTAGTGTGGTAGAGAAATGTGTGATCCTTCTAGTTTAGTACAGAGGTAGCTTATGTTTGTATGTGAAGGCTGAAGAGAGGAGACTTGAAGTCTTCCATTCCTGATTTCCCTGAAATGAGCAGGAAATACCTTGCAAGGGTCTTGGGTTTGCAGTGTTTTCTCACCTAAAAAGACAGTAATAAAAAATACTTGCATTTCTCTTCCCAGTCTGTGAGTTTGTGTGCACTCAGCTGTTGGCTGCTGCCTGCAGCACTGCTCCTCCCTGTCTCCTTGCCTTGCTGCTTGCACTGGGCTGACCTTTGATCTCACCGAGTTCCTCTTCCAGCGACTGCTCTTCCTCGGGGGTTTACACTTTCCATGTTGGGATCTTTCTCCAAAGTCCCTTGTCTGCTCTGGTGACTGATGACTTCACTCCTTTGTTCTTACTTTTCCTTACCTTGCACGCTTGTAGATCCCTGCAGTCTCACAGCACCGCTTTTATTTGCTGCTTTCATTTTTTGCATCTGTACAGCTGAGCCAAGGACACAGTTTTGCTTCACAGAGCTGGGAACAGGCAGCAGAGCCTGGAGCCCCGGTTCAGGGCTGGCTCTGGGGAGAAAACCAGGATAGTGCAGAGCAGCTCCAGTCTGGGGCAGCCCTGGGATGGCACCAGCCAGGGCGTTGGCAGTGCAGGGATCTCTTACTCCACCTTGGGAGATTAATTCTGACCTTGAACACACAACTTAGAAATAATGGAAGGTGTTAATCTCTGTCTGTGATGTGTCATCTATGTCTGAAAATCCAGGCTTTTTTAGCAAAAAACCCCAACAAACCCAAAGTTCTAAGAGAATGCCATAGATTTTTTTTAAAAAATGCTATTACTGAAAGACTTGAAATGCACCTTTTAGGGATGTTGTCTGTTTTGGTTGGTTGGTTGGTTAGTTGGTTGGTTGTGATTTTTTTTTTTTGTAACACCGAAGACTAAATGGCTTGCCTTGAACATCTTTTTCTGCCTTAAAACCGCAAATGCAAAAATGCTGAATATTCAGAATTTTGGCTTGAGACTCACTGAACTGATAAGAGAGCTGGAAGGTTGTTTTTTTTTTTTTAGTCAAGCCTTTCTCCTAGGTCACCTTTAATTTTGACAGCCAGTACTGAAAAGGAAATTTGGACTAAAAATCCTTTCTTTGTTCCTGGAAGTGTTAAAACTCACAGATATTCTAACTTATAGTTGAGGCGCCACAGACTCAAGAGTTCAAACTTTAGACTTTTTAATGCATTCTGTGCTTTAAAAAAACCTTTTTGTTAATTTTTGTACACGTACATACATTCTGAGCAGGTTTGCACAGGTGTGGAGGGGACACAAACTTGCAGGCCAGTTTGCCCACTCAGGAATATTTCAGTGGGTGTTGTGGCTGTCACTGTAGCTCCATGTTTTGATTCTGTTTCCCTTCATGCCGTGTAAGCGCAGCACTCCAGACAAAAGTGGGGATTGAAAACAAAACATTTCTTAATCATTCTGTGTAGCTAAACTTAATATAAACTTGGATTTGAGGATATGCTTGGTATTTAGGAAGAACTGTGTTAAGCTGTTTTTACGGCTGACTTGGTGACATTTCTGTAAGTAAAATATGCTGTTGTTCCAGCATGGCAAAGGTCTGCATAATTCATGTGCTCAACTTAATCACTGGTTTTCTTCTTGTGACAATAAATGGCATTGTACCAAAAGCAATATATCCTGTGTGTAGTTAGTAGTGGAAATAATTATTACTGTGCAGCTTGTATTTTCATTGTCTCTGCAGCCACTAGCATGGATTGTGTGCACTGTCAGTCGCTCCAGGCTATTAAAGATGTCTGGGGGAAAACCAGGTCCCCAATAAGACTTGTTTGCTTCCTGGAAGCTGCTGCTGTACTTTGAAGCAGAAAAGGGTTGCACCTGGTGCTGCATTAAGCTTATTTTCCTCTGAGTCTTGTTACCAGAATACATCTAAGTCTAGAGTCTTTCTCCAGATTTGCTCCTCCACATTGTTCCTCTTGAGAAAGGCCCAGGCTCAACACCAGCATCATTAGAGCCAAGGATGTAAGAGAGCAGAAGGGCTTTTTTCTCTGCTTGGTTTTGGGATTCTGCTAAACTGTACTCAGCTTTAGAGCATGGCACTGTACAAAGACTTGTGGAATGCTGCAACTGGCTTTGCTCACCAACTACTTAAGACTAGATAAGACCTCACAGGGAATATGCAATGCTTGGGAACTCTCTAGTCGTAAGGTCTGTTCCCTCCTGCCCCCCAGCAGCAATTCTGCACTACTGGCTCTGCAAGTAAACCAGCCCTGGATAACTCCTTTCAAAGGGAAGCTGGGGTCCCGTTTCTGGGTGCTCAAAAGGGAAAGATATTAAGACAGTGTCCTCCCTATCACTTGCGTTTGACTGCTAGTGTAGTACTCATTATACTAAATTGTCACTGTACAAAAAATTTCATACTGTAGAAATAAGAGGGCTGAAGAGCTTCTTGTTCTCAACATATATTCCTTCTCGCTTTCTAAGTCTAGAAAAATACCTACTTTCAGTTATAGCTAAATAGCCTTTCTGCATTCTCTGTGCACTTTTTTCTCTGCTGCCTCCTACTCTTTTTAGATGTGACTTATTTTACTGCTAATGGTGTTATAAAAACTGTAGTACTACCAGGTGTCATGTGGTAACTTGTAAATAAAATTACTGTAAACGCACAATCAAGTTATTTGTGGTGCTGCTCTGTACACGTGTGACACTGCCTTAGCTGTCAATCCTCACTGCACTTCCCTGGAGGATCACTTGGGGATTATAAAGGCTGTGCCTTGTATGAGGAGCCTTTTGCTGACCAGCCTCCACAGCAATCTGGTCCTGTTAACAAGCTCCAGGCAACTCTAGCATTGACACCAATTATTCCTAGGCAGGAACGCTGCCACATTATTTACCAGCTGACAGCAAATCAACCCTTCTGTCAGACTGATTGTCAGTGGAGCAATAATACAGTTTTATTTAAATACCTCTAACCATTTGTATAGCAAGTACAGAACACAGGATTAATTACAGTGGGCAGCTGATGAGGAAGCTGTTGCTGGGGCGTTGTGTCCTTGGAGCCTGTTGGAGTGTTTCCGATCCAAGTGAGAGAGGGGCGGAAAAGACTGGAAGAGGTGTGACGTGTGTGGGGAACACCCCGAGCTGTGTTTGGTTCCAGACCCCGCTGCGCTGCTCTGCTGCGCTCTCTGCAGGTGCCGAGGCCGGCGGTGGAGAGGCAGAGGCTGGGCTGGAGCAGAGGGACAGCAGGATTGCTGGAGCTGGGAGATGTGCTCAGGAGCAGCTCCCTCTCCTAGAAATCATCCTAAGGACATGGAATGAGCAGCCAGGTGTGAAGGCCTTCAGGACAATTTGCCCTCATGTACACGTGCCCATCCATGTGTTGTGGAAGGCCTGTCTTCAGGCAGTGCAGCAGCAGACAAAATTTAAGGGGTTTCATGTCTTTTCTTTGGGGAGGTGAATATGAAATACTTCTGGGAAATATTCAAATGGATGAATTTTCTGCAGTGCTGAAGAGAGAAGCAGCTTGTAATTCCCAGCTACCTGAGACTCCAGTCACCTGTCTTTCATGTATGCAGGGAAAAACTCACTTTTTGGAGATGACAATATTTCTGCTTCCCAACTTTTAACTGCTTCTGTAATTCTTCACTGTTTTCTTCCCTTTAAATCTCCTTCCCTATATCTGTTACATACAGTCTTTGGGAGCCCGAGTCTTCCAAAGGTATTTAAGTGAATTAAGAGGCAAATACCACATGGAAACATTTATCTGGAAACAATTTCACTTAAAATGGATTAAACAGTTTCTCAAAGCAGGAACTTGTGGTGTTTTACCACAAGGTGTAATAGAGTTTATTTACAATAAGCATATTAAACTAAACACTTAGCTCAAAGAATAAATACAAATACAGTCCTTTTCAGAATAAAATGCCATGTCTGTAATAGCTATTGAATTAAATCTTGAGGGGAAAAAAAAGGACTAGAAAACAAAAATATCTCCAAATCAATGTGCTTGAATGAATGAAATTTCATGTGCAACAGGGATTGTCTGAAGGTGGTGATTATAATCCAGGTGGGTTTGGTGGGTAGAGAGGTGGGCAGCAACAATGAAGCCTGTGGCATTTCTTATATAAATATTTCTGTCTGCAAATTGCCACACTCCTCATCAAACAAAGGTAGCAATTAATAAGGCAGGAGAGTCTATTTCAGCTCTTCAGGTGCTTATTTCAGGATATTCAGGAAGTGTCTTGGCATTCACTTGCACCGAAAATGGATTCATGATGACATGTTTGTGTTCAATTACTGAAATTTTGCATGTGTATATTTTGGTTTTACTTGAAGGTATGAATCATTTGAATATCTGGTAATTTTCACTGTGAAAAGAAGTGTGATTGCCTTTCAGTGATCTGTCTTGCTCCTGTTTGCTAACTGTGCTAGATCTTGGAGCAGGGGGCTGAAGCCTTCCATTCCCTGGAATAAAATAATCTTCAGGTAAACTAGTAAAAATTACAAACTCTTTGTAATGGCTTGTTTAGGGGTAATAAATGCATCTGCAAACCCTCTGCACCTACTCAGGCAGCGAAGAGCTAACTAATTTCTGAAAAGCTTGAGGGAAACAGAGAAATGTAAACCCAGATCAAGCTCTCTTCCTATGAGCACAGTTCCTCCTGCTGGAGACTACACCACGGGCTGTCAGCTTCCAGGGCTTGGCAATCAGCAGCTGCTACAATACTACTGAGTGGGTTTTCCAATGCCATCTTGGTTTTCTTAAACCAGCCCCAAAACTGGATTCACCCAGTAGTGCCCAGTCTCCCTCAGAAAGTAACGGGCACAGCCAGAGGTGTCCTGCCTGGTGTCTTCTGGTGATGATTTTGTTTCCATTTGATGTCCTGTGCAATCATTTATTTTCTTGTTTTGCTGTTCTCTTTAGTCCTCTTACACTTCAAAGCTGTGCTGGGGTCAGATGAATGCCTGGCCTTCCTGGATAACAGGCAGTCCATCCTGAGAACTTTCTGTAATTCAGTGCCATTAGATGTAGCTGTTGTCAAATGTAGCCGAGCTCCTGAGGGCAACCATAGAAAAATTCTGCTGGAGGGAACCTCTGAATCACCCAGCCCAAACCCTGCTGGGCGTGCAGATCGGGTGACCTGGACACCTCTGGGCTGCAGGGGGCTGAAAAGGACCTGCTCAAGGGAGTGGAGATGCAGATCTTTAGTTCTCACTTGCTAACACCTTATACTGCTAAACTTGGCAGTTTTTAAGAAATGCAGTGATCAAGACAGAGATTTAGGCAGGAAATTTATCCTTTAATCACTTCCACCCCTACTTCAGTCCCGTAGGGTATAAAGGGGGCTACCCCTCACATCTTTTTTCTGTTTTGACTGGACGATATTGGCAGCGAGGGACGATCCCCGTTTGTACAGAGCCTTCAGCTGCCGCAGAGATGCAAAGGCTGAGCCCTCGCAGCACAGGCTGCCCTTCCTGGCACCACCACGGTTTGTGCTGTTCCTGCTCCCGGGATGAGCTTTCATTCTTGTGCCACCTTGCACGCTTCAGGTACTGGATTTTACACATATTTTCTACAAATCAAACCCCATTTGGTGTAATGTTTGCTATTCATTTTGTCTGCGGGTCAAATTTTTCAGCAACAGTGATCTAGTCTCCAGAAAGAAAAAAAAAACAGAGATAAAACCGGCCCTAGAAATGATGTGATGACATTTTTTATTCAGCCTTGTGGCAGAAACCTTGCCTCCGTTAAAAGCTTTTGAAGGAAATAAGAAAGCGTTCCCGCAGCTCAGAGCTCTGTGCTGCAAAGCGCTCCTGCCCAGCCCGGACCTGCAGAGCCGTCGGGACGGTCACGGCTGTGCTCGGGCCATCTGCTGGGGGAAAGCTGCCATAAACTGCGTGATACAAATAAAAACCTTGCTGACTGCAGTCAACCGCGATCATTAAAAAGCAGATTATTTTAATAATAATAATACCCAGACTGTCTAGAAAAATATCATGTAAGTCTCCTAGATTTAGAGCTCCGGTGTTTTTCAAAGGCTACTTAGTGACAGGGTACAACACAAACTTATCTCTGAAACTGTAAATGAATAATTTCTATTTTTATGTGGTGGGTTTGGGGGTTCTTTTGTTTTGGGTTTGGTTATTTGCTTATTTGTGTTATTTTAAGGCAGTCTGAGTCTCACAGTGGGTGTACAGTATGACTGGTCAAGGCAGTAGAAATGAGGATTTAAAGACAATTTTGTTGCATGGGACTGATTTGATCATTCTTCCTTTTTTTTCCCCCCATTTCTGGTGTAGGTCCAAGCAATTCCAACCACCTATGAAGAAAACACACCACCGTGCTAGGGAATGAAGCACAGAAGCAAGGTGAGGCATTGGGAACTTAATATGAATATTAATGATTATGATTATGGTAGTTATGATTGTCAAACTTCGTACAATCTGTTCTTCTCATCTCCATTCCCATCCACCCGTTCCATACATACTGGCAGAAGTATCAAAGGAGCAATTCAAGGTAGAGGACTGAGAGAACAGTATTACAGCTTGTAAGACGAAAAATGAACGTCACCAGCCTGTGGCTGTGTTTTATACCCCCAGCTAAGATGACACATTTCTCTCTTGTAACAATATCCAAGGGGTTGCAGAGTCTTGTTTGTAGCAGCAGCGAAGTGTCTTACAGGAAGTTCCTGGATACTGATGCTCAGGGGATTTTGCTGGTTCCAATAGCTTTTCCTTTGCACCCTGCTCAGACACTTAGTGCTGTCTGCTCTGCTCTATAATTCTTTAGCTCACATAAGAGCAAGGATCATTTTCCTGATCAAATGTGAGTTATGTTGACTTGTGCTTGTGTGTTCCTGGCAGAGCAGCTGGTTTGATTTTGTCTTGTGCCCCCTGAGCCATCCAGAGGTCTCAGGTGACTTTCATTTTTCCCAAAAGTTTGAGATACCCGAGAAAGGTGCTGGAATGTGGATATTTCTGGCAGAACAGGGTCTCCTCAAGGATACTGGGGAATACAAAAACAAAATGTAGGATGCAAAATGGGTTTCAGAAAAACACAGGACAAAGGCACCTGTGACAGTTGTGTTGCATGGTACGCCAGCACTGGCACTACTTTTGTGGAGTATATGGATGCAGAGAAGGATGTTGAAGCTGTAACCCCCAGCTGGTGTGGGTAAGATCCACCTGAGCACCGGCCTCTCCAGAACTCAGATACCAGCTGAGATGGCATTGCAATATTTGCGTTTCACCCCTCTATTACCAGACAACAACCTTCTAACCTGGCACACTGCAGAACGTGAAGCAGCAGCATTACCTCTGCCTTTATTTTAAGTAATTGTTATTCCATTCTATGACACACGCCTGGTAACTTTGATGTGTAGTGCTGGATGCTGCTGTCTCGAGCAGATGTAAGAGAGTCTTTTATAGCTTCCTCCCACCCTTGTTCCAGTCATTTCAAACACTGATTATGCTGTGGCTGCAGCAGCCTGGCCACCCTGTTCCTCTCCTGTGCTCCCTCCCTGGGCCAGGAGCTGCAGCAGTCCTTGTGCCAGGCTCAGCAAACATTGTGACAGACATGTCAGTGCCAGGGCAGAGCAGCGAGCATTCAGCAGCTGTATGGCACTGCACAGAGCACAGCAGGCATGTGCTTTGTGCAAAGTGCCTCCTCACCAACTGACACACTTAATGCAAAGGTTTTTTCTTGGTACAAAATCTAGCCAGGAATCCTTCACATAAAACTGGAGTGCAGCTCCGAGCGGATTTGCTTTATGAAACGGGTGTGATGTACAGCAGAGAGTGAGACTTTGACACTGTTAACTCACTGTGGCAGTCTTGCAAACCTGTATTTCTTTTCAGATTTCTGAGCGTGTCTGCACGGGATACAAAATGGAATTTTAGATCTGGAATGTCTTCCAGCTTGGCAGCTACATTACAAGGTAAAGCTGCTTTGTCACTCACATGGATGCTTTGTATGACATCGCAAGAGAGACTGTTCTTGCCATGCATATTTTGCTGGGGCTTGTGACTCCTTGGAAACAGGCACTTCCTTTGTTTCCACATCATATGGATCAGGGGATATGTCTTTCATATTAACACTGCCAAAATATGGGTGCAGCCAGTCTTACCCTGCTTGGTACCCAGTAACCAACCCTCTACCAGTTTCTGCAATCCTAATTTGTATTCTCTTGATCTCTGCAATCTTGCAATTGTGGCAGTATCTTTAGAGATGAATGCCATTTCTACTGTGCCTGTTAGAAGCTCTATCCTGTAACACACAAGCTGATACACAACAGAACAGAACATCCAGCATGCCCTGGCAGCTCACTGCCTTCCTGCTGCCAACACTGAAGGTGCTAAAAGTGAGCTATTTACTTTTCTGCAGCCTGTAGAAAATACCTAGTTGTGCTATACACCAAAACATGAACTTACATAACTGGGACATGATGCAGGCACTAGCTGAGCCATGTGGTCAGTGAGCCGGGGTGTTGGCAGCCTTCAGTAATTCCTGCTGTGTGTTTTCTCTTTTCCTGTGCTGAATTCATGGTTTGGGTGGCTGAGCAATCAAATTGAGGCAAATACTGAACACAGTTCAGGGATGGCAGCAAAAGGTTAATTGAAAGGTATCTGCTTTTTTCTTCCATTCAAATGCTAGCATTTTGTTTAATGACAACCAGTTGAAAAAATATTTGTTTTAGAAAAAAAAAAGAATGATGCCAAAATATACAACACTGATCTGTGTTTGTGTTTTGGTAGAAACTGGAGGCCACTCTTGAAGGTAAATGGCGAATTGCTTTACTGACCACAGCAGGTTAATAATGAACAGCAACATTGGTGCAGGTTGGAGTCAAAAAATGCTGGCATTTTCTTGTTCTCTGCGTGGCTGAGGCTCCTCTGACAGTAAGCAGGAGGATGTAACCAAATACTGTGACTGGCAGTGCTACACAGGGAAATGGGCTGTGCTTGCTTGGGCTAATCTTGTCTTCAACCCATCTCCCCATCTCTCTATTGCCAGAAACATTTGAGCCATTTGTCCTAAAAGTTATAAAGGAAATTCACAGACTTATTTATCAATATTTATGTAAGAATGATGGCAAGAAGGGTCAGCCCGTTATAAAGAATCAGTGCAGGTTCAGCCACAAGATGGAGCCAGTACAGTACCAGGCACACCTTCCCAGTGGGACAAAGTGTTAGGCTGTTTTGTCTCCAAATCCTTCAGCAGTTTTAATAGGATTGTTCACTTCTCAGTTACTGAGAGAGCTTTGGAGAAAATAAAAATCCATTGGAAAAAAAGTAAATCAGAAATTTCTAGTATTTAGGGTACAGAAATCATATATAGCTTGTTCCAGCCTACAAATGAAACGTACAGGTAATCTGATGACAAAGTATAAAAATCAGTGATGCTTTTTCTTGAGTCTAAATAAAACTAGTCTTTAGACTCAGCTGCATTTTCAAGGGATTTATGGAATTAAATGACCTAAGGGAAAAAAAGAAGGAAAGATTAAGAGGAGGGAAAAATTACAGGGTGGCAAATAAGGCCTTTGAGTTAATCTTACGGAATCAGATGTATCAATACAAGTAATAAATCAGCAGAGGCAGCTCTAGCAGTTGCCACAATGAATTAAAAAACCCCAGTGTGAAGAGCAGGAAGACAGGGGTTGCTTTGTATGTTCTCCTTCCAGCAGCCTTTGTAGACACTTTTTAGATAAGTTACTAAGAAGAACATGTGTCAAGTTACAGTGTACAACCCTGTGCTCTGATCATCACAGAACATCTATGGTTTTTCTTGTAAATACTGTTCTTCTCTTCAGTCTCCTTCTCACTCACACTAGACTCATATTAATTATTAATTACAATAAAAGGTTGGGTTTTTTGTCCTCAAAAAATTTCCATGGCCAGCATTACTCTTTACTTTGTATATTTGTCTCAACAGTGCAAAAAGAATCAGCTCTTTAGTATCTGTCTTCATATAATTCCAGAGAATAATTTGATGCCCTGTTGCACTTTGCCCTATAAACAATAGGCTGACCACAGGAAGTCAATCCTAATCAAAATCTGTTTGGATTTAATTTTTCCTAGAGTATTGCTTTGCTATGGAAATCTGTGATTCCCCCCTGAAACCCAATGAAATTCATCTTCTGTGAAAAACTCCAGGTGACCTCCTGGTCATTCCTGATAACAGATGCCTTCTGAATGTGGCCAAGCTTTGAATTTGTATGGAATGTCTAGCCTGATTCGTGAGAAAATGCTAAGAAGATGAAAATGTTTTTATCATCAATTAGCTGACTTGGCTTTGCTTGTCCCTTATAATAAGATATTCCTGGTTTTGAAGTGGGAACAGCAATTCTGAAATGCCTTTGGGGATCCCAGTCATGAATCAGTTGAACTGGCAATTAATTGCACAGATAGATATGATCATCTGACTGTCAGAACAGGAAAAGGACAGTCCCATGCTTGAATCCATTGCTGGAATCCACAGCTCAAGAAATAATTTGATACCTTGGAAAAGGATCTGAGAAGAGATATAGAAACAAACCAGAGATTGAAAAATGTGCTTTATCAAATGCTATTACTTAAAAGGAGCTCTCATGTCTATAGAGAGTCCTACAGTCTCCTCCGTCTTACAGAGACAGAGGAAACAGCAACTGAAAGGTAAAATTAAACACATTCAAGGCAGAAATAAGAGATACATAACTGTCAATGAGAGTAATTAATGACTGGAACGAGGAATTAACAATTTGTAGAGACAGGATGTTCTAAGGCCTGTTTCCCTAAGGAATGCTCTGGTTTAAATGACAAGTAATATCAGCAGTCACAAGGCTTCTGTCCCACGGTGAGTTGTACCACATGATTACAATAATCCTCTGGCTCTGGTTATCTGTGAAACGACAGAATTTGCTTGCGCTGGGTGCTCTAATCTGGGCAGGATAGAAAATGAAGATGGAAATATAAGTCTGGGTTTTCAGATGAGAAACACATCTCTTAGAAGAAAGGGAAAAAAAAAAAAAAAAAGAAACTGAACAATCCCAACACAGAAAAAGCTTGAATCCCTGCCTCTAGCCAACTGTTTTGCATATATAGGCAAGCATATGCAGAATGTGTTTCTACAAAACACATATCAACAGAAATTTAATCTCTGCTTTTCTATGGCCCACAAAACACAGGTTTAACTTCCCAGATAAGCAACAGCTGGCCAAGGAGTTGATAGCTGCATGAAATAGATGACAATCCTACATTAGAGTGGAGTTTTTAACATGCATGTATGCATCGAAAAGCTTACATAATTCTCTTCATTCTACTACCTTTTCCCTCAGAAAAACACATCTTCTGCTTTCTCTTCTGCTAAATACAGACAATCCCTGCTAGCATCTGATTTTGTGATTTAAATGCTATGGTACTCATCAAGTGCAATTAGTTTTCTACGTGCTGTTGTGCTGGTTTACTGTGCTGCCACTCCTGTTTGCATGTTAAATATTCCACTGTACTGTGTAATTTCCTTACCAGGAGTGAACAGCTGGAAAACTGATGATGCTGTTTCCAGTCTCCTAGTGAGGTGCAGGCACAGCCTCCAGCCCTCTCTGCATTCAGAATCACCCAGCCACTATCAGGGAGGGGTTTTGGAACAGTTCTGGCATTTCATTCTCCAGAGGTGATCTCCCCTAGACATCACCCCTTGCAAAGGAGCTTGAGACAGTGTAAAATAACTACTGCTTCTTTTCCAGAGATGAAGGGGAACTTACAGAACTACCAGACAGGATCTGTGAATCCTGCATTTCCAGAGGTTGTAACCGATTGTGTCAGATACAAACACAAATGGAACAGTTACAAATTCTCCCATTAGATAAACAGTGTTGTAAGTTTTAGAGAAACACACAGGTATTTACACACTACAATTGCCTGTTCTGCTCTTGAGTCTCTTGAGAGACTTTCACAAAGCCAACAACCAAAGCCATAAGGAGAAGGGGACACAGCCAGGTTTCCCCACTTACACAGCCTGGACACAGTCCCTGCAGTTGCATTTGCTTTTGAGGACAGACAAAACTTCACCTCTCCACAGCTTGGTTAGTACAAAAACCAAATTTCAACAATAAATACAGCTGTCACTTGTTCTTCTGATCACCATTTTCATTACTGTGCTTATAGCACTATGATTATTTTCTGGGCCTTATATTTTTGTTTAAAGACCAAAAAAGAAATACAAAACAAAACTCAACTCTAAGTGTTATCATGTAGAGAAAGGTCTAGATTTTCTATTGGAAGTTGATATTAAACTATTAAAAAAATAAATTCAGGGGAGAAAGATAATAAAATTTAACCTAGCTACTAAAGCATGGTGATGCTTGAAGGGCACGTGTACTGGCTAATTCCCTGGAGAACCTCTCTTCTCTAGGCAGGACACTTGTATATCTGTCAGTTTGAATATTAGAAAAGTTTAATTAACATCTGGTTTTGCTATTTCCAAAGTCACACAAGAGATAAAGTAGATCTTCCACAGTGATGGTGGGCATAAACAGAGCAATTCAGATTTTGCAGATGACAAATTGCCCTCCAGTGGTGTGTATTTCAGCCCTCTGATGGAGAGAACATATATTCTTCTAAATTAGGGATCTGGAGCTCTGGGTGATTCTGACTTTTTTCCACATCACATCCATTTATATGTAGATGAGCAGATGTCTACATCACATAAAAATCATGATACAGATTTGTTTGATTCATAGCCCCTAAACCAATTCCTCTGCCTGTTCTCCCCTGGAGGGAAGCCTGAGACATCCAAGTGTTTCAGGACAGCTGATCACGTCACTTGATACTCCCTGATCCACTGAAGATGCTTCACCTCATCTCTTTGGGGTTTGCGGGTTTTATGTTGGCACAAGTGGTACAATTTAATAGTTCTACAGATTTCAGAAAGCATCCCAAATGAAAGGATACTGATTTATTTGTTCACCTGCAATACCTCCCTACAGGCAGTTCCAGACAAGCAACAAAACACCCTGCAATAAATACCAGTATAACTTATGACCTCCCAACAAGCTGGTTTACAATTAATGCATAACGTTGTACTTTCATACTATATAATCAGAAGTTTGATATGAATTTTATCAGTTATTTCTACATTACACACTTTAGATCAATTGCTGCCACATCCCAAGAAAAAAGATGTATTTCTCCTTTTCTTGGAGAACTTTGGAGAACACAATGTTACAAACTTGACTAAACTGAGAACACAAGATCAGATTTTGTGTTTTCCATTACTAAGCTTGCATTTATGGCAAGCATACATGAAAGTAGTTAAATTAGGGGTTTTTTTAATTAATTTTTCCTTCTTTCAGCTAACACTGAGAATCTAGAGTTTGAAATTCGAAGACAAATTGATTTTTTAAACTTGGTTAAAGTCTCCAAACTTTTGAGACGTAACATATCCTGAAGAAGCAAAGGAAGTAATGATAATTTTCTTCTATGCTTTTTAAGTTATTTCACTGTCTCAGCCACTGATTCCATGCAGTGCCCTCAAGTACAGCACACTGTATTGGAGGTTCATTCATACAGGCAACCTTCACCAGCTACCACTGGCTACATTCTTGACATGTGTTTATCTTAAAAAAAAAAAAAAAAAAAAAAAAAAAAAAAAAAAAAAAAAAAAAAAGAGAGAGAGAGAGAGAGAAAAGGATGAAAGGATAGTATCTAACAGTGCAGCTTGTGTATTTGTTACTAGGGAAACAAACAGCCAAGAGAAAGAAAGCCTCAGTGTCCTTGTCATTTGGATCTTTCAGTAGAGAAGCAGAGCTTGTGTTAAAACAATGGAAACACTGTTCAGCTTTCAGGATCCTTTGCTGTCCTTGCTGAATGACAGACACTTCTTTCTCCCCCTTGTCCATCTTGTCATCTCTGAAAAGGAGAGTCATTTCTACATTCCACACTGGATTGCTGGTTGTTTTTTATTCGTCATGTAAGCTTCAATCCCCGGCTCTGTGTAACCTGGTCAGTTCCCAACACCTAAACCAAGATCACAGCAGGTCTCTCGAGGTAAACACAAGAGAGAATCCCTGTGTTGTGTTCATACCCAGAGAAAGGCAGGCACAGCAGCACCAACAGTTCAGAGATCAACATTGTTTGTACCATGACTTTCTGCTCGTTGCTAAATGTGCACTGTACCAGATTTCACGTCATTTCTCTATCAAACTATGCTACATCCCTGCTTCTTTTTCTATTCCAATTATTACCTTGTTCGTCTTTAGCTTTTGCCTCATCTAACTCATCTTGTGGGAACTGGATTAGGGAGCTGGATTTAGTGCACTCTGAAGTGTAGCTAAGTAAATCCACAGGATTATCACCTTTCTCCTGCTCTTACAAGACTCCAGCTACCAGAGCTGGAGAGGTGATGGGAAAATTGCAGTAAAAGCCCTACTGGAAATACTCTCACAGATTTTTGTGTCCTGCTGTTTCAACAAAGCATATTTCTTCTTTACTGTGATTTATACTTTACTTTTTATACTGTTAATTTGCCGTTAAGGAGGAAGGATATGACAAAACCCTCGCATAAACATGTGAATTATATTAAAAAATGGACAGCCAGAATAAAATCAACAAGCACATGGTTTACTGATCATAGCCAGTAGCTGAACTGTAATGGATGCTCTCTCTCTAGTATTCCTCAAAGTACTAAAGCCCTTTGGGTAAAGAAAACAAACCGCTTGGTAAAGATTAGGAAAAAAAAAAAGAAAAACCTTGTCAGGACCGACAAGAAAAGGAAGCGCCAAAGGTGTTATTGATGGTGAGTTCATGGCATGGGAGCAGAGCCCTGCGGGGACAGTGCAAATGACAACTCCGTCACGGGCTCCAGCAGTTCCTGTCCCTGCACTGCCCGTGGAAATAAAGGTACGGCCAAAATAAACCAGGGGGTGGCTTTTATTGACTTTTTAAAGAAAAACACGATCATTGCCAACAGACCTCAAATACTTGGGAAACTACTTGTGTATGAGTTGTGTTTTGGTTCCCTAACGTTGAAAACAGGTCTGTGACACCATAAAACCTGTGTATTTTTTGTCTATAAACAATGGGCTTTTCCCAAACTCTTTCAGCCTCTAAGTGGCCTTTTTTTTCCTTAATGTTTTTTCCACAGCATGTTTTTTCTAATGTTTTTTTCCTTAAGTTTTACCAGACCAGTGCCACCTCCCAGGGTTTTACTAATTCCTGCAGAAACGAGGAGGGCAAATAACTTTCTGGGTGTGAAAACTCACTCTGATCAATCCGCCAAAGCCGATTGCGGCGCTTTCACGTGGAGACCGCGCCGGGCGATGGAACCGAGCCGGGTTTGCTCGGGCAGGGGCTGTTTCGGCTCCCGTTGGCCCCGTTCCCGCCGCGGTCCCGCCGCTCGCTCCCCTCAGGGCCGGGCCCGCCTCAGCCCCGGGAGCGCGCGCCGCCCGTTTCCCGCCCTTGGGGGGGGGCGCTCGCGGCACGCGCCCAGCGGCATGCGCCTGCCCCCACAGCGCCCACCGGCCGGCCGGGAGGGGCGGGGCCAAACGGGGAGAGGGGGGTGGAGTCAACGCCCCCAACGCACACACCCCCTCGCTCGCGCTCTGGCCCCGCCCCCCGGCGCGAGCCCGTTCCCTCCTCCGCACAGCCGGGGGCGAGGGAGGGGAGGGGCGCGCGGGAGAGGCGGGGCCGGGCGCGGGGGGCGCGCGCGCGCGAGGGCGCGCGGCGATTGGCTGGCGGCGGCGGGGGGGGCGCGTTTAACGGGCGCTGCGCCCCCGGGCCGGGGCAAAGCAAAACAAAGGCGGCGGCGGCGGCGGCGGGAGCGGAGCCCGGGCGGAGGGCACGGCACGGGAACGGCACCATGCCTCGGCCGCTCCTCGGCCCCCAGCGCGGCACACGCGCGCCCGGCCCCCGTCTATGACCCACCGCCGAGACGGTGCCTTCGAGGCGAGGGAAGCCGTCGCGTCCCGCCCCCTGCCCTGATCCCCTCTCTTTGTTTTTCGGTGAAGGCCCGGCGCGGAGCTCTGCTGCCCGCCGCGCGAGGACCGGGGCTCCCGCCTCCCCTCCTGCCCGTGCCCCCCAAGGGAGAGGGGCCCGGGGGCCGCTCGGAGCCCGGGCTGGGAGTGGAGCCGGCGCGGCGCAGCGGTGAGTACCGGGCGGGCGAGGAGCGGCCCCTCTTCCCCGTGCTGGGATTTATTTTTTTGGGGCGGGGGGAAAGGCACGGGTGGAAGAAGCCCCGTGCTCGCCCCGGCCGGGGGGGGGCCGCCTCTCCCGCGTGCGGGGCCGCCGAGCCAACTTTGCTGGCGGGAGGCGGCTCGGGCTATTTATAGCGCCTGGAAATGACGGCAGCGCTGTCTGCCCGCAGCCCGCTCGGTGCGGGGCGGGTACGGGCGGTTTACATAATGGAGGGGGGGCGAGGCTGGGCTCGGGGCCGGTGGCCGGAGCAGCGCGGGGCCGTGTTCGGGCGGCCGGAGCGGGAACGAGCCTCTGTCCTGCCGGACTCGCCGCGGGGGGGGGGGGGACAGAAAACGGACGGCGTCACCCGCCGCGGCAGCTCCGAGCTCCGGCCTGAGAGAGGAAACGGGTTTAAGGGCGCACGGCCAGCGGCTCCCTCCGGCGGGGTGGCGGGGGGTCAGCCGGTAACTTTCTCCACGCTTTATTTTCTCCTGTTATTTCCTGGTATGTAAAGGTGAAAATGAGGCTCCTGTGGCTCAGTCTCTAACTCGGGAGGCTTTTCCCTGCTGGATAAGCTCACCGCAGGTTACCGAGAGCGCGTACACAGGCTGTGTCCGGCTTTGTGCAGCTGCTCAAAGACTCTTTAAGCGTCGCTCCTTCCTTAGCGCCCCGCAGGAGCGGCCGGTTCCTGGCACACCGGGCCGGTGTGTGTGCGGGGCCGGCTGTGTGTGTGGTGTGTGCTATGGGGGGCCGGCTGTGTGTGTGGTGTGTGCTATGGGGGGCCGGCTGTGTGTGTGGTGTGTGTGTGCGGGGCCGGTGTGTGGTGTGTGTGCGGGGCCGGCTGTGTTGGTGTGTGGGTTCGGTGCGTGTGGGGCCGGCTGTGTGTGGTGTGTTCTGTGTGCGGGGCCGGTGCCGTGTGCGGGTTCGGTGTGTGTGTGGTGTGTTCTGTGTGCGGGTTCGGTGTGTGCGGGGCCGCCCCCCCCCCGCCACGCTGACCGGGGTGTTTGTTTACACATCCGGGGCCCGCGCGGGGGCGGGGCCACCCCGCCCCATTGGCCGCCCCTCGCCCCGCCCCGGTGACGTCACGGGCCCGCTGTCTATCGGCCCGGCCCGGCCCGGCCCGGGGGATTTGGGGTTCGGGGCCCGGGGCGGCCCGGGAGGAGGGCGGAGGTCGCCGAGCGGCTCCCGCGGCCCGGACAGCCCCGCCAGCCCCGCCGCCGCTCCGGTAGGTGCCCGCACAAACAGACACACCTGGCTTGGCGCAGGAGCGAGGCGCGGGCTGTGCCGCGGCCGGAGAAGGACGGGGGAATAGTTGGTTTCGCGTTTTTGCTCTGCTCTGTGCGGGATAATGAGCGGCGGCCCGAGGAGCTGCTCCTGACTGAGAGAGGGAAGTGAGGCCGGGTTTGTGCAGCGTTGTTAGAGCGAGCGAGGAAATGGTTTGTTTTGGGTTGTGCTGTTAACATAACCGTGATTCCCATGGTGGGTCACAAACAGAGTGGTCTTTTTGAAAAGAGCAATAGCAAATGCAGTTTTGTTAAATGGGCCTTGGAGATATTTTAATTTCTGTACCTGAAGTACATTGAGTCTGTAAGAGTCCGGATTTCCCGTTAGAAGTGTGAACTAAAAACATTTCTAGGAGTGCCTTGAAGAAAAATATTTTCTTTTTACATTCTGGATCACAGAATTGCAAAGGTTGGGAGAGATCTCTAAGATCATAGAGCTCAACCATTAACCGAGGACTGCCAAGGCCACCACTGACCCACATCCCCGAGTGCCACATTTACACTTGTGGAGCTTCTGCAAGGATTGAACTCGTGTTTCACTTACTGATGGAAGGGTTTGATTTAAGCCAAATTCAAAATATCTTAGCATGTGGTGCCTTTCGTTCCAAACCCCTGTTTTGTTCTGGTTTTGTCTATTTCTATTAACCTAAATAACATCTGTGTCTACCATTGAGTTCAAACAGGGAATTTAACAGAAATCTCATGTTCTTAGGTTACTTTTCTTGTATATCTTTCTTCTAATAAATGTGGCTTCATATCTAGTTGTTCTACAACAGTGAACTGTTTTCTGCAAATAATGTAATTATTCATCCCTGTGCAGCTGTAATTAAATTATCTTGGGACACTAAGTATATAATGTTTAAGTTGTTATTAACATGTAAGTCCTGCTCTTCATGCCAAATGAGTTAATATTTCAAACACATAAATGTATCCCTTATCAAATGCTTCCCCAATCATTCTCATGTGTAGATCCATGGTTTGGATGACAACTTGTCTCCATTGTTGCTTTATTTTTTTGGATTGCCTGGTGTGTGTTATGTGTCTTGTTTTTGGCTTATCTCTGCCTTTGCAATTCTTTGTGTAAGAAATTTTCTTTAGCAAGTCCTTCAGTAGTTTGAGTTTTCTCCTGCTTAGGACTAAAATACCTAAAGCGAAACCCCTTTAAGTTTTGCTGTGGTTGTCCCATGTGCTAGGCCTGCTGTACAGATTGCTTTCCCGAGGCTTCTTTTGAAGCACAGTGACTGCTTCCTATAAACAGGCTTCAATTTGTGTGGCTTCCACTATCTGCTCTAGCAGATATTACCAGTATCCCACTGCTAGAAGAGAGGTTAGTGCTGCCCTGCACACAGCTTACCACTGTGGTAAGTCAGTTGCACGCTCTTAGCTGGATCAGCATACTGTGAATTCCTTATATTGTCTCTCATTTCTGTTTGTGCTATTGACCTACTGAGGCAGTCACCTGACAGCCGGTGACATAAGTTGACTGTGCAGTGTTGAGAGTGCTGCTCATTAGCACGGTGCCTGCATAGCCTGGGAACTGCTGGCCTGACAGACCAGGAGGTGTTATCAGTGTTTAGCATCTGTTTCGTTTTCAGGCAAACTAAAAAGGTTTGCTTTCCAGCACAGCGGGAGGCTGTGCATGCTCTGACATGTAGTGTCTCTGAAATGCACTCTGAGGGCTGAGGATGCAGCTGGGTGTTCTCTATGCAGAGTTTAGCTTCAGTATCAGATTGTGGGTTCGGTGGCTTCCATTAGGCTATTCTGGTACAGTGAGGAAGTACCTCATTAGCTTTGATCAGGACACCAGTTAAGAAGGTCTTTGCCTAAAGGCATAATTCTGCAGAGCTTGAAAGAGTAGATGGGATCCCTGAATAGGGTGGCAGCATCTTGATATTTAAAGCCGTCTGACTTAAAGCCAGATGTGATCCTGCAAGACTTCTGCTGGAAACTGAAGTGCAAACATATAAAATATATTTATTTACTGTTGGACAGAAGAGATGTTTTCCAAGATTGCTTTCCTTGTTGCTCACTATATTGGAACTGACCACTAGAACTTCAAAGACAAATTAACTTCTCTCCCTCCCTACCTTTTTAGTGTGATTTTCTGCATGGATGTCTTCAAGAGTACACCTGGTATAATGTAGAAAGTGCTTGTGTTTGGTGGAGAACTGTTTGAATCTTGTCCCTCATTAGAAGTGTGATGGAGTAGAAGCCATTAGTGGAACAGAACTGCTTTTTGCTGTGTTGAATGGAACTTGAACTGCGCAGCTCCTTAGAAAAAGGGGCCTGTAGTGCAGCCAGGCATTTGCTCCAAATAATGCTTTGCTTTATGGCTGGACTTGTTGAATAACAAGTTAACTCTGGTCTTGTTGTAAGCTGCTAATTGTTCTGCTCTTTTCACCTACAGGTTGTGACTGTTTCTCTTCTGTCATTTGTGTGGAAAGTGCCACACACACTCCAGAACAACAACGGCTTTTGCTTGCATATTCCAGTGTTTCTTTTGTCAGCGAGTTCAGCAAAGTTGTAATTCTTCAAGTGCCAGCCCTGAGCTGAGTGAGGAGCCACCAGCAGAGATGGTAAAAATGACAAAATCAAAAACGTTCCAGGCTTACCTGCCAAACTGTCACCGAACCTACAGCTGTATCCACTGCAGAGCCCATCTCGCCAATCACGATGAATTGATCTCCAAGGCAAGTGGTTTCTTTAGAGACCTCATGAATTATTTCTTAACCAAAATGGTTGTCACTGTGACACCACTGCCAGTAGATAAGGGATGCAAATTGATGCACACTTCAAAGTATCTTCCCTGGGTTCATTCTTAGGTCATACATGTTGTGTACTAAGAACTGGATGTATTCTGGAAGCTTCTGAATGTGGCATAAATGTTGATCTAATACATTTCCTGTGTTAAGAACCTGTCTGCTGTCAGGTGGGTACTATTTGTGAGCTGTTGTATCTGGAAAGTCTGCTAAGGAGAACTGTCAGAAGAAAGCATGGATCTCTGGGTAGGGAAATTATTCTGGTTATGGTTATTCCAGATAGAGATTTCTTCTGACTCTGCTGGACCGAAGGTCATAAATCTGTCTGTTTCCAGAGTGTCCCACTTGTGTTACTGAATCTGTAAAGATGCTTTTGCTCCTAAGGAATATGATTAGCCAGAGATGTTCAAAATAGTTGGACTGTCTGAGCTTAGAGAATTGGTGGAACCTTGAAACAGGCTAGGCCTGCCCTTCTTCTCTGTTGCTAGAAGAAAACAAGACTTGTGATGTATGAAATATGTAGGAAAGCTTGAAGTTTGGGATACTTGACAGACTGGTTCATTCTTTGCTTCAAACAGACTCTTGATTAAATTACTCTTTATGCTGTCATGGAGAAAACACTTCAGTTGCTTTTCAAAAATTTTAATACAGAATGTTTGCTATAGAACTGTTTTGTCAAATAAAGTTAGTTATAAAAGGTTGGACACTAAAAGTTCTCTCTGTTGCTCCTGCCTGTTTGTGTGTTCAGTAGCACTCAGGTGATGTTGCTTTTCAGTGCTGAAGAGATGGGAGGGCTTGAAAATGCTGCTATTTCTGAATTTAGGTTTTCTTTGGGTGAGGATAAAGTATACCTGCTTGCTTATCCAAGGGCTATCAGGCAATAATGGGTTTTCCCCATACAATTTTTTTCTTGAATTTAATTTTTTTCCATGTTGACTTCAGAATTTGAGTATGAGGCCTTTTTGGTACCACTAGGTTCTAAATTAAAAGCACTCAGTTTCATTTTTCACTTCCCTCTGGGCCAAAAAATACTGTGAGGGCTTAATCTTTCCTGAACTTTGGGTTGTAGATACTCATAGGAAGAAACATTTTTTTTCTGTGTCTCTTAGGATGTATTAATTCATTGAGAAAATGCAATCCAAGCACATACTTGATAGGAAGCTCTTCTTTTTGTGGACTTAGATTTTGCATGCCAACTGAGCTGCCACATTTGCTACATGAGCCAGTTTTCTCCAAGGGCTTGGGAGCTTTGGTCAACAGAATACTTCAAATATGTTAAGCAAATCATGTGTTCATTTTACAGTTTCATAAATAATTCCAAATGTTAAGAATCAAATTTTCAATTCAAAGAAAACATAGAGGACTCTTCAAAAAATCTGTACTAAATACAAATAATTACTTCTAAGTTGTTTCTAATGGTGTTGGAAAGGGTGTCAGAGGTGGATTCTGCTTGATTTCTGGCTTCTTTAATTTTTGATGAAGACACTTTACAAAAGTATTTGTACTTGCAGGTTGACCATATGCTTATTTGACAGCTGGTTCATATTTTGTCTATTTAAAATTAACCATATTTTATTGTCTAAATCTGTATGGTAAAAGAGAAATGCATTTAAATGTGCAGTATATTTTTTGTATGTTTTTAAAATAAAAAACTTTTGTCATCTATTGTACTTGTATTTGGGACATAGCTTTGGAAAGCCCATCTTCCATAGGCTGAAGCTTTACATGATCCAACATTGGAGAAGTTCTTCTGATGGAAACAACTGCAAAGCAATAGACTTGGATCATTAAAAATAAGTACAGCTGGCCCTTGGGAGGGTGGGGGAGTTGAAGCACATTATATACAATGAACTTATTAGAGATGTTTTTTTCGCATAGAATTCTAGTTACTGTAACTGCTCAGATGCAGGAAAAAAATGCCAAACAAACACAAACCAACCTGACGTGCAGCAAGTTGATTCTATACAATCTAAAGTTAACAAAGAACAGTGTGGTTCCTGGTCTGGTTTGGATTTATTGAGGGAGTAGAGACTTAGACTGTTCAACCTGACTTCCCCTCCCACTGCCTTACCTTGAAGGCCTAGTTCAAACCTAAAACTGTGTTACATTCTCTAAATACAATTTCTGGTTGCAGGATCTCACTTTCTTCCAAATGCTTCCTGTACTATCTCATGCCAGAACCCCGTGCCACAGGTCCTCTGCAGCAGATAAAGGCAAACAGTATTTACTTAATGCCTGGCTGTAGCTGCTTCCTTTGGGGGTTGTCCCTCACCCCTTCCTTTCTGGGTACATGGTGGTTGTTTCTTGTGTGTGGTCAGGGAGAAATGAACCAAAAAATGTGATGCACTTCTAATTTAAAGCAGCTCCAACTGGCTTTCTAATATGCTTTGAGGCATAAGGATTTATTATACCTGACACTGTAGTGGTTTTTGAGTTGAAGATGAAAAGATAAGTTATGCTGTGAACTGAGTGGTGTTTCTCTTAAATGTTGGTCTGTCATGGAAAAGCAAAAAGTGCTGCATATTTCTGTCAATCATTCCTTTGATTCTGATCCTCAGAATACCCAACTTCAATACAGATTTGCAACTCTTCTGCTTTTGAGAACTGTTGATGTCAATTGTGTGACAAGGATGGCAGCATACATGAATCACCTTTTCATTTTATTTCTGTTCTGTTTGAGCAGCAGGATATGTTTCCTGCCCTGGAATGAATCACAAAGCTCTCTTTTTCTTGTGCCTTTGCTGGTGATAAAGTGGCAACCAAGAGTCTTGGCAATAACTTAGAAATAAGAACACAGATTAATGAGACAGGCCAAAAATGTGTTACCTGCTCAAGTGAATTCAGTTGTGGTTTGTTTTCTCTGCAGCTGTGAAAGGACTTGGTGTGTTGCCTGGTGTTGAAATCAACATGATGTTAATGGTTAGAACATACATTTCTAGAGGTTTTCACTCTGTAATAACCTTGTGTTTTCAGCAGCTGGGGAACAGTTTGGGGAAGGTGTGGGGAGAGGACTGGTTAAGATTAGGAGCCCCAGACTGGGAGGTCGTTGTCAGTAGAGATAATGACAAATGTTAGTCTGTACAGCTGCACATGTGTATGAACAGTTGCCTTAATAATTTATAACTCCCAGGTTGCCTTGGGGTGACCATTGATTTGAAGGATACAGAGAACTTATAAACTCCAGGTGACTTTTAATTGGAGGAAGTGTAAGTTTGAGGTGGTGTCAGGTGCATCTTAGACATGACTGATTTGAGTTGCTAACAGGTCTGCCAGTGCTGGATTTCCTCCTTGGCAAAGCCTTCAGAGTCTGGCAGGATGTTAAAGTATTTTTTAAAATGCTATGAGAAGGAACAAACCAATCATCCCTACACTGGGGTATGTTCACAAGATGGGGGAGAACCTATATCTCTTTAAAATTTTTTTAAAGAGGCAAATATTTTTAGAATCATACCCTACCAGGACTGTAGGCACAGAAGAGAAGTAAACTATGAGCAAACCATGGGTCTTAATGAAGAGTAAGGCAAGGAGCTGATGCTGCAGGAAGCACCTAGTGGATTTAAAATTGATACCATAGGAGGCACTTTGTGGATTTAAGATGTTCAAACAGCACACAGAAAGTGACCGAACAGTATATGTTAATAATTTTAAAACTCCAAAAGACTTGAGAGTGGCTTGTACCTACTAAATTGCAATAACTGTTTAGAATTTCAGGTATGATCCAACAAATTACAGAAAAATACAAATATTTAATAGACTCTTGAAACCTAGTGGATATGGTGCAAAGGATTAATATTTTGTTGCTCAAGGTTGACCTGCTTGAAGACTGTTGAAGCATCTTACAGTGTGCCTTAATTCTGGGAATGGAGAGATAGAGATGTCTGTATAAATATTGTCACTTTTTTCTGTCTCATTCATTGCCAAGCATCTCTGACCAGAGGGGGAAAAAGTCATGTGAAGTTACAGACAAGACTAGATGTGTCAATATTTTCAAGAATAAGTGCTGCATAAAGGTGTATACACACACACACACACATATATATGTAACTGTCATTGGCTGCACTGGGAAATCCTTGCACCTTGTGGGTGAAAGAATGATCTTAGTGTTTAAATTTAGTTCTCTAAGGCATTCAGTATGATTGCTCTTCTATTATTGATGAGAAGGAAGAGTCCTAAGCCTAAATAGATGCTAAAACATTTTTAGTCGTGCTTAGCAATCTGTGGTTTTGTCCTCCACTATTTAACTGATGAGATCAAGAGGAATTTTTTTTAAAGGGTTTATTGTCTTTAAGTAAATATGCTGTGCTTAGCTTGGTTCAATTTGTAATCCTCGTTTGCTTATGATATAATGAGTATTTAGAAAGATAGATGGGCCTGTTCTATGTATTCTTGAAGGCTGTTTTTGTTCCTGCACCAATTTCATAAATATTCTGGTGATAATTTTTTTTTCCAACAGGCTTCTAGTTTTTTGGGTTCATTTTTTTCTTCTGGGGGAAGAATCTAGTTTTTGAAAGGGAAGCAATCTTTGGAAAACATCCAAGAATAGATTTGAAAGCTTAAAGGAGTTGGAAAGTGCAAGGGAAGTGTTCTCCTCTGTGTATTTTGACATAATTATTTCTGAAATCCATTCAAGAAGCTGCATAGGTCAAGATAACTTGTCCTGCCTGACAAAGTCTTCACTTTGGGGAAATATCATTTGCCAGGTTTGCAGGCATGCAGTTTTTGGGGTAGAATTTTTTAAGGTTATTTTCTACATATAGAACTTTGTAACTTGCTTAATTAAAGTCAGTAAATAACTAAATGAAAATGAACTTTAAAAAATATTTGTCATGGAGTCTTCTAGACTAGGAAGCAGCTGAGCAGCAGCATCTCTGGTGGTCTTCATTATCGAGGAGTTGGATGTGAGGGAAACACCAACTGGAATAAATGTGGGGGGTTTCCCCTGATAATTTTTTTTTGTCTGTACCTTAGGTTGAATTCAGTTTTCTGAATTTATGCTGTAAGTGTGGAAGTGAGAGGATATCTTTACAGTCTCTGATGCATCTTGCTGAGGAGATAATCTCACACATCAGAGCACTTGTGTTTCTGGTTTACTTTAAAAATGCTGCCCCTAACAAATACAATTTTCTGTATTTCCCTAATTTGCTTATTTGTTCAGAGAACTGATTCAGCTTGATCTATCTTAGCTTGTAAAGGGAACTCCAGCAAATGAAAGGAAACTCAAGAAAATTAAACCAAATAAAAACCTATGGACTTATTTCATTTTACTTCTTTAATATTTTATTTCTATGTCTTGAGTAGCTTGCAGACACTGGTAATGCCCCTGTGACTTGCTCAGAATAATGCCTGCCTTGCCCCCAATACATGCTAAGATGGCAGTTTCCCTGGATATTTGCTGTAGAGCATGATCTCTAGCCATGCAATCTAATCCCATCTCTGGGGAATAATTGATGGCATAAGCTTTTCAGTAGCATCCCTTCCCCCAGCCATGCCTTCAGCTGTGCCTTAGGGCAGTAAATACATGTTCTGCTTGACTGATATTTCCTTTCCTCCTGGGTAAAACAGCTAATCCTGCTGTTAGAGGTAAGGGTGGGTTACAAGCATAGATCATACCTAACTCTGCATGTGTGTGCAAGTGAAACACGTAAAAAAGCTTCTTTACTACACAATGTATCAGTGACAGAGGACTGTCAGATGACTTGAAAAGATCCTAGTTCCAAACCATCCTTGCAGGTGACTTTACTGTAGTTTGTAAGCACAGCTTGACATTACTGCTGATACTACTAGACATTCTGGATACTTTCAGCTGTGCTGAAACAAGAAAACATGATAGATCTTACACATCCTTCTGTAAAATGGGCAGCTGGTCGAAGATGTGGATTTTCTAAGGAATAAGTTAACTCATAAATCAATACAGTATTATTAACTGAGGACCATAAAAACCAGCCTTATAGCAAGTGTAAAGTTCAACTGCAGATATTAGTGGAACTGATAAATTGCTCATCTTCTAAGTAGAAATCCTGGTTGCTGTGAGTCATTATTGATGAGAGTTGGTCACACTTGCCACTCTCTTCTAATTCCTCTCTACTGGGTAAGACATATTTAAGACTCAGTTTGAATGGAATGTTCTGCTTTAGTTTTATGTATAGTGCTTGTGATCTTGGCAGTGCTGAACAAATGTTGCAAAGTTAGAGTTTGTGTTTGCATAGGTGATGTTTATTCTATTGAAGAGTGGTTTGTCTGGAGACTGGTTTGAACAGTTGTGCCTGTTAGTCCTTGACACTGCCATTTAAAGTACTTTCCTTCATTTTCTTTGAGGAGCTGACACACAAGGTGTTCAACATGTCAGTCCCTTGAAATTCATATCAGTGTAACTGAATCATACAGTGCAGAGTGTGAGAAACCTTGTGCTGGTAAAAACAAATGTTTAGTATTAATCTTTTTCTGATTATGCAAAATACTATGTTTATAGCAAAGTTACAAGCTTAGCAAGCATCTCAAGCACCAAACTCAGTTGCCCTCTTTTCATTTCTAGTAGTAGGCTTAGAACTCTGATAACAAATCTTTCTCACACCATTAAGAGAATCCATCTGTGACAGGTGTGTACCTTTTTGTCATGTTTGAATAGAGTTTTTGGGGAAAAGTCTTAGCTGTTCATGTGAATAATAAACTGACTGCCAAGTGCTGACAAGAGATTGATAATAAAAATTAAGAGTTGTGCGTGGCTGGATTGCAGACCATTCAATGCTCAATGATGATGTGGCTGGGCACTGGTTTAAAGGGAAGTCTGAGTTGCCTGGACCCACTTTCTGTGTTCCAGAATGCAGTTACACAAGTTGCTACAGGTTCCTGTTGAGTTACCTGAGTGATGTAAACATGGAGGAACTTGCTCTTTACAGCTGGGCATGGAAACAAACGTTCTGTGGCATGTAGATATCATCCTTAGCCTCTAAACACGAGTGTAGGTAGGAAAAGATGGTATCAAATGCATCAGTCATACTCTGGGAATGGGAAGCAAGGCTGGAATGGAGGAGATGGAGATGTTTGTCAGCACTTTCACAGGAATCACTGTGAATAACTTTCACTAAAATCACTGTCACAGGAAATCACAACCCTGTCTGTGTTGCTCTCTCCACTCTACCTTGATAATCCTAAAAATTAGAAGGTAATGGCCATTTCTGAGGGAAAATAAGCCTAGAGGAGTACAGTGTATCTAGGGCAACAAAGCAAAGGGTGCAAGAAAAGTCAAGTCATCTTTAAAAACATATTAGGAAAAGAAAAACAACTAAAGCAGTGCTTTCCAACCAGTGGTTTGTATTTCATTTGGCTTGAATTCTTTTTCAGCTTATGAAACAAGAGAGGGGAATAGCTGCTTTTTGTGCTATTCCTGGCATCCTGTTACTGCCCTTTGCTTAATTTTGAAAAATGCAGGGTCAAAGGAGAGCTTTTATTAGGTGATACTAAGTCAAGACTAAACATAAACTTGGCAGAAATAATTGCATAAGATCGTTCAGAAGATCTCCTGACTCTTGTTTTTTTTCTAGAATCTTTTTTTCTTCCTCAGCCTGCTGGGGAACTTCAGGTATGGCATTTAAGTAGTCTAAAAATTATTATGTAGGACCAGACAAAAAACCCCTCAATTTGTATGTAATTGGCATGTGTAATTACATTTAAATAGAGAAACTAGCACATGATTAATAAAGAGTATTTCTTGGTGCTGTTTGGAAAAGGATTTGTGAATTTTAATTCACAACATGGAGTTTTTAAAACAAGGGGAAATGGCTGCAACTTTTTTCCATTTTAAGAGTTTTTGCAATAGCTTAACCAAATATCATGGTCATCATGGTACTGGAAGTTCTTTTTAATAATTTCAGGTACATGAAACAAGAAGTTTTAGTTCTATGTTTACTTCTTACTGAATAAGAGGATTTTTGAAGTGTTTCCTTTACCCTTTCTTAAATTTTGGAATTGCACATCTGTAGTTTTCTCTAAATTAATGTGTTGTTTACCCAGCCTAGTTACTCATTTGTTAATGGGCAGTTTTTAAGAGTACCTGAAGAGTTTTTGTTTCCACCTGCAGTAAGCATTCTCTGTTTCCCACTGGCTCCAGTCTAGAGAGTAGGAACAAACTGTAGGAACAGCAGAGTGTAGATCTGCACCACTCTGCCAGTTCTGTGATGTGTTTAGGTATCTCAGGAGAACTGAACTAGTGGTGAGGAGTTTTTTTGTTTGTTTTAAAGGTAGCTGTAAGGATAAATTACTTTCTGGCAGAGCTGCTCAGACTCTGTCCTCAACCAAGTCTCCCTTTTTCAGGGTCAGTCACACCTGAAGTTTCAGCTTTCACTGTCCTGCACAGCCTATCTGGTTTTCCTTGCCTGGTGAAAAATAAGACTTGTAGTTCTGGCTGGTGGAGACAGTACTTTTTCTTTTGTGTTTGCTAAAGGTAGAACTTACTTAGAATCACAGAGGTTGGAAAAGGCCTGTAAGGTCATCAAGTCCAACCACAAAACCCAACAGTGACAAGTCTACCACTAAACCATGTCCCCAAGTGCCACATCAGTGTCTGTGGTGACTCCACCACTGCCCTGGGTAGCTTGTTCCAATGCTTGACAACCCTTTTGGTGAAGAAATGTTTCCTGGTATCCAACCTAAACCTCCCCTGGTGCAACCTGAGGCCATTTATTCTGGTCTCTCAATACTTCTTTTAAATGGTTGCTAAAATAATAAAATATTAGTGCTATAAACTGTTAAGTAGAATTTCTCATCTTATATTACAGATTTTACAAGTATGTAAGGGCTGCATGTAACTACTCTGCCACTATTGCTACATAGAGTAGTCCAGAGTCAGGGATTTCTTCAAACATTCTTTATTGCAGTATAGAATCTGGTTAGTGTTGATCAAAAAGGATTAATTTATATGCCTTTTCTTTTTATGAGGTGGAGGAGTTTTGCAAACTGTTCTGAGTAATTAAAAGACAACAATTATTGCTGTTGTGTTGCTAGTTGGTAGACTGGCAAAATACCTATTTTAGTGTCAAATCACTTGTAATGATATAACTAAATACATGTCTGCAGAGGAATCCATTGCAGAAAGGACCTTCTGACTATGGTTTCATGCCTGATGCTACCAAAACCATGCAAAAGTATTCAGGTTGATATTTTCCTTCCAAGATGCTTTCATGATTATCTAATGCAGGCTTCTAAAAAGTTGGTCTGTGATGTTCAACACTAGAACCACAGGGATTCTTAAAAACAATTGTACTTTCTCTGCATCATGGATAAAGTAGTTAATTTTCTTGAAAGTAGGTTAGAGAATGGAAAGGCTGGAAGAAAAAAAATAAAGACAGTTTACAGATTTTTTTTTTTTTTTTTTTAATTGAATTCCATATGGAAGAGAAAAAAGAAAACCTCAGTTCCAGTGTGATCCTGTTTGGATGGGAAATAATGCCTGTATCTAAATTACCAAATAATTCAATGCAGAAGGAACCAGATGAAAGCAGTGATGTGTCTGACACAGGTTTGGAATGTTTTACCTGTGACTAGTTCTGGTCTGATCACAAGTTCTCCCAGGGTGTCTGCAGCTCCCATCCTGAGCACAGGTTCAGGTCTGTGACTGCATTAATATTGCTGAGTGCATGGAAGAAGAGCTGCTGGTTTAGTTGGTTCAGAAGGATCAAGGGTGCAGTTCCCAGACACTGAAACTGCTCCACAAGCTAAACCAGCCCCCAGTAAGTGTGGCTGATTAGGGGTTTTAATTCAAAACTGTGCTGCTGCTCTGATCTAAAACATTAATTTAGATCCAGCCAAGAAAGTCCAACAGTCATGGTTTGTCAGGAATGTGAGAGATTTGAAAGCATATGCCTGTGGTCAGGCATTTGATGGTAACAGTTGTCTTACTAAAATGAAGCTGAGCTTATCTGTGAATTATAAACTGATCAGATGCATTTCCTCAATACAGTATGCTGGTTTTGTGCTTGCTCCAGAATTTCACTGCTCTTATATCAAATGATGCAATGAAATTGAAATAAATCATCTTCTGGCTGCAGCAGGGGAAGACAGAGGAGATGGGATAATTCCCTTTGAGTTAAAAGCAGATTATTTGAATTAGCATGAAGGATGTCTAGGAAAATGAGAATTGATATCTTGCAGAGGGGTAGAAAAAACTATGTTTTGCTTGTGTTATGGATAGTGAATTCTGAGCAATAGCACTTGACAAAGTAATATAAAATAATTGTAAAAAATCTAATGGAGGTGAAAAATTGTCTGACCAGACTTTCCTATAAAGAAGTGGTATAAAGTAATTCATCCAAAATAGTTTATATCTGTATTAGCATTACTATGTTTGCTTACATACCCTTCTGGAACTATTTTTTGTTTGGTGGGGCTTGTCTTTTTTAACATGTGTAATTTTTTTTGTTTGTTTGTTTTTTTAATGCAGTCCTTCCAGGGAAGCCAGGGACGAGCCTACCTCTTCAATTCTGTGTAAGTATGTTGTTCTGGTTGTGCACACCATCTGCAAAGTGTAACTTTATGCTTCCCAAAGGGAAAACAGTAGGAATTAATGTAGCTGTACTTTGCCCTGTTCTTTTTAATGCTGGCTTTACTCACCAGCAATAGTTATTAAAGAGCTACTGGGCTGATTCTGAAGCATTCCTGTGCACATAGATGAGTTTATCTTACATTTTAAGTAATTCTGCTAAGAGCTGAAAGATTAGGGGAATGTGTTAATGTGAAATTCCTTTTGTGTATGTAATGGTAGCTGTCTTGAGCAGAAGCTGCCATTCTGAGATACTCCAGAAGTCACAAGGTATTGAGTGACTGTAGATTTTCTTTAGACAACTCTGCTGTGGTCGAAAGAATTTCCCAGTCTGACAGTTGGATACATTTACAGGTTAATGTTTCAGTAAACTTGGTACATCTTAAATGACCTTGAATATTGCAGTGTGCTAGAGGCAAAAGGTCCCTGTGATCTTATCAAGCCCAATATTTGCAATCTTAGGCATGTCCTTCCCTTGATAGGAGGCTCTTTGCATTTGTTAGTGGGTGCATTTTAAGTTTTTAATATGCAGGATGGCATTTTTGTCTTTATTTTTCAGCAGTTTTTTGTGTTGTAGCATTTTGAAAAAGAGATACAGTTGAGTGTCCTGGTCTATTTTTGACCAGGATAATGGAACTGTAACTGCAAAGGATTTGATTGCAGATCCTTGAAATTCTTTTAATATGTAGTTGTTCAGTGGTGACCTGGGATTTCTGCTGTAATTCTAATAGGAAGAATCTGGTACTACAACAGCAAAAATGGCGAAATTTTGCTCTTGTTTAAAACTGTCTAAAAACTTGGTTTAGTCTTGCCTCATTTATGGGAAAACTTGCATAGACTCAATTATGGGAAAACTGGCTTGATGCTGCACTTCATGGGATGTTTTGTTTTGAAATTGCTGTTCGTTCATCAGAACTTTGTCTGCTGATCTGTAGCAGAAATATTTATGAGGCTTTTTTCTTGCTGCTATTTTGGAGCTGGTTCTAAATTCAGCTCTTAGTGCTGATTCACTGGTACAGACTTCCATTAGAGAGGTCTCAAATTGTTTTTGAAGTAAAGCCTGAAACTGTAGAAGTGTCCAGTTACTGTGTGGTGTTCTGTTCTCTGCAAGTTTAACTATTTAGCTTGTCTTTGTTGCTGGGAATAAGTGGGTATCACCCACAGTGACACCACAGCCACTTAAAACCAAAAGAAACAAACCCTCCTTTTTTTCTTCCTCTCCTTCTGCTTAGTGTAACAGAGGAAGTTACTTCTGCAGCACTGAAGCACTGAATGAGTTAGGCATTTTTTAAACTATTTTTTGTCTGCAGGAGAAAAGGGTAGGGAACAGTAAGAAAAGAAACACACTTATCAGTTAACACAATTTCTCCCTTTTTTCCAGGGTAAATGTGGGCTGTGGTCCAGCAGAGGAGAGAGTTCTTCTGACAGGTTTACATGCTGTAGCAGATATCTATTGTGAAAACTGTAAAACCACTCTTGGATGGAAATACGTAAGTAATACACTTAAATCCTCTATCAATGTCTGTATCTTGAAGCACAGATGTTTGAGTAGCACCTTTGCTGATAGTTTAGGTGAGTTAGCTCTGGTGCTTTTGTGTACATCAGGCCCTAATACAGTCTTGCTTCCTTGCATCTGCAGAAATGCTGTAGCAGATAATAACTTTACTCTGGACTGCAAATCAAGCATGAGCTATAGGTGCTATTACAGCTATCTAATATTTCTGTATTTGATAATCTCTTTGCAAAACTGCCAAACACACATGCACTAAACCAGGTGGGAGAAATTATCAGAGCGAGTCTGTAGTGTCTTGGATTGCAAAAGTTGGTTATACAGCAAAAATACTAATTACAATAAATGGTACTGAGCATATTACACTGTTTACAAAATTGTGTGGACAAGATTCTGTTATTTGAAAATTTACCTGTGCACTTGCAGCTGTGTTGCAAGTTTGAGGTTTTGAAAATGTTAGATTCTGGGTAGGATTTTCACTGATTCAGGGCAGCTTCAGATCTTCATTTTCCTAATGCATTTCCTGTGATGATGAATATAGAGGAGAGCTTTTGAAGAGGTTTGCATTCCCTCTTTTCATTACTTCTGGGAATAACTAAATCACACATATAACATGCCATTTCCTAACCTTCACTTTAAAAAGCATTAAAATTCCCTAAGCAGACAGAGAACATGGACAGTTCTGCAGCAAGATCTGTGCAGTAGATTTGCTGATGCCACTTAGGAGAAGTTTGCTTCTGTTTCCTTCTCACTGCTTTTCAACCTCTCTTTTTTTCCCTCCCTCCCCTTATTTGGTGTAACCAATATGGGTTGTTAACTGTAATGGCTCCTGGTTTGTATTTTATTGTAAGCTTGAAGTTTAAAATACTTCATTTCCTGAACTTAATTCAGTGTTGTCTTGATTTTTTCCCCTTTCAGGAACATGCTTTTGAGAGCAGTCAGAAATACAAAGAAGGAAAATTTATCATTGAACTTGCCCACATGATAAAAGACAATGGCTGGGAGTGAACCACAACCTTTTTCCTTCTGTTTGGACTATATTCTGTGGAACAGGCTTTACAAAGACTATTGCAAAGTAAAGGAAGAGCTTGGCTAGAGTGGCCCTGAGAATATCACTGAACTCTGAAACCTCACAAATGAGTAGTGTAGTGTAAGTGGCTATTTCAGGCCATGTTTGCCTTTTCTCCTTGTGTAAGTTCCCTCTTTTTGTACGTGTACTATTGTGTGAACAGTTGTTTTGGAACATTTTGGATGACCTTTTTCTAAACTCTCTCAGACTAGAGAAACAGTTCACTAATTGAAAACAGATTTTACTGGTTAGCATCTCTCTGACCTATGCCTTTAATGCTACTTCTGCTGTGCATGCTTCTTGCCTAAACACCTACACTCCAGTCCTGTAGAAGTTCTGTACCTGAGCAGTCTGAAAGAATGTATGGGATGGGGTGCTTTTTTATATGTAGCATTTTCTGATGTGTTTGGCAGTGAAGAGGATGCAGTATTGTAGTTATTAATTTCTTTTTTCAATTTGAGTGTACCACAACCTACGTACATCTTGTAGGTGAATTGGTTAAAGGTACAGTGCTCACTTCAAAAAATATTTCAATTGCACTGACTGAAGTTAGCAGGTCTCAAGTTGTTAGGAAAGGTTATGCCAGAGATTTGCTATCTTAATGAAATAACATAGAAGGATTTAAAATCAATAATGCTATAGAATATGTTCCTTTAAGACCAACATATTCCCTAAGGAGTTTGCTGGATAAAAAAATTTATAAAACTATAACTTGCAAGATTAAAAAGACAGAAAAAATATATGCATCTTCTATTTTGAAAAAAAATAATTAGTTGGTATATTAGGAAAAAACAAAGTTTTGGTACTGTACCTTTGCCAGTAACAGGGACTTGTGCATCAGTAAATTTTTATGGCTGGTTCCATTTACATGTATAGTCCTAATGCACTGGACAAAGAGGTTGTTGTCAAAGAAACTTGTTGAAGTCTTCTGCTTCTGCTACATTTGAACAAAAATATTTATTTTTGTGAGAAATGGCCAGAGCCTATGACATGAAAGTTAATATAGTACCTGTAGGAAAAGGAGGAGTAATAAGAGGGAAGGGAAGTTTGACTTGTTTTTTCATAAAATAAAATAGCAAGATAGTTTTTAAAATTTGGGGGTGGGGAAAGGCTTTCCTGGTTTGCTGGCTAAATCATCCCCAAGTATCTTTTTATAATAAAAATTTATATGAAACTCACCTTCTCTTTTGTTCTCATGCTGTTTCTTTAATAGAATCAGTTAATGAGAGAAACTTCTGGAAAGTATATGCACAATATGAGCTGTTGGTATCTGTGTATGCAAACTGAGCAACTGTGAAAGAAGTGCTCTACATAAATTTGCTAATTTAATTTTCAAATTAAACAAACTTTTTGTATGTTAATCCTTTTAATGCTTGAGGACAAACTGTTTGGAAAAAAATCCCTTTAACACTACATAAGTCCTATAACTGAACAATACAGAAGCCTTGCAATACTAAATCCCTTTCTCTCAATAACAATTCTAATATGGCACCTGTGTACTTAATCACAGGTGCTGCTGCTGCTGTTCTGTTTTTGGGAATCTCTCATAGGCTTTCTGAACTCTGCTGCACTTTAGAAATTGTCAGACATGAAAAATTATGCCAATGGGTAGGGGCAATACAAATCTTTAAAACCAGCTTTCCAGTGTTTTTGTGGGGAGTGAGAGGAGCATTCTCCCAGGTGTACACATTCTCTGTGATGCAGGCTGGCTAAACTGCCTGCCAGATGTTGTCATGATTGATATCCATGAATTAAAAATGTAAGAATTAGAGAAGTAGTTCAAGCTGTTGGGTTTCAGTCCAGAGGCCTGAGGTGGTACAGTTATGTTCAATCTGGATTTTGTAGCTTACATGTTGCTACTTTGTGTTCACGTCAGGTCTCATTTTTAACAATGTCAGTGATGCAAGATGGGCTTGGGTGTTGCCTGTCTCGTGCTCTTTTTGATCTGGAATTCTTGGGATTTTGTTTTCCACCATTGCAATGTATGTTGCCAACAAGGAAGGCGCTAAAACTTCTATCAGCAAAAAGTTTGTGTTGGCTTCTAAGTCCTGTTGCAATGTTGATACTTGTGAACAGCTTGTGTGAGGTTTGTGTATCTTTGGGCTTTTCTTATTTCCTGGCTACAGACTTGCTGAGGCAGTACACTGGACTGAAGGCAAAAGTAATGGCTGCTTTTCCAGAGAGGGTTGAAATTAAAGAAAATATGTTAAGTATTAAAGATTTTTCTCTCCAAAATTGGGGGTTTGGCTAGCTTTTGTTAGTAAGCTAATGCTGTCTGTAACACAGTCTTATTCTTAAAAATTCAACCTCTTTCTTCAGTGCATTATTTATATTTCAAACTGGACATTTTCACCAAAACCTTAATTAACTTTGATGCCAAAGGTTGGGACTTCAAGTGCTTAGCACATAGAGCTTCAGACTACTGGCATAAAGAGTTAATGACCTATATGTGAAGTTTATGGCTTTCAAGAGAACCAAACAAAGCAATATTCTTTTTGGTCTTTTATTAAGAGTGGATGGTTAGAAGGAGTAAAGAGTAGAACTAATACAGAATCACTATTTTATGCTGCCATGTAACAATTCTTGAGGCTCACTCTTTTGAGGGAATATGTGAATTTTCTTCCCGTGTCCTTTGGCAGCATCAATGATTATTTTCTCCCCTCATAAAGATATAGAGAATTCTTGTTATTGGTTTTGGTGAAAGTTGAATCCAGACAGCAATGACTGCTGGCTGATGTGAAGAGGTCAGTCTGGTCACTGAACCCTCCAGCAGTCATTTGAAAGAAAAATAAACTTACTTGAAAAAAAAATTTTACTAAAGCATTTTCCCTCTAACCAATTTTTGTAATATATTAAAGATTATATTTAAAGTTTGTATGTGTTTGCTCTGGGCAAGTTTACTTCCCCTCCAACTTGAGCACTTTTGTTACTTGTACTGGTTATTTTTGGTCTTAACATTTATTTTGTATTTTGTTTTTTATAAATTGTAACAAAAAGCTTTTGTGAACCTTTGTTTCTTGCTGGCTCTTTCTTGGACCAAATGAACTGACTATGAGCTGGCTTAGAAGAAATGTTCATTGGGATGCATAGGAATTTGCTAGCAAAAATGTACATGTATTGAAAGTTTTTTTTTCCACTGAACCTCTAAAGCCATGCCTGTCCTAAAGTAATTAATCATAATTTGGTGTGACTTTAGTAATCTGACCACACATTCTGTCTAGGTCCAAAACAATGGTTGTAACAATGGTTTTCCAGGACTGAGTCTGCCTCCAAACCCTAGAGTTCTTCTTTGGCTGGTTACTTTAAGTACCTTTTTGATTACTAGAAGGGCAATGCTGCCATGTATAAAAATTGTCACGTTGCAAACTTGCTGTGAAATCAGCTGCAGAATTTGGTGAGGGATGGCTGACTGCTCAGCCTAACCACTCCTGCTGTATACTTTTAGTGGCCTGGTAACCTTAATTTCATCTGCCAGTTAAAAGGGCCAGGATATGAATTCCCCTGGTTGGTTGTAAGCTGTACAATGGCAAACTGTGTGAAGGAAGATTGTTACAGCTCCATTGTAATGTCCCAGTAGCAAGGCCCAGCATAATGACCAGTGTGGGTTGGTGTGCTTGCAGTCCTTGGGAATCATATGGGTTACGATGTCTTTGAGTTAAAAACTGGCCTCAGAGGTTCTGACCAAATCCCCACTGCACCCATAACCAAAGGTCATCTGTATTTTCCACTGGAGGACCAGTGCAAGAGTTCCCCAAGGTCGGGTGCCAGGGCTGGTGGCCATGCACTTCCCTCCAAATGCCACTTGTGGGGCTCCTCCTGCCCACTCATCTCAGCAGCCAGATTGCAGCAGCAGTGACCTCCAGACTCACAGACCAAACTTCAGTCATCTCCAGCCTTGGATATTGGCCATGAGAGGAAGAAGCTGTCAAATTATTGTTAAACTTCTTGGACACTTTATTGGACTTCACTGAGACTCATGTTAAGCCAACCAGCAATATAAACACTTACTGGAAAAGGAACAGATGCTTCAGAGGTTTCTTTTTAAAAAGGACTGTTACAAGTGGTTTAAGGTCTAAAGCATGAGTCATAAATGGCAGTTGAGTTGTGCCTCATTGTTTCTTAAACTCTTTAAAATGCTTTCTTTTACAGGTGACATGGCTGTGTTGCTGTTTTGTCCTTGCAATACTGTACATCATTTGTTGTTTCACTATATTGTATCTATTCAAGGTATCACAATAAAAGCTTTCAATTGTTTTGTTGGGTTACCTGTTGGTTTTGTGCTGTCTATTCTTGCTACATGAGTTCTCAGGCTTTATCCTCTGGTAGGGCCAGAGAGAGAAGACAGTGCCCTTAGTTGCTCTTAAAAACTTGTAAAAGGGTTGAATCTGATTGTTATGTGGTTTTAGGACTGCCACAAAACATTTGGGATTTTTTCCTTTCACAAATCTTTCCAAAATACAGAAATTTGTGTTGCTACTGTTACGGCATTTGCCTATTTTGAGTCAACTGTGGGACCTCTGCGTAGTGAGAGTCAGTCTGCACAACCCCCATAACAAATCCTGGGAGGAACTGAAGTGTGGATGTGCTTTTTGTTGTGTCAGTTTGATCAGCTGTAGACCTGAGGAGCACTCTGAGCACAGCACTCCCTCTGTTCATTCTGCTTTGGCTGGGAGGAACTCCTGTAGCTCCACTGATCAGATTATTGGTCTTGTCAGTGATACAATCCCTCTGGACTGCCTGAGGCTCAGAATGAAGTCATTCAGTGCGCACTTGTGGCATCTTCAATAATCCATCATTTCATCTCACAAAGGAATAGGGATGCTCTTCATGCAAGATCAAACATATTATTTCCATCTTGAGAAAATGGAAGATAGCCAGCTCCCCTTTTTCTTACTGAAGTGCTGTCTTTGGGGCATGAAATAAGGATCTTTCCAGGTGTGAAAAAAACCCCAAACCCTAGGGATAAAGTGGCATTTAATGTGAAGATGTATGGTCTTCATTGTATAAAAATCTACCTTTTGACAGGATATAATTGGAGTAATAAAGATCCAAATACCAAGTATTTTTTGGATTTGAGATGTTCATAGTAACATCCCATTATATTTTGGTGTATCAGAGGGACTATAAAAACATCAACTGTCAGCAACAGCGTTACCAGAATAATTTTGGCAATGTGAACTCCAGTATTCTGTCTTACCAGCTGGAAAACACCAAGATACCTGACTTCCAGACACACAAGGATGGGCAGGTGCCTCAGCTAAAGCTTGAGAACCTTTCACTAGATGTCTTTTTGCCCCTGTTAAATTTCAGTAACTGGACAGTGGTGTAGTTCAGGGTTCTCTCCCAAGCCCCAAGAGCTGCAGTTGTGACTGGGGCCAGCAGTGGGTCTTGTACTGTCTGAGGCCAGGTAGCCTGAACTGGAAAACAGCCACAACCAGAGCTGAGCTTATCCTCTGCACAGGGCTCCAATTGGGTCACTGCCCATGTGAGGTTCTTTCCACTTTTGTCTCTTCCTCTGCTCCCTGCCCTTGGCTCTGCCCCAGATGGGTCTGAGCGGGGACTGAGCACCTGTGCTGCCCCTGGCACTCACCTCCAAGCAGGCACAGCAGCTGTTGATTAACTGAGGCTGGACAAAGTAGTTCCTGGCTGTGAAGCAGCTCTGCTGAGCCATGGCACTGACGAGCATTAACTGTTTCTCCTCTAGCAGAGGCTGAGCTGTTCTCAGGGTTTGGTTCATTCATTTCTATACTATTGCTGAATGAGCTGAGCAGCTGAGGTGCTCTGTGATCCTGCTAGCAGTTTAATCTATGCTAACCTGATTGTCTGAAGATTTTGCTTAGTAAAGATTACTCTAGATAGCAGACAATACACATTTTTCAGTGTTTAATGAATTAATGACTAGATTTTTCAGTCTTATTTCTGTGTTTTAATAGTAAGCATAGCTTAACTTTCCTTCTTGCCCAAACAGACTTTAATGATTTCAAGTTTAAGCAAAAACAATGGCAGGGCTGAACTAGCCCTTTATTCAAAATGGAGTTTACATCCTGACATTAAAACATGTACATGTATGCAAAATCCACAAATTCCTGGCATGGAATATCATAGCTCACCCTGTACCTGCAGGAAGGGTTGTGAATGTTATTTATTAGCTATGATCATCAGCTTTCTTTTACACTTGATAGAAATTAAATTAGTTTTACAACATGACCAAAACCTTCCAGTTTGAGATCTGGAGCTGATGACAGAGCAGCAATGCTGTCTTGGGCATCTGAAATTTTTTTTTTATGTTTCAAATATTGTAGAGTTAAAACTCCAGTGGATTAAACTGCCCGATTATGGTAAAAGGTTTGGGACTTTTTTAGCTGTTAGTTGACTGGCACTATGTTTGAATTGTGAGTTGAGGTATCTGTCCATTTAAAGGTGAAATCATGTAAGCTTTATTCTGCAGAAAAGATTACTCAAAATGTTTCAGGTATGGGATCATATAAAACCACTTCCACGGAAGTGTAACACTGAAAGGAAAAAAATAATCCAAACCCCAACTGCAGGAGCTCTGTGCATTGCCTGTACAAACAAGCTTTTTTCCAAAACTTTCTTTTAAAGCCCACTAGAAGTCCGGAATCTTGTGACAGGGAGCAGGGCTGCCAAGGGCCAGAGCAGCTTGTTTTGCAATTGGGCCCTGGGGAAATTGCTCCATCTGGGGGCTGGGTTGGAGCTGTAAAGCACGTGCTTTGGAGGACTGGGGGGGCTTTCCTAAACAAATATAGTTCCTAAACAAATGTTAATAGATTCTCTGCCATGCGCAGGGGAAACCTGCTGATGTTATCACAGTAAACGTTTATTCTGTTAAACTGGAACTGCTGAACACTGTGAAACCACTTAGAGGGGCACATGCTGAGTGCCATAAAGCTCGTGTGTGAAAGGTATGTGGGGCACTGGGACAAGAGGGTGAGGACTGACCGCTCAGTCCTGCGAGGGCGGCCCTGCCCAGGAAAGAGCTGGATCGGTACGGCTGTGACAGCCTGCCCCTGCAAACCAGTCACAAGTGCAAATCCGTGGGAAAACGTGACAATTTGTGACACCTCAGGCCTCTCCCAAAACTATCCCTCTCCATGCCTTGTGTTAAATGGCAAATGACGCTGCTTTTTGTGTGCCCTGCGGAGAAGGATGTGCCCCTGCCCGAACAGCCTGTGCTGGGCAGCGAGCGGAGCCTCCTGTGCACTGCCCGAGGTCAGGCTGGGCTGGCAACCCACAGCTCCCAGCAGCTGCTCGCTGGGGCAAGAGGCTCTTTCTGGCCATAATCTCCTTATAGATGAATTCATCATCTGTTTCCCACTGATGGTCAAACAAGCACTATTGACTGGCTGGCACGCTCCACTTTGTTATCAACTATAACTGATAAGATTGAAAATCCACTTCTGTTTGTCCACTTAAATTATCTTCCCTTCTTTTCTTCCTCTTTTACCTTCCTCCTTCCTCAATTCCCCACTTTTTATGATACCCGTAACAGTCCAAAGTCTGTAGAATTTTGCTTTTTTTGTTGTTCCTCTTCTTTCCCCCACAGAATGTGTTACCCAAGGGGCAGCAATAACGATTTGTGGTCAGGCATGAGATTGATATTTCACGGTGTTTGATCTAGTGCCGAGCCAACCCGAGGGAGCCACTGTGCTCCCACCCTGCCTGGCTGGATGTGCAGCCCTGTGCTGGGAGCCTGCATGGCCAGTCCCTGAACCTCAAGGGCAGAGGACACAGTGCTGCTCTTTGCTCCTAAACTATCGCTGCTTTACTGATTAAGCTCCTGCAGCAAGTTTTAGGCCTAAATACAATTTTTTGGCATGATAATCAAATGAGCATGTATGAGCTGCAGACCCATAGCCTCCCAGCAATGCTGTGCTTTACTGCCCCTGCTCCTCCTGCTTCCAAGCTGATGAAGCCAATGGATTATTTTTTGAACAGTAATTTTCCCCTTTTATCCTTCTCTTCTGCAATGAAAAGTTTCTCACAGCATCAAGGCTGGAGACACAAACTAATGCCCTTTAATTACCAACTCACAATATACAAAAACAAAAGCTTTCTCACGTCATTCTTTCAATGTTTACTAAAATAGAGACCTTGCTCCGGCAGATCTCTCCTTTACTGGCCAAAACTCACACTGAAGGTTAACAGCTCCCGAAGTTAATGATTATCTTGCCTTGTTTGCTCAGTGTTTCAGAGTTAAAACATGTAAATATGCCTCCCCCGTGTAATTGCTGTGGTCAGCCAGCGATGAGCTCTGCAGCAAACATAAACACAGCTATTAGCAGAGACAAATGTTTCTCCCTGGCCTGGCCTCCCGGGGCTCCCAGAAGTGTCGGCTCTCCCAGAAAACAGCCGGGCTGTCCCGCTGGCACTGCCGATTACACAGAGCCTGCTATGAAAACCCCCTCTCAAAATAGCAATTTCTAATCTCCCCTGAGGCCATTAATCAGGTTTCTAATCCAGCAAAGCTGTCCGTACTGTACAGGCTGTGATCCCCAGGCCTTTATTAGAAACCCGTCTTGGTCACAGTATTTACTGGGTCAGGGGACTGATTGTCACGTTTGCCTGGGCAGGAATAGCTGCCCTTGTATTTTGTGAGACAGATCTGTGATAGTGATTAATACCAAGACCTGGCTGCACCTTACCTGTGAGTGCTGGACTTAGCAAAGGCTCATCTGCATAGAAATACATCCCAACGTCAACCCAAATTTGGTAATTCCTGAAGACTTATAGTAATCTGCTTTTCTGGAGACAAATGCAATACCTAGTCCTGTCTGATTGGTTTCAGATCAGAAAGGGATGTCCTGAAGATGTGTGACAGTTAAAACTTTCTGGGCAACTTCATGAGAGCAGAGGTTTTGCCCACATATTGACTAAAACCCCAGCTGGGGTAATTTCATCTGCCTCTTTTCCACCATTCCCCGGGGGATTCTATGTCGGAGGACCTGATGTGTTGCAGAGGTGAGGGGATGTGACTGATGTGTGTAGCCTCTACACAAGTATGTGACATTTGCAGCATTAGCAGAGATCCCTCTGGCAAAAGGCACTGGACAAATGCAAACCCATCGCTCACACAGCGTCCGCGGGCAGGGCTGTTACCGAGGCAATCGGCTGCTAAATCTCCTCCTGCCACGGGAGCTCTAGAGGTTCCCTGCGGCCCACGGTGATATTTAGGCACTGAGGCACTGGTTGGAGAGATGCAGCTCCCACAGGGGCTCACCTGGAGGATGCTGTGGGGTCGATGGGGGCTGTCCTGATGCTCAGCAGTGTCTTCACTACTCACGGAGGGGATACTTGGCTGAACCCCACCTGAGGATTTGCCTTGGTGGTTCCTGGTCTGTAGGGCCGTGCTGTGCAGCTCAGTGTCCCAACCAAGCTGGAAGAGGATACCAAGGGGTGGGCAGGCAGTGGGGAGCTCAGGCAGGTGGGCAGTGCTTTGTGCAGCCCAGAGCTTGTTATTCGAAGGCTAATGCAAGTGAACAGGGGCTGGCATCATGATTCACCCCACACCATGGGTCCTGCTGGCTGAAATCCTGAGTAGTGCAGCCAAGAGAAGAGCCCCCACCTTGCACAGCTGCCTGTCCTGTACTGAGCAGACCCACAGGGTGTGGAGCCAGCGTGTCCTGGCGCTGGATGCTGTCGGCACAGGGCAGTGACTCATTTTGCCACTCGGGACTCTGGGTGTGGATGCCTCACTCACGTCTCATCTTGGCAGCAGCAGCTTCTCCTGCTCAAGGGCTTCTGCTCCTGCCCAGCACGGCACAGGGTGGTGGCCAAGCACTCGTGGTCCTGGTGCACTGCTCTGCATCTGATCACATCAGGCCACAAACCTGCATTAAAGGTACCTGCCTCATGCTTTGGTTTCCTAGAAATCCAGCCGCTGGCCTGGCAAGCAGACACCCAGCCCACAAGGCCTGTTAAATTAGCACAGTAGTGACCATTACACAGAGGTTTGCATGACGAAGTGTTTGCAGCTCTGCCAGAGGGTGGGGGGGTGTTTTTAATTTTTGCTTTTCCCATTTGCACTATGGATGCAAAAGAATGGTGAGGTGGGACACAGCCTGTGCACACAGGTGGGGTGTTGGAGCTGTGTCCAGCTGCTGGAGCCCAGGGTTGCCTTGCCTGTGACCAGCAGTGCCTGGGCACAGCTCCCTGGCAGCACTGCCCAGAGCAGCAGGTGAAGGAGTTGGGAGCTCCTGCTGGAAACCAGCCCCAACCCAGGGACATGCAGTGCTGAGCATTGCACTGTTCACTGCTCAGGCTCCTGGTGTTGAAAGGAAAAATTATTTCAGTGCAATGAACATAATTTGAGATGCAGCTGCAGCATTGGGACATAGGCAGCATGTCCAGCTGTCCTTCTCAGGGGGTGGGAGCCCCCCAAGACTTTTCCCAGCCTTTTCCTGGTCATGCAGCAGTGCTGCCCCTTGTTATTGCTTTCCTTTGCATCTTTTAGCTTTTCTCTTTGTCCCTTTTTCCCTCCTCTTCTCTCTCTTTTCTTTTTCTCTTTTTTCCTTTTTTTTTCCTCCTTTCCTCTCATCGGCTCTTCCTTTCTGCTGTGCCACCATCAGACAAAGCCTGACAGCCAGGAGCAGTTACTGGCTTTGTGAGCTGCTCATGTCCAGCAGTACCATGGCCTGACTATGCTGGCTGGGACATAATTCTTTCCTGAGGGCAGGATTGGTGCTGGTGCCTAGGAAGGAGCCGAGCTGGTTCAAGATGGAACATCCCATCCCTCTGCCCACACGAGCTGTTGTTCTGGCGCTTGTTTGTGAGCATCAACACACCATGGTTTTGCCACTCCAAAATCCCAGGAGTTGTAACAAGAGCCAGGGCTTCACCCAACACTGTCAGTGTGAAGGGCTTCATGGAAACTTCTCTGGTTTCTGCATGTCAGCTCTGAAAACCAAGCTCATCTCCTCTGAGCCTCTTGAGTTCTGTCCAAGAGGCAAGGGCAGCAGCAGGGCTGCGGGAGGATCTCCAGCCCTCACATCATGGGTCATTTAGATCTGTCCTGGGCACCAGCAGGGGTAGTTATCCCTCCTCCCCATTTTTTTCCATTTTCCTCTTTTTCCTGTGTTTACACGAAGCTGAGCTACAGAAATCTCTGATCCCTTCAGACACTGGATAGAGAAGTGAAGGTTGTTGCCATTCTCCCAGGGAAGTTTCTCTGTGGTCAGCACTGGATGCTGGACTTACTGGATGGGCACAGACAGAGACCTGAGGGCTGTCCCCCTGCTCCCCATCCCTCAGCACAATGCCACCATCTCCAACTATGTTCCTTTGGTACAAGCCCTGAGTGGCTCTGGTTTGGCTCTGCTGTTGCTCCCTGTGGCCTTGTTGCTCTGTGGGATTGATTTTAAGGGAAGGTGAAAGTGTGGCAAGGGTGAAGAGGTGGTAGAGCTGGGCTCTGGGCTGAATGAAGCTCAGGCTGGCTCCTTCACAGAGCAGCCGTGCTCTGTGAGTGGGGTGTGTGTGAGCCCCCTCCCTTGGAGAAAACACAGGGATGCTAAAACATCCCAACAGGCCAAGCTCTAGCAAGATCTAACTTGTTTTGTTATAGATTAACTGCCCCAATAGACTCCAGGCACTGTGCTGAGCTGGATATTTAACTTACTCTAGTGACTTATTTTTTTAAGACAGGAACATTACAAACGTCATCTGTGCTTTGACGGGGAGGTCACACTCTGCCAAGATGTTCACCTTGCCTCTGTGCACCTCCAGGAAAGGGGTCAGGAGCAAGGGGGATCCACTTCTAAACACTCCAATCCCAGAGCTGTGGGACACAGCCAATCCCTGGTGTGGGTCTGGGGAGCACCCTGCCCCCAAGACACGTGTCCGGGCAGAAGCCAAGACCCTTCATCTCAATGCTGGGCAGAAATGCCACATATTGACTGAATAATCCTCCCCTGAGCAACTGCCATCTCCTGGCAGGGCTGCTGGAGGCCCCCTACCCCCCCCCCCCCCCCAAAGGCCCTTTGCCAGGCTCAGCGGTGCTCCGGGTGGTTTCCTTTTTGGAAAGGGTTCAGGTGCCGCCCAGAGCACGGAGGGTTCTGCTGACCCCGCAGCCTGTAATCTTACGCCTGGACTTGAGACACCTCTTGGCCCCGTTCCCCGCTCCTCTGTCCCCAGGACAGGCTGTAATCATCTCTTGGCAGGACAGCCCTGACCTGAGCAGTCCGGCTCCCAGCAGATTTCCCCAGCCTCGCCAAGTGTTTGCAAAAATACCCAGTGATTTATTCTCGACAGCTCAGCTGAACGAAGAAAAAGACACGTTGCTCTTTACGTCTATTCTTAATTTTGTTGTTTTTCCTTATAACAGAGGTTGCCAATAATAATACAGCAGGAACAGCTCCTGGCCCCAAACCTGACAGTTTTCTACCCTTTTTTGTGGCAAGTGCCAGCCTGGTGTCTTGCCAACCCAGTGTCTGCTGACAGCGTCCGGCAGAGACGTGGGCGGGATTAACGATAGTGAGGGCGAGCTGAGCTCCCTCAGCCCCGGCTTGTGATGGGAATGGGGGGTGACACCCAGCCCTTTGTTGCCACTTACAGTCACTGCGACAGCTGACACCCCCTCCCAAATAGCTGGTTATGGAAATACGGCCGGCTGAAATGGAAAACCAACAGAGACAGACAAGGGCGGGAGCACCGACTACGCCCCTGCAACACCAGACCTGGGCAAAGCCTCGCTGCGATGGGCAGAGGAGAAACCAGGAACATTTGCTTAGCCCTGGCAAGGTGGGGTGGGTGGTGTTTCTGGTTTCCTTGTCTGCACTGGGAGTGGGGCTGGCAAGGAAACGGAGCTCTGTGTCCCACCCCACAGACCCGCGGGGATAAGCACGCTCTTTGCCTGGGAGGGGGAAAATACATCAGTGTCTTAAAATGTGACCCTCCAGGTTATTCACTATGTAAATATATGTTCTTAACTAATCAAAGCTGTAAAACTCAGTTGACGTCTTCCTTGTGTCCCTGCCTGCCTCCTCCCAGAGCTCCGCAAGGTCTGCAGCCACAAACACGGTGAAAATGTGCTTATTCAGCTGAGACCCTGAGAACAGTGGGGACCAGGAGACAGCCCAGGACTGACAGATATGGAGCAGGATGGAGAAAGCAGGATTATTGCCTGGGGTGAGGCTGGCATTGCCCAAATCAGGACAGGGAAGGTCCAGCCATGCTCCCACTAGCTGAGGTGCTGCAGGATCTGGACGCAACGCCTCCATTGCCGGACAAAGAAAAGCTGCTTCCCTGTGACTGTTGGAGACTGGGAATCCTGTTCATGGTCAACCCCTTTCCCAAGCATCTCTGCCTCCCACCTGCCCTTCCCAGGGGTGGCCATGGGGCCTGACCCCCATTTCCATGTTTCCTGGGGAGAGGCAAGAGGGCTGACCCCAGCGCTGGGATAGCCGAGCCCTCCTCCCCCCGCAAGCCCTGGGCTCCCCCTCCCTGCCGCCTCCTGCCGCGGCCTGGCACACAAACCCAGCTGCAGACCCGGGCTGTGCAACAGCTAAATACTGGGAATCTGGGCGGCTGCCAGGGACTTTGATCCCCAGCCACAAAAACCTCCTCCGCAAGCTGCCTTCTCTTGCGAAATAACCTCCTGGGGGGGCTGAGCTGGCGTGTGCTGCCCCTGAGACCTTTGCAGCCCCAAAAAGGGAGTCTGTCTGGTCAGCAGCCTCACCCTGTAGTGGTGCAGTTCCAGTGCCAACGCCTGTGCCAGTGGTGGAGCCGGGCAGACGCGTGTGGCACCAAATGCATTTACCTTGGACTGCTCCCAAGCACTGCTGCGCTTCTCCCTGGTACATCTGCACATTCCAGCCCCAGCAAGGCCAGCTGAAAACCTTTCCAGCTGGGAAACCCCAGGCAGAGGGTATGTGCCTGCTTTGGCACTCAGCCTCTTCTCCCAGAGGTGCCCAGTGGGGCAGGACAGGCAGCACCATGGGGCACTGGGATCTTGATCCTGCACTGCAGGCTGGGTGGCTGGTACAGAGTTATCAGAGGTGAATGATCGTGACTGCCTTGAAAACATTTTTAAAGTTTTTAAATTTTTTTTCCAATTTTTTTTTTCCCACCAGGGGTAGTCAGCAGCCACAGCCTACCCTGACTGATGGTGGGCAATGCTGAGCATCTGGGTACAAGCCCTGGACTCTGCTGGATGTGCAGCATCAGCCTGGCTAGGGGTGACAGAGCCACAGGTGCCCTCTGCTAAAGGGCTCACTGAGCCACTGATGAACAATTGGTTTTTCCCTTTTTTGCTGTCTTTCTTCCAATGCCAGCATGTCCACATGATGGTGGACAGGGGCCTTTTACATTGTTTACAGGCAAGCATGGGAAATTGAGGGATTTTTTTAATGAATGACAGACTACAGCTTGATCAAATCAAGGCAAAACAGGGTCTGCACTAATGGGGATGTTTAAAAAGATGGCAGAAGAACATCTGGGGCTTCTCATACCAGGAAGCCTCCTATGCAGCAAATAAACCCTATCCCATGGTCCAAAATGCTGCCAGATGCTGATGGTTCCCCCCCGAGCTGTTGCTGCAGACACCCCAGACTGCCAGATGGACAGTGGCTGTGAGGTCACAGCCAGCCCTGCTGTGAGCTGCTTTTATTTCACTGTTCTGTAGCCAAACCCAGATTTTCCCCATCCTTGTTTGTCACTTTTATGAGCATTTCTGCTCCTTTATTTCTAACCGCAGCCTTATCTCTCACAACCATGGACACAATGTGTCAGTGAGACACCTCTGTTTTTCCTACTGGGACTGTGGCTCAATCTGCCACCACCTGACCATCCCCTGGGTCTGAGGTTAGGATATCAGCCTTTAACAGCACTCCAGTGTCATCAGCTGTGGCTCCCCAAGCCCAGCAATAACCTGGAGTGTTTTCTGCTCTGCCAAGTAACCAGAGTAGCTCCCAGCACCCTCCTCCTGGTCTCCCTGCAGATGGACTCCAGCACATGCACTCGTGGTCACACCTGGATTTGTGACTTTGCAGCCCTGAGCTGACACCCTCCAGGTCGAGCACTTCACCTCCAGCAGCCTCCTGGGTCTCCCTGTGTTTCAGGAGCCTCTGACTGCTGCAGCTCCTGGAGCTGGCTGGGACCAAGGGCAAATCAGTGCATTGGTGCTGAGCAGTGCAGATCAGTGCTGGGGCTGCTGCTGCCAGCCCCTGTGGTGCAGCCATGGCTCAGCAGCATGGGAGAATTTCCTTTCTTTATGAGCCAGAGTGCTGTGCTTTCCTGCCCCCCACAAGGTTCCCATGGATCAGGGTGAAATCAGGGTTTGGCTCCGTGTCAGCCCCCAGACAGAGCCTGGGAGTGAGACAGGCCCAGTTCTGGTCCCAGGGGAGGGATGGAGGCAGCAGCAACAGCACCAGTTCACCCTCCTGCCAGACCAGCCTGGGCCACAGCACCCAGCAGCTCCACAGAGCTGGGCATGGACATGGCACCCAACACTTTCTCCAGAGAATGGAACTTTTTTTAACCTCTCAAAATTGAAAGAGAGAAAAAAAAAAAAAAAGTCCTAACCCCAAACAGTTTTTTAAGGAAAACCAAAGATTAGAAATACTGTAAGTAGTGGAGGCAAACCACCAAAAATAGCATCCGAAGTTTCCTCCGCGCACTCTCCCTGCAGGCAGCCTGCACTATATTTGTCTTCACTTGCCATTTCTGCTGCAATCAATTTGCAATTGCCTCTGGTGAGGAACCCATCTATTAAAAGCTCGGCTGAGACCTCTGGTGAAGATGTCTCCACTAAAAAAAATCTGGCCATTCATTAAAAAAAAAAAACAACCAAAAACAGAACAGTGTGCTTCTCTGCAGACATTCCCGTTCCCAACAAAATCCACCAAAACCATCCCTGGCCGTGCTGTCCGGGCTTGGGAGCAGCTGTGGAAGCCCAGTGCGGGTTTCCTTCCACACAGGGAGGGATTTGCTCTGCAGCTGCTCCAAGGCTTGGAAGCACTTCGTGTTTGCTGCCTGTTGTGCCTTATCTCCACGATTTGCTGCAGGCCACCCTGGGGAGGCGGATTCCTCCTGGGTCAATTGCTTTTATCACAAAAGCAAATGTTTTCTATCATCCTTTTCATCCCGAGATGAAAGTGCAGCAAGGAATCACAGGCCTTCTCTCTCTGCCTTGGTGGGCTGTGCTGCAGGGTGCTCCTCTCCCCCCACAGAAATGTGGAAGGAGGGACAGGGCAAGGCAAACAGGAGCCTGGAGTGATTCTTGCCTTTGCCTAAAAAAATAACCCCATGGAGCTGCCTAAAAAAATAATCCCACAGGACTCCCTGGGGACACATGGCTCTGCCCCCGGGTTCCTGTCCCAAAAGCATCATGGCCAGTGCTGACATCAAACTGGTTTCTCCCAGTGCCAGGCACTGCCTGGGGACCCATCTCGTGATGGGACACTGATGGGACACTGGTGAACAGGACACTGGGGGAGGCAGGAGGACTCTCTGAAGAGGCCAAAGGCTCAGAGCCTGTGTAGCCAAACACAACAGTGGCTGCAGGGGGATACAATTGCTGCCTAAAAATAGCGCTGGGAAGCAAACATTAGGGAGGCAAAAAAGCTATTCAAGCTAAAGGACAATGTTGGCACTAAAGCAAATAGATATAATTAGCCATTAATAAATGAAGGCCAAAGATTAGGGAAAGCATTATCAGAAAAGTGAGAGGTGGGAAGGCTTTCCAGGGGGAAGGGGAGAGAAGACCTTGATCAGCATTTAAAACAGGCTGTGGGTATTTTTTAAAAGCCATTAAGTTAGGAGCTGCCAAACCCAGCCTGCTGTGATTGCTGATGAGCCTATTTTTCTGAACAAAAGGGAAAATTTGGCCTCTTTGTGACATCAGGAATGGTAGAGGGGCCTAGGAAGCTGCTCTTAATCCCCACTCTGCTCCTCCTCCCTTGGTCAGATTGATAAACCCCAGCTCCTCCTGGAGCGCTCTGTGCCTTCTCTGCCCCTCACAATCCAGTGAAGTCCTACAGCCCTTCTCCAAACCTGCCTGGAGAGACGCCTTAACCTCTGAAAGCTCCACAGCAGTGCTGGAGGGGGGCAAGTGCTGGCCCTGTGCCATGGGATGGGGATGTGGGGCTGGGGAGGGTTTTTCTCACCACAGCTGTGGCATCGTACAGGCAGCAGCAGCTCCTGCCAGCCTGTCCTGCAGTGGCCAGCAAAGGGCTGCCGTGGCTGACGAGGCAGGTGGATACAGGGTCTGGTGTGTGTGGGACACCTGCCTTGTGCCCACACCAGCTCTTCACACTGGCCCCAGTGCCACAGGTCCTGTCCCTGCACTGTTTCCCTGGAAAAACCCAGACTGCACACCCCCAAGGTGCCTCCATGGGAACTCCAACATCCCTGGCCATAGTTTTGATGATCAGGGGTTGCTCTGTGCTGCCCCAGCAGAAACCTCAGTTCCTTTCTGCCTCAGCGTAAAGGTTCAGTTCATCAGTGAGAAGAGTGAAGGCCCCTGTTACCTGAGACAGCCACTGCCAGCTGCTGCCACGGCCGTGCTTTACTTTGCAACCAGGATGCAGGAGTCATTTTCCCTTGAAGCCCTCACAGGGAATCAGGTGCCTTTTCTGGAATATACATTCTAGCCAAGGAGCCATTATTGGCTGAGTGTCTGCACGGGTACGGCAGTGACAGAGATGGTTCCTCCTCGGTTGCTATTTCCAGAGGATGAAGTCAGCGGGCTGCAGCGCCTGAGCTCCCCGGGGCTGAGTCAGTGCCGGGCTCCGCCGCAGCCCCTCACGGCCGGTGCCCCGGGCCGAGGCCCCGCACTGGGGCAAGATGGCGGCGGGGCAGGAGCCCCACACGGCCTCCCCCGCCCTCAGCTCTGCCGCCATCGCCCCGCCGCCACAGCGCTGTCCCTTCAGGGGCAACGTCCCTCCCCACAGTCCCAGCACAGGCCGGGTAAATCCTCCACCAGGCTGTGATAACAAATACACTTCCCAAAGAAAGAGAGGAAGCGAGAGCCCCCCGGCCGCGCCGCCGGGCTGTAACCCGGCCGGGCCCGGCGCTGCCGCCTCTTCCTGCGCCGACTGAGGGCGTTTGTTTGCCTCCTCCAAAGCAAACAGTGCCGAGCACGCTTGGGGGGTGTTTTGGCAAATCCCCTCCTCTTGTTTATAAAAGATGCTTCCTGTGCCAGCTTTCCGAGATCCTGTTCCTTCCAAACGTTGCTGGCGATGGGTGGCAGGGGGATCCCAGAGGTATTTGACAGTTAGAAGGCAGTGGTTTATCCAGCAGCTGCTCCCTCCCTCCTGCAGGGCGGCCATGGCCATCCCTGCCTGTGACTCCACCAGCAGCCCAGGGGACTTGGCCTCTGCCGGGCTCAGCTGTGTCTTGAAAGCGGCTGGAGGGAAAAGCCGAGGACTTCCTTGGAGACCTTAAAACACAGTTTGGTTTCTCACAGTTCATGGCCCCACATGAGATGGGAACCACCATGATCGACCATGTGAAGCAACTGGTAGTCTGAACTCCTGGGCTGCAGCCATTCAAACCAGCAGGGAACAAGCAAAATTAAACCGAACAATAATATTTTTGGCTTTTTCTCTTAGTAAATATGGTAACAGTGTTGCAGCTACTTGGCTTGAAAAACTGTTCAGTCTGTGCTGTTTCCCACACAGACAATACTTTGCTCCTTGAGGGGCCAGGCTGAATTGATGCCAGAAAAAGCAGAGGTGAAGAGCTGAGTCCCCCGTGAGCCCCCTCTTTGTGTGTGGAAACAATGGGCCCCAGCTGCCAGCCCCACCACACACCACTGCCTCCTCAAGGGTGTTCTGCTCTCTGCCATGGTGCCACATCTCAGGAAACAATGAATTCACTGGTCGCCCAGTGCCTTTCAGCAGAACAACTCAGGTATAGAGCAGTGCAAAGTATGAGAGGGCTGGTGTTATTCTAGTCAAGGCCAGACAAAAGCTTCTTCAGCTCCTGGTTAAAATCCTACTTTTTCTCTCTAAGCACATTTACTGGAAAAGTGTCAAAGAATGTAAAAATGTGCTTACAAACAGCACAGTGGTTCCCAGGAGTGAGTTCCTTTTAGTAAGGCTGCACAATTCTTGCTGATCCCTCTGGCCATAGCAGAAGCTGGCTGGGTATTCCCTTAACACACCATTTTTGCTGGAGAACCAAGTGATGAAAGGGGAAAAAAAAGCTTTCAGTACAGCCTCCTTCCTCTCCTTTCCTGGCTCAGGTAATGGAAACCACAAGTCACCCTGCAAAGAGCCAGGTTAAAGGAAAAGGAGGGATACATCCCACTGCCTTGCTCTCTGTGCCCCTGTTGCCTTTCAGAGAAGAGCTTGTGTCACACTCGCCCTGTAGATTCCAATGATTGGGAAGAAAATTGAAATTAAAAAGAAATTGACTTGAATACACAGAATTAGGGGTGTGGGAGGGAGCAGAGGTGGGGCTCTGCAGGACAAAACTCCACTGCAGGGTCTGGCTGTGGTGAAACAGTGACAGTGTTGGCCCCACAGAGCTCTCATGAATTCCAGTCTGGCTGCTGACTCGACACTGGGCACAGGCCAAACCCTTGGGCCACTGCAGCACCCCGGGGATGGAGCAGAGCCAGTGTCCCCCAGCCTGGAAGCCACTGACAGCAGCTGGGAGCACCAGCAGGCCAGAGCTGGATCCAGGTCCAGAGGTGAATCACAGCTGGAGAGCCCCTGCTTGGAGCTAAACTGAAAGGGTCACACTCAGCCTTTCCTAGAAGCCAGGAAATTGTTCTTTCTTTTGTGTCTGATGTTATGGTGGGAAATGGTGAGCAAAGGGGCAGTGCAAAGGCAGTGCTTGGAAGGGCAGCAGTCCCTCTGCACTCTGCACAGCAGTGGTCCTTCAGGGACTGCAGTGAGCTCTGCCAAAAAGCTGGAACAGAATGGGGAAGTGGGCAGTTATCTCTACAGCCTGCTGCCCCTCAGATCAATCTGCAGCAAGGACTTGCTGAAATGAGAGTCCTTACCACAGCTCTGCTGTAATCAAAAGCTCCTTTCTTTCCTAATAATCTCCACTTTAATCTGGTACAAAACCAGCATTTTATCCTTATGGATTCATAAAGCTGCCTATCCCAGCTGTAGCAACACTGTGAACTTGACTACTGAAAAGTATGAGTTAGGTAAAGGGGATCAATAACAATTTATCATGAAAGGGCCAGCACAGGAGAAACAAGAGGTTCCAATAAGACAGAAGAAACTCAGCTTTAGGAAAGTACCATTGAATCCCCTGTTCCAGTAATCAGATGTGCTGTTTCAAACTTAGACGTTTGCAAAACAAACTCCCCCTATTATTCTTTTAAATTAGTTTGGACTTCCTATAATTTAACAAAGATGTAATCATATCCGCAGAGATCCCAGAATTCCTTATGAGCATCTTAAAAAGCAGGAATGAATCATTTCCTTGTACAACAATCAACTTTGCAATGCTGTGATCTTGGAAATAACAATTGAACAGTCAAGTCAAGCGCTCAAAAGAAAATTAAAATATTTAATGCAAAATATTTCCAAAAGTTTTTACAGCAATTTCCTATAAATGGAGTCTTTTCTTAAAGAATGAAATCACCGATACAAATGTATTGTTCCAAAGGGGATTACAAAACTTTCTCCTCAGCCACACAGGAGGTATGGAGGGCATTTCTCTTATCTGAAAACACCTAAGGTGAACTGAAAAGTGATATTCAGGATCTAGCCAGCTATGTCTAAGTAATGGTAACGCATAGATTCTTTGGGATTAAAACTTCACAGGCTGATATATCTTTACCTCATAAGGCCTTTATTAAGATCCCTAATAATTTGTGGGTATGTAATGGAAATATCTGAGATACCTGTCAGCTACATTATGCGGTTTTTCCTAACGATGGGAAGCCTGACATCGGAGCAGATTATGGGATGTGTTACCCTGCAAGGACCAGGCTTTAGGGATGGATGGGTGTTAAAAAAAAACAAAAGAGTTGTTTCAATTCCTGCTCAGTTGCTCAAGGCTGTAGTTTCTGGCACCTGAAGGCAGGTGTGAACTGGTGCATCCTGGCACCTCCGGCTGTACAGTGGCTCAGGGAAGGGCAGCCATGGGAAGAGTAAGTGGTGCAGCTGCCCCAGGCTCCCCATGTAGATTTGCAGATTCCCAGGCTGTTGGAGGCTTTAACCAGTACAGAGAGAGCTCGTTGGGAGTGAGTGAGGCCCTTCAGATGACAACAGTCAGTCCAGACAGAATTGGTCCTTGTTGAGAACCAGCAGGAGGCAGCTGGAAGGTAAGGGCAGGACAGGCTGCAGCAGCTCCACAGAGCTCTCCAGCAGCACAGGAGCTTCCCAGCACATTAATTCATTCCCTTGCTTGGCACACTTGGCTGGTCTGGGAACGATTACCTGTAAAAGGAGCTCTTTCACCACCATAGCTGTTCACTGCAGTGCCCTGCAAGGCTGGGCTCTGCCTGGTCTGCTGCCAGCCACGCAGAGAAAGGCTCCAGCTGATCCCCGGGGAGCTGGGCTGCCTGCTCCCTGCTTTGCAAAACAACAACAAAACGGCCTTCGAGGAAGATGCAGTGGGGGAATGTGCTCTCTAGAAAACAAAGCCACATTAACCAGCCTCAACAAAGCAGCAGTTTTCTCTGCCAGTGGAAGGGCAGGCTGGTGCCTTCCTTCCCCAGGACAGACTGTCTTTTGGGCTCTCTGGGGCCACGTGGGAGGCTCCTATTTGCACTGTGCTGCCCCAGTGCTGGGCTCCCCACGCTGCTACCAGGAGCTGAAGTCCCCGAAGCCTGTGCTCTTCTTCTCTTTCTTCACAGCTGTGCTGGTTGAGGGCCCATCATCCTCCATGCTGCGCTTCCTGCAGCCAGAATGAAAACAACTCTCAGAGAGTCTTTACTGCCAGTGGGACCAGGGCAGCTTGGATGCCTGTTCTGCCTCCTTTCTCCCAGCACCAGCTGTACTGGAGCCGGCCCATCCCTTGTCAACTAGACAGGAGTGCAAGCTCCATGCCAGCATGGGGATTGCAGGGGTTGGGGGTCTTTGGTATGCCCAAAAAGAGGGAGAATGAGCCCATGGGGATGGTTTGGATCAGGCTTTGAATACTCCCAGGAACGTGTTCAAAGCACAGAAAGTTCTCCAGGCCAGAGCTGAAGATTTAACAGCTGTACCTTTTTAGCATGGTCAGGAAAACATGAGCCATGAGTTCTTCCCATGCCTTCTCACCTGCACAAAAGGATTTATGGGGAACTAGGTATAAAGCAGCTGGGAGAGCTCTTCTGATCCTTCCTGTTTCTTGAGCCCAGCCTGTTGCAGTTGCTGCTGTTATTACCAGCCTCTCTTGAGCAGAGCTTGCAACCCCAGGGAATGCTGTGCAGCCAGCTCATATGCTGTGGTTTTCAGTCAGATATCAGTAGCTGATAGGGAGAACCCTAAACCTGCCAGAACAGGCTGCAATGACTGAAGGTCCTTTCTATACTACCTGGTCTTTTCCACAGAGCCACAACTGCTGGATTTACTCTGTAAATAAGAGTGCAGCATGTCAGCAGTTTTAAGCTGGACATAGTATTTTAAAAGACACACAATATTCTGCAACTGGAAAAATTTACTGACACACTAAACTGACCTAACTGAGCTAACATATTTCTGTTCACAGTTATGCAAATGCCTGTAAGTCACACACAAGCTGATTAAATGGCTGCCCAGACCTGTATATGCATAAATACAGGCCTTTATGTAGCAGACAGACAAGAGCATTTTTGCAAATGCTTTTAGAGAAGTCTGCTAAAAATCAAGTGGAAGGCATTTATTTTAATTTTTCCAAAACACATGCTAAGCTGCTGCTCAGCCAGGATTCTGTGCTGTCCTGAGGAAAGAAAGGAGTTCTGCCAATCCTGACAGGGGTACAAAGGGTGTCTGGGAGAGGGTGCTTTAGGATAAGCTTGTCCAACCAGCCAGGTACCCTGGAGCTACCCAGCTGCCCTGTCCTCCCACAGCAAGCCTGGGAACCTGCTTCTCTTTCCAGCCATTTCAGCTGTGCTGGTACAGCTGTTTGTGTGGCTGAACAGGGAACCAGAGCAGCAAACTGATGGGGGCCTGGGGCAGCTACTTTGTGCAGGGCAGAAGTTGCTAAAAGAGAAACATCTGTGGGACTATGGCCTTCAGAAATAGCTGCAGAAAAGGAAGAGGATAAAAGATGGTTTAGGAAGTGACACAATGCAGTTCCTCAAAGACTTCTGAGTTCTGGAAATGTATCCACAGTTCTGAAGTCAGCAAATGCTTTTAAAGACCAACTTGGTCATGTTCAAGGGCTAAAAGAGAAGCTCAGTTAATGTATGACCTTGAAAAACAACAGAAATGAAGTAAACTCTTGACTGTTAGGACTACATGAGGGTGTCTTTGCTGGCCCAAACCAAACATCTGAGCAATAGCACTGGACAGGGCCAGCACCCAGCAGGAAAGGCACCTCAAATATTCAGCAAAAATCAGAAGGACAGGGAACTCACGCTGCAGCCATGTTGATGTATTTTCCAATGCCCTGCCGATAAGTTTTAGGAGTCTGAACCTCTTTCTTTGGTGGAACCACTTCAGCCTTTATTTTGGCTGCTTCTTCTTCCTGCTGGAACTTCTCTCTTTCAGCAGCGACCTGTGGGAAGCAAAGGGTGCAATCTGTTGCACGAGATAGTGCAGAATAAGGAGGAAATGTCTACAATTCTTTGAAGCTTTAAAGCACTCTAAACCAGCAATCAGCACACTGAGATTACAGGGCAGGCTTTAGGAGACAGCCCTCAAGGGCCACTACAAACAGGCTGTCTGCAGCCATTATAGCAAGACTCCTTCTCACCTGCAGCTACCCACAGCTACTGGGGGCATTTGATAGGAAATCATCAGAAGCCTGATGGACTGGGAGCTGTGCCAGACTCAGTTACAAGAGTAACTCTCCACTGAAAGAGCAACCAGGATCCTGGCAAAAAGGCAGTGTTGAATGGCAGCTGCTTAATCTTAGCTGGCAACCAGATGGGCCAGGGGGCTGCCCATGTGCAAAGAAAAGGCATTAAGTTGCAAAGTTCTCCCCAGAAAAGCTTTGGCCTTTGAAAAAAAACCTCAACCAACCAAGCAACCTCACCTGTGCATCTGCCTCTTCATAGGGATCAACAAAAACGGTTGTTGTCTCAATTCTTATTTCCTCCTGGAAGCAGAAGAGAAGAGCAGTAATTCCATCTGCTGGTTAAGTTAAGTGCCATCTCCCCCTATTCTGGTTTCAAGAAGTGTCAGCAGAGTGACCAGCACTGCCATGTGAGGCCACTGCCCCCAGTGCTTCACACATACCTTGGGACGGTCTGTTTTTGGGTCACTTTCCACATTCTCCATAGCAGTCAGAGTTTCAAAGCCACCAACTACCCTAAAAGAGGAAGGACATGTTATCCAGTTGTCACAACATACCCAAAATATTCCTACACCCTTACCTTGAATATATCTCATTTATGCCCATTACTCTAGCAGATTTTAAAATCATCATGTTTGGGGAGAGGGGAATCAGCAACTGTGTTTGGAAGACCTAAGATAATGTCATTCAGTGTGGAAGATTAGAATTTTTTCCTCAAATATGGGATTTGAATTTAAAATTAAACATAACATGGAAAAGTCCAACACTCAGAGGCAAAGCAAAGCCCAAAACCTGGAAGCCACACAAACCAGCCAGATGAAGAACAAGTCTTTTCTTCTTTGTTTTTAAATTGTATATGGGACCTAAGAGTGTTATCAGGAAGAGAATGTTAACTACAGCAGCACAGCAGGACAGTGGCAGAGCTGCACTAACACCACTAACACTGAAAGTAAAGGATTCCTCCAGAAGAACATAATGACTGTGAGCTCATGAGAGCTCTGGGAAGGCAGCAGAGCATCGTCACAGCCAAGGGGAAAGGCCAGGACACTTCTCAAAGCAGTTTTCACCTAGAAGGGCCTTAGACCCCTGGCTTCTCACTTTTCAAGTCAACATATCGAAACTCTTGAAAATGTTTAAGGCTGAAGGCTTTCTGGACTGTTGCATGTTTATTTTCAAAAAAAGTGTGGAACAATGGGAACATTCTGGAACAGCATATTTAGAAAGGATAAATGGGGAAACCCAGATAATTATAATCCTGTCATCCTGTCATTTATCCCAGCAGAATAACGGAATAGCGGAGACAGGACATGATTAAGAAAGAAAGGAAATAAGTAACAGCAATCAACAAGGTTTTGTGGAAAACAGTGTCTGTCAAACAACCTTCTATCTTTGAGACAACAGATGTGGTTAACAGGGATAACAGTGTCCATGGAACAGACTTCTGGAAGGTGGCTGATATTTTGATTGAGGAACCAGAATGATATAAAGTGAATACAGTACACATCAAATAAAAAATTGGCTGACAGGTGTCAAAGTCTAATTTTAAACAGGAACCACTGAGTCAGTATGTTTTCAGAGGGGTCCTGCTGGGATCAGCTCTTGGTCCCAGGGTATTCAACACTTTTAACCACCTCATCATCCACAATTAAATTTGAAAACAGCTGTTCTTAGAAGAGCAGTAAATAAAGAGGAAGACAGGCTGTTGATGCCAAGTGAGCCAGATCCATTAGCAAAGGAGGCTGTAACTGGACAACATCTGTTTTAATAGAGCCAAGCCACATGGCCAGGAACCAAAAATACAGCCCATATTTACAGCTGTGGGACAATGAGAAGCAGCCATAATTCTCAAATACACTGCTTCAGGAGCCAGGGGAGTTTGGGGCCAGGAGATCAGCAGCAGGGGCAGGAATTGGCCACCCAGGAGTCCAGGGCTGCCCATGGGACAGGACAAGCCAAGAGCCAGCAATCCCCCAGCTTCCACAGGAAGGCAGCTGTTTTGAAGCCCATTGTTACTGGGACTACAGCACCAGTGTGGGTAGGCTGGCAAGGGATGGGCAAACAAAGTGGGGGAAAATCTAATTAAATGAAGCTGGTGGGGAAAAAGGATACAAACTGGTATAATATATGGAGCATTTGATCACCTAACTCTGCTTTCATATCAAAGCAATGCCTTGACCAAAACACACATGATATTCACAGTCACCTTTATAGACTTTATACACTCATGCCAGGGTATCTCCCCCTCAAAGGCATCTGTCCAGTCCCAGCATGGCAGGGTCTGCCTGTCCAGCACCAGGAGAGGCCTCTGACTCTCACCTGCCATGGTCTCAGCTGATCCAATGGAGAAATACACTCTGTACAGCAGTCCCCAGTGCCCTCAGTGCCACCCCGTGGGCTGGGACAGGCTGTAACCACAAGCCAAAGGACAGACCCCACCACAGAGAATGAACACACAGAGAGGGTGTTCTCACACCTCTGCCCCTGCACAGCTGTGCTTGCTCATGTTTCACTGCTGCTCCAAACTTTATTCCCCAGGGGCCTGCTGATATTCTGTAATCAGGCTGTGACTTTTAGGTGCAATTAAAACCCATGGATGCAGGCTAGAACAGCCTCAGTCATTTGTGACTGGAGGGAGCAGACTGGGGGAGGCTGCACAGGGCTTCAGGACCCTGTATGAACTTTGCAAAGTTCATAACAAAACCTCAATTTTAAAATCTCTCTCCAGGCCAATATCAGATTCACTTATAACACTGATTAACACCCAGCCCAAGATACAGTTGCTGTATTTTAACTGCCCCAAAGGAAACTTCTGATTTAATATCGGAGGATTTTCTAGCCAACAGCTCACTCATTATCTGCTTGTATGTTTTCATTTAATTAGGTTTCTGATAATTTGAAATGGCCAGATCAGCTGTGCACTGGCAATCTCAGCTGAGTAATCCCTTAGCCCATAGCTAGACCTCCCACAATATTAACCCTAATGCATTTTACTGATGCTACCAGATCTTCAGTTGCTCTGCTAATTAAACTTTATTGGTAATATTTTGTCACTTGTACATTTTGAAGGGCTGTGATAGACATGGCATTCACAGGTCATCAGTAAACGACCTAGTCTATTTCTGACATGATTGTAAAGCACTAAGGGGGAAGAAGACAAAGTTGTTATGCCTGCAGAGCATGTCATTCTCTTTTCTTCTTCACTTCTTGTCTCTCAAATGGAAAATTGCATCCTTTTTCCTCCCTTGCATTCTCCAACATTTTGCACAGAGTGTCTCTGTGTATTACACTGTCAGCACAGTCAGCTCTCAATATATGTTTTTGTCTTTATAAAGACACTGCTGCAATACTGACAAAAAATAAAAACTAATTTCAATACAAACCACCAGCTCAGAGGAGAGAGCTCTGACCAAAGGGACAGGAAATAATCTACGAGTCACTAAGCTTTGTCAGGGTCAGGCCTGGCTGAGGTTGGTATCTCACCACTAAAAACTAACATCCAAAAAGGACAAGATCTGATTGCAAACAACAACCAGTAAAAACTGAACTACACATTAACCTAGCAGTCAGAGCTGGGTGCAAAAGAAATTGAATATTCCAAACTGTAAAAGCTTTTGCAAGCTTTCCTCTGATCTAAGAGACAAGGTACATGCAGGCCCTTGAAGTGTTACATGTTGTTATTGTCAAATCTCATGATGTTACATTGCAGCACTAAAATCAGTTTGATGAGATACAACTGTCAAAGCCCATGCATTGGCATCCCTCACAGCAACGCTTCCTCACAGAATGAGGAAATCAACACACCAGAGAAGTTTTTGGGATTCTTTGCCTGCCCAACAACACATATTTTGGGCCAAGAAAAAAGCCCATACAAGTTACATGTAGAAAAGACCATCAGATCACTACATAAAAACATTTTTAAAAATCCTCTAAAGAGTGAGCCTCTAATTAATATCATTCTAATATTCAAGGAAATCTGTACATGATTTTCAGTAAAAGAAAATGCAGATGCCAGAAATTCAGACTCACATCCCTTTACACATGCTAAACGTGTGACACAGACAGTGACTGTTCACACTGTGTTGTCTGCTCTTGTGCAATGTCAATTCTGCCAGGTTGGGAAGGGAAGGGAGAGGGCATAAACAAGTTTAACCTTTTCCACTGCTTTTGGCCCTATTCCTTTTATAAGGTGTCATACATGCTTTGTCCTAACCCGACTGAGGTTTAAAAAGGTGTTCAGATGACACCCTACAGTGAAAAGGGTGACACTTTCAAGACATCATTCACATCAGAACAACCAATGAAACAGAGAGTTTGCTGTGTGCTTCCAGTAGATGTTGAACAGAGAAATGATGATCTCAACTATATATTTAGCTCAGCAACCCTGAGACAGCTTGTATTTTTAGAGGAGCTTGATAAATGTTGCATTACATTTAAGCATGAACGACAAGGTAGGTACATTTAGGGTGTTTTTTTCTGTTAGCATAGGAATGAAAACAAAAATGTGCCCTTACTTGTGCAATTCTGTTTTCTTGAGAGCTGGCTAGGTTAGCACTGGAAATCTTTGCATTTCACATTTAGATGTGCTATTAAAATCTTATTTCCTGTTAAGGCTCCTTTATGTAAACTAGTAACCTTGCTTCATAACCTTTGCATGATGCAGAAGTCAAATATCTGGAGCAGGCTCTATCCATTTGCAATGTGCCAATGAAAGTCTCACTGAACATTAGTGCTGCCCCAAAGAAAACTGCATCTCCCCTGCAGGCCCAGAGACAGTCACACATGAACCTATTTCTCATACTTTTGTTTGGAAGAAGGATAGGAATTAAGCCTTCTGCAATGCTGGGGATGGCAATGGGCCAACATGATAGAGTTTCCTGGTCAGAAGATGACACAAGAACAATGTCTGGACTTTTTTTTTTTAAAAAAAAGCTTTAAACTACAAACAGTAACCAGAAAAAAAACTGCTCTTTTGTAAACACATTCTGCCCTGAAGGTTATTTTTATAAAAAGGAGAACATACATTTATATACACCCACACAGAGAACAACACGTGCACAAACACGTACACTCAGGACAAAATGTTTTCTATGCATACACCCAATCTGCAATGGAGTGAGCAATTCAAATGTGCAACAAGGATGCAGCCAAAACACCTCCATCTCTCTGCTAGATAAGGGCTTAATCTAGCAGGCGAGACATGGTAATAAAGGGTGCTGAAAAAATAAAACACCTTGGAAAAAAGCTTATTGAAACTAGACTCAACAGATGAACCTGGCACGAAAGGACTTCCCTGCCTTGGCACAGGTCCCTGTTCAGAGATCATACAACTGTTTTGGAAATGAGAGCAGCCCTCATGCAGCTCCAACAGCCCAGTGCTCGTGTGCTGCAGGACACCACAGCCATGGCTTCCACAGGGAGGCCTGGCTCGTTTCCCCACCTTTGCTCTTTGCTCCTATCCCAGTGTCTGGGGAGCAGACTCTGCTGTGCAAAATTAGGTCAGTCTCCCTACATGGAATCAGCTCTTCTGCTGTCACACAATTTCTCTCATCTTCAGATGTACCAAAGTAGAAGAGCCACAAGAATATTCCCAGCTTAGAAGCAACTGGGATTCACTGATTCAAATCATACAAGGAATGTTGCAAGTGGGAACAGACACTGTGTTATATAACAGTACCTGGGTAACTGGATAATGCCTGGTAGTTGCTTTATGTAGCTAATTACTTTAGAGGACAGGAGTTACTTTCATTGCCCCAGTCTACAGAATTGCAGTAGAAAGCATTAAACAGGTTAAGGAATACTTAAAACAGAGTGATACTGATCCAAGGGAAGAACTCTTCCACAAAAGCATGTGGCAAGGCGAGAAGGGAAGAAAAGATCAGAATAAGCTGAGTGGATGTGAGCTACTGACTGATGCCTGCAGTCTGACCAAGCCTGAGGTTTCCCAAAGCACCTTGTTCATTATTTCTGGGAACGAGAGAATTGAAGAATGAGCAGCACAAACCTCGAGAGACAGTAGAAGTTACGCACATAAGCAGATATGAACAGCCTCATACAAAAGAGAAAACTGTCCTTGACATACTCATCTCCTGTCTCAGTTGCCACTTTCTTTTCTCAGCTCTTGACAAACACAAGTGACGCTCTAATAAACACATGGAACTGCTGTGTAAATCATTTCCAGCTTTGCCACTCTGACCACAACACTTTTCTCTCTGCTCCCTTTATTGCCCTTCATTTTATCACATCACATATCTGCAACATGCCCTCATTTTCAAGCCCACCATGCCCTGCCTGTCCTAAATCTCACCCAAAATTCTGAAACCATTTTTCTCCTTCTGTTGATCATTTTCCACTGCTATTTTAAACACGCACTTTTTAATGTGTGCCTTTAGCTTTGGAACAGGCTCCCAAAAAACACTGATGAAACAATTTCATTTTTTCCTGAGGCTTTCTTTTTCCAAAGGTGGTGGAATGTAGGTTGAAATGGGTCAACTCTCCTGTATCTATATGCAATCTCTTTTCTACTTACACAGCTCTCAGGGACAGAGATTATGTTTCTATTTCTGCTTATAAAATGTAGCAGGTCTCTAATCCACAGGAGCTGTGAACCATTCCAACAGAAAACATAGTAACAACATGGATGGGATATACATGCACCTAAATTTCATAAAGCATACATGAAAGAGGAGCCTGAGCCTATCTGCAGTTTTGGCTGTAGTGTTCCTGTAGCTCCTGCAGGTCACAGCACAGCTGAGGCCCTGCTTGGAGCCTGGGTAGAAGGGAGAGCCCAGGCACAGAGCCCAGGGCAGCGGCAGGCAGGACCCTCTGCAGGCAGCAGCCCCCTGCAAATACTTCTCATCCCCTCTGTGCAGAGCAAAGGCATGTCACTTGGTTTACATTATCTCAGTTTCTAAATTAAACCTCTTACCAGCAAGCTAAAAGCCCACAAAAGCCACCAGTTGGTTTTCATGGTAATTACATCATTCTCTAAGTCAGAAGAAATAGTAATTACTAGAAATGGTAATTACTAATTTAATCTAGGCAGCTCTGTTGGAGCAGGAAACTCAGGCAGTCTGCAACACACCTCCAAGGGAAGGCATTCTTCTCTCACTCTCTGTTTTTGCTCCCCAGCCATGCCAGATTATCTCCTTTCCTTTCAGTATCTGCATCCTCATCACTGCCACGGTGGGCAGCACAATCAGGATGAGCCCTTCCCTGTCCTCCAGCCACACCTTTCTCCTGAGATGTGAAAGCTGCACTGCACCAAGGCAGACACATCCCCTCTCCACTGTCCCACTGCTCAGGTGTGGGCATTAATAGATTCCCCTGCATAAAAAATTGTGTTTCAAACCAGTGGGGACATGAATGAGATGCATTTCCAGAGAAGGAACTTTTCAATGTTGCAAATCACACAGAGGACCAAAGAAACAAAGAAAGGAGTAGGGAATGGTTGCCCTTTCACTCTTTTTTCTTCTCCAAAGCATGGAAAGCCTCATGAAAAGTTCTATACAAATTACAAACAGGTCAAACTGTGCTCTCCAAGATACCTGTGAGACACTACCATGAGCCAGAGTGACACTGGAGTAGCTGAGAGTACAGTTCAGATCAGAGTATTCAGGTTTTTATATTAACTGAAATAAGTAATCCTCAAATCTACATGAGAGTCACAACAGGCCAGTGAGCATCCAGTTAACAATACAATTAAACACTGATGGAAACAAAGAATCTTGATATCATGGGTTCATTCTGCTCTTAAACCTAGATATTATTCCTAGATATGCTTCCCAGATATTATTGTGCTATAATCAGCTCAGATACAGTCACCAAATCCTGGCATCACCCAGGATCTAAAATAGCAAACTGAAGTTGGAATTTTACTAGAGGTACAATTTCTGGCACCTTCTGGCTTTTATGACTTTTAAAAACAATGCAGGTAAAAACAGATGATGGATTTTGATTACAAAATATAGATCTTAAGAGCTACACACATCAGCCTTTTACTATTAAATTTGTAGGTAAAATCAATTATTCAATAATTCAATTCCTAGATTAATACAGACTGACTGGAATACATATATCCCAGCATCTTAATTTTTAACTTTGTTGAATTGATGTTCATTTACATGCAAGACAGATCAGAGTAAAATTTCCCTGCTCAGTGTTCATATGAAGATGTCACTCAGTTTTCATCCAGGAAGCCAAATATGATTCTAAAGAAACAGTTTTTCTAAACTTTTTCCATTGTATTTCAGCTAAAAATATAAGCAGCACCACTTCTTCACTCTAGCACATAAGCTCAGATTTCTCTTACAGCAAAGACAATTCACAAATTAAGACAGTCTTTGCTAGAACTGCAAAAATCTCTGCTATAAATGATTAATCAGATTTACCTGGACTAAGTAATTCCTCTCTAAAAGGCAACATACAGTGTGAAACACCATCTGAGCTATTTTGCTCACAAGGTGCTTGAGATATTCAGCACAGTGTGAAGGTTTTGGGGAACACCCTCCCTGCAGCACAGAAAGCTCAGCTTCTCTCCAACTTCTTTCCTGGTCAATTCTAGCAAAAGTGGAGCAGACTGGGGAAACACAGCAAAGACACTGGAGGACTACACAGGATGCTCACTGAGGCCAGGCTGCACCAGAACTGAAGACCAGGCACATTTTCAGCTGAGCTGTCCTAACACAGACATTATTTGATGAGGTGGCCAGCTCAGGTTAACAGCATTACTGTAGGGGATTTGAAGGGGTTTTTGCAAGGTGGACTCAAATTGTACTTAAGTGAAATAGTCCTACGATCTGGATAAGGTAACTCCTCCAAGAATATACTGACTCTCAGCTTGTAGTATTAGAATTTCCTTTATTTATCTATTTTCACAAAAGGACAAGAGAACTTTGAATTTTTCTAGGACAAACCTGAGAAAGAAAGAAAGAGAGCAATTATTGAAGTATCAGTATTGGAACTAACAGCACTAAAATAAAGTGCCATTAAAATGAAGCAGTTTCTGTCTCAAAAACTTGCAGGAAGGGAAGATGGATTAAACATATCACTTCCACTGTACAGCACAATTGCATGACATTCAAAGTGAACAGCACATTGTTCTATTTTCTATTGCTGACTTCCAAATGAATAAAACCATGAAAATAATAAAACCTCAAATCTACAAGTAAAAAAGATTGTAGGATTCTCAGGAATTCCCAAAGCAGCAGGCCAGCAACATTCCCACTCCTGCCATGCACAAGGGGTGTCTGAGAACAGCTCTGCTTCACTTGGTAAATACCAAATACCTGCAGCAGAGGAAGTAAAGAGCAAACCATAACAAAGATTTTGTACCTTCTTCTTCAGTAAATACTTTACTCCTTATCATGTGAAGACTTCACTGGAAAAGACTTCCAGAAGAGACTTCTTTATAAGGAATGAAGTTCTCTCACTGTCTTGGTAGTATCTTTATATGTGTGTGCATAAATATACAGATTTTATACCAGTGATAATTGTCAGGAAGAAAAGAAGAACAAAATAAAAAAGAATAAGAAGGGCCAAAAGACCTAATCTATGCAGAAGCTCTATGCCATGATGAAGAGCAGTCCTGTCATGATTAATTTTTCAGCTGATGGCTCATAAGAGGATGAAAGCGGTATTGAAGAGCTAATCTCTTGTGTCCCAGCAATTAACATGCACAAATATTAACATGGCTCATTACATGACGATGATTACTTTGCTCATGACTCCTGGAGGGCCACCCACAGCAGGGAAATGAGGCAACTTACAGTGATGGAAGGAGGGAAAAAAGGCAGGGTCTGCTGACTGGCATTGGTGCAGCGCTACCCACACACTCATGACCAGGAGAACTGGATTGTGAGCTGAGATTTTGCTCCAGTTCAATTACAAGAGCCACTAGATTCTTCTCTTTAGGCTTCAGACACACAAGGGAGAATGTCTGCTACGCTGCTGCCCAAAATATCCTTCACTTACCTTCCAAAAACTGTGTGCTTCTTGTCCAGATATGCACAAGAGCGGAATGTGATGAAGCTAGAAAGAGTAAAGACATAACAGTTACCACATTGTCCCACTGACCCTCAACAACAGCCAGTAATGCTTAAAAACACAGAGTGTCTGCAAAAGCTTTGGGATAGAAGCCAAGCCCCTCTCCCTCTCTGGCAGGCCTGTGGACCAAACATCCTTCAACTCCTGTTTTGTGGGTTCCACCTGGATTTCTAGAGTCTTGGTTTCTCACTTCTCATCACACATTTTTAACAGTGCTCCAAGAGTGGGGCCTTGCAGCATGTCCAGAATTAATCTGAGCATCTGCCTCCTTGGCCAGGCAGGCCCTGGGAAGCTCCTCCAGGGCAGGCAGATGTGTGTCCTGCTTGGGAGAAACATTTCTTGTGCATGATGGGCAGCTTGTATCCAGCAAATAAAGTTACATGACACAACAGTCTCTGCCAGTGTAAACTTCTGTTTTCTGGATATTTACTTTTTGCATTTCTCTTCCCTTAAACTGGCCTGTCGGTGATCCATTTCTCCTCTGGACAGAGCACACTTGTGCTCCAGATACAAACATCCCAGAAGAATACTTTGAAGTGTCAAAAGTAATTAATTGGACTTTTCATTTTGGGGGCTGTAGTTTTAATCTTAAACATGGGAACTAAACCACTAATCCAAAGCAACTTTTAGTACTAAAGTTTTTCTCTAACATTTGATGCTTCTTTGGAAGTCTTGAACTACAAATGTATGAGACAAAGGTTTCCACACTGTGGTCTGCAGACCACAATGGCCTGTCTTGGCTGGACATGCAGTGCTGGCTCTCCTCCCTGTCTCCATCTGTTACTCTACATAGGAGACAGCTAAAAATATATATAAGCATTCCAAAAGCACTTTTCCATATAAGCAACTGCCCCAGGAAGTTATATGATTGGAAATAGGAGCAGCTGTAATGTGCCAGACAGTCTATTAAGATGTAGCTTGCCCTAGGAAAGCACTGGGATGCTGTGCAGAATGCAAACTCCTACATGGGATACCACTTTATTCCTGGATACCCAATATTTAAAATCATCACGTGGTCAGTTATGTAGCATTGTAATTAAAAAACCCTGAGGAGCAGCAAATATACAGGGAAAGTTTCTAATCTGTCACTGCAGTCAAAATAAAATTGAAGACAAGAATTAACATAACTCAGGATGGTCGTAGAGAAGTCCTGAGCATTATTCAAGCATCACCTTGCAGGGGGGACCCAGCTCCCTCTGTCCTGTAGTGCCTGTCACCTCTGGGGAGAGCCATCCACAGAGTTCCTAAGGCTGGATGAGATGTATCTAAGCGCTGCCTAGGAACCTTTATAAATATGGGCAGCTGGACTCTTTTAAGGACTTACATATAATGGAATTTCGTATTTCATTTGCAAATTTTAGGAGAACGTACACAATCACATTTATAGCAGCAGATGATGTAACTCAAAATGGCACATTACTTATGGTCTCTGTAACTTCTGTTTTTAGAATCCCCCCCTTTTCTTTTTTAAATATATATATATATATATATATATATATTAAAAAAAAAAAAAAAGGAAAGAAGACTCTACTCTCCTCTAATTTAGCATGTGAGAGCTGGCAGTGACATTCAAATCCAAAATAAGTTGTACAGCAACTCAATCCAGCAAGCTGCCCCACACGTGCTTAGGCTTAAGAATGCAAGTAAGCCTAAGAATGTGAGGCCCTGAGACAAATCCTGGTGTTTAATTAAAGCAAAGCACACTGCTGCAGAGTTTACAAGCCATCAGAACACTCAGCATCACGAACACCAAGACCCCCTCCCTCCCTCCTCAGTGCCAAGACACAGTACTATACACACACAAAGTCTCACTCTTTCCTGGGGCTCCCAATAAAAGAACATTTTTTTATATTTACTGAGCAACCAATAAATAGTTGGCTCGAAGTGACACAGAACATTTTTAAAGGACTGCAGGCAAACACCAGTATTAATGTTACACATGAACAAGGCCATTACAACTTCAGTATCTTTAAGTTTTCTCTCATTTTAGTCCTCGTTCTGCTTTTTGTACATTGGAAACCAAATTATTCTCATCCCAGATCATACTCTGCCACGTCTGGGTTTACACATTTCAGCAGAGCAGAACTGTTGTCATTTATTTAAAATCAGGGGACTAAAAAGAAGTAATATTCCCAAAGAGTTTATGTTTCATCCAATTCCTTCAAAAAGTTCAATATGGAGTTAAATTTAAAAAGAGTGAAGAGGTGTGATGAATGATAATAATTATAGGGGTGACAATGGGTAGGGACACTGACAAAAACAAACAGAAACTTCAAATCATTACAACAAATACAACAAGTTATTGCTGATCAATAAATCTACAGGTCTTCTTCCTGTGCCTCACTTTGCTCTTAGGTTGGATTGCAATATGCACCACTCAACAGAATATTTCCCTTGACTGAACTTTTAAGAGCTCATAAAATGTCATTTTTCTTCTTAACAGAATGAGACACAATGTCCAAAAGGAAATCAATAAAGCACAAAAAAGCAAATGACTACTTACAACTGTGATTTGTTTGTGTTAGGTCCTGAATTTGCCATACTAAGAACACCCCGTCCCGTGTGGGACAAATTTGGCTTGAATTCATCTTTGAAAGGTTTTCCCCAGTAAGATTCTCCTCCTTAAACAACAAAAAAAGAAGAATGTTTGTTTTCATTAGTTTCTCACTGTGTTTTGCAACAGGCACTGACATTAAATTCAAGGTTTCCAGGGCTTGCAGTCACTATGTGTTAATACATTGTCACCTCACCCCTATCACTAGACCAGTATTTGAGCACGACCTTGAAATCTGCTGTTTGCAACTGGCAACACATTTCTGTGCCCTCACACTATCAGCTGCAACAAACCACACTTCATCAACAGCTTTATGGATCCTGTGCTGAAGAACTGCCAAGGATTTAATTTTTTCCTCCTGGTCCACCATAATTTTTCTCTTTTGAGGTATTAAATCTTTAAGATTGGCTTAATGACAAAACACAGAGCAAAGAGTTACCAGTTTAATTGCACTCTGGATATAGCACTGCTTCCGGAAATAAAATATCAAGGAGATGAAACATTCATAGAATCAACTAAGAACAGAAGCTAGAAGCTCAAATGCTTAATCCCAGACTAAACAATGAAGAATGATGATATAAGGTGCTCCAAATTAAAAGGTAAAAATTAGATATTTGTACTAGATACCTGGATGATGTGAACACTTATATGCATTGAAGGTAAAAGAATGACAAAATTGCACAAACCCCAGCCCCAGCCCTCCAAAACTGATTTCTTTTTTTTGTCAGGACAGAGAGAGGGTCTGTGAGAGCTCTCCTCCTGGCTGTCATTTTTACATTATTTATGACAGATCTGACATTTTCATTTGCACTTTCCTCCAGGATCATCCTTAATAAGAAAAACAAAGGCTGAGCTGAGTCATAGTTTTACAGTCAAATCCATAATCTTGTTTGACAAACCATGAAAAAATATTTCACCTTAGGACAGTATTAAAAATAAAACAAACAAAACTATCCAAACAGGCAGCAAGGCTTGTCCATCTGCAGAACTGGCTCAGGAGCCCTCCAGAGTAGGTAAGTGTATCACTAGAGAAGCAGCAGGTCAGGGAGGGATCTGTGGTGCTCCACAGCCATGTGGACACATAGCACACAAAGCAATTTGATGATACGGCTGCACACAGAAGCAGCAAATAAAAACCCAGGAATGACTCAGGCTCCTACTGAAAACCTTACCCAAAAAATCACAAGAGTGCATTAAATGAGGAAAGAGTTTCAGATGATACTGTGAAAACAAAGCATCACATATGGACAGCTGCAAGTGGAACTAAGTGAGAAATTCTGGAAGAAGCTGACCCACTTAAAAGCCCAATTAATCATATTCAAAAGACCTATTAATAGAGTTGAGTGTTGCCTGCTCTGCAGTTTGACAAGAGGTGGCAAAAGGGGACAAACCCTTTAGGGATTTTCTGTAATCAGGAGTACAGCAGCAGTTACTTCAGCAATCTCTGGCTATTGAATATTTTAAGATCAGCTAAATTACATCAGCCTGATCCCATATGCCAATCTTTTCCAGTAGTGGGTGACAGGGATATGTATGATTTCAGGCAGTTCTAGAGGAGTTTGTGCTGTCTGAAGTTTTCAGAGGATACAGAACATGAGCACAGTCTGCTGAGATGGGACACAGCAGCAAGTGGCCAAACCTGTGAGCCTGGCACACCCTTCATCTGCTTCCAGCTCATGCTGGAATTACAGTCAAGCTGCTGAAAGAGAGTGGAATCAAGCCTGAAGCCTTCACTGGTCAGAAAAATAATTCAAAAGGAAAGAGAAAAATTGTGAATGACAGAGAGAATCTCTCTTTGTGGCACAACAAACAACCAGACCCAAGAGCTTGCAGACAGGAGCAATGAGCCATGATCTTTAGCTTTTGGAATATTTATTTTTGTACTATTTCATTTCAGATATGCACTGCAGGTCAGAATTAATCTCATATGTATGAAAGCTAAGTTTGGTTCATTCCGGTTCTCTGGAAATAAGCACTAATATTTGAGCAGATAGTTGTCTGCTCTGTCTGCCATACAGCTGTTTCCAAGGTTAATTTTGTCTGCCTGGGAGCTGCAGCAGGAACAGGGAATGGCCTGTGCAGCATTTGCCTAAAAGGCCAGACGTCCTGTGAAGGACATAACTGAAGTGTCTGTGGAGACCTGGCAGCACAAACTGGCAAAGGGCAGTGCAGACACTGCAAAGGCACTCAGCAGAGCAGGCACGGCTTGGGGGGGGTTTGTTGTTGTTTTGGTTTGGGCTTTTTTAATAAATTAAAGGGAATACTTTGTTTTCTTTTTCAAGGAAAACCCCAAAGTATTCTCCTAAATTAAAAATAGCCTGAATGTGCTTTTCATCAAACTCCTGCTAACCTTTGGAATTGTTCCAGGCTTCAAGTATCTGCTTGAAGCAGGACTAGACAGAACAAGTCAGAAGATGGCAAGTTACATCTATACATTTTTTAATTACTGAAACCCAGCATGACTTTCTCTGTGAAGATTAAGTACAGACCCCTCATCAGTCTAGGGCCATAGCAGCACAGTGCCTAATGCTCAGCTGGAACAGGGATTTTACATTCTTACTTTTTACTCTCCACATTAGAGCTCAATGTAAACTTGGGAAAACTACTCTCAAGTTCCAAATCTACTAATAATTATGAGGTGTTTGTAAGTATCTAGCAGATTTTATTGTGTTTATTCTCAGCACAGTTGGGAGGTGTGGCTGCACATTTTCTGAAAGCAGAATGGATGCAGACAGAGGAGGTGGGAGCACGGCAGTGTCTGGCTCCAGCTTTTTCATGTTACACTCCCTGTATGTGCCACAAAGAGAGGAGGCTCTTCCTGACACTCCCCAAATCTTCCTCAGAGAGCACACAGATCTCTGCTGGCTATATTTGGAGTCACAATGATGCAAACCCCTCACCCCAGTGCTGATGTTCCATCCTACAAGCAAAGCCCACGGGAAACAAGACTTGACTCTGGGTGTTGGATTCACGGCTGGCAGCACTGCCTGTCACTTCACCTTCCTCTCAGCTTATCTTCTGTCCAAGTGGAGCTGTGTGCCCACTGGACTTGCAAATGTTCCTGAGATCATATTACAAAAGTGCTGGGAAAGAATTCTGTGGGGTTCTGTGCTAAGAATCAGTTCACATGGCAGCAGCCATGGCCCCAGCATGTACTGCCCCTGGCTGGATTGGTGTTGGGAATAATTACAGCCTGCACGTGGGAATCTACTGCTGCACAAAGCTGGAAATGTACTAGGGATCAGCCACAGAAATACAATGCCATTCAACAGCATTTAACCTGGACAGTGTCAATGCCTTCAGGAGCCAGAAAGAGTTTTTGCACAATTCTGTAAAATAAAAATCACATGCCTACTCAGATACACACAATTCAAAGCTGCAGGAAGCTGGGAGACAATTCCACACATTCTCCCTTTAAAAAAATTCTCTTAAATTAAAGACGTATTTAACTCATTCTCACACAGAGATGAAATAAAACAGACCACACAGCTCTTAGAAAAGAACATTAATAATTTCTGTGGCTATCCAGAGTGGCAAGATATATTTAGCTTGTACTGAAGCATGGTTAGTTATTCAGTCTTGTATCTGCATCCTGTGCTGATAGTAAACAGGTGAACAGATCTAAACTGACATCTGAAGCAATCACATATTAGCAACTACACAGAAAAAAGCCACATTTTCAGATTGTCTTTTGAACTAAACCAGATTACTCTTTGGTAGTCTTTGTTCCTGCTAAAAGCATATAAAATTTTTTTTGGAGGCACACAGAATTTGTACAACTTTCTTGCAAAGAGCTGAGAGATGCATCTAAAGCTTCAGAAATGTAGCATTCCAAAAGCCAGGTGTGGGCTGGGAATCATCATTCATGACAGTTGTGATTTTAAATAAATCCTTCCTTTTTCTGGCTTAAAAATTGCTAAGCAGTGGTAAGGAAGTAGGAGGGTTCTGATTCACAAAAATGATGGCTTACTTTCTGTAATTTTCTTCTTGTCATTTGGAACAACGAGGTACATAATAACATCTGACACTTCTGTAGAGCTTTCCAAGTGAGATTCTGGAATCATTTTGCAAATATGAAAGCCTTAGCTCAGACAGTAAGTGCTTCTCTCCTTTCAGATAAGAGGACATGGTACCCAACCCCGCAAAGCTGAGAGTGGATTTGCAGAGGGGCTGCAGATTAAAAGGAGTAGATTCTAGATAAAAAGGTCTTGCTCTTGTCCTTTTGTTGAGCTTCAATCATGCAAGGAAAAGGGCTCTAAAACTGCTACAGTTTAGGAACTTGCCATCTTAGGAAGTCACATTGCATTGACCAAGTTTGTCTGGAGTCCTTTGCTGTTGACATTTCAGAGGAGCTCCTCTTGCTGCCAAACAAAATGAAATTTCCATCTATCAGTGGTATTTCATCCTGGACTTCTACAGCTATAATGGGGCTCCTTTGTGCCCTCCTGGATTCATAAATCACAGGCTGATTCATGAGACCTTCCACCAGGTTGCAGGAAAGAGTAGCTGAAAAAAGCCTGTGTGCTGCTTTGAAAATCTGAGGCTTTGCATATAGTTTTCCCTTTTTCATACAAAAGGGTTAGGATATTAAACCTATTTTTTCTACATGCAAATTTTCTTCTATTATTTGGAATACTGAAAATACAGAGCAGCTGCTCCACTTGCACGACCGTGAGTTAGAATTACTCACAATGTTCAACCACTTACTTGTTATGAACAGCAGGAAAAGGGATACATCACAAATCTAAAATTCATTTTCAAATAATTAATCATTACAAAGAATGACCATGACTCAGCTTATTGCTCTGAATACTGCCTCTATGGGTGGTTATTGTGCTAGAGAAAAAATAATCTGCTGCACCACAATAAAACTTCTCCCAGTAGTCTTGTGAAACAGTAAGGTGAAGGCTGTAGGAAAATGAGTCAGGTCCTCCAAACCAGTGTCAGCCTTGCAGTATCTGACTGCTCTGGCAGTGCAGGTCTGACAGCTATGCTAAGGTAAAACTCTATTCCCCACTCTTTTCCCAGGGTGGTATCTCAACTCCCAAATGCCATAATGCTAATCTCCACCCTTCTCCATTCCAAGGTTAACTGCTGAGTACCAGGATTAGTTGTCCTTCATGTGTCTGCTGGGTCACATTTACTTTTACTATAGTCCAAAAGAGACTCAAAAAGGACAAACTGGGGAGCTGAATAACAAAAAACAGAGCAAGGCTCAGGGCTGCCTACAGAGAGAACAGTTCAGCTGGAGCAGCCATGGGAGAGGAGGGTCAGTGACAACCAGCTTGACATTTACCTCTGTGAACTGTTTCCAAAACACAAGCACACTTAATCCAGGTGAGCCAAAGCACAGTTACAGTCTGTGTATGTATCACAAGTAACCTTCTGTCACGTTGTACTAATTGTGCCCAAATCCACCCAGAAGATGAACAGTCCTGGGCTTAGTTAGCAATGGAGTGGGTGATCATCTCAGCATCTGGGGGCTGCAACCACAAACCTGACACTCTGACACATGGGATGAATGTCAGATGACAAAAACCAAATGGTGGGAAGATATTCAAACAAGTCTGTTCTAATTCCTGAACTAATGAACAGGAATAATTCAATAAATAGAAGTAAAATATAGACAGGCTTAATGCATCTTCCATGTACCAGTTTAGAAAAGGTTTGGTTTTTTTGGTTTTTTTTTCAAAACACAAACAAAAAGGCCAAATCTCTTAGCTAGAAACCATCAGTTGAAGCAGAAGGTTCTGTGTGGATGAGGAAACAAAGTATGTTTTTTTTGTTCTGAAGTCATCCTACAAAAGGCTCTAATAGAAACAGTTTATAATATTGACATTTAAAGGGTAACCTCCAAATAGTCCTCCCTATTGCCAATTGAAATATCTGGGAAGAAAGCCCTGTTCTGTTCTCATATGCTTCTCTGATATTACAAAAGTCAAGTTATTTGTTTCTAAAGCCCATTTAATCTTACAGATTTCTTTTAGCTTTCAAAGGTGCATCTTTTTTTTTTTCCTTCTAGGAAGCAGCAAGTCAAAAAAATACTGAAAACCCTTCCAGCAGAAGAAATAAAAAAAGAGAATTTATCCTGCAAATAACAAACAAGCTGCAGGCAAAAAAGGTACAAAGTACTGAATCCCAGTGCTTTACTCCAAAGCTTTCCTAAAGTGAATGCCTGTGATCACATTAATAACAAAGGAATGGACCAACACTTTTACAGCATGGGAGCCCAGAGAGCATCAGTCCATCTGCCCTGCTCAAGCAGTGCTGCTGAGCTGAGCCCTCCTCTGGCTGCCCTGCTGCCAAGGGAACATCAAGCCTCAGGTCTGGCCACCTTCTTACAGCTCGAGACACACAATGGAATTTCTGCCTCACGGTCAAAGTGCCCTGGATCTATTCAGTAGTCAGGAACAAATCCTGACAGACTACTTGCACTCTGTGAACTGTCTAAGCAGCTTCACTGAAGTATTAAACACAAAGGCATGACAGTTCAAGAGCAATCTACAGCCCACCAGGCTCTCCGTTTAGATTTTCTTGTGATATTATCATATTCAACCAGCAATTAGGTAAAGACATATAAAATTCAACTGTCTTCAAAAAATAAAAGCCATTCAGGTGCAAGGAAGACATTTGCACCATTTGGACTCTACAATAATTGCAGCCAGTCTCTAAAAATGTGCAAGACTCATGTCTGTTTGAGTGCACACTGTTCATTTCATTAGAACTTTAATAGTCTTGACAGATGTTTGTGAGACATCTCGCCTGTGATATACTCATATTTAATTAAGAATGACAAGGAGGAAAACAAGATGGAAAATACTAGAGGTCATTAGACTCCTTTTTTTAAGTGAAAGAATATACGTAGGAGGATTTTCATCCTATGTGCTTATTACCATTTCACTTCCTACTGGCAAAGCCAAGTGGAGCTGAGCCCTGCCCTCAGTGCAGCAGTGATGCCAGTCCTCTGCCTCTGTTACCTCTGCTGTCTTACAGCACTCCTGCCATTTGCACAAATAGAAGCAGGAACGACACCAGCAACCTAATTTTCATTCCACAGCAGGATCTGAACTCCACCCTGCAAGGGTGAGAGGTGTCTGAGGCAAGCTATTAAATCTCTCCCGTCTCCTGACACCTCTTTAATTTCTCATTTCAAAAGATGTTCCTAATTATGTCTTTCAGGATTTGAACCAAAACTTTCCATATAAAAAAAATCAAATCACATTTGACAGTCCAAGCATAGATGGTAACAACTCTTGTTAATGGGTTTTTGCCATGAAAACACTGAACCTTTAACTAGTCTCAAATCCTGCACCTGTTGATTATCACATACACTACAAGAAAAGTTGTTGGGCAACTCACACTAACATAATTTACAAAGTAAATAGAGCTCAAGTATTTAAGCAGGTGAGGAGCTGGGGATGCTGGTGACAGCCATGAGTGGGTAGATAGAAGGTGCAAGTGGAAAATGAGCAAATTTACAGCAGTGACCAGACATATGACATGACCTATCCCCTGTGGTGGGCAATGCTCTGCCACCCTTCAGCTGTTCTGCCTCCTGACCATTCCTGCTATGACTGTTCCCAGATCTCCAGCCAAGGGAGGAAGAACAGGAGGAAGAATTTTGTAGCAGTGATCCCTACAAGTTAGAAAAAGAGCAGCTTGGGCATTATAAGGCAACTAGCTGGGAGAACAGATGGTGTCTGGCCAATCACCAATTCCAAAGCAGGTCTCAAGTATTTAATTAACGTGGAATTTGAAAGTATCTTTGCATGAATGTGTCTCTTATTTTGTTCTTTGCCCTGGAAGACCAGCTGTAAAATCATTATAATTTTCATTTATTTATTTTCTGAAGGAAAAAGGAAGTAAAAGCTGCAAGAATTCTACATGGAAGAGTGTCCAAGCTTTAGACTGAGAATATATTGGATGAAATCTGAACATAGTCAACATGGTCAACATTTAAAGTCAACACAATGTACCACATATCATCATTTAAAATTGTCTGGAAATAAATGTAACACAGCCCACGAAGTGAGAACAACTTACTTGACTCAAACTCAACCTTACCTGTTCCTGTTCCAGTCGGATCACCTCCCTGGATCTGTAGAATTAAAATTAAATCAGTGTTACATATGTCTCTGTGTAAAAGACATTAAACACAAACCATAAAAGCCAACTCTGCTCAATTTTCTGCCTTCTGTATTGCGTCGTGTTGACAAGTCAGGAACAAGGAAACCATTACTACTTATTTGGAGCTTATTTATCAGCTGGCTGTCATAAGCATGTCGTCCCTGACATTGCTGATCCATAAGCAGAATGGCATATCTATAAAAATAATAAGTCTTTTATGGGTAAATAGGGAAAATAACCAATCTCAAATGGGTTAGGCAGATCATCCCTTTTATTATGTGCTGAATCAGAACCTGTCTTTTAACTGATGATGCACAACCCAAAACTGAAAAGGCTTTATATTTTGCTACCAACCCTCCATATGATGAGAAGAAGAAAAGAGGGACTATGGAATATTTTTTGTATCTGAATCTGTATCCCACTCACTACCTCCAGTAGGAAAAATCTTCATGTGAAGCCAATCTTTCAGTAACAAAATTAATTACATGTATTGATCACTGTACATGCAGGTTTTACAGAAATAATAGTCAATATTTTAATGCCAGTGGAGGGAGAGTGACACGATCAGTTTCAAAGGAATAGCACACAAGCACAATTTTAGTTGTGAGTTAACTAAGAACTGAGATATACAGTGCTGTCAAAAGAAAAAAAGCTTTTTGGAGGATGACAGGAGGGAATGTAACATGCAGTGATGTTCCTTGTGAGATGTGCTCTGCCTTCAGGATCAGGCTGTTAATTCTTCTGAAAGGAAGTTACAGGGCAGTTACAATATCCTAAGCTGCCTGGACTGTAACTCTGTAAATAAAGATCTTTGACTACCAAAGTCACACAGTTCTGGAACACAAGGTGCTCTTTAACTCCTTCACAACAAAGCCTGGGCACCCAGAGCTGGAGCACACTAGGAAAGGATTATCTGATAATATCCAAGTACCACAACCTGAAAGAGAAGTTCAGATGCTTGCCAAAGTCTCATCTGAATGGGATTTCAACAGACCACTGTATTACTTATCCAAATTAGCATTTCCCTCTCTCCTTCTGTTCATTAACCACCCACCCACATCTTGGGGAAGATAACAGGAGCCAAGGCAATGACTCTTCAAGGCTTTCTCTGGAATGCCAACAAATGCAGTGCTGAATGCAGTGATGTTCCCAGCGACAACGTTAGTCAGACAATTGTCAGTGACACCCCTAAGTACACACAGCATAGGTTAGGACAACCTCATTCTGATGTATATTTAATATACATCTATTGCAAGTTGTCATGCATGGAACAGCCTAAACCTGAGATGAGTTAAATATATGGCATATTTTGAGTACAACACATATTGCGTATTACACAGGAGCTTTTTAATACTCACCACAAAGTTCCGAATCGATCGGTGAAAAATTGTTCCATCGTAATAGTTCTTCTTGCACAATTTAATGAAGTTTTCACACGTTCGGGGTGTCTGAAAGACAACCGGAAGTTTTAATTAAGCACAACCCTTAACCAATCATTACAGTGGTTACAAGAATCACTTTCCATATGTGCCTTACAAAGAAACAAACGTGCAGGACCCCAAGAGGACGGAGGCTCTGTCTACAGGAAAAAGCCTGAATGTACCCTTCTTTTAAGGTCCACTGGGGAGACACACACTGTGTTAAATAAATTAAACCCAGACCTTGCAATTAGCACAAAGAAGTGTTGAACATTAGCTCAGATAACTGGGAGCTCCCAGTTGACATCATGATGATGAACACAGGTAAGATCAGAGACTTGCAAGTAACTGAGCTCCAGCAGTGCATCACAATCCTCTTCCAAAGGGGGGTTTCTAGCACTGAAAAATGTTAATTTACCAGAGTGAGAAAGAACTTGACTTCTCTGCTTCACTATTGCAAAGTGAGCACATTGCAGCTAACTGGGAGAGAAGCATTTGGTCCTTTTCACCACTTGGAAGTGACAATGGGACTGACCCAAGTCACTGGAACACAGGAAAAATGAAAAAAACCAAACTGTTTTCAGAACTCTAAATAATAATTTTAAAAAAGCTAAATATATTGCCAACTTCTAACTCACTTTCACAGGGCAAATTAAAAGTTATTTAGTGAATTTATGAGCCATGACATTAAACAGCACCTTCTGAAACACTTTACTTCCCACCTAATCATGCTTTCATGTAATTGTACAGATTCTCTTCCCTGAAATACTAAAATACCTTCAGACATACAAACACAAGTACAGGAACAGCCTGTTTGCTACACTTGGACATGTTTTCCAGCCCCACTGTGGATTATGTTCACAAATCTATTTCAGTTTTACAAAAGAATACATCTGAGTCCTTAGAAGCCTTAAAAATATCCTTATTGCTGGATGTGCTGGCAAGTGAAGCCCCAGCACTAGCTGCAGTGGCTGTAAGTGAGCACACACAAGAATTGTCTTTGTGAAATTCACTTTGCACTGCTGTGATATCCCTCTTGGTCTGGGAGCTGCTGAGAGACTGAGACTGAGCCATAGAACCTGAAGTGACTTAAAAGCAAAAAAAACCAAGGCCAGCCTGATTATAATAATTCAAGGATGAAATAATCTCTATCTCTTTGAAAAGCCAGTCCACACAAGTATTCATCTGGAACCCTACAGAACTCCAGTTTCCTGTATTTTCTCATCTGGAACACAATCATTCTCACCCCTCTTTATTTACACTGAAATGTCTCTTAATTTCCCAAACAAACTTCACCTGTCATTATAAATTCTCTACATTGATTCCTTCTTAATTAGTCTACTCAGACAACAGTTGTTAGCTGGCCCACAAGTGAAAAAATGAGCAAATTCTAAACCTACACCAGCCATTATTTCAGATTTCCTACAGAATTCCTTACTGAGTTAAATGGTAAAGGTACCATAATGGGTTTATGGTAGAATGTCACCAAGACATTTACTTGGTGGCATCCTGAGGGCAACTCATAAGTAACTGTATTCCATAAAAATTGTAGCAACATGAGGCTTTCCTACAGTTTCAATGTTTATAGTAACTGTGAAAATTTTCCCTTTGAATTCAACATATATATGCTTTAAAATAATGTTTGTACTTTATCTTTCTAGTAAAATTCAACCCCTGAGGAATCACTTGTGCAGCACATGCTTCCTTTATAAGACAATATCATAACAGCCTTGATCCTAGTGTTTTGCTATTAGTTATTACTTGTGGGAAATGTCAGTAAGAATAAAAATAAGTTTAAAAATTTTCTTTATGAATCAGAAATGGAATCAGCAGCTTTTAGCCTAAGGCACTTTATCTCCTGAGAGCCAAGCACTCTTTGGAGAGAGAGACACAGTTAATAAGTTCTCAAGGGGGAATCCAGCAACCTGTAATTAATTTTTTACAAAAAATGAAACCAGGCAAAAGACTGGGTCCCCAAGGAATGGACACCAAATCATTTAAAATTTGCACAAAGTTGATAACCCCAAACTGATTTCCTATTTATTTTCAAAACATGATTTGTAAATTATACATCAAAAAAACTGGCTCTAGTAATGTATTTTTTATGCAGGACCTGTGCTGACCCCTCTCTCTAAATGGATTTCTAGCTATTATACCCTTTCCCAGAAATAAGCTTTTCAAATGCAACTTCAGAAATATTTAGTATACATGCAATAGTCATTTCACTGCAAGGTTTTCTTTAAATAATTGCCACCAAACTGGTTCCCATGGTCACCTCATGCATCACAGAGATAGATTTGGCAGGTAAACAGTTCCTTAGCAACATTACCACTACCTTTTATAGTGCTTTTTAACAGACACAAATAAAAGGGTTTGCATTCAATCAGTAATAAACTCCAGTTTCAGTCATGCAGTAGATCTAGAATATCTGGCTCAGATTATCTGATTTATTCAAAGCAGTCCATGTTCTTGCCAAATCTCACACTGCCAAGCACATTTCAGGGATTTTTTAAACAGCATCCTGTCCAAAGCAGGAGAAGAAGGCTTGAGGTTTATGGGGAAGGTGCAGATCCTCAGGACTGAAGTTGTGTTCCACACTGACCATACAAACAAGGCCGGTCTTTGAAGTCTTTGTTCCAACTACAAAGACTGATGACATATAAACACACATAAACAAACCTGACTTTGTTATTTGATGTAAGATCTTGTGGCAGATGTCAGACTCCCAGTCTCTGAATGCAAAGCTGTCTCCTTCAGAAACTTCCTGCACAGCACTCCTGCAGGAGGAGGGGATGCTCAAGGCACCTGGCAATGCAGGAGGTAACGCCGGCTTCTCCTTCTCTCACCACTGACTGTCTGCTCCAGTTCTGGCTGGTTTTGTCTTAAACTGGCCTCAACAGCAACAGATGATTTTCCCCTCTTTATCCCTTTTACATTAAGTAGGAAACTACTTAAATTATTTTATTCTGTTGACTATGACTTAGGCCTGTATCTAAGGAAGTCAAGGGAAAAATGCCACTGTATTCATTTGATCTGAAATACACATTGTTTTAAACCTACTGCAGTATGTCCTCAGAATGATGCAAAGACGCTCCTAAACAGGAAAATTTAAAAACTGTGGAAGGCTTTTCTGGCCAAAGAGTGTGGTAGGACAGTCCTGAGAAATCCTCCTTTTCTCAGGTCCAGTTGGGACCATATAAGTGAATTCAGTGTCTCTATGATGTCCTTCAGCTTAAAGACATTTCTTCTTCTAAATGACAAATAGGAAGAAGAAAAATCTTATTTATACCAAAAATGAGTCACCTGCTCCAACTGTGCTCCCTATTTATTTTGTAGATGCCAGATAACTGTCTTTCAACTGCTGAAAATTCACACCCAAGACAAGCAGTAAAATTTTAATAAATGCTTTGAGACAAGAATCCAGAAGAGCACTTATCCCAGAAGATGCCACAAATGCTTATTAGCTCACAGATATATATATTTAATGGGGCCACAGCCCAATGGTTCTTTAAGTAGGTCTAAGTCTGGATTTAGCTAACACACTTAGTAGGTAACTCTGCATGGAAACATCAGGACTCTACCAGTTACTACGCTCAGACAAATTTCAGAGTTAAAGAGAGATTGCTACAAAGAATGACCCTGCAAAAATAGCAGTGACAGGAGATTGTGAAGTCATGGTACTGAGAGAACACTGAAAAAAGAAACATACAATTTAGAAAACCAAAGCAAAACAGAAAATAACCTCTAACTGCTTACTACAAACTTCTAGGATAAATGCAGATTTTATCTGAGCCAATTTCAATTTCCATTTTGCCAGCAAGGGTGGCTCCAAGCCAGGCAAAATTCATCTCCCCTGCTGCAATCTGACACCTGAAGGGTGGGACCAACCAAGCCAGGTCCCTATCTGATTTCCCAGTCTGCAGCTGTCCTTTCTCATTAGTTACAATGGGTCATTACATTTATAAAAGTTACCTTAACTCAGAATCTGCACTGGGCAGCAAAGAGCCAAACAGGAGGAGATGAAAAACCTGCAGCACTTCTGTTGCCAAGGTGCGGGAGATGGAAAAGAGGGGAGAGCTCCTGAGTTGTTGCCATGACTGCAAGGAAAAAGGCTTTACTATGTGAAGAGCTAATCATTTCAAAATGCTCCATCCCTTGAGGATGTGCATGAACCTTGAAGGGAAATTTCACACTAAGCATTCAGAAGCTGTCATTCGCACATCTGTATAATTTTCTTGTGCTAATTCTACTTCCCTTTTATTTCTTTTTTTCTCTATAAATTGGATGAACTGTAGTAGTGGCACTAAACTACAGAGTCTTGCTATATGCTCATTAACCCTTTGTTTCAAAGCAGGAAATAATGAAAAGCTCATTCCTCTCAAACCAAAATTGCATTCTACTGTCTTCATCTTATCACACAAATGCCAGAATTCTGCTACTAAGAGGCATGAAGTACTGATGGAAATTTCTAAAGCTTCAAATGAAGCCTTCCATTTTCTTAACACAGATCTCCTTTAAAATGCAAGGTGGATTTTGTTTTGCTTTAATCCATTTACGTATTTTACACAGAGCAGTTTCAATCTCGTAATTATTCATTCAGCAACTCCTCTAATGCGTGAGCCCATAAAGAGGTGATTTGGCAAGGTTTTAAACTCAGTTTCCCCCCTGCCTTTCAATCTGTACTGCTCAGCCTACCCATCACACAGAAAAGAACTCAGCAATAAAAGCTTGGCTTTATTTGGGGCTTAGTCAGAGCTAAATGCAATGGTACAACTTCAGGAATCACTATCTATCAGGTACAAGTGTCTGTTCCTCCCTCCAAGCCATGGAAACAAACACGTAAATGTTTCAGTGTCCAGTACTGGAAGGCCACTTAAACCACCCTGTTTCACTCTGCACCCATGAACTATGAGCACATTCCATTTGTTTCACAGCAAGAGGGACAAGAAAACCCCAAACTCCACAAAGCCCCACTGCAAAAGCATGGGAAGAATTTCTCTGTGGGAAGCCCATGACATTTCCTGCAGGAGGAACATTTACTCCAGACCTAAACACCACTCCCTGCCAGCTACACTTTCCTGCTAACAGCTCCCCAGTGTGAGAGAGGGACTGAGCCAGTGACAGGTGATGGTGGCAAACAACAGCTGCCTATGGTGGTTCAGTTCAAGAAAGCCACAGTTCATCTAAGGGACACAATTCTCAATCTGGTTATACCAAGAGCAAATGTGTTCAGGCAATTTGTGATCCGTGATCAGAAGAGCACAGTTCCAGAGAGTGAGCACTGGGACACATGAAAGCACTGGGGCACTGTGGGGTAAAACACTCAGCCAGACTCCTACTGATAATAAGAAAGAATCAGAACAAGCTAACTATGCCTCAGGAAATAGATTGCTGACTTGATAGCAAACATTTGCCTATTTTGCTACCTCAAAGCCTCCAAGTTTGCTTAGAACAAAGAGCAGAATTAATGCATTCTCATTACGCAGAAACTCACTGTAATTTAATCAGCTATTTAGCAAAGACTTCAGCAGATAGCTAAATTTCACTTTTAAAAGGCATTTCTTCCACAATACTGACGTTCATGATGTTACTGAAAACTTTTTTGAAGTCTAAGCAAGATGCTCAGCTTAGACAAGATGCCAGTAAAAAGATGACACACTTCAGTTTTACTTCTCACATTTTTGCAAACACAGGGACAATCAATCAGTTTAGCTGAGCACAACCCAAATTAAACAAGACATCTAATTCACTCCTCTAATTTGTCAATGTTAACTACTAGTTCTCCAGAGGCAGAGTCAGCCACAGTTATTACTTTTCCTCTAACTTATATTTACTGCAGTGATAGAAGAGAAAACAATCCTCTCCCCCGCTTACTGCCCCTTCCAAATTTGTCATCACACAAGAGTTCTTTAAGGAGCTTGTCAGAGAGCAGAGTGCAGGGCTGGGTGCTGATGAGGATGGACTGGTAAGCAGAACAGCACAAGTGGGTACAGTCTAAATGAGGATGCAACTTTAACTGCTCAAGCAACCTCCCTCAGCTTAAAACTTGGAGTAAGGCAGGTCCCACGGCAGCTCCCTGGCATTTCATCAATCTGCAACTGCTTGCATATAAATTCCACCTTTTCAGAAGATGCAACCTGTAACAATTTCCACACCAGACAGAGAAGCTCTGGTAGCTGTCAACCTCCCAAGGTCACCCTGCTCTGATCAGAGCAGCCAAGGTACAAAAAAGAAACACGTCAGAGAAAGATGAAGAGCAGCAGCTGTGTAACTCCAAACCACCCAGCCCAACCTCGGGTTTGGGATCACGAAGTGGCAGACACAGCTGGTATGGGATGTCTGCACCTCATGTCTGCAAATGTCAGAAATCAAGGGGCATGATCCAATAACAATCAATTCCCTTCCCAGATCCAGCTTTCCAGGGCAGCTGGGAAGGCAGAAAGGGTCCAAATGTGCAAAATGCCTTTCCACCAATTGCTCAGTGCCAAAGGCTGCCAGGAAAGCACACAGACAGCCCAGGGCAGCAGGGACAGGTTCATGGAGAGGTGGCTCAGCATACAAAGCTGTGGGAATAAGGAGGAAGGGGGGACATTGAAAAGGATGATGTTTGTTTTCCCAAGTAAACATTATGGTGATGGAACTCAGCCTTCCTGGAGATGGCTGAACACCTGCCTGCCCTTGGAAAGCGGTGAATTAATTCCTTATTCTGCTCTGCTTGTGTGTGAAGCTCTTGCTATCCTTGTTAAACTGCCTTTACCTCAGCCCACAAGTTTTCCCCTTTTCTGATCCTCTCTCCCACTGGCTGGGGAGTGAGTGAGTGAGTGAGTGAGTGAGTGAGTGAGTGAGTGAGTGAGTGCCTGTGTGGGGCTTAGCTGGTGACTACAGTTAAACCAGGACAGGGTGTTATGCCCCCAAAGTTAAAACTATTAAAATATCAGCTTCCAATCACTTAGAATTGACCTGTTCATCAAGATGGCTGTGCAGAGCCATCCTGCTCTCAGCCCCAAAGGGCAATTGATCTGTCTGCTATTGTACCACTTGGAGGAAAAAACACGCCAAGAAGTAACAACATCCTCTCTAAGAAATATTTTTTTAAAACATATCTAGCACTTCTACTGGAAAAACACAGCTTTGTTTGTTCTTAGTTTCTGTTGACAATATCTCTCAAAGTTGAGAGTTGCAGCTCTTCCCATAATGGTCTATTTTGATGAAAAAATATGAAAAAAGCCGTTACAACCATGCCAAGACCACTGCATTTCATCCCTCCAATCCTATTACCAAATGAACAGATCCTGGTAAAACATCAGCCAGCTATTAGCCAGACAGTGTCAATCTCATGTTGACAGAAAGCAAGCAGAATGGAGGTTTATATCAGAAATAAAATGAGAGATTCGGGCAGACTGGAGAATCTTATCATGCCAGGAGGTCAAAGGAATTTTTCAGCAACTCACTTCTTTGCCACTGGAAATGGCTAAGAAGTTTACAGGCTTCTGATCTTCAGAACAGTCCCTCACACAAAAGGTGAGATGATTTCAAAGAACAAGGGCTGAATTACACATTTATAGATCACAGGCATATTTAACAGGTCAGAGGGCCTAATAAGATTAAAACATCAATGTTTGTAGAGTAACAGCTTCTTCAGAAAGCCATGCCAAGACATCATCATTAAGCAGAGTTTGCCAGGCCCTAAAATCTCAAAAAAGCATTTGTGGAGTGTCAGATGGAGCTTTGAAATCCATCTCACACTCTTCTTTGTTTTGCCATCTTGCCCTTAAAGTACAAAACCTGAGAGAGACAAGTGAATTTACAAAACCTGCTGTGGCAGCTACAGATCAGTATTTGATTACAGCTCTTGGCAGGTGTTGAACCACCAGATCATCACCACAGTGACCACTTGTTTGCAGAGGACTCCCCCAGCAGAGAAGGGAGATAGAACATCAAGCCATGTGTTAATCATTTTGACAGGATCTCCTGGAGCATTACATTTACATATTTATTTATATGTAGATATATATTTTTAAAAATGGCTGCTCCACCACCTACAAGGTAAAACTCCATCACTGTAGTGACTAATACAGCAGAATGCACATGGATAATATGCAGTTGTTCCCAGCAGCATCCTGATTAAAGCAACTAAAAGAACTTGAGGAGACTAGAAAAATCACAGTAAATAAAATACAAGAAATTCAGTGATATTCATTGCCTTTCAGCAGTTATTTCTTCAGAATTTACATGTTTGACATGCATAGGACTAGAACTGAAAGAATAACACTTGTTGGATGCTGTTAAATCTTCAGTACTTGCCAGAATTACTTCTGGCAAGTAGAATTTTTGTAAATTTTTATCCAATTAGTGTATACAACAAATGTTGCTTATGCACAGCTGAACTCAGCTTCCTGGAAAACGTCCCTACAAATGGCCTTCTGATTAGTCCCCATCAGGAGGAACATACTGTACCTGAATAGGAGGATTGGGAGAAAAACAAATGACAAAAAAAAAAAAAAAAAAAAAAAAAAAAAAAAAAAAAAAAAAAAAAGAAGCAGTAGGCACACTGCTATGATCCCAAGGCATCATCCGAGGCAAAAATTCAAAAGGGTGGAAAAAAAAATTCAGCTTATCTTCCAAAGTCTTTTTATTGCCTTTTTTCAGGTCAATGATTGAAACCACACACCATCCTTCTGGAACCCGAGTGAAGTTTTCAGGTGCTCTGAACAAGTGATTTCAAACACTGAAAATATCTGGATTCTAGTCCTATTTCATGCTCTTTCTGAATCTTATCACAAAATAACTGATGACTTCAATCACACTGCAACACTGATTTCCTGCCCTGGATCAATAGAAAACATTTTTTGATTAGGTTTTTGGTGCCAGGAAGAATTTCATCACTATCAATCTTATTGACTGGCACTTTAAAGTACTAGTATATGAAGAACCCTATATTTATTTTAAATAAAGGTTTCCACATGTACATATAGACTGAGCTACAAACAATCCATACTGGCAAATAGCTCACAAAAAATGGGAAAGAAAGGAGACAACAGAGTTGTGAAGGGACAGGGAGTGAGCACCCAAGGAGAGTATTGAAGGCAACAGATACTGGGCAGATTTCAGAAGCAGTGCAGAGTGCTGACAGCACAACTGCAAGAATATTTTGCTTAAATACAGACAAGAGGCATGAAAATCCACACGTACCATCTAAGAGAGCAAGTATGTCACTTGCTGCTCTCTATTTTAGTGAGGAGACTTCACCTCAAAGTATGTATTGAAATCTAAACCATAAGACCATTTTAAAATTTAATTTAAATGTTGCAAGTCCTACCTCCAGACAGAGGTATTTATCTGTCATATTTATATAGCAATTTCATCCTCAAACTTCCTTAAACATTTCACAATCATATATTTGCAGTACTGTGAAATTATGATCACTGCCAGGGTGGCTTCCGTAATGACCAGAGCACAGGATATCCTTCAGCAATTAAGAAAACCCTCTGCAGTTTAATTTGAGGGAGCATTATGGTACAGTCCTGTTCCCCCTGACTGCATTCAAGGACCTTACCCACACTATACACTTTGACAGGAAAAGCAAATTCTGTGTATAAACCAGCTCCAATCAGCTCCCAGGACTGGCCCAGCCTGTGCACTGGATAAGGTAGAAAAGCTGATAAAAACCTGGCACCTGATTAATTAAGACTATTGCCACACATATTCACAAACAGGGTGAACTGGAAGTGTTTAACAACGTTTAGATTTTGGCACTTTCCCATTTTCTACGCCAATCTCTGCAGTCTCAATAGATTCATTGTAGCTGATTTGTGCATATGTTTGTGACCTATGTATGTGCTATATGTTTGTAAAATGTTTGGTCTGTCTGCACTGAGCTGACCTCAGTGTGATTCAGGAAAATCAAAGTTAGGAGCACAAACTCCTTATTTAGTAAAGGGGGACAAACAAGTGCCTCCCGGAAAGAACTGATTTCACAGACCCAATATGATGACCTAAGGTGGATGTTGTGAAAATCTCCCTACAGCAGCAAGTTTTTCTATTTATTCTAAATATATATCTTTTTCCCCTCTGCAGTGCCAAAGGTCTGCTAAATTCACACAGATTTAATCAACATGAAGGAACAGATGGCTGGAGGCCAGTGTTTTAGCATGTCTGCTTGTGTAAAACAGCACACGCTTCCAGGGTGTACATGAAGAAGCTTTGTGTGTGGAAGGTGGATGAATAGGAATTCATCTGGAAAAGAAAGGAAACACAATGGATATCATAGAGGAAATTCATAATGAGCAATTGAGTCTGGGTCCCCAGGACTGAGTGACACTGGTCACACATGTGGCCAAAAAGCCCACACTGATAAGAATAGCTGCAGTCAGCCTGCTTTAGCCAGGAGCCAGTTTGAGAACATATGGCAAAACAAATGATTCAATGCAATCTGCTCGTTCTGCCACTTCCCCCTAAATATTGCTGTACTCACATCCTCTGCTTTTTGCCTTATTACAGTGTTACTATTTCAGAGCATGGAAAACACCTGTAGGGATAACAGAGACCTACAGAATTACTAACATGTTATGCTGCTGTGGAGATTCTCATGCTGTTTGCATAGATCAGCTTGAGATGTTTACACATATCTTGCTTCTTACTCATGTGAGAGAAAGGAAGAGAAGGGAAAGCCAGAAGGTTTCTGCTGTTTGCTCCTTTTTCTTCCTTGCACGCAAAAATGGATGTATTCTCCCAGGACATCTGGATTTCACACCAGGCACCCCAGCTCCTACCCTGCACCACTGCCCTTATGAGCTTTGTGAGGCTTACAAGAAACAGATTTTTTACCATTTAACCCCCTGTTCACATCCTTCAACTTTTTAAAGTACCAACTTTCAAGCCTATAATATCCTGACAGAAAAATCTCAGTAAACCACTGAAGGTTTGAAAACTTTTTTCCTTTTATAGCAGTGGCTGTATAAATAAATAAGCAAACACACAACCCAAGCAGTGACGTCTGAGACATCACTGTCGCCACAACTCATTCATCTATCAGACGTCTTGCCATGTTTATTATTTTAAGTCACTGTTTTCCACCAGAATCAGACTGTATAGACTATAAAAAACTTCAGTTTGTTGTTTTTTTTTAAATCAACTTCTCTTAATGGCAAAGAAAAGGTGTCTAAAAACTTGAACATAAAGAACAGGAAGGGACAATAGGAAGTAAAAACATATTCTAAGGTTTTCATTTAGGTTTGTTCTGTAAAGCTCAGGGTTTAAAAACAAATCTAAGTATTTCTGGGGATCTTGACTACATGGAATCAGACTGACAGACTGCTCTTGGTTTCAGTGAGGCTCTTTTCCTGGTTCTGTCAGTAAGTTGCTATGTAACCTTGGATTATTCCCTCTTCACTGTGCTCTGCCTTCTCTTTGCTTTTTTCCTTCCTGGTCATTGTTTGGGTCTTTCATCCTGACCCTTTGAAGCTCTAAACATGTACCTTGGCATATTGTAGGTAGTCCACTAAAATGATGGGACTACTCACAGAGAACACTTACACATATAGTGTAAATATATACAGTTAATTAATTTATGTATACATATAAACATTTCCACTGCCAGCTCTAATTCTGGTAGTTATCTACAGAAATTGATCTTATTGGGCACAGTACCATGTCACAGTGCAGCTCCAAGTTTAGGTCTCCTTTATTGGTGTGAAGTCGCACATATCCCTTCTTCTTCACATATTGATACCTCACAACATCTTCTTCAATAGCAGCTACATCAAAGCAGAAAACAGTAATTAGCTTTCTGTAAGCTTGCTCACTGATCTTTAGAAATCATCAGTAATGATTCATAGAACCTACTGTCTGACCTCTTCTCCTGTGGTACGAGGTCTTGAGGGATCCTACTCTGCAATTCATCTGATAACCTTGCATTAATCTCTGTGCAAAACACTTTCCATTATAGTAAACCACCAACTCTTTGAGAACCAACCAAATAATGTATATTTTAAATCCCAGAAGCATCCAGTATTACAAACTATAATTTTCCAGCAATGTCTGCCAACCACAAACGTTACTTTGAACCCAAATGGCATCTTGTCAATCCTGCAAGCCAAGCAGGTAGTCATCAGTCAACCACAAGCTGCTGACATAGAGACCTACCCAGTTCTGAAAACAACTCAAGCTGTTGCTGGAGACATCACTGGTAAGTCAAACCAAATGATCAATTATGATGTTTCCATTTCCATTTTGTCAAAATGTCCAGTTAGTCAGATATTTTCTGTACTCAGTCACCTTCAAATCACTCTAACTTACCAATTAAAGGAACTGAATTTGGTAAACATTGTTTTAGCAATGTGTTCAATCTTTGCCTAAGTATGTTCAATCTAAATTTTAGTGCCCAACTTCCTCAACTGGAAATACTAATGACTCAGCTATTTAATCAATATCCAAACTAAATAAACCTTACACCTTTGCATTTAGGCTGGAGAATAAAAGGAAAACTTCACTGTATTAAAATGCATTTTCATGTGAAAAAAAATAAACTAAAAACAGTAAAAGTTACCATTACAAAATTTGCTGTTGTTCTAACCAACACCGAGGTAGCCCAATAAGATGGGCAAGGTTTTGTAGGGTATCTGAGGAGAGATTATATTGCATTCCTAACTTAGAGAAGGGGGTATGTCCATTTGTCATCCTTGGGCAAAAAATGTCTCATTAATTTTTGTTCAAAAGAAGTAACAGCCATTCAAAGCCAAAGCTTGATCATAATTGCTTCAGTATTTTCAGAACAACCTCAGTGGAAAGTAAGGATATATCTGGTCAGGGAATACATTTCCATGGCATCAGCACTGACCAATTACCAATGTATTCCTTCAGCCCTCATAAATGTATATGTGCTAAGGAGCATACTTTGAAACTTAGCAATAAATAAAGAGTTTGTAGGTAGGTAGCTCTGGTACCTGCTTCGTGGGTAGTTTCAGGCACCATTGCAGTGGAGGTGAAGGAAGCACTTACAGCTCCAGTGGAATAGTGAGCCTGTTTGCAGAGGAAAAAGCAAGAGAAAAAGACATTAGATCTTCAAATTTATCTACCAAAGATACTATATAAGCATTAGAAACACAAAAATGCCATTCTTCTGAAGGCAGACTTTTCAGCTCCAGCTCCTACTGAAAGAAACAAATACCCAGTGCAGTGATAATTCTCCATCTGTTGCTCACATTTGCTCTGATGGAACTGTAGTTAAGGCTGCTCATGCACTGAGCCAAAGGGGCTTAATGCTTCCACTACAATTTAATACGTCACTATGCAGAGATTCTATTATCAGAATTGATTTGTATGTTCAGGAGTGGAGATAGGCAAGGAGTACTTCTGCCAAGACATCTGTAGAAGCTTCCAGTGCTGCTGAATGGAAGGAAAATGCAGTGAACCACAGGGATACTGTAGGGGAGAGCAAACCAGCCCCCTCCCATAGCCAGTCCTACTGAGTGCAGAGGTACCATCCCATGATTCCCAAGGTCTATTTTGAGCTCTGTAATTCTGCAGAAGGGAAATGTTAACGTCACATGTGGATTTTGCAGTAAATTACAAAGATCTAATAAACCCAGAGACATGTTCAGCAGTTCCAGGGAAATGCCTGTAAAGAGTCCAGGCCAGGTCAATGCTCACTCCCTAAGGTTTCACTGCATCCTAAGCAAGTTTACAGCTATGCCCATCCATGTCATAAGCTGACAATCTGATTCCCCAACATCGTAGAGCTCATCCTTACCTCTGCCCTCTTTTTTCTTCTCCTTACTTTATTTTTATTTTTTTTTAATTATTTTAACACTACAATGTCCCAAAAAAGGGGGCATTTGTGATCCTACTCCTTGATCACACACACTCCCTAATCTGTCCCTAAGCTCTCTTATTAAAAGTTGTGTGAGCACTGCTGTTAGTTTTCATGTAAGTGTAATCAAAGCAAGTAGGCACACACATCCCAGAATTATTAAAGGACAGAAGAATATTCTCTCTTGCCCATTTCAAACAGCCTTTGATGTAGGAAATCTAGATGCAGATGAATTGTTTCTCTTGACAACCATGAACATGCACCTGGAAGAACATCCCTTAAAATATCCCACTGAACCCTGCATTCCAGTGGAAAAAGAAAATGGAGGAGCAGCTGTGGATGATTTATGTATTTGTCCACACCAGAAATGATTCACCTGCACTACCCTTAAGGTGTGCTCTCTCTGCCAATAAATGCAGGAAGCAATGATAAACAAACTCGAAGTGAGAGATTACAACCTGGGAAAAAGGTTCTGCCAACACACACATAACCACATCACAAGAATTCTCCCTTCTTATTGTGATTCAATTCTCAAATGTTTAGGTTCATTTGCAACGATTTAAGAAATAGAAACTCACTGACACATACTATGTGTGTCTAAGGAATCCTGATATGATTCTCATTTTTTCATCTGTGACAAAGTTCTGTTTGAGAGGAAAGAGAAGGAGCAGTGTTTGTTTACACTGCAATACGGCCTCTAAGAAGAAAAACAACTATTACCATTATTGAAAAAGTCAATCATACCAAACTACAAATTAAGTCAACTTACTGCATTCAGCTTATCCACTTTTTTCTTTTCAGGAGCCTTCATAGTAGCTGCTAAAATATCATCGCCTTTGAATTCCTTATAAAGCTCCAGTAAAGTCTCTCGGGTCTCTGTGTTTGTATTTTTCAAATAGTAAGATGGATCTGATTTTGCTTTTTCTTCATCTAGGTAAGACAAAGGTAAATCATTCAGAATTAAAAGAAACATTGTATTTTGTTCTCCTTCAGTTTGTTACATAACTAATTACACACAAACTTTCCAGACATTAATGCTACATTTAAAAAAAAAAAAAGTCTAGCAACTACATATATTCCTCCAGACACAGTGACAAATAGCAATGCATAACACTAATGACAGTGTAACCCAAAATACAGCACAATAAATGCCAACATGATGTACAACAAAAAAAAAAAATCAAGCCAACTATCATGAACATTTATTTGAAACCACTAGAAATTATCTAAGTCCATTCAAGTCTTGTAAAATTTTTATAGAACAATAAAGACAAAATACAGTTGGGTACAATATAAACTTCTGTTCTTCATCTCCTCACTGAATGGCCAGGCCTGTGATACAAAAATCCAAGGATCAGATATTAAATGTGACAGCAAGGGGAGGAGGTTGCTGGACTGGACTGTGGTTTACAAGTTTCACTTGTCCTCTGTCTTGGTATGCTTATTATTTGCTGGATATTAGGTATTCCATATCTGAGATAATACTCACTTATTCTGATCAGGTAAATAGAAAGGGAGGCTTGCTTGCACAAGAGTAGATTTAAAAAACCCAAAAACCAGACATAAGCATAATAAGCTAACCACTGAGAGATGTCCTTCCAGAAAACAGAGTCCATTCCACAACATCATCTTCAGATTCTGCATGTTTGGGTTGGTGTTTTCTCAGCCTACCTTCAATTCATCCTTACCTGGATCAATTACTTTTATGTTGTTCTTAACATGAAAGAAGTTTGAGACATTGAACTTATCCAGGTTTGTTGGATCCTGAAAATAATAATAATTCAAAAAAAACCTAATATCAGAGATCTTGGTAGGCACATATTCCAAGCAACAGACTAGACTGAAGGGCAGACACCATAATAAATAAACAGGGAGAGACAGAATAACTTCTATACTCCCCAAACCACAGAAAGATGAAAAAAATACAATCAACCCCAACCAGCATCAGCAATGAGTCTGTTCACAGCAGACTCCTTAGGGATCTCGAATTCAGTTCCAAACATAATATTAGACATATATCACCTACAGAAGTTACTACCAGAACTCAACTGAGTCTCCCCTATCCTAGAGAAGCAAGAATATTGCAATCCCCTGGTTCTTTCTTTTGTTCTGAGCTTTGGTCTAAGATCTATGCAAAAGCACATCAGCTATCTCCTGCTATTTATAATCCTAGGCCTGATTTGCACATGCTCTGTGAACTTTTGCAATGCATTTCAAAATACAAATAAAACCTCAGAACAAGTCTCTGCAGTAAGAACTGTTTTGACAGTTGTTTTTTCTACAAGTGCTTACAGAACTATGTTTAAAAATGATGAAAAAAAAAAAAAAGAAAAGAAAAAGCTATTATGAAAATTCAATTTAGTGACCACTGGAGGAAAACAGGAAAAACACAGAGTGCATTAACTGTGATTCTTTATGCTATCTCTAGGCAACTTTCTGCAGAACTCTGACCTTTCCTTAGAGACAGTGAGACAAGGAATGCCTACTGGTGATCTAGGTTACTTTATACTATTATTAAACAGTCTTTAATCCTCTCCTTACAATGACTTCAAGGTTTTCTCCTCAAGCTCCTCTGCAGCACAGAAAGGTCAAAACATCAGCCCAGGACACCCAGTCACTAAAGGAAATTCTATCTTACAGAAAACAATCCAAAGTTTAAAATAACAAACTAACAAAATAATATGCAAGAGTTTCTAATTCAGGATAAAAATAATGCAGCATATTATGCAAAAAATATGACCTAATGTATAGTATTAAATATATTATCCTAAAAAAAATAACAAAGCTTCTCACACCACCATGGTTGATAAAAAGTTTGACAATTTCATCTCTGCCAGAAGTAATGCTTAATACAAGCAGAGCTGCTAGCTCCATAATTTATAAAATGATCTAATTATGCCTTTCATTCATCCCTGAAATGGTATGCTTCCACCAGAGAGTGCATTTTTAGTTTTATTGCTGGTACTAAAACCAAAACACATTTATGAAATCAAGCTGTGTGATTCTGCACCTTAATGTGATCTCCTGGCTTTCTGCTGTCCCCTTTCCTAATCACCAGACAACAATTTTCTGTTTCCTGTCCCACTATACCCCTCCAATAGATCTTCATTTAGACAAAAAAAACTGCCTCAAAAATTACATCTTTAAGATTTTGCTTTAGAAATAGACAATCTTTAAATAAAACTACTAAAAAATAGGAAATTCAGATTTATTTTTTAGCCATTTTTCTTTCCTCTGACACCAGCACTCAGGTGTATTTATTATTTATTACCTTACATACATATTTATATATGTGAATAGAGCTGATTTTGAGCCTTGCTTTCTGACAGTCAACAAGATGCATGGAGGAAGTCTGGAGAAAGAACTCTGTGTGTTTTCACAAGACATCTTCACTCCCAAATACTCTGCAGCAATCATGAGCTGCAGCTTTCCAAGACAGCAATCACTGCTCTGCACATAAATGTCCTACCTCAAAAGGTGAAGGAAGGAAGGAAGAACTGCTTAACCTTTCAGGAAAGGGAAAAAATACCTTTGTATTAATATTAATAGAGATAAATGGATTTATAGCAATCTACATCTGCAGTTCATGGCAAAGCTGAAGGGCAAGACTGACTCCTGAAACCAATTTTTCATGGACAGGAGGGAAGGCAGCAGTAAAAATGAAACAGAAAACACCTTCATGATGTTTTTCTAAATAAAACTTCTTCATTTATTGATTTATTGATTGTTTAAAAATAAATAAAGGGCATCACAACTGCCAGTGCCTTACAAAACCCAGGGGCTTGTGCTCAGAGTACCACAAATCAGATTTGTTCTCACTATTTAACAGCCACAATTCATTCAAACATCCATGTGGCTTAACCAGCCTAATCAAAGGCATTGAGCAACTCCAAAATGTTTACAACCTCTTTCCTTGCAGGGGATTTCTCAGGGCTCCCCAAATCACCACCAGCCCCTGCTTTGGCAGTGCATCTATTATTGTATGAAGGACATAAGGGCAGAGGGCACAGGGCAGCTCCTTCTCCTTGCAGACCAACTGTCCATCTGCCCTCTGGGAGATCTGAACTCCAAACCCCAGAACTGTGACCCAGGTCCCCTGTACAAGTCTTTCCATCACATCCACATGGCCCATCTGTTCCAATGGAAACCTTGACAAAGGTTTGGTGTACAGTACTGTCCCTTGTATTCCTAATTCTGCAAAGCAAGAGTCATACCACACATGGAGAAGGGGGACAACCCACACTCCTACCCCAAAAGAGATTTCCCTCTGTCAGTGGAACTGCCCCTCAAAAATGGCTCCTCAAATTGGAATTTGAGTATCATCTTGTACAGGACACCTAGGACATGTTTATTCCTCCCTCTAAAATACAGCATCTTGATATACTTAGAGAAGTTCCATTAGAATTTGTTTGATTGGAATTAGTGTGAATCAGAATTAGCACACTGTGAATGTACTGCAGTGAATACTAAGTCAAACACAAGATCCCAATTGCTTCTACCTGCCCCCAAGAGCAGAAACACTTCTGACAATTCCAACCTGTGCTGCAGAAGACACAAACCATTTCCTTAGTGGTGGTACCGAGTCCTACAACACGAGATACATATTTTTTAAAGGTAAGACTATGAAAATTTTGTAAGTTTGCACAGTCTTTAGACATATACTTCAGGAAGAAAACTGTCTAAATGCTAATAATTAGCCTGCCAAGCTCCTCTCATTGCATCCATGACAGTTACTGGGCACAGAATCAGAGCAGTCTGAACAAGATGCCACAGGGATGGGCAGACAGACACACTCACATTGTCAAAGCCTCAAGCTCTAATGAATTAATTGCCTCTCCAGGACAGAGAAAGGCTGGACTCATGGGAATATTCCCAGACCTGTTTAGGTTAAGGCTTGGAGCCCAAAGACCTACAGAAAGAAGTTCTGTGTAAGGGCACAGAATCCAGAAAGGAAGATGAACCATGGCCTACTTTTATTTATCTTAGCATGTTTAAAAATATGTATTCAAAACACCATGGCTGGCAGTCTCAGGGTTTTTCTTATTAAGGTTATGAACCATAAACTTTACTTTAGCAAATTACTAGCACAGATATAGACATCAAAGGGTTGCTAACTATCATCACTATTAAAAATCTCATATTTAATGTTTTCCTGAAAGCTGAGCTCTGAAAACAGCTAATCTCAAGTTTCATTCTACTTGTTTTTTTCCAGTCATTTTCTGGTTTTACCTACTGAGGGAAACAGCTTGAACTCTGTTAGTCTTATGCACCACATATAAGCCCCCAAAGGTTAAAACCAGCAGGTTTAGACTGTGTGATTTGTTTGAGTCCTGATTTCTCTCTTACCATTTGGTTGGCCATGCTGCATCCCTAATTATCCTCAGGACTGTCACCCTCACTGTCACTGTCCCACTTCTTTACACACTACTCTGCATGTCCATTGGTGCAGGATTCTCCCTCACAGAGACCTCACCCACAACCGTGAGGAAATCTGCTCTGACCTTCTGTCACACAAAGAGAAATGAGGAATAGCTGAGGAGTGAAATATCAATTAACAGTGTGCAGCTCAGCTACCTCCAGCTCTGCTCATTAGCCGTGCTTCCTGCCACAAATGTCAGTGGTGTTTAACAGCTTGTCTTGTCCACAGCTGATTAGGTTATATAGAAACAATAAAACTGTCATAAAGAAGCACATAACAGTAGGAGGCTTTTTTTCCCTTTAACAGCAGCAAACGTGTTAGCATTAGCCAGACTTGGTGTTATCATCTCTTCCCTCCTCCATTTCTGAAGTGCAAAAAAGATACATTTGTTAGGCTGCATCTACCAGGGAAGGCTCTGCAGGCTGCCACCAGAGCACTGTGCCTGCTACCCCTGCACAGCTTTACTGCAATTCCTTAGGCAAGGAGGAACCCCCACATGTGCCTCTGCCTCACCTGCAGCACTGCCACTGAGCACAGCCATATTTCTCACTAAATCCCCTGCCAGCACACAGCTCAGCAATAGCTTTGAAGAGTTTCCAGAGCAGGAATCATTTCTGCTGTATCCTCACAAACTTAAGTTTGTCTCTTGTTTGTGAACAGAGCCACAGTGGAGGATGACAAATTGACAGGGTGCTAAAGGGGAAAGTGTTCTTCTCTCCTCTGAACACTTCCTATCAAATGGGATGTGAAAGCTGGGTATTTCTGCATTCTTACTTTGCTCTCCTCAGCATCTCTTACATTTGCTGGTATGGGAAGCCCACCACTGTCACCAGCAAAGCACTACCTGCCCCTGTTCCTCTGTCCACCTTGAGCTGGGGCAGACACTTCAGCCTGCCTGGTCATACATGGGGATTCAGATGACAGGTATTTATGTGCTTACCATTAAGCTCCACAACATTACACAAAGAATAATCTGCATAATATAGGATTGAAACACACATGGAATTTACGTTCACACTAATTAATAATAATTTCTACCAGATTTTGCCATAAAGATTTGACAGTAGACATTGAGATCTAGCAGTCGATCCCCCACAAATTGGAAGATAATCTCAAATTAGGTTGAACATTTTGTCTGAATACTAGCTGAAAACCTGTAAAACATAGGACTGGAAGAATTACCTAGATCTGAATTGAGGTCTAACGCACTATTATTTCAAAAGCTATGCTCAATCCTACCTTGAAATCAATTGCAAAGTGAAAAGATGAACAGCAATGTACCAGAATGGCAAGCAGAAGAGGGAGGTAAGAACACTGCAAACAAGTGTTAACAATATCAGCTTTTCCATTACAGACACCCTGTCCCCAGAGATCTCCAAGCGCTTTACATCCTGCCTTACTCATTAAGGGTAACTAATTAATCTTACAGTACTCAAGTTGTCTGGCAGCTGGGAACACATTCATGACATTTTCAAGGGATGCTGGGTTAGGCTGAGCTGATCATCATCAAGGTAAAGAATATAAGTGGGTTTAAAGTTATGGAAAACATAGACAACATAAAACAGCAAATTCCATTTAAAAGCGACATGAACCAGTACAGCTGGGAGATAAATTATCTGAAATAATGAGAAGGAGAGAGAAACTTGGAAAAAATGTAAGACCTGCACTGCAGAAGAGGGAAAGCTTGACTTGAGTTTGTAGCAAGATCACAAAGACAATTTAAACTTTAGTGTAAAGAGCTACAGTCTAAAAACCCAGCCATACTAGGAGTGCTGTATCTAGGAAGGGCATCATATGGAATAATGTCATGTGCATTTCTGTCATCATCAGCAAAATCCTAAACTAGAATCCATGAATTCTTCTGCCTGAATAACTCCATTCCAGTACTGCTAATGTATTGTGCACACCAGGATACGGTATTACTCTTTACCTCCTGCCCTGACTGCCTGGATAATATGGCCATATGCTGATGAAAAACTGCCATGCTCCACTCCAGGACATTTGCATTTCAACAGGGGAAAATGTAATTTCTGTAGATGGACTATGTGTAGGAAGCACTGCAGATTCCTTTACAAAGGGAAGCACATCAAAGACCTAAGAGTATTATTAACAACTGAAGTTGTGATTCTTCCTTTTTAAGTATAGAATTAAAAAAAAAAGTTGTTATTTTTAACAAGTAAATAGCATATAAATATTTGCTAATAAATTCAAAGCAACCAGACAAAATGGTGCTTAGCAGAAAAGATAACAGGGTGGATTATGACTCGTGTTTCAATAATGTTTAGCACCAAGAACAGGAAAAACATATTATGCAATTCTGCCTCCTCTGAAAAGAGTAAATCTTTCTTGTTTTGTTTTTAATTATATATATTAGAAGAGAGAAGCCAAGTTTGAGGTCAGTTGCTATTCTAGTAAAATCCAAGCAGATGTAGGATTGTCCTTTATGTATCAATAAGGGAAAATGTGATCATACAAATAATCTGTAAACATACATCATTCATATTTTCCACTTATCACATTGTATTTCACTACCAAACACAGGTACCCCATCTGTTTCCTAGGACATTCAGAGTCAGCCTCTGGAAATGCTGTTTTCTATTGCTAAACACAGCTATTACAGACAGCCCTATTCAGCTGTTATTTGCAAAGCAAAGAATGTTTTTTATAGCAACTTCCCTCATATCTACTTTTTTTGTCAAACAGCAGGGTCAGTGATACCAACTCAGCCTCAATTCCAGCTCTCTTGGATACCACAGCACTCAATTTACATGGTGGAATGAGAAAACAACAAAGTGATAAATTTCAACACAGAACTGAAAGGTTTTTAAGAGAAGCAGGAATTGGGGTAGAGCTCTGAAACACAACAGATTGCAGTCATGAACTCTGGCTAAGAAACAGAGCCACAGGTGGTGGAGCTTGGCAGTGTGAAGCCTGAAGCCACCACGCTGCCTGCAGTGTTGTCAACAAGAGAGTTTGTAGAGGAGACACCGGTCTGTCTTTCAATAATTTATATGAAGAAAACACAGTGAGAAAATAACAACACATTTCTCTACCACATCTACTTAAGCAATTCTAATAGCCAGGCTAGTCATGCCACTTCAGGTTGAATCCTGGCCTCAACAAAGCCAGGCAGGGTAGGGCAGAATTTGAATAGGAGAAATCAAGTTCTATGGGCAAGTTTGCAGTGGGTGTTGTGCAGTGCAGTAAATGGCCTTCACTTCTCCTTCAACAGCCTGAAGCCATTTTAGACTGCTAAAAATAATTCTGAAAAAAATATTTAAAAACTGACCTGATAAAAGGTCAAGCTTTATCTGGTCAACAGCATTCAGATGGTCAAATCTCTTGGAGTCCAATCCCAAGATGGGGGTGTCTTTGCTATTTCTAAACTTACTTAAGAAGAATGTAGCACAGGACTGTACACTGCAGGAGTTACCAATCCACAATGAACTGTTTACTTAAGAGGATCAAATCTATTCACACATTGTGAACACCACCCGCAATGGAGATGGGAGAGGTGCAGGCAATGTGTGATTGTGACCTTGGACTGCACAACTATCAGAATCTACTTAGTTTCATATTAGACATATTCCTCCAAGCAAGACAGAGTCCCAACATGTCAAGAATGAAGATGAAAAATATTGATAAAACTCAGATAGAGAATGACTAAATTTTTAGATGTTGCACATTGAGATTTAGAGGACTAGAGCAGCTGTGAAAAATCAAAGCTAGGCAAGTAACATGAACACGTTCCTTATATATACATTCAATTCCAACCCTACAAAACATACCAAAATATTTTTTTCAGCGACTGCACATTTCAATTGTTTGTTCAAAATAACTTGGTTTTCCATACGGGTGCACAGACACATTTTTAGACACTTGTCTTTTTTTACTTTTCCAAATCCATTAGCAACCATGCAGTTACACAGAAATAACATTCTGTTGGGAGCTTTCAAACAAACAAACAAAAAAAAAAGCTGTATTTTTTGCATCCATTGGAATAAAAACATTTTACTTTGTTGCATTAGCTTGAACACCAACAAACCCAAAGGAACAGAGGAAAAATATTTAAAAACATGCTGTTGAGCACCAGGGAGTAGGGAAGAAGGCTTACACTTTATTTAAATTTAGACATAAATGAAAAATATTTTTCTATTTGAATTAGACTGTATTGGTCTTGGCTAGTGGCAATTAAGTGTTCATGAGATGTATACTAACTCATGATTTCAATAATAATGATCCAGGAATCTTTTTTCCCCTCTTTTGAAATCATGTAAGCTTAAAAATACCTACTTTTAAACAAAAGTTTTAGACCTTTTAAGACTAAGCATCATCTGTAAATAACAATCTTTTACAGTGTAAAATTCTCTACAATGCTGTTTTAATTTAGGTTTTAATTTTCTTAAAACCAGCAAAGAACCAACACTGGTATCTATTAAGAAGCAAAACATTCCAAACAAGCAAGTACAGAAAGTCCTCTGGTTTGCTGCCTTGCTCTACATTTAGAGAAACATTCCATGGAAAACACTTTTCTGAGCCTTTGACTCTTTTATACATCTTTGGAAGAGTAAGATAGACAATCCACTTCAGCCTTAATGCAACATGCCAAGTTCCTAAAAGTTCAAATACTTTACATTCTAAACATTGTTTCTTTTGATACCACAGACCACGTTACTAACTCAGACAGTTTGTGTCACACGGGATCTTTGTGGCTCATCTGGATAACAAAGAAAATAGAGTGAAGTTTCACTGTTCAGTTACTCTAGTTTCCTCTAGAATGGTGTACACAGCAGCACCTCACCCTCTGCAAAATAAACCCCTGTATGATATAAGGTCTAACAGAGAGAAGAGTTCACCTGCAATGTGACGATGTCCTGCCGAGTGAAGGGCTCATCTGTCAGGAGATCCTTGTAGCTCTTTGGTTTTATGTTCAGCTGCTCAACTGCCTAACATCCAGGCAAAACACACAGATAGCAAAAATCAGATTCTTGGGTGTAAATATTACAAGTAAATATGTGGTATCAATAAAATCTTAAAGTACAAATCATAAAGAAAACAATTTCACCCTCATTCTCAACTGGCAGCTGCAATACTTTCATTTTGGGCACTAACAAGTGAGAAGCTTTTGTCTCTCATCCTTACAAAGCCTGACAGTTTTGTGTGGTTTCCTGGGTTGTTTTTTTAAGAGGAACCTTGCAATCTCCACTCCATAGTTATGTCTATCATTCAAACCAAATTAATCATAAAAGTGCTGCCAAAATTAAAAAAAAAAAAAAGAATTCTTGTTTTTAGTTTTCTAAACTCTTACCTGCAAAAGACCCCTCAATCTGCCTTATTTACCTAAACATCCTCTGTGCTCCTCAGATGGAAGTGATAATGTTGTCCCAGTACCTCCAGAAGTCCATAAATTAATTCCATGCTTATAATAAACCAATAAGTGCTATTACTGCATGTGGTACCACCTGAGGCACAAAGGCTCTTGGCACAGTCTATTCAGGAAGCCCAGTGTTGTAGATTGTAGCAAACAGAGCAGGAGTTCTGCACTCCTGACCAGGCTTTAACAAAGGCCACCCTTAAACTCATCCTTGCCTGTTAACCCCAGCAGCCAAAGCATCCTGCTTGCAGAAAGAACAGAAAATACTTTCTGTTTTAACCTGATCTTGACTGCTCTCACAGGTGAGGACAGCTCTACTACATCAAGAGCAAGTTTTCAAAACCATGATGAATCCAGCCTTTTCCTTGATTCCAATGGTTTCAGCCTGCTCCTCCCTCAGTATCTGAATGCCCCATCAGAACTCAAAAAGCAGATGTTCCAGTGTTCAGACTTTTCACAACACTGGATATGGATTCATTAATTGAAGGATCTATTTACTACTGAAAAAAGAAACAAACCTTGCTTTTGCAGTAAGGACTAAGCAAAGAAGTCACGATTAACATTCCACTTGGGTTTACATAAATGTTCACAAAACAGGAATAAAAATGCAGTTTAAGTGTCCATTAAGGCATTCTTTCTCCTGTTCCCCTAGCTATAGCTAAAATGTTCTTTTTTATTCACTGGTATGAATAGAAATGAGGCAATTTGTGTTTTTGTGATGACACTGTATCAGAAAGACAACAGAAAATTTGTCTATTAATTCAACTGAAGCATATAAAAGCTACTCATTTTGAAACACAAGATTTAGTACATGCACTTAACTTAAGAAAAGGGTTTAGAAACATTATTTAATTCATATTCTAAAGTTGTTCCTATTTTGAAGGCTAAAATTGGACAATTTGTGAAATCAGTTCATCTGCCATCCTTTAATTTCCCTGGCTGTAAAACAAGAATAAAATTTACCTGCCTTTCTAAAACATTTTGTGATTTTGACTGAAATGCATCAAGTATAAAACATTAATAATGAAACACAACAGAGAACCTACCTCATAGGCAAACACATTTCCAGTAGTCTTGATGGCCACAATATGGGAGTTATTGGTAAATACAGTAAACAGCACTGGACAGTGGTACTTGCCTGATAGAGGGAACAAAATTTAAATTTCACATGAAGACCTGTAACTGTTTTGAAATAGTTGATTTCTCTGATCTCTGTGGATGATATTTACATTAATTTTTAATACAAAGTGTAACTTCAGTGTGTATTTAATGGCGTTTTAATAACATTTTGATTCTCCAGTGACAGAAAAAGTGCTAGAAAAAGTAACAGTTAAGAGAGCTATAAAACAAGCAAGGAAAATGCAGTTTTAAAATCTACTGCCTTCAATTCCCTAACACAGAACTTTGTCCAACTTGCTTGATATTTATGAAATACCACAATGTAATTGTTTCTGTTGTAATCAAAGATTTATTGATAGCGTGAGCCTGTACCTTGTAACGTGTCCAGTGCTCTGTATCACTCTTGTTCCCAGGAATAAATGTTTAGCTCATAGCCAACAGAAAAGTTCACAACAGATGTTGGGCTTTAAGCAGAGGGGAGCATTTTGTATTCAAATGTGGCAAGCAGAATGCCATTAAATCTGAACACGTTACTCAATAAGGAACCCAGCTTCTGCTCTAATCAAGCTGTGAATTTTCCCAGGAGGGTCAGCATAAATATTAAGCAAGTCAACAGCAAGCAAACTGATGGGAGGCAATGTAGGAGGAAAAAGAAAAATGTCTGGATACTCTCAGCAGAAAGCAATTAGAAGGTTATTAATACTTGATCAGTTTGCTAGAACTGGGGGTTTGGGTGAGATTTTTGAAATAAGTTGGGCCTATTTGTTTCTTTTTTTCCTAATTACCATTTGAAAATCTAAACCAGCAGGGAGGCCAGAACAGGCTGCTCACAGCACCCGCAGGGACAGGAGAGGCAAACACCTGCAGAGACTGACTGCTCACTGTGCCACCAGAGACAGCTCTGCCCTGATGGCCTAAGTTTCAGCTTTCATGTTTTCAGATTCTGTGCTGCCTAGGTGTGTAGCTCTGAGCCTCATATTAAGTGTTAATCAGCTCTCTTCACACGGTGGGTAGACAAAACAATCCTCTTCCAGCTTGAGACCAAGGACAACCATTACAAGTTTCACGCCCTAAACATCATAAACAAGGGAGGCCTGAAGGGAGAGAACAAGGAGGATGGAACTTCATAACCTGAAGCTGTAACTGGACAATTAAACCCCAATATGCAAATGGACCAAAACTTATAAAAGTGTGAAACCTCGGTCACATTTGTGCCCATTTGTGATCATTCTGGGTCCACCCTGGGTGTAGCCCTGGCCAGGCTCTTGTACTGCCCAAGGTGTGTCCTTAAAGGCCTTTTAAAAAAGACCTACTTTATTCTATGATCTCTGTCTAGTCTCTGTTCCAGGTCAGCCTTCTCAAGGCATCAACCCCCCTGCACAAGTCAAAGCTGAGGACACATTTGTTAATGCCATCAGGGCTGAAGGAAAGCCACTGCCACAAGGGACTGAAACTCAGGAAGTTTAGAAAGGGATTTTTGCAAGTGGCATCAGGGTATGGCCCAACTGATGGATACAGAAACACACTGGTAAAATATGAGGCCTCATTTCAGCTTCATAAAAAAGAACAAGTCATCATATTCTCAGTCCTTGGAAAAGCAAAACTGCTGAGGGCACACACATGTTGATCCGGATAGAAGGTACTCAACTCCTAAGTGATCACTAGTTGTGAGAAACTGCAATGCCCAAAGACCTTTTATATCACATTTCTGTGTGAACAGAGAAGATCCTACATATGTAGCAACCATTCCACGTTATGATTTAGAGAAAAGTCTGGTGACAGACAGAAATGCAACATTTAATTTTTGTCTTTTGTTGCATTTTCCCTCAATTGGTGAATGACACAGAATGCTCCTTTTTGAGTAAAAGGCTTCTAAGGCTTTATGGCTGTTGTCATTCCACCCCAGCATTATGAGCTGGACTTCTCTAGGGAAAGCAAAGTGTCATGGTATTTTTCAAAAGCCTTGGCCACACTGACTATTGATCAATTTTTAACACCCTGCTCATGAGACAGATGGAACAAAATGCACAGAAGAAATCCATCAGCTACAGAAAAGAGCTTGTAATCCATAGATTTTTGTGAGATAAGGAGAGAGACGCTCCAGAATTTTATTCCCACCTAATCTTAGCCATTTTCATTTCAAAGAAATCATTATCTGCTTTGTGGAAGATAAATTCATCTCCACTTCTCTTTTGTTCCCATCATGCTCTCTTAGGAGGCTGATTTCATATCTTGCAGAAATAAAACTCAAGGCAGCTGTCTTGTGTGCTTCTACTCATAAAATCCCACGTGTTTATTTAAGTCTAGTCCCTTTTATAAACAAAAAGCTGTTCAAAACCAAGTGAACAGCAAATATTGCCACAGGCAAGTTGGAAATAAGATAACATTACAGAAATTTCACTTTTTCTGATTCTTTCCTTAAAGTAAACAGTACCTTAGTGCAGTAGCAGCTACAGTAAAGTGAAATTGCTGAATAATTTACAGCTCCCCAGTGTAAAGGAAAACAGAAATGGAACTTTGAAGGTAAACATATCATTCACAAGAAGCAATTATTCTACTCAAAAAATAAAAAGCATGATAGAGATCACAAACTATTTAGGTTCATCATGAGTAAGACAAACCAGAATTTATTAAAGCACTCATTATGGGAAAAAAAAACCAAAATAAAACACCACCACAGAAAATTACTGCACTTACCTTCACTGTTTTTAGCAAAATTCAGCTTTATAAGTGATTTGGCATCTAGTTTCTAAAGAAAATAAAGCATCAAAAAGATTAATCACAACAGAATGTAACCATGGAAATAAAAGGAAACTGTAACATCACTGTTAAGATTTTAATAGCACATAATTTATTAATAATATATTGCAAGTTGTCTGAATCATCAGAACCCTGGGAATTCAAGTCACAGCCCACAAAAACAAGGCTCAGGGAGCCTGAGAACTGGGATAGGTTTGTTTACAGGGCTGTATTTGACACAGTGCAGTGCTGGTCATGGGGAATCGGCTCGAGGAGTTGCACAACTCTCAGCACAGACTGAAAGGGGAGTTTGCATGAAAAGCTAAGAGGCAAAGATCATTGCTGCTGATCAGAAAGGGCAATTCAGCAGGGACCTCTGATGAAAGCCATAAAGTCAGCAAACCATTTTGGCAATCAAGTTTGATGTCTTTTCTGAAATAACTGTAATTTTCCTTTTACTCAGGAAATGTGCAGCAGAGCTCACATGACAGGCAGCAATAATAAAGAGAAACAGAGGCACAGGTTCTCTGGAGAGGCACTTGGGGTCATGAAGGGAGTCCCAGGAGGGATTTTCAGCCACTTAATCCCCAGGTAACAATTCCACTGAACAGGGAACTGAGGTGACAGCCAAGGGTGGAATAATGTTCTCCAGCTCTAGAGAGGGCACTGCAAACTAAGCAACTCCTGCTCTCCCACGCTTCATCAGAACCATATCTATGGCATTTTTCTGCTGCCCTCTCTCTGGAAGGGCTTTCCGACATAGGAAGAGAAGAGCTGGCAGGTTGGCAAACATTTCTGGACAATCAGGCTGCTCCTGTCCTGCAACCTTCCCTAAGACATGGAAGCTGCAAACACACCCAAAGTAACAGTGAGCCTTCAGTAACATGCCAGGCCCCATCATTCCATGGGGCCAGTAGGTGATTTGGGTACATCACTGGCAAGACAGGGCACATCACGGCCTGGGTGACCTCACCAGCACAGCCCACTGGGATGGTCAGGTAGAGCTTTACTGTGGCACCCAGTTGGAGAAGGAAGTCCATCCCAACAAGCTGCAAGGCTGAGTCAGGATCTGAGACTTATAAAAAACAAAGCCTTTGATTGTATCAGCTGTCAGAGATGGTTTCACTGCCAAATGGATCCTTAAAATCACACAGAGCACAGGCCTTTTAAAAGAAACAATTGGTTCTCTTCTCAAAACATGCACCTGAAGAGATTAGGGAGGTTTTTATAACCCAGACAGCTCTTTATAAACAGCTACGAACAGAGATCTGCCAGCCCCGACACTGCTACTTCGATCATTATGGCAAAGAGCAATAAAGAAAAGTGTGAAACTAAGTTAGTGGGCTTTCTGTGCCTAATCAAAATTCATATTCTTGGTTTACAGAGTACATGTTATGACAGCTGGACTCATTCGTTTATAGGAAGGCACTTCTCAAATTGCTCTCAACCAACTGGCAGGCTCATTTGCTGCCAGAAAGGTAACCATCTCTCTAATTTATTAGCAGGAAGAGCAATGAGAGCTAGTAGGAACAAGATGGGAAGGGGAAAAGAGGCCAGGTTCGGTTATATTTAGTTATGTGACAGAAGACCAGCACCGCTGCTTTTCTTTAAGTGGATTCTCAAAAAAACCCACCCAAAACACTCCAATATCTGCCCACTGCTGGGGTACAAAGAAGGATAGCAAAGGCAATGGCAGGTTCTGAAATCACTAAGTGAATGCAGAGCTTTATTTATTTATTTATCTTCTTACAAGAACAAATTTATCAAAGAGGTCGTAGGGGAACTGCAGAGTTGCCAAAATGAACATCTGATCCTGGACAGATCTGTTCAACCTAAACAACTATTAACACAAAGCAGCATCCATCTGTGCACATGTTGTGCAACAGCCCAAAAATTATGTTTCAGAAAAAGCTTCTTTAGAAATATAGCCACTGGAAATGCTGATAATTTCAAGAAAGGTCCTTAAATTATCCTCCTGGCAGATCTGAGCTATGCCCAAAACATACCAGCATCTTTAAAGAAAAAAGGAAACAGTTCCATAAGAAACAGTTTAGCATGATTGAAGATTCAGATTTATACCTTGACAGAAATTTCTCAGGAAAGACAGACTGAACCACTGTGCAGACTTTAAAGGTAGCAAAAGCTGCAGTGCACTGTTTCATCTGTCAAACCACGATGTATTGTTAGAAGTGCTGCCAAGTCCTCGGACTCTCACTCTGTGCCCAGGGAAACAGTATGGTATTCCAGGTCATATCTTTCCATAACATGGAAAATGGTTATTTTCCAGCCTCAGTTAGCCATGGTGCACCAGCTGCTCATGCTGGATCTGCTTCCCACAGAGACCAGCACTCACACAATCTTATGTCAACAGTAAATAAAAAATCAGTGATTGTCATATAGGAGTTGATACTGCCTGGAGTGCGAACTCTGCAATGAAGTTTACAATGAATATTACAAACTTTTATGGCCACAGGCTGGCCTTCTATCAGGCCTCTCTTGAAGAAGTGACCTTGGCATGTCAACTCCTGCCCTTTGGAGCAGCTCTGTGCTTCAGCTTGAGTGGCAAGGCAAGAAGGGGATTTAGTGTTTCATCAAACGAAATCTTTGGAGCCTCAGAACAACAAAACCAGATGATGATGTGCTACAAAGGATTGCTCAGTGCCCAGTACCAGGCTACAGGATCTGGCGGCTGCTCACAGAGCTTCCACAGAGGAGGGAGTCCACAACCAGGACTTCCAGGAGATTCAGTTTTGAAACACCTACACTTTGCCCAGCAGAGTGTAAAAGGACATGATAAAGTGTGTAATATAATTTTTTTCCTCTCAAGTTCTTCATTTCACACGAAAACAGGATTATCTTGCATGTGGGTGAATCTCCTTTTATTTATTCTCCATCAAAAGTCAAAGCTTTCCAAGCACCATCACACAGTTTGTTGCCATGGAAATGACCGTTTTGCCACAAATGGGCTCTGATCTTCATGGGAAGAGACAGCAGGAGTGAATGAATCCTAAAATGAGTTAAAGTACTTGTTTTCATGTATTTTTTATTATTAATAATGCTTAAGAGAGAACAAATATTGCATACATAGCTCAAGTTCAAAGCTATTTTCAACCTGAGTTTCCCTGACACACACCCACCATCCAGTTAAAGCCACGCTCCAGTTAAGAAAGCAAAAGGGAAAAAAAAGTGTTGATTAAAAACACTTGATCTAATTAAATTCTAAATTCTTAATGACAATGAAAAGGCCACAAGCATCTGCCACTTCCCCTAAGCAGAAATAAGAGCTGCATATTCCTTTCTAAAAATATTTTATGCAGAAATACTGGAAAGCAGACGCATTTCATGGCACGTAGTGCCAGCTGCTCCACAGCGAGGAAGGGCTAAAAAAAAAAAAGCCAAACGCAAAACCGTGCGAGCTCTTTTCTCAGCTGACTCCTCTCTCACAGGCACACACTTCCACAAAGGCAGCCAAGGCTACTTTTGGCCATGACCTACTTTCCTGCGGCAGCGAGCAGCCCCACCACCCTGTCAGCTGACAGCAGTGGCTCCTGCGGGATCCCAAAGGGCAGCATCCTTTATGGATACCCGGGCAGAGGTGGTGACGCCACGGAGGTCAGTGGGGCACTGTGGCAGCTCGCGGACGGAACGCGCCGATTGTTCCGAATTAAATCGTTCTCTGTCAGCGCTGGGCGCCTCGTGCAGATATGACCTACAATCCCCACGCATCAATTAGTTACACTCGCTGAACCGCTTTGGTCTGTGGCTGCACGTTCCTCTTGTTAATAAGGCTCTGACCTTGTTGGATATGCACCAGCCTGAAAAGTAATCAAAAGGGGCTCCACTGATTCTCTACCCACACATGGGCGGAGCTGGTGACGTGCAGTAAGAGCTGTGTTTAGTAAAGAGAGACTTTCCCACCCTACCAACAGCAACTGAGTAAGTGTTCAAGTGTTCAGCACTTGGGGGTTGGACCCCCTGATGGGACACACTGAATGGCCTCTGTCAGGAACACACAGAAATCCAGGGAAGTTGGTACTGGGGTTGTGTGCCCAGGTTTTGGTAGTGGAGGGCTACAGGGGTGGCTTCTGTAAGAAGCTGCTGGAAGCTTCTGCTGTGTCCAGCCAGCTCCAGGATGGACATGCTGCTGGCCAAGGCTGAGGCAATCAAAAATGGTGGTAAGGAATCCGGGATAACATGTCTAAGAGGAAAATCCCTCCTGGCCCTGATCTCAACCCATGAACCCCCAGTGACATTTTCTTTCCCCTGTCTATTGTGGAGGACAGTGAGAGAGGGGTTTCGGTAGTGCCTGGGGACCAGCCAGGACCAACACACTACGTGGGGAAAAATTAACATGCCACATCAGCACTGGCTGATAACATGAGGTCAAAAATCATTCAGAGTTGGCATGGCCATTTGATGGTTTTTCATCCCACCAAAACAAGAAACACTGAGTTACCTGAAGCAGAAGAGAAAGCCAGAACAAATACTAGTATTGAAATGCAGTGTTGCCTAACAAGTACCAAACTTAGCTCAGCAACAGCAAATGAATTTTGTATTACATTCTTCGGTTCCTTTAAAGATGAGACCTGTTACATATAACTTTACATACAGCTTCCCATTTTAAGAAGCCCTCTTACAATTTTCCTTGCTATAAAATCTTCCCAAAAAAAATGGGGACATGAGTTCAATGAATAGTAATGGAATAACTCCATATACAATGTTACTTATTTTAGATTTGGTTAATGGATTTAACGACGATAAAGGGCATTGGAAATCCTCAAGCCTACACACAGGGTTTGCAATTGGAAACAGCAGCACTGTTTTAACAAGACAAGCCATCTACATGTAGTTTAACACCCCATGAAAAATTTGGGCTCAGCAGCCAAGAGGCCAAAGCAGTCTCACAATTCAAAGTATTATTTCTATGTTTAATTCAACAACAAAAATGCTCAATATTTATCACAGCTGCCTACCTAATCACATTCCTGGATGAAGCTGCTGTTTAACTGCAGTTTTCATGTACTGCTGAGCTAGAATGGAAATGGACACAGAAGATCCTTCATTACACACTTCTAGATCCCTGTATTTAAAACTGACACCATATGGTTACCAAAGTCTTGTCCAGATAATCATAAAAATATGCTTGATAACACACATGGTTCACAGATACCAGCAAAAATGCTGCTCCATCAGAGAGCACATTAACAGAAATTACCATGAGAAAAAGACATGTAGCTGCATTGCAAGATCAAAACCTGCAGTCAATGCAGTCAGAAGTCTACCAATCCAGAGACCCACAGCCAAATACAGCACAGTTCAAGTAAAATAAAGCTTTGCAGAAGCACCAAAAATCTAGTCTCCAATTTTAGTGAAAAACAGGCAAGTAAAGATCTGTGGGAAACCTCATGCTGCATCTCATTTAAGGCTAGAGCGCTTCACAGCTGCTAGTTTTTCAAGTGTCACAGTCACAAAATCCCATCCAATGTGCACACTTACACCAAAACACAGCAAAGGAAAAGAAGAGACCATCTGTTCAGTCTGTAAAATCTAGATGTAAATACTTTTTTGCTCTAAGGGACGTAATGCATTAGAAATAATGGTAGCCACGTTTATCTGCCTGTGCCCAGAGGTGGTTACCGGATCAAACACTGCCCACCACCACCACAGTCAGCAAGGTGTGAAGGAGGAACAGCAGCTTGGCCAGTGACTCATGACACTGGAAGGTTTTAAATGTCTTTTTTTGATAAAGCACTTGAACAGTAAGTAGAAGCAAATCTCATCTTCTTCGCCCTCACTGTTTCCCAAAGATACAGGGAATTGAAAAATAAATCCCCTTTTTAGGACAGATAAAGGCTAACTCTTAGTAGTGCTAGGTACACTGCTGTAAAACACACAAACAACTCTGGGAAAGAATGAACCAGCTATCCATGTTTGTCAGCAACAAAGGAGAGAGGGAAATTTTCAGAAAACCCAACAAAAGGAGTTATCTGTCAGGATACAACTCAGTGGGATTTTCATCCCCTTGACTGCGCCTGTGTTTTATGACCATTTCGTTATGACACATGACTTCCCAGTCGTTCCTCAGGGTAGAAGTCGTGTCCTCATATGTTTCTATCCAGGGGCCTTGAAAATTTATGGTCACTAGTCAAATATTAACTCATTTAGACTGTTGACTAAAAGCTAATAATTTCTGAGGCCAATGAGGTAAGACGACACGGCTCAGTTGCTGCATATTGAAGAGTTCACCTCGTTCAAAGTGGATTCTGGCATTTGAGCAGCAGCCTGTGTCTGCTGCCCCAGACAAAAATGCACCTGGAGAGAGATGTTTAATAACAATGGCTGTAACCACCCGTGTCTGAAAGGCTGCTATGCCCACAGAAATACAGGCAGCAACGTTCAGCTGGAAACAACAATAAAAAAAGGAAGAACTACTGCTCATCCTGGCTAACTCTAACTTATATAAATAAGTACTTGCCTCTCAAATGACGCAGCCTATCAAAACAAAATGCAACAAATTCTCATTTTCTCTTCCTGTCTCAACACATATACTGAAATAGTTTTTGGTTTTACACTATCGAGTGTAATATATCAAATATTATCAAAGTATTTCAGGAAGAGATTAGAAAATATTCCCACCACTGTACCAGGCCTTCACACAGTATTTACTGTGTATGATTAAGGATAACTCTGTTCAAAGAAGATATATTAAAATTTAACAGATGTGGAGAAGAATCGTGACCATGTAGGGTATGGAGAACTTAAAGGCATGAAGAACATCTGAGAGGAAAATACAAGTCTCAACAACAAAATGTCAAGAAAGCATTAAATTCCTCCGTGCTAAATACACAGCTGTAAACACTAACAGAGAGAAGTTTGCAATTTTGGCACCAATACAAACGAGACTAAGCTGGTCAAACCCAACATTTACAGAAGATATGTACCAGATGAAAAACCAGCAGCAGAAGCTCTCAGCAGCCATAGCAAGCAGAAAGCAAACACTGGTTCAAGACAGAGCACGCAGTCTGCAAAGCAGACTGGGAGAGCTGAAGACCTCAGACAGTCTTCCAGTTTTCTGTTCCTGATCATTTCACTCCTCTTCCTGCAACACACAAAAACCAAGATGCATTTGTCTGAACCATTTTTCAACAACAAAGCTTCCCTTGGCTTTATTTCTGTAACTTTGTTCTCTGCTCTGTAATAAGCTATTACTCACCCAGAACAAAACCATATTCCTACTCCACACTGAAACTTTTCTTACAAATAAACAAGAAAAAAACCCTTACTGCAAATATATAGGAAAAATACGGCAAGTTTAACAAAAGGGAGAAAAAGGGTGCAATTGACATTTAAACTTATGCAATATCCAAAGACCTGACTGAGTTGCATCAGACATATTAAGACATATACTTTGAATTTCAAAGCTGAAGATGTGCTGACTTCTTCTGACATGTACGTGAAAGGAGTTCTCTAGAGAAAAATTAAAGTTCTCATTTATACATCACTCATATTACATCCAAATGAGGCCTGAAGTTACTGATCCACCTAAATGATCACTCATTTCCAAAGCCCCAAGGAGAAAACACAGCAGACTACTTGGATTTCAGGTGCTGTGCTCTGATGTTGAAGAAAAAAATGAGAGGGATATGACTCACTCCTGAATTCTACATAATGAAAATTATCTCAACTGGTCAAACTATTTAGCTCTTAATTAGACAGTCCCAGCACTCCAGATATGGAAAACTGATGTGGACATAGCCTGCTTGTGGAAGTCTCCACAGGATTTTCCTGCTGGTATTTTGTATCCAAACAAAAGACAAAAATGCTCAAGGTAAGCACCATCTCTTTGGAAACAGTAAGTGAAGAAAACTTTTCAAGACAAAAAGATGAAAAAGCACAAGGAAAATCTGACTCCTGCTTCAATGTGCCATTTTTAGATGATCATCAGAATCGTGAGGTAACATTACCACCAGGTTACAGAAAGGTCTCAACAAACACTCTGAAAATGAATCCCACTGAACATTATCTATGGCTGTTGCGTTTTCCTGATAGTGTTCACTGGACACTGCCCTGAAAGAGGGCACCTTCAAACCATAGGGTTTTGTCTAATGACATCCATTATTTGCTGCTCATTATCTAGAAACACACCTGGAACAACACAATTAAAGCAGCAATCTGCAGTAAATTACCTCCCAGGCCATACGAACTGAGTGAAAAGCCATTGTCACTGTTGATTTAGCCAGTAATTTCCACATGAAATTGGAACTTCTCCTCCTCCCAGTTCAGGCCCGAGATTTGCTCCATTTGACTCAGGGTTGGATGAGTTTTGTCTGTGCCTGTGATCTCAACACCTCTGACTCAGTAATGTGTGAAGCTCATCCAACCCACTTTCAGGAATCCATTCCTGAAACACAGGGACCTCGCACTGATTATGTGACAGAGGTGGAAAGCAATTTGTACTGAACCATAAAGCCCTGGCTGGAGCTTAAACAGTACGTTAACACCTGTTTCTTCTTGGTCTTTCCCACATTCCTCACACATTACAGCTTCTTTACTCAGAATATTGCAAAAGTAGAAAAAAACACCTAAGCCCTGTTTATCATTATGTTCACTCCCCAGGTGAAGAAACAATTATCAATGTTTTCTATTTCTATCTCTGTGCTTTCAAAACACCAACATGGCAAAAACACTTTCATGTTTAAGGAAGTTTCACCTTTGCTCCAATTTCTGCATCCTTTTCAGACAGGATTTCCCTTACTTAGATAGCCAAAGACGTTTTTAGTGCATTTAAAAAAAGCATTGCAAGGTTGTTTGTTCATTTTTTAAGTGGGATTAACAAATCAACAGTAAAAGAAGTAATCTTCTTCATATCTTTGTCATTAAACCAGATCAACAAGCTTCACTGCAAAACCAGCAACTGATTTCTATGGGATCTATAAGACTCACTGAAATCTACTTGACCAAATTGAAAAGAAATCAGGATTTCAACAACAAAATGAAGTTACAACAGCCACCAGCATTTGAAAGATAGATACATTTAAGGAATGCATTTGAGAATGATTTTCCAAGTTTTGAAATAACAGATTTAGTTGCAATTTTTCTTTTGTGGGTAAGAAGTTATATGTTTTGAAAGTGCCTGTAGTTATCATGGCAAGCATAATCTTACCAATCTTACTTCAAACAAATGATTGAAAAAAAGGGCACTGTTTCCATTCAGTGAGCAGTGCTGGAGGGAGGAGGTGTCCACTGCAGGCTGTCATTGCTGCAGGGCATTGCAGGTACAAGCTCTCTGGTGCTTCCAAAGCCTGGATCAGACAGGCTTACTGCAGGAGCCAGGCACCTGTACTGCCACAATTATTTGATCATGTTAGTCATAATTTCACCCCAAGTCACCTTTATTTGGTAAATACAGGATTAAAGAGTGTGGGAGAAAAATAGCAAATATTTATATTGCACACAGAGCAAAGCTTTGTGTCCAGCTCTCTCTTTTTAAAAGGCAGATGTCTCACTGGGAAAAGTCAGGGATTTTTAGCCTTCTGACTCCAAAGCTGGTTCTCATTTTCCATGTCAGTAGCTCTGCCTTCTATTACTTCATCTTATGCACCAGACTCCTCTTTATGGTTATCTTCAGAGGCAGACAAAGCAAAAGGCTTTTCTAACCTCTAAAAAACCCTCAGAATTTATAAAAAAATTCCTTCTTAACACAGTGAAAAGCTAAAACCTTGTTACACTTAAGAAAATGCCCTGTCTGCCCTGCAGGTCTGGATCCTAACCTTGCATGAGACAGGGCACAACTCAAATTCTGTTCTGCCTCATTCAGACCAGAAAGAAACGGGACTCTCAGTCTCATAAATCCACCCCACAGCATCTTCAGGTCTCCTAACCTGACTCATAGGCCAGAGTAAATTAATTGGGCTGAATCAAATTAACTACCTTTCCAGTGTCCAAAAGAACTGAATTCCCACAGAAAAAGGGGAACCAGGAACAAAGACAGGAGCTACTTCTGAGACAAGGGAACAGAGCTATTTGCCCAAGGTTACAGAGTCTTTTTAGGGGCTGAAAGTACAGCCACAACAATCTGGCCTGCCCACACACAGTCAGAATGTCACTGAACCAGAGTGGAAAAAATAAGTATTGACATCAGACACATTGCAATGCACAGGAGGAAAAATAGCTCAGCCCACATAGAACATATCTACGCAACAAAAGAAAAAAACCCAACAATTTCCTTGAAATTCCTGTCAAAAGGCACACTGATCTATCATCTGTTCATATTTGAGATTCCAACCAACCAGACATGCTCTGGCCAATCTCACTCCTTGAATCAGGTATCCTGAGCCCAGCTGGCTGCCTTGTGTGGACACGCTGGTCAGGCTGTCAGAACGTCACTACATGAAACATCCTGGCAAGCCTGCAACTCTCTGCAAGCCCAAGAAGCCAAAGTGCTGTTGTCAGTAAAAAGGAATGAGCTAACTATCACTTTCTGCTTTATTTTTTTGCAATTTTAGCATAAGGACAAGCCAGGGCAGTGTCCTGACAAAGCTGACAAAAAAAGTGAGACAATGCCAACTGACAGACTGCAGTTCAGCTGTGAGAAATGCACTGCTCCTTCCAAGATGATTGGTGTAGCAATAGAACAAGCTACAAACATTTTTTACCACAATGCATTGTTAGGAAGGGGGGGGGAGGGGAATAAATCTAAAGTTACCTTCTAGAATAGCTCATGGTAAATTCTAGACAAAGGTGAAGAGTGATTTGCATTGCAGCATTTCTTTAAAAACAAAGGCTAGTCCAATGGTTTAGGATTCAGAAGAATCAGAGAAGTCCCTTGTAGATCAGTTCACAGACATCCAATTAATAAAAGCCTAGCACAGTCCTATCCCCTGGAGCACAGCAAAGATAAATATATTAATGACTGCAAGGCTCTCCAGTTCTCCACTGAGGGGTCCACTTCAGAAATAAGACAGCTAGACAGAACTAGTGAGTGCCAAGAGTGCACCATTAACACCCCATTTCCAAGCAGTCTATTGACTTCTCTAAAGCATCTGTCCTGTAGCAAACCACAATTAGAGAAGTACAAGCCACAAAGGGTTTCATTACTATTTTTTACTTCGAGGCAAACAAATGGAAAAATTCTCCAGAGCCTCATCACCAACCTGTGCAAAGTAATTTCATAAGTTAGTGTACACAACATGGCACTGCAGCCAATCTGGCTCAATTCCTTTCTAAACAAACTCAGAGTCTTGAGTTTCTCCCAGTCACCAATTCATTACCAAAGACACTTTCTGATTTCCATGAGCAAGCTGCACAGGGGACAGAGGGTGCACACACAGAGACAGATTCAGCAGAGGACAGAACAGCCCAGAGATGCACAAGCTTAATTCACTGGCTTCCTCTGCCACCTACCCTGCCTTATTCCAGCACTCCTATCCCATTCCTGCCCAACGCTACCCTCCTCTTCCAAAAACCTGAAATACCTCTCTGGGAAACAAAGTTTAAATTACAATCCTTCTTGCAACCCCACTCTTCAACTTAGAGCTCCACAGGGCTGGATTCAGCAGGGCTGTGTGCTATTCTGGAGAACAAATGTCTCCTTCTTCTTCCAATTGGTCTGGAACACCTTGATCCTGTGGAAGAGGGAGCAGTACACCACCACCAAGAGGGGAAAGAGCACCAAAAAGGGCTCCCAAGACAGTGATACAGAGGAAAAGGGGGGGAATGCACATTGAAGAGAGCTGGGAAAGCTCTGGAAGAGCTGGAAAAGCAGATCAACTACAGAAGCACAAGTCTGGTAAACCAAGAGGTGTCAAGGCCTGACTTCATTTAAGCATTTATGGTTCACCTAGTATATTCTGCACAGTCTCCCTCTCTCCATTACACAACACCATCAGGCACTTCCTGCTTAGTGTCACCCCTGCATTTCTTGCTTTCAAGTGTTTGAGTCTTTGCAGCAGCTTCTCACGCTGCTTCATGTAAACAATATGTATTCTTAGAATTTATCTGTATGTTTTGCATAGTTGTTCTCTGAAAGAGAACTTGACTGATGGTCACAGTGACCAATGGAGTCAGGAGGTTGTGACCTCCTTGGGCCAATCTTGGCCATCTGTACAAAATGTATATAAGCTTTTGGAGTCAGATAATAAAGATCCTTCCATGTTTGACCCTGCTGCTGCCTGCTGTCCTCTGTGAGGGTCCACACCCACGTCACAACGTGTTGCCCCTCAAAGTGCAGGGGTAACAGCTTAGCATTCACTCAAAGCAATTTTAAACCACACCAGGGTTCACAGTCTGCAATGAGCTGCTCTGAGTGAAAAATTGATCTGGTAACACCCCAAAACTCCTAACCAATGCAGAGAGCAGCAAGGTGGTGACAGGCTGGCAAAAACAAATGAAATAGCAGTAATTCCTTCTCAACAACACACTGCCCTCTTCACCTGTGAAGACCTTCACCCATTTCACCATTGCACAAACACACCTGCAGGAATATATGAAGTCTCAGACAGGCTGTTCATGTTTAGAGTTTGGAATGTTTTGTATTTAGTTTCTCCTCGTATGTGCCTGACGGGAAAATCTTTAATCAAACACAAGATATCTCAGAAGGAATCCCACAGCCCAGAGCCAGAGCCAAACCTCCCAATCCTGGGCAGTGGCTGCCACCCAGTGCCTGGAAAAGTTACTGCACATCGTGAGGGAAAAGACAAATCTCAACTCGTTCAAGCAACAGTTTCTGCTTAAAAATGTCCTCTATGCCCTCATAAACAATGCACTTTAACACATCAGGAAGAAAAAGATAATTCCAGCAGGGAAATAGTTCCTGTACTTCATGTTTGTTCAGTGTTTTACAACGTCATGCTGCTACAGAAAGTGATCCCTTCATAATTATCATTTATGCAGTAAAAGGGGGGAGAAACCCACAAAGGTTTCCCTCACAGTGAACCATCATGACAGAAGCTTTCTGAAACATACTGTCAGCAACTAAAAAGATTTTGTGGTGTAAGCTTACCTACTATTCATAATATCAGCTATTAATCTCCCTAATCTGCATGATGCCAAATATCCTTTGGGTTAGGAAACATTGCTGCAAGTTTAATCCCAGATGGAGAGGTGCCAGCCCCTTGCCCTGCAGGGACCAGAATTCTGCTTACAGGAGGCAGCAGGGGAGTCTTTTCCATCAATAACCAGTCAGGCTTTCTGGGCAGCACCAGCATTAACAACAGCTCGTATTTCCACCTGTACAGATGTTCATTATGCCACAGCTGGAAGGCAGGCCAGATACCCTGGGAGTTCATACAAGTGAACCACTCACCTCTGCTCTATTTACAATTATATTACAAAAAATAAATAGAGGTAATGCTCTCCTTTCTTCCACACACCTTCAAAACTGCACTCCCATTCAACTTCTGCTTTCACTAAGGCATTATTGTTTCTCTAACACGTGAAATTAAAAACTGAGCATAAAGAAAGCAAAGACATGATGTGAATCCACCCATCATTACTTACTTCTCCTGTGATTGGATTGGTTCCATATTTCTTTATCCAAGGTACAATGCTCCTGAAAAGAGAAGGGATAAATAATTCATGATAAGCACCATCAGAAACCTCTGCTGATGGCCATAACTGTTTTTGCCAGCTTGCTAAGACCAAAGGATGATTACACAGCTGTAGCCAGTTCAAAACCACAAAAATAAAGCTAAGTACAGACAGGAACTTACAGGATGTCAAAGACTGTCCCATCTGGTGTGCAAACTGGGTATTCAAATGGCTGCAGAGATAAACTAGGAAAAAGAGAACACAATCTTGTTAGCAAAACCAGCTGGGAATCACAATGTAACTGGCAATCACATTCAGCATCCCCTGCCAGGGGGGATAATCCTGGCAGCTGTAAGCTCACAGGTATGGAAGGCAACTTCCTGAACTGCCCAATTTACAGGGATTTCTAACCCATTTCTACCAACTCTCTTCCTTCATTCTTGCACTTCAAGCAGTGAACTCTACACAGAAAAAAAATAGCAGAAATATTCTCCAATCTACCTTAATCTCTATTTTAGCAAGATGAGTGACTGGCCAAGCCCATTCTGAGCAGGGACAAGGAGATCTGAGCCCTGATGACACAGATTTGAAAGAAAGACTGGGATGTACACAGTAACTGCTCTGCATTATTTAATCACTTGTGTATCCTTTCATCCATCAGCTCCAACCCCTGCAGACAATGATCATGGGTCATGCAGACCCTGTTTCAGTTCTTATTCAACTTTTTCTTGCCACACTTAGTGCCACAGCAGGCACAAGTCAATGAAAGTAACTGCCCCAAAAGAGCATGGCTTTAGTTCAGTGTCAACAGCCTGATAAATAGATGTGCCATTAAATAATGATAATGTAAATTTGTTGTCTTACCTGCAGTGATCAAATGATAAACGTCTAAAATTGGTTCGTGGAAGGTCTGTTTATGGAAAAAGAAGACCCACACAACAGTTTTTAATAAATACATGGTATTCTAGGCAACAAAGAACATTTCAAAGTTACATATTGCTACATAAACGGCCGCAAGTTACTGGTGACAAGGATAAACACCCTAAAGCTCGCGAAACTGTAAGTAAAATTTCTGAAGTGAAATTACACTGCTGGAAAAAGACCAAACCAGAGCTCTGACAGACAGAGCGAGAGCGCTGAGTTTAAACGCGGCAATGAAGGCTCAGGCTCTGCCCCGGCGGAGGGCGGGGACCTCCCCCGGCCCGGCCCGTGCCATTCCCGAGCGGTACCCGGGCTCGGGGCGCTGCCCGGGGCTCAGAGCTCGGCCCCGCCGCCCCGGGGAGCCGAGGGAGGCCCGGCCCGCCTTACCCGCTTTCTTGCCGCCGTAGAACTGCGTGTACTCGGCGCACGTGATGTACCTGCGAGACAGGGAAAGGGGGGTCACTGAGGCACGGCCCAGACACGGCCCCGCACGGCCTGGCCCCCCCTGAGTGAGCCCCTCACTCACATTTTGTCCTTCTGGTGCTGCCGCTTCCCCATGGCGGCGGCTCGGCCCGGCCCGCGCCTTCCGCCCGGTGCGCCGGGGAACGGCCGCGGTGCGGAAACAGCGGCGGCGGCAGGAGCGTTCCGGGGGCCGGGAACCGGGGGTGCTCACGCTCCGGAAGGCCGGGGGGATCTCAGAGCAGCCCGCCAGGGATTCCGCTCCACTAAAGTGTCTTTTCTTGCCTGGAATTTAAAGTCTTTGTATTCCTGGTCTGTTGGGCAGTGACAGAACTTCCCAAGAAAAAAAAAAAAAAAAGGGTAGAAAAATCTACTTGTGTGTCTTATATGGATACAGCTCTTGACTAAAAGTATTTCAGTGTCTCTTCAAAGACTTAACGACAAAGACTTGGCTGTCCTTTAGCTAATTACCTTTAAAGAGCCTTCATTACAAGACTAGTATGAACAACACAAGGCTGAACAGAGGATGGTCAGAGCCCAGAGCCCTCGTCTTTAGCAGGAGGAAACAGCCAGTTGTCCTGGAGCTTTCACTTATCAAACACCTCCAAATCCATTCACGCTCCTTTTCTCTTTTCTCACTAAACCATCACCCTGGCAGCGCCTCCACAGAGCCACTGGAGTGACCTCCATGGAAGTGGACGGCCAGACTCCCCCTGACTGCACCAGGCTCCCCCCAGATGTCCAGCTCCTGCTTTAATCCTTTTCAGCTGGTCCTTGGCCGCATTCATGAGCACAAGGTGAGCACAACCTGCTCTGCTTGCAGGGGTTAAACAAAACAATTTCTGAAAGTCCATGTTTCTATGTTGTTACAGTTCTCCTCTGAGGAACAGAGTACTTGTTCCCATGACTATACTCTAATTGGCAACAGCATATGAATTATTTACATTACAACTGGTTCTCACTATTAGTCTCTTTGGCCACAGCAGAACAGCTACTCCTTGTCCTGGCTGAGGGTGAAGGATATTGTTTGTTTGATGTTTAGGGGAGAAACTGCTCTTTTACAAAGGTTTAAATACACTTAATCATTTTGATTCTCTTACTCAAAAGCATTTCAAAGCAAGGCATTGAGTCACACCCAAACAGCAGGGCCTGCAAAGAACCAACACCTTCACTTGCTCCTTTCCGAGCACCAAGTACACTCTGGGAAAAGAAAACAACTTGATTTGTTTCCAGTGGAACTCCAAAAGCACTCCATAAGGAATGTGGCCATAAGTGCAGAAAGCTCCTTTCCTGCTGCAGGGCAGGCACTGTGGTCAGGGCTGAGGGAGCTGTTTGGCTCTGTGTGAGATGATGAGCCTTCCCACACAGCTCCTGCTCCCTGCTGAGATGGGCTCTGGAGGCAAATGCTGTAGCTGTCCACAGACACCAGCAGCACTTGTCTGATCACGCTGTCAGAGGAAAGATAATCCAGACAGAATTATTTATTTCTAGACACCTTACCGTGATTCAGCCTGTGTTGACATTCCTGGAGCTGCCTGTGCCCTTTGTAATAATTCAAGACCATGTTTTTGCTTTTCGTTTTTTTTTAACCAATGCAATGTTCTTTTATTTTGTACTTACAAAAAGAGCCACCCCATTGTATCCCTCCCCCTCCCCCCCCAAAATGCCTTTTACAAACATTGAAAAATTAAAAACCTGATGATGACATGTTAATTTGGTAGAATTACTTTGAAACATAGCCTTTGAAATTAAACTCCTACAAGATGACTTTGTAGTGATAGCCTGATTATTGGCCAAATAAAATTCCTTATTACAAGTTAGCAAATTCTAGTACAAAAATAGTCCATGTGTTAGAACAGCCTCTTATTATTATTATATTCACAGGAAAGAGTCTATTGGCTGCATAATACCTTAATATTTATGAAATTTCTTTTTACGTGGCTCATTCATCTAATTCAATATAGTGTTGAGCCTCAATAAATCCTCAGGCAAAAACCCCTAAACAGGGTTAAATATGCTGTTCAGTGTACTCTGAAGTACTGTGCTTTTCACAGGACATCCAAGAAACCGCACAAACAGTTCTCAGCTAGTTTTAATATTAAATGAGATCCAGATCCAAAAGGATCCCCCTGAAGTACATATCCATGACTTTCCAGAGAAACAGAGGTCACAGCTTCAATGGTCAAGTTTCACTTGGGAAACTGTCGAGCTCCTCCACTCAGCATTTCCAGGAATCTGCTGGGACCTCTGCAGCACAGCCCTTCTCCAGGAGTGTCCCCGCTGGCCGGGCTCTCGCTCCTCTTTTGTCTCTGGGTAATGCTGTTCAGCAGTTTCTCTCGGACCAGGTCCCACAGGGAAAATCTGGGGACATGTTACTTGTCTCTCAAGATGTCCAGCTGCTCTTGATACTCTGTGAAAAGCCTCTGGAAGCGGAGGTTCTGTCCAATAACAGGAAGAAGCTCTTTCAATAGTTCTCTCTTCCGTAAACCCTGCACAGAAAACACAACAGCATCCTCAGAATCTATTGTCATCATTAACGTGTTCCACAGAGCTCTCTAAGATTCATGCCCTTTTTCCTGCCTAAAGAGAGCTGTGTATTTATTTTCTCACTCTGCTTTCATGACTCCCAGAATAAAAACTGTCGTTACATTTCTCATGAAGCTGGAGCAGCCTCTGCAGTTCCAGACTCCAGGCTGTGTTCTGGGAAGGAAGACATGTCTTTGGCATATCCCTGTTTCAAAGCTGCTGTTCTGAGCAATGTGGAGAGCTGAAAATGCAACGCTCCTTTATCCGTGTGATACTCAAGACAGCACCAGAGCTCACACTGGGGCAACAAACATTTTTCTGTGGTTTCACATGGAATAAATCTCAGTGCCATGGGAGAAAGCCTGTTTATGTGACCAGAGCAGAGCATGGAAAGAAAAATAACCTGTAATTTTTACAGGAAACTCTTCCTTGTTCTTCATTAAACTACTATCAGGACTTACCATAACTGTTGATTCCCACTGACTTCCAGCTGAGTAATGGACTGGACCCAGTAAATCCTTGCATAATTCTCGCAAACGATATTCAAACCCTGGAGACAGTCAGAAATAAAATCAGATTTGACAGCACTTCACTACATATAACCACTCCACAATGCAGCAGACAACATTCAGGGAAGAACAACAAGTATCTGGAATAAAATAAAGCCCAAAACACTGATTTCTGGAAAGTTATATTACTATTCTTACAGAAATTATTTGGAAATATAAGATGATTTTTAGAGCTCTGAACAGTCTTATTTAAGGTTCTCAAAACCAAACCCACTACTAAAGATGATCTACATCAGGGAGAAAAATTGAAGTCTGAAGTAATTACTCCAGCTTGTTTTAAGAGCTGTCCTGATCTCAACCTCACTCTCCCCTCCCACACAAACATACCAGCTTTTAAAAAACCAAAACATCTTTAATAAAACCACACACAGTTTCCAGGCCACCTTTATTTACCCGAAAATCTGAGGGGGGAATTCCCTTGCAAGAAACAAAGTCTATTCAAGAATAACTTGCCAATTAAAATATATTAGATCAAGTATTTTATTGGATTATAATTCAGTAGATGTTGAAATAATCATAAGAATAAAGGGTCAATAACTGGATGTGCAATTTTCAAAGTTCAGCAGCTCTAGAAGACTGGTGAAGCAGCAATACACATCTGGCAAAGCAGTTTTGTGACATCCATCCATCCATAGCAGCAACATTTGGAGGTGCCAGAGGAACCCAGTGCATGCAACAGAGGTTCTCAATTGGTGAAGGCTTTTAAAAGTACAACCATCTCTTGAACATATGACCCAAGGTGAATATTTTAATTTAACTGGGGAAGGACAGAGAGAACCATATGCAGTTCAATGAGCTCTCTTGTTAAATAAGGTAAGGGTCAAAGGGCAAGAATTAATGGGTTTGATTTTAATTCTGCCAACACCTATTAGGTGGCATAACGTGAACCATTTCATTTCCCTCTGTGCAGAATGATTATGCAGGTGAGGAGTAAGGCTGAATTAACACAAAGGGAACTACTAAATTATGAATGCAGACAGGCAGAGATACAACAGAGATCTTTAGAATCCAGAAAGTATAAAGTCAGTTGGTTAACCTTGTTTAACATAATAGCATAGAGATAAAGCGTATTCAAATATTAAAACAGACACAAGGAACCTTCCTCGTGTGTTTCTTTTCTTACAGAATTTAACACGTGGAAATCACTAGTAGAGGCAGTTGGAATTTTAGAATGTAAAAAAAGAATGAAGTGCAAGCAATACAAGCAAATTCTCTGCAATTTTATGTGCTTGGGTACAAAGTGTACCCAAGCCAGAGACTGAGCAACCCCTCCATCTCCCATCAGGCAGCAATTGAGGAGGGTTATGCATTTTACACAGTGCTGCTGGTTTCCCTCAAACATCTGTAGCTGCTGCCAGACAATACCTAGACAATGCCTGACAGAGCACTGGGCTTTTTTACAATGCAATTGCCATTACTGGAGTCTGCAGATGGCACTGCCTCCCCAGCCCATGGTCTGTTCCCAGTCACTGTGTCAAAACAGGACTCCTGAGGACTGAGCAAATGCAATTTGGTTTGGTTTTAAGCAAAGCAGAAGCCAAGTGCTAAAAGGAGGATGTTAAGGGCAATCATACATATACATGGCATGAACAGAGTGTTTTTCAGAAGCCCATCAGAGCTGCAGAGAAGTAGCAGAGCCTGGCAGGTCTCACCTTCATTAACTAGGTACCGTGCATAGATAAGGAGCCAGTGGTGATATTCGTGACTGGATTGTAAGATAAGTGCTGCTGCTATCTGGTTCTCCAGGTATGCAAGTGTTGTCTCTTGTTGCACTAAATGAGGCATGGAGAACAATCTTGCAGCTTGCCTTCCTGAACTGCAAAACCAAAAAGATTAATGTGCCATAAAATCAGATAAAAGTTTAAGGAATACATCTTTTTGTAGCACTGGCTATACTGCACTGATCTTTTAGAGGCACACAAGATATAAAGTTAAAGCATTTTAAGGATTTCTTGCATATCAACACATAGTCATAAGAAAGCTAATTTGAAAAGAAGTAGCTAGTTATTAGAAGTTTCTTCAAAAAGGGAATTTTTCATTCTGTTATTGTCTCTCTCTCTCAAAAAGAGAGTGTTGTTTGTTTATATTTCAAATGCTTTTCACAACGAATTCCCTTTCCCCTGGAGAGAACAGCAATAAAATCACAAAACTCTACTCTTTTTTCTCTCCAGAAAAAAAAAACTAAACTTGGAGTTGAAGGGCAGAAATAGCAAAGAAATCTGCCTGGGAAATCTAATTCAAATCTAAGTGAGGATGGGCTATTAAGCTACCTACAGGAATCAGCTCTGGCTCACACAATTCCTTGGTGATATTTTCACATGTTAAAAATACTTACTAGATGACTAATACCTCAACTTTCTCAAAGACTTAAATATTAAATAAATAATAGATATAAATAAATACAGATTATTTGAGGCCAACTGAACTAACTCAAAAAATGTAGGCCTACTCCAGAAAGCTGGTAAACTAAAAATTAAAATGCAAGATGTAAAAACATGCAGTTTAGCTAATGAAAGTATAACAGAATTGTCCAATGCCTTACCCATCCAATAAAGAGGAGCCTTAAAACGATTATATTTAGAGCATGTTTTCCTGCCTCCAAAACAATCTCATAACAACATTAAGATACAGACTACAAGCATGCAAAGGATTAAAAAAACCACTGTCCATTGGCATTTCAAGAAGTAACTCAGTGGTTGAGGCCTGTGAATGAAGAACATGACAAAACCCAAACACGAAGGTGACACGCGCGTACTTTGATGTGCGTCCCTGTATGACAGCCAAGGGCCCAGAACACAGCATGGCTTCTTGGGATGGCAAACTAGTCCTGAAGTCTGCACATTGTGCTAGAGAGTCCTGTTTGTCAGAAACAAGATTCCTGAAAAAAAGCAAACAGTCAAGAAATTAGTCTGAGGAGTGCAAACAGCAACGTCAGCAGATCCAGCTCTGTTCTGCCTCAAAACCTGATTTGTGTTTTCACCAAAAAAATATTACTGAAGTGGCTCAGGAATTCCAGGGACCTTGAATATGCCCACTACCTGTCCAAATTCTGCTTGTGCAGTGTCCCTCCTACCCCCAAAGTTAAAAATATCAATTACATAATACAATTTACCATTAGTTTGGAAAGGAATTAACTCTCTCCTTGTCATTTTACAATCTAATAAGACACCATGACCCAGAATGATGCCTGGAGTGGACACAGGTAATGACTTTCTCATTAAGAACTTGATTTTACCTTATGTCAGGTCTCCCCCCCTCGCCAGACACACACACATTGACAATCTTTTCCATAATTATGGCTATCCCTTCATATGGAGGGAGCTGACATTACAGCTCCCATTCCCAAACCTAATTAAGGATATCATCTTCACTGGCTTGAGATGCCAGGAGAAAAAGTGGCTCAAAGCAATGCTAAGTTTAGACTTCAGACAGCACAGGGGTAAAATGGTGCAAATATTTAAAATACCCTTTGCTGCTTTATCATGTTTAAATTTGTATGATGACTAAAGGCATTGCTCTTTTATGTATTTCCCAAGCTGTGGTACAAACTAAGAAATGGCAGCAAATTCAGAATTATGGCTGAGAGCCTGTCCTCTGCTCCTTACTCCCTTAATAAAAAGAGCAAACAAGGTATTTTTCCTTTTCCAGAGGATTTGCTTTGAGTAGTTGAATAACAACAATTATTCTAAGGAGGAGTTAAAACAATAAGCCCTTTCATCCAGCAGGCTCATTACACTAATTACAACAATTATATTAGGATAAAAACATGTTATTTTTTTCTTCTTAGGAAGACAACAAAGAACTTGCTTTGGAAAGACACTGTAAATAATTTAACCATGGAAATTTTTCATAGGAACTTACGCCTTCCCATGGGGAAAGCCTATCTGATCCCCAACAAGACACAGACTCTTGTGTAGCCTTTTCTTGTGTTTAGTAATGACTCTTCCATGACTCTGAGGTAGAACAATTTCCTCTCAGTACATCAGAACACGTCAGTTCCTCTGAGTTGCCAAAGCAGGAAATAAGCCATGACTTACCATGTAGAAAGAGAAGGATTAAAGCAGTATGCCTTCCCATCAGACATGCTCATGACAGGAATTCCATGCTGAGTCAGCAAGATCTGAGAGACAGTTGCATCACTTCCTGCAAGTCAAATCAGACCAAAGTGTTTCTTTTGGAGTCTTGCCTAAGACTCATAATGGTAAAAAATGGCATCCACCATTAATTACCAGAAAAAGGTTCAATGTTGTTCTCAACCAACTGATAGGAAGGTCAAAACACCAGCTAATGATGGCAAGCACCAGGCTCAGTGCAGTAGCATTAACATCAATTTTGCAAAATACATTATCAATCTTGATGCTGCAAATTATACAGAACATGGGCTTAATCAGGAGCCTTCTCCTTACCTAGGGAAAATCTTCAGCAATTCTGCCATGTCTTTTGTAACCCAAGAAGCCTTTAGCCTTCTTTTCCCTATTAAGTTAAAATTAAAAACCCCAGCAGATTTAGAACAGTGTGCTCTCTACCAGCACAATATAAATGGGATAGCTGGAGTCTCATTTCCCAGTATGTTCCAAGCCCAGGGCTTGTGCATGCAACTTCTAATGATGACATTTGCAAACTACTAATACAACTAATTTCTAGCTAGTTTGGATTAGTACAGTATGGGTTAAAGATAAAACAGAAGCTAATGTACTCTGAGACATTGCTTTTTTGATGATTTGTGCTGTGCCAGATATTGCAGTGATTGCAACTGAAGATTTTTAAGTAATGAATCAGAAGATAATCAGTAGTTCATCACTGAAACAAACGTGCAAATTACACAGAGAAATTGCTGTAATAGCAGATTTATATTAAGTATTTATTTTGTGATCTTCACTACACTGAACTTCTACATTCAGAAGCAAGGCAGACTATAAGCTACAGAATTTCACACAAGTTTGCTACTCACTGATATTGTCATCATTGTTATTTCAAGAACTTCCCTTTTTTACACAATAATGAATGGAAATTATTTGTTTAGGCTTTTCAGGTTTCATAAAATTTCAGCATATTTTATAAATGGCACTAAACAGTACAGGTGGGCTCAAAGGTTGGTAATTAAAGGACTTTTTTATTACCTGAAAATATTGTTTGCAAAGACTCATCTCTAACAATGGCTATCTGCTTGTGAACATCCCTGAAAAAGACAAAATAACAAGTCTGCAGTCAACAAACAACTGAAAACTCCAAAACCTTTTAGCAAATGCTCTTCTTCACTACCCATGACAAAGTGGGGGGTTGGGGAGTTTGTTTAGGGATTTTTTTTGCTTTGACATTTACTTCATTGCTTCAACAAAATTATTTTGGCAAACTCAAACCCCTTATGGCAAGACAGAAGTTAATAGCAGAGAAACATTTTTATGGCTCTTTACCAGGAAACCTCATCACAACAAAGCAAATAATGAGGATCCAAATAACTCCTTTAGGAGCTCTGACTTGCCTGAGACATTAGATTGAATTCAACAACTGTCAACGAGTTACCAGTGTTTTTATCTTGGCATCTCGAAAATGGCTGGAGTACTTTGAAACTCATGTCCTTCATTGGTTAAGTGTGATGGAAAATGGAAATATCCATACTCCTCTTCCCCACCCCTCCCATTCCATTCCACATGCATCACAATCACTCAAGCTAGTGACTTCTAGCTGATTCTTTATCTTCACTCCAGAATGAAGTTCAGTACTCTGGACTGTCCTAGCACAGAAACAGCATTCTGCTGAAACAGAAACAGTCCTGCCCAGTTAACTCTGCATATTCTATTCAAAAGTGGACTTGTGGTCAGACCTGATGTGGTTGAAGCTCCTGTCTCAACAGCAGTGCAGTGACACAACTGAAGGTACCTATGAGCACGGCCTGAGCCAGCTGCTGCAGCCAACGTGGCCCTTACCAAACAGAGAGCGTAGCAGCAGTGGTGAGAGCCATGATGCAAGAACCTGTGCAATGCAAGGTGGAAATGGGTGTATTCAATATTATAGGAGGAAGAAGGCGACGACCACAAGCTGAAAATACTGACAATGTTCGTTTCTCACAGGCCACGGTTACAATCTCACTGGAAAAAACAAAAAAAAAAAACCCAAACATGAGACATTTGCATGTTGTCAAAGGCAAGTAGCATTAAACCAGGCTGTATTTTCAAGCTATCATATAACTTGGGTAAATTCTCCAAAAAATAATTATTGCAGCTTTAAGAAAAAATTTCAATACCAAGAGGAGAAGTGATAAACTAAACAGACCAAGGGGCATAGCTGGAAATATCAGTAAAGTTTTTTGGTTATACACAAGCTCTCCCTCAAGCCTCTACTTGTATTTAGCTTTAAAATCTGCTGCTTCTTTTTCAGACCTAGACAGAGCTCAGGCTTCAGAAATACACTTTTAAACTCTGAATTTGGAATTAGGCAAACTTGAGAAAAAATAAGAGAAGAAATAGCAGAAGACTCAGGAAAATACTTTGACATGACCAAACACGCCATTTTAAATTTTTCATTCTTTAGGAGTTAGCAGTTGAAAACCTGTCACTTATGATTTAGTCACCTTTAATGAAGAAATTTAAAGGAGAAATGTAAAAATACAGGAAAATAGTTGTAACTGGCTAATGTGAATTGTAATGTTCTAAGACTGCATCGAGTTAATACTTGAAGCAAAATCTGAGACTAAGAGTGGTGCACACTTTCACCAATAAATATTTATTATGAAAAGTAACTGTAAACTGTACTTTAGTACACCTAAAAATATCTTCTGGCCTTCAGGTCCCCCTTCCTCCAAAAGATATTCTCTTACCAGCTGCCTGCTGCAGCGAGGATTCGACTGGTGAGGACTGTCTCCCACTCCTTTCCTTCTCGGTTACACTTTAACCTGCTCAACTTTGAGCCCCCCACTGTGGTCATTTCATTCTCCACTTCAAGGTACATCGATGGATCTGAACTTATCTGAAATACAAAAAATAAAATAATTTTTGGAAGAGGAAAGAAACTACTTGGAAAAGCAGCAAGTACTATCAGAACCAAAACAATGCTGTCTTTAAGAACAGATTTAAATATGACATTCTCTGTTTAATGTGGCTTCAAGATATACCATGGCACTTCAAAAGAAGCAGACCTCTGAAAATCAGCCTTGCCTAAAACACAAGTAATTTCTTTGTATTTGAAGCACAAACATAAGGAAAGGCTGTGCTAGTCTGTCTCTGCTTCCTAATTATGGGCACCAGATCAAGTCTGTATGTGCCCAGTCTCCCCACAGTCTTGCAATTGGAACCAGACTACCTGAACACACCTAAAAACTGTTTCATAAATACCTAAAACATTACTATTTGCCAGCCTGCTCAGATGCAGAGCACCTCCAGAGGGCTCTCAGAAAAGCCCTGGTTTCACTCCTCAGTGGTGTATTCCCAAGAGCACTGCAGTAACAGTGCAGCAGCCACTCCCCCCAGAGACTCTTATCTCCACCACACACTGGCTAACCAGGAGGGGGGACTGATGAACCAGAGGTACTCGCTCCTCTTTGGAGTTTAGCTGGCTCAGAAGTGTCCTATTTTTAGCTGATTTGCTATTATCTTTACTCATACAGACATATTCTTAGAAGCTAAAGTGTTACCATCTTGCTTGCTTGAACAAATACAGGCATTCAAACGTTCACGCATCACAGGATGTGAATAACCTTAGGATATTTAAAAGAAAGCAGGATATTTTTGTTTGTTTTTAAAGTATGAAGTGTTTTTCCTTATAATCCACTTACTTGCAAAGTAAACGTTTTCTGTGGGATTGGGGTTGGCAGTTTAAGTGCTAATGCTGGTGCAGAGATGCAAGCAGCATCCTTCTCAGAGGCCAGTGTAGCTGGGGACTGGAAAAAAAATTGCAGAAATAGTTACATTTTTCTACTAAAAAAAGTGAAAACCAAATATAGTCTACCAAATAGACTGACTTGAAAAAGAATTTTCTTAAAATTACTAATAATGCCAATTGCAAAATATTAGTCTTGTTCCAATTAATTGTATGAATACAAGTTTTTTAATATAGCTTCTAAGAATCAAAGAAAAACAAAGACTTCAAGTGTTTTTTTTTAAAAACATCCCTATTTTCAGCCTCAACTAATTCATGAAAATTCTGGTATATTACATGGAAAATCTAAACTCTAGATACTGAAAACACAGGTATCTATATGCCCTAAAATGATGGAAACTCTAATGCAACAACTTTAGGGTTCTGAGGAAATTCATAACCATTTAAGTCACCATATCCAAGTCACTTTCTTGTTCTTGGATCACTCTCCATCACACACCACCAAAAACTGATGGCATTTTATTTAATTCTATACAGTCATTTGGCAGGCCAGCACTACTGAGTATTCTGGGATCTTTAGTAAGTAGCTACATATCTACATAAAAGATAAACACATTTGCCACACCATGTGCACCTGCTTTTTCTAAGCTTAAATTCTAAAACCAGTAAGTTTAAAGGCATGGAAGAGAGATGGCTAAAAATTCTGAGGGACTGATACTACTTGTATTTCCCTGAGTCGATGGAACAAGCCAACGTGGGACTGACTTTATTACATGATCTTTGAAAGCCACGATGAATCTTAAATATTTCACCTGCACAGTTAAAGTTACTGGTACAAGTCTGGAGTCTTTCCGAGGCCTCCCTTTTTTCTTCTTTTCTACTGTTTCCCCCTCAAGTTCCAGTTTCCGTTTGGGCACACTGAGTGGTTTAACAGCTGGAATCTTCTCTTCACTGTCACTGCTGCTCTCCAGAATATCCTTGGGCTTATTGTCTTTAATTAAATTCTGATCCTTCAGTCTGCAAAAAAAAGGTCTGTAAAAAAAAAGCTGATTCCAAAAGTTGCCATATATCTTACACATTGTCTTCTTGCAGATAAGATGACATTTCTTAGCCCTCTTTGAGTGTGTTTCAAAATGCACAAAGGCAGTGGGAGGAAGCTGAAGAGGTATGGCAAACCCTTTCCAAAAGTACAATGTGCAATATATGTGAACCAATCAGACATATTCTCCCCTTTAAAAAAAATTAATCAAACCAGCAGTTAGCCATGGGATAAAGCTGGAAATAGCAACTTTATTTCAGCATTCAGTTCCAATTACCATCAGATCTCTTTCCCTGAGCTGATACAAATAATTCAGCACTCTAAGATGCAAGAGTAGCTCATCTTTTCCCCTTCAGTGGACTTTAGACTTTCTGCTTATTCATGTAGAACTTTTGTTGTTCTGTTCAGTTCTGACTGCTGCAAAATGTGTATCTGCAAACCATACACATGACTTCACTGCTCCAGCTTCCATTTCAGGAAACAACTGTGGAATCACAGAATGGTTGGACTTGGAAGAGATCTTAAATATCATCTGATTCCAACCCCCTGCCATGGGCAGGGACACTTTCCATTAGGCCAGGTTGCTCCAAGCCCCATCTGACCTGGCCTTGAACACTTCCAGGGGTGAGAACCAAACATTTTCTCTGGGCAGCCTGTTCCAGTGTCTATCACCCTCACACTAGGGGATTTTTTTTACTAATGTCTCATTTAAATCTGTCCTCTTTGAGTTTGAAGCTATTCTCCCTTGTGCTGTCACTACATGCCTCTGTGCAAAGTCCCTCTCCAGTTCTTTTGTAGCCCCTTTAGGCACTGGAAGGCTGCAATAAAGTCACCCTGGAGCCTTCTCTTCCCCAGGCTGTACAGCCCCAGCTGTCAGCCTGTCTTCACAGCAGAGCTGCTCCACTCCTCCCATTATCTTTGTGGCCTCCTCTGGAATTGCTCCTACAGGTCCACGTCCCTATATAACTAAACATAATGTAACTAATACACAGTACAATCCCTGTGAACTCTCTTGTTAACCATTACACCCTAAAATAGGTCATTTAATCATATTCATCCCCTTCCCTCCAATAGCTGGTTATTAACTCACACTGTTCTGCCATTTATTCCTTAACTACTTGGCTTCAGAGAAATACCTTGCATAATCCAAACCTTTTTTTCTCTGGCATCTGAATTATGCCAAACAATACACTTTTAGCCATATTTCACTGACACATTAGAAGCAATTATGAGAGTAATTTAATACATCTTGCTTCTGCATCGTATAGTCAAGCTCTTTGACATAAATATATTGATGTATAAAACCATATATTTCTGATAATAACTGGGGAACTACATACTTTTTTCTCAAGATTACTACTTTTTTATCATTTATTTTGGTGAAACAGGAATATTTATGCCATAATCCTATGTCACAAAACAAAATGCCTTTTTTTTTTTTAATCACATGAATCCAGAGCCAAAACCCTTTAAAATCAGAGAATCATCTCTGTATGCCTTCACGGCACAAAACTGAAATATAACTGCATCTGTGATGATGAGAGGTCATCTGCTGACATGTATGGTAATTTATCTTGAAGTAAATCTCTCTTGTACACAGATGCAGGCTGGCTATTTTTGGCTGGTTTTGTCTTCTAAGCTGCACTCAGTCACACAGCATGTGCACATACAGCCTCTTACAATAGCTTTAACTTGGAATATCTTAGAGAATCTGCTTGACACCAAAATGCCAAGCACAAATGTACAAAGGGATAACACCAGCACAGAATTTACCTATTTGTAGCTGCCCCCTTCCTTCCAATAGTGGAAGAAACCCAAAACAACTTCTAGAGTATCAGCAGTGCAACATCTACACCACAGAGAATCAGTGTTTCAACTGTACATTATTACCTTCCTCCCTCCCCAGGCTATGTCTTACCTGTCCACAACAGTCTGATTTGTGTTTGTTACAACAGCAGTCCCTGAGGTGGCTTTGGATCGTTCTGTGAATCGGGAATCAAATGCTTTCATAGGCTCAATCTTGGATGGAGTTGTCAACACAGAGGAAGACGATGCAGAAGGAGCAGCTGAGGCAGAGGTAGCATTTACACTGTCAAGAAAAGAGACAGCAAAAGAAGGAGGGAAAAATTTAGTACTGGTAAGGTGGATTGCTCATAAAAACTAGCATTCATGATACTGCCTAGAAACCATGTTGAAAAGCTTTCACTTATGTACATAATCAATTCTGATATTCTTTCTCCACTCTTTCATGCACCAGTGTTTTGCAAGCTTTGCCCACTCTCAAAAGCTGTCTATGATACACCTCAGAGCTTCATGTGGCCACATATCTGGATTAAAAAACCCTAATTCATGAATTGTGTATTTTAAAATCAGGAAGGAAATTATACTTTCAGCTGATACTGCAAAACGGTCACTTTTTAAAATGATCATGGGGGTTCCTGCTTTTACCCCTTGTTCAGGTTACCAAATATTTCCATTACAATATTATATTTCACTGTTTATCAGTCAAACAATTTGGGATGAAGTAATTTATGCCAGCTTTAGATTTTGTTGTTGAAAAATCCAACCTGATTATTAGGCCTTTCCAAGCATAACTCTAGAGCAAAGGAATGTGTTTTCCCCACACTAAAGCATTTCAGGATCTATTATTTCAATAGCTGTTTACTTTAGAGATTTTTCAATCCATTCAGAGAATGAATTCAGAGAATGAATGCCTCTAAAATAACTGATGGTTGTACTAAAAAGCTGCTAGAAGTACAATTTACAAAGAAAAGGATACTTAGTAGTTTCATCTGTCAATCATTTCTCATAGTCCACTCTCTCATTTTTAAATCTGTGGCCAATTTCAACTAAATTTGATGGAGAAGTAGAGGTTTCAATGATACTATGCTGCTACAAATGCTATAAAAACACACTGAGAAGAAGTCAGGTCAGTGCCACCACTAAGGGAAATACAAGCAAAATTCAGTTGTTCTGTAACTAATTTGAGAGACACACTGGGCCATCAGCACACGTGCACTGACAAATCAATGTCACTGTGCCCTGATGGGGTTATTATACAGGAAAGAAGGATCACCATGTCTGAAGAGAGGACACAGGTCAGATTTTGATGTAAAGTAGGTTTCATTACTTACATTACTAGAGCACCTTCTATTGTTTACTAATGGCAACTCACCAACCCATAAGCAAGTAATTTTGTTAAAGCAATCAGCTGTTTACTTCATTGCACTGAAGTTCACTGCCAGAACTATGTACATGGATTTACTCATTCCTGATTTACCAATATTTAATGTAACCAAACACTAATAAAATCTCAGTGTTTTCAGAAAGGTTATTTTCTTGGGGTTTTGCAGTAAGGAAACCACTTTAATAATTTTTTCATTCTAAAACTATAATCAAGAATTAAAAACTAAACAGACTTATGTAAGTGAAAAACAAAACAGCGAATACTGACCCATCTTTATTGGCTGCATCATCTGTTGGTTTTATACTGGCTGCTGTTGGCTCTAAAGAAGGCTTTGAAGTATTAAGGGAATTTGCTGCGTTAGAATCTAGTGACATGAGCTGCTGGTTACTTTGAGAAGACATCATTGAGCCAGACAGAGTTCCAGATATTGGGATGCTATTGAAAAATGCTGTAGAAAAATCCCTAAACAAAAAGACAAACAACAAATACATTTCTCAAAACCACTTTAAAGATAATTCAAAAATAGCTAGAATATTTATTCCATTCTTCCTTTTTCCACATGCAGATACTCATACACAACATAAATAAACCCCCAATTACTTTCCAGAGTAATTTCTCATGTCCAAAGGATATGAAAGCTGGTACTAATATAGATATGAATCAACAATACTTAGAGCATTGTTCACCTATAACAGTAAATAATGAGAATTAGCCTGATCTATTAGAAGTGAGATCTTATGGCCAAAGAACACTGGTTAAAACTGTATTTCATAAGGATACACACTTATTTCCAGTAAGTGCTTTATGATGCCCTAAGACACAATGCCAAGTTTGGAACAGGAAAAAACCAAAAAATAAGAAGGTAAGGAAGGATTTTAAAGATTACTTTCAGACATACCCAGTGTCCAGTTGAGCTATGCAGAGAGGTGTGATCCTCCTCCGACCATCTGCTGTTCGTGTTTCAACTTGCTTTTTTAGGAGATTCTGTTGGAAAATACATTTTATCATAATTTCTGATAAATAGGAAATGCTATTTTCATTTTTTTTTCAAACTGACAAGAATTTATATACTAGAAGAGGTGCTTCAATTAAAAATCTGTTAGCAAAGACTTTTTCCCATAAACACAAACACTTCCAATTTTCAATCTATCCATCTGTAGAAAAGGCATTTGTGGAGAATGTAATCTGCTCTCTACTTTAGAATCAAGTCTAAAACATTGTGCATATCAAATCTTTAAACATTGTGTTCTACGTATAGGACAGAATTAAATAATGCTTTCAACCTCTGTCATTAAGAAACTGAAACAGTTCTACAGATTTTCTGTCAGTAATTACTCTTGGTTTCGTTTCTGCACACCAAGAATTTTGCACCCATCACAGAAATATCCACAAGCCTGCTTCCACATAGCCTTACTTCTGCTTAAAAGCATTTCACTTTAACAAGTCCCAGTAAACGACACACTAAGTTGATCAGTTGGGCCATACACAAGCTGAAAGGTGCCATTCAACACAAATAAGGGCACAGAAAATGGTTCTTTCCTAACAGTTTGGTGTTTAGTATTTGACAGTGCCCAAGAGCACCTACCTTTCTAATGTCCTCCAGACTCTCCCCATTAACCATGCTTGCCACTTTGGGAGCTGTGGAGTTCCCAGAGCTGTCCCGAATCGACGTGTTTTTCTGATCCCCCTGCTGCTGCCTCTGCTGGTACTTGAGCATCTCTGGATTCTCAATAATGGTGGTGGACAACTGAGCTTCAGTCATGATAGCCAGGCTTTTGCCATAGGTGGACTGGTGAATGTTGCTCTGTGGGTGTTAAAGATGTGAGTGAGTACAAGTGCTGCCATGACATCACTGATAATACACAAGGGAATCACACAGATCTATGAAATCCATCAAATGCCCTCTGTATCATTTATACACCAGATTTTTTTTCTTTGTGTTTTCAACTAACACTAAATCAATATGTAAAATAAATGAAATTCAAAGCTCTAGTTGCTAATAGCAATGAGAGGAAAAACAGCCAAAAAGCAATCAATCAGTTTAAAAAGACTTGCATATATGCAAGTGAAAGAGTAATTTTATAGTGTTTTGAAGCACCCACTTCTTGTTTCCTTGGCCAAAGAATTACTTCAGATGTATAATGATGTGTAAGCAAGTGAATGTTTTCCAAATTCTTTCCAGAACAGAAATTAATACCGCAAATTCACTTCTTGATTACTCTTTTTAAATGATTTGTAAAGCAGACAAGAGCAATACATTTTCTATAATATGGAAATCAGTTACTACATACTTCTATAAACAGCTGGTATTTTAATTGAATCAATACATCCCTGAAATATGATCAAAGGTTCTCTGAGTGCTTACTGTACCTTTTCCTCCTCACTGAGTGGATCCCCAAGTTCATCCTGGGAGAAGTCCAGAAATGCCACTGATCCATCCATGGAACACACCAGGATTCCAAGTCCATTAAGGGTCCTGAGGGAAATAAAGGTCCAACTTTGTTTTTAATCTCTTTCATTCATGCAAAGTAGCCATCTGATGGATTGTTCAATAAAAATCTCAGCTTAAGATTTATTATCACAGCAATAACTCATGGAACCAAAGAAGTGGGACAGTGAGGAGACAGGATGAGAGGCAGCAGAGTCCCTGTGCCAATGCTCCTTTGCAGACTGCACAAGGATGACAGTACACCTGCCTGTGGCATGAGCAGCACCATGAACACTTTTCTGAAGGGGTAAACCAGAATAATGTTCACAATGAACAGTGAGAGAAAATCAGAACCACATTTCCTTCAATAGATGAACAAAATTTTTTGTGCTAATGGAAGTGGGTGAAGAAAAGAGCCCTCAGCTGACAAGCAGGCCAAAGACAGGCAAGAACACAGGTTGATGTTGTTATTGTTCATTATTTGGGTTTTTAAGCAAACTGCACATGTGATTATTTGTGGGGATACACAGTATCCCTCTTCTGGAGGTCAGGTTTTCTTAACAAAAAGAGAGAGGAGAAGCAATACCTTCTATCTTAATAGAATTATAATCTTGCATATGTAACCTATTATTGCACCATCGAAAAAATACTTGATGAATTTTGACTTCTACCTCAGACACTTTCAAGTACAGACCTCACAGAAACTGTGACACAGTAGCTTACAGATTAATTGTTACACAGAAGAGAAGAGGAAAGGAAAGCTGGCACAACTCCTAAGTCCTATCCAAGTTATTAAAAATCTATTACAAGTACCACAGCTATAGGCATTTGGAAACCCCTATTTTTGTGGCAGCTGGTGCCCTGGTAGCATCACATCCAGAGAAATCAGCCTCAGCACCATGAAACAAGGCACACCAACAGTACTTCAAATTAGAAAACAGTAAAATATGTTGAGAGTTTTCTGCTTGCTTAGCAGAGAAAACTGCTGAGCTCCTATTGACCTCTGGATCCAAGCAACTGTTCCGTGAAAACACAATCATTTGCAGATATTATGTTGACAGATTCAAGTCTAAAATTCTAACATAAAAATTATACAGATATAACAATATAACAGTATCAGGTTTCTCAGAATTTACTCAGTCTGTTTTCAGAATGGAGCATGTCCTGGGAACACCCCATATTATTAACATTTTAGCTATCCATTTCATATATAAAATATCAAAGTAATGGCTATAATTCTTATTTTATATGGATATAAAATATCAAGCTGCCTGATGATCTTTTGTCTCTCAAATATCCCACAAAACCATTTCCTCAGAAACTGCAACATGTTAACCAGCTATTACTCCCAATGACTTCATGCCATGAAAAATGTGCAAATTGCAGATGGAGAAATAAAAAGCACTACAGGAAAACTAAACTATTCAAAGCTATTGTGCTATAACAATAGCAGCACTTCTCATGAAATATTCCACTTGCTGGCTTTCTAGCTTTAATCTGTTAATGAAGGAAAAATGTTTTGGTTTTGGAAACTTTTTATTGTGGTTCACTGAACTTCATGGCAAAATCCACATATGGCATAGAGAAACCAGGAAGTTACACAATTGTAAGCCTTAAAATTCACAGTATAAACCCACCAAGAGATTGTTGTACTATTAAGGGAGAATTTCAGAAGTGAGGAAGTGATAGAATTAAGACAACCTGTGTCAGACAATCATAACAAGTAGGAACTCATTCCACAGCTATTTTACTGTGTCTCGTTCTAAATACATTCCTATTTGTCCAGTCAATAATCTCAAGTGACCATGTGCTAGTTGCTTATATTACTGCCAAAGATGCTGCAGCAGCAACAAAACCTTCAGCGACCAACTACTTGTGTTCCAACAACCTCAATCTGTATTATTTTAAAGCATTTCCACCTAATAAGTACACCTAAAGTTGGTAACAATGCTTTGGCTTCCATAACAAACAGCAGAAATGAACTTACCAGGAGATGTCCATTATTGACTTGTCAAACAGCTCATGTATGACAACTAAAGGTCGCTTCAGACACGTGAGCTTAAGAAAACAAGAACAACACTCAGAAATGTAGAAGTTCTACACTACCACAGATTAACATTAACACTCTCCCAGGGCCTCACAATGTGCACCAAGATCTGGCCAGGAAGCAGCTGCATGCCTGGTGGTGCATCTGAAGCACCAAGTCACCCGTTCCAGTGCTGGGACAGAAAAGCTCTGGAGAAGAACAGCTGACTTCACCTTTCTGAAACACAGACTGGATTTCTTAATCAACTCTGCCTTTACATCACAGTCTTAAAACACTCTCTGCCACTCCAAAAGCAATTCCACAGATGCAAAAGACAGCTTCTATTCTAAGCTGTACTGAGACAAGGATGCTGCAAACTGCCAGCACAAAAAGACAGAAAACAGACGAGGTTTCCATGTCCTCACTCAGACTTTCTTGTCTGAGAAAGTGAAACCTATCAAGAGCAAAGGGAATTGGACTCACAATTACTCTTAAAGAGGATTCCTCTGCACTTAAGAATCAGTTTAGTAATAAAGAACTGAATATGAAAACTCCAATAACCTGCTCTAAATTAGACATTCTAAGCTCTTAATGTCAAACCAATGGGCTTCATATCTCTAGTGTGTAGTACAACTGAAATGAAGCAGAGGTTCATTCACATATGGTCAAGGAAGTTTTTTGCTCATAGGTTTGCAGATGCAGTGTCACTGTCATCTTCAGTAGTTATTTATGCTTCCATAGGTCTGTGTTCTATATACATTTATATTTATTAAGCTTCTCAGGGCAAAGACAATCTGTAACTTTGCATCTCTGTACTACCTTCTACCACCACAACAGCCACTCCAAATGAAATTTTCATAATTTAAATAGAACGTAAAATATACTGAGTGATATTTTGATATGGGTATGCACTGGTAGCCATTACCAGAAGCAGATTTAGTTGTGCATCCAGAGACTGATGGATAAATATCACACTGGAATCTATAAATAGTAGATTGCAGTTAGCAATTGGTGTGTTCTGGCATGAGTTCTCATCACAAAGCTTTGCAAATCAGTTAAATTGATTCCCTGTATCTTCCAGTTGCATTTAAAAATGTGAAAATAGCTACCCTTCTCTTAGCCAGAATAAAAATTTTAGTGTAGATTTTAAAGTAAAACCCAAACTAGATATCAAAAACTTGAAAAAATACTTTAAAAGCTCATTCATTTTCACATCCCTTTCTTTTACAAAGACAGAAAATGAGTAAAAGGAAGAAAATAAGGTTACATTTATAAACACTGGTAAAATGTTTTATCCCCTAACAGCTGCTCCCCCTTACCAGGCCACACTCTGCCACTGCCTTCTACATGGTCCTGCCTTTAAAGAAATGAATTAATACCAATCCACTTCCTTCCTTCCTTCCTTCCCCCCAGCTAAACCTATAACAACAGAGACAAAAAAAACCCCTAAACATGAAACTAAATATAAAACCTAATGCTGTACATGTGACCTTTGTGCTAAACCCCCAAGTTATCCAATGACCACATTAGTTCAAATGCAGCAAAGAAACCACTTACCCAGACAGAAAGAGATCGATCTTTGCTACCGACAGCACAACAGCAGTAGGGACAACTTGACTTGGTGGAGCTCCCATTCTTTTGTTTCTTTTTGAAGATTTTTGGATTGAATTTCTAAACAAATGAGATGTCCAAATTTTATCACAGTAATTACATTTTAGCAGGAGATCTGCTTTCAAAGCAAATTTTCCACTTAAGAGTGAAAAATCATATTCGTATAAATAAAGTCCTGAACTAGACTGTGTAAGAGCACTGACAAAAGCTGCAGAGGCTTTCTTAAGAGGCTTTCTGAATGCCTCACAGGAAAGGCAAACAATATTAATTTTACTAGGTATCAGAAACTCACTAGAAACCTAAATCATTTTAATCAAGTCACTGAACAGCCAACAAAGCTGATGTTTGACATTCCTAACATGCTCCTGTATTCCCCCTTGTCTTGTTCATCTACATTCAGTTCTCTTATCACAAGAGCAACCTGATTGCTTCCAACATGTAAAGTTGACATTTTTTAATCACAACCATGTATTTGCTTTACTAATCTTGACACCCATCTTCACCTCTTGTCCCATTTACACATAAAATTATCAAAAAGCACATGCAATTTTAACTTCAGGAATCAATTACTATCACTCACTCACCACTACTGTAACTGCCTTCCGATGCCCTACAAAATCCATGTTGGTTTTCCATCCATCCCTCTCAATGATCTGAGCAGTGGGTCCAGAATTATTCATGGCATGAGCAGAAACAAGATAGTGACCATCAGGTGACCAGCTAAGGCGCAACACATGAGTTGTCCCTCCACACTGAACAAAAAAATGAACATACCAGAGTTGTAAAAGTGTTTGGCAAGCAAAGGGGTTGTAATACAAACTATTTAAATTTCAGATTTAGGGAATTATGAAGTAACATTACAAAGTACGTTTCCTGTGAATATAAAAGAATGACCTCACACACAATTCTCAGCACTTGACTGTGTTTACACAGGTGATGTAGTGCAACTTAAGAAACCCTATCAACGCAGGGAAAGGAACTCTGGGAACTTTTTTAAAGGAAACATAAATGTTACATCTTTTTGGATACTGTTTCCTCAGTATTTATCACAGTCCCAGGTAGCAACAGGGCTGCAACACAGCAACCACTAATGATGAGACTTCAGCTTGCCACAGCAGCTCCCAGGTGAATTGAGGCAGACAAGGTCTATTACAAAGAGCAATTGCACTAATCACAATACCCTCAGACCACTGCAGGACACTCTACTCACCAAGGACCAGCTTCTGTCCCCAGAAACTTGATCTCTTCATCAAAGTCATCACCTAACAGCCCTAAAGACCCCTCCTAAGTACTTACCTCATTTCTGATAGTGGTCAATAGAAGATGCATAGGAAAGAATGTCAGACTGTTGTGTTCAGTGTGCCAACACTTCCCCAGAATAACCACTACATTTCCAGAAGTTCACTTAATTGTTTACATAACCCATGTAAACCTTTGGCATCCACAATAACAAATGGCAATAAGAGTCTCTAATCAGTAATATTTTTATGAGAAAGTAATTCCTTTTTTCCCCTCTTTTGAAGCTGCAATCTGAGAGTTTCATTTGATTCAGCACTGTTCAATTAATTCATGTTTGTGAAGAATCAGAGTTATTCTTCTCGTTTTCATTCAGTCTAAGGGAATTCACTTTGAACAGTCACATTCTGAAGTACCTCATCAAAGGGTTTTGTGATGCTGGTTTCCAGCTGCCAGTCCATGGTCCGCCACACCTTTAAACTTCGATCATCAGCCTGAGAGGCAATGTACTTTCCAACAGGATCCCAGGTCAGCCCTTTCACCAAGCCAGAATGCCCCTTCAAAGTGGCAAGAATTTCTGTGCACACAAAAATTGAGAATAGAGAGTAGTCACTGCTATCTCCTTTAGGGCAGAGTGTTGAGAAAATCTACCTCTTTTTGAAACAGCGTATTAAGTACAACCTCGTTTGGTGTAAAAACAACATATCAACCAAATTGGAACCTGCACTTAAGAAAAAACTGATATTAAAAAAATGGTAAGAAGAATTCTGGCCAGAATAACAGGTGCAAAACTCTTTAGAAGACACGTCAGAGCAGGAAGAGCAGCAGAGTCCCAGTGCCTCAGAGTAGCACTTTGAAGCTGTGGAAAGCAGCACTTGAACTGGAATTTCAGTTAAACATTCACCCTTTCCTCCACACCCAAAGATTATCACAACTAATCCAGCTTTGTGCAGCAAGTGTGAACCAAGTCAAAGTTGTGACTCAACAGACACACAAGGCTGGCAGACCTGGTAACCTACTTTCAGTCACACTCCTGCTTATCAGCCTGTGGGAGGAGAGGTTGAGAGGGTGCACAATTAGCTTCAAAGTCTAAAAACTCTGCTATCAATATTGGAAGCCAAGTTAAAATAAATGGCATGTAAATAAACACATGCCATCATGACTTTCATGTAAAATCAGCAGCACAGCCTGAATGCAGCAGTGTGGAATCCCCTGCTCATTGTCATCCAGACCTGGAAGAAGGACTGACCTGCCAGACTGCAGGTATGGCACCTCAAAAGACAGACAACACATTCCCTCCTAGGGATTTGAAGAGTTGGTGAAATACAGCCAAGGAGAGAAGACTGACACAAAACTTTACATAGTGGCACATCTTTAGAGCTCTCACCTGGGAATTTGACAGCATTCCAGATGACAACAGTGTTATCAACACTACAGGATGCCAGCCAGGCATCATGTGGAGACCACGCTACATCCATCACATCTGTTTGGGAAAAGGAAGTTTCCATTTAAGAGATTGATGGTAATCAGAAAATCAAAAAGTCTTTTTACAAAGGACTTTCGTGTTCTCTGTAGCAATATTTTGCTGTCACTGAGAAATGATTATCACCTCACTGAAGTGGAAGATAAGAAAGCAACACTCCTTGGGAGTGAGATGCCCCAATGTTCAGTGGGGATCAAGAAAAAAAAAAAAAAAAAAGGGAAAGAATGCAATGTTTAGTGATTGTAGGAAGTACTAAAGCCTGCACAAAGAACTTTGTCTTGTTTTGAATGAAAAATTGACAGAAGCTATTGCAATGCACTCACTTTGTTCCAACACACATGGAGTGATCAAAGTGATTTCCATCTTGATTTTAATCACAACTCATGTCAGCAGATGCAAAACACATTCGAAATTGTTTATTTATTCCACTTTTGCATTGCTCTTTAGGTATTTTTCTTCTAAATAAATATTTATATTCTTTGGTTTACAAAAACACGGTCTTTTGCCAGTCAGATTATTCACTGCTAGTGTGAACATTTAATTAAAGATACAGTTTGGTTCCCTTTATTCAGATTCATTTTTAAGCTAGAAAATAGCAAAATATAAGTTTCTTAGTTGTTAATTTTTCTCCTACATACCACACTTGCTAGAAATTACTTGTATGAAAACTGCATTTCACTACAAATTCTATTTTTTTTTATTTTCATTGTTGCTCTTAAAATTAATTACTGACTTGCCACCAAATATATATTTCAAACAAAGAAACGTGATACTGAAAAGCAATTTTTTTCCAAATACAAGCAAATGAAAAAAAAACTTACCCCCTGAATGGCTTCTGAGAATCGACACACACCTCCACTGCTCAACATTAGTAAGTTTGCTACTAGAACCAAACACAGTGCTAGGTCCAATGTACCTAATTAAAATAGAAACAGTTATAAAAAGAACCACCACAAGCTCTTCACTTCTTTTAAAGAAAATCAGTGGCACAGTACACTTCTATTTTATAGTCAGTTATTCCTACAACACAGAAGGGAAAAAAGTATTTTTTTTTAGAGAGAGTAATTCCAGTAATTAAAAAATTACCCTCAATAAAATGTAGAATTTCTATAGATAGCATAAAATGGTAACATTTCAAGTGATTTTTCAAATCTCACAAGGATGTTTTCTTCAAGGACAGAAGAAAATGTCTCAGCTCCTCCAGAGGAGAGAGACTGCCCAGGCAGACCCCCTCCAGCCCAAAGGACAGCAGGCCACATCTCCAACCCCAGTGCTCTGGTGTCCCAGCTTTCAGCTCCTTACACAGCAGGTGGAGCACTGAGCTCACCAAAGGCCAGCACAGGGAGGAAGCACTAAGATGTCCCAGAGTGACCTACTTGAAGTGAAATCTAAAGCTGAAGGAAGAAAGATGCTTACGCGGCTCGTTTCCACACCATAATCAACTTGTCATCTCCCCCCGAGGCCAAGTAAACTCCATTGTTTGACCATCGAACACAGTTCACACAAGCTGAAATGCAGAAAAGAAAGTTTGCAAGATGAAATATGTGAATAAGTGGTTCTGGACTGCAGGCATGATTTATAATACAAATAAGCAAAACTCGACAGGAGACATTTAGGATTTAAGTGGGCTTTTCCCACTCAAAGCAGTCACTCTGTCTGCTTTAGATAAATTAATTGGTATTTATCTTTCAGTAGCAGCTGAGGAATTTCTTACCTAAAAAACCCTACTCCTTATCTAAAAAAGCTTCACCAAAAGAGGCTTGAAGGAAGAAAGATTAATATTCCTCTAATGAAGAAAACATTCTGGTAAATAAAGTGGGATTAAGAGGGCAAAGAAGGAAAGGTATATTCTGAAGAAAAGAAGGGACAACTTGTCAAGTGACCACACTAATTTCAAATGTAATGATTGATAATGTAATAAATGTAATAATTTATAACTATAACCAATATACTTCATGTGATTTATCTTTTACACTTACTTCTTCTCCTGTCCTTTCCTTCAGAGCTCCCCAGTTTCTCAGAATGTGCATTATCAAATATTTTATGGCCACAGCTGAAAAAAGCTTATATGGAGGAGATTTCCAGAGGTATCTATAGTCCTCTTCACATTTCCTCACATTTTAACAACATTTTCTGCTGAATATCTTGAAAAGTATACAGCCAAAGTATAAGACCACTCTGCTGTGTTTTATTGAGTCTTCACCACTGGACAGGCATGATTTTTGCAATTACAGACATGTAAGTCTTAAGCTTTGGCAAATTACCAATAGTCAGTAATGAAAAAAACCCAATCAACCAACTTTGTTACCTAAGTGATTGTCCATCTGACAAAGCATCTTGGGGATATTTTCATTCTTTTCATCTTCCTCTTTCAGGACTGGAGCCATATTCCAGATCACAACTTTGCCAGAATCTTGACCTGTAAGAGACCAAAAAGCCCCCCTTTCTAAATACATGCAAAAAAGCTTTTCAAATTAATCTCAGTTCCAGAACAGATGTGAAAATGCAGGCATGACTGCAGTGAGGACTTTGGAAACATCTGAATACAGATATTGCTTTGATATAATTAGACCAATTCAGAAGTGCTTTATTTTTCTTGAATCTATTAAAAATTAATGTATACAGCCTTGTACAAAAGCCATACTGTACATAACTGATACCAACTATGAGGACAACTACTTGTAATAAAATTGTATTTTAAAAGAGAAAAGATACAGATTCAACTCCTAAATTGCAATTATTGTAGCCAACATAAAATTATTCACTATTGTGAACCAAATAATATTTTTGCATATATTTCTTAAGCTATTCTATTTATATAATTGGATTTTTCTGTCCCAATATCTCTACTATTTAGCAACTGAAAAAGCTCAACTGCACATCCAGTTCCTCTTTGAATGAAAAGAAAATTTGGCCCATATGGCCACGACTCAATCACTGATAGCAGCTACTATCTCAATGACATCCAAGGGGATGAGGACATCAGAACATGCAACCCTGCCTTCTGCAGGAGCAGCAGCACTTCCCAATACATTTTAACAGCTAACACAATTATCTGTTTCTTAGAGATAAAAAGTGATGTCTTTTTAAAAGGGTCAAACCCATTCAAGTGCTGTGGAGGCACTAGATGATTATGACCCAAAATTCTGCCTCCTATCAGTACACAGACTTACCTTGTCCTCCTGTTGCAAACTTGGTCCCATCTGGGTGAATGTCCACTGAAAATATTGGCTTTCCTGGAATTAGAGAACAAGCAGCAACATACTGAATTGTTTTACATTCAAGGGAATGCAGTAACACCAGAACCACCACAACTCTTCTGGCTGGCAAGCAACTTTCTTCTTCTAAAGGCTCAAGTTGTAAGAATTACAGCTGACTACAAGAGCTGAGAGCAGCTTGCTGACAGAAACGGCAGCCTATTAAAAGCCTATTTGGAAGTTATCATGCCACAAAACCCAGTGATAACCAGGGACACTTAATCCAGCAGGATATGCCAAATACCTCAGAGCAATGTAATACCACAAAGCAAGTGCCAACAAGGCAAAACTGCATTTGAGTATGGAATTTCTTCCAGGTTTCTACAGTTCATTAGCTGATGACCTGAAGCGAGTCTTCTTTTGGTTTCTGGTTTTGTTTTTTTTAAATCCTTCCCAGTCTCAGGCTGCATCTGTTGGTCACACAATTACCTGGCTCAAATTTCATTTCTCTTAATGAAACTCTTCTCCCCAAAGACTAGTTTTGCTTTTATAGCTTCCATATAGGAAAGTAGAGGAGTAACCAACAGTAATATTACTCTTAAATCCTTCAATTCTTCTACATCTTTCAGAAGAAAGCTAATATTTTTACTAGAATGTAAACTCTGTAACAAATAACATAGCTGGGGAACAGCTTTGGAAAGCAGAAAGCCCTCACTTCCAACATGTTCTGCTCTAACCACTGGCTCATATTCACTGTCTGTATGTTCACAGTTGTTTTAACCTTTGCAGAGGAAAAGGAAGAGGGGAGCAGCAAGCTTCCTGCCTTTCAGTGATGCTCAAAGAGCCACCACTAAAGATTATTTGAAAGAACACGCATGCGATTTCCACATCCAAAGAATCTCTGGCAGCCCTTCCAACCCTTTCAAACTGGAATGCCTCTGCAAGCAAGATCACATATATGCCACTATAAAATAAGGCAATTTATCAAACAGCCAAAAGTACCAGTACCCACAGACCAAGATTACTTGATAAATTTCCCATGAGTGTCGATCTTGTGCTGTATCTTCATGAGATGTTAAGACATTAAAAAAACCCATATAAAACCTGATAAAACCTGGAGATCTTATCCAACAGCAAGTTTTATGTCCAACTGTAGCAACTGAAACCTTGACACTAAACTCCTAATAAAATCCTCATCCAAATACCCACTATTTCTTACTTTTTGAGGGATACACATTCAGCTTCATTTTGACTTTTGTATCCTTTATGTTGACTTGTTTTAAGGTTTGTTTTATTTGGATTTAATATTGCAACTCTGACATGTGACTTCCCTTAAATTTTTTACAAGCAGCCAAGCAAAGACCTTAAGCACAGAAAGATGGCACTCAACTCACATTCCTTCCAAGTCCTTCAGACCACAGAGCACACATGAGCTAAGACACACATGAGCTGTGGTTTTTCTTCAGCTTGTTGTGCCTCATTCTCTCTTTTATCCTACCAGCTCAAGTGCACATTCAGGGCTAAGCTGAATATTTAGAGAAGCACAAGAAAGGAACAAACATTTATTTCACCCTTTCCAAAATGTGGAAGTTCTGTTCCATTAAACCAGTGCATCATTTGAAATAGCTGAGCCCACTGACACTGAGAAGGCCATTCTGGAGACCTTAGAGGTGGAAGAGGTGACCTTTTCAATCTGCATCAAGTCTTAGGCAAGAAGAACTCTGATATTTGCCATTAGATGTGTAGGGGAGAGTGGGAAGCCAGCTATCAAAGACCTTTGAATTCTAATAACCTGGCTCATTTTACCTCTGTATCATTTGCACCAAGAGCAAACTTGCAAATCAGAAAGAACAGTAACCTAGCCACCTCTGCCATTACTACTCAGACAAAGCAGATATGCTACACACTCAAAAAAACTGTCATTGCACCCTTTGCTTTGCAAAAATAACTGACATTATATAATTTTCCAGTCCTTTACTACATGCTTAAACCCACCACTGCCTCTCCAATTTCTGCCTTATCTTAAGAGCACAACTCTACAGAAGCAGTAACATCAGGTCTTTCCCTTCTCCTGGTCAAAGATTTTTCACAGATCTACATATGGGGTTGAAAAAACTCAGCAAATTATTTAGCTTAGAGGGCCAGAGGTAACTTAGCTACAAATTCACCATAAAAGCTTAAAATTAGCCACACCAGGGAAAATGGCCATGAAGCCCAGCACTCTGTTCAGAAAGCAGCAGTAGCTAAGTCCCCAGGGATCTGTACAATGGTAAGCACACAATGCTTCTTCCTAAAATAATCTTCCAACTCCAGAGAAATTACAGTTCTGATTTATTGAATCAGAGGCCCTCAGTGGACTTTCTTCTATAAATTCAATCAGTCATTTCTCAGATCCATAATTACCATTATCAGCCCCCAAAGAAAGAGATCCACTGCTCAGCCATGGACTCTGGGAGGATCCTCCTAGTTCATGGATCTGCACCAGCTTTTTGCTACTTTAACCCAATTAATTCCTGCACAGAAAGGCAGTGAATGAAAATCACTCAACACTGATCCCTTTTTTGCCACTCACAACTGTGTTCATCACATTGTCCCCAGTCCAATGATCTCACTCCTTGCCCAAAGAGTCCTACTCTACCCCCTTGTTCCTTGTACAAAGGGTGTCTCACACTTCTGATCATTCTGGTCACTCCAAGCCACTTTCAGGTCTCCTTTATTTAATGACATGAATGGGAACTGGCATTGAAGACCACATGTTCAAATACAAACTATCCATATATTTACACAGCAAGATAACATTTTATTTTAGGATTTTCCTAGCACAGATTTGAGGTTCAATCAAATAAGCACTGAGCAGATTTTCATAAATGGTTATAATCCTAAAAACTCAGACCTCAGTGAAAGTCGTCAGGTCACAGGGCATTATTTTATACGTGAAGTTCAACGAGGGAATGGACTTTGCACCCAGGAAAGGCAGCAGCAATAAATGAACCCCTGGACAACAAAGTTTCCTACACGGTTCAGTTGTGATCCAGGAAAGGATCTTATTCCACAGGTAACTAATGATACACAATGATCTGCCCAGTACTCAATGTCCAATTACTAATTAAAAAAAAGAATAGATAAACTGATCACAGGATAGAAATTCAGCATGACAAAACCATTGCCAGGTGCTCTTTCCTCCAGGGGTACCACTATCGAGAGAATGCAATCTACAGTGCTGGATAACTGTAACAGGTTAAAGCTATAAGACTTGTTCTATACTATTTGTGCTTTACAAATTGAGCACAGATATTGGGTTTTTCTTCACGTCCTTCAATTTCTCAAAATAATGAAGACAGAGTCATTATTTGATAGCAATCACCTTCTTCCCCTGGTTCATGTCTTTATCAGATTATGTTGTGAGTTCCTGTTGAAACAAGCCAAAAGGCAAAAGGTCCCTGCTTCAAAGTGACTGAAGCTTTCCATGCTCCTAATTGGAGATGTGTTGAGTTTCCCAACAGTAATGATGCACCAAAACAAAATGGGGTATTTAAGCAGCAACACTAAAATCTAACACTGTGTGTTTTAAGACATTCTGACCTCTTGCAATAATTTCTAAAAAAAGATAAGCTTAAATTATTGAAGTTCCCAGAATCACATTGCAGGAGGAGGCAAACCAGGTTCATTAAAAACCGAACACCTTATGATATACCAGATGTCCTGTGGGCTTATTTGTTTAAAGAACCCAAATATACTTTACATACTTAAAAGAAATACTGGTAATGAAACAAGCCTGGAACAAAAAGATCTAAGTAAGATAATTGAAATCCAAGGAGAAGGCCCCATCTTTTAAAAAATACACCAGTGAAGAATAAAAACAATTTTAAATATTGCATCATTTTTGCTTGTTTAACTTTATAAAATAATCAATTAAATATAAGAACAATTTTAGGTGAATTTCTACCTCAACATGAACGACTTTCTATTCAATTTGCTTCCAGCCCACCTAATATATAACATTCAACGTGACTCAGAAATCAATTCAAATATTTACATTCCACCATTACAGCTTGCAGAGATAAACCCCATGCCTATATTTAAACAACAGCAGGCTCCAGTTTCCACAAGCTGTTATACATGAGCAGCACCTTGGAGCTTGCAAGGGTTTCTTGGAACAGCAAGGGACTTCCTTTCCCACAGGATCAGTGTTTGCCTGCATGAGTTTGTCTTTAAGCACCTGGGCTCTCAAAAGCCTGAGTATGTAAAGGCAGCTGCTGGATGCATGATGCATCTGTACAGAGGCACTGAATGCAACACTGGGAAGGAGAAGCCAGGAACATCACTTGGATCTTACAGTCATCTCATCCCGCCCCCACCATTAGACTGCACTTCTGAATATTCTTCCTCGCCCCAAGTCAAAGACACATGGAAGAGAAGAACACAACTATAATGAGAATTTCATGCAAAATCTAAAAACGCACATTAAGTGCGTGAAAAGCTTATAGAAAATGCATCTGGGCAAGAAGTAATTCCAACAAGCACTCAGAAAAAGTGACATGAAGAACTCCACGGTAAAAACCTGTAGAGCCAAAATGTGCTGAAGTGCTTTTACCATAAGTGCACAGCACACAATTCCCAGGTGTGCTGGGTTTCCTGGCTACAACACTCACTTCTAGTGTCTATTATCTGCAGGAGAATGTGTGCCTGGAAGCATCACTCTAGTCCATTCAGTAAAACAAAACTCCCAGAACTGAGTGGGAAGAGGAAAAGGCTGAAATGACAGCAGCTGGATGCGGTGTGTGGAAGAGCCAGCCTTGCTGTCAGGACTCACTCACAAATGAGAACAGCAAGGCAGCAGAAATCAAAGTTATAAGAATTATCACAGAGTCTGCAGCACACAGAGTGTAAATTCTCTTCACCCTGTTTCTGGAGAGGTTTCAGAGCCAAGAGAGGCCCACAGGAGTGATGGAGACTCCTCACACGCAGCGGTGCCTGCAGGATCCGGAACCCGGGCGCGTTATGAGAGGCTGATTAAACTCACCGGTGTTTATCCTGCACTCCCTGCCCCAAGGACAGGGATGTGTGACTGTCACACAGCCCTGCACACCTGTGCAGCCCTGACAGCACCTCACTGATGGAGCTGGTGGCCAATGTCTGTTTTGCACGTGGTGAAATTATGATGAAGTGCCTTGGCCAAACTCATCCCAAAAGGTCAGTGGCAGAAATGGGTAAAATTCAGGACTATCAAGGCCCTGTGTAGTGCATTAGCCACTATCACAGGGCTCTGTAAACCCTGCTTGGCTGAAGCCTGTGTTCTGCAATGGTTGGATGTGTTCTAAACTGCTACAGATTTCCAATACATATCCACACCAAAAGGTGCACCCCTTAAAAAAATAAGGGAAGAAGTTACAGATCTAATCTCTGTGATCTCCAAGGACTTAGGCTGAAAGTTTTTATTCAGCTGCTCCTGTGCTCCCACTGAAGATACATGGAGGCACAGGACAGCCCGACCACAGGCAGCCAGAGATTAAGATGTAAATGCTACATTTGTTTAGAGTAACCAAGCAGAAATGTAAAAAACATCTCAAATAAAGCACTTCCACATTTTTCTCAGTTCACTGCAACCTTTGGTTACAAGGTTGCATCCATCTGCTGCCTATAGAGTCCCTGGAGAGGAGGCCAAGTAAAGATGCACAAGAATGGCAACTCGAGGCTTAAATTGTTATCAAAATCTGCAGCATGAACACAAAGAACACAACACATGCAGAAAGGCAGCTGTAAAGTTGTACCCGTTGTTTATAGCTCAAAGTACACTTTTCCAGCTTGAATAACCTGGTCTTAGTTTTATTCTAGATACCAATCAGCTACATGAGCCCAGCTGATGACATTTATACATTGACAGAGTATAAAATCTGCAGTTGAAATAAAGCTGTACCCATGAATCTGAGGGCAAAACTTGCATAAAGAGAAGTGAACTCTTCTACATGTTAGATTTCTGCTCACTGCTTCACCAGGAACAGTACAGGTATTAATCTGGAAATTCATCCTAAGTAGTGTAAATATGACATAAACACTGATGCTGTCCTGTATTTGCCACACAAGGAGAGTACAGAGCCTTATGTCAGTATCAACACTTCACTCTAAGCTGTTTTAGCTCACACATCTCTTCAACATCACCAGAGGATTGGCAGACAGGAGACTACATAAATTTAGGGAGTTGTTTTGAAAAAACTGTCGGAAGAAACTTTTCCCTCCATGGAGAACGAGAGCACAGGTTAGTGCATTTGAGGACTTCTAACACTGTACTCGTCTCAGCAATGTGAGACCTCATCCTGCCTGGACACTCATCGCGAGGGGATCTCAACCTCTGCACAAAACTTCTCTTCTCTGCACGGGCTGTGCTCGAGTCAAACCACCCCTCCGCACTTTCCCCAGCCCGCAGTGGCCCAGCGGCCGTGCCCGGCCGGCGGGAGCAGCTCAGCGTCCCCCCAGCGCCCGCAGCCCTCCGTGCAGAGCCCGGCTGTCCCAGCGAACGGGCCGGGCCGGCTCCCGGGGCACCGGGCACGGCCCCTCCTGCGGGACGAGCTCTCCCCACGCCGCCCCCGGGAACCCGCCCGGCTCCAGAGAGCCCCGGGACGGCGGGGCTGCGGACTTGTTGCTGCCGCCGCCCGCGCCCGCCGTTCCCGGGGCGGCGGAGCTCCGGCCCCGCGGCTGCCCGGGGAGCGCCCGGCAGCGCCCCGAGGCCCGGCCCGCCCCGCGCCCCCCGCGTGTGCCGCCCGCCCGCCCGTTCGCTCCCCCGCCGCACCTGCCCGGCCGGCCCGCGGCACCTGCTGCCCCGCCGGCCCGCGGCACCTGCTGCCCGGCCGGCCCTCACCATTGTGGTTGACCCAGGTCGGCTTCAGCAGCTTCATTGTTCCCCGCCCGGGGCCCCCGCCGGCCTCCGCCCTCGGGACCCCAGGGCGGCTCCGCCCGGGCTGCCTCCGCGGCCGCGGCGCTCAGCGGCCGCCGGCCACCATGGGCCCGCGCCCGGCGCCGCAGTGCCCGCGCCCCCGGCCGGCCCGAGCCGCCTCAGCGCCGCTCCATGTCCCGGTGCCGCCGCCGCCCCGCCGCATCCCCCGCCCGGCGCCGCCGGCGATCCGGCACCGCCGGAACTCGGCGCCTGGCAACCGCCAAACCGGCCCGGCGGGAAACAGCGCCCCCGACCCCGCCGTTCCCCCGCCAGGCGCCGCCCCCCTACGGCGCGGGCGGGCGCCCCCTGCCGGGCGGAGCGGGGCAATGCCGGAACGTTTGTGCGCCGGAACGGGGAACGCGGGCTCGGGGCGCGGGCGGCGGGGCCGCGGCGCGGCGCGGGGCCATGTGGGCGGCGGCGGCGGCGGCGGCGCGGGGGCTCCGCGGGGCCCGGCTCAGGTAGGGACCAGGCCCTGCCCCAGGACCGCGGGGAGGGAGCCCGGGAAGCGCCCCTTAGCCACGGTGCCTGCCCAGCCCGCTCCCACCCGGTCCTGGGGCTGGTCCCACCCGGGCTCTTGTGGCGGGCTGGGCCCGGGCCGACCCCCGCACCTGGAGAAGTCGGTGCCTTGGCACCTGGGCCGGCTCGTCCTCCCGTCACACCCACCGAGATACGACAGTCGGCATCGCTCTCCTAATCTGGGCGGCGGTGGTCTGACCTCTCCTATAGCATCTCCTCAAAGGGGTCATTGTCAGAGCTTAAAAATAAAACTGCTATAATCTCTCCAAAACCTGAATCTGTTTCCCCCCTCGGTATCCTCTGAGCTCACACCGGCAGTGTATCGCTGATGCCGTGTTTGGCATCAGTTACCCAGCTCAACACATTGAGGCCAGCTCTGGGCAGACGCCGTGTCCTGCCGTGAGTGAAGTGGCCGAAGATGGTTCAAAACTCATCACTGTGATGGTTCATCACTCATCACAAATAGCTCTTGTGCAGAATCAATGACACCAGAGGCAGTTTCTCCTCATGCTTTATGTTACTTTTCCTCCTGCAGCTCCTGGCTGCCCCAGAGGGTCCCACTCCGAGGGAGTCACTGGCAGAGCTCATTGCTGGAGTTGAGGACATCCCTCCCTGTGAGGTGAGTGCAGCTTTCCTGGAGTTACACTGAGGTATTCTCATGCACTGGGGGAACACAAACTTTCCCAACTCCAAATGTAACCTTTAACTGTACATGTTTAAGTCTGTATAAGCCAAAGCAGATAGGAAGTGTTGGAGAGTTCAGAGATGATACAATTATCATTTTGTGCTTGTGGGTAGCACAACCACAGAAGGCAGCTGGAAATGTTGGGGTTTATGCAGTGTTCCTTGCTGGACAACACCAAGGAAAGCCTGGCTGAACCAGAAATGCTTTGCTATGAAGGCAGAGGAAGCCCATCTGTATTTCTGTGCCACATTTCATCGTCTGTTTTGTTTTGATGCAGCTTGATCTAAAATACCCAAGTAGCTCTTAGGTACTGTTGGAGAGGGACTTTCACACCATAAATGTTGTTTGTTTGGTCTGCCTGGCAGGAATGAGGGTCAGTTTGTGTTTGTGGAGTGTGCAATGGTATCTTGGATCTGCTTGGAGGAGTAACATCTACAGCCTGAACTTCTCCAAATGCAGAAATTTTGGAAGCATGTATAAAACCACTTGCAGTCTTATTTAATGTGAAAAACCAGGAATATTTGTTCAAGGACAGGTTGGAGCAACCTGGTCTTGTGAAAGATTTCCCTGCCCATGGCAGAAGCACATGAGGTTTAAGGTCCTTTCCAACACAAGCCACTTGGATGAACCTGTTCTGCTGAACTCTGAGCCAGTTAACACAATTCTAATTCAATTTTTGTGGAACTTCCTCAGGTCATTCTGATGTTCAGCACAAAATTGCTTTTCCCAGGCAGATACAGTTCTCTCTGCAGAAAATCTCAGCAGACACATGACTGGCTCCTGGAAATTACATTACTTGAATAAAGCTAATGGCTGGAAATTGTGCCAGGGACCAAATTAAGCAATGGAAGACAAAGTGAAAGTTGCTGGTGTTGAATTAAAGGACAAAATATCTTCTTTCATTTACTATTTCCCTTGTAGAGCACAACCAAAGAAGAAAAAGAAAGTGGATGTGAAGAAAGAGCAAGCACAGAAGGAGCGTATGAAGAAAAAGCTTAAAAAGTTGGAAAAAGCTGCCCCAGAACTGATTCCAATTGAGGATTTTATAACACCACTGAAGTACTCAGAGAGCAACAGGTCAGTAGGTCTGTCTTTCACCCTGCACTTGCACTCCCAGTGAATTTCTTTCTCTGCACAACTGCAACATAGTGTCAAGCCTTGTCACAAAATGGTACCCACTGCCATCAGGACAAAAGTGAGGAAAGGAAATATTATTTGTTCTGGCTAAAAGTAATGAAAAGCAGTGCATTTCCTCTTAAGATTGACTGGAAGACCTCACTAAAGTATGACTGACTAAAGTATTAGTGAATTCAATGTATGCTCTGGGTTTGGTGGGACTTTTTTGCCTGGTGGTGGGATTTTTGGTTTTGGCATTTTGTCTTCCTTAGTTTGCTCTTTGGAGCCAGGCTCTTTCTCTATTACAGTGCTCTCCTTCTCTCCATCAGGGTGAGAAGTCTTCCCCCTCTTTCTCCCGAGGAGTCTGAAAGAAGAGTTTTACTTATGAAGAAGTGGTGTTTGTTTAAGCAGAAACAAGATGAGGCAGAAAAGAAAGCAATTAAGGCTCTTGTCGAATCCCAGCAGGAGGCCCTGAAGGAACTGCGGCTGGAATCCGAGGAGCTGTACCAGGCTGCGATCCGGAGGGACGAGGGGCTCTTCCCCTTCGAGAGGGACGGGCCCAGTTACACCCCGCCCCTTCCCGGCTACGATCCGCCCGAAGGGAAGTGCGTTGACATCACCAAGGTGTACACGCAGTGACAGAGGAGCTCCTGCTTCAGCCCACTGAAGGAAGGATTGGAATAAGAATAAGCAATTTTTCCTGCAGGTTACAACACTGCAGGATGTGACTGTGTAAAAAAATAAATGAAGCATCGCTGTGTTTTAATGACAATCCAGGTCATTAGCAAAGATTACAGAGTGGCAAAGCCAATTTTTTTTTTTTTTGCCATGTAACTGTTGTAACTAAGTTTCCACGGGTTTGCCCTAATATAAACCAGATCTCTATCTACATTCATTTAAACCTTTGATTTTTAGTAGTTTTGAATACTGCAACAACACACACCAACATGTGAGAGCAGTTCCACGCTGTGCAGCTCTCAGGTGAGAAGCTCTTCAACCACCAGAATCCTAATTCTGGGAAATGTCTTTTACATGTCAGTGTATAGGATTGTCCTGAGCTGGGCAAGGAAGAGTCCCAGCCTGTTTTTTTCTTTTTTTCCCCATCTGGCAGGCCTGGGGTGGGTACCTTATTCCAACATTCTCAATGCCAGCTGGTGGGTAAGAGGCCCTCAGAGCTAGAGCATATATACATGAATTTGGAACGTGCCTGGTGAAATGAAATTCTCAAGTGTAAGACAGCAATAAAAGACCACAATCAAATTAAGCACCTCAAATTTCCCTTTAAAAATAGTGTGTTCAAATAAAATCTTAGTATTTTTGAGTGAGTGCTGAAGTATTGAAGGGCAGAGCTACAGTTATATAACTTGAAGGTGATGTGGAAGGAAAAAAAAAGCCAGCATAATTCTGAATTGTGTATTATTTTACTGATCAAACACAGAAAACAGTCTTGTTAATTTGATTTGTCATGGTCAAGTGGTAGATACCAGTCAGGTGGTGGGCTCTTCCTGAGCTTCCACACTGGAGCATATTTCTGTTTTTCCATAACTCGAGCTCTTTCACTCTTGCACAAAGCTTCCTGAAATACAGGAAAAATAATATTACTATAATATTGTTGGATGTTCCAGTCATACAGAGCTGATTTCCTGGTGTGAATATTTGAGATAAAAGAAAAGAAAAATTATCATGCTTTAGCAGAAGTGCTAAATGCTATCCAAGTAAGCCAGAATACAAGCTGTTAACTAAGTCAGAGTTGTATTTTGCCTCTGGCTCCTAAGTTAGGAAGGAAACTCCTAGTGCAGAGGAGCCCTCCCCGCCAGCAGCTGTCCTGGCTGGCTGGAGGGAGGAGTTCTGTGCTGTAGCCTGTGCTGGTGTCCTCCAGAGCCCGCGGGGCTGTGCCCAGGGGCATTTCTACACACCCCAGGAACGCCTTTTCCCTGTAACGTGGCGGCTTTTCCTACTAGGAAGGAAATGTCAGAGTAACAGAAATCAAGAGCTTTAACATCTGAAAACTGACAATACTCCCTGGATCCTTCACTGGATTTGAAGACAGTCCAGCCCGCTTTTGCAGCCCCTCCCCAGGGCCCGCGGGTTGCTGTCCCGGCAGCAGGCGGGGAGGGGCGGTACCTGCGCGGCGGCGGCGCGGTCCCTCTCCCAGGCGCGGCAGGCCTCGTAGTCCTCCCGCCAGCGGCCGCAATCCGGCAGCTCCCCGTGCGCGTAGTAGTGGTGGAAGGCGTGGCGCAGCCCGCGGCAATGCTTCCACTCCCCCCAGTAGTCCTCGCACGACCGCGGCGGCTGCGGACGGACATGGCCGGGCTGAACCGAGTCCCGCCGCCCGCCCCATCCCCATCCCCGGCCCAGCCCCGGCCCCGGCCCCGCGCCCGCTCACCCGCCAGGAGCCGTCCTCGCTCGCCATGCTGCGCCGCCGCCAATGGCCGCCGCGCTTACAGCGGCACCCGCGGCGGCGGCCAATAGGGAGGGGCGACACAAAGCAACCCCCGGGCCGGCAGCCAATGGGGGCGCGGCGGGCGGCACGTGACGCGCGCAGCCCGCGGGCGGCCGGAGGCGGCGCTGGAGCCCTGGCCCCGGGTCGGAGCGAAAGCACCACACAGGGACTGGCTGGGGACCAGCGGATTTTACTCGGGCTCTCAGGACACCGCACGGCTGCACCCGGGACGGCTCGCCGGCAGACACGAGGGCGCACAGGATACACTCGCACCGTTCCGAAGCGGCACCGGGCGGTGCAGCTGGGTCTCTCCTCTCCCTACACGTGCCAAGAGATTGCTACACTACTTTATGGTATCTGAACTATTAAAAGGCGTGTTATTAATTATAAATATAAAAAGCAGTTACAGGGGGTTTGCTAAGAATGTTTAATAATCCAACACCTGAAGCTAAGCTCAAAGAGACTCCCTGCACTAAAATCCTAAACACCAAACTCACCCTTCGTTTGCACCACACCAAAAAGCTGATCTGAAAATGTGGCAAAATATATATAAAGTGAGGAAAATACCAAGCACAGAGCAACATGAGATCATCATCACTCAGGAGATGAGGGGAGGATGCAGTCTAAGAACTGGACCCTTAGTAAGGTAGAGCTTGTTAGTTTTGCTTCTCAGGTTTATCACAGATCTAGGTTCCCCTCTTTACAACACATACAAAAAGCTTCTTCCAAATTCCCAGAACTTAATTTTCAGTTGAAAATTAAGACAGTCTGACACCTCCAGCCCTAAACATGAAACCGAACCCAAAACACCTATTAAGTGTTCCTGTGTTGCAAAATGATCTCTTCAACTGCATTTACTAAGATCCAAGATGCTGCAACTGTTATTTTATTTTCCCCCTAACTAGCTGAAGGTACCACAACTTAGGGCTTTCTTCCTTTCTTGCGCAGGGACTGCCCTTCTCCTGAGAAGGCAATAAACCGGCTGCCAGATTCATCCTGGAAAAAAGAGAGGGGAAAAGAAAAGGTTTTACCTCTTTTCTCACTGCTTGTGTGTGATGAAAGCTGAACAATTGTTAGCAAGAGTACTCCATCAGAGCAGCCATTGACTGTAGACATTTATTTCACATCCTTAACCTAGATAAAAAACACTTTCTCCCTAGAAATAAAACAGCAGCATTTTGGTGACCTTTCAGCCAACTGGCTCCTTAAACTGACACCAGGCCAATCTTTTTCCATCAGTAACAAGGACATCAGAGGTTGCTTCATGTAACTCAAACCATTCTAAACTACTACTACTTTTTAACGGAAGCATGTTGTAAAAAAATCAAAGGGAAAGAGAGAGGAGCCACAAAATTGGATCTTAGTTCTAATGTTCTAATTCTGTGCAAAACTGAGGAGGACTCAATTTTACTTACCTCTTCCACTTTCTTGACCAGTGGACGTGAATTCCTAATGAATGTGATTCTACCGATCTTGAAGTCATAGTTGGGAATTCCTCTGGAAAACAAGCATAAAAATGTGATGAAATTAAGTTTTATACTTACTACTGAATTGAGCACAGAGAGATCTATTCTGTGTCTGTCAGTGTAATATCAACACTGACTGCCCATTTTCATTTCTAAATAATATAATTCCAGAGTTAAACCACTGAATTATTCTCTGAAGGGAGACACAGATTAAAGAAATAAATAATCAGATACTGGAGTTGTTGTGGAAGCCTGGCCACAGGCACATTTCCACTAGCCCACGGGTAAAAAATACTAATTATTTTCTAAAAGCAAACTCATGATGAAATTAGTTTGTTTATATTGCAGGAGCAAGGAAAAAAACCTAAAACTCTGCCCAAACACTGATCCTTCACCTGAATGACACAGACATACCTTCGGATGTCTCCTGGTTTAATTGGTGAAGGACTGGGCTCCACACCTTTCTTCTTGCCATCCAATCTGTTCCCAGATCCAGAGAAAGCCTGTGGATACATAACGAGTTTTTATTTAACTCCTGGCATTTGAAAGCACACTGCACAAGGACATTATATTCTGTAAAACCATACAGCAATTTTTATTTAGTTATTTAATTCAGCATGCTATTTTTTTTGTACATATAAGCTGATGAATTGTGGGTGTAGAGGTCTGTTTCAGCCTCCCATCTGCCCTTTGCAGAGTGCAAGTCATGCTGTTCCTGGCTGTGATCACACAGAACATTAACAGGCACTTGCCTGTTAAATAACAAGCATCTCTAAGAACAGGTACTAATATTCTGCAGTTCTTCAGGACAACTTTCCCTCACCATTTTACAGCATTCAGAAACCAGCAGAAACAGGGGACTTACACGAAATCCTGTGTCATTCACATACCCACTGTGGTCTGCTTCCGCATCCTATGAGGGAAAAAATAAGTTTATTTTGTTCCTGTTCTGACATGCACATGGCATGAAAACAGTTCCAAGTATTTCTCACCAAACAAAACTTCAGAACAATCTCTTTCCCAAAGCAACAGTTTGTAAACAATAGTCTCCTAAGTAACACATGCAAAAGTTTCTGGTAAATAAAATTTACCCCTAAGAAAATATTATTAAATATTTATATTTAAATAAATATAAATAAATATAAATATAAAAAAATTATGTTGGCAGTCACTGCTCCCCCCACAGTCAATGCTGACTTGTAGGGAATGCATTTTGGAAGAACAAAAGCTTAACCTACTGCAGTCTCTTCATGTTGTGCACTTCTTTCTGGTTCTTTGTATCCCAAAGGAGCATCAAAATCCACCTATTTACACAAAAAAGCATGAAAAATCCCACAATTAATATTTTTCTTTAAATCGTGAGCTTTATACTACTATTCCTCAAAATGTAACGATAATAGCTCATGGAGTTTTATCTAGAAATAACTAAGGTTTGCTTGTTAAATATTGTAACTCAGCACTAAAAAAGACCAAGCCTCCTAGGAATGAACCTTGGCATGTAATGGAAACAGAGCAGTAAATCAATTCCACAATTTCACTGGAATATGAGGCTAATTAATAAAACCCAGATAAAACATGCCGAAGCTAAATATTAAATTCTAGGCACTGCAGCCACCTGATAGTACATGAAGTGCTAATCAGGATCACAGATGGGGTTACAAAGGCACATGAGCACTCCCAAGTGAGTCACCTTCCCTACCCCATGGATTGCAGCTCTCTGGCAGCATCAGCCAGGCTGGTGTGCAGAGCTACCACTCCACAAGTGCCCTCTTCTCCTGGGAGGGCACAGTCAGGGCAGACTTTCCCCATCAGCTTTAACTTACATTCATGTCACACTCTATGATGGACACAGCCTTGTCTGGTTTGGTCTCCATCACCCGAAGCTCATAGATCTGAAACAGAGAGAGATATTTTAAGATTGCATTATGTGTAAGGAAAGCATTTGTAAACCTTTCCCTCCAGACAGCTCGTAGGAAAGTGAAGTAAGTACTCTTTAAACTGGGGACTAGATACTGCAGAGTCTCTACAGAACTTAAAAGCAAATGTTTTTAATTTAGAGGCCAGAGAACCCATTACTGTACCTTGCTGCTCTCTTACTGTACTTTAATCTGCCTTTTTGAACACAAATTCTGCATTTAGGATAAATTCTTTCCCTTGACTTGTAAAACCCTCAACAGCACATTTATTTTCTTGTAAGCCCAAAAAAGTTTAAACAGCAGCTCAGACAAAGACGTAGCTGACTCCTTTTTCCCTCCAATAGAAAACCAACTGTGAAATCTGGCACGTGGGATTACTTGTCCAAAACACTGCACTGGGTTGATTGTTTTAGTACCAACATCCAACAACTGAACTTATTCTATAACCCTCAACCCTAAACTGTACCTTTTCATTGTAGTTGATGGCAATAACATCCCCAGTAGTTAGACAGGCAAAGTTTCTCAATGCATTTTCCAGTCTTTGGAGTATGTTAAGGTGAAATATTTGTGTTCAGTGAAACATCAAAGCCTTAAAGGTACCATACTGTAGATCCCTGATCCTTACTTGTAATCAATACTGCAGACAGGATTTTAGTAAATATTAGGATGTACAAGTTCTTCAAAGGGACACTCAAAACTCATTGGATTTTAAGCCAACACTCCTCCTTCTTCAGATTACACTTTGTACCAACAGTGACCACATCTCTGTGCATCAGCTCTCCATCTTTTTTGTTTTCAGAAAGAGCAGCAGTGGCCATGCATTACTGGAAGTGCATGAGCCACACCTGAAAAGCTAGCTCTGTCTGATCATTCCAATTTGGAAGAATTTTTTTCCCCTCATTCCACAATTGAATAGGAAGGATACACAGCTTTGGGATTGGTGATGTCAAGAAAATCTGGACTCTGTGGCTGAAATTTTGAGTAAGTAGCAACTTGCAGATTCACACTCTCCACCTGCACCAGGCCTCCTTCTTCCAGCAGCAAATTCTGCATCATCTGCAAGAATGGAAAAACAAACACACAAAGCCCTCTCAACATGTCTGACATTTTCAAATCTCTCCCCTGTGTCTATCAGTATATTCAATTTCAGGAAGAACACTCAGGTGCACGTTAAAAGCAGTCTGCTTTGCTTAGTTAAATTTCTGTGGAGGGAAGCCTGAGCCAGAACTGAAGGCTGCTGTAGAGACCAGCAGAGACAGGAAATGTTCCACCTCCTTAATATTAAACCTGGCAACTCGCTGATCCTACTTTTCAGGTTCTGACAGTGCAGCATGAGGCAACTCACCCAGTGTGGAAGGTAACAGATGCCCTCGTCAGCCACAAACTCGAGCACCCCACAGTGAGTCATGCGGTCGGAGTTTTTGTTGGTCAGCTTGAACAGCATGGGGTATGTGATGTTAAGGCGGCCTGTGAGAAAGGAGAAACAAAGTTATCTTTGTTAAAAGCCCCCAGAACAGTTCTGAAGCTTTCAGAGGTCAAACAGCACCAAGAGGAATGGGCCAGACTACAAGAAGAGGGTTCTATTCCTTCACACCATTATTCCAAGTGCTCAGAACTACAGAGAAGGCAAAGACACAAATACAGCGTTGGTATCACACTCAGAACTTTAAATGCTCAGGGGGCCCGACACTTCAGATGTTTGTACTTGAAAGGAGACAAGCCCCATTAATTCCGACAGAAAAAATACCTTCAAAATGCACTTTTTAAACTAATTACTCTCACAGTGTGTATTCAAGACTTAAATAGATAACTAAAATACTGTGGTGTTTGCCTACACGTTTGCTCCTATTTCTAATGTTGTTATTCCAGAATAAAGCATTCACTTACTGAGTTGATCCAAAGCTGATGGTGGCATAATTACTGCAGAAATGAATAAGAATGTAAAATTAGAAAAAAAAAAATACATCTGTATGAGAGTACATAACACACAATTTTATCCTTCCTTTCTCTAAAGTCTCTTTTAAAAAAAGGACAGATTCTAAAATCTGCAGATTTATTTTCAGACAGAGACTTAAGTAGAATGAGTCATAAGAAATATCTCTGTTATGTGGAGATTTCAGAATTATAATCAGAAAAACAAAAAGAGAAGACAAGGTTTTACAACACTATTCCTTAAAAAAATATTTCCCAAATCTAATTTTATTATATTTGTTGCTCTTCAATCCATACCAACTCAAAACAACATAACATTAGTCTGACAGCCTGAAAATATAGTTGGCCAATCTATTACTTTCTTTAGACAAATTAAATGAAGTACAACACGGTGAGGGGGAAAAACTCCTCAATCATAAACTTCCATGGCTCACACTAGATACAAGATTGTAACAAGAAACTTTACAGAAGAAGACCGTCTCTTTCTAATGCTCATAAACCCCGACTCACTTGGTAAACATTTTTAATTACGGAGCAATGCAATGGAAGATGAGCCCTCCTCCTTCCGCAAAGCCCCACCCAGGGCGCTCAGCACTCTGTCACCGTGTTTTCAATGTTCCGGCCAAAAGCTGCATTACTCGACACTATTCACAAACACTCTTCCAACAGGTTTATTAGTCAAAATAAAACAGGCACATACTCTTCCCGCCTTTCTCCACATCTGACCTGTCATTAGGTCCGGCAAGCATGGATACCGAGAAGCAGCGGTACTGGGTTGAAAAACGGTTCTGGAACACCCGGGGGATGGGGTGGTCAAACATATTAAAAGAAAACTAGAGGAGGAAAAAAACAATACACAGAGAAGAACGCAACCATCAGTATCTACAACGCACAAAGTGTCACAGCGCCCACTGAGGGCTCCCCGCGGTGAGGGGCTCCCCGCGGTGAGGGGCCCCTCCCCGGCCGCCCCCCGGCCTCACCATGGCGGCGGCGGCAGGCGCTCCCTCGGGGCGGCCGGGCCGGGCCGGGCCGGGGCCGCTCCTTCGCCTCACGGGCTGTGCCGGGCCCGCCCCCGCCCCGCCCCTCCCGGCGTGCCGCGCGGGCGGCCATTGCGGCTGAGGGCGGAAAGCTGCCCTGGCGCCCTCAGAGCCGCCATCGCCGGGAGCTCCCGTTGCCCGCCTGGCTTCTCTTTGGTCACCCGGTGTTGATGCAGCCCTGCCGCGCCTTAGCCGGGCTCCATTCAAGGGCAAAGCGAGCATCTCGCCCACAGCAAAGATGTCGGACGCGGCCATAAGACCCGGCAGGATGCTTCCGGCTGAGGCCCTCTCGGGATTGGCCAACAGCGCTAATCGTCATCGCCTTCTCCGCATCCCATTGGCGAAGCCTCGGAAAGAATTAAGCTGCTCGCCCTGCAGAGGTGGGATGGGCGCGTTCCTATTGGCCAGCACTCCGTGAGGCGCGGACCAATGGGACGCGGCGCTGGTTTGGCGCCCAGTTTGAGCGGGGGCGGGCTGCAGCTGCCGCCCGTTCCCGCCGCGCGCCCGGTCCCGCCATGTTCGTCTCTGACTGCCGCCGGGAGTTCTACGAGCTGATCGTCACCCAGGTGCGGGCAGAGCGCCGTGACCGGGCCGGGGAGACACCCTGAGGGCCCCGCGGCGGGTGGAGCGGCCTCGCCCATGGGCTCTCTCCTCTCTCTGCGCTGCCGCGGTTCCCGTCGCCTCACGGCCCGGGGCTGGCGCGGGGCGTCCCCGGCTCTGCCGGCGGCGGCTGAGGCGCCCCGGGGCTCTGGGCGGTGCTGGCCCCGCTCCGGGGGCTGCGGGCCGGGGCTCGGCCGCGGGAGCACGGACTGGCGGCCGCACTGGGGGCGGCGGGTCCGGTATAAAAATCCCTTCCCCCGGTATTTGTTCCCTTCCTACCCACGGGAAGCCAGGGATTTCGCTTATGGTTCACCTCCTTCCGCAAAAGTATTTTTGTGTGTTCTGCATCTCGTGCTTAACCATGACATCTCTGAACTATTTTAAAAAATATCTTTCTAGCCGTTTTGGTGTTATTTGCCCAGACGCTAAATACTGTATTCTGTCATCTTTAATGTTTTTCTCGCAGTCTTTCTTGTGGCACATCTATCTGCTACTTTTATTCTTAACTCGGGGTTTGCTTAACTCCCTTCACTGTCGATGTGCACGGTAAGCTGGTGAAGCTTTTGTTGGACAGTCTTTTGGCATTTCTACCAATGAAACGATATAATGGATTGTGAAAATGAAAGTATTTATCTTAATTTCTCCAGCTGTGAGCAAAATCTCAAAACACCCTTCCCCCAAGACCAAAAACAACACTCTCACAATACAAACAAAAACCAGCCCAACCAACTCCTCCTCCCTCCCCAAAAACCTCAACTAAACAACCTTGATTTTAGGTGAAAGAATTTCTTTCCTGAGTTGCCTTGCTCTTGCTTTTGCTATAGGTTTTCTTTAGTCAAAGCAGTTCAGGATCTGTGCTGAAAACGAATGCCATTCTAAACACAATGAAAATAATTGTAGGGATTGACTAGGTGAGGTTCAGAAGAGTCTGAGTAATATATCCCTAAAGGAGCTGACATATTTTGGGTATGTGGAGTTGCTTATTTTTAATATTGATGGATATCCAAACTGGTTAATTTTGGTTTCAGTGTCCATTCAGAAGCAATCCTGTTTCATGCTTATGATGATCTCAGTCTGAATTTCTGGTGCCTCAGTGCTCTGTGCATTTCATGTACCAGCACACTCTATTTGGCCCCTATATTAATGCTATTATTTTGTTGTTTTTACAGCGTGTTCTCCTTCTTGTTGCTTCAGATGTTGATGCATTATGTGCTTGTAAAATCCTCCAAGTAAGTCTTGGTTCATTTTCACTGCAGTATGAGAAAATATCTGTGCCCTGGGATCCTATAAATGGGGGTGAACTGGGGAACAGGGAAAGGTTTAAGCTGCTTTTGTAACATTTGTTTCCATGAGTTATGGCACTGAAAACTGGTGAGTCATAGTCTCAGAGTTCATGTATGACAATGTGCATTTGTCATAAATGGCAAGTGTATGTTTGTCATTTGGGACGTCTTTATTTTAAAGATTTGTGTGGAATAGAATCATAGCCTGGTGTAGATGTCAGGAGAGGCTGTTTCCCCTCCCCTTTGCTAACAGCTGTTGCTTCCTTGCAGGCTTTGTTTCAGTGTGACCATGTGCAATACACACTCGTGCCAGTGGCTGGGTGGCAAGAACTTGAAACTGCCTTTCTGGAGCATAAAGATCAGGTGAAAAAAATACTGGAAAAAATTTTAAGCTATGGCTGATCTTTTGTAAAGATAAATTTTTTCCCTTCCCCAATTTAAAATGTCAACACTGAAGCTCATTATTATTAGTGGTTACTTCAAAACTGTGGTTACATTTTAACATACCAGTAATAAACTTCTCCAGTTTTAAAAATCATCTCCAACAGAAGTGCTTTGATGTTGATAGAGTCCAATGAAGTTTGCACGCATTTTGAGATATAAAGGTGCTGGTATTGGATCTCCAACATCCCTGAATTGTGTGTTTTGCCTTAAAAAAAAATTCTGCCTCATAGACATCAAATATCAGAAAGTAAACACAAGTTTGGGCAATGATGATTGCTTTGGAGGTTTTGTAAACATGTTTTCAGTCTTCTGTGTTTCCTGGTAATTTAAGTAACAAGCTGCTTCTTTTTTTCTGCTTTTGTTTGCAGTTCAAATACTTTGTTCTTATTAACTGTGGTGCCAATGTTGACCTCCTGGAGATCTTGCAGCCTGAAGAAGACACTTTATTTTTTGTGTGTGACAGTCACAGACCAATCAATGTAGTGAATGTTTACAATGACACACAGGTAAAAGCTTTTCTTTTATAATAAACACCTCACCACAGTGTGGTGGTGAGCAGTGGAGTGCTTTTCTGTGTTTGCAAAACTGGTTAGAATGCAAACTTGTAGGTCAGAAAGCAGCATTAATAAATAAATATTTGCAGTAGTAATCTACATGACCAGAAAAAAATCCTTTTTCCGGTAGTAAAATCTCTAATCTTAGCAATGTGGTAATTGTCAGTGGTAGGCACTTGTTAATCTTGTTGGTGTAAATCAAATTGCCATAAATCAGAGGATAAGCATCCTCCAGAATGTAACGTGTATTATCCCGCAGCATTCAGCAGCACCTAGAATTTAAAGTATTAAGCACAGATTATTTTATTTTAGCAAGCATTAAAATGATAATTCTTTCAGTAATGCTCTAACAAAGGAATATAGATTTTTATTCTTATTTTCTATAAATCAGTATGAGATTTGAATTAAAAACCAGAGTTTCGTTATGCCAGGAATTAATACAGGATAAATGAATTTTTAGTTTCTTTTAGTAAGTGCATTTAGTAAGTGCATTTTGCTCACTGCATAAGATACTTACTCTAAAATACATTTCCTTCTCGCCAGATTAAGCTGTTAGTCAAGCAAGATGATGATCTTGATGTTCCTGCTTACGATGACATCTTCAGAGATGAGGAGGATGAAGAAGAGGAGTCAGAGGATGAAAGTGATGGCTCAGAACCCTCAGAGAAGCGCAGGCGTTTTGAAGAGGTTTGTTCCACTGCTGGGTTGTGAAAGGAAGAAAAATACCACTGCTGTTACATGTATTTTACATCATAAAAATATTTGAGTTTTAAAATTGTGTTCCGTTAGATCACAAATCCAAGCCCAAGATTTAAAAATAATTACTACAAGAAGGAGTTTCACATAAACAAAACATTTACTTATCTGAACTACGCAGAAATATTTTCTCCAAATAAAAAAAAAAAGGCAAAAACTGTTTTGAACTTACTTATGCATAATTCTTTGTATAATCAGTGAACTGGAGAGATCTGTCTCCTAATACGTGCTGTGGGCTTGGCAGTCTAGCAATAGAATTTGTTTAGGTATTAACTCCTTAAAAAAAAAAAAGTGAGAAGATACAAGTTCACAAATAGCTAAGCAATGCATTTTGTCTGTGCTTGTAGCAGTAAAATAACAAAAGTATATTAAGTGCACACATGAAATTAAATCTGCCATGTTACTTGTAGCATATTTTCTATTTATGTTATAGAAGCAAGCAAAGGCATGAGACCAGAAACATTAAGGGACAGCTAAACATAAAGACATCCTTAGGTTTAATATATATATTTTATGTTATCTTCCCCTTAGCATTGAACATTTTTTTCCTAGTGATATAAAAAGGGCACTATTTTAGCCAAAGAACCCAATTCCAAGGAAAATTACAAGTACACAAAAGCTGTTCTCAGATCTGTTAAATATTTCACAAAGATCTTATGTGTGTTCCTTGGAAATATTTTTGATAATCCTTTTCTCATTAGATGTTGTTAATGGCAACTTTTTTTTTTTTTTTTTTTTTTTAAGAAAAAAATATTTTAAACATAAGTCTTAATTACATTTTTTAATTAAGGTTTAATAATTAAAGTATCTAGATGCTAATCTGTTAGAAAATTTATTTCTAGCTTTTTAACATCCTGGAAATTAATTTACAGGAGGTAATAGAGAGGACAATGAAAAGGCGACAGAGGCGGGAATGGGAAGCGCGCAGGTGTGTAAAAGGGTTTTTCTTAAGTTGCTTCTCTCTTTTTCTTTCATTCTTTGATTAAAATTGTGTTGAGAATACAAACACAAGATACCAAGCTGTAAATTGCAAGATGCTTTAGTTATAATTTTGTTTAGAAAGTTGAGGGGGATATTTAGTACATAAAAATAAAATGTTTATATGGAGGATATTGTAAATAGAATTTTAAAATTTGAGTACTAATAGGTGCAGTGGCTCAGTACCAATAGCTGTAATACTCTTGTGTGTCTTGGGGTGAAATTTGTCCTTCTGTTTTCTACTTTTACTGTCAGTCGCACTGTCAATAGGAATGAGCAGGAAAAATCAGATAAAATGGGATTTGAGGAATAGTGATTTAAAAAATATTTCCTTTTTGCTTTATGAGTACATTTCAGTGTGGTTTCCATTTTGTTACTAAAATCTGATTGTCTTGCGGTTAAACAATTCCTAGCCAAAGCTTAATATTTTTAATTGCTAAAATGAAATTTAAATATTAATCACCATTTCTGGGTTGTATTTTTAATTGGCTCCAATGACCAGTTCACCGCTTAGTTAAATGTGAATTTTTTTCCCCCATTTTAGACGAGAAATTCTTTTTGATTATGAACAATATGAATACCATGGGACCTCAGTAAGTATAAATTCTGTTTGCCATAAAACTTCAAGGTGACGGTGTAAAGACAATTGGACAATAGCCAATGTTAGAATTATCTATTACAATTATATAATTATCTAATAATAGTATTCAATATTATATTATTGTATCACACAATTTTAGTATCTTATTTTTATATATATTAACTGCATCATATATATACAAGTAGTTTAACTTTGTTTAATATTTTATGGCTTTTTTTTAGATCTTTGCAAGGGTATCTATCTATTTACAAAATACTGTCACAAAAAGACTTGAGCATGTAGGGAGGTTGTTTGTCTTTCAAAGTGTCAGGACATCCCAAACAGCACTTAGGATATCAAAGTGTTCTTTCTGTCATTTGTCCCCTCTGATTATTTGTATTTTATTAAGTGTTCGCTTTATTTATTATGCAGATTTACAGAGCTCTCTAGAATATTTTTCTTTGTAGTTAATTTCCTAGGAAGAAGCTGGCAGATTGTCAGATTGCAGGGTGATTTCTGTGCTGGTACTTGGCAGATAAAACTGTTCTATTTGTTTAGGGAACTGTGTCTCGTGTTCATTTGTCTTTTTGCTTCTCCCTCTTGTAGTCTGCAATGGTGATGTTTGATTTGGCATGGATAATGTCTAAGGACTTGAATGACATGTTGTGGTAAGTTTCCATCATCATTTTTTTCTAGAGATTGGAAGCTTAAACCTGTTGTAAAGACAGGCAAGATTTCCCAAAATTATTTGGTTTCACTATGAGATTTCAGACTTTTTTGGGAGTGGATGCTCGTCTTCAACTAGAGGCTGCATCTGTGTAAATTAATTAAAAGCAACAACAGATTTTGCACGGGAAAAGGGAGAATGGTACTGTATGTGTATGTCTGAAAAAGAGGGAATAATGGTAGATACATTTGTTATTAACTTCTCATTGTTTAGTGCTGGTAAACAGTGTTTCTGATTTGTTCTTACATACTTAGAGGTTTAAATATAATATACTCTATTGGAATATTTGTTGGTTTAATCTTTTTTTTTTTATTTCTTTTTCTCAAAAAAAATTAGGTGGGCTATTGTTGGCCTAACAGATCAATGGGTCCAAGATAAAATCACTCAGTAAGAAAGTTTTTTTTTTCTTATTTATCTTTTTTCTTATTATTATTTCTTATTTATTTGTCTGTGTTTTAAAATTTTATTTTTGGGAGTATCTAGCAGCAATTAGTAGAGATCAGGAAACATAAGGGTATCATTATAACAGATATAAGTAATTAACAGTGATATTAAATATATTAATGCCCGAATGTGATCTGTTACCTTCCAAGAATAGGAATATATATCTTTAAAAATATTTTTTATTATTTAGAATTTTTAAGCTAACTTTTTTTTCACAAAATTTTAAACCAATCACTTCTGATCTGTGATGAAATCGTGTTTAATGGTAGTTTACCTAAGCATGAACTTAATATAGTTTTATTAAAGGAGGAAACTTTTGTATATTCTGTATCCTCCAGGTTCCTTTACAGTTTTAGTTAATAAGTTTCAGATTTTTTTTTCTCTCTTTTTTTTTTTGTTATTTCCTACTAGATATTATCAGAATTCTAGTTTTAAAAATGTAGACTTTAATTCTGGTGTTATATTTTTACTAATACATTTTAAAAGAGATAAATGTAAGAAGTAACTTATTTTGTTGGTCAGTCTATTGTTTATTTGGGGTTTTGGGGTTATTTTGGGTTTTTCGTTTTTTTGTTTTGTTTTGTTTTAATTGCCTGGGTAAAAAGTTGAATATTGAAAAAACATTTAATGGCTTGGGAGGGTTTAAAATATATATCTACAGATTTCATGCTGCTGACTTTAGGAAGCATTTTTATTTTCTTTTAATCAAAACCAAAAATTCCCAGGCAGAAAATGAATTGGCAAAGTTGTTTTTGTTTCAGAATGAAGTACGTGACTGACATTGGAATCCTGCAGCGCCACGTGTCTCGCCACAACCACCGCAACGAGGATGAGGAGAATTCTCTGTCCATTGACTGCATGAGAATTGCATTTGAATATGAGTATCCTTAAAGAAGGGCTGGGGGAAATGCTCCCTTACACCTCTGGTGAACCCCTCTGGAGGTTTTATCTAGAGGAAAAAAATCCCAGCACTATCTCTGCTGAGAATGGAAATAAAATAAAGGGAAACCCAAATGTTTTGTGCATGAACCCCTCTCTCAGCAGCTCGTGGGGCTTCAGTTCAGCTTCACCTTTCAGAACTGGTTTCAAGCCAACATTTCTGCTCTAGTGGTACATCACCTGAGCTTCTCACTGCATTTTATGCAGCAGAGACATGCAGTGTGTAAGTGCAGCTGAATCCTTTCCTACCTGTGGGGTTTGTAGGGTCAGAGGATGTTTATGTTTACAATTATTTGCCGTAACTCCTGCTCAGCCTGCGCCTGGCGTTGTACCAGCACTGGTCTCTCTACGAGAGCCTCTGTAACACCTCCTACACCTCTGCCAGCCTCAAGCTTTGGTCTGTACAGGGGCAGAAGAGGCTCCAGGAATTTTTGGCTGACATGGGGTGAGTTCTAAAAATCTGGATCATTTTTTTTTTTCAGTGACTTACAGGAAAATATTCAGAATATAGCTTGCAAGTACTCAAGCTGTTGATTTTTAAACATGATTGTGGGGCTCTGAGTTACACAGCTTGTGTATTAGTTTACAAGGAACACTTGCTCTATGTCTTTATTGGAATGGCAGCTCAGTAAAGTAACCTTTGCTTCCTTGCATCCACTTTTCAATGACTGAAAAAAATGAATGCCTGCAAGTTTAGTAGACTTAACTTTGTCAAATTATCTAATAATTTTAAAAGTCCTATGAGAAAAAGGCTTGTTTCTTCTGGTGTACCTGTCAATGAATTTTTTCCTTCTTTTCCTAGTTTGCCCTTGAAGCAAGTGAAACAGAAGTTTAATTCCATGGATATGTCTTTGAAAGAAAATCTGCGGGAGATGATTGAAGAATCTGCAAACAAATTTGGGTAAATTGTTTTAAATACAAAAGTTTTCTTTGAAAATAGTTTTTAATTAAGTTCAAATATTTTTCTACGAAGAAGGTCTAATATGTTGTTTTTTAAAATATTATTCTTAGATTGACAAAGTAACACTAGATTTGTTATAAATGTTAGAGTAAGGTTTTTCTTTGTGTTCTTAAGATTAACATACTGAGAAGACAGCTGGTCAGTGTTGATAATGTTAATTTTTCCTGGGTTTATTTCATTCTGCAGAATGAAAGATTTACGAGTTCAGACTTTCAGCATTCACTTTGGCTTTAAGAACAAGTTCTCAGCAAGTGACATCGTTTATGCAACAACTTCTCTCATGGAGAGCATAGAGAAAGAGGGGCCTGAAACAACTAATTTCATTAAGGCTTTGGACAGTCTCTCCAGGTACTGAAAATATGCCTCTGCAGTATTTTGCAATATTGAAATGGATTTGGATTATAGATCTGAAATATGAACTGTTGCTTCATAAGCTATTGAAAAAAATAAAAATATCCCTGTGAATAGTGTTTAGATATGATTTTTATATTAAAAACTTTATTTTACTAAGGAAGTGTCTATTTTTATTATTTTTGTTGCAGGGGTAACCTGGACAAGCTGCACCAAGGACTGGACCTAGCCAAAAAGCAGCTACGTGCCATTCAGCAGACAGTGGCCAGCTGTATTTGCACCAACCTTGTCATTTCTCAGGGACCATTTCTCTATTGCTCCCTCATGGAGGTCAGAATTGTGTGTTTGGGCTCTCATTTGTCTCTCCTTTTTCACTGTATCATCCTTGAATAACAGTTTCCCCACGTGCTTGGCACAGCAAGAATTACTCTGTAAGAAAGAAGCTATTTCTGTGCACTGTGCTGCCTGTGATGGGTCAATATTGACATTGCTCTAAACTTCTCAAGGGCAGAATCAGTCCTCACAAGAGGCGGAGGGCTTTGTGCAAAGCTGGCTGAGCTCAACCTCCTGTATTGTAATGGTTCTTGGTAGTGTTTTGAGCCACACAAAGCTTCTAGCCTTGTCAGTAGATAATAAAAGTAAGTGTAAAAATCATCTTGGATTGTAATTGAAATAATTCTTCTTTTCCTAGGGCACACCAGATGTGAAACTGTTTTCCAAACCAGTGTCTCTATGTCTGCTTAGTAAATACTTACTGAAATCATTCGTTTGCTCTGTAAGTAAATCAAAAAGCATTTGGCTCACAAACTTCTGGCTGGTGTAGTACTTACTGTTCTGTCAGATACTTGCAGCTGATTATTAAAAGCATTATAGGAAACTATTAATAATGTTTTTCTGATGATTGATTGGATAATTTTAGCATATTTGTGAATGCTGCTCTAGGGAAGATACCTATTTGGAGACTTCATAGCATTGAGTTTTCATTACTAAGATAATTATAAGCTAAACATTTGTGTAATTTTGTAAGTTTTGAGGGAGTGCATCACTGAAATTTCTATTAATCCTTAAAGTGACTTTTACTGTAAGGAACAAGTGGATTAAGAGATCCTGTAAGGAAATCACCTTCTGTTGAACTGCAGAATATCTGTATCCTTAGGTTTTGTAAAGCTGTCTCACATGGAGAGCTGATATTAAATTGCCTTCTGAGCCTTGTGTAACACAGAAGCTTTCTGACTTCCAGACAAAAAACAAGCGTTGCAAGCTGCTGCCCCTGGTCATGGCTGCACCTATGGATGTTGAACAGGGAACTGTGATCATGGTGGGGATTCCTCCAGAGACAGAAAGCTCAGACAAAAAGAAGTAAGCAAAGTGTTTACAAGTTCTAAACCTGTCTCTGAAGCAAATACATCTTTCCTTTACCTATTTAACAATGATTAGGTTGACTTGAATTGTGTCCTTCTTAAAAACACACCTACTGCATACAGTGAGGTACTTTGAGAGAGGATATAGATTTTCATGACCTTCCTTGCAAGGCTTTTTCTTTTCCTCCCCTCTTAAAAGAGGGAAATAGCTCACTATATGGTCCATGACTTCACTTCTCAAAGCCTCCAATGTAAAGATTTTTGCAGTGAATAAGTGAGGTGTGCCTCGAATACACAGCACCTGTAAAAACATCTGGGAGCCATTTCCACCTCTCAGCCAGGAAAAAGTTCCTTGCTTCTACCTTAGTTAAACATCCTTTCTGTGACGTTCATTAGCATTTCTCCTCCTGCCTCAGCTTTTTTGGAAGAGCCTTCGAGAAGGCAGCAGAGAGCACCAACTCCCGGACGCTGCACAACCACTTCGAGATGTCGAGTAAGTGGCGGGGCCCGCAGGGGGCGGTGCGGGGGCGGGCCGGGCTGGGCTCTGCCGGGCTCACAGCGGTGCAGAAACCACAAACCCCCCAGCCCTGCTCTCTGAGACACTCTGCATTCTGCATGCACTAACGGTTTGCACATGTGCCCTTCGCTGTACAGTCCATCATGTTACATGTGAAACCTTTAAATTTAGCGGCCAAACCAAGCACAGTATTGATAAGATATTCAGGCAGTGAAATCACCCTATCTTGGACGTGCTTAAGAAAGAGACAGATTTTTTTAACAATATCTATTTATCTGTGCATGTTGGACAGACACAGAAATATTCTTAGATTTAAGAAGCTAAATTAAATTGGAAATTAATTTCCTGCTCTGTTGTGGAGTGGGCACCTACAAATTAGTTTGCTAATATTTAAGGTACAAAATAAACAGTGCCCTTTGCATATATAGCTTCTCCTTCTTAAAAGTGAGTAAGAATATAACTTGGTATACTTGGTATAATTTGGTATACTCAGGCTTATTGTTCTTCAAGTGTGACATCTAGAATGTCTTTCAGTTGTTTGCATCCTGTAATAAGATATTTCATATTTTAGTAATTGAATTGAAAACAGAAGATCGGAGCAAATTTCTGGATGCACTTATTTCTCTCTTGTCTTAAAGGTAAGACACTATAAAGAATAATTTTTAAATTACTATAAATCAAGTAACCTACTACTATCTGTAAATGTGGCAACTTTTAGTGAAAATATAAATTGAAGTAAGAGTTTCTTACAAAGACAATTATTTTCCTTTGGAGGAGGAGGCAGCAGACAGTAAGCAAAACCTTTTCTTCCTTAAAAGATTTATTTAAGTTTCATCATCCATGAGCTTCTCTTTCATTGTTCTTAACTTTCTGTGGCTTTTTAACTTAGGGTGGGAAAGGAGCATCTGTTTGTGTTGTGAGAGAAATGGCAATATTAGCTAATTGTAGCTGTTACTGTTACTGACATTTAATTCTGATGGCTTGAGTTTGAGCTCAGGATGGAATTTTGGCCCCAGCAGTGCCACTGGCTTTGATGTTAATAGAGAATTTGCATTTTTCTTTCCCAGTGTTACAGTTGTAGCCTAGGTTGGTGTGTAGTTTTTACTTGGAACAGAGATGGGGATATGAGACTTTTTTTGTAATTGTGACAAGTAGCTTCACACTAGTCCAGAGCTGCTTGTTAGATGGCAGAGGCCTGCATGGCTTACAGGATTTCAACATCCACTTGTTTTCTTACACTTTGTACTGATTGTTTTGTGTTCTGCTCTTGTTATGCAGTGGTGCCTTTTGGCTCCTTGAGCTGGAAGCTGAGGATGGGACCCTCTGAAATTATTTTGGCTCTTCCAAAGTTCATGGTGCTGCAGTTCTGGTGTATCTTAGGTACTGGTACAAGCCTGGACTGGTGTTTTTATGCCTTTTGGGAGGTCAAAAGGATTTTGATCTCAGCACAGAGATATTGAACTCTTCTTTTTCTAAGCATCCCACCCTGGTAATGGCAAAAGCTGTCACCTGGTGTTTGTACATTTGATTTCTATATATCAAGCCTGCTTTTATTAGTAGACATATCCTTGTGATGTTGAGTTGTGGACTGATAACAAAAAATAGGTTTTGAAGTTTCATATTTATATTACTGTTCAAATGTGCTTTTAAAATTGTCTTTAATGATTTTTAATTTTTTACTCAAACTGTTTGAAACTCCTTGAAGTTCTAGAATGTTGAAAATGTTTGTTAGTATCATCAGATTGAAGTCTTGTAGTTTAATTGAAAGACTCGTTTTGCGAGAGGAGTTTTAGGATTTTAGGGTTTTTAATATCCAAATACTGAGTAACTGCCAAATACCAAATGAAAAATCCAGGGAATGCCAGTGTCAATAAAGCCTTTTTAGTCATGCATTGTGATACTGTATTGTCACTTGTAGCTTGACTCTGGGAATAATTTTCCTGGAAGGAGGCTGAAGTACTATGATAATTCTGTGTAGACTGTAGCACTGTAAATATTGACAGAGTAGCTTATCCTGTTCCATAGCAGATTTCATTTTACTGTGGTCATATGAAATGTCCTGTTGGCCTTACCCTGCTGTGTATATGTGTACATGTGGAATGCTCTCCTGCTTGAAGTGTTTGCTCAAATTCACTGTGACTTCAATGTTTTCATGTATTATAACAAATACAATGAGGCTATGTGTCATTGCATCATTCTTTGTACATATTTTAATACAGATTAATTTAATATTAAATGTGATTTAAATGTAGCCAACAGAAACCTAATTAAACTATCTATTTTTATTCAAAAAAAGTTGGTTTGGGGTTTTTTAAAAATTTTTATATGTTATTCTCTTATCTGAATAAAAATCCCTGTGACAAGTTGGGATGGCCAAAAAATTGTGCTTTCTTAGATAAAGCAATGCTGCCTTTTGGTTTTGCTTGCTTACTAGGTGGTATCAACGATAAATTATATTGCCCCTTACCCAGTACATTTTGGGTTTTACACAGCATACAGAAACTTTATCACTTTTCTAAAGTACCTTGCTGGGCTTTAGGTCTCTGGAAATGGAAACACGGAAGTTCTTGCTGTCTTTCAAACAAGTGGTGCCAGGACAATTAATATGTAAAAGGTAGGAGTGTTTAGTGAGACTGAATAGATATTTTCACTTTATCTTTCTGTTGCAAACCGCCGAGTGAGTTAAGTTGAAGATAAATCTAGGAAATTCATTAATTTATCACAACAGAATCACTGCCCTTTGCACAGCATTCAATGACTAAGTAGTTCAGCCCTATCACATATTTAAGGCTTCTTTTACTGATGTCATGTTTTGAAAAATGGATAAATTTTCAGGCACAAGCACCCTTTAGCTTCAGCATGTTGTGACATACTTGGGGGATGAAGAGCAGGAGCTCCGGTTTTTTGCTGGGATGTGTTGGTAATTGCTTTACTTCTGAGTTCTTCAACCAAACGTGTGTGTAACATAAAACGAATTTTCCTTGTCCCTTCTTTATTGGAGTTTTTGGTTTTGTTTTTTTTTTTTTTTTTTTTTTTTGGTTGGTTGTTTTTTGCTGTTTTTTAGGTTCATTTTTTTCCCAAGATCTGCTGGAAATGCCAAGAATGCCTTTGCAAATTTTAGAATTGATCAGCTGTTAAACTGATTCCAAGGCCATCCAGATGTGGCCATAAATCAGTCAGGAATGTGGGATGCTGTGTAAAAAGAAAGTTATTAAATCTGTATGGACACCTGAAGAAGTCTCTGCCAATAGATAAAAATTTTGCATGCTAGCATTTTACAATGTGGGCAATAGAATCCAATGCCCCTTATGTCATTTATGCTATAGAATTTCTAGATTAATATGTTAATACTACCTGGAGAATAATTGTGTGGGGAAATTGTTGAGCAGTTTCATTCAGCAGCAGTAACTTGGTGGGCCATTGAAATTTGTGTAGGTTGGGTAAAATGGCCACTTGACATCTCTGCCTGAAGAGATAATTATGTTTTTGATTGATTATCCCACAGAAATTGTGGCTCTAACGAGTAATTTTTAAATAAATAGAGCACCGAGAAATCAACTTAATTATGACTTACAAGTAGTCATATTCCACCTAGTTATGTCTGAATGCCAATAGAAACATTCCCTAAGGATTACACTGAAGCTCCAGTAAATCTTCCAATGTGTTTGCTTGCTGTAATAGTTGCCTCCTAATCAGTTCTTTAAATATTTCTGCTGCTGCTAATCTGAGAACAATAGCAGTATGAAACAAATCCTTTAAAATGTTTTCGTTTTTCTTAACAAAATAAAATGATGAAAATCCTTAAATACCAAGGTACTGAAGCAGCTGAACAAGCTGATTTATACCATTCCTGCTCAGTGATTCATGGCTGTTTTCTTTATGGGGAGATAAATTGAAACATAACTGAAATCACACAGTAAGGACCTGATTTGGTTGGAATCGAAGTGAATCCCCTTCCACAAAAGAATTGCGGTGACTTTACAGGCTTGTACTTACCAATGTCAAGGTTGCATAATGGGTAAGAATTAATTCTTACCTCTTTTCCTATTTCTCTTAACACGAAAAAAAGAAAATTAAGGGGTGTTGGAACTTTCTGGTTATGAAAAGCTTTTCCCAGTCTGTGCCAGTTTGATTGTGGCAATAACAGCCACAGGGGGAGGCCAGTGGGCCTTGGTCAGTTCTTGGCCCTCTAATGGCAGAAGCAGGTGCTAGGGAAGGGTACAGAAACAAAGCAGCTGCATTTGATGCTTCCTTCCAGACACAAACAAGTGCTGTCCCAGTCCTTGTGCTCAAGGCCATCCTGAGCCAGGTGTGGTTTCTGTGTGTTTGGTCCCTGTCAGGCATTATCTAGGAATCTGAATTCACTTCCTCCCAAATCCCTGCAAAATTCTAGCCTGTGCAGTATTTTATGGGGAGTAGATCTGCAGCCTAGCTCAATATTGCATGAAAAACTACAACCCTGTGGAACAGTGTACCAGTGCTGATTGTTTTTATAACTGGAAGTTAAAATCTCTACAATGATTTCTAAGCAAATTATTTTGCAAAGATTCATTATTTTTACTTGCTATTGTAAAACCTTTTATTATAAAGGACAGAAAATATTCCTGGGTTCAACATTGGAAGATATTAGGGGGTTTTGCCTTGATCCACAGAAGTAAGTATGTTTATCATCAGACTTTTATGCCTTGGTACTTAGATGAAAATACAGTTGGTCTTACAACAATAGGAGCTCTAGTTCATGAACCATATCAAATTTAGCTGCAGTATCTGCTATTTCTTGCCACTCTTCCATCTGACTACTCTCCTAGAGCCTACTGATCTGCTTTTATAGCAGAAGCAATAAATCAGAGGTATTTCAGAATCTGATGGTTTTAGCTGCTCTATCAGCAATAGTAAATAGCAATCATCACTTGTAAACCTGACAGGATCTGAGAGAGACACTGCAGTCTTAAAATGCTGAATGGTTTGCAGGAGATCAGGTACGAAAAGTACCTTAGAATTGTCATGTTTGACCATCTTTTATGCTTCAGTTTCACTTTTTCCACTCCTCTTTTTAGGACAACATTTCCATTGCTCACCTGCCCATAAATACAAGAGAAGAAATAAAACTTTACATCACTCTAATCTCTAGTCTGGAGTACCCCAGTTGTAAAGTCCAGAAGAGGAAGTTTTAAAATCAGTCTCTTTTGTACAGGAGTTCTTTGAAGATGTTTTTGTTGAGTTGAATTGGCCTCTCAGGGTGTGCTAACTTGTAAAGAGGGGAGCAGTACAGAGCAGTACTTATTAAAAGAGAAATGTAGGGATCACAAGTTAGGAGGAATCAAAACATGAAACACCAGGACCGTTCTCACAGCAATAAACAGCATCATTTGTTGATTTTATGTGTACATCTGCCAATCAATGGTTTTGATTCCCTCAAAGAAGGAATATTCTTGAAAACATTCCTCTGAAATTTCCTTTGTGAGTAAGTCTGGCTTGCGGGAAAGAAAGCAGTGAAATGTTTGTTTCTTTAAATGGAAAAATTGAAATCCCTCTTGGCACTCGTGTACCATTGTTGGCTTCAAGGTGGTACTAAAAGTTCCCTTGGAGCAGATTCAAGAACTGAAAAATGTGCTGCCCAGGGTGGAGCTCAAAAATGCCACCTTTATGTACAAACATTTGGGTTATAAACACACACTTAGCAGGAAATATTGCAGAACATTCACTAGGGAAAGAAAACTGTGGGAGCTTTTTATTTCAGACTGGATGCCATTGTTTTAAAGCATTTGAGGTTGGATTTTTGTCATTCAGAAGGTGGCAAAATTAGAGAAGAAAATAGTGGAAAATAGGCAAGAAATCCCTAACTTCATGGCACCTGAACTCATGACATCCCTGGGTCTGACAGAGCAGAGAATGTGGGTTTCCCAGTCACTGCTGCTGTGTGATAGAAAAATTTGGACTTTCTCCGCCCCCTCAAGGCAGTTGTGGCTGCTGGATTGTTATCCTGGCATGAGTTACCTTGACTTGCTGTCTGCTCCCGTGGTGTGTATCTGGCCAATACACAAAGATCTCATTAAAGAAGAGATAAAGACTTGTCTGGTAATTTGGTATCACAACAAGCATTTATCAGAGTTGCTGATGCATGCTATTCTCAATGAGCTGAAGGCTCCCAAGTCATTCTTAAATAAGAATTAGAACCAGTCCCATAGGAATTTATGAGCAAGCCTAATCATATCTCATGAACTAAACTAAGATAAAATGTATACATAAGTGGTATCACAGCATAGTTCCTTCCAGTGCTGGATCTGGGTTTATTTTATTAAGAGATCTGGGGGATTCTTTATTCCTTGGTTCAACAACATCCTTCTCTGAAGCCTTTGCCACTTGCTTAAGAACTGTAGATGACTTCTCTGGGTATTCCTTCATGTTAATGACTAGGTTGCCAGGTTTAGACAAGTACCATGACATTCTGGGTCCTTTGTGTTTTTTTCAAAACCAGTTTTAATTGACATGATTCCTTTCTGGCCCTTGCTAAAGAGATAATACTCCCTTACAACAAAAGGGTGCTGTCTTTTATAGCACTTAGAGTCCCCTCTTCTCATTGCTGCAGCTTGTCTGTGTTTCCAGTCCCTGTGGTGTTGGTGTCTCTTTCCACTGTTTAGCTCAGTGGAATTTACTTTCATTTAATCATTCATTTGCAGCATGGCAGTGGAAAATCGGAGGTACCTGCCATTGAATTGGAAAGAATTCACAGGGACAGTCAGCTCTTAGGATGTTTTTATTCTCTGAAAGGAGTCACCAAGGAGCTCTCAAAATAAATATGCTATTAATAATGATCTACTGTCTGATCTAAAAGTCTAATTGGATCAGTAGCCTTGAAGGAAGGGGCAGGTAAAATGATGTTTCTTTAAACACTGGTGTGGTCAGTGTAGTAATTCAGGATTCAAATAGCAAGAATACAGCATGCCCTGGATCAAACATGCTCTGAGCTCTGAGATTACTTTCTTGGGCTCTGGCTAAGCTCCTCTTCTGAGACCATGCACTGACCAAAATGTCCCCTCCCTATTGTACAGAATGACAGTACAGAATGACATTAATCTTTAAAAAATTAGTATTATAATTTTTTTTCCTGAGGCTGCTGTGCTTCCTTCAGGGAGGTCTCTTAACTGGAAATGGCTTTGTTACATCATATGGAAGCTGTTCAAGTTAATAAATTAAAATTAAAAAAAAGATGCTCTCCAAACAGTTCTGGGCTTTTCCAGTGGTATAAGTGCCAAATTCAAAGAAACTCAGAGGAGTCTTTGGCTGTGTCCAGCTAATTACTCGTGCGGGGGCAGACTGTCTTGGGAGCTTTTTTTTACAGGATCTCAAATTTGAAAAGTTGTTGCTCTACAATGGAAACAAGATCTCAACAGCTGCGCAATTAATTACTAACTGTAATATAATTCTGCAACCTGATCCTCTAGCTGAGAACTGTGGTGTTTCATGGTGCCACTTGGTATGTGCCACACTGCTCAAATAATTGCTTTCTAAACAGAGCCAGGGCTTGTTCAGTGTTTAATTTACACTATCCATGTTTGCCTCAATTACAGTCATTGCTTACTAGGTTAAATCATTATCCAGTTTTCAGATATGTTCAGATTTCTAGAAATCCAGTTTTGTCTATAATTGAGAGTTCAGGCAACTATCTAGTACCAGACCAGATTACCACCCAACACTGATTGTGGTATTTTCCTTGGGAAGTTTAAGATGTTGTCTGTCATACCAACCTTTACTTTCTCACTTACCACAATCTTCAGGGCTGAAAACATTTTCTGCTTTGAAAATATAAAACCTGGTATGCTCTTCATTATTTATAGCTCTTGTCAGTAAAATGTATTACCCTCCTGGGTTAATGGCTCTGCAAGTGTGTGCTATCAGAACAGCACCATTTCTGGACTCTGTAAAAGTTACATTTTGAAAAATTAAGCACAATCCTTTAAAGACCTGTATGCACATATTGTAAGGCACTTGTGGAATTTCCCAGATGTGTCTGTTCTAGGGAGGGAAATACTGTCCCCCTAAAACATTCTGAGGAAAAGCCAAACAGTTTTTCCCCCTCTGCCTGCCTGTTTTCTCTCCTTGTGAGATTTTTCTGCCTCTGTGTTATCTGCCACTAACGTTAAGCAAAACTGCCTCCCATTCTTCCTACCAAAGGACTGAATCTCCCTCCAGTGTTTAGGTTTCTTTATCCTGTTATTGGGCTGCAGTTTGTTCACACCCACAAAAACAGCATACATGGGTGTTGGATTTGGTTACCTGCTTTGCAAATCCAGTGTGTGCTGTTTCATGAAGAAGGGGAAGAGTATTGTTGTTTCAGCTGGTTCCACTTGCTGTGCAGCCATGTAAGTAGATTAGCTGATATCACTGTTAAGGACAGAGTAATTAAAACAATAACCTGATGAACATATCTTTTTTATGAGACTTTTTCCTTGCAAAAGCTACTGAATTCTGACTCATTTTTTCTGACTCACACTGAATTGCTGGCTCCTGTTGTAGAATATCCTCTAAGACAAGTCCTTGAGCATAGCACGCTGTGTCAAAGGGACACAGCTTTCCAACTGTTGCATACAAAACTGAGAAGGGGACCTGAAAAGGACTGAAAATGACAGGGTGAAGTACAAAAATAGAAAATAAAGAACTAAGAGGAAAAGAGAGACTGGGTAACAATAGAGGGTAGGCAGTAAATCCGGTTTGCCTTTCCAGCTCAGGAAGGTGTCTTGGAATCTGTGTTTCAGGGCACCCACTGGGTGGTCACCAGAGCCCTTTGAGTGTGTGAAATGAAATGGAAAACAATAGCTCAGCAGCAATTGCTTTTTTCCCTCTGATGAGGTGTTCCTTGAATTGCCAGCACGACTCCTGCTTGATTTAGCAGTGAATACAGCCAGGCATTTCCTGAAACGACAGCACTACATGGTGCTATTAGAAATGCTAAGTGAAAGGTTCTGCTGTGAATAACCAGGGAAAGGGAATAGGATACGGGAGTGTGTCCCACTAAACTGTCTGTGCAACAAAAGAGAGAATGAAATGTAGCACAGCTGCACAGGGGTCATTTACCCAGTCTGAAAACCCTCATCTCATTCCACAGATAGGTGATAGGAGCCAACAAGATCTGTTTGGAAGAGATACACCTTTTTTGGAAGAGATATGCCTTTTGGTTAGAAGCTAAAGCCAGCATTGTTGTCTTACTAGCTTGTCTTCTTTTTATTTTAACTCATATCATCTAATAAACTCTCAACTATCTCAATTCTCACGGGGAATTTTTGCCAGTAAATGTAGATATTGTTTGTGTTCTGGGCCAACATCACATTCTGACAAGTCTCCATGTATGTATATATCTGCTTACTCATCTGTTCCATTATCTCCAAAGAACCAGTAAATGATTCCTTTCAGAAAGGGTCTCTTCTCTGAGCCTTTCAAAGATACAAATACAGTGTATGTCTCCAAGAGTACTGCACTGACTTGACAGAAACTATGCAAGAATCGCTGCTATCCCTCCTCCTCCCTGATTACAGCCTTTAGGAGAGAAATGTGATGATCCCTCATTTTTTTGTTATTCAGCACATTTTTGTGGTCTTTTCTTTTATTAAACTTTGTATTTCCTCTTTGCCTCACCTTCTTCCTTCATCAGAATGGATGTTAGAGAGCGCCTCATGCAAATGCACAGGGACACCCAAAAGGGCATTACTGTGACAGATTAATTAGTTATTAGCTAAGCAGTATCTAGTCTCATCTCATGCCTTTATATTTAGTCACTTGTGCTGGTTTTTATCCAGTGTCCAGTCACTCATAGTAGTTCTCTCCTTTCGTTTTTAGAATAAAAAAACTTGTACATTGCTGAGATCAGTTTTAAACCCTCCCAGGGTCCAGAGCATTCTCTACCTTACTTACACACGTTATGTGTACTATTTTCTAGTTGTTAAAAAAATCCTTTCCTACTGTACTTTCAGCTTGAGTCCAATCTGAAACAAAGGCAATTGTAGTTCTATATTTACATTCTAAGTTAATTGAGCTCTTTAGTTTTTGCTTCTGCCCTGGATATGTTCATTTCCGTTTCCAGGCTCTCATTCCTGTTACCTTTATCAGTGTGGTGTGTCTGTGCTTTCACTGTCACCTCAGACACTCAGTTTGGTGCCTACAGCAGTGTGGGGTCTTACCCCACTTTGCTCATTATAAAACACTAACATTATTTCTTTCCTTTTTCTTCCTCTGAGTTAAGACCCATCTGTTTAATTCAAACTTCCTTGCAAGGTCACAAAGTGAAGTGTCACAGCAGTTTAAGAGCTCCTGCATCCTGCCTGCCCATGTTATGAGGTCAGGACAGACCTAAGACATTCTGGTTCAGGAGAAGGATTGCAGTTTGCCCTTTCCTTCACAATCTGAATGCCTGTGTAGCCACAGGTGCTAAAACTGAAATTCTCAATTTCTTGTTGTGACATGACTCAGATTTCAGTAACTCCATTAAGGGGAAAAAACTTGGCCTTACAATTTAGCACCCCCTCCCACCCTGTCTTTGAAGTGGGCTTGTTTTCTACACACCAGTGGAGTTCAATACTTGCACTACAATCTGCCAGAGGCCATTTCTGAAAGGCTGTGAATGCATTTTGCCAGAAAGCAAAAACAATCTCCAACCTTGTGAGAGAGGCCAGGGGAAAAAGGGATTGCTCTTCCCACCACCCATGGTCAGCCTTTAGGACAGATGTCAGTAACAGCTTCAGAGTGTGAAATGAGCCCATACAGCATCCAGGTATGAAGTCAGGATTGCTGTACTGAGCTAAAAGTGCAGGTTCTAAAGAATGTAATCAGCTCTGCAGGAATCTGGGCACGATGCCATGGATAATAGCTTTCCTTTTAGGAGGGACACTCTAATGATGATATGGATGTCTTAAATAGTTGTGGTCATTAATAACCTCAGGTAGACAAGAAGTCTCTTTAAATATTATCCAAACAACAGCATTTTACCCCTGGAGTCTCAGAATGATATTGACTTCTGGGAATACCCACTATCTATAGTTCCAGAATAACTGCTTTAATTATGTCTTTGTTTAGTTTCTTCCTAATGGAATTCCCACCCAATGGAACTGTCTCCTAACTTCAGCCCAATCCACATTGTTAGAGTAGACAAAGATAATATTTATGGGGAAACTAGTTCCATATGCCTGAGAAGTGACATTACTGTGTCTTATACCTTTCTGAAAAACTGAAACTCCTCTTCCATGGCACAAGCTGTGGGAGTTAAGGTTTCATAAAATTGACATGTATTTGGGTGCATAGATAGTCTCAACTGGTCAAGACAAGAAAATCAGGAGAAAATGGGACAGCCTAAAAATAATTTAAGGGTTCAAGAACATAATGGAATTCAAGTAGCTGATAAATTTTTAAAACTTGCCTTGTATGTCAACATTTTGAAATGTCAACAGTATAACAAAAATAAAGTAGATGTAAACAGTGAAATGTATTATGTTGCTTGGATCTTGGCAGTCAATTCCAATGAAATAATAGCAGGAAATTATAGAGGAAAAAAATGGTGAAATCATTCTGTAGTCATTGGGTATTCATGTGAGTCTTCTGTGTCGAGATAACACTTGGGTTTATTTATATTATAGAATGAAAGATTGCTGTTATAATTGGAAACTGTTAAAGGTTTTGTAGCTCAGGCTAAAGGTTATCCAGGCTGCTGCAGCAGATATCCTAATTCTAACAAAAGATATACAGTAAGGACAGAACGTTATAACTGGGAGAGAAATCTAAAAATATACATAGTGCAAGAATTCTGTGGTGCTAGGCACTTGTTAGAGCTGATAAGAATTGGTGATTGTTGATTTTTGTCCCAATCCTTCAAATATGTGAAGGTATATTGAAACTGAATCCTACCATTTTGAGATTTCACATATGTTCTTGTCAGGCAGTGCCTATTTTCCTTTCCTGAGTGATCTTTTATGCCCAAGAGTAAATTCTCTTAAGGTTCAACCTTCTGTGGAAGTGTTCTGATAACAAACACAGTTAATGCTAATGAGTTATGCATGAGTGTAACAGAGGGGAATCAATTCAGCTCAGAATGTGTTTGAGAGTGGGAACAGAGCCCAGAGGCACCCACATATGGTTAGATTGATTGTCAGAGTACCTGGCATGGGATCAAGAGGAATGTCACTCAGAGCTCTGTCAGCTAACCTGCTTCATTGGAACTGTAGGAACATACACAGCTGAAACCCAACATGCATTTACCATTGCAAACTGTTTGCTACCAGATTAAAATTGTTGTGGGATCTGGTTTTGTGCATCTCCTAGCTTTTTAGTGCATTTGTTCAACCCAGGAAAATCTTCTGCTTATCTTAAAAAACCCAAAAATATTCCACAGACAGCCCAGCTGGTGTTAAAGACCCAAAATGTGCACATGTGTAACTTTCCTCCTTGCAGGACATAGCCAGCAATGAGAGATGCACTGGATGATACAACTGGCACAGAGCTCACAGCTTGCTCACTGGATCAGAGTCATTTTGGGAGGGTTATCTATTGTTTGCCTGGAAAAATCAGCTATTTTAAACATTTACTTTTGTTCTCCACTGTAAATAAACATGAACAGGCTTCATCTCATCTGTTTTGTTTGTGTGCACCAGAGCACCTCCCTGGGCCATGCAAAGCCTCTGCCTGGCTGGTGCAGCCTGGAGGATCCACCAGAAGGGAACATCCCTGGATTTGGAGCTGAGGTGTAGTAAGGAATGGATCCACTGCTATTGCTGTACATAATAGCACTGAGGCATTTCATCATGCCTAAACTAAGGCTATTTTTTTCCAAAAGAAGGAGTGACTTGTGTGGATGACATAATCAACTGGGCTTCAGGAAGACCTTGTACCAGCTGCTGCCAGAGGTTTAGTCAATGTGAGTGCCTTTTGCCATTCTAGATGCTCTAAGGAGGATCAGAGTAAAAGATGCAGGTTATTTTATTTTCTGCCTGGTTTTCTAGATGGCCAAAGTCCTTTTGTACCGGGTATCAGAGGTGGTCTTGTCGTTTACTCTCTATAATTAATGTAATGAGATTTGTGTGCCTTGTTGAAAAGACTGTGTCTTGTGGAGTAAGGTGTGTTTCCCTTTCTTTTTCCTTTTGTAGCCTGAGACCAAAACAGCTGGATAGTAGTCTCAAGGCTAATTCTTCTTTTGATTTAATCAGTGCTGTATATGCAGTACCCCATGCTGTATGATTCTATTGTTCTCAAATCAAAAAGCTAAAGCCAGCAGTTCAGTTAATGCACCAGTTCATTCTTGTCAGGATGGTCGACATCCAGACTCATTCCTATCCTCATTTTCCTGTATCGCTTTTAAAACAGACTCTGATTCTGAGGAGTAATTTAACATTTGAAATGGTAAAGTTTGTGTGATTTGATCCCCCATTACCCTGAGCTTATTTGGATGCAGTGGCCAGCAACCCAAAGCATAGGTGCCAGTTTCAGAGAGGCAAAGCTCTCCCTCAGGGCAGTAGATGAGTGGCCAGGGTGAAGCTGGGGTCGAGCATGATGAGAAGACTGGCATGAGCCCTGGGCAGATGCCTTCAGCACAACACTGGTGTTTCCATGCTGAGTCCTACTACTCCTTACCTTTCTCTGTCCCATTTTGGGTTGAATCCACATGGTGAGCTTTGGAAGGAGGGGAAAGCTTAGTGTTGTAAACAAAACCTCCAAATGCCACAGACAAAGGATACTGCTCAATTGATTCATGATGTCTCAATCTGTGTTTAAGGTGAAGCAAGTCTCGTGTATCCAAGCAACTATAAAGCCTTCACGGTTACTGTGGGAGGTTTCATCAGTGATGCAGTGGTTGAAGTTCTCTTTTTCTTCTGGCTGAGGATTGTAATAGGTAGAAGAAAGAGGTTTCTAAACAGAGACTTATAACAGTCTGGAGCAGTCACACACACACATAGACAGACACAAACAAAGGTCCAAACAAAATAAAAATTATAGAAGTCAGTCATGTCCGAGATATAAGAACCTCTTGAAGCTTTGTTTTTGAAATTATTTGTCTTATCACAATCAGGCTACAAGTAAAACAAATGCAGCATTTGACCTGAAAAGAGAATTCACCTGCTTTCACCCAATTAATCTAATACAGCAGGAATATTTGTTACGTCTTACCAAGCAGACTTATAAAAGCAAATCTTTGAACACGTGTACCTAATGAATGATTTTCTTCTTCAGTGCACACACAGAAAGGGATGGATTCTGGGTACCATCTGATGCTGAATACTGCATTAATACATTGTTCAATATATGCATGAATGTGGCATATGGCTCCTGACAGGCAGGGCTATCTTTTAGCATTAGATATATGGATGAGTTGGAGGATACCTGCATTTGGGGTTTGAAAGACAGCCAAGGAAAAAGAACAAATTGCTTGCATAATATTTGATCAGAGAATAGATTTTAAATAAAAATCTAAAATTACACTGCTTTCTCACTTCAAGAGTAAAATGTTTTGTATGTTCCAAAGAGCAGATGCTCAACAAACATCTTTGTACAGGAAAAGGAAATATTTCCTTAAACATCCTGCAGCAAACGTGACTGATTGAGCTTCCTTTTCCCTCTGCCTGGTGCATTTCCCTTCTTTGCATAGACAGGATCTAACCAGATTTGCAGGGTATGAACTGCAGGTTACTTTCAAATTCATAACTATGAAATGGTTCGTTTAGCAGGACAAAGGCCAAGCCGACAGACACCCTTTTTCCAGCTCAGCATGTGCATAGCAATGGGAGGGTGGCAAGGAGCTTTTGTTAATCTCAACCGAGCTGGCAAGTATGCTGCAAAATGAAGGCTTTGAAGATGTTTTTTCTTCATTTTTAAAGCAACAGTTTGTTAGAAAAAAGCTTGAAAGTCTTGCAAAAAAAAAAAAAAATCTGCAAAATATTGAATGTCCTCCCTGGCAGTTACGTAACTTAGGCAAATTTCTCCACTAGCAATTAGTCTCTGTATAATTTACTTTACCAGTCTTTATTGGTTTAGGGGGATTTTTTTAGGGTCTGTTCTGCTGCATCTGTGAAAATGTTTTTTTCCCCAGCTTGAATGCACTTTTGAAAAAAAAAAAAAAAGAAATGGTTGGCAGAAAGAATTAGGGTATCAGGTCAGGTTGGGGCTGATCCAAGCAGCAGCATTTTTTCCCTTTTAGTTTAAACGTGTAGAAATTGAAAGCCTTAAAAGCTTCATGCTTAGAGCTGTTCCCAAAATAGCTGGGACTCACACTCCACTTCCTAATGTGCTCACATCACAAGACCAACTGCTGCTGCTTTGCTCTCTTTTGTCTGAGGCTTCGGTGGAGAGCTGAGATGCTGCCTGCTCTGCAAGGGAGCAGCCCTTCCTTCTTCCCCAGAGGTGACCCAGCTCTCCTCCCCAGAGGCAGCCCAGGTAATTTCCCTCTGGGCACTAATATCACACCCCACCTTCCTGAGCCCAAACAGTCCAGTGGCTTTCACAAAACACATTGACCCTGTTCAGGGATTGGTTTACATGTTTTTATTTTTTATGCGAAATCATAAATACAAAATAAAAATAGTAAACAAGTGCTATAGATTTATCTTTTCATTGGGATGAGGTTCAGGCCTGATCCTGAGCACTTCCAAGGTTTTGAGTTCAGGACTAGGTCTTTGTTCTTAGAAAACAAATCATAGCAAAAACCAACTTAGACTTTTACCCTGAAGTCAGTGACATCAGTAACAGCATTCTCTCAGGTTATCTTTTAAAGCACAGCAACAACTAAGGATACTGAAGGATGAGATTACATATAAAAATATTTTTTTTTAAATGAGCCTCACTTTCTGCAAGTATTGTTGGGTGCTGCCCCACTGATCTCAGCCACAGTTAGTTTTGGTAGGATGATGCTGTGGTTAGTGGCACATGCACAATTAGCATGGGCTTCTTCCAAAAGGTCTTTCTGTGACATTTTTTTCAGATTTTGGCTATAAGAGGATCCAGCCCTGCCTTGATACAAAAATTTGGCTTGTTAAAATTCCCTTCTAAGGCATGGGTTTCCCTCCCTCTCCCAAAGACACCAGTTTTGATTTGAAATGCTAGGGATGCATTGTCCAGAAAGATTTCATCTTTTGATCACACCTCAAATGCTGCAACACTTCTGAAGGCTCTAATCTTCACAGACATGCAGACATTTTTGTCAGTGGGGTTTAGTTCTTTAACTTGAGACACAAGAGAGTGAAGTCCAGGATTTGGGCTAATATCTGTGGACTCATTTACTAGACACCAAAGAGCTGAGTGAGGGTGAGTGACAAATACAGTTGGATGTTACAATTTAAAATAAAGCAGTCATGAAACAAATTAAGGCACCAAACCACATAACAAGCCAACTTTGGTAGATTTCTTGCAAAATATATGCATTTAAATACATTAAGAGTTTACAAGGTTACACTTTTTAAAAAGTTGCAATGATGAAACACAGAATATTTCACTCTGGTACCAAAACTACATATCACATCATAAAAACAATATTACAGCTTTTATTTAAATGGAGACAGTATTAGAACTGCACCTCTTCATAGAGCAGAAGAAGTTGTAGACATATTGCTCTGCTTTTGAATTCTCTGATGAGCTCAGACCCTGCTATTTATGTGTTTAAAAAACAAAAGCAGTTATCTTCAAAAGGATAAATCATGTGCTCAATATTCAACATCAAAATTTTCAAGGGCAAGGCTTTAGTCTCTCATTCCAGTTTATGAATTGCTGATACCTCCAGGGTTTTAAGTTTGCTAAGGAAGGCAAGAACAGAGTCAATGTAAATCTGTCAGACCCACAGTTATGGTTTGTCCCTAAGTTTGGTGTTACCAGAAAGCTGTAAGAGTTAATGCTCAGGTCAGGTGTGCACTGTACTGCTGTGTGATTGTGAGGACCTATGAGGTGGTAGTTTTGTTCTCTGAGGAGTATAAACAGCACATTTCCTCCCTAACTCTTGGCAGAAATCTCCTTATGGCAATGCAGATGCTGCCACAGTCAGTGGCATAATCCCGTGTGGATTTACAAGTAATTAAGAAGACCAAATTAATTTACAAGATTGGAGAAGTATCACACCATCCCCTTAAGCCCCTCCCTTAAAGTTTGTCTCTGCAGTATAAAATAAAAAAGTGTAAGCTAACATTTCAGACTGTGGTGAAGTTCAGTTGTTGACCTCAGGAAAATTAGAGTTATGTTGCCCAAACCATCTTCCTCCCAGTCTGCAGAGTGTTACCAGGGCAATGCAGAGGAGCTGAGAGCTGTGAGAGTCATGACTTCACAACTGATCACCCGGCATAAAGTCTCAGTCAAGATATTTTTGGTAAAATTCTTTAGCAATTTTTTGCTTGATTTGGTAAATGAAGGAAAGCACATGTTAATAAAATCACAGTGGGGAGCCAACCAAGCCCACGTCCAACTGAACACACATTTCAAAACTGGCAGCAAGCAGAGCTTGGCAAGAAGGCCACAAAGACATCATTCCCCCCAACCAACAATATCTGGGGCAATTTTTATGTTTCCAGTCTCCTGTAGTGCAGATGAGAGGAGCAGAGACCCTGCTGGAGTCAGGACATCAGTGAGCTCCTAGATTTCTTAACCTAGTCCTCAAATAATTCTGGCAATGAGTTCATATTCAAGTAAAAACAGAGCATAAGCTGAAGAAGAGATGAAGAACCTCAAGAGACAAGCTAGTATTATCTGATTTGTACTCCACTAAAGGACAGCAACTACCTGAAATCTCTTTCAAAGTTTCAAACACCCACAGACCAATACACTTCACTGAGGGACTGAAACAACTGAAGAAAGCCAGATAACTTTCTCCAAGCAGTTACTGCTTGTGGGATTAAGGACCGAGGTTAGTTTCACGCTTTGGACAGGATCCCTATTTGAATTGCCCAAACAGATCAAACCCCCGCTTGTGAGTCCGAGCAGGAGCTGCCGGATGCCGCCTTGGGGGGAGATGAAGAGGATGGAAGCTGCTCCTCGGCTCCGGTGCCCCGGGGCAGCGGGCGGTACAGTACTCACGAGTGTCCCGGTAACGCCGGGCCCCGCGGCAGGAGCCGGGCGGGCAGGGGCGGCGAAGGAGCCCGGACGGGGCGTCCCGGTAAACGCCGCCGTGACTCGCCCGGGCTCCTCGGTTCCCCGGGCCGGGGACACGCTGGTTCTGCTGCTCCGGGCGGCCGCGGTGGGTCAGTACCGGGAGCCGGCGGCGCTGCCCGCAGCGGAGCGGCCCGACCCGACCCGCCGGGGAGCCGGGCTGCCCTGCCCTGCCCTGCCTGGGCCGCCGCTTCACGGGGGTCCCCGCTCAGAAAAGCCTCCAGGCAGGGGGGCGCTGGAGCTCCCCGCAGACGCTCCCGGGCCGCAGCCGTCTGTCCGTGCCCCGCGGAGCGGGCCGGCCCCGCTCACACGTAGTTCTTCTTGTCGTACTCGCCGTTGGACGTGGGCCGCCGCGGCGCCGAGTACTTGACGGGGAAGGAGCTCTCGTCGCGCTGGGAGCAGGAGCAGCAGCAGATGAGGCAGCCCCCGAAGAGCAGCAGGGCCGTGGCCGCCCAGCCGATGTAGAGCGCGGCCCCCATCTCCCGCTTCTTGGACGACGGCACGGTGGGGTCGTAGAAGTCGCTGATGACGATGTTGGCGAACCAGCAGAGCGGGATGAGGACCAGGACCCCGCAGAGGATGTAAATGGCCCCGCCGGCGATCACGATGCGGGATTTCATCTTGCCGGGCCGGATGCAGTTGGTGCACTGCGCGCCCACCACGGTGACCATCAGCGCCACCAGCCCCAGCAGCGCCACGATGACGGTGAGCGCCCGGCCCGCCTGCACCTCGGGCGGCAGCGCCAGGATGGAGTCGTACACCTTGCACTGCATCTGCCCCGTGCTCTGCACCACGCAGTTCATCCACAGCCCTTCCCAGATGGTCTGCGCCACCACGATGTTCACGTCGATGAAGGCCGACACCTGCCACATGGGCAGCCCGCAGGCCAGGATCACCCCCACCCAGCCCAGGATGCCCAGCCCCAGCCCCAAAATTTCCACCGCCGCCGAAGTCATGCTGCTCGCCGGCGCTGTCCCACGGGCTCGGCAGGAAGGAAGGCGCGGCGGGTCCGCTCCGTTGCCCCGGGCGGCTGCCGAGCCGGCTCTGAGCGCCGCGGCCGCGGGCAGGGCTATTTGAGAAGCCGCGGGGCGCCCGACCCCGCCCCCGTCCCGCCCGGCCCGGCCCGGCCCGGCCCTGCCCTGCCCGGCAGCAGCACCGCCCGCCGGGGCCGGGGATGGGGCCGGTGTCCCGCCCTCCTCCCTCCTGCTCGGGGGGTCCCTTCGAGCTCGCCCCGGCTCTCTGCTCCGGGAGGAGTTCGCAGGCAGGGACGCTGCCCGTTCCCAATTAAGCATCTCGTCTCGGCTGCTCAAATTCCTTTTAGTGCCGTTATCTGTGTATTTCCTATTTACTGATAAAGTCCGCAGCCAGATTTTCAGAGAGGTCTTGCCAATACAGGCACCCAGCAGTGTAGAAGTCCTGGTTATTGGAATCTAATTGATAATTTTTCAGAAGACTAAGCACTGATGGAGAGGCACAACTCTCTCCTGCACACTGTGTCAGGCGAACTTTTAAAAAACCAGCATTAAATGCTTAGGAACCACCAAAAAATATAAGAGCCTTGGATATGGGATCTGCATGTCATCTGTCAGTACCAGTAGACAGATTCTTAGATTGGTCCAGGAAGAATAACTGCTCTGGTCGCTAGAATAAGGAAAGGCCATATTCAGTGTGCTGTGACCTTGTTGTCATCCTCCTGTTACTACCCTGGGGTCCTCTGCTGAAGTCACCTGTCAGGATGTGCTCAGGGCATTGCTCCTGGTTGCCTCAGGAGTTACATCCTCAGCTGTCAACCCATGTGATTCCTTTGACCTTTGCTTGTTCTTTCTTCTGCTGCTTCTGCTTCACATGTGCACTTTTCCATTCATGCTGCATCTGTGTCAATCTTGAGATTTGGATCACAAACCTCTGCATGCCACAGTACGTGCTGTGCATTTTTGTACAACAGATAAAACCACTTACATAGGGGGCAGGAAATGTGTTCTTTTCTACTCTGTGATCTCCTCTACACTGGAAGGACACTTTAGGCTAACTGAAACTAAATCTAGTCAAATCAATTCAAATGTCACCATGAATACAACTTTCCATCTTGTCTAAAACATTGACCCTATTGCAATCAAAACAAGCCTTTCTCAGGACACCCAGTGCAAAGCCACAAGACACCCAGAAAAAGAATCACAAGAACATCAGGAGCTCGTGGACTGTCATGGAGTTGGACATGCTGACACATGATGACTGCAGCCTTTTGATTATCTCTGCCTGAGAAGCTGTAAACAATTCTAGCATGGAAAATGTCTTCCTAACAAACACTGCCTGTTAAACAGAGTTCAGAGGATTTATCTCCTCTTCCAGTTGTATATAAAATACATAGAGTTTACTTCAATTATTCAAAACTGCAAATTCCAGTGTGCAAGTCCAGGAGGAATGTGTGACTGGGGCTGTGCAGTTTGTCAAACTGGGGCTGCTTACAATCACTCAGGAGAGTCCCTGGTGTCAGGGAGAGGAGAATGTGCAAAAAAGCCATCCATAGAGACAGAGATATCTCAGAGGTGAACAGGAAAGAAACCCAGAACACCAGCTGAAACTGAATACATCTGTATTTATGATGATAATAATGATTATATAGAAAACAGCACAGAAGAACAATTAAGAAAGGGGAGAGAAATGCCAGTTATCTTAGCCCATAAGCACAGGAAAGCCCCACCCTTGCCACTCGCCCGGGAGCACGGAACTCCGGGTTTCCTCCGATACACGGCTGTGTGTGCTCTTGTGCCGCCGGGGAGGCACTCGTGGGGCCGGCACAGCTGCCCGGGCCTTTGGGCTGAGAAGAGAAACCAACCCATGGCTTGTTTTACCTCTGCAACCCTCACCCCACCTTCCCTTCCCACCTGTAACCCAGCAACAGAGTCCTACAAATCACTTAATCCAAGGCAATTATTTCTCTGGGGAAACACATGCTTAATAATCACAGGGCAACTGAACCTTTCTGCTTAGAGGCATTTCCATTCCTGGTATTTCACTTTTGTCTGTTTCTTTGCATTATCCCAGATATTAGCTTTTATCCTGGTTACTGGCAACAACCTCCATTTTTAATTACTCTATTCCCTGATCCTAAAAGTTTCTTGCACAGACTGCCCATAATGGGACCACTGGTGCAAGGTGCTAAAAGGTTTGCTTACTTGACTTGCTGCTACCTTGACTGAAACAGCTGCTGGGGCCCCTGAGGACATCATCAGCCTCAGCACATTGTGGTTTCTTACGTGTTAATGTCAAAACACTGGAAATTAAATTCCCAGAAATGAAAAGATTCTGCTTTCATAAAAGGAAGTACAAATCAGCATGATGTTTTATTTGGGGTGTTAAGCAAAGAAAATTGCTCCTTGTAAGTTAAACCCTTGCTGGAAAAGTCTGGATCTCTTTAAACTCAAAGGCACAATGTTCTTACAGCAAAGTAGCTCTTTAACAAATGACCATTCCTGTCATTACATCCATTTCTGCTTCAGCTATGTATTAATTAAATCATTCTAAGGGGATACATAGGGGGGCTTTACAGCCTGTGAAAATGGGCGGAAGTGGTATTCAAGCTGAGAACAATTGCACAGGAGCCATACTATAGCAAGAGGGGCTCTGGGATTAGAGGTGATTGTGGTTTTGCTCCTTTCCTGACAATCAGGACAAACACCAGGCACAGAGTTACTGGGAGGGCTGTTAATGGGGGGTCCAGGCTCTCATCAGGACTGCTTGTCCTTGTGTATGAACCCTGACCCATGGCACAGACCTGCTGTGCCCAGCCATCCAGCCTTGCCAGAGCTTTGCTCAGCCCCAAGGCTTCCCACCAGCAATGTTTGGATATATTTGCCTTTGGGGACCTGAAATGTAGTGTGCAGAGCACACTTGGTTTATAATTTGTGGAGTGTCCCTTACCAAAGTGCTTCTGCTCTTTCTAATCCCTAAATTAATAAGCATCTGGAAGACAGAGGGGGAAATGACATTTGGGATCAATCTTATGCACAAACCTTGTATTGTTTGTGTGTATAAAATGGAGAATGAGTCAAAAGATTAATTAAATCCCAATGATCTCAAGGCAGCTTACCATAACTTTTGGATCAGACATAAGCAAAGGTGAAGAATTAGGAATCCTATTAGGGATAGATTTTGTGCCATATTTTGTATTCTAATTAGTGCTGAAATAAAGGCTGGGAGATTTACAAACACAGAAGGGTTAGGCAAAGGCTGTTCTTTATTTGGAAAGCCTGAGGTTTCTCAGTGAAGATTACTTCTTTCTGAATTTTCCATTAAAATGCATTTCTTTTCCCAACAGAAGAGATTCCATACTAGGATAGGGCTCCAGGAAGTTCCTGTGTGTCAGCAGTGCCAATGTGTCCTCAGTGTTACATGACACAAGACTGGCACATAGGAAATGAGTCCTTGTCAAATGAACAGGTTATTACAAAATGAAAGTGGTCAATTTCACCACTGGGTTTATTTTGAGATGATTTTTTTGGAAACAAGCTGAAGTGGTTAACACAAAATTGTCACTTCTCTTAGATCATCTTTTGAGTAAAGAGAAAACCAGACCAGAATTTTGCAAGAACGAGTTCTCAGTAACTGGTGCTAATGATGTGGCATCCAACACTTTTTTTTAGTACAAGTGTTGCTGCTGCCCGTCAGGATTGAGAAATGGATGCCCTGTTCCCTCTCAGTGCTGATGTGACTAGACTCAGATAAAAGAAAGGAAGGAAATGGATATATGTAGCTGGAAAAACACTGAAAGAAGTTATAAATGTGCTTCCAGGCTTCATATATTTGCTGCTGTAGATCCCTTTCCAGACACAGTGGCCCTAGCCCTGTATCAGTCTCTGCTCTTTACACACATCCTCTGCCTGAGTGCAGCCAGTGGGAATGCTCAGACAGTGTTACAGGTGCTTTCCTCACTCAATGAGGAAAACAATAGTGGTAAACCATCATTAAAACTAAGTTCCACATGGCCCCTCTTGAATTTCTTTGCACACAGAGCAGCACTTGAAACTTCCTAGTGTTGGAATTGATCTTCATGTCTGTTAAAACACGCCCTGCTGAGAACATTTCCAGTCACCCCAGTCAGGACCAGCTGGGCTGCACTGGTGAGCTGCTGGGCACCCAACCCTTCAGCACCTTGTTTTCTGGATTTAACTTTGCAGAGAACACTGTGGTGTCACTGGACATAACCTCATGTTAATGGTGTTCCAGGGCACTTAATATGGTCAATCAATGAAGGCCCTTTCCTAAAGTTTAGAATGTCATGCAGATGAGTTTGATCATCCCACTCATCAGAAGATCCCACTGGATATATGCTTAGGCCATGCCACTTCAAATACTTCTCTCTAATGCTATGGACAGATCTTGAGAACATAACATATTAAAGCTTGCATAGGCAGGATGGAGGGGAAGCTATAGGAAATACACATTGTTTCATGCCTAATGGTCCATTCTACATCATGTTTCCTTCAGGACAACTATAGTTTAATTTTGTCCTCTTCCAGAGTTAGCCTCCTTCCACAGATTGTGGTGTACCAGGTTCCTGCTAGATCTCTTTCCCATGTAATTCTTGGGAAATCACATGAGATGTCAGTTTGTAAAGAGCAGCGTCAGCAAGGACAAATGCCATTGTTTTAAATATATATTGCAGATGTCGAAAGTAATTAATAAAGACATGACCATGAAGTTACTGAAAACTAGTCAGGGTTAGTGATGGGAAATATACTACATTTATCTTGTGTTTCAAGAAATGTGCATTGCTGAGAAGGTGTGGGAGGTCTAGGACCCCTCTTCTCGGCAGTGCAGCCCCTACGTGTCCCAGACAAGTCCTGCTTTTGGGAATAACACACATCTGTTTGGTCAATCCTGATTTTCTTCTTAAAAGGGAGCTTTGTTTCCAGTAAGAGGAAACAAAAAGAGGAAAGTGGCTGTTATTGGTGAAAAGGTGCAAAATGTCTCTTGTAGTGAAGAATATTTGTAGGCTTTTCTTATTGCTTCTTCATTGCCATAAGTAGCATCTTGAAAAGGAGGGCTTGTAGGCGCCTGTAAATGGAAAAGAAACACTTCTGTTCCTCTGAGGCTACTATAAATCAAATATAATCTTCATTTCCTGCAGTGCGTCACTGAAAATGAGGCTTGGACATCTTTTTGCAGCAGGGAAAATACTTATCTGTTGCAGATTTTCTTGTAAAGTAGCCTGTGTCAGTAAATCCTGGTGTGTGCACACATAGTGGCTTCCTGTTCAGACCCTGCCCAGGCTCCAGCTCTGAGCTGCAGGTCTCAGAAGGGCTCATCAGTGAGACCAGCTTTCCCTGGGCCTGACAGCTCTGGTTCCTGATGCAGCATGTCTGCAAAAATGAGGAAATTCAAGATGTTAGAAAGGTTCTCCCCATTGGTGATTCCATAGATAAAGCCCGGCACAAAAGAGTATTTTGATTAAATCAGTGGGAACTTCACCCTTAATTTTCTGTCTTTCAGCACACCCAAATCCTACAAATTAACCCAGGGAATATCTAAATTACTTCATCTGACTGACATTCCCAATAGCTACATTCAAAGTACTTTTTTCTCTGGTAATCCTTTAAAAGAGGATGTCACCCACAGTGTGCAGCAGATTTATTTCTAAAAGGTTTGGACCTGGAGCCATGTACTGTAACTTGGCAAAGCATACACAAATACTTCGAATCAAACACAAACTGAAATCTCATGGTAATGAAAAGGATTTATGTATATGATTAAGTTGTTTAATCAGTCCATGGGCAATTTTATCTCCAGAGAGGACTGGGAGAGTTCAAAATGCTCAGTGTCTTACAGTAGTGAGTCAATACCTCCATTAACTGCTTTTATAGTGCAGCCATTACAGCAATCACTCAGAATTTTAGGCTCAAAAACCAAACATTCATCCATGTGAGGAAAAGACTGCCCTGAAAGAAAATCAAGTTAAAAGGGATCTCACAACTGAAAAAAACAAAAAAAACCCCAAAAAACCAAAAACCAAAACAAAAACAAAAAAACAAAACAAAAACAAACAAACAAAAAAACAAAACCAAAAAACAACAACAACAAAAAAACACGTTTTAAGCAGCATATCTTAAGGAAAGTAATGTCAAGGAATGTGGAGTTGGTTTATCTATCAAAACTCAGTTTAGGTTTTAGGTTTTGGCTGTACTTATTTCATTATAATCAGTATCACCATTTTTTCTGGTAAGAACTGGAACAAAAGACATACATAATGTCTTTTGCTGAATGTATAAGCAAATTTCTCACTTACTAAGATGTGACTCTACACAAAGCTGAGATTTGAATTCAAGGAAGGACTTTTGTGTTTTGATAATGTAAACCCTGATGTATCAGGAACTTTAAGAAAAAGCACTGGAACTTCCAGAGGAAAAAACTAAACAAAATTCTTTCAAAAATAATAATTCTGGGAATGAGTGATTCACAGTCAGACTGCTGTTCACAGCATGAACATTTCTAGACTATTTAACCCGTGTTCTTCAGCATTTCTTCTGTTTGCACCTCTGCTAATATTGATGTGAGAAATAAACATGCAGCATGTGTTTGGGGGGCTGCATTTGCTGTAGGTGTCTGCAGTGCAGCACTGCTCAGCCACACACACCTAAACCATTCCACTTCTGTTGCCTGACATTCCTGTGAACTGCAGTTTTATAACGAGTCTCATAACACGTTTCAAAAGTAACAAAAGTAGATTTTCATCAAGTGAGTAACCCACTGTATCACTCATTGTCACAGGATGCTCTTTAATGCCAGAAGTTGGGATGGGTTCAAAAAGCAAGAAGAAAAATTCATGGAAGGGAGAACTATCAAGATAAAGCTTCTGGCTCAGGAAGCTGCTGAGCTCCAGATTGCCGGAAGCCGGGAGGATACACAGGCACCTTTATCTTTTCCTCAGCATCTGCTCCTGGGCACTGCAGGGGCAGGGCACTGCCTGGGACTGACCACAGCTCTTACCCCAAGTGCCCTCCCTTACATCACTTTCTGGCCTAATGGCACCTCTTCGGGAGGATTGTTGCTTCCCTGAACATTTTGTGTCACAATTGGTCAGCGAGCTGATTCAGCCATGACTTGGGTATGCCTCAAGAGCGAAGGATTTGAGATTTCTGGAGACTTTTTCACCCCTTGTACTAAATCCTTCTAAAGGAAAGGAGTGACAGTCATGGGAAAGCACTACCTTCCACCTGTCTCTGTGTTTATGGGAGTCTGTAGTTCAGCATTGTCTGTGCCAATTTCTTCAAATACTAAGCAGTTGTTTACAATAGCAGCACATGTGTGCAAAACCTTTTGTGCATCACAGTGTTCTAATTTTGTGAAAGAAAAACTGCCACAGTTGTTGTTCCTCTGGTGATAGTACAAAAGACATATATGGAAATCCATGGAATAATTTAAAATAAAACCTTAAATTCTAAAGAAGACTGAAATGCCATCTTTTAACTCCTCCAGGAAGGAAGTATGTATCAGAACTCTGAGTAATAACATTACATTTTGTCCTAGGAAATGGAACTTGCTTGTGCTTTCACTGGCTTTTATCTTGTTCTTACTCAGATCCCATCAATGCCCAGTTGATAATGTGAGCACAATGTGAATTGCAAATGTCAAAAATGAAGTTCACTTTCTTGGTAAATTTTAAGAAATAGGTTTAATTTAAAAAAAAAAGGAAAAAAGAAAAGACAATTAGGAGACAGAAAAAGCAAAGTAAGGCCAGGTTGGGTGACTTGGCATTCAGCCAAGTGCACGGCCTGCTATTTCAGAGGCCTTCTTTAAATATTCTTTATATTGCATCAGTCTTGCATATTCAAACTAGTTTCCATATTCTAGGAACTGTTTAGCATGGTTCCTCCTTGGGTCCTCCTTTTTAGAACACGTGTGTTTCTTGGCTGTGTCTTTGTTATCACCTGCATCTTGGGCCTTGGTCCTCATCTTCCACAGATGGTTCATGTTGATGTCAGCAGCAGGGTGCTCCCCAAATGTTTGCTGGATGTTATCCCAACCAAATTACAACCATAACTATAACTATATATCAGCTATCCCACTACCATGTCTAAGTTTTGCTAATAGCAGAAATAACTCTATCCTTACAGCAAAGTTATTATACATACAGCATTCACCTTAATATTTGTGAAAAGCCAATTTTATAATATACATTTATAACACAAATAAAGCCAGTCTGCCTTCAGGGGCATTTGTTTCACTTCCACATTTTCCTGTTGTGAGCTGCAACCCTGTTTCCTTAATGGATGGGAATACAGGCATAAGAGAAATGTCTCTTGGTCTTCAGAATGTTAAGTCAAAGGATTTGCTGCTAGGTCACACATACAAGCTGCCCTCGCAAAATGTGTGGATGGAAGTCTAGGAACTTTCCTGAACACAGTTCTCGCCACTGGAATGTCAGAAAAAGCCTTTCTAGTACTTCTGCCAGTATGTGTTTTAGTTTTGACAGTGTTGCATTTAGAGTTTGGACTACGTATCACTGTTTCATGTGGGAAAGCGATCTGTTTCTGTACTCTAACTGTGGGTACCAGCTGCACTCCAGGTTTGACACCTCAGAGAAGCTGCAGGCGAGACCCGCCCTCGGCCCTTCGGCCCTTCGAGCGACCAGGGCTCCCACAGGAACAGATCCGGGGGGAAAGCCTGGGGAGAGAACAGGGTACGTAAAACAAGCGCCTTGGATCTTTTGTTCGGGACAGGAATTTGCTTCATGTGTGAATGAGGATCTGCAGACCAACCAGGCTGGTGTTGCACGCTGCATTACAGTCAAACAGCACAAAGTTTAAACTCGATTTCCTCCCGTTTATCACACCAACCAAGTTTTGCACTGAGGAGTAACGCTAAAACCCGCTGTAAGTGGAGCAATCCCAAAACACAACGACGTTTGGGCAGAAAACAGAAGCCAAACCATTAAGTGTAGATGTGGCACTTCTGAACACGGTCCGGCGGCAGCCCTCGCCCACGGGCCGCCATGGCCGCGCCCGGCGGGGCGGGCGGAGGACGCTCTGTCCCTCCTCTCGCTGCTCCCGGAGCCGCCTCTCTCTGCCGTCTCTGGCAGGGCCCCGGACCATAGAGTAGCGCGGGGTAGGCGGGCGCTCCGCCGAGGTGGCTGGTGGGATGCGGGAGGGCCGTGGGGCGGAGCGGCGGATCGCGGCCTGGCGGCGGGAGCGGCCGCGGCCTCAGGTGAGCGGCGGGAAGGGGCCGCGTCCCCCGCCCACAGCGCTGTGCGGGCTCCCCGCGCCGGGCACGGCCCCGGCCCTGCCGCCCGCCGCCGCTGCCGGCGGGGTTTGTGCGGCCGCTCTGTGGGGACGGGAGAATACACCCGAGGGGGGCAGGAGCCCCGGGACGCCGCGGTCGGGCCGCTTCGCGCACACCTTGATTTTATTTTTTTTTTTAAAGCGAGGCAAGGATTAATTTGAGATACGGACAAGGCCGCGCGGTGCTGGGGTAGCCGGAGATGCGAGCAGGAAGTGCTGTCTCCACTGGGCATTCCTCGGATGCTTTTAAAATCGCGGCCCCCGCCGTGGGAGCGCGGCTGCTCGGGGCGACCCGGGCCTGCCCTGGCAACACACTAACCCGGGTTTTACTTTTTTGGGTTTTTTTTTTGTCTTTAATTATTGTTCACATGTGGGTCAGAGACTTCACGGTATCGTGAGACTTTAAGCACGACTTGGGAATGATTTAAATGCAAACTTACCAGTCTGCTGTGCGTTGGCGGACTGTACACGGTTATATTTAAGCTCTGTGGGTGTGAGGCGGAGCTGCCTCTTTCCTGATGGGTGATCGTGGCTAATATGCTTATATTTTTAATTTTAAAAAGCCCCAGTTTTTCACAATTATAGGTCTGTTTAACAGTGCTTTTTTGACACAGTAACACGGCAAAAATACTGTCAAAAGCTGCTTGCATAGGAGCAACATCATCCCTGAACCTGATCATTTACAAAACGGTATCACTGCCTCCTTTACGTGCTTCAAGTAACTGTATTAGTTGAAAAAAAAAAAAAAAAAAGTATGAAAGGAAGTTGTTTAGAGTCATATGTTAGCATTGAAATGGAACTTTAAATAAACTATTTAAGATTAGAGCTTTAGGTTCGTGCATTGCTTTTTCTTGACCTTTTAAGAATAGTGCTCATACAAGTGGTTGAACTCAGCCCTTGTTCCTTTTGCTGTGCATATGTGTGCTGTAGAGTCAGAGGGATGCTCCAAATTTTGATGCACTCCAGTAGTAATTCCTGTACAGTTTCTCTGGTTCAAATACAATACCAGAAGGAAGTCTGTAGACCTTACAAGCTGTGAACATCAATTCCAAGCCAGAGCAGTGGCTCACACTTAGTGTGGTCTGTCTGCAAAGGTCACAGGTGGGTTGTTGCAATTTCTGTAATTCTGTCTTTGGTGGAAGTGATGCAGTCATTTTCCTGAATAAGAGTAAGGCAGAATGGTTAGTGTGTAAAAGAGCATTCATATTTCTAATGAAGAAAAATGAAATCACCTGGGGTTTTTGATCTAGAGGGAGTGAGGGGAGGGGGTTTCCCGCAGTGGAGGTGAGAACATGCCAGGAACAAAGCATGACATACAGAATAGGCTGTGCTGGACACACTTGTTAGCACTATGAGTCACAGAATTGTGCATTTTTTTTCTATTATTATTGATGTGACTCAATATTTAACACTTCCTTGGGTTTTGTTGTTCTTTTAGTGAGAAACCACAACTACTACTGTTTTACTGACATATCTTGATGTTTCTGTCTGCTTGAGTTCTGAGAAGTTCAGAATGCTGATGTTTTTGAGACCATTTCCAGCACTGGGAAACCTGTTTAAGTCTTTACTCCTGTTTATGGCTATTAAATACTGCAAAAAAAAAAAAATTATCTGAGTTCTGTAGCCTCTGATGGAAAGGAAGAAGCCTCATTTGAGAAATCAGGAGGGCTGTTCTGCTTGTCGAGATGGTTGTAAGGTCACTCTGAAGTGATTATTTAAAAATGTTGTTTGATATCCTTATATGGACACGCTCTTTGTACATGTTCAGTGGTGCTTTCTTTGTGCTGGTTCCTATTAAGAAGCTCCCAGTCTGCCTGTTCCTCACAGTTTACTTCTTGCATCCTGACAGGAACAAAGGAAATGACCCATTTTCCTTCCCCTCTCTTTCTCTCTCACCAGAATACTGCTCTTAACAGAGGGTGGTGGGATGGCATGTTCCAGCTGCAGCTGAGCTTGGTGGCACTTTGCTCCTTTGCATTGCCAGCATCATATTGTTCAGGATAGGAATTTGTTGGAATCCAAAATGAAACTTTGTTATGTTATCCACTGTTCAAAACCAGATTTGGACATTCCTGTGCTGTAGCACAGTGTCTCTTTTTTTTTTTCTGCTAGGCCTGCTAAGTATGGCCCAGCATTATTTACAGATAAAGTTTCACTGCTTTTTGCAAGTTGTTGCAGATGTATCTTATCTCTTCCTTTCTCCTTGAGCTGTTTTGTATGTGCTGTTTTGCTTATCTCATACTGATTGAAAGAGTACTTTGAAAATCTAAAGAGAACAGAACAGATACAGCTCTTGCTCTGGTTTGCCTTAGTTTGGGGATTTTACACACATTTTGTTCAGGACAGTTGATAAGAAATTAGATGTTACAATTTCCAGGTGTGGGAACTACCTAGAGTGTTATCAGAGACTGAGCTTCGTGTTGTTTTGGTTTGAGTCAGCTGTGTGCAGACAGAGCTGAGCGTTTCTGTGGCCACTGATGCGCAGCGGGGACTGGTCCAGGGCCAAGCTCTCACCTGTGAGCAGTGCTGACAGTGCTGTGGTTCTTCGGTGCTGGAAGAAGATTTAAGGTTTTGTTAAGTCCAAAGTTTTGGGTTGTGCTGTGTGGTAGAGCTTCGGGAAGGCAGCACGTGGTCATCCGGGGAAGTTGTTTGGTGGAATGATTTTCGAGGAAACCTCTTGAGGGCAGTATTAGGAATTGCAAAATGTCAAGGCTGAGCAAGTGAGCTCCCAGATGAACCCCGGTGCCTTAGGTGTTGTAGAACAGCAGGTGTTTCTGTGGGGTTTGTTGTTGTTGAGGTAACTTTTAGCTCGCACATTTCTATTCTAACAAAAGACCTTGGGAGATTACTAACTCAAAGTGTGAGCTGCAGTCATGATGTGATCAGAGCTCCTGGCTGCTGCTTTGGCTACAGCAACTTTGCAGTCAGAGTAAGAGACAAGGTGATGTGGTTTGCCTTGTAGGAAACAGATTTTGTAAGCTGCAATTGTGGAACAAATGGTTTTATGAAAAGAAATGTTCTTTATGAGATGACGGGCTAATTTTGAAGCTGAATGTGTCATAATCAGTTGACAACAATTTTGACTCTTCTGCTTTTTAATCAAATAACTTGAGTAATGCTACAATGGATGTGACTATACTGTCAGTTGAAAGCAGAAGTAGGGAATTTGCCATGCATATTAAAACCTAAATCACTCCCCTGTCTCTCCTTTATCTATGGACAGTGGGCCTGGGTGACTTCTCCTCTGGCATTACTGTGAGAAATGGTTCAGGTATATCTGCATGGGCACTCAGTAACTACGAGCTTTTCTAAATTCTTGAACTATGTTACTAATTTTATTGACAAGGTGACAACAGAGGTTTCCAAACTTAGAAACAAGATGTCAACAGAGCAATGAGTTACTTCTGTCCGTGGGATTGTGAGTGTCTTTAAGGATCTGTGACAATGGTTGGCTGAAGGCTGGAATGAGCCTTTGCATGCTGGTCAAAGGAAAGTAAGCTCTGTTTTTCAAAACTGTTCTTAAGGGATGTTTTCAAGAATGTTTTGGGGAATACACAGTTAGAGGCTGACAGAAGATGGTTAGAATCAGGACCTCCCTATTTTCCAGGCAATGGATGCATTGGACTTTCATTAGTAAGCAAATGAGCTGTGTATGGGGGAAAAGTAGTTGGAGGAGGGAAAAAACAACTTTCCTTGCTCATAGGGTAGCTGGTACCTGCACAGCTGCCAGGGTTTTAAATGCCTGCTGCAGGGCAAGTGAAATCCCATGGGATCTGAAGATCTGTTTTCTTTAAAACTCCAAGCAGCAATTGCGCCAACTTCGACTTTTCCTTCAGTCCAGAGCTTGGTGTATCTCTGCCAGGATTTGACCGTCAAACTGCCAGTGTCAGAAACTGGACTGTGTCCTGCTAAAATGACTCGTGCTACCCAACAGGAAAGTCTGAACACACAGGTGCCTGCATAGGTCACTTCCCTGCTTCCCCAGGCCGAGAGCTGCATTGTCAACAAAGCAAGCTGTGAAGTGCTCCTGCCGCTTCTGCGTTTCCTGTCCCTGCTCTGGGGCTGCTCTAAATGAAAGGGCCTTGCTATTGCCCTGATAACTAATCTATAGCACAGCTAACATCCTTGAGTAAAGAGATAAGGGCTTGCCAAAGTCCCGCTGTTCTGGGTGTCTGAAACTGAAGAACAAATCTCTTTTGATAGTCCTTCACACTGGCATGAATTTTTGTGTCTAGCGTGGGTTAGCCAAGTGTAGTGTCCTATCCAGCAACAGCACTTTGAAGTCGCTGAAAATGATGTTATGTTCTGACCCTTACCTGGGAATCATGTAGGTGTCCTGTTCTCATGAGAATTTTTGGACATGGTAATAATTCTCAAATGTAATGTTTGGACAACATTTGCATTACGCTCGCCTGTCTGTGAACCATCCTTCTATAAAGACAGCATGGGTGAAAGTTTGTTATGATACTAAATTTTAATATTTTGCACTTTAAAGGAATATTTCTGTTTTAAAATTTTGAAGTATTTAAATTAAGTACTCCTGTGATTTATTTTGGAAGGAAGACATTTTGATTATGGCTTGTTTGTTCTGGTATTCCTTGAGTATGTGACACTTTGTTCTACTAGAATAAAATTATTACATGCAATTTATCAGTTCAAATTGAAAGTAATGTGATCTTCAAGTCAGCTGACATGCACTTTTTTTTTTTTTCTTCCAGTGTCTGAAACTTGAAGTGAAGAAACATGTCTCAGTCAGGTGAAAAAGTAAAGGTAAAGAGATGGCTGTGTAGCCAAAATTTTGTTTAGACTCTATTCAACTTCTGAAAATATTTGTAATTTTACTGCAGTGCTGAAATTGTGAATGAATTATTGCTTCAGATGTGTTTCTTAAAAGTAACTGCTTAGTAGAAATAAAGATTGTATGTGATCCTAGTGATAGACTTTCTGCTGTTCACCAGATATTCAGTCTCTGCTTACAAAGTTAAAATGGTACCTTCACCTATGGAAATTTCATACAACAAACCTTCATTTCTAATGTTTTTGCCCACCTGGATGGGCTTTAAAAGGATTGTTAGTAAATAAATAATTACCTTTTAAGTGATTTCCCTTGTATCCCCCCACATCACTGGAAGTGTATGGCATTGTAAAAAACCTGTTCTCATCATAAACTCATCTGTGAAGAAGACATTTGGTTCCAGGTAGCCCATAGGTCCCTAAATCAGGTGGCTGCAGTTCTTATTTAGGCTCCTATTAGGTTTTCAGTCAATGGGTAACAGATGGTGGAGCAGACTGCCCTGTTTATAGCTCTATCTCTTTGGTAAGTTTTTCAGCAGGCATGTTTCTTTTTCCTGCTTTTGTGTTGTAAAGTAAAGATTGTGAAGATAGGTGAACTACTTAACAAGCAAATGATCCATCTCTGTGTGATTGTATCTCAGTAATCCCCCCATTAGTACAATGTTCTTGGTTTTTACCTGTAAGCATATCCATTATTTTTATAGAAGACTGTAGCAGCAGACACCAAATTTGAACAGAATTTTTTATTTTGTGCTGTATTTATTTATTAAAGATTAATAATAGTGTGTTCTTGCAAGCTTACAGATTTTTATTTTTATTTTATCCAAGGGGAGACTTGTTTGCGTACTTATCTGATTTCTATTTATATCAGCCTGCTTGGTAAATGAGCCTTTTCAAGGTCTGCCTTGCTATTGCAGCAAAAATTCTTTCAATCTCTATTCTTTCTAGTGTTTTATATACCCCTGCACTTTATTGTGTAGAAACAAGTAAACTCTTTTTCAGCTTTTTAGGGGGAAAGGGATCTCATTTATATTCAACCTTTGTTTTTTTGTCAGTTTTCCGACTCGGCTGGCTATGTGGGATTTGCTAATCTGCCCAACCAGGTTCACAGGAAATCTGTGAAGAAGGGCTTTGAATTCACACTCATGGTGGTTGGTGAGTTCTTTAAGTATTTTTGACTGTTATACAAGATCAACATTTCTTTCACATAGATGCATACATCTTCCTACTTAGCAATTGACTTAAACAGTAGAAAAATCTTTGAACTTCTGTGCACTTTCTAATTACATCTGTTACTATTTTGTCATGTTTAGTAGGAGGGAATATTTATAGTGAATAAAGATGATGACTTGGAGCCAACAGGACGTTTTTGCACTCCTAATTCATGGTCAGATGACAGGGTAGTTGTTTAATCTTTCTTTCACTCTGGTTTCCCCATTGAAGGCATGACTGCCCACAGTGAGTATCTTGCTGTTGAAATGGTGATGCTGCTGTTGTGTTTTCTGCTGTTCTGTACTGACTCACTCTGGTGTCAGAGATAAACCTGTAATTTGCCTGTTCTGTCAATGAGCACCTCTGAGTCTCTTGATGGAGAGTCCTTTAGGCACAAAGCTCTTCCAAGTGTTGAATTATGTTTACATTAAATCAGTTTAATGGTGTGCATGTGCAGAGGGAGTCCACAGTACTGTCACCCTTTTGTAGCAGTTAGTGAAAAATGAAAATGTGCTCTGTAGTACCATTTGGTGGATTACTTGGTGACAGTATTCAGCAGTGTTTGTAAGGTAATTTGTGATAATTCTGGAGTTCTTGTGTCATGTAGATTGTGATGAGAAATACATATAGCTTTTTCATCTCTAATATCAGGTTAGTAGCATCTAAAATAAATACAGCCATTTGGTCTAAATGCTGACTCCTTTGATTCCTTGAGTTAGGAAACAAGTGATTTTTTTGAAACTCAGATATAGTAGTTAAATTTACACATTTAACTTCGTTACTTAGGTGTAGAACAAAATTTGTGTCTTTTGAACTTACAGAATCATGAAACTTCTCAGGTGAATTTTGAATAATTTGCTTTATGATTTTCACTTTCATAGAACCTATATGGGCTTAATTGTGAGGGTGCAAAACTTGACTGTTAGTTTGGGATTGTTTTAATCATTCATCTTCCCAGCAGTGTTGCAGGTTCAATTTCTAGCTTAGGAAAACCTTCAAGCTTTCAAAAATTTTCAGCAGGAGAGTTACAGCCCCTGATTTTGTAAGTTTAAATGAAAAAAGCTGTAATTTCCCTCAAGTAACTGAACTATCTCTAGATCTATAGTCCAAGTGCTGTATGACCTTTCAGCTTTTATTGTGACATCTGTTACAGTAAACTTAAAATTTTCATGTAACATTTATGAAAACACTGGAGACTTGTTTTTCCGGTGTTTTCAAAGTGCTTAGCTGAACCTTTGATGTTTTTATATCAAAAGCTAGGGTGGATCTTGATGAACAAATTATTTTTCCTCCATAATGTGGGCTGGGAAAAAGACAAGGTGCTTTAAAAATCATGGAGTAAAAGTGTATATGCTTAATAACCTGAATTATTTTGTTTGTAGGTGAGTCTGGCTTAGGAAAATCCACTTTAATTAACAGTCTGTTCCTGACTGATCTTTATCCAGAACGTTATATTCCTGGAGCTGCAGGTAAATGTGGTTTTGCAGTTCCTGTAGCACACTTCACCCTATAAAATTTCATGTTCTTTCTGTTAATATTGCTTCATTCTTCACCCATTACACCACTTTGTCATCTTGTATTTAAATTTTCTAAATTATATTTTGTTGAGCTGCCATTTTTTTATTTGGATTTCCTTTCAAAGACAACTTTTGTTTCTTTATCAGTTGCTTTTAAAAAAACCAGCTCCCAAACCTTTTAGGTATCAATATACCTAAATGTGGTTTTGCTCTAATCCCCATTTCTTCTTACTGCTTTTTGTCTGTAGTGTCTTAAATCCCTGTTAGAGATGTAAATAACCTTTTGACAAAGAATCTGTTTTGCTTTTGAGTATTATGATTCTATTTTTGCATATTGTCATAAGTAAACCCATGGTTTAGTTCATTGTTTCTTGTTTACTTACAACAAAACGTGATGTTAAATTCTGCTTTGTGTATTTTGATAAAATATTTTATATCATGCAGGTTACAACACACTTGAGCTTGCAGTTCCTCCTCTATTGCTCTCTCCTGTGGGTGTCTCTGCAGGAATTGATAGGCAAATAACAATCCAAATGTTCCTTTATTTTAGAGAAAATAGAGAGAACAGTTCAAATCGAAGCTTCTACAGTAGAGATAGAGGAGCGAGGGGTGAAGCTGCGTTTAACTGTAGTTGACACACCAGGATATGGAGATGCCATTAACAGCCAGGACTGGTATGTGTGCAAATACTGCTTTGTTCATGGAGTGTGTGTCTTACACAAACACTATTCTAGTGGGTCTGGTACTTTCTACAACTTGCAGTTTCAATTTTCTAACCACTTTTGATGGTTTTAAAAATTTTGTAGGCTGTGTCTATGATTCTGCTTCAAAATTAACAGCCTCTCCTTCAAAAAGTTCCTCTGAGCACCGCAGTCAGCTTTTTGTCTCTATGGACATTCCAACAGGACAAAATTCTGGTGGGGGGAAACTGTGTCTTCTACTTTCTGTGTCTCTGGCCCATCCAGTTTCCATGTTTTTAAGACAGTTTTTTTCATTCCCTATCCTCTATGTGTACTACCAGCAATTTGGGTAGAACTGGTGTTTTTTTTATGATGAAGTTACCACTTGCTCTCTCTGGCCCAAATACAACTGACAATCTTTAATGGATGAAATAATTGTCAGCAGATACACTGGAAAATATACATAATTGCTTTAGCATAATGATTATGAAGAAAGAAATTTTTAAAGCAGCTAGAAATGAATGGGGCAATTTGTAACAAAGTTAGAATTACTGAGTTCATAAATGTAATTTCCAAATAATCGCATTCAGGTAATTCTCTTTAACTGCGGAAAGCTGATGATTTTTTTCCAAATAAATATGAGATATCATTACTGGGATGCTTCTAGTTTCAGTGGATTAAAACTTTGAATTTTCGCATGGTTGTCGTTTAGGAAGTGCTAACAATATTTATTTTTCTTAGTTGTTAATTTTGTTGACACTTTATTTTTGGTAGTGGTGGTGGTAATCCCAAGGCAAGCAAGGATCAGTGTGCAGAGAAATGGAGCATAAAGCTAATACAGGTTGATTCGAGTCCTGCACTATAAGTTAAAGACCAGCAAAAATAAAATAAGACCAGATAAAATAGACATATATAATGCTAATAGAATGTTTTGCAATCTTTGATTGATTGACAGAATAATGTGTCTGCAGTGTTCCTATTATCAGATGGTTTTGCTCCTTTCTGTGGTGTAGATGTAGGAGCAGAGCAAAAGTGAAGGCAGTGAAGTTCTGGAATACACTAAATGAAAGTCTGAAAGTGAAGCTCTAGTGAGATTTTCTTTTCCTCCCACTTTTCCTACTTTAGTAAGTTGAAAAAAACGGAACTTTTGGAATAACACAAAGCCATCTTTCTGGGCTGCATCATGGTCTTGCTTATTTTGTGCACTGTTGACTAGAGCTTCCTTCCGCTGGAGCTGAGAGCTCTGCAGCCTGTGCATTGTGTTGTAGAGAGCTCTTCCTGTTGATTGTGTTCTAATGCCCTTTGTTTATTCTGCTCAGATGTTTCTTAGAGACTTACGTGTTTGGATTTTCCCCTTTCTCTTTGGAGGTTTTCTGAACAGAATCATTCCATGGTGATTCAGACCTGAGCAGAACAATTTATATGGAATTTTCTTTGACAAATCTGAAACATCAAATAGGCTACAGGAACAAATAGTACTTGCAACTTACAAAATAAAAAGATGCAGTTCATGGTGTCTCTTTAGTCTAGTTACGTCACATGAAAAGCCTTTCAGCCATGGCAAGTGTCATTTTGACAAAGTCTGTTAATCTTTACAGGATGTCTCAGGGACTTGGATGGACAGAGTCTTTGTTTTGAATTGAAGTGAGGACTAACCCAGTGGAACCATCTTCCTTCCTTGGTAGTTCAGAGAAAAGAGCAAGTTTGTGTTCTTGAACTTATGTTTGTGTTAAGGACCATTATTGCAGTCAAGGTTCACTGGTAGATAGTGCTGACGATGATCCAAAATATATATAAAGCCTCTTTTTTGGGACTTTCAAGGTGATTTGTATTTCAAGGTGACTAATTTTACTAAGGCTATTTTTGAACACAGATAAATCAAACTGGCATGGTGTCTCTAGGAGGCAGCAACGGCTGGGAATGTTTCAACTGTCTTTCTGCTGAGTAGGTTCCCTAATTGCTTTTAGCCTCTGTGCCTTGATGAAAGGGCTAAATTTTAGAGTTTGACTTTCATGGATGGGAGCTGAGGTAAATTTTTGTGTATTTTGTGTCAAAGAAAAAGGGCTGATAAGGATTTTGTGCTACTAGGAGTGTGTCCAGGAGGCCTACTGGACTGGAAAAACAACAGTGTTGGATTGGGAAATGATTTGTTGTAGATTTAGTGCAACGCATTTTCTGAAGCAGAGTAATTCTTGTTTTCTTGATGCTGTACTTATGAAAGGAAAGTTGGGGGTGAACCACAGTTAACTGTGGTGATTTTTTTTTTTTAAGATTTTGTGGGAAGCTTTAGTGCTGGATGGAGTTCTGTATTCTAGAATCATACCCATGCCTAGGATTGCTCGTGGCGTCAGTTTATGGGTATGTTTGGAGAACAGCAAAATTCTTTATGGTGGGAGATTTGACACGTTCAGCATCTTTCCATGTGTGAGCACATTGGGGTCATGAGAGAAGCGTGCCCTTAAAATAACATCTTTTATGAGAAGAGAGGGGATCTAATCAGGGGAGGAAAAAATAATGCTTAGGTACTTAGATTTGCTTTGATGTCTGGTCTCAAAAAAGTGGTTGACAAAAACAGACTACAGGTGAACTTGTTAGATGTTGCTGATCACACTCTTGATTTCATCTTGCTTGCAGCGCCACAGGTCATTCTTTAATAGCTGCTCTTTGGCTGCTGCTAAATTATTTTTTTCTTTTTCTTTTTTTTCTTTTTTTTTTTTTTTTTTCTTTTTTTTTAAACTGACTAACACTATATTTTGTGGGTTTTGGCAGCTTGATAATATTGTTCATTTTCCCCCAGTGGGCTCAAATGCAGTGTTTGTGTTGTTTGCTGTTACAATACAGGATGTGCTATCTCCTAAGCAGTGACAGCACTGTGGTGTGAGCCAGGTGTTTCCCGGAAATCAGGAGGTACAGGACACTCACACCATATTTATAGGGAAAATTAGAGCTGTTAGACCTAGAAAACTGCACGTAAACTAATTACATTCCCAGAGAAATGTGTGATAGTTCTTTCCCATTGTTAGTGTTTGGTTTCTGTCCTACTATTTGTGTGTCTTCAGTTCCGTTACCTTTTACCAGCTAAGAGAAGTATTGAAGACTAACAGGAGCAAAAACAATATTGATGTGTTTCAGCATGTTTAGGTATTAAGATGCTGTTTCCTAATCAGTAGCACCAAAGTCAAACCCCAATAAATTCCATCTTTTGCTTTGTTGTCTTCTGTAGTATGACTTAGAACAGCCAAATCTTGCAAGGATTTAAATGTGTGTATATATATTCTACTGTGGATTTATTCCTTCTCAATCCAAAAGCTTACTTAGCTTTGGAGAATCAAATTCCCTCCAGGATCTCTTCCATCATTGTTGTTACTTTCTTTTGTTATCTCCTTTTCAGCCATGCAGCCCTTGGTCAGATGTTGCTGTCTATTGCAGTGTTTACCAGCATTCTGTGTTAGTTTTCCAAATTATTAATTTTCTTTTCTGTATCTGCTGTTTCCTCCTTAAATGTATCTCATCAACTTTGTGCTTTCTCAGCAGAAGAAATATGGATGTTCCTATTTCTCAAGTTAAGCTTTCTGCTTAGTTTTTTCTCAAGTAGTTTAAGACATGTTCACGATACACACTGATCTGTCTAACCTTATCTACGTCAGCTGCTCATTTTCCTTCCCCTACAGTACGTCATACAAAGTGTTCTTTTATATTAATGGTGTTTGCAGGTGTCTGCATACCCTGGAATAGCTTAAAACTATCTCAGTTATGTGTTTTCTTTTCTCTCTCTGGTCACTACTCTCTGTGCCTGATTAATCTATGTGATCAGATTTTGTGCTCATTTACTTCTTTGTAGGAATATTTTAAATTGTCTTGAACTAAGTAGGAATTATTTTTCTTTGCCAACAGAAAAGAATTCTGTAAGGTAACAAAAATAGCTTAATAAATCATGTGGTGCTTGAGTGCATGACTTGCAAATGTATTTGTACTTAATTCAAACAGACTGGAATACCAGAATTTTCATAGGTAACTATAGAAACCTGGCTCTAGGGTCAGGATTGTAAATCAAGAGGATATCCGGGATATGTCATTTGTCAACTGGTTTAAAAACAAATCTTCAGCCCCTACCCCCAGAAAAAAAAGGCAGAAAAACCCTCAATCTTTTGTTCCTGTGCTGTCTCAGCATTTTTTTTCTGAGCTTGCACTTGAACTTTTTATCCAGTGAACAGAGTAGCGCTTGAAATTGGCTCTAGGCATAAGTTGACACTTGGTGGTTGTTATGAAAACACCCTCGTGCATTATCAAAATATTTTTCCTCAGTATCATATAAAATGCTAGGAAGTTGAATTTTTTGTAACAGTGGTGTTTTTAATAACAATGTTTCTCCTTCTGTTCTTATCTTTTCATGATTCTTTCCTTATTATTTAAAGCTGATGTAAGATGCCTCTCTTTCTCCCCCCTCCCATACCACAGCTTCAAAACAATTATCCACTACATTGACAACCAGTTTGAGCGATACCTACATGATGAGAGTGGTCTGAACAGGCGCCACATCATAGACAACAGAGTCCACTGCTGCTTCTACTTCATCTCTCCTTTTGGGCATGGGTAAGAAAAAGCTCCAGCTTTTGTGTTTTAGGGTGTTGTACTTTCATAACAGTTCATAAATCTGTTCATTACTTGAACTGGTAACTTAGCAGTAGTGTTATTTGAGTTAGCAACCTGTCAGTTAGCCAGTGCAATTAAAACAGTCTGTGGAGATTAGTGCTCTCCTTTGCTTTGTCCCCTTTGGCATTTAATATTATTTCAAGGCAGTCAGATAAATGGCATTGTTTATCACCCAGAAACAGAAATGCTTTTAATATCCACTTCATTATATAGTGACAATTCTAATTACAACTTAAACTTTGCACAACCAAATTGATAAGCGAGGGCATTAAGTTTAATGGCTTAATTTATTATGAAAATACTGTTTATGTGAACACTTGAAATAAATAATTTTTAACACATTTAGTCTATTATGAAACAAATTACACAAGACCCCATGCCTATTTTAATTTTTTTTCCCTGCTTGTTGGCAGACTGAAGCCATTAGATGTAGAATTCATGAAGGCTCTTCATGGAAAAGTCAACATTGTCCCTGTGATTGCCAAGGCTGACACCCTGACGCTGAAGGAGAGGGAGAGGCTGAAGAGAAGAGTAGGTCTAACTCTCGATCATGAGAACAGAGCAACCCGTATGATGTTAAAGCCAAATATAAAGTAATATCAAACTGGAGAGGGGTAAATGGTATTGACCAAGGACCTAATCTTCCCATCTCACACCTAAAGTGTCTTCACTGAAATCTTCACTGAGGTCTGATGTGCTTTGCCAGTTCCACTTGCTAAGAATGTGGCTGTTCTTGGCTTCATCTTAGCAGAGCAGTGCACCCAGTAGGGCAGGTTTTAAGCAACATGGTTTGTAACAAACGTTCAGATAATTCTGAGAGAAGTGGAGATGTTCCTGATGCTCTGAGAGAGCAGTGCCCTGAGTGTCCCTTAGTGCTGGGAGTGCATTTGGTGTGTTCTAAGAGCATATCTTCAGTTTCATACAGAAGGTACTTGGGTTGTGCACTCTGCTGCATGGTTTGTAGCAAAATTTGGTTGGAAACTTTTAAAATAAGTGCCCCTGTGATACAAACTAAAACGCTAATACAGAGACAGGACAGTTGGGTTAATATGTGAGCAGGATGCTTTTGTGGCTCCGTTGTTATGGGATAATGCATTTTTCCTGCTGGGTTATCTGTTCATCTGAAACACCAGGACATACTCAGGGTTGCAGTGAAGACAGTCTGTCTTTCCAGACAGTGGTACTAAAATCATTCTTTGCTTTGCAAGGTTTACTTGCCATCTTGAAATTTTGGTTTTTGACAAACCTTTCCGAGACAGCCCAGCTTTTGCCAGATATGACATTGTAGTGAATCCAGTGGAATAATGTCAATATTTGTGGCTGAACAAGTCTTAAACCTTAAATCGAATTTCCATTTTATCACATCATCTGAGCAATGAATGTAAATATTTAATTTGTTCTGGTTTATTCTCTTTGATTGAGAATGACTTTGTGCACCTTGTTAAAGGAATGGGTAGGTGGTGTGATTGTATTATGTATGCTTAGAGGTGGTCCAGTAAAATTTATTGAGATCACAAGCTTTGTCAGGTTCAATTGACTCAAAACCAGCACAGTAATTTGTAAAATTAACAGGTTTGAACCCACCAAAGCCTATGAATTTTTACTAATTTAATGATTTACCCCTTAAGTAAGTCATTAGTAGTGTAGGGATAATTAGTACCTCTACATTGCAGTCTGTATTTTACACCAGAGTAAACATTTTCATGCTAAGATATCTTTTATATTGTATTTTCATGCAGGGCATAACAATTTGATTGTGACTCTGTGACTTCCTGTAGGCCTTTAGAATGATTATTAAATCTTTATTCCAAGGGTGTTCCTGCTGGGAATATTTTTCTGTTTTCTTGAAGATGGGTTACAGTTTTATTTAACTGGGAAAATCATATAGATAAAATCATGCTTGCAAAGCAGCACATTAGCTGAACTCCACTTAAATTCAGAGGATTTGTTTGGAGCTTTTTTGAGTGAACCAGTGCTACAGTGGCAGGTGGGGCCATGGTTTCTGTGGGCACGTGAAGAACTTCATTTTCACAAGGTGAGGTGCTGCTGGCATTACTGATGTGTTTTATAAAGCTCAGTGATGTAGCTTTATAAAACTTGCCCAAGAAATGGAATGAATCATTCTTAGCTGAGAAAGTTAAAAGTGGGGACAGTTACAACTGTACAAACCTTGTCTGCAATGCAGGCAAACATCCACTGAAGAGGGGAGGAGATACTTGTACAGAAATGAGCAGCTTTATGATGAACCAGGTGAAAGGAGGAAGGAAATTTAAAAAAGTTCATTCATTGAGACAAGAAGGACCTTTAGATCTTGCTGGAAGAAACTCTGTCCAGGCTCTTGAGCTTTAATTTTGTTCCTCCACGAATACTATATGGTAACAACAGGTGCATTGCATTCAAATTGAAAGAACTCCTAGGGAAATCATAAAGCAAAAATGTGGCTGATTGTGCAGGTTTTATTGCTTTTCCTTTTCTGTTACTATACTGACTTTGTGAAAGATTTTTATCTCACATTGTTTGTGGAGCTGCTACTTTTTATAAAATCTCCTGTATTCACCCTTTCAGCAGTGTGCTTCAGGCTCAGTGTTCACAGTTGCTTACTTTTTCATTCAGCATTTGGGAGCAGAATGATGTTGAAAGATTTGAGGGAGGCATTTAAGTGGAGCATTAAATATTTTAAAATCAATTTCCCTGGGAATTTAACTTTTAACTAACTAACCTCTAAAACAGTCTGGATTTAGACATATGGACACCACATTCATGCACTGGCTAAGTCCAACAAGATCAAGGGCATCTGTAGTCTGAGGGAGTGGTTAGGGAGCAGGTAAACAAGTTTTCATTATTTTTATACTGCTGGCAAAGGTCACTGCAAACTGAGTTTATATTAAGTCAAATGTATAATGTGCTTCCAAAGCTTTGAAAATCAAAGCTACTGTATATTGTTCTAACTCAAAGCATCTTGGCCAACAGAGTCTCTAATCAAGAATAGGAATCAAAGTCCTGCTTTGCTGACGCAGCTTGAAGTCTTACTTTTTTTAGATGTTTCTGCCATTTGGCCGTCAATCTGAAGTAAAATGTTTTTGTTTTGCCGCTGTGGACTAAGCAGCAAGATTAGCTTGTGGTGCTTGCAAAGGAAACCCAGCTTGGAGTAATTCCTGTTTGGGCTTTCTGGAATTCAAAGTTATTTTTTAAAACTCTTGAGTGGGAAGAAATGCACGACAGCTTCACAAGCTGTGCCATGCAAGGCTGCTAAGGAAACATGCTCAAAAGAATGACTTCATGCGAGGGGAACTAATATTTTGACTTTTTTTTTTAATTTCCCATGGGAAGGCTAATCTTTAGGAACACAGAATCCTCTGAGGCCAATAAAATTCAGATTTGAAGAAGCAAAATGCTGTTTCATTGTTAGGAGCATAAAATACAGTTTGTTTTTATTGCAATTCTTTTTCCTTTCAGGAAAGCACTAGGTTTAACAGCTGTAATATATTATTCTAGCACCCCTTGCTGTCTGCTTTCCCGTTATTGTTCCACTTGCATTTTATCTCAAAGATCTCAGCCAGGTTAAATGTGCTTTCTTGTTTTATGCAACTACTTAAAGGCATCGAACTGCAGTGCTGCCCCACCCATCCCAGCTGTGCATCTTTAGTTGTCATTTGGTGACAGTTCGGGTCTCTTTCATTTTGCAAAACAGTAACAGCATCGATTGATTTAAATGTCATTGTGTGAATATCTTAATTGCTCATTGGCAACACTTACTCCCAGATTTGTTTTCTCTCTATAAAATGTTGGGCTCGTTTACTCAGCGTGAGCGCGTGTGAGAGTGCGGGGGATGTTTATGTACCTGGCAGGAAAACATCCTCAGGGAACAGCTGTGCCTCATACATGGTCTTTCCTCTGCTAATGGTCTGGAGAATTGTTTTCTTTCAAACACCTGTTTAATAACCCAGTTCTGGTTGGACAATTTTCATTTCTACTGTAGCTGTCGGTTACCATCATGACAGAGGATGGAGGAACCCAACAATACTCAGAGAAGGCTCATTAAGACCTCTCTATTTGAAGTCTGCTTGTGCTACCAAATTAATCTCCAGTTGTATATGCAGTAATAGCATCACAAGTCCTTACACAGGCTCTTCTGAACATTTTTATCATTACTTTAAAACTCTCCCTGAATTTGCCCAGACTTTGTCTATGCTGAGAGTTCATTCAGCAGGGCAGCTGCTTAGTTCAGGTGCTGTTGGTGGGGTTACAGTTGCTGTTGTAGGAAGTTTGCACAGTTCTCCTTTCCTGCTGAAACACCCAAGATCCCTTTGGAGAGAGTCACTGTGGAATCTCAGCATTCTTCATGCTCTCCTCATACCACCACACTTCCTTTACTGAAAGTAACTTGTAAGTACATTTGATGCAGTGACAAGAGCTGTCCTAAGTGTGTTCAGTAGTGTGGCAGCAGAAACGTTCTCTTTGGTTTTGAAAAAGGAATTGACTTGTGCCACCTTTTGAAGCTGCCAAAGACCTGGAGTTATGCTGGCTGCTCACCCCTGCAGTGATTTCATTAGGAAAAGAATGTGCCCAGGAATACAGATACTGTATTTTTTATGTTAACCTCAGACATTAATGCAAAGAAAACTGTTGAGGAACAGGGTCTTTTTCTTAGTGGATTTTTAATGACTTTCTCCAGTTTAAGTGGATAATAAGCTTTTATCTTTTTTGATTCAAGAAACAATAGACACTGTCTTCTACATTTTTGAACATATCAAATACACAAAAATGTACTTTGACATGGGGTGAATGGTTTTGATTCTGTAACTAATGAATTCCTTCTTGTTACTTTTACTCTTTTTTCATGTTAACCTCACTTTGCTTCTATATTTGCCTTGTAAAACTTCTGGCATTTTTAAATGATTTATTTGATATATTAAATACATTCATCTTTTATGCCTTTTAAAAAATCTTCAAGCTTGTGTTACTTTGCACTTTGGACACTGAGTCAGGTTGACTATTTGTTACAGACTAGCAAATCAATTTCATATATTTTTAACTGAATACCTCTTCAATGAAATAAGAATACTATTCTTTCTTTTTTGCAAACCTTCAGGTTCTGGATGAGATTTCTGAACATGGCATTAGGATTTATCAGCTCCCCGATGCAGATTCTGATGAAGATGAGGAGTTTAAAGAACAAACTAGAGTTTTAAAGGCAAGTTTCACTCCTAGTTTATTATTTTGCTGCTGTAGTTCTTCAATCTACAACATGCCTAAAGGTACTTTATTCCTTTTACAATGTGTCAAAAAATTCAGTTTCCTTTGTATGTTGGCTCTGAATTATAATCCCTTTTATTCCAGTCTCTGCTTCATCAGAATTCCAAGTGTAGTGTGTCAGGAGTTTCTCTTCTTTTCTCTTTAAGTGTAAACCACTGTTCACCATGAACTATTATTTGCAGTCTGTTTTCTGACTCAAACGTTTTAACATGTGAGCAAGGAGAGAGATTGTGTGTTATGGTTGCTGTACTAATTAACAACTTGCCTCGTGTTAAAGCAGATAATCAAGGTTTTACTGAAGTAATTTCCTCTTTGTGCTTGCAAAGGTGTTTGAAGAATGTGTCTGAAATTCTCTTTCTAGCTACTTCACTCTGCATCTGAAGTTTGTTTCTGTTGGCTGTTCTCCATGCATGATGTTATGTCAGATGACACATTATGCCCAGACTGTACTTGAACAGCAGTCAAGTGTTCCTAAAGTGAAGCGTCATTTCCTTCTGGGCCTCTGTTAAAACAAATTGATCCTAACAAAGCTACAGGTGCTCATAGGAGAGGTTGCATTGCCTAGAATGGGATCCATTGGTTTTCTGGTGTGAGAGGATTTTAGTAGAGTGTTTGTCAACATTTCTTTTCCCCCTCTCTTGCCTGTTACTTGAATCTTTGTGTTTTCTTTAAAAGAAAGACAAAGCAAAATACAAGAACTAACCAGCCAAAAATCAAAGCAGTAACTTGTTTTTTCTGACTCAACTAGGCTAGCATTCCCTTTGCTGTTATTGGATCCAATCAACTTATTGAGGTGAAGGGGAAAAAAATCAGAGGCCGCCTGTATCCCTGGGGAGTTGTTGAAGTTGAAAATCCAGAGCACAATGATTTCCTCAAGCTGCGCACAATGCTGGTGTGAGTAATGGTAAAATGATCCCATCTCCTGTGGTGACGTCACTGCCACAATGACTAAAAGCCTATAGCAACGTTCATTCCTTAATTTAAAACTAGCCCTGATGGCAGCCCAGAGTTACATTTTAGTCCCCTGCAGCTTGTTTTCCTGCTGTACCCTCTGATCTCTGAATTCAGAAAATATTTTCTCTATTTTATGTTGCCAGATACATGTGATGGTTCTATGCCTTATGAGAACTGATCTGATGGCCTGTACCTACCAAATGATGTTTTGTTATAGTGCAGTTGGTGGGGTGGAGAGGCTTTTAAAATACTCTTCAAAGCGAAGAATATTCCAAAAGCAAAGTGCAATTTTCTTGGCAGTATGGGAGATCCTTTGTTAAATGTGATACCCCACCCCGTTATGATTTTAGCCGATACGGATATTCTGCCTGCGTAAATGCTTTTAAGTGATTATTTTTAAAAACGATGTTTTGCTATTGTTGGAAATGAATTCCGTTGTGTCATTCCAATTTCAGTCTGCACCGGGCAGGGATTGCCCTCTGCTGGGCATTAGAAGCAAGCGGGTTTTCCTTTTTTCTTTTGGCAAGTGGAAATTGTTAAGCAATGTCAGCTGTGGTGTGAGCCAAGCAGCTCCACCTAGTTCCCAGTTACAAATTATATTTGACAGCACTTAAGAGTTATAAAGTACCTTTGGAATTAAAGTATCTTTCTGAATAACTGTCTTTGCCAGGTTCTTAACACAGCAGAAACTAGTATAAACAACTTGTCTGAAGTAATTATTGACCAAGACAAAGACAGCATATTTTGGGTCTTTGAATAATATTGGTGGGGCACTTAGGAATGAATTAAAGATCAATGAACTGGAAAGTAGAGTTCTGGCTGGCTCGGTCTGTAAGGATTTACTTTTCTGGTAAATACATCCATTAGATAAAACATAAACAGAAGATTAAAGGGTGTTTTTCTTTGCTTTGCTGAGGATGACAAGTGTTCAATGCCTTTTGCATGTTCTAGGACACACATGCAGGACCTGCAGGAGGTGACCCAAGACTTGCACTACGAGAATTTCCGTTCCGAGAGGCTAAAACGCACTGGCAAGTGAGTGTGTGCTGCCCCTGGGCTCTGCTGCTCCTCACTGCCCACTGACAGGGGACTTCCCTTCCTCCTGACTAATCCCACCTGTAAACAATAGTTTCTGATGAGATTTCAGTCTGTGGAATTCTGAAATTTGTAAGAAATGCTCTTCTCAAAGAGGAATACTATATAGCAAAGTGATGTGCTTATAAACAGCTTAAATCCCTTTTTCTCTATGCTTTTAATTGGAATGTGCAGGAAGAAGGTGCCTGCAGGCAAGATAGGTTTTATGTAATGATGTCTGCTTGAAGAAAATGAACACTAGTGGACAAATTTAAATCGGTCCCAGTCCATCTGCTTAGGGAGGTATTGCTTCTCTTGCTCCTTCATATGTAGCTAAAGAGAGAAGTTTAGACCAAACAATCTTTTCTGATTTTATTTAAATGGAGTTTTTTATCTCTTTTTTTAATTCTTAGCAACTTAATGGAAAAAATCTACATCTACCTTTGCTACATCTTTTTGGATAGCAACTTACTCTTGTCCACATTCCACTTGTTCTTCAAGTATTCAGCAAAGGATTTTGATGTTAAAAAAGAAAGGAAATAGCCTACACAGCTTTTTAGTAGTTGATTTTTGTACCATGGATAGATAGTGAAGGAAATCTCTTCATTAAAGTAAATTGCAAAACAAAATAATCCATACAGCAGTAAAGAAATCAAATTTTAAGAAATGGAGAGTGAGTAGCAGGAGTCTGAGGTAAAGATGGCCTTTTACAAAAGGGAAGCATGCTTTTAAAAATGTCCTATGTTCTCCTGTATGGAAGAATGTAGACTTTGATGTTATAATAATTGAAATATGAGTCTTGAATCTGTTATTGGAGATTTTTACTTCTATATTTTATGTTGTCAATGTGTTCTTTTCTTCAATAGGCCTGTTGAAGAGGAAGTGGTAGACAAGGATAGAATCCTCCAGCAGAAAGAGGCTGAGGTAAGAAGAAGTTTCTAAAACTTGTTCTTCAATATAACATACTGTGTTCCAATTCTAGTTTTCTGCATCAGCTACTGCCTGTGGCAGGTAGGATTTGGGTTGAGCTGAAAGACAGACCTAACCTGACCATACGAGTTGCCCTTACAGTGTTTTACAGTCACTTGCATTGTGGATGGAGGTAGTGTGTGCACTCTTGGTGCAGAATGTTTATCACTTCCTGTTTAGTTGCTAATTTTCCATAAGGGTGTTTGCTATTTTAAGTATTGAAATCAATTTATGTTTGTCAGCTACACATGCTGTGGTGGAATATACTGACAGGCTCATGTCACTTCAGATGGGCATGTGCTCACTGCAAGCACAGTACCAGTAAATTTATTCTTATGTCTTGTGGCTATGGAGTAGAAACAGGCTCTTAAAAATCTTTAAAATCCCATAATGTAATTAATACATGTGTTTTTTCATCTTAACCTTGACTTAAATCATAGTATTTTTGTTGCGCCTGTCAGTTTATGGATTTGGTGTTTTCAAACTGATTTCTCACTCTGGTTCCAAGTTATTGCTAGGCCTTTTAATTTAGTATATTTATGTTGAAGTTGTAAAGACTCAGAGATTTTTAGCCTGGTATTTAAATTCTAGCAATATGCTGCCAGTGCTTTTACTACTTTAAAGTGTGAAAACTGAAGACTTGCTGCCAATTGTAAGATAGTGGGTTTTTTCTCTTTATCCTTCTTTTATCCAATTCAGCTTGGATCCATGTCCATAACTGCAGGAAAGCATGACTGGAAAGATAATTTCACATGTGCAGTGATTTGGAATAAAAAATAAAAAACTACAAGCAGTTTTATGTGTTTCTGAGGTGGAAGATTGACTCCCATACATGGAAATTTTTGAAATTTACTTTGGTCTGTGCATTTCCTTTTTCTCTTATAGCATCCATATTTAAAAATAACTAACCCTGGTTAGCTATTGGCTAACCCTGGCATGTTGATATAAATAGCAAAAAATTTCCTAAAGGAAGTGCAGAAGCAGCTGATTACCAGCATAATTAGTAGTTAATAATATGAATTACTGGAGATTGAGTGAGCTGCATATTTATCACTCTATAACTGCATTTCAGCAGCATAAGTACACTTGATGGCTGTGCACATACAAGAGTGGAACTTCTGCAAGTGCTATGTACACAAATTAACTGCCTCCCATTTACTGGGGCATGTGCAAAGCAACAGGAGCCCATCAGCTGATAGCCAGCAGTACTGAATGCTTCAAAAAAGTCAAGAGCATTTTTTCAAAATGTTTTTTGTTTTTCTATTTTTCCTTAGTGATTCCAAGCAGACAAGGAGACCTAAAGAATTTAAGTTGTAACTGCTGTTTCTCCTGTTATTTGAACTATGTAAATTGTACATGCCTAGTAGTTAAGTAAAGTCTTGGGTATCCTGGTAGAACTATTTGTTTTAAGACTTATATCTGAAAAAAAGTCTCCTATAAATATTTTTCCTGGAAACTGTTGATATGACAGGCACTATATATATGCACATATATATATTCTATTTATGCATTGACACAAAATGGTCAAAATAGACCAGTATATAAATATGTAACGTGTCTTTTATATAACATGGCTAAAGGGATGAAATTTTGAATTTCTCAGGGGACAATCTTTGAAAGTTTCCTCTGGGGCTAATCATCTCGGAATAATTGCTGCTGAAGTTGCGGGGGATTAGGTTAGAACTTGAAAAAACAAATACATTTTTAACTTCTGCATTCTATTGTTCCAAAGAGATCAAGAGGCTTTGCTGAATCTTCTGTAGATAAGCTGGTATGAAGTCTGTTCATCTCCAAATCATCCCTAAGGTTCAGACTGGGAAAAATCTGAGGAAAGAGGCACAGAGGAAATGGGCTTGCATTCCATGGCCTTCACAGAGAAAACAAATATCCATTTCCCCTCCTGTTCTGCATTCCCATCAGTAACGGTGCTTGATGTTCTATTTACAGTTTTGTGAGGTTTATATAACCTTGGAAGGAATGAATGCTTGAACTAGTGCCAGGATCATCTTTATCAAGGCATCACTTTTGCTAAATGGTCTTTTATTATGCCAAAGGATGTGGTCCCCAGTTCAGCCAATTTGGAATAGCTAATCTGTCATTTTGGATTTATTGCTTAGTCTGGTTGTGCTTTTGCTCATTTGCAAGTGATGACCTGGTTTTTTAGAGCTGGAAAGTGAAAATAGGCATAAAGATATTCCTGTTCCTTACTGTAAGTTTGATGCAGAACAGATTATTTTGATGTTGTAGTGTAAGTGGGCACAAACTTTACATTTGTAGCTTTTTGCCATATTTTTCCTGCTCTGAAAATGTCTTGTTAATAAAAACCTTTCAAGGTTTTGAGAGGTAGTACTTCCAGAAAAAATATTAGGGCTGTGATTACATGAAAACAGCAAGGAATAAACACCTCTGGGTTTCTTTAGTGAGCTACCCTGAGACTTTGGGCAAATCTGTCCATGCTTCTGTTTTCAGTAGACTTGGTCAGCACTGGGCTGTGTATTGTAGAATGAACACAATGTTGAAGTTGTTTTCTCTCTGTCCTTCCACTTTCTGAACATGTTGTAACCCTTTGGCAGATGAGATAGAGGGCCCTGGGTTGGTGTGGGAGTCAGGAGGGGGAGCAGCAGTGGGGGGTGAGGATGGGAATGATGTGTGCAGGTAACTGCCTGCTGCTGCTGGGCTTTGGGAAAGCATTGTCTTCAAAGAGAAGGGGCAAACTTTTATGGGAAGAGGCAGCATGACTGCTGATGAAGACCTGCAGATCTGAGGGAAGTAAAACCAGGTCTGAAGTTGAATTTATCTTGTGGGATGTTACTGCCCAGTGCAGTGGGCAGAATGCTTCAGCCTTGCCCTGTGAAGTGTGCAGTCTTAGTCCTGGGGAACTTCCTAAGAAGAAAACCCCAGTTAGCAATGGGAACCCTTGAGGAATTATAATGAAAAAGCTTTTTCTTTTTTTATAATTGCTTTTTTTGGTAGTTTTTAGCTGTTTTTTGAAGGACCAGCACATGCTGCTCATGTACTGCAATGACTGTGGCCAGGGTAACTTCTTCTCTCTGTCAACATGTCCTGTGGAAGACATTTATCCTAATGGTAGCCTCATTTCCAAATTGTCAGGAATATTTTTCTTGTCTTCAGTTAACAAAATTTCTTGTGTTCTTTGGTATTGGAAGTATTTTTAATCAAAAGAGCTCTTAGGGGAACATTCACTAGAAAATCCACTGTTTGCAGTTTTCCATCTTCCCTTATTCTTGCAGCCTCTTCACTTATGCCTTTCTTATGTAAAGGCATGGGCAGAAATAATCAGACTTGGTAGAGGGGAAACATATCAGTGGGAAGTAAATAGTTTTTTTCTTAATATTTCTCTTCTTGTGACACCTGCATGTTATTCACTGAGAAGCCCTTCCCATTGTTTACAGGAATAGTGTCTGTTGGTATTGTGATGAAATTCTGGAGGTAGAGTAGAGCTGTGTGTCTGTGGTTTCTGCTATGGGTGTGGAAGCTATTAAAGAGATGTATGGTTGACTTCTAACTCTGTAACCTTAGCTCTCATTTTAAATGTTTGTTTCCTTTCTGGTTTGCTGCAGTAGTTATATGATCGTTTGAACTGGATCGTAGACCTGACATAAGTAAACTAAGGGGCATTTATACCAAGGTTACGTTTATTCTTTTGCCTTTTGTTATCTGAGAATTCACAGGAATTATTTGTTTTAACAGATTTCCAAACATTGTTTCCTAGCTTCCTTTTCACAATGTGCATTGGCCCTATGCTGTCATGTTGTAGCATCCGTTCTTTAGGGAATGAGCACAAATATATCAATGCTGATCTTGCAAGCGAGAGGACTTTCTGCTGAGAAAGATCAAAGTCATTTTCTGCCCTTGATGCTTGCAGTCCCCAGCAGCAAAGGGAACGCAGGTGTTGACATGACATCAATTTCAGTCTTTGGTGTGATTCTTTTACATTCTCTTTTATTAAGAACAGAACTTTTTTTTGTGTCTATTTAGTAGGTCCAGTAAGGTGAACATGAGCTGGTTTTGGTTTGTAGTGTAATGTGGAGGAACAGCTCTTGTGTCCTGTCCTCTACTCTAAGAGGAATTGTTGAAGAGACTGGCATGGTTACTACTTGAGCACAATAAAGCTTGATTCTCTTTTTTAACTTTACAATGTGCCTAGTTTTTTTCACAGGCCTTGTGCCTGAAAGTTTTTCTACTGAATTATTCTAAAATAGCTTCAGAAACTTGCCATTTCTTGCCTAATGGAAAAGACTTGGACTTCACCAGTAGGTCTCAAAAACACCACATGAGGATGGAAAAGGAAAATCTACAATCTTAACGTTGGAACAGAATAGCTTTCCTGGGGCTTTTTGCTGCATTATATTTGTGTCATATGCAGCATCTGATTTATTTTGTGCTATGGACATATTTTTATCAGTTAAAGTTAAGAAAATACAATTCCCAGTGCTGTATTTAAGTCTTAAAATATGATGTTGGCTATTAGCAGAATTCTGCATTTGAGCAGTCACCATAATACGTGTGCAGCAGTATCTCCCCCTACGATTACTGAATGGTTTCTATTTTGGGAATGTTTCATGGCTCAGCTTGGAGTGCTCTTGGGAAAGCTCAAGTAGGAGAGCTTCCAGAAAGCTAGTTTCATTCCAGTGGTAAATCTGCAGAGAGGCAGTTCAAAAGACCAGGTGTCTTACATTTTTACAAGTTGATCTTTGAAGCTTTTCTTTTTTCTTGTATCATGAAATCAATGCAGCACTCATTTTGAGAACTTTCTGGGTTTTTTTTTCCTCCTTCCTGCAGCGTTATGCCATCTTCTTGATCAGAAGCTTTTTGTTTTAAGTACTTAGCAGAAAGATGTAGATGGGTTTATAATAATCCTTACAGACTTAGCTGTATCTCATTTGTTCTGTGTGAATCTCTCTTTGTGAGAGGGTATCTCTGCAGCAGTCACAGGAACCTGAATTAGCCTCTCCTGAACCCTGTGCTGCTGCAGCAAGAGGATAAATACATAAGCCAGTGAGTTTAGGCAAGCTCTGGTACTGCTGGCTGTGCTGCAATCCTTTTTACTCTTTAGTTAATCTTTCATTTCTTATTCTTTCCTAGATCTGTGTCTGAGAGCAGGCAAGAAAAAGTGATGTAGGCACCTGTAGTTAGTTTTTCTTGTTCTGTGATGTTTCTTTCAGTTTATTTGGGCTTTTTTAAACAAAACAAAACAACAGCTCAACACCATAGGCTTGTATTGAAGCATTTGTCTCAGGTTCTTTTGAACCTGGTGGAGTAACGAGGATCACAATAGTTAATGTGGTTGGCTGGATGAAAATGGAGTATAATTGCTCAGACAGAGTGCTTTTTCAGTTAGTTTCCCCCTGAAAATAAAAAAAAAAGCAGTTCTCTACATAATTAAAAAAAGAGAACTTGCTATGCAAGCCTCAGATTTTTACATGATCTCTGGTTTGAGGTGGACTCATAGGTTATACAATGTGCATGGAAATAGCAGCCCATTTCCTTCCCACTTTGTAAAATGGGGCTCTTGTAGTTCTGTATGTGGAGCTTCCCCACCTGCCTTTGGAAGGAAGTACCCAGTCATTTGTAAAGCAAATTAGAGGTATTTGCATATATACTTTGAAAATCCGTATTTGCGTTCTTTCTTCTATCTTAGGGACATTTGTTCCAATTTTTTTTTTTTTTTTTAAACAACCAGCAACAAAGCATTATGTAAAAGTGGTCATTTATGAGATGGAAACCAGCTTTTTAAGTGTTATAAGAAAATGCCTTAAGAAGACAGTTATTTCCAGGAAAAGTAATTGTTTAGATGTAAAAAATATTGGTGCTTAATATGTTTAGTCTGGCTTTCCAAATTTTATAAACATCTTTCTATTTTTCTTTGTAAATAGTTTTTCAATCTTGTTTCCATGTTTGGCTGTTAGTGCTGCTAAAAATTTGCAGAGTTCTCTGATTGTCATAGGTTGAATGTTCCTACATGATCTTGTACTTTGAGCACCTGTATCAGAGCAGTTATCAGTTAAATGTTGATTCAGAGGTCTGCAAGCAAAGCTGGCTTCAAAAGATTTGGATTCTGTTGCTTAATTTTCATTGTAAGTATTCTTAAAAATCTTTTGTGAAAGTTAGATGTACTGAATTGAAGAATATGAGATGGAGCAAACAAAGTATTCATTTATGTGAATCATTGAACGTTTCCAGTTTGTGAAGAGGAAAATAGGATCTGTCTTCTACCATGGAAAAGAAATGTTTTAAGGTTTCCTGGATTTTTGGGCTTCTCTTGTAATTGTTGTGAACTCTTGGGTGTCTTTCTCTTGCAGCTGCGCCGCATGCAGGAGATGATTGCCCAGATGCAGGCCCAGATGAGGATGAAGCCTGGTGATGATTAAGGTGCTTCACATCTGAATGCATCAGGTATTGTTTTTCTGACTTGTTTTCACCTCTCACATAAGATTTTGGCCATGATTATTGTTAGTTTTACACTTTGGGCTTGCATTTACTGTGTTTAACAGGAAAAAAAAAGTGCTGTCATGAGTAGACTAGAAAAGATATTTGCCAGTGTTACATTCCAGCTGTTTGTAAGACCTATAAATACTTCTGTTCAGTGCCTTACTTTTGGATCACCAGGCTTTGCTTCTGTTAGCACAAGCTACTCAGAAAGTTAATTGGATATGTAAACAAAACATATTAGTCAGGTGTGTAGGCTGCTGAGTTTGTAACAGTTTTCTCAAAGAGCCAGACAGAATTTTGATCAGATGTACTGAATACAGACTCTCTTGATGACATGTGTGATGTATTAGGGGGCATCAGAGTGAATGAAGAAGAAGATTCCTGTAGCAAATACTCATTCTTTATTCTGGTAGAATTTTTATTTTAAATGCAAGAACAAAAAATGGAAGGATATGAGGAGTCTTGTTGCTTAATACTTCAGTTTAATACTCTAGTTGTGATTGCTGGTCTTGTGGAATGTAAAGCTTGAATAAAATGGATTATATTATCCCTTATGACCTTGTGTCAGCTGCCAACATTCCAAGCCTAAAATAAGGAGATTTTTTGTTGCCTTTATTTGAACCTTCAGTCTTCCTGTTTACATAAAAAGAAGAAAAAAATAATTTAAGAAATAAACTTATTCACTGGATTCTCACTTAAGCAGAAGTTGATGGTTTTACTGGTATGTGCACTCTTATTTTTGAGTGAAGTATTTTAGGGGAAATAAGTAGTTCAGTCTCAGGTTTCTTACTGTCACAGTCTCAACTGTTGCAGATAGGGGAGTCTTTGCATCGTCTTCCAACTTCCATACTAAAATATGTTTTCTCAGAGTTGGAAATCTAAACACTGAGGATAATTTTGTGGCTGATCACACAGTGTGTGTGATGGCAGTGTCTGACAGAAAGCTCTCATTCCCTGGCCAGGAGCTGGTTATTTTGCAGCCTGTTCAATATTGTTAAATACTATAGTCTGAATTGAAGGTTCCAAATTTTCACTGTGACTTTGTTGTCGTGTGGCCAAATTCTTACCGCTTGTGGAAATGGTTATTTGGTGTAGGAAAACTTTTTTAGTATAAATGATTGTTAGTGTTTTTTTGCTAAGGAGCTCAGTTCTTTATAGAAGTTAGAAATCATATTTAATCCCATGACACTTTCAAACTGATACTCAATAAGAAAAAAACCACCATAAATCCACCTTTGTCCACAGTTGTTGTTGGCAGAGCAGAGGATGGCAAGGGGTACAAATATATTCAGAGTTCTTTCCTCAGTTCCTAGATGCTGGCTTTGCTGTGAAATCAGTATCTGAGGGCTGATGGGATGTAGTATTCCCATTAATGGTTAGCCAGAAATGGCTCCAGATCCCCTGTGTTTCACAGCTTCTGGCAATACTGGATATGGCCTTTATAAAAAGGAACTGGAGCATGGTTTGTCCCAGGCTGAATTTGCAGCCATGGCTACGTAAGTAAACAGAGTTCTGAGCGTGCTCATGTCTGTCCAAGGGAAATGTTCTGTAGATACCTCACACTGCTAATCTGGAGTGCAGCTTGGACCACTCTGTGTGCTGAGCAGGAGACTGCAGATTTAGCTGAGTGTTCCCATGATCTTGTTGTGATTTGAACTAAATCAGGAGGTCAAGTTAATTAGGCTGAAATACTGAGTATGGATGATTTTGAGAAGGATTTGAATGAGATCCTCATACATGGAGGTCCTGCTGTTACTTTGGAATTTGCTAAGCTACATTTCTGCAGCTGCTGTGGAAATCATGTTTGACAGATTGCTTTCAGGAAAGACTTTGGAACTTCTGGTTTTGTTCCCCTTGAGAGAGAGTGATAGATTGGTTTTAAGTGTAATTTGTTGGCCAGTATGCAGTCAGGACTGCAGATGCAGTCCTCCTACACCAGGGTGTTGCTGTATGGTCCTGGCAACATGTGGAAGGGAATCCTCACCCAGAGCTTAGCCTTAGAGAAGTTTCTCTCATGCGTGTTAACTGACTTTGCAACTTAGGAGTAATGAGTTCAACCTTCACCATTCCCATCAGATTTATTTGCCATATTTTATTGAGATCACAATTTCTAGAGAAACCAGGAAACTTGTAATTAACACAGTGGTTAGCAGAACAAACTGCCAACAAATTTAAATGTAGTTGGTATTAATCTTTTTGTTCTGTCACAGTTTATCTTGAACATCTCTCAGGTTCTAGTTTTACAAGAACTTAAAAGGATCACCTTTGCTACTGAAAGCACAGTCTCTCCTCCCATTGCTCTTTTGCACCCTTACTTTGTGCTGAGAAAAAATATGTGACTTTATGAACAGAGAGTTTATATTAAAATTAATATTTTTATTCTTTTTATTTTGGATACATATCTAATTTTTGTGTTTTCTTCAAAAGTCCCTTAAAATATTTTCCCCTGCATAACGCACAGATAAACAAATGTTTTCAGATATTTTGGGAAAAGTGAGGTGTGGTATGGTATAAAGACCTTCATAGGTAAGAGCTGGAGAATAAACAATAGGGTAATGAAATGTGTTAATATCCATATATCTGAAATACCCACTTCTGATTTCAGTTATATTTTGGGGTGGGGAGGAGATTGCTGAATGCTTTGGGGTTTTCTAGGAGGAGCATTGCATAATGATTAAAAGTGCTAAACTCAAATCCTTGCCAAAAAGACTGACAAGTCTGTGTTACCAAAAAGTGCTACACAGATGGGGTGACTGGAAGATCTGGTTTGCTTGATTCCTTTTGAATAGGGCCATCTTGAAAGGTTTTATGGAAAGAGCAAAGGGAGAATTCACTTCAAGCAGTTTCCTTTCAAGGCTGGAGTATGAGAAGAATAAGGGGAGTGACAAAAGCAAAGATTAGATGCAGGGAATACATTCAAAGTTTCCAAAGAAGACAGACAGAATTCTTGCTGTGGAGAAGTAGAATCCTGAAAGGGAATGAAGATTAATGCTGGTGGAGACTGGGTTAGAGGTGAGAAAGGAAGATGATTTTGGCACTCTGGTTGTTCCTGTTTCCAACTGCAGCTTCTGACAAAAGCCTGTGAGAACAGATTGTGGTGATTAAGATCTTTAGAGTGCAGCTCTGGAAAGGTGTGTTGACCTATGCTTTTTGTCTCTTTCCTCTAAACATTTAATAGTTTCTGTGTGCAACTAGTGCAGGTGGAGCAGGAAATGAGAGCACAGCTAGGCACCAGAATATTCTTAGAATAAGAAGTAATGAATTTTTTACCCTGACTTGTGATATACTCACCTTACTAATCTTCCTCAGATTTTTTTTTTCTTGTTACACACAAGACACTGCTATAAAGTGTAGGAGCTTATTGGTTCTTATATTTGACAGTTCACATGAAGGATTGAATAGAAAGATGGAAGGGTGGAATAAGGTAGCAAAACCTAAAGCAGGTTTATTTTTATCTGTGTGCTCAAATATGAAATGCTTTTGAAATAAGCCTACAGTAACTCCAATAGCATATTTACTAGTTTCTGAACTTGTCCATCTCAGATGAGCAATTATTATGAAAAGCTGAAATAATTGTACCCAGCGATATGGTTATTGGTGGATATTTCTTCCCTTTCATTCTCTGTTTCTCAATGTGTATCTCTTTGCAATCTGTTTTCCTCTTGTTATTTTTACAAATCTGGTTTATCTGTCTTCACTCAGTTTCAAGATCATATTGGGACAAATCAGTAACAGAAGCCAGGCTGTGGAATGCTAATATAGCCATCTGGAAATGTAGTTATAGTTAGGGAAATACATTCAGACAAAAAAGAAACCCAAGCATCTTGCACTTAAAATATCTGTAGGATGTTGAAAATTCTTTTAGTATAGCTTGTGATTTACACAAGTATTTTAAAGCCTCCTGAGCACATTAACGCTGTTCTGGTTCTTGATAAGAACAGTGCTGAAGACACCAAGCAGCTCTTTCTTTCTACCAATGAATTGACATCATTTAACAGAACGACACAAAGCACTGTCATGGCAACCAGCCTTCTAAAATGATGCTGCTGAATGCTGAATTGATCTGATGAGAAATGTCATTTGAGGAAGTAGAGATGATGTTGTAGCTTTTTGGCAGCTGAAATTGAGAGCCTAGAGAATGTGAAGTTTGGGCAGATTTGTAGTGTTTGGAACAACTGCCTGGCACTGCCAGTGGGTGTTTCTCTGGCTAGAAACTAAACCAGGAGAGTGCTGTCAGTGTCCAGCTCTCCTCAGCTCTTCTGAATGTGGAGCTGTTGAGCAAACCCTGCATTGATGGGCTGGCACAGTTTTTTCACCTTTAGAGAACAGGCTTCTGTTGGAAATTGTGCAGTAACATGGGGAACCTGAAAATGTGTCAGGGTCACTTTTCCCTAAAGAAAAAGAGGAACATTTCTGATAGTTTTGAAGCTTGGATCCTGGTATGTAGATGTGAATCTGTGGTTTTCACCCCTATTAACATATTTAACTGATGAGCATTGGTAATGAGTTCAAAGGCCAATTTTGTAACTTACTGTGAGCTTGGCTGCTGATGTTTGCTGTGAGGAAGTATGAGGTCTCACTACAGAGCAGCAAAGGAAAGGGAACAAACTTGAAGCAGTGAAGTCAACAGAGGGTGACTGAAACGCCAGAAAACCAAAATGTTTGGGGTGCAGTGACAAAATGAGTCAAAACCTACAGCACAGCTCTGCTGTCATCCAATACTCCTTTGCCTTTTGGAAAGATGCCATTTCTCAGAGTTCTTGCTGACAATGGGACATTCAAGGGGCTGTAGTTAAAACATAAAATGAGTGTTATTTGAAGACAAACTGAGGTGAGTGAGAAAATGGAGCTGCTTATCAAGTAAATTTCTCTCCTTTGGAGTTCAGAAGTGAACACAGGTGTCAAGTCACCCTGCATTGTAGTGGTGTTCTTAGAAGAGCTGAGAGGGAGACAAACCCATTTCCTTTACAAGGTGTTAAAAAATCTCCACAAATACAGGATTCTGAGCTGTGTGACCACACAATCAGGGTGCAGGTGTGTGTGGTACTTTCTAGTTATGCTACTTGCTGAGAGAGTTTTGTTTTAATGGCACACTGGAGAAATATCCTCTTTGTTCAATGATGGTATGAACTCACATTGCAGATGGAGGCATTTGTTAACTCTGTGTGTTGGTGAAATGAGCATGGGGGACTATGAGGTTGGTCTAGTAAAACTGGAGGTCAGACTTGTCAAGAATAGTATCAACCTAATTGTATCATAAAATATTGCCTTACAAGGAGATGAGGAAGAAAGAGCAGTGAAATGAATCCATGTTAAAAGTACATACTTTGCCCAAGTGTGTTCTACGAGCTTATAAAATGTGGGCTAATGTAGCTAACATCAATGCACAGCTGTGCTTAGAACCAAAGCCTTTTATGTTTATTGGAAATTCCAGTCTTCTTGTGAGTCTGAAATGTGAGTTACAGTTTCTTCTTGAGGTCTCTTCTGTAACAGATTAGAGTTAGGCAAGCAGTGGCAGAAACCAAGTTTCTCTTTCAAACTCGAAGTAGCAGTGTAGCACAACAGGTTGATTTTAAATACTGAATTTGTTTAGCAATTTATGGGCTAATTAGCTAGCCTTATTGCTAGCTTGCTTGTTTTAGTTGTTATTAGAAGTGATGGGCTCCTTAAAATGAGAAGGAATTGTGTATTGAACAGAACTCCCACAGTGAGAATGGCAAAGAGCAAAGCACATTGCTCCTTTTCCCCACTGTAGTCTGGATGAGTGTTACAGTGTATTTTACAAGTTGGCACAACAGTGTTTTTTAGTATATTCCTATTTTTTTTTTTCCATCCAGATGAGCATTTAGTAGATTAAGCTAACTTTTTCTGTCAGGAATGAGTATTTTGGGAGCTGGAGAATTTGAGTTTTTTCCCCTTAGTTCCAAATCTGACACAACTTTTTAAGCAGGATCCAACTTTCAGGGAAAGCTGGGATTCTGCTTTCTTTGTAGCAGCCTTTTTGATTGGCAAGTAACTGTAGAAATATCCAAACCTGATAGTTATTTTTGAAATTACAGACCAGTATCCCTTTTTTTCAGCCATGGGAACACTGCTGTATGAATGCTTGAAAAAAAATGTCTGCTTTCCTGCTTTATCTTAGCAGTGTTTGTGCATGATGTTGAGCTTGTTGCCCAGTGCTAGCCTTGTTTAGCTGAGTTTCCCTCAGCAGCAATAATGCTTCACAGAAGAGGCCAAGGTCGATGTGCTGTGTGCAGGACTGTTGAGAGGGGCTGTAACACTCTCCTTGTGTTCTTGCAGGCTCAGGGAGGGTATGGGTGCCTAAGAAACTATGTAGCTAAAAATAAGTTTTCATTTATAAGTGATAAATATTTGGGAGCAAACTGCTCAGCTGATCTAGTTGTCATGCAGGTCCTTGTGCTGCAGGAACTGAAACTCCCTATTCCCTGGATTATGCTGCTTTGCTCAGAGGGGCTCCCACTGCCCCCAGGGCTCTGACAGTGCCGACAGTTTGTCCTTTCTAATGCTCTGTTTTCCACTTTTGTTCCCAGCAGCATACGGTTCTCTAAGTGGATGGGTGCTCTGTTTTCTTTGCCCGAGTGGTAACGTTCAAATGCAAAAGCTGGATGCCACAGACCAAGACCTGCGTTAAAACAAACACAAAGTCTGAAGATCGTGTTGTAAAACTGCTTGTTTTATATAATCAATGTTATTCAACTTATAGTGTATCTTTTTAAAATTCTTTTGGTAACACTGTCTTCATACTTACCAATGTGGTTTTATTACCCTTCCTATACCTTTTTATTCAGAAACTGCCAAGAGTACACTGTTTGGACTAGTCATTGTGGTGGGTTTAAGGAATTAATCATTTATCTGCTAGGTTGTTCTGAATGGTTATGTGGTTAATACTAAGACTTTGTGGCCTGTTTACAGTAAACGTATGTGTGTTTGCACAGTATTATAACTCTCACCTGCCATTTTAGGTTATTATGTATCGTATCAGTTTTCCAGAACTTTCTCTGTGCTTTTGTTGCTTTTGAAGCTTCATCTCTGGTGATTTGCATTTGTGTGATGTATGAAAAAATGTGCGAAACGCCGATGATTCACCAGTGATTGGAAAAAGCTGACTTTTCTAAATCGCCGTGCCTTAAAACACCATAAACACTCCACACACCAACAACTTGTGTGGATGCCTCTGGAGGTTTGGCTTCAGCTCTCAAGTATTGATGGCAGAAATTTGTCACAGGCATTTCTATCTGTCAGCTGAGCGATGGCATGTACCGATTTTTTATATATACCATAGCACACTTTTCATTGAAGTTTTGTAATAAATTGTATGAATGTGGAAAACGTTGATTTTCTTTTTGGGGTGATTTTTCTTGTTTTGTTTTATTTTGCCTTTTCAATCTGATGTATGAAATGTTGTAATGGCATTGTGCACAGTGCATATTCAAAGGAATTGTGATGTTTACCCTGGGATATGAAAGTGTTTTCTAAAATTTGTCTACCTGCAAACTGCTTTGATTTAATTTCAGAACAACTTTTAGAATACTTTACCTGTAAGTTAGGTAGCAAAGCTTCGCATCTACTTTTTTTCCAAAGTTCATTAGGCTCCTACTGATGTCTTTAGATGGGTGAATATCTTGAAAAATCTGATCACACACCTTACTTCATAAGTTCATGAATGTTGCTATTTCCTTTACATCACTGCTGAGTTGCAGCTCTCTTCTGCATGCTTTTGTAGTCCTGTGTGTTTTATATATGCACAAGTGAAAATTACTTTCCAAATATGGGATTGAGACACTTTGTCTTCTGTACTAAATTGAGGTGTCTTTCATGTAATGATTACCCCTAATTTTGCTGTCTAGCAATGAGTGTTTAATCCAGATAGGATTCACAAATGATTGGCATCACTGGGATGCATATTTGGCTTGCTTGGAGTTGAACTGCATAATATGGACGTTACATTGTTAGTCCAGTGGCTGCTATAACGAAGTTGAAAGAAGAAATGAAGTGACAGATTTGCATTCACACGAATTTTCTACCATTTCTATGAAGATTTGAATTTAACCATGTCTGCCCAGAGGGCCAAGGTGAGAGATTTAATGGCAAAGTTTTTCTTATAATTTGTTTGCTTTTATTTGCACCTTCCTTGTTGTTTTTCTTGCATCATATTTTACAACCCTCTTAATTATGTGCTGTCCTTTTGTGCTTGTGAAAGTCAGGACAGCCACACCCCTCCTGAGAAACTCAGACTTCAGTTGGAGACCTTAGTTACAAGCTACATTAGCTCTGTGAGCAAAGGTGGTATGAAAGCTTTGCCTTTCAAAGCCAGCCAGGACAATGGGGAAGCACACTATCAAAAGCATCTAGTCTTTAATTTTGTTATAAACAGAGGAGGTTTTTCTCTCTCCTCAGAACAAGGCACCTAAAGTCACTCTCACAGTTCTTGTGTGGGAAGCCTTGGTGAAAAGATTTTTACTTGGGGGTACTGAATACCGTTTGATAGTCTGTACTTTCTTTGGGTTTGTGGATTCCAGATGGAGCATTTTGGCTCAAAATTTGAGATCTATTTTAATAATTGTTCAAGAAAGGCTTGTAGAGCTGTTGATTCCATATGTGAGTACTTTCCTTTCAATGTAGTTTTATTTTTTTTTTTTTTATGCTTTCTACCACTTATTTGATGTTGACTGATGTTAGTTTTCAGTTACATTTGAACTTGGTTTTGTTAAAATACTTAACAGCTTAGTGGGGGAATATATAGTTGTTAAGCCAAGTCTTTGTAGTGTGGAGCTCTCTGGATAGGGGATACTGGTGAGATTCTGCTTTCTGACTCTGCATTTCAACTCCCATAGGTGTTGGCAGTGCCAGGGCCTTGGAAGACAAGTCCCTTTCTTTCTCTGAATTTTATCCTGGCCTTTTCCAGACTGACATTTTCCAGCACTGAGACGAAGTGCCCACATGTAACTTTTTTAATGACTGTTCAGCAGGATCAAAGAGCATTTGACCACACTCCTTTCAGTCTTCATTAGTTTTAAAACGCTGTGGCAGACTATAAAACAACTCATGAAAGGCTGATTGGCTCATTGGTGCCTTTAATTGTGGTGCAGAATCTCTAATGGTCTGTGGCTTTCTAGCATTTAAAAACAAGAAAATTTGCTGACAATTACCTGATTCATTTTTTTCTGATGCTTTGAATCAATGGCTAAAAGCGAACTCAGAGTGAGCTAATGCGGTTTTAAAATGTGTGTACCTCGGATTGCCAAGCCTTGGAAGTATCTCCTTGTTTTGTTATGAGAGATGTTTTGAATAAGAAGGTGGAAGAAATGCCAAGATAAATGCTGTGATGACTACAAGGGTTTGAAAAGTTGGTATTGTGGCATTGGTGTCAGATTTGTTGCCAGGCAGGGCAGTGCCCTTCAGTTATGCAGCCATCACCCTGCCAAGCTTATCCTGTCCCGTGTTCAGAAGAGTTTCAGATCTGATAATTTGCCTGTCCTCGAAATGGGGAAGACATGACCCCTCCCTGCAGCCAGGGAATCAGGTGAAGGAAGGATCTGGGTGTCCTCAGTCTTCACATCCCATTCTCCTTCCTTCTCTGTTGTTGAGTTTTCTATGAGTTGTTCTAATGTCATGTGCAACTGCTGCTTTTCGTTTAAGTTCTCTCTTGCCTCATCTTAAAGAGTTACACTGACAGCTTTTACCTAAAATTACTCCGATATAGCCTCCTTAATTTTTTTAATGGAAAGAGAGCACACATTCCTACTTCACACAACACGGTTGCAGTATGATTCAGGACTTCCCACTGTATTTTGAGATGCTAAATCTGGAAACACGTTTCCTATTTATTCCATTTGTGTTTGGGTTTTGTATATTTTTTAAATACTATATTCCTCCTTCTGGGTGCTGTGTTTCTGTTGGAGAGCACGGAGCGCTGCCTTTTATAGTGTTTAAACCTTCGGGGAGGTGTAGCCCGCCCGGGTGGGGGGGATTATTCTGCACATCAGCCCAGCCCGGCCCGGCGCGGGGCGGGGCGGGGCTGCAGTGGGGATCGCTCCGGGGCCGGTGCCGGCGGGTCCCGTTGCCCTGCCCGGCTCCCGCAGCCCCCGGCCCGGCTGTCACCCGGCGGGGGCGGGCCCGGGGCGGGCTCGGCTCCCGGGATTGGCGGCCCCGGGCGGCCCCGGCCCCTCGGCGGCGGGGGGGCGGCCCCGGCGCTCGCACTCGCTCAGTCCCCCACCCACCCTCGCACACACACACACACACACACACGGGCACGGCTGTCGCTGCGGGGAAGGCACCATGAGCACGGGCTTGCGGTACAAGAGCAAGCTGGTGAACCCAGGTGAGGCGGCGGGGACGCGCGGCCGCTCCGCCCCGCGGTTCGGCGCGTCCCTCTCGCCTCACTGTCTGTCCTTTTCTCTCCCCGCTGCCGCTCCCCGCCGCGGGCATCCCGCGCTGGCCGCGCCGCCCCGCAGAGGAGAAGCAGGTAGGTGTGCTCCCGCCGGGCGCGGCTCTCCGCGGGGATGCGGCGGCTACCTGGGCACAGCGGCTTGGCTGCCTTCATCCGGGAAACGGGCGTTTCCTCATGCCTGCCGCATCCCCCCGGCTTTGGGCTTGGGTTTCTTTTTTGTCGCTGCCTTTGGGTGTGTCGAGCGGGTTGGGATGGAGAAAGGCAGCGCGGAGCTGGCAGAGGCGTTTGGGTATTGGGAGCACGTCTCGCATCCCTCGCCCCTCCGCAGCACAGATGCGCAGACACGGCCCCGCTCCTGCCGCTCCTTGGTGCTGCAGCCCATCGGCACCTCGCAGGCGGCCAGGATTTGGGTGTTAGGAAACATCTGTTTTGCTTTGCGAAGCTAATAGCTATTTGGAGACATGCCTTTGAGTCCTGGAGAGAGAGGAGGGGTGATGCAATCAGATGACATCGGCAGGTTTTTTTGTTGTCTATTTGGTATTTGGAGGCATTTAGGATGTTTGAAAAGAAGAGGAATCCTCTCCTGCAGAGCTTGAATGCTTAGGTGAGGGACTATCAGGGTCTGTGTGTTCCCCAGCACCCATCATCACGGTATAGGGAAGTCTGCTGTAAATGGAAGAGCCTTTCTGTCTCACAAGGGTGGGTGGGGATGGAGGTGATGGTTAACACAGCAGAGCAGTGCATGGGAAGAACCTCATCCATTCCCAGCCTGGCTTACACTTGCCTTTGGGTGCAGCCTTTCTCTGAGGCTCCAATTCTGTATGAAGCAAACACCTTGCCTGCTAAGACCCTAATACTGCACAACCTTTTCAGGCCACAGAAAAGCAAACTAGCTTTGTAGCAGCTTGGGTATTCACCTGGCCATGGCAAGAGCTGGTGTTTCCCTATATAATGCAGACTGGGCATTGTGCATTTTTGTGAGCTGTTGATCACAGTGATGAGAAGAGCAAAGTAAATCTAGGGGTAATAGGATAATGGGATCACCAGATGCATTTTTCCCAAGGTACTTGAAATTTTGCTAGGATTTTGTAGTTATTTGTGAATATTGTAGTTAAGTCTTGTTTTATTTCTGGATGAAAGCAATCCAGAATGTGTTCTGACACTATGAACATCTAGTGTAAGCTGTGAAGTGGGGAGAAGCTTTGTGACCCCCCCAGAACCATGCTGTTCTTCAGTTCATGTTTTTAAATCAAGAGGGAAGCGGGTTATGTATAAGGCTCCTTTCTGTGCATTCCCTGGGGGAAGAAGCGAGGTAGAGATCAGAGCAGGGTTGTAGATATTAGCATAACTCCTGAAGGCTCTTGTCACACTGCATAGGCAAAGTGGGCTGGAGTCTGTGCCCCAAAGAGGCTTGTGTGTGCAGGACAGTGCAGTTCCTGCTGGGGCAGAGGAGTCTTTCCTTCAGTGTGGAGGGGGCGTGTGTGTAACCGCGTGTCTTATGCTCAGTGTAGAGTGGGTCTTGCATGACAGAGCACAGTTCATTATGGATTTGGGCCAGCCCTGTCACTTGTGGATGGAAAGGGGAAACCAAGCTGTGAACACAAAGCAATCTATTAAAGTGAACACGCAAAAGCATAAAATATTTTTATTTAGCATCTATTTAGAGCAGGATTTTTCTTCCTGTGCTGCTTTTTTTCCAGTCTTCTTGCATCTGACAGCAGACAACAATTTAAAGGATTTACTAAAGCTATAGTTCTTGTCTGAATTAATTAAAAAAAAATATTATAAAAGCTATATTTTAATGAATATTTGGGAAATGAAGTGAGCTTCTGAGAGGGTAGTACAAATACATTGCATGTAAATAGGGTTGCCTTTGGGAAAGTCTTAATAATATTCATGACCTACCGAGTCCATAGAATGGAACAATGTGGTGTCAAAGAATGCGTGTTCATCCTCCCTCACAGCATGGTCAGGGCTGATGCATTGTCTGGGTTCAGGGTACTCTGATTTGCAGATTGGGCTCCTAATTACTGCCATTCATCAGGAAAAGATAACGGTAGATTCTCCACCTCTCTGATTTCCAAGGAATGACCTCTAAATTATTGAAGTCAGTGGAGATTTCGTACTGGTCTCTGTGTGCACAGCATCCACCATTCCCAGAGGAAGGGCTGTGGTTTAAGAGCTTGGGCTGATGTGGAGCTCTATGGCAGGTTGCCTGGTGACATCAAGCTCCTCAGTTTTATTATACCTCAGTTCAGCACCTCTTGAAGAGGGATGGTTTCTCTCCTAGCAATTTATTTACCACTGGATCACTAAGAGATTCTCATGGTTGAAGCTGGGTAGGAAATGAAGCAATGACTAATGTCCCTTGTGCAGAGGAGTAGGCCCCATGTGGGGAAACCCAGCAATTTGTCAAGAATTTGACAGGGCAAGTACAGCAGATGGATGCTCTGCCAAAGCCAGAGGTGTTGCTGTGGGAGGAGTAAAGGTGAAAGCTCCCAAGTACCTGGCTAAACTGGAGTGTCCTGGCACACTCCTCCAGAACATGCCAACATACCTCCTAGCTGGTGGTGTTGGCGTGTGTGTGTTTGGGGTGTTACCTTGCTGTGTCTCTGAAGTTGGCTCCTGCTCATTCAGGCTCATGTATCTCATGTTCTTTGAAGTCATTGTTTCTTTTTAAATCAGGAGGATGGGAACTTCTCCTTCCCAAGTTGATCTCTCCCCACCCTATCAACTTGCAAAGTTGTTTGGGTGTGGGAGCAGAGACTATCTGGTGGATCCAGTTCTTTCAGTGGGTTTGAAATTACAGGGCTGTGCCTTTTGCATTCAGCTTAGTCCTTTTTTTCTACTTGAACTTATTTTGAAGTGGTCTGCTTGCCATTAAAAATATATATGGGGGGCTGTATATGGAGAAGATGCTGTGCAAAAGTAGTTTGATTGGAGGAGTGGTTTCAGTGCAAGTCATTGAGAACTGAATTCATTGCCTTTGTGTTTCAGTTTTTGAGGATCTGGGTTTTATATGTTAAAAACTTACATTCAGACTCCTTTGGTTTTTTCTTATAAAAATGGAGCAGAGATTTCTATCATTCCTGGAACAGCAGATATTGCAACAGCAGAGATGTCTTCTATCTAAAATAGCAACTGTGCCAACACAGAACATCATTTTTAAGGTCAACTTTCAACCCCAGCCTTGCCTATCAAAGAGCACTGGCTGGTGGAAATCCCCCAGTTCCCTGTTGAAGTGTGCTGAACTGCCTTCTCCTTTCCTCTGCTGTGCTTTTGGAGAAATAAGCCCAGCTGGGCTACAGGAAAGTGTATCCCCTGAAAGGCTGCACTCTGTATAAAGCTGAGACACCCAGAGTAGTTGTAGATACTGCCTGTCACACTGAGGACAACTCCGGTGCAGGCAGCTGCTGATGACCAAGAACAGATTAAGAGGAGGGAAAAGTGGTGATTCTTTGTGCCTTGAGCTGGTTGAATATGACCTAATGTGACCCTCAATTTCTATGTAGATACTTATGTGGGGGAATTGATTAAGTGAGTTTTGTGAAGCATGTGGAGAGAAGTATCATTGGAGTGGTAGGTTCTCTTGTACAGCAACTGTACAACAAAGACCATAACCAGAGCTTAGTCTTTATAGAATGTCCCCAAAGTCTCTGCTGGAGTAGCTTGGAGGATTTGTACCTGCACTGTTCCTTTGTGGCATTGCCATCTTTAACCTAAATATTTTTCTTACAATAACAATTCTTGTAGTCTTGTGACTAGAGGAATGTTCTTGCTTGTGGAGAAAAGTATGGAACCTGGAAGGAGAACAGACTACCACTGACTCTTTAATTTTCTCAGAATTAAACCAATTATTTTGTAATTGTGATTCTTTGAGTCATTGGGAGTAGCAGTATGAATCTGTGTTCCTGCTCTGTGTCAATTCGGGGTGGTTGTGGTGAGGTGTTGTTTTTTTTTTTCCCTCGGAGAAAGCAAAATTATGTTTGCAGCTGTATAATGGGATATTTCACCACAGCTGGATAGTCTCTCACTGTGTCATAGCTTGCCCTGGGTGAGGCTGTTTCTCTTTGACTCCCCACATTAATGTTCTCTTCCAACCTCTGTGTTTTCCAACCCTGGTCATGCATCCTGGCTACCAAGATGCTCCTGCCAGAAAGGGAGTAGCAAATTAGTCACAGAATCTGGAGGTAAATACTGGAAACACTCTTAAACCAGCACATCCCTGCTTGTTTTTCTGATGTCCCAGTGTATCTTGGCCAGACATAGCATAGGAGTGGAAGCTTTTACTTCTCTGTGAAAAGCCTTGTGTGTTTCATTCATTTTTTTTGGCCCATTTCAAAAGATAATGTTGGTCCCTTGCCCTCCGAGCTGGGCAGAGGCTCCGTGCTCAGAGCAGTGTATTGGGAGCCGTGGGACTGCAGCAGGTCAGGAGGTTCAGCCCTACCTGTCTTTCTGCTGTGCATCTGTCCAAACAGCCTGGCTGCAGGAGGCCCTGTGTCACAGATGGGCTGTGCTGGGCTGGGAAGGGAAGTTCATCCTGGGCACTTTTTTTTTTTTTTTTTTTTTTTTTTTTTTTTTTTTTTTTTTTTTTTTTTTTTAATTCTTCTTTGTCTGCTTGGCTGCTTGGAAAAGGGCTGTAAAAAGAGGTCAGTGCATGGACTTTATGGTGAAACAGAACCACTGGAGAGTTGGGCACAGATTCTGTCTCCTGCTGCTGGTGGTGTCTCTCTTCAATTATTTATGTTCCAAATGGATGAAACAGATGTGAGTGCAGAGCAGGGGAGAGGTTCAGCCCTGTTGGTGCAAGTGCCAATCTGCATCTGCAGTTTATGGAAAGGAGAAGTAAGTGCTTCCTTCACAGGATTTTTGTCACTTCAATTTCCCTGCCCAGCTACTTGTGGGCAACTCCAAAATTCTGCTGCACTTTTGAGAGTTGTACAGGGCTGTTCCAGTGTTCCAGGCACATTAACAAAATGTGTAGGTTCAACAGATGCTAGGGCCTGATCCCTGCTGATGTTAAGGAAGTAGGAACAACTTTCATTTAACCCCAAGAGATGCTGGTGACACTTGTTCAACTGCTGGGTTCCAGATTTCTGGGGCTTTGCAAAAGACAGCTTGCAATTGCAGAGGGGGAAATGTTGCTGCCATTTGAACAAAGGAGAAACACAGTCCCTGGGTGCTTTCAGTCTCCAAAGTCAAGGAGTCTCTTACAGCCACTTACGCTCTCAAAAATGTTACTGGCTTCAGGCTGATGCTGTTCTTCATTTGATGGTTCTAGCAATAAATGTAAGAAGCTTGTGTTATGATAGTTCCCTGGAAAAGTTGAGGAACGGCAAGTTGAGAGAAACAACTGTTGGAGTTCAGTGTCTTCTAGAACCCATGTTGCCCAGTTTCAGTCTAAGGCACTGTTCATTAAATACCCAATGAAATGGACATCTTAGAAATCCAGAGGAGATTCCATCTCAGCCAGCTGGTTGGTTGCTGTGCCAGGCCAGGTGGGTGCCTGCTGTTGTCTCTAGAGATTTGCCAAATTTGTTTAAAATGTTCAGTCCAAAGGGGTTCCCTCTGTTTTGGGACACCCCACAGTGGTGGCCCCTATAATCATGCTGCAGTTACTGCTCATATGTGCTGAAACCAAGTCTGGGGAGCTCAGCTCCATCCTTAATACTTCAGGTACTTCTTGCTGAGATACCTCTTGGCCAAGCTGAGAGGGCTCCTCTCCTATCCCCATTTCTCTTTCAGTTCAAGTGGTCTCTGTGTTACCCTTTCTCCTGTATAGCAGAGCATGAACTGGAGGGTGCATTCCTTGCTTACCTATAGAGTTTTCTTCCCTGACCAACACTATGTGTTTGTCCCCTTCTTGCCCAAGGCAGAGGTTTCCCTGTGACAGTGAAACCACACAGGATAATGTTCTATTCATAGAAGAAATGTGGGGCACCCCTAATACATGTGTGACTTCAGATGTTTGTGAAGGGTATGCAAGTTGTTTCATAGCATACTGGAATAATTCCCACAAGGGCTGGATTTTGTGTGCATGTGTGCATGTCTACAGTGTGGTTAGCCTTGAAGCACAGGAAAAAAATGTTTGTCTGCTGTTACACATTCCTTTTCTCCCAGAGATTTGTCCCTGGAGCTGTGAAGAGGTTTGCAGTCATCTTGTTCCCACAGAAGTGTTCAGGAGCTGGATTTGTGTGTGGTGCTGGGATCAGATGCCAGAACATATGCTCTTCATCAGTATATATGTGTGCTGCTGTTCATCCATGACTTGGCTTTCCAGAAACACTGTTCAGCATGAACAGTGGAAGGCAGCGCTCCACGCTGAGGAGGAAGATTTGGATGTACAGTACTGACCATAGGGGCTGGGCTGCAGGAAGTGGAACAGATCTATTGCTTCTGACTTAAGTAAGAGCTGTCTTTGTTTTAGGACTGAATGGGGTGAATGGGGTAATATTCTTCATTCCTTCTCCTTTGTACTTCCAGTGCATTAGTTGAAATCTGTTACAACCAGCTCTAGACTACAATCCCTTCCCTCAGTCCTCACTCCCTGCCCACAAGGCTGGTGCCCAGCAGCATCACAGCAGCCAAGTGCCGGGGGTGGCTGGAAGGGAGACTGTGCTGAGAAGATGCAGGGACTGTTTTGCTAACAAGCAAAGTTTGGCCAAGTGTTGGCCAAGAGCTGAAGAGGAAGTGAAACCCTGCACAAGCATCTGCATGGGTGTAACGCCAAGAGGGGGAGGAGAATTGTTTAGTTTCTGGCTTGAGTACAACTGTCCACTCCTGAAGTCAAAAGAAATAAGAGAAGTTGAGGCTGAAGTTGAGTTCTGGAAGAGGGATGTAGCTGTGCTGGGCAGGGAAGGACAGGGCAGGGGTGCTCAGGATGGCAGGGACCTCTCTGGATACAGCTGTGGAGCCCTCAGCCTGGTGCCGTGCCATGGCAGCCTGGGCTGAGGGAGGCTCGGGGTTAACACTTGGAAATGTAGCACCGGAGGATCTTGGGCTGTGGTTCATGCAAGCCTGAGGCTCTGTGGAGTGTGAGCCAGTGTAGTTGTAAGTCAGTCAGAGGTGGGAAGCCCTTACTAGAAGTTAACTCCAGTTGTTCACCCAGCTCTTACATCCGGATTGTTTCTGTGCGCAGTGGCTGGTGGCAGTACCAGCCGTGCTCGCCCTGCCCTGACTCCTGCTGGGGAGAGAGGGGCAGCGGTTGCCTGACCCTGCCCGTGCTGTGAGACCGCTGGGTGCCAAGGGCAGGGAGACCTGAGCTTTGTGCAGCTCAGCCCTTTGCTCTTCCGGGGATCTTTGGGAGTGCCCCATTTGTCTTGCAGCTTGTTATCCAGTGTGTCCGGGGTGTGTGTGTGGAGATGGGATAGCCCGTCTCTGCCTGACCCCACCCGAGGCAGTTGGTGCCGTTCTCCCAGAATGACTCCTGGCAGGGAAACTGGGAGCTGAGAGTGCAGGCTGAGCAAATAAACTACAGGATCATGAGTGCTAGCTCCTGGAGACTGGCCATGAGGAGTAAGCCCGTCCCACTGACCTCTGGATGTTCTCAGTGCAGAAGCAAGGAGGGGAAAGAGATCCACTCAGCTTGTGGGAAAAGAGGCTCCAAGGGCTTAACATCTTCCTTCTGCTTTCTGAGAGGCAAAGCCCGTGGCAGTACAGGTGTGGCTCCAATGATTACGTTTCATTTTTCCTTGCAGACCCCTTGTGCATGAAGCTGTGAGAACATGAGAGCACAAGCCAGGCCTTTTACTACTATAGTTTGTATTGCAATTATTTTTAAGGTTACTTCACAAGCGAGTCACTTTGCTTTCAGCTTTTTGTAATGTCTTCTTGCTGTTTCCTCAGTGTGGGAACTATTTTAATCCTTCCTGACGCACTGAGCTCATTCTTGCTGTGATACGTACACTAGTGTAGTCTCTTTAGATCCTGCAGTCTTACATCCACTTTTATTTTCAAGTAAATTACATACTACATTAATTATATATTCAGGTGAAATGTGAGTCACAAAGGCATCTGCCTGCCCTACACACGGTCCCCTTGGCTGTGTTTTCTGTTTGGTTTAAAGCTCTCCTGAGTCTCTGCAAGTCATATGAAATCACTGTAAATGTGGGTAGGCAGTACTGGAAATGCCCATCTAGACCAATAGTAATTTTCCTCTGCTCAAGGCCTGCTGTAAAAAATGTCAGGGAGATTTATGGCTTTTAAGATCCTATAGATTCTCAGAGGTTCCTGCTGCTTAGAGAGTCTGGTGCCAGCTGGGATCAGACAGTAATGGAAGAAGCATCAGAGCCTTCAGAAGCTGGGATTTGCCCTGTTTTGTAGGCAGTGGGCTGAATCAAGGCAGCAGGAGTTAATTCAAGGGATGCAACTGGTCTGCAGCAAAGCCTTGCCATGATTGCACAGGGCCAAGATGAGCAGGGTTGTGTCATTGGGACAATGAGAGATGCTGTCAGGGATGATCTCGTCTCCTGGCAGTTGTTCTTGCAGCCCCGACTCTCAAGAGAGGGTTTCTGTGATGCAGCTGGAGCAGTGCACTGGAGCTGTAGCAAGCAGAAGATAAACTGCTTGTGTCTCATTCAAAGGTTTATACCTATGCTGTTCAGATGCTTTAAAGAGCTCCCCTCCCCTTGAAAGGAGCCCTTGGCAGTATGTGTGTTTATGGGAGAGGTGGGTATTGGGGAGGACAGTAATTTAGCAGAACTTGGTGCTTTTACTGAGCAGTTAATCCAGGCATATGCTTGGGAAGCACTCCAGGTTCACTGAGCAGCTGGACCCTCTGGATCAGCTCTAGTCTGGCAGCAGCCCTGGGGCTGACACTTCAGAGGTTCAGAGCAGGCCCACGGGGGTCAGTGATTAGAGGCTGTTTGCTGCATACACCCCAGTAGTGCCCCTTGGACCTGCTTGGGACCCTGATGACCATCACTGTGCAGCAGGAGTGTGTCCTCTTATTGCCTGGATAAGCCTCATCTGCCCTGCCCCACCATGCTTGGCTCACAGCAGGTTCACAGCACTGAATCTCACAGCAATTTGAGTAAACCAGAAACAACTGGATGGAGCCCAGTGTTCCTGTTCCTCAGTGCCTGCTCTGTTCAGCTGCCAGTCCCCAAATGGATTTGCATGCCATCTCAGAGCTGTGGGATGGCATTATTTGCAGCAGCTCTCATTAATGTCAGTGAAAGCCTTTCTGTTTGAGGTGGTAGGGCTGGTCCTCAGCAGCTGCTCAGAGGTTCCAGCCAGTGCCAGGCGTTTTGCTGCCTCGTTTGAATGCCCAGTGTCATCTGAACATCTCCCTGCTCCTCCCGTGGCTGCACTGTCATGGGCAGGTGTCAGGCAATAGCAGAATTGTTCTCTTGGTAAACAAGTGATGTTGTTATTGGAGCTGCCCCACATGTGGCAGCAGTGCAGTGTGTGCATGGGGTTGCTAATGAGGGATATCATGGGGTTTGTTAGTCTGAAAGCTTAATGAGCCATCTTCTGGTTCTTTGCAAAGTGCGTGGATGCTTCTTCCCATCAGCTGCTCCTGTGGTGCAACTTGCACTTGGCTGTGTTTGGTACTGAAGTGTGTCCCTGCAGGTTAGAGCTCACAGCACATATTGGACATTTTGGAGGACTCAGATCCCATTTATCATGACACTAATGGTAGTGGACATCCAGGAAATGTCTGGATGAGACTGCTGCTCTTTTCCTCAGACACCCTGCATATGCTGGAGGGCTGAGCTTCCTTGTGGCTTCAGTGAATCCATGTCTATTGGGTACCTAGGGTTTGTCTCTTAGCTCATCAGGGATTTTCCTTCATGACAAATAACTATTTTTCTTCATTATTTTTCAAAAAATAAAATAATTAGGGCATCCACCCACCTCTTGGCTGGCATCCTGCAGTAATAGGCCAGGATGTGTTTTCTTCAGAAGAGGAAGCAGGTCTTGCTTTTTATTTTCAAGGCAATGGTTTATAAAAGAGCCTGAAAAGCCTGCGAGGGGCAGTGAGATGAGAACCCATACAAAGAATAAATCTGAGAAAATAAATCCCAGAAAATACATCCCAAGAAATTGCTGTTTGGCCTAGCAAGTCAGAGCCCAGGCTAGAAGCCCAAGAGAACCCCTCCTCATTTTGTATAAGACAGTGTTCCAGGCTTTGCTTGAAGACAGTTATCTCTGAATTCCTAAAACATACAAAGGTTTGACTTCACGCTGTGCTGCACGTCCTAGGAGCTATTCGTGGGTATCTAATTTGATTTTGCACCCAGTTCTCGTTAAAGGGCTGTGGGTGACAAATTACTCTTGGCCTGTTGTGGCTGTCACTTGAGCTGACATTGCATGAGGGTGCTGCTCTCTGCTAACCCATTGACTGTGTGGAGCATTCCCCACACTGCCTTGCTCCTCTCCTTACCTACACGGCTGTTTCCATTTCCTTTGGGTTGCCTCGTAGGAAAACACAGTCTAGCAAATGCAATTTTTTCCACTCCATTGCTTCCAAGTTCTTTCCAACATTGCGTGTTGCTGCCCCTTGTGTGTCCAACAGCCACAGCGTTTACAGTCAAATGACTTTCTGTCTTCTCTAATATCTTTTTAATCTGGTTTCGTTCTGACTTCCAGAAATCCAATGCAATCATCTCAAAGGTGACATCTTCATGAACTCTGCTATACCTGCTATAGTGCCTGCTCTGTTAGCATCTTACATCTCATGTACTTTACCATTTTTGTTCTTTTCAGATGAGCCCAAAAAGAAATTTATGAAATCAGCAATACCATAGAAAAATTCTCAGGAGGGAGGATTCCACAGTTATCTGTTCCTTACAATCAGGACTGTATTAGTGAGTTGCTGATAACAGTTTTTCTACAGGGCAAGTAGAGAGTATATTGATGACTGACAGGATAAACTTTACAGTGGAAATCAAGACTGAAATAGCAGCAAAGACCAGTGTCACAGTGATATTATCAGCAAAGAACAGATCTTATGGAGAACCCTGTTTGTTCAATGATTGGGCTGTGGTCCTGGTGCAAGGACAGTAGTTATTCAGCTTGGGACACTAACCTTTTGTGGTTGCTTTTTCTCTGTTTTTCAGGGAAGAAATTGTTATCTTAAGGTGAAAAGGATTTTAGGAGATGTAGAGAATGCACTTTTGAATGTCTGTCTTTTAATAACCCTCTGCAAGATGTACAGCTTTAGTGTGTGTCTCCTGCAGTCCAGTTGGGTGATAAGGCTTGTTTCTAAGGCTGTAATTTTTGATGAGGAGAGAGGCAAAATGGCAGTCTTGAATTCAGTAGAAAATACCATCCCTGAGACCTTGTCAGGACAATACTCATATTCCACATCTGTTCTGGTTAAATTGGGTTGCCTGGTCTGGCTGCAGTATTTTATACAGTGCCTTATTTTTGTGAGATAATAGCAGCTCTGATCTTGTTCCAGTATGAAGCTCAGTGGGGCCTTGTGACACGATGGCAGTTACTGAGTGTTTGCATGGCAGTGGTGTCTGTGGAGCCTCTCCTGGGCCGCAGCCTCACAGTTTTCCACTGTGCCAGTCCAGGACTGTGGGCTGTTCCTGCCGCAAATGAAGTGATCCTGCTTGCAGTGCCTCTGGAATTGTTGGCACATTCTGGATTAACCAAGGAGCTGACACATTCCTCTGGTCTGGGTTGGTGGTGTGGAGATGAAAGGCACTAGGCTGAAACATGAGCTTTTCCACAAAGGCCATTGTACAGTGTAGTTATTTAAAAGGCAAAATTTTTAGGCAATTTGCAATAATAGGAACCAAGGGCCAGCCTTCTTTTAATACAGATGAAAGTGCCTAACTCCTTTGAAACTGAGGAGCTAGATACCTCCTGTATTTTTATGAATTTGGCTCTGGTGAACAGCCTTGTCACCGCTTTCCCCCCCACCATCCTTCTCTGATCCAAGTTGCTGTGTAGCAAGAGCTCTCACCATCTCCCATGAGGAGGCTGCTGCTGCCTCAGCATTTACACACCTGGTGCCAGGCTTACAGCTGCCTTTCATGTGCTGTGGTCCATGGATTAGGTCCAGGAAAGGGGTTGCTGAAGGAAAATAACTGAAAATACTGCAAGAGGTATGTTCCAGGCTGCTCTGAATGGTTCTTTCATCTTTGCCTCAAAAAAATCAGTGAGAGTTGTAGCTCTGTGAAAGGATCATGGCTGTGCTCAGGGGTAACAGACCCATTTAACATTTTGTTTTCTGTATTGGAACTGAAATTTTTACAATTCTGCTCCTATTTTAGGGACCTATTTAGCAGAGATGTTCCACTGCAGATTAATCTGTTAAGCTCATCCCACGTTCTTTTGAAAATTGTCCTCTTTATTTTCCTTCAGACTTCTCCTTAAACCCCTCCTGTGTCTCCCTGGCTGGAGCTGGCTAGTGGATAGTCACTGTTCATCACAGTGGCTGTGCTGCTTTCTGGCTGCTTTGTGTGGCTGGCAGTTGTCTTGTGTGCTGAGCACGGGCTCTCTGTGCCTGGCATTGCCTCTGTGCTCCAGCTCAGCACCCTGACACAGGAATGTGCTCCCTGGGAGCATGGACCTGACTGCAGTCTGCTCTCTGGATGACAAATCCAGGGCTGAGGAGCCAGGCAGTGCATTGCCCTGAGGCCTTATGCTCCCATGTGCCTGTCTCTGCTTCACCCAGACTCATCATAGCATGGAAAACTCACACAGGCTTTGCTCTTGCAGATCTTTTCTTATCTTTTGCAGTGTTGATACCTTTTGCAGGGAACAGAAACATGGCTTGGAGCTCTCTAGGGTGTCTGGGTGCAGGGTGAAGAACATGACCCTTCTTCAGTGCTCTCCAGCACAGGATCCTTAAGGGCTCAGCAGACAGTACTGTCCCAGCCAGGGCAGGTGTGGGTGTTTGCAGTGAAGTTCTCTATGCTCAGAGGTGGTGGAATTGAAGCCCAGGATATAACAGCTCTGTCTAGAGGCATTTCTGTCTGGAGGCCGTGATTTTTAGGGATACACAGCATATTTTGATGACGGACTGGCTCTGCTCTCCTGTGAGTCAATCACACCACAACTAAAGCTTTCCAGAGGCACTTGAGCCTCAGGATTCCCCTTAGCCCAAATGTTCAACTTCAGACCTGTTCCTTCCATGCAGTGGTTGATGTTTCTCAGGGCAGTGGGTGTGAAGCACACCCTGCTCCACTCACTGCTGTTGGAGCTGTCCCACTGGGAACTCACAGGCACTGCTCTGTGGTTCCTCATCTCCCCTGCAAGGCAGCCTGGCTGTTGGACAATCACTTCCCCACTGTGTTGATGACTTCTGCTGGCATCTTACTGAGTTACAGGTGTGAACCCAGAACTGGCAGAAAGAAGCGGGTGGGAATGCAGCCAGGTGGGAACAGCCTGCTGCTTCATCTGCTGAAACCTGTTTGTCCTGCAGTGTATTTATTCCTAGTCTATACTGAAGAGGAGCTACCTGAACAGCCCAGGTCCGTGCCTGGTGCCAGGGGTTGAGAGAGATCCCTTTATCCGGTGCACTCTGCTTCTGGAAGGGCTGAAGCCCACAAGGAAGAAAGGTCTCTTTTTCATTGCAGTTTTGACTGGTTGTTGTCCAGGGTTGGCATGTGAAAAGAGGCTGAGGAGCAAAGTGCTGTCTGGGAAATGCAGTCATGCTGTACTTCTCCTGCTGTTCAGCCCCAAGGTTGTTGTGTGATCCAAAGAAACTATCACAGGATTGGCAGCACACGCAACCCAGTCTTCCATCTGCTTGAAGAAAGTCTAAAATTATGCAGCATGTGATCCATAGCTGCACTTGAGCATGCTCTGCCCCTTGTTCCTCTATACACTGCCATTTGCATAGCTCATATCACCCTGTGGGGTCGTGCCCAGTGGCTGCTGTGTCACCAGTGAGGCCAAGGCCACGTGCATGTGTGAACTGGATTGGATTCTGTATGGATCACAGCAGCTGCATTTGCTGACAAAATGGCCCCATCCAATGGCTGCCAGGGCAGCAAGACTGGGAATTCTGGAAGAGACCCACAAAACCTGTGTGGCTTCCTGTGTTGAGCAAAGTCTGGGGTGAGAGGAAAAACCCATAACTGTGTAGGAGTGTGTGTGGATGACAGTGATGTGTGGTGGCCGTTACTGCCTGAGGCACTGCTGGGTACTGCGGTCGGGTTAGAGCTTCTAACAATGGGACACTGATTCATCTGTGGTCAATGTGTTTTTAAAAGAATGCCACTGAACTGTCAGTCTGGTTTCTCCTGGCCAAGTGTGGCCCACTGCAAGGCTCTTTTCCTTAGGACTCCCCCTTCCCAGTGATCTTAATTTTCATTTTCCTTTCTTAGTCTGGTTCCTCAGGCATTTGTGCTGTCGGGTCCAGGTGGGAGAGTCCTGCTGCCACCTTGGCCAGCCAATGGGGCTGTGCTGGAGAAACCACAGGGTTGTAGTGCTGGTGTTCAGTGCTGCATTGCCAGTACAAACCATTTCCAGCCCTATGTGTGTGAGGAGAAAGAGTTGGGCTGCTGCAGCTGCAGGTCAGCAATTGGAGCTGGCACAAGGCAGAGCAGTGTGGCTGAGCTCATCTGACAACACGAAGCTGTGACTCTTCCCCACTGCTCTGCTTGGGTTTGGATTTGGGGGTTGAGTGTAGTCCTGTGCAGCTTGTGCCATACCCTGCTGTTAACTCAAAGCAGTTTCTGCCAGGTTTGTTCTTGTAGGGGAAGGAGGGAAGGCGGAGGGTTCAGATGGCAGTCGACTGGGAGGCAGAGATAAATTAAGTGTTGAGCTCTTAATGGGGAACATGCTCCATTGGTTTGGGTTTCCCTCCCCACCCATCCCAGTCTTTTTAATCTGTGGCACAGTCTTGGGAGCAGTTTGAGAAGGGAAGTGATTTCAGACTGGAGGTGACCTCATCTGTCTCCAGCTCTGAGGTGGAGCAGTGTTTGGAGTCCCAGCCAGAGCTTATGATACTTTTTGAGTGATGCAGGCGAGGGGCTGAGGCTCCAGGAGAGCCCTGTGCCTCCTGCCCAGTGGTGAACAGCTGTGTGAGAGGGTGGGAAGTGGGTAATGGCTCTGGGGGTTTTATCTTTCTCATCTTTCTACAGGCTAGAGTGGGGGGAAGTAGGAAGGAGAGCAGAGTCCAAAAAACACAGCTGGACATGTCACATATCAGAGCAGTTAGTTCCTGATGAAAGGTCCAGCCCTGTCCTGCAGGGTGCTGAGCTGTGCCCAGCTGGAAAACACTCGTAAGTGTGCTCACGTGCTGTGTGGAAAGGTGCTGAAGGTATGTGCATGGATGGAAGAGTCCCTGCTGGGTTCTTTGAATCTGAGGACCCTGTGGATCAGCAGAAAGGGGGAATCAGAGCCCTCCTGAAGACTTTGCTTTTTAGGACCCCAGATGTCAGTGAGAAACCTGGAGATCTGAGGATCTGGAGCATGGGGTGGGAGCCAGCTGGGGTGTCCGCTGCAGGTCCAGATAGTGATGAGGGGCACATGAGACCACAGATGCTACTTGCAGAAACTATGAGATAATTCTGCTTCCTGACATGGCAAAGAGCCCTCCTCCTGCCTTGATGTCTGCTATTTTGAGGTGGCCAAGATTTTCTGTTGCACAGATGGAGCCTGTTGTCCTTGGACTCTGCTGGTGTCCAGCAAGCCCAGCTCTATCCTGCATGCTGGAGCTGGTCTGCCAGATGCAGCTCTGGATTTCAGTAAATGTCCGTGTTTTTCAGTAAGGACAGCTTCCAAGTGCTGTCTCATAAGCTGTGTGGGGGTGTCCAGCCACTTCCCCTTAAGTCTAGTTGTCTTCTGGCTTCAGCTGAAGAGATGCTGGGCTGTGGTAGGCTATGGCTGGGAAAATAAAAGCAGTCTTTTCTCATGTCTCTGTGGCTGCAGAAACTCCCTGTAGCTGGGCAGGCAGTATTGAAGGGGGATAAATTGACTGGAAGAATTTGCTTTTCTCTTGGCCTTGTCCCAGGTGGCATCAAGACTCTTGCTTGGATATAAATTCCCCTCCCACCACTGCTAAAAAGGGAGAGTTTAACCATTCTTGGGATCTATCAAGAGACTTTGTCCAGCCCTTCTGCTCCTCTTCCCTGTTGAACTGGGAGCAGAGATTGAAAATGAATCCTGTTGTGACCATGTCACAGTGAGGACAAGAGTTTGCAGATTTTCCTTCCTCCTGCCTCAGAATTGTCTCCATGCCTGTAGGTGATGGAACAATCTCAAAGTGCATGAACAAAACAGGTATTTTGTGTTTAAAATGCCCCTTTTCCCCCCTCTGCTCAGCATCCCACAGCTGTGCCCATGACACTGAAGTGCACTGACAGGCGACAAGTGCTGGCTGGGTTACAGAGGAGCTCTGCCATGTCTTTGAGAAAGAGTTTGGTCAGGGGAGCCCCAGGAGAGGTGTGTGCTGCTGTCAGTGGTGACAGATGCATGGTGCCAGTGCTGGCTCCCTGGCAGGGCTCAGGACCTTGGCAGCCCCTGCATCTGCAGCCTGCGTGTGTGAGCCCCGGCAGCATCCCAGAAAGGGACCATTATCCCCAAGCCTTGCCTGCTGCTGAAGTCAGGAGGGCACAATAAAGATGTGTCCCGGCGGCAGCCCGGAGCGGGCTCGTGTGTCAGGAACAAAAGAGGCTTTGTAGCAGGCACTGCCTCTGCTGGGAGGTTTGTCAGCTCTGGAGCTGGGATGGTAACTCAGGGCTCTGTGCCCAGCCCTGCCGTGCTGCTCAGGGCCTCCCCTGATTCGGGGCAGGGTCACTGGTTTCTTCCCTCTCTGGGGGAGGTCTTGGCAGCAGATCCTGCTTGCCTGAGCACAGCTTTACCCGGTGGGCTGGGAACTGCAGGAGGCAGGGCTCCCCTGGTCTCTCAGGTTCAGCAGCCCTGTGTTCTGTGGCCTGAAGCTGTGTGTGCTCTCTGCAATGTACTAAGTCCCTGGGAGTGGCCTCAGGGCAAATGGGGAAGGGCTGTGATGGACCAGGATGGCAGTGTCACTCTATCTGGAGCTTTGAGGAGAAATGTCTCCTGGGGAGATTTCAGCAGAGCAGGGCTGAGCAGGACAGCTTGACAATATGTGATAGCAAAGCAAAGGCAGATTGGAGAAGCAAGGGAAGCTCCTGTGCTTGGGCTGTTACACCAGACACATGAGTTACAGGAGGATACACTTCAGAGAAAGCTCTTTTCCAACTATTAAGAATGGACCTGAGGTCTGGCTGCTCTCTCACCTCTGGCTGCAGCATCAGTGCTATGTTGCTGGGGGGCTGAGCATGGTGGTGCTGCCAAGTGATCCATAACTGCCCTCTCCAGAGGGGTGTGGTTGGAGGTGAGATAATCAAAACCACAGTGAGGCAGAGAAGCTGGTGATGGGATTGGGGCAGTAAGACAAGATCATGTTGGGAAGGATCCCTCCATGAAGCTGTGTAAGATGCTTTAAGATTTTGGTTTTGTGGCAGTTTGGTCCAGCCAGTTGCTGCTACTGCAGTATCACAGGGTGTTACTGTTGCTGCATTTTGTTCATGCTATGTCCTGATATTCCATCCTTTCTCACCTAAGAGCAGTGTTCTCCAGGAACACTCTGTTCTCTAGGAACATTCACTTCTGCTCTCTCCAGTCAAGACTAGGAAGATTTTGTTGTGAAGGAAAGGAGAACTTAGTATATGTTCTGCTGCTCTCTGCTGTTGTTGTGAGTCCACCACAGGCAGCAGATCTTCCAAATGGAAAGAATCTCTGAAGGGAATTGCAGGGCCCATGGGCAGGATGAGAGGAGTATGATATCTCTTCTGGCTTTGAAAAAATGTGTGCTCAGAGAGGAAGCAGCAAATACAGGAAAAGGGTAGTTGCTGAACACAAACTGCCAAGAATTAAGCAATCTGTTTCATAGTATGAAACCTCCTGTTGAGCAAGAAGACTATTTTCCCTCCCAAGCAGGTGTGACTGGTAAAGCAAGCTGGCAAAGTCCTCCCAAAGTTCAGCTGCCAGACAGGACCAATACTTACATTGCCCTTATCACACAGGGTGTCCCCAGTTTTTATCTCTTTCCTCTTCTACCTTTTCTGGAAGCTGCCTAGACCCTCCCGTGGTACCTGCTGCCATTTTCATCTCCACTCTGTGCTTTTGTGCTGCACAGGCACCACTAGCACGTTTTGCTCTTTCATGGGGCAGCTGGGTACATTGGCTGGGTACACACAGCTTGGGTTGGCCCAAGCAGTGTGTACATAAAAATGAATGCATGGAAAAGGTGTCTGGGTAAAGATTTCTTTGCATAACATGATTTCTGCAGGACCCTGATATAGAAAAAAAAAAAAAAAACAGGGCATGATAGCTGTTAATTTAGGGATCCTGACTTATCAGTGCCAGATTCCTTTTGGCTTTCAGAGGGCAGGCCAAGAGATGTGGGAACAGCTTTATCAACCCCTCCTCTGCTGTGGTGCCATGCAGAGCAGTAATTTGGTGTAGTTGTGCTTGGGAGCAAGTCCTCTGTGCCTTCAGGGAAGTGGCCTGTAGGTGGATTAATGATGGAGCTTGGTCACAAAATCAAAGGGGGAGGGCTGCAGTGCCTCCCAGGTGTTCATTTTGCAGAGGGGAGGTATTAGGTCACTAAGGAGGGTGAATTCAGCCTCTGTCCCAGCTGGCTGGCTGTTCACTCCCTGTGTGCTCAGGAGAGCAAACCCTCTCTAGAGTCCTTTTGCTGTGTAGCTGCTCCTGTGAGCCAGCACATAAATGGAAACAGATGGCTCCATCTCAGCGGTTAGTAGGAATCTCTCACTGCTGCAAAACTGCTAATGAAGTCTGGGGCTGGACTGAAGCAGACAAGGCTGCTGTGCTGGTGGGCTCTGCTGGGCTCCTGCCTCAGTGCTGGGGTGCCTGTTACTGTCCCTCTGTCACAAGAGCACCAAGATTGCTGAGCTGGCCCCCCAGCCTGGCCAGCTGTGCTGTGTCCTGCGGCAGCCTCAGGCAGGGTGTTCATCTGGGTACTGCAGAGCCACCAGGACCTGTCAGTGTCCACCAGTCTTGGTAAATGATCTGTGTGGTCATCATTACTGTGGGTTCCAGACCTTGCAATTCACACCTGTTTTATGGAAAGGCATGGAGAGCCCTCTAGTATCTGACACAATCTCTGCTGAGCCAGATATTTCTTCATTTAAGGTTCTTTACTCTGTTTCACTCCAAACTCAGACTAACTATTCTTTTTTTGGCCGTACTGGTCAACATCTCCCTGATATGGAGAAGCAGCACTCAGCAGTTACTGACTATTATTCTTAAGCTTGGAAGAAACTTTGTTTAAATTCCCTTTGACAGCACAGTTTGATTTAGATGTTCAGTGACTTGAAGTTTTCTCTCATCATCACATAAAATATAAATCTCCAGTCACACTGCAGGGCACAGGGAAGTGGTGATTTGTGCAGCAAAGGTGTAACCAGGCTTGGTGTTTGCTGGAGCAAGCAGGTGATGGAGAAGGGGAGAGAAAGGTGTTGGAAAGCATTTCTTGATTCTGTTTTTGATTATTCTGACAGCTGCCCCCCAGGCACAACCTCAGTGTCTGCCATGGCAGGGTACAAGGAGCCGATGTGAATGCTGGATGGCTGCACAACCACAGGCAAGTGGGGAACAATCCTGGTCCCCAGCTGCCTTGCTGCCCTTACCTTTTCTTCTTCATTCATGCAGCAAACTGCTAGGCTCTGTATCTGCCTGGGTGGTCCCACAGCTGTGCCAGTGGCCCCCAGCACAGCTGTGCTGGGAACCTCCTTAGGCAGCTGGGGCTGTGATGCCCTTTGGGAACATTGGGAACTCACTGCCACCATGATGCAGTGTGGGCACTGGTGTGTGCCAAGCCCTGGGAAGCCCAGCCAGGCTGCAAATGGTGCAAGAGGCACTGACTGCTTGATGGCTGCAGTGTCTCAGCCTCATGGCCTGTGAGCCTGGCACAGCTGGGTAATGCTCCATCCAGCTCTTGGTGGGCAGCCAGCACTGGGCTGGCATGGACCACGGGGGAGAGAGTAGGCTGCAAGCTCCTGGAATCTTCTGAAAGGCATTTCAAAGCCCCTTGCATGGAGCAGGCAGCAGTTTGGGTTTTGCAGCCAGGTGCAGAATAGAAGCTACCAAGTCCAGGTACTGATATGGAGCTGCTGGAAGTCTTAAGGGTTTGCACTGGAGGCCTGTGAGCCCCATGCTCTGCATGGATTCAGGACATTGCCCATGGAGAACACAGGATGGCACAGGGTACAAGAGGACAGAATTGACAGATTGTCTCTGAAAGCTTCCATCTGTACATCTCCTGTGAGTGAGAAACTGGGAAAGTTGTGGATCCCTGCAGGATAAGTCCTCTCTGTCAGGTGGAACTGATGTGTCTGTGCATCTCTGCAGGTCCTGGGGATGCTTGTGCAACCATCAGGGCTTCAGGTTTCAGTACTGCTTCCCAGAAAGCCACTTCTTAGTGGCAGGGGAGGGCAGAAAATCTTGTATGCTCAGTGAGGATCTATTTGGATACTTCATCTGGGCACACAATCCTCTCCTTCTCTCGGAGCTCTGAGATACAGCTCTGTTAAATTACCCCAATTTCATCATTGCTCCATCTCTTCCTCAGGTTTCCTGCAGGAGGGTGTTATGATCTTTTTCTGAGAGCATCTCACCATGGCTGAGAATCAGGTACGCTTCTTTAGGCCCTGCCCAAAAGGAGTGTTTGGCACCACTGCTCATAAATAGGGGTGTGCTGCAACTCCAGTCCAGCTGATTGTGTATTCCTGCTGATTAGTTAATTGCTTCCAATTGCCAACATCACACTCATTGAATTCACGCTGTGATTTCTGTGTCACCTGGGGAAAAGGAACAGGGTGCAGCTATGGGAGGGAAGCCTGTGTTTGCCAGGCTGAAAACGACAAATGCTACTGCAATGAAGCACTCAAATCATCGTGCAGTTCATTCTGCTGTTCATATTGAACCAAGAACAACATCCTGGGGAGGAAGGGAGCAGAATTTACCTCTGACTAATGCTGCTGGATTGTGCAGGGCTGCGGGGGAATTGTTAGCCAGAGAAACCATCAGGAGGAGAAAGGGAATGGAAAGGGAATCTAATTATCCATCTGCAAAGACACATGCTAGTCCCGACACAGGGCCCAGCCCTGGGCAGACTGATGTGGGCAGTGACGTTTGCACAGACTGTTTTTATGGTGGGGCTGGGAAAGGGCTCCTGGGGGTCCCCTGTGGGATAGCAGATGGTCCAGCACACATCACAGTGAGCCTGGGCAGACTGGAAGGCACATAGCTGCTTTTCCCAGGAACATTGGCCCGTGGGGCTCCGAGGGACAGCACTTTGCAGCCAGGTATGGCTGTGTTGTGTGGGGATGGAGCTCAGGCAGAGCTGTGCTGGTGCAAAGGGAGGAGGGTGAGTGCATGGCTCCGTCTCAGCAGGCTCATCTCAGATAAGTGGCCTGGGGCTGCAAGCCCAGGAGTGAGGGTGGGGAGGAAGGGGAGGGTCCCTGTGTGCCTCTGCTGTCTCAAGGTGCACAAAGACTCTGCTTCATGTTACTGAGTGTGCAGAGGCAGCTGACAGCAGGGAGGAAGGGTGTGTGGCTGGAGACTGGTTGTTTGAGTCCTTGTTGGAAGACCTGCAGGAGACCCCCTAGGAAGAAGAAGGAGGTGCCTCTACATCCTTGTTCTGCAGAGCTTTTCAAAGTTATTGCTCACAGAGTCTGAGGCCAGCTTTTCACTCTTTGGGTGCCTCCCAGAACTGAAGGTTCTTTAGAGAGTTGCCTTTCCCCCCTTAATTAATGAAATTTAAAATTATTTGGTGAGCTGAATGGGCTTATTTTCCTGTCTGGTGGGCATCAGCTACTCCTAAAGTTATGCTAATCGTAGCTGGAAGATAGAGGTTGGGAGTTCTTCCAAGGCAGTTGGCTTTCATTCTCCCAATGAGGTTTTCAGGAGCCTGCTGGGAGGACAGCAGGGTTAAGAAAGATCTCATTGCAGGCATAGGAGTATCCATGAGATGGGTGAATTGGGAATGAATCAGGAGAATTTCTGCTTGAGTGGAACACCTTTGTTGTCCACTGCCTTGCTCTCCATGGTCTGTGCTCAGTGTGCTGTTTGCAGGTGTGGTGCCTCAGCCTGGACTGTTTTCCCCTGTGATGCCCTTTGATCAGCTCCTGCTGGACCAGGCATAGGTGTCTCACAGTGCTCAGAGGCCATGATGTCCTCTCCAGGTCAGGATTCAGCCTCTTTGGTAGACAGGCCTGATCCTGCATCCCTTACTCACGTGAGCAGTCGTCTCTATCTCAAAGGGACTACTCGGTGAGTAAGGATCGCAGGATTGGGACCACTACCTGTAACATAAACTGCATCTTCTGTAGGATCCTGTCCCCAACCTTTTCCTATTCATGTATTTTAACATGCATCAAGAACTTCCAAAACTGATGTTCTTGTCATTTGGATGGAGAACCCAAGAGTTGGAAGAAGCAGTGCCTTTCTATTGCAGAGGATAAATCACCATTATTTTCCATCCTCTTCCACCAAACCACTCTCAGCCCAGCCAGCTTCTGTACCCCAGAGTGATGTGTACCTGTTTGCCTCCCAAACGTTGTTCTTGGGTTTCCAGGGCTGGCAGGGCTCTGCTCTGCCTCTCCCTGGTTTTCCAGCTGTAGCTTTGAGATGAGAAGCCAGACAGCTGTTTAAACCTGATTAGTGCTGCAGAGCTGGAGGATGAATCGGAGGCAGAGATGAGCAGCAGTAGTGCCGAGACTGCCGCCGAACTTCCTGCACCACCTGGTTTCTCCTTTTGTCTTAACTAGCTAAATCTGGAAACCTCTGTCCTGTGCTAACCGATGCGTTCGCAATCGGAGGAAGCAGCGAGGGCAGGGCAGGTCTGAGCTGTACGTTGGTTTCCCTGTGGCCCTGGCCGGGGAAGCCGCCTGGGCTCTCCCCGCTCGGACACGGCCCTCCCGCGGAACGCTCCGGTACCGCACCACGGCTCCTCCCGGGGAGAGAGAGCAGCGGGCAGCGACCCAGGGGGCTGCTGGAAGACATCCAGCCAGCTCCACGTCTGCCCAGTTTGTTCTATCGTGCACATTATCCTAAATGAGGAGCTGGGTGTGAGAAGCTCTGTGAACTCGCTCCAGAGCAAGTCACGAGTTTAAACAAGCAGGAGGCAAATTACGGTCGTGGCTCTTTTTTAAGAGCTGGAAGTGGAGGCATGGCATGAGTCACACAGTACTTCTTGGGAAGCACGAGGCACTTCAAGTGGAAGCAGAGAGCATAAATACCTTTGAAATAGAATTTTATACATTTCTGGAGGGATTATGTGACAAAGCAGCAGTGACCCTTGAGCGGAAATTAGAAGTTTGACCTGTGGGATAGGTAAAAGAAAAGATGTGAAAAGAAAAGAAAAGACTGCTGTGCACATTGTGCTTGTGGCACTGAACATACAGGGGATTAATCCTGTGCTTTGGGATTTCTGCATTTCTTGTCTGGTATCTTGTTTTTTCCTGAGCATCACAGGATGAAGCCAGGCTAAAGCATCAGGGCTGTGATGCTCCCAGAAGCCACTTCCATGGAGCCTTGCTTGCAAGTTTGAGGTTAAATTATTCATCGGAGTTTAGATCAGCAAGGCTTTTTCCCTTGGATCAGGTCAGCTGGAGCCTCAGGGTGAGTGTGCAGCTCTGCTGGTGATGAAGCAGCAGAGCTCAGACTTGTGATACCCGTGAGAATCATCTGTCTGAAGTCAGCACTGATGTTCCTTATAGTGAGAGAGGAGGCAGCAGGAGAAGAAGGTGGTAACAGCCCTGGAGGTTCCCAGCTATACACCTGCATGGAGGACATTGGCTGTTCCTCAGCCTCCATTGCCCTGGTCCAAGCTGGGAATGGGTTTGCTGCCTGCTGCTGCTCCTGTTCAGCTTGAGCAAACAGCTTCTGTGGAGCTGCCCTTCCCTTTGTCCTAGAAAACAGCCAGGAAGAAAATCTCCCTTCTGTGGGGAATTCTGAAAATAGCTTAGTTGCTTCAGAGGAAGAAACATAAATGCTGTTATTACGTGACTCTGCTGACCGTGCCAAGCCATGGATATGCAGTTTCCGTGCAGGCCGGGCTGGCTGGGTGCATCCCTGGTGGGACCCTGTTGCCTGGCTCTGTGCTGCTCAAGAGTGTCTGTCTGGATCAGGCTGAAGTTTTTCATTACATGGTCCTAGTTGTTCACCAAGGATGGAGCCTTAGCACTGCAGTCCCTAAGCCAGAAAACAGCTCCCCTGCAGGTGGAGGACTTCTCTGCTGTTCTCCACAGTTTGACAGAGCTGGGCTGTGGGGTGGGAAGGACTTGGTGCACCCCATCCCTGTGTTGCCCTTGGTGACTGTTTGGCAGGCTGGGGGTGGGCAGACTGGGGTTGACTCTTCTGACACTCATAAACTTGGATCCTGCAGCCAGTTTGACTCCTGAGCTGCTGCTGTGAGCACCTGCCTGGAGAGGAGCTTAGAGGTGCCAGTGGAAGAAAACACTTTGGATTTGCTCTACATCTTGGAAGTGCCAAGTTTTCCCCTGCTGAGCTCTGCTGCACACTGCACGAGATGTCCTCTGCTTTTCTTCTTTTAAGGATGGTGTACATCAGATTCATTGTTGGAGGGGCAGGCCAAGATTTACAGTGGGCATTTCTAAGGGCTGTGTGGCAAGAGGATTGTGATCAGAAAGGACAGGGGCAAAACAAGATTGGATTGGGCTTTAGGAAGTTTGGACACAGATCAGCCTGAGCCAACAGCTCTGGGTGTGTCATGCAGCACATCTGAGGGACACAAACGAGTCTGTCATTTATGGTTTGGTGACTCTGAGGATGCCAGATGAGCATCTCTAGGAGGGACAAGAGAGGCTGAGACCAGCTGACCATTCTTCAGCATTTTGGAAGCCATAGCATTGGCCACTCAGTCTTAAGATGATCTCTGTAGCCAAGACCTACTTTTTTGTTTCTTTTCCTAATCTGCTTCCTGAGTTATCAGGCATGGCCTTCTGACTGGAATTCCTCCCTGGCTGCCAGTCCTGAGAGCATGTGTGATGTGTGAGAGCTCACGGCACTCGGGAGACAGTAGTTCCTTGTTCCTCTCTGCACTGTCAGCACAGTTCCTGGGGCCACGAACAACACTGTGGTTTTGTCGCCACCAAATCGTTGTTGACTTCATCCGTGATCCCAGCCCAAAAGAATGTTCTGATTTGGTGCAGTGGGCTCGTGGGGACACAGTGTGTCTCCGTGTGCTTTTGGAAGATGCTTGTGGTTGGTGGCCATGTGGCCTGTGGCCCTCAGACAAGGGTTTTCCAAGCCATGAGAATTCATGGGGGTTGGAGAGGGTTTGCTTGCAGCTATTGTGGTTTATGGTGTGGAAGGACTGGTGAAACTTCCTGTTATCTTAAGAAGGTTTTGATGCACCTTGGGTGTGCCACAAGCCACTACTCTTGCTGCCCAGTGCAGGCAGCATGGTGCCATCACTGCTCCTCAGTTGTGTGCCAGTTGCAGACCCTGGGGAGAGTCCCTCAGTACTGGAAAGCAAGGATTAGGTGAATCTAGGAGGAAGAAGATGTGTCATGAGCATGGCCTGACCTACCACTGAGCTGGAAGACCAATGCAAGGCTGTCAGCTCCCTGGGGAATGGAGCAATGCTGCAGAGTGAGGGCAGAGCCACCAAACAGGGACTTGTTCTGAGCAGTGGCAATTCCTGCCACACCTGGATCTCAGTCCAGGCTTTCTGCTTGACTGCTACACACAGAAACAACTGGGAACAAAACTCAGTGGGTATAATTAAGGATGCTGCTAGTGAAGCAAGATGGTTTGGAGGAGGGTTTCAGGTGTGTCCTATGACAACTGTTGTATGGCAGGAGTTTTCCTGCTCTAGGAGTGCTTCCCAGTTCTCCTCCTTTTATTTTTATCAGCCTTTAGGACCTTGTGTCTGTGGCTTCTGACATCACTCTTGATTAGCTTGCAGGATGGCAGCATAGGTAGAACATTGGGGTTTTTTCCCCTCTTCTTTCCTTTGCACACTCACAGCTGCTCCCAGACTTCAGGCCCCTGGACCTTATAGTGACTCAGTACCTTATAACAGAACTTGGTGCCAGTCAGACTTGGGGTACATGGTGGAGGCCCTGGGTTGTGGCCCAAGGTGACCAGGACAGGCCCTGCTGGTCTGGCAGTCTGTGGAGTCACTGCTGGAGCCCTGCAGATCCCAGAGAAGCAGCAGGAGCTCTGGCTGAGAGCGAGGCAGGAGTATGGCTGCAGCCTGTGTCCTTCCCACTGGTGAGCAGAAAGCTGCTCAGGAACCCGTGGGGCAAGGGACAGGTTCCTCCAGCACCACCAGTGCTGTCATCTCCTGTCACTTCATTATACATGCTGTGGTATTAACCTCCTGGTTTCCAGAATGGCATGATTATATGAAATTAGGAGGTTTTTTTCTGTTTTATATAATTTCCTGTTCAGTTCCTATGGCTGCACAGAAAAGCTGGAAGGCATTTCATATCTTATAGAAGGGTTCAGAACCCAGACTTGAGATTTGAATGACATTTTTGGTGTGCTGGGCTGTTGTTGGGTTGGGTTCATCTGCCTAATGAACACACAGATACTTCCTTATTCTGAAAAGTCTCCAGACCTTGAATGGTTGCTGTAAAATCCAGAATGCATCTGCTGCTGTTCCAGTTGGATTCAGAGATGAGGCTGCAGCAGAGCCTGGGCTAGACAGGAGATCAGCCTGCACCACGTGGGGACAGATCCACGTCAAGCAGGACTGCTCTCTGGGGGTTGTATCTGAACCCTGTTTTTTGTGTGTTTTGGACCCTTGAGACCTTCACCCACACAGCCAGAAGCAGCACATTTTTGCTGAGAGCAGGTTTCTTCCAGCAAACCTTTGTCTGGGCCGCGTCAGACAGGGTATGTAAGAAATCCTGCGGCTGAATAGGCCCATCTGTCACTTGGAGCCAGCCTGATGGCAGGGGCAGCATCCGCTCCGTGCGCAGCCTCTCCGCGGGATCCCGACAGACATCGCCTCTGGCCCGCGGCCGCGGTGGCCTTTGTCCTGTCCCCACTGGCAGGCTCCTCCCGCGGCACAGGCGGAGGCAGGAAATCCCGGGCAGCTGCCTGGGATCCTCCTCGCCTTTCCTCGCCTCTCCTGGGCTCTCCTCCTCGCCTCGGCACCGAGGCGAGCCGAGCCAGCCCTGCGTGTGTGTGCACGCGTAGGCGGGGGGGCTGCCGCATGGATTTAGCGAAGGCTGGGAGGGAACACATGGGTTGGGGTTTTTCCCTTGGCCCGCGGTGGCTGTCCGTCCGTCCGTCCCGCCAGCCGCGGTTATGGATTCGATCATTATTCAGGAGCGGTTAGTGGAGCGGCTGCTGTCTCCGCGGACGCAGGCACAGCGAAGCCACCCAGGCAAGCTGAAGGTACAGGGATGTATTTATAGCACCGGGGAGCAGCGGGGACAGGAGGGGGGAGGATGGTGCCCGAGAAGACGCGCGCAGCACAAGATGAGAGCTCTGAGGAGCAGAGGGGCGGAAAGACGCCGGTAAGGGAGGGACGGCGGGCGCAGGCAGAGGGGCGCAGCCCCGCGGGCGCAGGGCCCGGGGCGCGGTGGCGGCCGCCAGACGCGCGACGCTTTTGTGCGGTTATTCGATGCTGTGATTCCCTGTCTGAATGGCGTTTGTGTGCGTGGGGGGGCTCGGGGCAGGAGTCGGCGCTGTGTATGCCCACACGCAGTCCGATTTGTGTTAATTAACACCGTGTTAACGCTGTGTTTTGCTGGCCGCTTTCCTTCTCTTCAGCAAATGCTGGTGGGCGAGCGGTGTTGCCGATATTCCTGTGCTCAGCCCCAGGCCCGAGGAGCAGATGTCCGTGGCAGATGCCTCGGGGTCTGTTTGTGTTATGAATTAATTCAGCTTTCTGCAATGAAAGGAAGCGAAGGGTCTGCCTGTCCTGCAGGGCTGGGCTGTGCTGGTTCGTGCAGGCGCGGATGTGGCGGCCGTGCCTGGCCGGAGGGGAAAGGCTGGAGGAAGGGCTGCCTGGGAGGGAGCTGGATCCTTGTGCTGGAGGCTCTGACACCGAGAGGGGCCCTTCCCCCTGAAGAGGCAGAGGCGTCAGGGTCCTAGCACAGCTCCATCACTTCTGGGGCTTGTTCCAGTGCTTGATAGGGATTATTCTTCAAATTTGCTGTGGTCCCATGATGTTTAATTTTAGCCCTTTTGAATATACTCAGCAAGGCCCCTTTTATCCCCAGGCTGAATGGTGAAGTCATGTCAGATCTGGGTTGGTTTAAACAGCACATCCACCAGAGATGTGAGGAGGGAATTGGGAAGGACAGGAGTGATGGAGGCTGTACTTGGAGGTGCAGACAGCCAAGGTGAACACCTTCTGTTCTGTGCAACACATCCTGAATGTTTCTACGCCCCCAACAGGAATAGGGCTTGAGCCCACCCAGGGCTTTGTTGCCTGGTTTGAACTCCCAGGGAGAGCACTGGCTGCCAGGGGAGCTCTGGCCACCTCAGCCGGGTGTTAGAGGATGTGACATGTTGCTGTAATGTCTGGTGAACCAGCAAGCGTGTGCCAAAGGAGAGTATGGCCGTGTTTTGCTTGGCCTGGGGTGCTTTGGTTTGTGACAGGGTCCCAAAGATGGGCCACAGCTCTTGGTGGCCTCTGTGGGGTGCGTGGGGCACGTTCCCAGGCACGAGGTAACGGGATGCTAGCAGGAACAAAGGCAGCAGCATGGAGCAGGCAGTGGGAGAGGGGCTCCTTGTGCCACAGTGCCGCTCGCTTGGCTGGCTGAGGCTCTTTCCTGACAGCTGGAGCTGCCAAGGGAAGCGCAGTGCAGGAACCAGCTGTCATTGCTTTTGTCAGCTTGATGGGACCTGGCTTGTGAGGGTCAAGAGCATGGGGAGGGGGCTGTGATGTATTTAGGAACTCCTTCCATCCAAGCCTCTGATCTATGAATAGATTTTAGCTTTTCATAACCCAGAAAGCCCCCTGCCTCTGTCAGTAGCCCTCCCAGGCCCCTCCACTCCATGCATGGTTGCTCTGTAAATAGTACCTGGAGGTGGTGAGTGGTGTAGAGTTTTGAGTAAGGCCCACACCAAGCTCAGGAGGATACTTGGGCTCCTTAAGTGCCATGCTGATATTGCCATGCTGGCAGAGGTGGTGGTACATACCTGCCATGGTGCCTGAATATAACTGGCACAGGAACACACACTGAGTGTCTGAAAGGGAATGTGAAATGTGAACCTTTACAGTGAAGAACCACAAGTCAAGGCTGATGCAGAGACCATGCTGCTGTTCCTGAGAGAGGGCTGTTATAAGAAGGGAAACTTGCCTTGCATCTCTTGCCTTCACTCTTGACAGGGCTCTGCAGTATATCCATGGCAGGTCTGAGGGAGACATGGCTGGGGATAGGGTTTTTCCCCTCACAGGTCTGGTTGCCCCCCATAGTGAGGGAAGCTCCTCTGTTGGTATTGCACTCAACATTGACCTTCCTTTCTGCAAGGGAAATGACTGCATGAGTCATGGGTAAAGGGCAGTGACCTGCACAGCTGGGATGTGCTCATTCTGAATATCATGATTCCAGGGAGCTATGGGGAGGCAACCACAGGTACAGCAATTCCACACTCTCTTGGTTGAGCTGTACAGAAATGAGATCAGGTTCAGCCAGTTACACCTGGCAGAAGTTAGGAGAGTTGCACCAGAGCGTAGCTCCTCAGTGTCTCCATTGTCAGCCCTTAGTCATCTAGGCTAAAAACGAAACAAAACAAGAAAAACACATCCCAAGCCTCAGCTATGGTTTCATTAGCACATTACTAGTACTATTTCACATGTCAAATCACTGGAGAGAGCAGGTTATCGTACTCTTTCCAAAGTCTGGTAAAGATCAGGGCAGGAGAAGCACAAAAGGGAAGTATATTGTGTATTTGTGGTGCTTGCTGGGAAACACTGGACCTTTTACTGTGAGATGTTGGCTGTTACGTGTCCACTTTGGCTGTGCTCATGGATGTGTTTTACCAGGAAGTGAAGCAGCTGTGAGACAGCTCTGGTACTGAGAGACAGAGGCTGGAAGCTGTCTTTTCTTCCTTGTTTTTGTGACCTTGCAATTATCACCTTTCTCACTCTGCTTTGTGCACCTCATTTGCCCTCTGCTGAGCCCTTTGGGTAGCAGTTTGTGGTGTCCCCCAGGCAGGCATTGCTTTGCTGTATGCAGCTCATCAGAGCTGCCATCACTCATCACTGTGGGGTCTCCCTGTGCTGCTGCTCGGGATGTCACTGCCTTTTAGATCAGTCATTGCAGCTGCCAAGGGAGCACTTCAGGCACTCTCTAATTCTCCCCTTTTCTCTAATTTCATTTTCTCTGTCCCTTCCTGCCTTTCTGGACTGTGGGGTGGTGAAACAACATTGCTTCAGCTACGGGAGGTGAGGGAGATCAGAACCCACAATCACTCAGGGCTAAAATGACCAAGTTTCAGACCCAAACCAATTGCCAGAAGGCAGTGACAGTGCTAAAGGACAGAGTCCTTGGGCCATGATGGCCATCAGCCACATCTGTTCCATCTCAGCAGGCAGCTCCAGAGCAGTCATAAATTGGGAGGAGGACACTCTCCGTCTTCCCTGCTCAGTGTTCCCAGTGAAACTTTGCAGTCTATCAGACTGAAGATGCCCAGGGGTTCTCACACAGGTGGACATGCAGCTGTAGAGAGCTGCTTGGGAGCAACATTGTCCACCTGCAGTGTGGAAATAGGTGCAAGTCAGCATTGACCTGAGCTCGGTACCCTGGTTCATATTTTGTATTTCTTTGAGTGTGTGGCCCAGGAATGGAGATAGTTAAACTTATGAACTGAGGTGTTCCCTGCTGTCCCTGGAGAATGGGTGAGGGCAGTCATGGGCTTGAAGGCATCCATGGAATAGGAACTAGGGCCAGTTTTGAGGAACTCTTGGCTCCATGGATATGTCTGTGGTGTGAATCCCAGTGGTATGATTATACTCAATGATGTTGAAATGCAGAATCTATTCTGTCTCTAGCTCAGGCATTTGTGAATGGCTTAGTGTGCTTGTACAGAGTATGTGACATGCTTGTGGGGTGCCCGTGGATTTTGTGCTATGAGAGAACACTCAGTGGCAAGGGGCTGTGTCTGGGGGCGGGTTGGGTGGTAGGTAACACTCCAGTAACTAAATGTAATACCCTCACCAAAATCATCTTAGTTCTATTATCAATATTTCCACATCCTTCCACTTCCCATGCTCCTTGAACTTTGGTCTCTTCAGAAATAACACAAGAGATTACTCAGGATTTCCTCTTATTCAGCCAGGAGTGGCTGTGACACAGCAAGAAATAATCCCCTCTCAGGTCAAGCAGAAGCTGAGCCATTGTACCTTCCTTTAGACATGGCTCAGGACAGTGCAAGCCCCGAGGTGCTAATTACAGAGCTCTCCATCATGTAGCACACATGCCTCTGGTGGGAAGGATGTGGAAATGACCTGGAGGGAGGTGGCATTTGGTGACCCTGCTGAGAAGGGTCTATGACTGTGCAGGTAAAGCAGTTAGGAAAGCTGTCTGTCAGCAGCAGCCCAGGATGTGCTCTCTGATGGGAATGGTGGGATGTGCCTTTCCCCTTGTGCTCTCTGTAGTGGGAAGCTGCAAGGAGTGTAGCTAAGCAGGACGGTGGCTGGGACATGTCCCTTTGTGCCACCTGTGGGAAGGGCCAAGTCCCTAAGCCCAGAAGAGTATGTGTCTTGCCCTGCACTGCTGCCAGGGCAGGGATTGGCCTCTCCTCCAGCCCTTGGCTCTGCCCCAGGGGCTTTTTGAGTCCCACTTGCTGTCAGTGTGTGAGGCTCAAGCAGAAGCAGTGGCACACTCTGACCTGCTGCCATCCACCTCTGCCCCACAGGACCATGAGAAGCAGTACGTGGGCTTTGCCACTCTGCCCAACCAGGTCCACCGGAAATCCGTGAAGAAGGGTTTTGACTTCACCCTGATGGTTGCAGGTGAGACTGCCCGTGGATGGAGGTCCTGGGCCACATGGTGGGTATGTGAAGGGAACCAGCTCTCCTCACTTCCCTTAGGTGCTCCCAAAGCACCTGGATCCTCCCCTCACTCTGTTCTGGTCCTTGTCTCAGGCCTTGCTTTGCTCCCCAGCCTGTGGCAGTTCCCCCAGGAGGAGCAGAGCCCTCCTGACCCCTCACAGCCCTCTCCAGCAAGCTTTTCCTCCAACTGCTCTGGGTGATGAAGGCAGGGTCGAACAGAGACTGAGGGAAAGGAAGTAGAGGGAGAACGGGGGAGCTGGGAGATCATATTTGTACGAGGATTGAGACATTTTGCAGGAAAAGTCTTTCCACTGCTGGAAAAATGTAGTGCCAATGAACAGCTCCTGACAGCTCGTCTCTCTCGCTTCCTCTGGCTCAGGATTCAAAGCCTTGTTCAAAGTTTCATTTGTAAGTCAATTAGTGGGTCATGTTGCTTGCTTTTTTCTCCTCCCCTTTGTGCTGTCACTTAGGAGAGTCTGGTCTGGGCAAATCCACGCTGGTGAATAGCCTGTTCCTGACAGACCTCTACAAAGACAGAAAGCTCCTCAATGCAGAGGGTAAGTTGGGGGCAAAGCAGGGTGAATGGGACTGTCCTAAGAACGAGCACTTTGGTTCCTTGCTTCAGTAGCAACTACAAGCTTGACTGGATCCCAGCCCTGTGGTTTGTGGCTCTGCTCTCCTTTGTGTCTTCTAAGGCACTAGAATCAAGAAAAATGGTTTGGCCGTAGGGCTCTTCTGTCCTTTGAAGGGAAGATGAGGCTGCAGAGCAGCAGTAGCCCTTTGGGATGAGATATTGAGATTTGTCTTTTGTTCTTGGATGCTGGAGTATAGTAAGTAAGGATTCCCCTTCCCCAGTGACTGGACAAAATGTTCAGAACAACTGGGCTACAGGCACTTCAGAGGTTTGTGTATCTTCTTGGAGTCTCTCTGCCTGCTGCTGGCCTCCTGCAGTACAACCCCTTTGAGGCTCCTTATAGCATGATCTGGGCTTTTTGAAACCTGTGTTACTCTCTGTGTTCAGTGATAAGAGGGAGCTGGTTTGTCATGGGTGCAGTGGGGACCCCAGCATTACAGCCTGGCTTTAACTCATGTGCTCCTGTTCAAAGAGAGGATCAACCAGACAGTGGAGATCATCAAGCACACGGTGGACATTGAGGAGAAGGGTGTCAAGCTGAAGCTGACCATAGTGGACACACCAGGCTTTGGAGATGCTGTTAACAACACTGAGTGGTGAGCACGGCACTGCTGCCTTCCTTTTTGTCTTTTACCTCACAGTCATTAGGAGACAGGAGACGCTACTGATGATTTTGTTTTGATTGAACAGCTGGAAGCCCATCACTGACTACATTGACCAGCAGTTTGAACAGTATTTCCGTGATGAGAGTGGCCTGAACCGGAAGAACATCCAGGACAACCGAGTGCATTGCTGCCTTTACTTCATCTCTCCCTTTGGGCATGGGTGAGAGCCCACACTGCAGGCCTGGGGTGTGACTCAGTCCAGAGGGAAGACCCTTGTGCCCCAGGATTGCCCTGCAGCAGCTTGTACACTGCCAGGGCTGTTGGCACAGGAGAGGAGCTGTCTGGATGTGCTCCCTCTGCTAAGCATCACAGCATTCTCTTCTCTGTCACTGGCAGGACAGACTCCCTGTGAATAGGCAGAGCAGATCTCCCTCAGGTCTTACAACGTGATTTGAAAATCAGGAGAAATAATGCCATGCAGACTTGGATGTTCCTATCTAGCTAAGCCGGACTGATGTGTAGGAAATGGAGTTTTAAGCTGCCTTCAGTCCCTGCCCCTCGCTGGCTCATGTGTCAGCCTGGCCTGGAGCAGCTGAAGGGGCTGTGTTGGTTGCCTGTGGTACAGGACAGCTGGAGGGAGACCCCAGGCTGTGGCCTGGGCAGTATTTGGCCTGCAAGGAAGCAAATACCAAGCCTGTGTCTGTATGAGACAGCAGCTAAAATTGGAGACAGCTTTCCTGAAGGTACAGCCCTAGCTGAGGGCTGTCCCAGTGGTCCTGCAGAGGCTCTTGTGACAGTCCTTTCCCTTTTCCCTTTGTGCTGGGTGTGTGGAGAGGCTGGAGGAGGAGCTGCCCAGTGTGTCTTTGCTAACCGTGTCCCTCATCCCTGCTGCAGGCTGAGGCCTGTGGATGTTGAGTTCATGAAGGCTCTGCATGAGAAGGTCAACATTGTGCCCCTGATTGCCAAAGCCGACTGCCTGATCCCCTCCGAGATCCGGAAGCTAAAAGAGAGGGTGAGATGCTCTTTCTGTACAGTTATACCTTAAGTGGCAGGGATGAGCTGAGAAGGGAGGGGAGATAGATATGTGTGTTTATGTGTCTATACAGTGTGTTTATGTGTGTGTGTGTGTATATATATATACACATACACATACACAGTATCTGCACATACAGCTGCAGCTGTGCTCTGCTGTGAGAAGGGAAATCAGCAGAGAGGCTGACTGTAGAAGAAACATCAAATCCTTTTGCCATCTGTAGGCTATAGCAAACCATGGTAGCATAAACAGAATAAACCCAGCATTTCTTTGCTCAATTTCTTTGTTCAATTTCAGTATTGTTCAGTTTTACATCCTTTTGGTTTTGTCTTGCATGGACACAGATCCGGGAAGAGATCGACAAATTTGGCATTAAAGTGTACCAGTTTCCTGAGTGTGACTCTGATGAAGATGAGGAGTTCAAGCAGCAAGACAGAGAGCTGAAGGTAAGGAATCTGCTCAGCAGGGTCTGGGGAATCAGGCTCATGGGTGTGTGGGTCAGCCAGAAGGAACCACAGCTGCCCTGCTTGTGCTGGAGGCCTGTGCTAGTGCTGCCCAGGGAACAGCCTTGGCTCATGTGGTGGATGGCCTGGAGAAGGTGCTGATGTCCTTGCTGGTAGCATAAAGTCAAGTGTGGCATGAACCCACAGCCCTTCTGTTCTCCTTCCAGGCAGTGTCAGTCTTTCCTCCATCTGCCCCAGCCTGTGTGTTTAAGATGAAAGCTGGGTTGTACAACAGTTCTGAGCACCTGTTTCTGGGTGATGCCATCAGCAAGGAGGAGAGATTTGTGAGTGATTAGGCACTACTGTGGCACATTAGTTGCACTGGGGGACACAGCATGATCATACAGGCATACCTGGAGGCCTCAGCAGCCCAGTCTTCACTGCCTCCCAAGCCTGTGTGTGCATGCAGCACAGCCTTGTTTCTCCTGTCAGAGAGGCACAATGGGCTTTGACTCCCTTCTGAGCAGAGAGGAGCACAGCCTGTACATTGCTGCTCTTGGTGTACATTGTCCCACTTGCTTGGTGACCCAGCCTCTTTGCTCTGGCTTCCTTGTAGAGCTTCCCCTTAAAGAAGGGATGCAGGCACCTGCAGAGACACAGCTTCCCTCAGGAAACCTGAGGTCAGGCTGGGAACTAGGCTGCCTGTAGATTCCCAGTGCTTTAGGCTTTTCTCTGCCACTGGGTTGTGGCACCCTGCTCTGTGGCACATGTGGATGTCCCTGTGCCTCTCCTACCAGCACGTTCCTCCTGCTGTTCTGCTGTGGCAGAGCTTGGCCCTGGTGCAGGGGTCCCTGTGCAGCTCGGGGTGAGCCGGGCTCAGCGGTGCTCTCGTTCCAGGAGAGTGCTCCCTTTGCCGTCATCGGCAGTAACACGGTGGTGGAGGCCAAAGGCCAGCGCGTCCGTGGACGGCTCTACCCCTGGGGCATTGTGGAAGGTAAGCATGGAGCCTGGGACCACTGGGAGGAGGGGCAGGCAGGGATGGGGCAAGGACAGACAGGCATTTCCAACAGGGATGGCAGGGGAGAGCTGGGACTGCCACCTTTGGCACATGGCAGGGGACAAGGTAATGGTACAGACTGAGGCACTGGGACTGGCTCAGGAGGTCTGTGTTAGTGGGAGTATATCCATCACCTTCCCATTGCAGATGAGGAAGAGAGGCTCCAGTGTGAATGGATGAATGCCTGAGCTTTAATGTGCACTAGGACATGGCTTATTAAGCAGGGCAGGCTGGGCATTGCCCGTTTATTTTCTGGGGAGAAGCTGTTGCCCTCAGCCAAACAATCATAAACCCTCATGTACTCCCTCCTCTGCTGCTGCTCCTGTAAGTGCTGGAATTGGTGGGCTGGAGGCTGTGCTGATGCACAATATTGGTTTCCAACTTTCTTCCTTTCTAAAGGGAGAAATTTCATAAAGCCCTTAGGCAGAATAACCCTGGAATGGCTTTTGCTGCTGTTGCTGATTTGTCCTTGCTGGTTTGTTGCTTTAAGACCTTGCAGCTTTAGATCCCAAAAGCTTGTGTTTGCACTCATGGGCTGATGCTGGCTGCTTGTGCTGGCCAGCTGTTGGCTCTGCTCCCTCAGTGGTTCCAGAGGGGGCTGTGTCTGTTGGGATGCTGGCATTTGGCAGTAGGATCAACTCTGTGAACCCCTGTGCCTGATACAGCTGGTTTTCCCCAGCCCTGCAGAGAGGCAAAAAGGAGATCATCACGGCAGCACAGTGCTTCCCACAGCTCTGTCTGGAGCCAGGCTCCCCATGGCAGCAGCAGCAGCTCTTTCAGCTCTCCATTGCCTGCTCTTGGCTTTGCCCCTCAGGGGCTGATTTTGTCTACAGGGGCCTTTTGATAAGTCCTAATTTCTGATGAGACAAGCAATTTACCTCCAGCACCAGCTGTGCTCACTGTGGTTATAACATCCCATGTACATGGCATCCTCTCTCAGGGCTCTGCTCTATGTGCCTAATTAATGCTTTTACACTGAAAAAGTCCTGGGAACAGAGTGCCTTCAGCAGCCTGGCCTCAGTCTTGAGAAGTGCAGAGCACCAGTGAGGCCTGTGCCAGGGCAGTGTTTGGGGATGATGAGGAAGAAGCCCTGGGGTGGGGTTTTAGTCCAGTCTGCATGTCCAAGAGCTGAGAAGGGGCTCCCTGGGGAGGCCTGGTGAGGTGTGATATCCAAGCACTGTCCCATTGTTGCTTCCACAGTGGAAAACCAGGCACACTGCGACTTCGTGAAGCTGCGGAACATGCTGATCCGGACACACATGCATGACCTGAAGGACGTCACTTGTGATGTCCACTACGAGAACTATCGAGCTCAGTGCATCCAGCAAATGACCAGGTGGGTCCCCACCTCTGGTGGGAGGGGTCTGACACCCTCTGTGGAGCTGGGCTTGCTCTCACAACAGCTCATTGCTCAGGAGGCTGTGGATCTGCTCGGGACTTGCTGGGCTGCAGCCTCCAGGACTGGCACTGAGAACTAAAATAGCAAATCCAAGCATGTTTCCCACAGCCTGAACACAAGGCAGGAATGCTTCTGAGAATCCACATTCCTGTCTCAGGATTCTCCATGCAGATATAGAGAAATAGGCCTGGAGATTGTTTTGAAGAGCTGTTTCTAGCAGTGGATGAAATACATCTAGCCTAATAAAATGGGATAAACCCTCTCTCTAGTGAATGATAGCTGTGTGCATTGCTGAACAGGAATGCATTCTGTGGTCTGCAGTTACATCTAAATAATAACACAACCCTTGGGATGCTGCTGTTTCAATGGGGCCCAGGCATTCAGTAAGACAACACATCTCCAAAGATTGCTTTGCATTGTCTTCCCTTTGCATTTGATGCTCTGTGGTTTTAGTCAGAATGATCAGAAAACAGAAGAGAGAACACTCACAGGCTTCTCATTTGAGACATCTATTTTTCCTTCTCCCTTCCATGACTGATATACTGGTGAAAAAATTTGGGTTTAAGTAGGTCTTGGCTCTCTGTTGTGAACCATTCCCTTTACTTCCTGCCAGCCCTGGCTGGGTAGCTCTGTGCTGCCACGTTGCAGAGCAGAATGGCTGTGCTTCAGCAAGGAGCAGTCCTGCCTGTGTGCCGACGTGCAGGTTGGCACATTCTCCTGACACACAGTGTATCCCAGTACTTTTGCATAGCAGACAAGCCTGTTTTTTTCAGCAGCAAGTATATGGAGTCCCAAAATAACTATGTTAAATGCTAGAGCTGGGTGAGCAGTGTCACAGCTGCTATTTAGGTAGGCTGTGTGTCTATTAAAAGAAGAGCAGAGTGAAAAAGTGGTTGCTATGCCTAGAGAGAGCTTCAGTTTGGTACCGTTTCTCACGCCATGATTAGTTCCTTGCCAGTGAACAAGTTTCATAAAACCAGCACAGGGCAATTTCTGGAGACTCGTTTTGGTAGGAGAGCCTGAGCTCCAGTGCTGGAACTGTCTCAATAATGAGCCAATGGCGACTCCAAGTGGTGAACACATGCAAGTGGCATGTTGAAGTTCCAATTTCAGCTCAGACCTCTTAGGCTACTGCCACTCCCTCTTCATGTAATGACAGCTCCTCTCTTTTGAAAGAAAATCACCTCCTTCCTGTGTCCCCTACCTGCAGTCATGGGCACCCCAGCCCTCAGAGCAATGCTGCTGTGCTGTGCCTGTCCCATGCCTCCCATCCATGTGCATGCCACAGCTGTAGACTGGATTGCCCTACGGCCCCTCCACTTGGTTGGGTGTGTAATGCTGCATTGCTGGTGGCTCTGCCATGGGGAGTGACAGTCAGTGTGTGGTGACACCAAAGCCAGTCATCCTGAACCATGAGTGACTGCTCTTACTCCCTCTCTCCATCTCTCTAGCAAGCTGACTCAGGACAACAGGATAGAAAGCCCCATTCCTATCCTGCCTCTCCCAACACCAGACACTGAGACAGAGAAGCTGATTAAGATGAAGGATGAGGAGGTGAGTACCATTTCTGCCTGGTTGTTGGAGCTGAATTACCAGGAGTTTCTCCAGGGTTGCCCTGTAGAGGCAGTCCTGAGGCTTCCCCCTCCTGTGTCCCCCTGTAGGCTCCTGGGGTGGAGGACAGGGTGTGAAAGCTGTGACTTCCTCCCTCATGGAAACATAGCTCCATTCCACCCCAGACACAGGTGCCTCTGTCCTCAGGCAGGAGATAATACCCCCTGAGGTTATTAAGCTCCAAGGGGCTGCCACAGTGTGGATCTACTGGTCCCTTTCTGACTCTCTCTTCTGTTTCCTGCAGTTACGGCGGATGCAAGAGATGCTGCAGAAGATGCAGCAGCAGATGCAGGATCAGTGAGAGGCAGGTACCCTGAGGGCAGAGGGGATCCCCCAGTGACCATCTGAGACCTGGCAAGAGCTGTGAACGTTTAGAAAAGGTTACCTATTGTATAGAGACTCGTGGGCAAGAGCTGCACCCGCACCCTCTAATTTATTAGCAGCAGTGCTGGCTTTTCGACCAGCTGGATTGTGGAGGAGGCTGTTCACTTAACAGTTTACTGATGTGTATTTCTTTTTAAATAATAATTCTTTCATTTCTTTTTTTTCTCTCTTTTTTTTTTTTTTTTTAAGAAACTAGCCTGGGACATCTCTAAGGTATCCTAAAAAAATAAGAAAAAGATCCTCCTTTCCTATGTACTAATCTCTTGTTTGGAAATGCTCTGGTATTTAAAGTCCTGGTTCCTCTGGTGTACAAACTTATAGAGTATCTCTGTCAATGCACGTAAGTGTTTACTCCCAACTGAGGTGCTGTGCCCCTGTCCCTGTCCCCCTTGTCTGGGGCCAGCACAAGCATTGTAAAGGCAGCCATACCCTCCTGTGAGTTTGACCTGCGCTACTTGGGCTTCTCAGCCTGGGGACAGTGCTGGCCCAGAGAACTGGGGCTGGGAGTTTCTTTGTGCACTGACCTGCTCAGGTGCCTGGTACCCTGTCCAGGTTTTTATGGTTTTTTTTGTTCAGTTGGTTGGTTTTGTTCTTCCTATTAAGAAAACTCCAGGATATTTGCACTGAGCAGCAAGAGACTGAGTGCCTCAAGGCTGGTTAGAAGAAAACTGTTCCCAGTTACATCTTTCTGGCAGAGAGGTTGTGTTGTTGGCTATTGCTTGCAAGGAGGTGATGGGAGTGAGCACCTTCTCTGCCATGGTTTCCTCTCAGAGCAGGCTGGAGGCAGTGGTAGAGGAACCCTAAGGCCCTGCAGTAGCTGGGTGAGGGTGTTTCATTGGTTTAGCTCTGGTCATCAGCTGCAGTGTGTCTTCAGTGTCTGCTCTGAAAAGCACTGTGGCATCCAGAGCACTTGGCCAAGACTGCTTTGGATGGGGTAGAAACCCTAGGGCAGGAATCCAACCCCAAATGCAGACCCATCCTCTACCCCCAGTCTTTGTAGTCCCAGCATATTGCTGGCTCTGAACTTCTCCTGGGGAAAGGGCCAGTTTTTATAGGCTTGTATCTGAGATCTGCAGGCAGTCTGTGTGGGCAGGAGTTGGGTCAGCCTGGCAGGTGCAGGACTATCATTGAGTGAGGCTGAGCACAGCCCAGCAGGCTTGGCTCTTACTCCTCTGCATTTCCCTCAGGCACTCATCCCTTCTCCCCCTCCTTATTTCCTGGCTCTTCCTGCCCTAGTGCTGGGAAGGCTGGTGGGTCTGCTGGGCAGAGATAAAAGCACTCTTTGGGCAGCAGCTCCTGTTCTGTTCTTGCTTCCTGCAGTATTTTTAACTTGAGTCCAGCCAGAGCAGAGCCCTGCAGTGTGATGTGCCGGGCAGGGCTCGCCAGCAACACTGCCACACTCACAGGAGTCAGGGCTGCTAGAGGGAGAGACACTTGGCTCTTCCCTCTGCCTCCAGGGAGTGCAGCCATGGGCTGGGCCCTTCTGCTCCTTGGCTGACTCCTCTGTCCCCTTTCCCCTTTTGTATCTGCTTCTCCATCTCTGGCTCTCCCCAGTAGATCTCCCTGGGTACGAAGCACAGTGTTGGCCAGGAATAGCCAAGCCCCTACATTCTGTTACTGGGCACTGCATTTGTCTGATTCCTCCCATGGTCTTTAGAGTCCCAGTCAGGGTTTGTCCAGGTGGTGAGTAGGTTGGCTGGTTCCAGTTATTCACTGTACAGAGCCTCTCCTTAGCCAGAGCATGGGCTGTAGGGGCAGGGGAGAGACCCTGGCACCACGTGGAAGGACAAAGTAAGGATGGAAGGCCTTTGACAGAACTGTGCAAGCTGGGCAAGAGCAGTGTTCAACAACATTTGGGTTGGTTTTTTTTTGTTTTTTTTTTTTCATGCTCCCTGTTTTGGGCTCATGAGTGGCAGTGCCATCCTAGGAGAGCAAGGAGAGCAGAAGGATTCAGCTTGACTTCAGTAACATGAAGGACCAAAGCACCTGAGAGGAAGTATAACCTTTCTTTGCATGATGTGCTTACTTGAGCAGTGGAGTAGCCTGAAACAGGACCTTCTTCCAGGTTTTCCAAAAGGATGGACAGCTGAGTTCTTGGCTTTGTCTGTGCTAGCATAAAAGGAAACCTCTTGAAGTACCTGTCCCCTCTTTTCTTACACTAATCTTGGTGAGGAGGATGTTGTGTTCCAAATGAGCCCTGTCCACCTGGAGATTTTCCTCTTTCAAACAGATTCATTCCTAAAAGATAAAGGAGACCTTTTCCCTTTAGCATGGACATAGAGCAGCTGTCATCTTTCATGCTGGGCTGTGCACAGAGGTGCTGTGTACTGGTGAAAGCACAGGGTACACTGGTCACAGGCAGGCAGGGTTGCTGAGGGTGGATCTGTCCATCCCTCCAGGTGGGGAAGTCTCCATCAGCTCAGTGCATATGCCTCCTACATCAAGTCAACAGTCACAAACCTGTCCTCTACAGAGAGCTGAAGCTACTAGCTGGCAAAGATGGTTCAAGTTGCATTTAGGAAAAAACACACAGGAGTGAGGCACCAGAGATGGCTTCTACAGAGGGGTGGTGGTACCACTGAAATCGCGTCTCTGTGTAGGAGGTTCCCTGCCCTGAGTGCCAGAATTTAGGGACTGCTTGGAAAGGGATTAGAGACTGATTCTTGGGGACATCAGGGGTTCAGATTCTGGCCTGGAAGGTGGAATCTGTGTATTAAAGGAGTGTGTTGTACTGTGGCATCAGTTCTCACAGTAAGTGGAGAAGAGACTCCTGAACACAGGGAGCTTGGCCATGTGGCTCTGGCAGTGAGAAGTGTGGATAGGAAAGTAAATTACCACCTCCCCTCATGCAACCCTCCACAGCCTCACATCTGATCCCTACACCCCCTGGCACATTCCCATGCCTCTGCCAAGCTTTGCCCTGCTGAGTGAGTGGCTGCAGGGATGATGTCCCACTCCACAGCTATCCCAGGCTGCAGCTGGGGCTGTTGGTACATCTTGGCCCCTGTGCCTGACAGGATGGATCCATGGCATGAACTCCTTGTGTGCTGCTGCTGTGCTGGTCCTGCCTGTGCAGTCCTTGCTGCCTCCTTGCATGCCTCCCCTCAAAGGAGGGGCTCCCACTCCTTGTGCTCTGCCATGGCATTCCCTGCTCTTCCTCACAAACTCTGCTGTGCTTTAATGCTGGCTTGCTCCTGCCATGCACCTTCCTCACCCCCTGCTCCATTCCTAGGCTCTATGTTTCCTGTCCATCTGTTGGGTTATTATAATTATATTTTTTTGTAAATTTCTGTTTGAACATTTTGTCATTGTGAACAAAGAAAACAAAACCTTTTAAACATATCCATTTTATTAAATGATTATTGTTATTAATATTAATGTTTACTACCTGAATTGATCAGTGAAATAAATACATTCAAAAATCCAGCCTCTTTCTGTTTAATTTTCATCTCACTTCAGCAACATTGGTGATACATTATGGGCAGGAGAGAGCAAAACTGACCCTATTTCTCCTTTTATCTAATTCAGTCAGAGCAGGTTTCAGGCAGGCTTCCTGCATGGGATTTCTGGCCTGTTTATTCCGGAAGCTAGCAAGATGATCTTGAAGGTTCTTCTATATTCAAGCTTCCCTTAGGAGTGGTGTCTAAATCATCAGTGGTCAGCTGGGCAAGATCCAGTCCCAGGAAATCCAGTTTGTAAGTAGCCAGGAGAGCATTGCCAAGTCCATGCTGCATGCAGAGTCACCATGGGTCTGACTCTAGATCAGCTCCATGCCACACCTGGCCTGAACAGCTGCCCTGTGAATAAACATAGCACCAAACACGAGATGAGGTAAGTTTGCTGAACAAACTTACCCTACAGTAGTCAAGCTGCTCCCAAGTGGAAAACAGGCCTTGCAGGGTTAGTTTGTTAGCCTAAGATTTCTTTCCCACTCTGCCTGCCCACCACAGTGAAACATCTGGAATTATCTGCTCCAATTTTGTAGAAATTTAAAGTTTAATTGTTTTCTTTAGAGCATAAAAAATTTCCCTTGGTTAGGGCCACATTCTGCCATTTCTTGCACCCTCAATTCTCTTAACATGAGAATATGCAGAGCATTCATCATTTCTGCTCTCTAGGATGTCCACAGTACAATGTAACAGAGTTGAGTTCAATGGGGTAACAGTTTCACAAGGTGATTCTGGTGGCCTTAGGCTAAGGAATGCAGTGTATGCCTGGTCAGGCTGATGGCAGAGAAATGTCTGTGAAGCTGCCATGGCCATGAGAAGATGTGATTCTGCCTGAATGTCGATTTGACCCTTGGACTTACCTGCTGATGTATTCGTGTAATGCAGCTTCTGAATAAAGCATGTGGCCAGTCTTTCTTAGCAGCTGCACTTGCCAAGGCTCACTTGGCAGCCTGAAGAGCAGTTCCTCAGAGCACTGTCTTTCCCAGTCTCTTGGCTTTCCTGTGAATCCAGCTAGTTTTGTTTTGATGTAGGCATTGAAATGCCAAGAGTTATATTTTACCCCATACCAATCATGAGAGGATGCAAATGTCTGAAAAACCTTTCTCTGGAAAGGTGGATGGACTGGAAGACCATGTCTATCTGTGGATATTTCACTAATAAGTAGTAGATTTGTGTCACTGCTTCAAGGGAAACCTGAGGGTCAGCACCCAGAAAGTGCTAGGTGTCACCAGTCTGCCAAGTTTTCCTGGTGAGATGGGAAACCAAAGGTCACAGTGCTCAGGGAGTAGGGTACAAACCAGTAACATCACCTTCCAGTCTGAAGTGCATTTTGAGTTACTGTGCCATTGAGACTTTGTAACCTTTCTGTTGGGCTGAGCCTGTGGGCCCAGAATCACAGTTAGCAGTACTGGCAGCATCTCTCCCAGCAAATGTGTTCTTGTGAGCACTGGCAGCTCCTGTTTCTTGGAAGGCTTGCTCAATGAAGCCTCAGCTTCCGGTGGCAGGCAGCAGACTTGCAGGAAGGCCTCATGTGGGAGGTGTCCCTGGGATGAGCCTGACCCTTATCTTGGCAGCCAGCTGCAAGGGGATTATCCGGGAAGGCAGCTATGCACACACTCTTGCACTGGCTGGACTGCCTCCAGACCTTTCCCTTGTGTTGTAAAGCCAGCAAGAAAGCAAGGATTGAACTACTCTGGTAAGTCAACAATGCTATTTTCTACTCTTTTTTATTTTTAATTGATTGACAAGTAGAATTTGTAAAGCACAGAAAAATGGTGCCTTGTTGCAGATATGTGTAGTTGTTCTCCTGGAGAAGTTACAGAAGCTCCTGTTCAGTGGCATGAGACTGTAATATAAAAAAAGCTTGTTGACCATGTCTCCCAGCACAGGTTATTATTCAGCTGCTGGAGCAGTGTCTAGCATGAAAAACTCCACTGGCCTCCATCATCAGTGGTCAACACCCTTTCTGCAGCCAAAGACTGTTTATCACTTTTCTTCAAGGCTGGAAAGGCTATTTTTTACTCATGGTAGTAGTAAATTTATTTCTGAATCTCTTGCAATTTGCATAAACTAAGATCTGCTTACAGATGTAATCCAGAGCTATGATAAGGCATGAGAAATTTCATATTCTAGTTTTTGATTCCTTGACAGAAATTTTCTTGGCTACTCTGATAATGCACCTCCAGTAGTGCTGAAACACAAGAACACAAGCAGCTCTTGTACACTTCTGAGGACTAGTGAAAATATATTTGATGGCTGCAGCTAAGCCTTCCAGTAGCCATGTATTCATATCCCTCCTCAAATCCAGAGTTGGAAGACCATGAAAATTCCCTCTACTATAGTGAGAGACCAAGAATTTGCTCTCTTTTAACTCTGTTCTTTTCAGAGCTCTCATGTCTCCAGTGGAGGACACCAAATTCACCCAACTTTAGAAACATCCTCAGAACAAAACAACAAAAGACCTTGGCTGTGGTGTCAGTCCTAGAGTGCGAGGTGTCTGGTCTCCACCTCATCCAATCTCACCAGGAAAGTGTTTGCAGGTGAAAATGAACAGTGGAATTCTCTTGTCCCTCCTTGGCTTCCTCCCACTTGTGATACCCACGTGCCCTGTGCCCTGCAAGTGCACCACCAACATTACTGATTGCTCATCCAAAAACCTGACTGTAGAAAACCTGCCCACTGCTTTCCGTCCTTCGGCTGAAATCATCCACCTCGGTTCCAACAGGCTCACCTCTATTCCCAACGGGCTCTTTGACAGCCTGAGGAGCCTCCAGGTAGTCTACCTGCAGGGCAACCCTTGGGAATGCACCTGTGACATCCTCTACTTGCGCTCCTGGCTCCAGTGGCAGCAGAACCGCAGCCTGTACAGGGATGTGAGATGCAGCTCCCCGGAGCACCTGCGGGGCCGGATCGTCGCCTACCTGACAGAAGATGAGATCATCTCCACATGCCAGCACTGGTACTGCAGCCTGGCTCTCCTCTCTCAGATCTCTCTCTTCATCCTCCTTTTCCTTCAGGGTATCTTGGTTATCTTCATCATTGTCTACCTGCAGAAATTTCGGAGAATGACCGCTGAAGTCCGGAGCACCACCCGAGAACTAGACCATCAGGTAGACCCTTGTGTATCTTCTTCATAAACCCCTCCAACAATGATTAACATCCCAAGACAGAAGACTCTCCTCCCTTTGGGGGATGCTGTGCCAAAGTCCTGTAGTTTGTGATACCCAGAGGGGACAATTCAGTATAGCATCTAATCCTGACTACAGTCTGCAGCAGGACTTGAACTGATCAGACACTTGCTGTGTTCCTAAAGAATCAATCTCATGTTTTTTCAATGCTTTAAATTCTTTAGCATGATCTTGACTGCTTTCTGAGCTGGAAGTGGTTTGGTAGACTAAGGAAGTCATAAACTACAGCAACCAGAACTGACTCAAAAGCTCATAAGCTCATAGGGGCTTCAGTGCTCAATCCCTCCCCTCCTACAGTATTCCAGCTGTATTTCCTAGGATGCTTCTAGCTGTGCTGGATCAGGTGAGGACAGAGCAAACTGTTTGAGTACTGAGCTAGGACAATGGAGAAATAGTTTCCTTCTACTACCACAGACAGTATTAAGAGCTTTGGACTAGAGATTTAGTCTTCTCCTGCCTTAGTTTCCCAAGTATAAGGGAAAGGAAATATCTTCTTGCTTGATGCTTCTTTTCCAATGTTCTTTTGGGGGAGGGAGGACATATGTAGAAGCCCACACATTTTACCTTATCTGCATTCCTTTTAATCTACTTTAGTTTTAATACTGACTTAAATGAGTGAGACTGAGCCCCTGAATCTTTATGAGAAATTCTTCCTGAAGACAAGAATTGTTTGACTGTACCTGTATGGCATCTGGCACCTGGCATGAGAGATCTGTTCTTGAGAGATTCATACTGCAAACCCCACTGATGTGCCTACTGCTGTTTATGATGTCCCTTAATTATTTTTGAAATAAAGCAAAATTGAAATAAAATTATACATGATGATGATGATGCAAATGGCTTATTTTTCTATTCTGCACTGGGTATCTTGCATGCAGTTGTGCTCCCTGGAGTTCCTCACCCTCAGACTTTGTGCCAAGCAAAACAAATCCTGAGGGTAGGTGGGGAGGTTACTGGAGTGCATGGTAGGGTTAAACTCTGGCAGCTGCTGGCTTCTACCATGGGCCAGGAGAAACAGGGAGTTTCTTCTAAAGCCACCGCGTGGATGTTTATTTTGCAACGCAGCTGGAATGGAGAGGGCATTTGGCGGGGCCAGCAGGCTGTGGGTGACCAGCAGGAGAATGTCACTGCTGCAGCCCTTCAGCCCCCAAACCCGCGTCCCGGGGGCTCCATTCCCCACTCAGCTCACACACAAATGGGGCTCAGCCACGAGAAGAGCCCTTCGCCCGGGGGCTGCGGTGGCAGGGGACAGGGCAGGGTGGGACAGTGACCAAACAGGCCGGGGGGAAGGGGCACGGCACAGGCGGGGACAGTGGTGGGACACGGCACAGGCGGGGACACTGGTGGGACACGGCACAGGCGGGGACACTGGTGGGACACGGCACAGGCAGGGGACAGTGGTGGCACAGGCGACAGGCGGGGACAGTGCCCGGACCCCGCGGCGGCCGAGCGCCCCCTAGCGGCCCGCTGGGCGCTGCCCCAGGCCGCGGGCAGCCCGTGAGGCGGGAAGGAGCTGAAGGAGCCGGTGCGGGCACTTGGGGGCCGCCTGAGGGGGAAAAGGGAGTCCTGGGGATTCTCTGCCTCAGCTGCCTCAGCTCGGCTCAGCCCAGGGGGCCGCAGGTGCCGATGGGGCCGAGCGGGAGGATGGAGGGAGGCCTTGAGTCCCCTCAGGGCAGCGCGGGCGGGCCCAGGGCCGAGAGGGCCGTTCCCGGGCTGTGTGTGCCGGGGCCGGCCTGGCTGAGGTGAGCGACACTTGGGGGTCTCCTTCTGCCATCTCCCTGCCGTGCCCCGTGTCCCTCCAGCACTAACCCCTGTGGCAGTGCCCTGAGGGGTGTGCAGTGCCCTGAGGGGTGTGCAGTGCCCTGAGGGGTGGGCAGTGTCCTGAGGGGTGTGCAGTGCCCTGAGGGGTGTGCAGTGTCCTGGTGGGGTGTGCAGTGCCCTGGGGGGTGGGCAGTGCCCTGGTGGGGTGTGCAGTGCCCTGAGGGGTGTGCAGTGCCCTGGGGGGTGGGCAGTGTCCTGAGGGGTGGGCAGTGTCCTGGTGGGGTGTGCAGTGCCCTGAGGGGTGGGCAGTGTCCTGGTGGGGTGTGCAGTGTCCTGGCAGGGTGGGGCAGTGCCCTGGGGGGTGTGCAGTGCCCTGGCAGGGTGGGGCAGTGCCCTGAGGGGTGTGCAGTGTCCTGAGGGGTGTGCAGTGCCCTGAGGGGTGGGCAGTGTCCTGGTGGGGTGTGCAGTGTCCTGGCAGGGTGGGGCAGTGCCCTGGGGGGTGGGCAGTGCCCTGGCAGGGTGGGGCAGTGCCCTGAGGGGTGTGCAGTGCCCTGGGGAGTGTGCAGTGCCCTGGCAGGGTGGGGCAGTGCCCTGAGGGGTGTGCAGTGTCCTGGCAGGGTGGGGCAGTGTCCTGGTGGGGTGTGCAGTGCCCTGGGGGGTGTGCAGTGCCCTGGCAGGGTGGGGCAGTGCCCTGGGGGGTGTGCAGTGCCCTGAGGGGTGTGGCAGTAAGGCACCCAAGGAAATGGGGGCCCAGCTCAGATTTATTTTTTCTTCTGGGGATTGCACCATGCTGGACTTTACCCAGTGCACTTCTTGCACCAGTATCCCTGCAATATCATCATAACCATGACCTCCAAGGAGAGACACAGGTCCAACTGAGGAGCCTCCTCTGTGGAGGGGTCCAAGTTGGTGCTCCATGAGGCCCCCAATGCTCTCAAATATGATTTTTAAGTACTGCTGTATTTTTTAAAATATTTTTTACCCCAGAGGAACTAACTTTCCACAGGAATAGTAAGCCCATTTTCTGACTTGTTCCTCCCCTTTGTCCTTTTCTCCAGAATCAAGATGCAGCTGTGTAAGGAACTAGCACAAGCCACTATTGTCCCATCACCCCTTCCTCCTCATTCTATTATTCAATTTTACTGTTATTTTCATATTTTATGTGTGTTGTTGAAGTCCTTTTCCTTTACTAATACATGCAAAAGATGTACAAGACCCTTTGCTTGCCCAAGACTTTGCAGAGTGTCCTGGCATTACAGCATGACTCCCCAGGTTTGCATACAGATTTTTAGCTGAATTTCCCTGGGTTAGAAGATGCTGCTGGTGCATGTGGGCGGTACTGACAGGCACAGGTTCAGCTGCTGGGAGAGGCTGGACTGGGAGCAGGCACAATCCCAGCCCTGTGTCTGCTTAGTCTGTTAACACTGCCATGGGGTGCTGGAAAACCTTCAGGGCTCAGTGTGTCCAGAGAGACAGAACAACTGCTGACTCTGGTTTTGCTTTCCTGAGCAGGCACGAGGGCTCCTGACTCTGCATCATTAAGTCTTGGCACATGGAAATTAAAAAACTTTTTTGGCGTTATTTGCACCTGTGAAAAATGTGAGCAGCCACGGCAGTGTGATAATGAATTGCACTGGATGCAGAGTGATTTGTGTGCTATGGCAGCATGTCTAATCCATAAATCTAGAGCCTGCATATCTTGCCTTCTCCTGGCTCAGGAATCTGCATGTCACAGATGCTTTCTTGCTCTGCTACCCAGTGGAGGATCTGCTGGGATGTCGTTGAAAGGAGAGCTGGCTTTGGTTCTGGAGGGAGACACTGTCCAAGAATGCACAGATGCTTCGAGGGGGAAGTAGCAGTGAAATATGGCAAAGATAAACACAAGCTATTAAGCTGCTTTGCAAATAATTTTCTAGTATCGAGGCCAATCCAAACCTGTGGCAGGCAGGGCTGGGCTGCCAGGCCTGCTGGACGGTCTACTGCCTTGCCAAAGGTTCAGATGCTTCCAAACAGCTCCTTTCTCTGAAAGTTACCAGGTTAAAGAAGCCTGGGAGACCAGATCAAGGTGTTTGCAGCTTCCATGGTGCAGAGCTCCAAACCTGAGGTGTCTAAAAAGCCCTTCCTAAGTGAAGGACCAAATGGTTAGTGGGTGACACTGGGGAAGGCACACTGCTTTTTTCTTCCTCCAAAGGCCTTGTTATCTTCATGGTGACTTCTGCATGTTTTGCAGAGCAAAAGAAGGCCTGAGAGCAAAGCAAACTGATTTTAGAGCCTAGAGAATTGTAACCCATAATTCCACATTCCCTGTACCATATGGCGGTTCTGTTTTGCCTCAAGATTGCTGCAGGCCCTTGTTTACAGATTGCCTGGGTCCATGTGAGCCTTGGGAACCTGCCCCTGTTCTGCTTACACCTTTATGGGTTCTGCACCCTCAGTGTGCAATGAAAATATCACATCTGATGGTATGAATAAGGTGTGGGGATTGGCACATGCAAATGAGAAGGAGTTGTTGAGTATGGTGGGGAGAAGTTTTGTTGGGGTTTACAGTTCTTTTGACATGTACTTTTGATGTTCCAGTATAATTTTGAACCCTTTTCTGTTCTCCCTTCAATATTCCACTCCCATTTTGTGGTTCCTGCCTGGCAGCTCTAGCTGACAGGGCTGTAAAAACATGTAGGGAGAATATCTGCCCCTTGCAAGAGGCAGCAGGAATAGAGGAACACTTATTGCTGGAGGCCCGGCAAGGAAACATCTCACCGCCGATCCGGAGAGGAGAAGGGCTCCACCAATGAAAGGCACGGAAGGACTGATTGACAGGCATTGGGCGGAGCTAAGTATCCAAATATGGGCAAACCTATGGGCTGTGGGCGGGGCCAGAGGGACATGAGGACTTCTCATGAATATTAATGACTCCAGTGCACTCTCAGCCTATAAAAGGCAGAGATGCCATTTTGTGAGCTGAGCCTCTGGTGGCAGAAGGAGTCTCGTTAAATCTCTAGTGCTGTTCTGCTTTTGCTTTGTAATTTTAATGGGTTCAAATTAGATTTTATTTACTCATTGCCACCTGGGTTTTGAGAGGTTTATAACATGTACACACAGGCAACAACTCATTATCACCCACTGCAGGGCTTGGTCACTGGGACAGGCCAATCCATGCAGCACTTGGAGATTAGGCAGAGCTTGGGGACAGTATGGAGGAAAGAGCTGGAGAAGTGTGGGACATCCCTCTCATGTAGTTAGAACTGTGTGCTGTGCCTGTGCCCAGATGAGAACTTTTGGTGGATGCCTTGGTGGCAGCCTGATCTGGGATTTGTTGCTTTGTTTACAAATCCTGAGAGGCGTTTTTCTTGGTCATGAATATGAGGCTACATGGCTTTCTCTAAACTCCTCATTTCCCTTCAGGACTCTATCCTAGAGAGAGTGCCAAGAAAACAGTGTTGATTCCACATCATAGGACAGATTATCTGTCCTAAGGTACATGGGAAAACAAAGATTTTAGAAATGTTTAGAAGTGGCTTTTACGTTTTTTTTAATGTGTATATTTGCATAAGAAAACAAAGGCTCCCTCAGGTTCATTTGCCTTATTTTGGAGGGCATTAATGGAGAGCACAATTTAATATAACAGGCTTCTGCAAAAGATTGGTTATCTTGGGGAAGTGCATTGAAAGCAGCAGGCTGCAGTGTTTTTTTCTGAAGATAGTGTGTGTGTACATCCCGTATGTCTAGCTAAAGTTACAAGCTCCCTGGAAGGACAGGATAGAGCACTACTGGAGAACATAAAAAGTTTAAGCAGATTTAGTCCAAAAATATCTCAAATTACCCTACAAATTAAATCTACAAGTAATTTTTTTTTCTATTTCTGTATATACCTCATGGTCTGCTTCTGCTCTGCAATGTTTGTGACTATTGAGAACAGAATATGCTGGGAGGTACTTCCTCGTATTTCCACAGAGGAAGATTTCCCTGAGAGTTACAAAAGCAAAATGCCAGGAATGCCCTCTGTGGATACCAAATGGTTCAGGCTGAGTGGCTGATCTGCCATCCTCGTCTGTCACAGCTGATGATCAATGATCACTTCTAACCTGCCCTGTCACAGCAGTTTGGTGCCACATCAGTGCTGTTCCTTTTGCACGGCAGCAGCTGTGCTCTCTCCGGGAAAGTCTCCAGAGCCACTGCAGTGCTGACAGTCACTGGGGCTCGCTCGGGAGAGGGCAGCAAATCGCTTTTAATCTCCTGTTTGCTTTGACTAGTAAAATACACATGGGATTTGGGCCTGGGAGTGGGGGAAGGCAAGTGTGATGCGTGTCTGCCCAGAGGCTGACAGGGATGCTGCAGACTTAGTTGCCCAAGCAGCAGACATTGCTTCTTGAACCAGTAACTACTGCGTTAAAAGCTCCTTTTCTGGTTGTTTTGAAACAACAGCCTGAAACAGAGACAGGGGGAGGAGGTGGTCATGATGCAGCCATGCTGGAAATAGGGTTGGTTCTCTCTGGGTGTTTAGTACCATGAGCTTTGGAGGGTGGAAATCCATCTTTTGGCAGGTGGTAGAAAAAGCCCTTGCCATCATCACTGAGTGGTGAGAATAGTGTTTTTTCACTGACGTGCCTGTTGGAAGTGGGAAGGTGCCTGGAGGATGTGTGGGAGGTAAGTGCTCCCAGAATACCCCAGGACTAAGAAGGACAGAGGGCTCAAAATTATTGGGGTTGGCTCTGTGCATCTGTGGGACAAAATGCAGAGGCTGAGCAGGCAGCTGTGTAGGCACCCGTGGAATTTAAATGCCCCAGCCCTTGGAGGAGCTGTGGGGATCTGAAATCTGGATCAAAGGACTGTGAAATACCAACAACTCCTGTTAGGACTCCTAGCCCTTGACTTGGTTGTCTCTCACAGGGGATGATAAGGGATGTGCCTGTGTTTGGGGACCTTTTTTCACCAGGAGCTTTTACCTCCAGCATTCTCAAGCTCACCAAAGGATTATGTGGGTGCTCACACTTGCTCTGCATCTCCATTACCTGATCTTTCAACACAGTGTTAGCAGGCTGGTTTTTTTTCCCAGGATGAGACTTTAATTCCCTCCCATTGATCATGGCCAAAGAACAGAGCTCAAATGGAGATTTATTCCAGAACAATGGCCCCCTTATGTGCTGTGTCGTGATCTTCTCTGAATGAACCTGCTGGTGAAATGAAGGCTTTTCCCCAGGCTGTTTTGTACCTCTCACAGGTGAATCTTCATATTAGGTCAGCTGCCTTGATTCCTGCAGGGAGAGAGAAGGGGAAGTAAAAACATGAAATCTTTTTTTCCTCTGGGGACTGCGACAAAAATGACTCAGTGGGACTTGGGCTTTATATTTAGTGTCCATAAATCCCCATGTGCTGTAGGGAGTTTGTCCCTATTAACACTTACAAAGTGGAGGGCAATTTCCCTGTGCAGTTGTATGTGTTTTTCTGCCTTTAGACACTTCTCTCCAGGTCCAGCCCCAAGCCTCCTGCCTGGGCTGGCTGCTCACTTCCAACCAGACTGCTGTTGTCCTTCTTGCCTTCATCCTCAGCTCTGCTGTGGGCTGCTGCCTATTCTGTTGGTACCTGCTCTTCCACACCATTCCCAGTGCTGCCAGCATTTCCCAAGCTGTACATGGAATACAGCTTGCTGCTTTCCTCTCTTTGGCTATCTAATGGCTGAACTGCAGCAAACCCCACCACCCACCAAACTTATTCCATTTGATCATCCAGTGCAGGAGGCTCTGAAAGCAAGACCTTGGTGTTCTTGATTACTTCCTCTCCTGTCGTCCCCCTCTTGCCACTATCCATCAAAAACGGCATTTTAATGATCCCTTTGCTTCTTTTCCTTTTTTTCTGAGACTTCAAAGAACACAAGAAGCAGCATTGTCATTTCTGTGCTGCCTGAATGAAGGGAAAACTCTCTCAAAGTGCTGTGTGTGAATTTCAGTGTGCAAATTCCCATGCAATTTCTACAGAAACATCAGGTAGTGTTTTATATTCTGTCCATTGCTGGATTTGAGCAAAAAATTAAAATACTGGATTGGTTTCTGTTTCTTTGTTGAGAGGAATAAAGAGATATGCTTACATCAGGTAGAGAATGAGAGGGCATTGTATTGTCTGTAATTTTAAAATATATAACGAGATATAAATGAGATATACACACATTTTCCTGTGTGTATATCTGAGAGAATGCTCCTCAGTAAATGCAGAACTCTGTGGTGGTGTTCATGCTCTGGAAGAAATCAGCTGTGGGTAAGTTGCTCTGTGTTGCAATAATTGAGTGTTTGTGTTCCAGATGTGCAGGAAAAAAATAATTTGGAGATGCAACTGCTGAAAACCTGTGAAACCTGGAGGCAGTGGAGTGAAATCCTAGCCCTGCTCTGTTGTGCCATTGACTTCAGTAAAGGCAGGGTTCAGCCTCTGGGGCGTGTGCTGGGCTGTGCACACAAACTGCCAAGAGGAATCTCTTCAAGAAGATCCAGTGCAGGGAGGCCCAGCTGTGGGGCAAGAGCACTGGATTATGCATGTTTTGGTAGTGTAACATTAGTTATGTACAGTAAGGCAAGTATTTCTAAAACCACAGAAAGCATCTGAGTCCTGTCAAAATGAAAGAAAATTGGGATGAAGGTTGGGCACTATATTCCCTAAACTTGTTCCAGTGATTAATTAGCTGTGGAAAAATTAGCATGTAATTTCAATCCCTGTTTGTCTGTGAGTTTCCAGCATTCCTACCTTGCCTTGCCTTTATCTGTATATGTCTGTAGGGCCCCATGTACTAGGCACTCTGTGTTCCCAGGGATGGGAAATTGTGAAATCCATGTGGGATGGGAAATTATCTCGGATGTTTCCCATCTTAGAGGAAAAAAAATCTATCTTGGAAGCGATTCAGCTGAAACCCAGAGCATACAACTGATGCATTGATCTTCATGCTCACTGGCCTGCCTAATAGCAACACACTTGACTTTCTGAGTGAAAAATAACTCTAATCCAAAAATTGTAGCTTCACTATTTGTTAACTGGAAAACAGATATCTAATCAAGTCTGCTGATTTATATATATTTTTAATCCATGTCTTAAAAATAGATGCATCTACCAACTGTTCCTTGGTCATGCCAAGCTTTTATTTTTTCATATTAAAAAAAGAGTTCACAGAATGATTTCCACCAGCTTTGTATCTTGCACAACCAGGAGGCTCTGTCTGCTGAAGTGTCTTTGCAGAGGAGGATGGGGTAAATGGTAACTGGTCTTTGGCAGTGCGACGACCAGAAATTCATGGCCTGCTGCTGAGGGGAGGTGGCTTATGCCATGGGGCACTGTGTTCTTGAGACAATTCTGCAGAGTGCTTGGGCCACGAGTGGGTTCTCCTGTGATCCTCATGGCATGAAATGGGTTGCTCTCCCCCTGGCAGTTTCCCCTTGGCTTTCATGAGCCAGGAAGGTCTGACCTGGGCTCTACAAAGATAAAGGAGTTCCTGGCAGGTCTGTGGAAGCATTCCCTGCTGGCTGTTTGTTTGCCCCTGTGAACTGCCTGGAAAAGGTTTCCTTGCTCAGCTAAGGAAGAACCTCACTGCAGAGCTGACAGCAAACAGCCTTCAGGATGGAGTCTGTGCACACAACCATGAAAAGACCAGGAGTGAGCAGAATGAAGAAGTAGAGCTGATGGGCAATTTCCCAGCAAGAAGGGCTTGATCTGGGCCAATTACTGAGTATTTACAAATGCTGAATCAATGCCTACTGAGCTGGCCTAGTTGTCTCCTCAGCAATTCCTACAAATGGAAAATGAGTGGCAAGAATAACAGAGGAGGGAGGATCTGGTTACAGCTCAGAGAGGAATGCCAGGATTCCCTTGCCTGTCTGGGCACTCGCTTTCTCTCCTCTTGCCCTGCCCTCCCACCTTTCTGGCTAATCCAGCCCTATTTCAGATCACAGAAGAGGCAGGCTCTTCTGTTGGAGTCACTGTACCCAAGTCAGTCTATGCCAAGTTGTACATAAAACATTAAATATATTTGAGCTGCTGCACTTGCGATGGAGAGGAGAGCAGTAGAACTTGGGGGCTGCCGTGAATACTTCATAGCAAAGCAGCTTTTGCAGGACTTTTGTAAGAAGAAGGAAAAAGCTGAAGTCTATTTTATTGAGTAGGGTTATCAAGAAGCTTAATCTAGAAAGTTAATCTTGGAAGTATGTTAGGTTTGAACATCTGCAAGTGCTTTGAAATTTGTGAGTGAAAAATGCTGGGCAGAAGGAGAGGATATGTCTGGTTCAAAGTAGGGGCAACAGAATATCTCCTGCCTACAGCTGGGCTATGCAGTAACTTCTGAAAAGCTATTTCTTTGCTTTTGAAATACATTTGACTGCACTAAGTGGCATGGTGTTCTCAAAATGTTTTCCTTGGCTTGTCCAATGCCTCCTGGCCTGTGTTCATTCTCTTTTTCTTCCCTATTCTTTGCAAACAATTCAATTTGAACCTTACTTTCCTTTGTTTAGGTTTAGTATTTCCCTCAAATATTTAAGGCTGTGATACTCATCTTGAGTAGCAAGCCAAGGAATCACAGAAATTCTGTGTTAATTTCTCACCCTCAATTTGCTACACAGCAGCTTTCCCAGGCAGATAGGTAAGCTCCCAACTTGCTCCTTGTTCTATCCTAACACAGCATAAAGGATTTGGTCTCTTATCTTTTGGATGGTGGGGCACTTTAAAATAGCTTCAGGTACAGTTCCTCCTTTTCCCCACCTTGTGGTGAACCTGCTGTTTTAGGAAGTGTGAGGAACATAATTAGTAAAATGATACCATCTATCTCATATAAGTCCTTTTGATCAATGGATCTTGGAGGGCTTTGCCAAGCTGGATACCAGTTGTTACATCTATTGCAGAGATGGAGAAACTGAAGCAGGGGAAGAGAGCCTGCTATCCCAGAATAAAGCAAACCTGGGACTGGAACACTCCTGCATTTTGCACCACCTTCCTCAGAATTAAGAGGGAAGGATGCACAGCCCAAGGTGTATTTTCTGCACGTAGCTCTTCCTTGCTTCCTTTTCAATTACTGGCACACTGGAGAAGAGGCACCATGCTCTCCTGTTCTTCATGGTTATGCTAATTGCCAAGCTCCCTCTAGGTTTCAGTAAGTCAGAGGATGGAAGAGTTGGTCTTACAGGTCTGGGAAGCAGTGTCTGTCTCCAGACCTTGGGCTTACATAGGCAGCTGCTGCCACCTCACAGAAGTCTTGTGAAATGCTGCCAGGAGTCTTCTCAAAGTACTCAGATCCTAGGTGCTAGAGGAGTACAGGGAACAAGGGCATTTTTTCATGTGTGATGCAGCTGGGAGCTGCTGCACTGGGAAAAGATCTCTCTGACTTTGTTCTTGTTGACCATGAAATGTATCCTGCAGTCTGGCAGTGTGCAAAACTAGCAGTGGGAACAGAGGTCTCCTGTCTTGAACACACTTCACTCAAGCGTGCACAGAGATATGGGACAGTGTCCTCTTTCAGAGTGTGCAAGGGAAGCCAAATCCTGCTTTCATCAGGTCTGCATGGCCTTGGAGTAACTTCATTTCTTTGTTATGCCACAGTGATGCACTTGGCTTCCCTACTTGTGAACCCCAACACCCACTGAGGAATGTGTCTCTAAGCCCCACCAAGGTCTCAGCCACTTCTTCTGGAGGCTGAGGTACAAAGACACTTGTGATGCCCAGAGAGGGGAGGGCAGAGTGCACGCCTGCCTCTCATGATAATGCATCTCCACCTACGCCTGGCATGGCTGTGTTTTTGTAGCTCTTTTGTGGTTTTGTTGTTCTCCCCTTGCACCCACAAGACCCTGCACTGGCTCTAGCAATTGGCTAAATCTTTCTTGTGTTCCTCCCGCAGGACCCAGGCACAAACCCAGCCAAGCTTTTGATACGTGTTTGCAGATGGACCTTTGCCCCTATGGTTTGCCTGGCCCTCTCTTCACCCGTGGCCCGGCACTGCAGTGCATGAAGTGGACGTTTTCCAGCCCTGAGCTGCCAGAGTTAATTAACCCTCTGCTAAGGCTAGGCCAGTCTTTCTGGGAAACTAGATCCATTGGGCTGTGCATTCCACAAGCCTCTCTTTGCCTGGCGTCTTGTGTATCTGTACAGGAAAAATCTGTTTCTTCCTCCATATCTTTGTGTTTTGGGATTGGAGGGGGCAGAAGCCTCAGGAAGAGAGAAGGGATCAAGTTCCCTAAGTTTGCTTGCTGTCAAAGGAACTTGCCATGGGAGAAAACCAACCCAAAGCTGCTGGAGATGCCTTGGTTTTTCCTGGGCAGGGAATGCATGGATAGAGTTTTCCCCATTTTTTCCTTGTGGCAAAGATGTCTTTGTATAAGGCAGCTGCTATAGATTCCCACAAACTGCTTCACATGACTGGTCAAATTGTGGTTGTCCAGCTTAGTCCTTGCCCTCTGTCTTCCAGGAGGCTTGCCCCACTTTCAGAGGAAGGCACAAGGTTTTTCTCTGGTAACTGTTTAATTTATGTGCTTCTACTGGCTGAGCCCCTACAGAATAATGCTCTTAATGCCATCGCCCTTTGGGGTTATGGGGTCCAATTCCCTTCTGTGCCTTGAGGTTTCAGAGGTCCTTGAGGTACCATCCTCCAACAGCCTGAGGAGACAGAAGTCAGGGATGGACTGGACTCACTGAGTCATGCAGAGTTTCAGTGGCTGTCCTTGAGGCAAACTGTAGAGTTGAGGGTTGAATTCTTCCCTGGCTGATCTCTGTCTTAAAACAAAGTACCCCTTTTGCACTGTGCCCAGTGCATCTCTGTGTTTTCAGGCTTGTACCACCTGTGTCCCTGTGCTTCGTCTCACGATGAGTTAATGCTGGTGCCAGAGGGAACAAACACGGCGTTGTTCAGGCTCCCAACACTTCAGTGTGTGACTCCCGTCCGTGTTGTGCTGTTAAGGTCATTTATCTCCTCTCCAAAAGGCCCTGCAGAACGCTGGCCAGACCTGTTCCCGTTAACTGGGCCTGTCTTTCCTTGTAAGAAAAAGGAGTGTAATTGTGCAGTCTTCCAAAAATAATAATTAAAAAGTATAAGCTTGCATGAAAGCACGTTATGCTCTGGAGAAAGAAAGATAGGGACCTTTTTGACTGGTGCTGAGGGCAGGATACAGAGAGTTGTTTGCTTAAAGTGAAAAAAGCCAGAATTTACCTGCATGGTCCAGTCCTGTTTGGATAGAGGCTGCAAATCCCCCCTTTCCCACCTAGTTCTGTGAGTGAGTTGCAGTAAATCAGGACAAACTGAGGAGGTTTTTTTGTTGGGTGGTTAGTTGGGTTTTTTTTTTTTTTTTTGAAAGGGCCTTGATTGTCCAGCTATTTTTCTCCCTTGGTGCTGCTTCACGCCACTTTTGACTTTGATTAATAGGTCTCTGAATAAAATGTTAATCTAACTAGGGGTCCTTGGCCCAGCCCCCTGCCCTCCATGCCTTGCTCCAGAAATATCAGAGAAAACACACAGAGGTTTTGTCTCCCTGCAGAGCACTTGTAGCTTTTGATTAATGGGTGGAAGGGCCCAGCTCCAGGTTTGTGGCATCTCTCCCAACTGCAGAAAAATAAGCAAAAAGTCACCGAACATGACACAGAGAAGGCAAGTCTCAGGAGCTGCAACAAAGAGAAATAAAGGAGAGAGACCAGCCTATGATTCAAGATGTACCCTGGTCTAAGCCCTGTTACTTGTGAGTCCAAATTCAGACTCTCATCTTCATTTTAATCTTTCTTTACAATGAGCTCAGACCACATTGCTGAATTCAGCAGTTTCCAGCCTCTGGGATGTCTTAACTTCTAATACGTGCATCATGAACTACTCTGCACGTTGCCCTGGGCTGACACTTCACGTGCATGTGTTAAGAGTGGCTAAGATGGCTTAATAAAAAAATGAGACCTTACACTTCAAATAGGACACATGTTTCCCTTCTTCCCCTTCGAACTCTTGCCCATTCTCTGAACCAGACTTCTTTTGGAGCTTCTGAAATGATCAGAAACATGTGTTTCATTCTTGTCTTCTGGCCAGTACTGAACTCGGAAAGGCTCTTCTTGTATCACTTTCATGTGGAAGCCAGACCTGGAAATTTGCTTATTCCCTCAAGGTGGATCATTTGGCGGAACTGCAGATATACCAAGCTACTTGTGCAAGGGCTTGTCTACAAGGGCAATTAGGCATGAGTGGGTTGGGAAGTCCAACTGAAATAAGAGGAATCATTGAAGGGGCTCATCAGATGAACTGTTCCTCAGGCAAGCTCTAAGTAATGGTGTGAGATATGCATGAGGTGTGGAGGAGATGTTATACCACCTTACAGCTCCATTCTCTTGCAGCCCCTCTGTGGAACCATCACTACTCTCTAATGTCCCTCTATTTTTTGACAGGGTAACTGGAGCAAACTTGTATCAGAGCTGTAGGCAGGTGGGGATTCATGTATGGGTACTCAGAGACTATAGATAGAGTTCACACTATTCAGAAAACGGGGGAAAAAAAATCCAAAAATATTTTGAGCCTGGATTTTTTGGTCAGAAAATATGAAGGGCCTTAATTAGTGCAGTTACAATACTCCTTTGTGCCAAGGAAAAGGGCTGCAATCTCAACTAGTGGAGAAGTACTTCAGTTAAGAAAAATCAAACCTGATACCAAGAGATTTATGCTTTCTTCACCTGGAAGGAATCTGTGAAGCAGTGTGCCCTTTCCTGGCACTGGTGTAGAGTAGGGACAATCACTGTATGGTCTTTCTTCTCCTCCTGGCACCTCCCCGGAGGCCTCCTCAGTCCCTGACGTGCCTGTCATCCAACTCACTCGACAACTGACATGCCTGGAGGATGCAGCCGCCCCTGCTGACAACAGCTTTGTTTCCCAGGTGATGGATGGCTTTGTGGCCCAAGCCCTGCCATTGTCCACTGCCTGTGGCCTTACTTCAGTGATCCTTATCTTGGTCCTGGGCATCTACTCCCTGCAGGAAAGGGGAGCAGTTGCCAGGGCTGCACCTTCTCCCTAGGTGCCTCTCCAGGACCGGGTGGGGGGAAGGATAACGGGCATCCCGTCCAGACTGAGTGAAGCCAAACTCTGTTGTTTACCGGGGCCTGTGAGGCATTCAGCTTTTATCATCAGGGGAAGGCAGATAGGAGGGATTCTGTTCCTTAGTCAAACACTGTCCTACAGCAGTGTGGAAGCACTCGTGTAATTGCCATTCTCTGCTCTCACACTCCTATCTTGTAAATCACCAATCCATCACAGCCCAGGTCCTTGTATTGTTCTATAATTAACTGGACAAACTACAGGAGCATTGTCACAGTTCCCCATTTATAGAGGAGAGACAAAGGCTTGAATGAAGATTTCAGTCCCCTTCAGCTTTTTCTTCTTCTCTTGAACTCTTTTTTTCTGTATCTTCTGATCCATCTCATGACTCTAAAGATCTCACCTGCTTCTCTGAATGAGCACTTCTTTTCCAACCAACAATAACACAGAAAGAGCAGCCACAAAAGGACAGACCTAAGGATTTTAACCCTTCTCATTCCACTGTGGGTGTGTGCACATATGGTCACTCACTCCCTAATGCAAGGAGCAGCTCAGTTCTGAACAGGCTTTTGACCCTCTGCTAAAGAAAACAGGCTACAGTTGCCTCATCCATTTCTTAACGATAATATGCAGAGGATTTAGCTCCAAGCAAACAGTCTTCTTATGAGTTAGACACTCCCTGGGGCTGGATTATGAGCTACAAGGGAGATGGATGATTTCCAAAGGGTGTGGTAGTGCAAAGATTTGGGGAGTTACTGTTACTTTGCTGGTTTTGACCCAGGAAGGTGGGTAATGTATTTCAAGGTTGCATATGGCTTTTAAGGCTATAAAAATGTTTGATGCAGCTCTGGAGCATGGAGGGAACTGGCAGTGATTTGGAGTAATAAAGCTGGTTTCTTTTCTGTAGACCAGATGAGTGAGGCTGCTGTACTGTTGGTCAGCGTGGAGAGTTGGTTGAAAGGCAGAACTTTCCCTAAACTGGGTCTTTTTACTTTAAAAGACTGTTCCCACCCAACAGCCTTTGAAGAGTTATCCTGCTCTATTGCCCAGTGAGGGTATACAGGGCCTTGGGTGGATCAGGAGAACCAGGCCAAAGCTCTGTTCTCCTTGCTTTATCTTCTCACCCCCTCATGCCTACAGGGATTCCACTACTTCAAAACAGTCTGTTTCTCTCACTTTGGCTTACAGCACCTGCCATGCTGTGGCTCTGTTTTCAGCTGGAAGCTTTAGACACTGGAGCACTACAAATAACAATAGTTTATATATCCTCTGTTCTCTTTCTTTGCAAATTATTAGAAAAGGTCACAGTTCTCATGGCTGCTGATTTGACAGCAGAATTTAGTCCTTTGTGTTGATAGTGTCACGCAGCCAACTTTACTGACCTCCTGGGCATCCCTTGGAGCAGATTTTGGCTCTGGTGCTGAAGATCTACTTTTCTTCCTTATTTGAGGTGTCAGGTAGGTCTGCTGGATGAAATGTGTGCTTTTATATTCTTGTAGGCCAGGCCTTTTAATAAAACCCAACAACATTGCTTATTTAACCTCCCTCTCTAAAATATTTTCCAACTCTTGTGAGCTGTAAATTAGAACTGTCCACCCCATGGAAATTCTGAATAAGCGACCTGAGGCTGACCTCCAAGCCACAGGGCACTTCCTAGCACTGTCTGCATCCCAGTGACCAGGTCACCTCTATTAATGTAGGAGCACATTGGATTCCCTCTTGTGAGGCCAGGGAAGTGTCTAAGCTCTGCTTGGAAAAAGCCTTTGCCACTTCAGTACGTTTGAATGGAAAGGGGAAGATCTGTTCATGTTTATTTTACAGCCCCTTTTATTGACTTGATTTATAGCCTGAGGCTGTGAGTTAATTGAGGTCCAGTCCAGGAGAGGGCACCTGGGAAGGGGAGGTGCTGCAGTGCCACCAAAGGGAAAACATGCAGGAAAGTGCTTTTATAAAGAACAGTTTATTGCAAGTTCTGGCTCTTGCTCTGAGCCAAGCTTCTGCCACCAGAACTGGTTGCTCTACCTCAGGGATCACCCTTAGCTCACTGTGGATGGCAAGGACCAGGAAGGCAGGGTTAGCCAAGAGAAGGTGCGTTGCTTTGGTGTGCCCTTGGTTAAAGCATCCTTCTGCCTGTCTCTTATGGGTGAAACCCGGTCACCTGTATAAGTGCAACTGTCATCGCCTTCTCTAATGGAGACCTGAGAGGGTTGTTCCCACAGCCTGAAAGCAGGTGTCTTTCACTGCATACCTCCTGGGCCTGCAGAGCAGATGCCAAGGCCAGTGCTCTTCTTTGGCACCTAAAATGTGGGATGCAGTGAATGATGCACACCTACATGCACTGAGGCAGGTGAGGAACTGTAGGGTTCTTACTGAGGTTGGCTGGTTTCAAGACAGGTCAGGGAAAAGGCTCCTTCAGCCTAGTGACACCCTAACAAACAAAGTGTATATAAAATTGCTATGGGTGGCCAAGGGCTGAATCTGTTGTAAGCTGGAGGGTGGCAAATCAATCTGGAAGGGCTGATTCACCTTTTTCTCTGTGGCAAACAGTAATGCAGCTTTGGGGTTTTGCACAACCCTCTAGTGCAGGTGCTCTGAGCCTGCTCCAGCTGCTCTTGGGCTGTTGGGTACAGGGACAGGCTGGAGCTGGAGGGTTGCCAGCAAGTGCTTGTTCTTTGGGGCTGGTCGGGCATGAAACCCATGTGATGCCTCTCATGAAGCTGTGCTGAGAGCAATGTTCTATCCTGTAAAAAACCCTGATAGGCCAGGGGTGAAGTTTCAGCAACTCCTCTTGCTTGGCTGGCTCTGCCACAAGAGGCTGGTACACTTCAGCAAAGATCTCCTCTTCCTGTCTCCTCAGCCCCTTCATCAGCCTTGGGAGGGAAGCTGTTCTGCCAGTCACAGCAGCAGCCCAGGCAGCTCTGGCCTCTTCACCCACCCTGCAGTCAAACTCCAAGCCCACAGACAGCTGGGCAGGTGCCACAAGGCAAACCTGAACATCCCAAATTCCTGGCCTGCTGATTGGCCTAGGGGAGCTCTTTGTCAGGGTTCTTCTTTTCTTCCTAATTCATCACCAGCTGACATGAGCAGGAAATAAAAAGACCAATTTACCCTCCATTTCTCCGGTGCAATGAGCCCTTTTCTTTAAGCCATCAGCCCCTTTATCTTTTGCCATCAGAGTGGCTGCAGTACAGCTTGTTTTCAGCTGTCTCTGGACACCGCTTGAATCTTCAGGGCACTTGTCTAGCCCCACTCAGATAATCCCCTCTTTCACTCAGAACAAACAGAGTGCTGCTGGGCCACACTGCACTTCCCCTGCCCCATTGTGGTGCAGGACTGCAAGGGCTGATGCACTTCAGAGTATGCTGAGGGGGCTGTTCACTGTTTGAAGACAAACCCGCAGATGCTGGTCATGTTTTTAAATACCTTTGCTGGTTGGAGGGCTGAGGTTCAGAATGGACATCAATCATCTCAGGCTCCTGATTTTACAGTGACCGTGTCGTCCCTTTGCAGATGTGTTGCTGCGTGGGGTACCCAGCCAGACTAGGGAGAGGGAAGGGGCTCCTTATGCCAAAGTATGGTCTGTACGTTGTGTTTGAGGCCTTTCCACGCAGGCTGACGGGAGGCCTGTGGTCTTTCTCCGCTCGCTGTCCCATCGGGCTCCTCCTCCTCCCGCTGGTCGGCAGAGGGCACCAGTAACCTGGGGACGCTCCTTGGGATGCTCTTGCTCTGCCGCTTCCACCGGCCCGCGGGAGAGGGAAAGGGACGTCCTGCTCTGGGGCAGAGCTCTCCGACATTTGGATAGAAATGTCCCCAGCCGGAACATCCACCCCGACTGGGGGAATGGGCCAAGGGACTGTTTCACAAAAGGATTCTCTGAATCCTATTTCCTGCCCACGGGGCTCGTACACACAGACAGAACTGTGCCCTGCTCATCTCTAGTGCGGTGGCTGGAACAAATGTTGTTGGCAGGGTCAGTGTCTGGATCAGGTGTTTCTGCCTTTCCTTTGCCTCATATTATCGGTGATCTTTGAGGTGTTTCAGAGGGAACACATCTCTGGATCAAGGTGCAGCATTTCTCAGTGTGAATTTCCATTTAATCAAGAGACAAGCTATTTAGGAATTAGTATTGGCTCTGCAAGCACTCCCTATTAGCCTGCACTTGGCTTTTCCTAACTCTATCCCAAATCTGACCAAAAGACTGCTCTGCTAGAACAGTTTACTGCTCTTTTCTATTGACACAGATGAAAAAACGTGTGTAGTGTCATAAGGGCAGCTTTGAAGCCAGACATGCTGCAGTAGCTGGCACTAATGGCATTCCTTATAGGCTTCTTGCCCTAGTTTTGAAAGCATGGGGTATCAAAAAGGAGATTAATTTTTCCTTGTTTTTATTAGAATTCAAATTCTTATTTCCCTCATGGCCTGCTGAACTCCTTGTACTATGGACTTTTTAATGTAGGATCTGGCTCCACATTGCACACAGTTAAGTTACTTCTCCAAAGACAACCCCGTTTCCCTGTTCCCTGGTCTCTCCTCTGCACTAGATTTAAGCCATGTGTAATTGCAGGGAAAATTGATAGAAAGCAAAGAAGAAATGTATTTTCTTCTTTTCCTGGAAATTCTTTTCCCAACAGATGAACAGTGGAGAGTGAAGCCAGATTCCCTTTTCATTTCAGACTGCTTAGCAGGCAGTGTGTAGACAAGCCTGCCCTCCCTCAGTGTACAACCCATAAGAAGCAGTTCAACCTTTGGACCAAAGCAGTTCTGACTATCAGGCTTCAACTGTTTATAGCCCCTCCTACCAGAGGCCTGTGTTGCAGTATACCAGCTGCAGTGAAACTAGAGATGATACTGCACATCTTCTGATTTTTTGTCAGAACTACCTCCTAAACTCTGTTTCATGTATGTGAGTCTGGAAGAATATCACTGATTTTAGCAGACTTATTCCAGGTTCACATGCTGTACCTGAGGTTGGGGTTAGGCTGACTGATATCTCAGCTTTTGTTCCTTCATGGTTTTCTGTCCCATTTTAATTCCCCCTGTTGTTTTCCTAATTGTAGTTGACCAAGGATGAGCAAGGAGGAAAGTCTCACACATCTGCTTATACACGTCACTTAAATCCTAAACCAAGTATGTCAGGTGCTTGATTTCTTTTTCATGCATTTCTGTGGACTGTGGCATTTTTTTGACATGAACTAGAAAAGCAACAGAAGCTGCAGTAGGGACATACTTTGGGGTTTCTTTTTCTGTGTGGAAATGTGGGAAAGGATCTCTATTAGAAGCTATTTCTTTCCAGTATTCTGGAGTGTTTTTCCTCAAACAGTACAAGCATAATGTTATTGATTTTGAGTTATGTTTCCTGTCTAAAACAAGGAAGATTTGGTTCATTGCTGGAAATGATAGATGATTTTCTAACTGTATTTAATTGCACACTGTTTAGTTTCTGTAAGTAAGGAATCTTTGTACCAGCCAGTACAGAAGTGTTCATCTCAAATTTGTTAATTACATAGAAATTCTAGGCAAGCTCTAGATGTGTGTTTCCAGAATTGAATTCAAGATGCTTTGTAAACTCCAGAAGACAACAGTGCATCTGGAAATACATAGAACCAGTGGGTTGGAGGTAGTGAGCTTTGTAATGTGGTCTGTATAGATCTATTGGAAATGATCAAACCCATTTGCAGGTGGAAGGATGGGGCACAGAGAACCAATTACAGGGGATTTGGGTTAAGATAAGTATATCTAGCCATGATTTAATGTCATATAAGTTCCTCAGAACAGCTTTATTTAATCAGTAGAGGAGCTCTTAGATGTTCATATCTCCGGTACATCACCAGCAAAGTCTCTCTACATTTCTCTTTGACTCTTAGCCTGATGTTTTTGTTTCTGGAGTCGATTGTCCCAGAATAGTGTAGTTCTTCATTAGTGCCCTGATTTCTCTCATCTCCACACCATTGTTACTGACTAGATCACCTTTACTGTGAGAAGTGAAATAATAACCTTGCTGCCTGTTTTGGATGTGGCTGGTGAAGAGCATGTGAGCTGATGTTTTCTGTTGGCACTTGCTGTTCATCAACATCTGGCTATTGCTAAAACTCCAGCACAGGAAAATGTTTTCAGTCTTCTGGGCTGCAGTATATGTTTAGATTGTACTGTTTGTTCTTCATGGAAAATCTTGGTGCAGGAAAATTATTTCCAGGAAACTGTATTATTTCTAGTGCAACCTGGAAAGAAACACAAATAAATCACCTTTGAAAAAGTGAAATGAAAATGCTCTTTTGATGTTCTTATGCCATCATATTTGCACAAATGGCTGTGCCAGGGGTTGGATTTGTTAACCAAGAATGAGAGCAAGAGCTAAGATATTACAAGTTTTGCAGAAACAAGAAAGCAAATGGGATGAATTGTCATCTCCCTTGCATTGACAGTGTTTCATAGGAGTGATCCCAGTTTTTGTATGTAGTCCATTCTTAGAGTGGATATTGCAAAATAGGAGCCAAGCCCATGTAAAGATTGTGCTTTTTCTCCTGGCTGCATGACTCCCTGGAGCTGTTATCTGCCATGTATCACAGACCTTGGGTTCCAGAGAGGTTTTGAATAAAATGCTATGAACCCTGTGTTTTTTGGAAGACACATCTTCTCTGGTGGCCTGGGGTTGATGGGTTTGGGGGTTGTTTAATGTCCAAGACAATTCCATGTTCAGTTTTGCCCAGTTCAAAATAAGCCATGTTTTTGTAACGTGGTGGTGCTGATGTAAGAGAGGGTAAGGAATAGAGAATTCTGGTACAAAGAGAAACCCTGCAATGAGGGCAGTGCCCCAGAGGGACTTTGGGGAGAGAGAGCAGGAGAGGGAAGGGGCCCACACAGCGCTAATTGAAAGCGCATCTTCCTGTCAGTCATGGTGCTTGCCCATCAATCATTCTGGCACCAACAGGATCTGACATCAGTAGGGAATTAAATAAACTCCTCTCTCTTTAGGGATCTGCTGATGGAAACCCGTAGGGGGGAAGTGAGCAGAGAAGAGCAGGAAGTGTGTTCGTGGGGGAGAAACAGTCTCAGTGGTCCCCTGGGATGGTGCAGGTCTGTGTCTTCCCTCTTTCTCACACCAGCATGTACAGCTGAAGGGATTTTTCAATGAGTCCCCAAAAAGGTGAGTTTAAAGCTGGTAACAGGCCAAGCTCACCTCAGTTTAAATAAACAAACTGCAATAACAGTATCCTATGGTGAGTGCCCTGAAAGCTGAGTGATGCACTGTGCAGCTGAAAAGTAGTTTTCACCCTTGGGTGAACTTCGTGTTATTGGACTGCAGTAACTGAGGTGAATCTTGACCAAAGTGTCAGACCAAAACACTGGGAAGGGAAAGTGGATTAGAGCAGAGGGTTAGAAAATGAGCCCCTGTTTCCTATCCTGCTGTGAAACTGACTCCGTGGTGAATTAGAATGTGATGTGGATTAGGATATTACAGATTGGACCTGCCTGAAATCAGGGGTTCAGTGCAGATAAAGGGCCTGGTATCTCATTTGTCAGGGCTATCAGCAGTCCCTCGGGGTGAGTGGCAGTGTGTGAGCACCGTGCTCCTGAGGAGAGCCCCAGAGCAGCTGGAAACCATTCGGTCACTGACAAGTCCCCTGATGGACCTCTACTGACATGGAGTGGCTTTGGTTTCAGGAAAGCCAAAGGGAACCTGTCACTAATTAGACACACAGCTAATTAACGAGAAGCAAACAAAGAGCAGCAGCTTGTGTTTTGGGAAAGCTCAGCTTTAGTAGCCAAGGACGTCTGCTCCTCCCTTTCAAACCATTTCAAAAACAAACAAAGCGGGGAGACTTGCATTTCAAAGCAGTGCAAACACTACCAACCTCAGAAAGCCTTCCAGAAGGGATGCCCAAGAGTGGGATTTAGCAGTGAAAGGAAAAAGGGCACTCCAGGTGTAATGAGACCTTCCCTATTCCTAGATCAGGGCCCTCTGAATCCCCAGGGTGCATCTCTTACCTAGTAGCTTTTAATTTTTCTTTCTTCAGATAAACACTTTTTTTTAAATTTTGGGTGAGTGGATGGGAAAGAAAGGCAGGTGTGGAAACAAGATCTGCCGTGTTGTGATTTGTCACTTCCCAGATCTTACAGAGATGTGTGGCATTTCAATTTAAAAACTTTTTTTGTGCATTGTTTTTATTGGTGTTGTATACTGCTTTATTACTGTGGGGTTGCCTAGAGGTGTATGTCAGTAACAAACTAAGCAAAAATTACCTAGGAGTGGATGAGGCTCTGTTTGAGTGCTAAAATCTTTAATAAGAGAAGTGTGTTTTTTGGGACAGGAGGAATCCAAAACTGTAATCCTAGTTATGAGTCCACCAATGACCCTGAGAAATCTTGCTTAGGGCCTGATCCTCCAAAGAGCCTTGTCAGGGTCCCAAGTCCTGCTCAGAGCAATTGTTTTGCACTAACTCCAAATACAGCCATGCTAGCAGGACCCATTAACTGAATTCTGCTAAGTGCTTTGAACATGAAATGTGGTAAGAATGCCAAGTTATGTGATATTTGGTGTATTTCCTAGAGCCATGCATGTAATTAATGGGGAATCTCAGCCTTTGAAAACCAAAGCAGTTTCTAACCTCCTTGTCATAGGAAAAAGTTAATAGCTGGAAAACAAGATGGAAGTCACAGAAATAGGAGGCAAATTTAAAAGAAACAACAACCCAACAAGTTATGAAAAATTAATATTAATGGCATGGGTTTGGAGACAAAATCATAAAAGTGAGTACTCAGGTGTGACACTATGTGACTGTGCTTTAAATATTTACTAAAAGAAATGCATTATTAATCCTTTTGTGCATTCAATAGAGAAATTATTAAGTCCTTATTATCACTGTCTAATGCGGAAATTCAGCACTGCATCTGTCATCAGATTAGCCTATCCCCCTAACTTTGTCTATTTTCTTCCTTCATCTTGGGGGAAGGGCTGTGTTCCTGGCTAGGGAAAAGGCTGGGATTTGCAGGTTTAGTCCCAGTGCTGTCAATGGCTTACTGGCTGAGCACCGTGTGGTCCTGCTGGGATCAGAGTCCCCAGCGCCACAGGGTGGGAGCAGACATCAGCTCTCTACCAGATTGCAGAGTGAAGGGTATCTCCCTCTGTCCATGGGATGTTACAGTGTTTAGCTCATGAAAGTTTTTAGAGCATTCCAACTTCCTTGACAAGAAGGAGTTACCAGAGTACCTGGGGTTTCACTGCAGTGGTAGACCACCTCATGCACTCACATTAGGATTTTTTTTTTTCAGCAGTCATCTGTTTTTCCTGCTTTATGGCCTGATTTGAAATTGTCTTATACTCTGCTATCAGCACACGTGTTTATTGCCGTCAAAGGACCCGTTCAAGTAATGAGCAAAGCCACAGCAGGATTCCTTCTTATATCATTTTGGCTCAGGTCTCAAATATGTACCAGTAATTAAAAAAAAAAAAAAAAAAAAAAAAGAGAGAGAGAGAGAGAGAGAGAGTGAAAAAAGAAGGCAATGGCTTCAGGTTACAACAAGTAAGGAGCATATGAACTTTTCCAGACACAGATTTGTTTCGCTATGCCTCTCCCCATGAATATCCTTGGCTTCTCTGAAAAAGCTACTGGAGGCAAATCCATGAAGCACTTCATAAAGAAATCGTGGGGTGGCACTTTAGTTTTTCTGACTGGGATGTTACTTTGCTGCTTTATTATTGAGGCTGCAAAAGCCTAGCAAGGAACAAAGCAGGATAAGAAGATAATAAGAATTTTCTATCCAGCCAGCACACACTGGATGAGGGGTGTTTCAGATGGCATCAAGTTTCTTTAGCCTACTCAGTGCTTGAAAATGTGCCCTTGATTTCAGCCCACAGGAACGTGGGCTTGTGCTGCTTTATTGTCTAATGGATCTTTCACTTGATCTCCTCGTACAAACACGTTGAGCATGTGCTTGGGTCACTTAGAGAAAACTGAACCCCACTCATGTTCTTAGAGTGTAATCCCTTAATATTGATTACTGTGTTGCACAGGGGCAACAGGTAACAAAATCCATGTGGATTCAGACTGACAGCTGATCGTCCCACACACGCACGGTTCAGCTGGTGAGCACTTTGCAGCGTCGGGGCTGCTTTCCCTAATCGCTTCCCACTGCTGTATGAAACACATAAATATCTTGGAACAGAAATACCAGATTGCAGCAGTTGTTCATGTGAAGGGAACAGATGCAGTGCAGGATTTTACTATGGAGTGTGTTCCTCTCTAGATTTATCTTGTAGGCAGCTCGTGTTTATCTTTTGCCAGCTCACGTTAGACCAGAGTAGGGTAACCTTGAAGGCAGTGTGTGAGAAAAGTATTTTATTAAATAAAAGCAAACAACTAATTATAAAATGTATTAGGTGGGGGGAAGACCTAAGTATTTGTGAGAACAACTTTCTAATGACCAGAACGACTCTGATTGGATTTTATGTATGGTTAGGGCCATGTTTTCCTGGCATTTCTGGGGTTTTTTAGCTCAGTGGGAGCCTCATTCTTCTCTGTGGCTTTTGGGGACTATACAGTGCTAATTTGAAATTAAAGTGGTTCATAGGGTACACATTATAAACTTGGGAAGGGAGGTAGGAATCTCAGGAACTGTTGTAGCCTGAGGCTGATTTCTAAATATAAAGTATCCTGAGATGATCTGTCATGTTTGAATGTCTCCTTGGTTCAGTTTAATGGGAGCTCAAATACTGGTGGTGTGAAACAGAGGAAAATGGGCTAATGGGAACCTTTACAAACACTTGAGTCAAGATGAGTGACTGATTAAAGGTATCACCTAGTGCTTGGTGGTTGCTGGGCTATAAAGGGGCATCCTGTGAGGGCAAGGAGGGGAGATGCCAACTGGCTTTCTACTCAGCTTCCAAATATAGCAAGTGCAGATTTTGCACCCAGATGGGAAAAACTGCACATACAATACTGCTCATCAATAAACATACACAAGAGTATAAAGGTGCAATCCAGGATACTCTGGGATTATGTATCAATAAAGATCACTGTACCAAGTTACTCCCAACAACAACAAAAAATGGAGATAAGCTTAAGTTCATTCTATTTGAAACATTTATTAGTTGTCTGCTGTTTGGTAATAAGAGTGTTTCTGTACAGTGTCCCACATGCACCCTTAAATACGTCTGCAATTTCTAAAAGCTGTGTTCCCAGCAAAATAAGTGGTTTTGGCACTCTCATTTTCCAACTAGACACCCTGACATTGGATTCTTTTCACAGCATTTTTATTTGGGGTTGTTTTGGCATGAATTTCAAACCTGAATGCATCAGTATCCCCAGGCTATCTTGAGGATCTGATCTAAGAGGCATCTTCACACTTACCCTAAAAGGTTGGAGACGGTATGTGCTGTTAGCTCATTTAAGACCTACAGGTTTGTAATAGACTTGCACTTATAGGTCACTAGTGATCCCTCACTAGCTGGTGAATAAATGACCTTGGCCGTAATGTCAAATGCTGCTGAGAATCACTGTGACCATGGGGATATTCATGGCTTGCTCTTTAAAGTTGTGGTTTCCTTTGGGATGAGGTAGTTTCAAGGGCCATTGTATTTGAACATGACTGAGAGAAGAAATCAAAATCTGACATGTGGAAGGAGCTTGTACATATGGCATTGTAAACTGAGGCTGCTAGCAGATGATATGCTGTTAGGGTATGATAGATTTGTTATTAATGATTACTTCATTAGTAGCTTTATCTAGTTCTCACTCTGTTCTATTACACTCAGTGTGTAATACCTGGATCTTCTCCAAGACTTAAACTTTCTCCCTATTCTCACTCCCCTCCAATTTGGAGAGATATTAATTGAGACAAGGTATTTTATTTTATTTTTAAATTATTATAACAGAATCATGGAAAGGTTTGGGTTGGACTGGGCCTGAAAGACCATCTGGGTCTAACCCCTCTGCCATGGGCAGGGACACCTTTGACTAGACCAGGTTGCTCCAAGCCCCATCTCACCTAACTCTGACCACTTCCAGGGATGGAACAGCCACAGCTTCCTGGGCAGCCTGTGCCTCATCACACTCTTGGGAATGAATTTCTTTCTAATATCTAATCTACGCGAGCCCTGTCAGTTTAGAGCTATGCCCTCTTGTCCTATCGCTGCATGCTCTTGTAGAAAGTCCCCCTCCAGAGGGACTAAAGGTGTTTAAATACCCAGTTGTCAAGATGCTTAGGTAGGGGAGAGTTAAGGTACCAGCCAGCTGGGCCTCAGGTGCACCCAACAGAAAAGAAGGCATCAGATTTTACAAAATAATTCACCAATCATTCCCCTATCTTTTAGCTGACCAATTGCTATTAGAAACAAGCATTTACATAGCAGAGAATCCTCAATTTTCTTGGGACAAAAAACCCAATAGTCTGTATCAATAGAGAGAAATTTTGCCACTTTTTATTATGTCCCGAGCCAAGCAAACACAGGAGATTATATAGTTTGATTTTCTCCTGTTGGAGACATATTCAAGATAAATGTACACTGGCAGTGTTGCAAATGGAGGCTTTTTGTAGCTCCATATATTTCCGTTTTCCTTGCTTCTTTCAAGCTCCAACACTGTGATCAGATCAGGAGATTCAGAGTCGAAGTGACCTGGTTTATATGAGAGCAGCCCAATCTCTGGACATTTGCAAACTCTTTTCTGAAGCTGCAGCCATATTTAGAGACTGCACTTTCACAGTTTGGCTCTCCTGTTCCCAAATATTGTTTTTCATACTGTATGCTAATAGCCCTAGTTGGGGCCATGGATTACAGGAATTTAAGCTGACACCTTATAAAATGTTAGAAGAATCCAGTGGGACATTTAGAACATGAGTGAATTGGAGCCAGCTGGAAACAGAATACAGGAGGTGGATTTTCTCCTGGAGGGGTGCTAATAATTCCTGGTAAAGATCAAAATGAAGGACAGTTGGGTTGGTTTTGGATATCACATGGCTTTGCATAAAGAGAATTTCACTTCAGTCACAGCTTATTATCAGGAGGTTTTTGCTTTCTAGTGGAGATCCACTTTCCTGTTCTGTTTGCCACCTGGAGGAGTGTGTTTGCAGGTGTGTGCTCTCCTAGGGCAAACCACCCCAAAACACAGAGAGAATTGTCTGGGGTGCCCAGAGACATAAGTTTCTTAGTCCCATGGGGTAAGCAGAGCTCTGGAGGGGATCCCAGGAGTGGTTGGCAGCACAGCATGAGTGATCATTTTCTGCCCCCAGGAGTCCAACACTGCCTCTGAATTGTGCTCCACTGTGCCCTTGTGCCACATCAGCTTGTCTGTGTGGCAGCAGGACAGCTGACATGAGGGTTAGAAGCACCCTGGACTGGTTGTTCCCTGTTCCACTCCAGTTTTCCTTCTGAGCTCAGGGATCACAGACCTGAGAGAAGGTGAGCAAGCCATGAACACTTTATTTTCTCACTCTCTCAGAATCACAGAATTACTTGGTTTGGATGGGACCACAGTGGATCATCTTGTCCAATTGTCTTGATACTGAGGAGGCTTTGAAACATTTCCTGTTAGCTGTGATGTCTCTTGCTACCTACATTTCATCCTGTGATCTGAATTTTTAAGTGTTTCCTTTCTAGCTCTAATACTATTCTTTTATGCTCATCAGCACTGCTTTGTCTTAGTGCTGCTTTCTGTTTACTGCCTGTGCCCTGAGACCAGGGTGCACCAGCAAGATGCTCATTCAAAGCCTGACAGGTAAAAATCTTGATTCACTGGTACAGCCAGATCAGCAGTGTCCCTGGGCATTTGCTTTGCTTCGGTGTTGTACTCAGAGGACCTTAATCATATGCTGAAACACTTTTCTGAATTGATGCTGAAGGACCATGCAAATCGTTATTCCACACCCCCAGTGTATTAGACAAATGGTTTTACTAGATGGGGAGGGGTGGGAGGTCTGTGAAGCTTGTTACAACTTTTAATCAGTAGCAGAATGGGGAAAGAAAGAACACTTGACTAATTTTTACATTGGAATTGATTGGATTCCTTAGAACGATAGCTGAATTTACTGCTCTATCTCTGATGTTTGCCAGGCAATCTCTATGGCTGCAAATGCAGCAGAACTGCTGTCAGGTGTGAGCATGCACACAGCCTGGGTAAGGAAATTTCAGGTATGCAGAATTTGTTACGCAAATATTCACCGTGAACAATGACAAGGAGATTGGAATGCTGAGGATTCCTCTGCTTTTCTTAAAAAGTTGTAGAAACCCTTTTCTTACAGGGAGGAGAAATACTGAGTACTTAGGTGTCTACTGCTGCCTAATCTGCTTTAAAGAAGAAAAACACCTCCAGTTGTAGCTCATTTATCTTCATGGCGTAGGTTGTGCTTTTTCTGATGAAATAAGTAACCCAGGCTCACTGGGGTACTTGTGAGTAAAGGGAGGAAGAGACTTTGTTTATCCTCACATGGCGTGCAAGGACAAGGAAGCCATTCCTCAGTGACTCCATTGCGTTTAGTTCAGTAAGTTTTGTTCCCTGTTATCCCTATCCCTAGTGCACATTGTGCCTGCCTGTAGGATAGATGAACCCCCTCCTCTTGGCATGCAGGGTGCCTCTGGAAGCCTGCAAACTGCTGAGGCTTTGTCTGTATTTTCTGTGTAGGCTTTGAGTACATGATGCAAAGGGAGTCAGCTCACTCTGCTGCTTTTTCTTTTCCTGCAGTGAGACCAGTCTGTGTCAGGGATGCCTCAGGATGGTAATAACTGCAGGGTCTTTTGTTTGATACAGAGAAATTCATTTTCTTCCTCCTCCCACTGCTGGCTAGCCCTGAGCTACTGTGGCAGGCGCTGCCCAAGAGACCCACAGCAAGTCCTTGTACCCTTTGCTATTCCATAGTGCCCCTGTATATTGCTCAACAGCCATTATGGCCTTCTCTACAGCAAAAGAGTCATTTAAAAAATAACTTGATGTAACTCACATTTTTCCTTCTGAAGTGTGATGAATTTCAAGTTACCACCTAGTGTTTCCGCCCAAAATACTGGGACATGGGATGTAGGGGTGTGTTTCTTCTCCCTCAGTATCTTCTGGGTGGCAGATACTGCTCTAAAGAGGTTCACAGAAGAAGTAAACCTCTTTTCTTGTACTTCAGCCAGTTTCTTTTGAAGAATTGAAAGCTGCAGCCAGATGATGCAAAGTAGCTCTTCATTCTGATCAGTTCATCTGAGATTTATGTACATGCACGTTTATTCAGATGACTTATTAAGTCAGTTAATGTAAGGCAAATGGCAAACACTTGGGTGTTCATTGTGATGTCCTGGTTATTTCTAAACCTTCAAAATACCTGATGGTCCTGTATTAGCATGTAGAAGCTCCAGAATCTCATTGTCCTTCAGCTAAACAAACATATCACAACCTACCTGTCAAATACAGCACATGCTTCAGTGTATTTACAGAAATCATCTGTTTGTGTACTATGCTGAGAAGTTTTGCTTGATGTTATCCCTTTCTAAAATTAAAGAAAATTTACCAGAAAAGGATCTGGTTTTAAATGTGAGCTTTTTAAAGTTGCCAATATCTGTATGCACATTTTGAGGGAGTGTGATGATTTTGCAATAAAGAGTATTTCTATTTTTCTTGCAGAAGGCTTTTTGCCAATTTTTTAAACCCTTAAGAGAAAATTTTTTGCAGGGGCTTGGTGAGAAAATGTTCTTTATTGTTTCAACATGTCTTGGGACAAATAGAAACTGGTCCTGAGGCAAGACAGTATTCAGAATTAAAATAATTCTCTTAAATATATTATTCCAAGATACCATTGATATTGATGTGTTTGCCAAAGTGTGCAGGGTAGTCTGTGTCCCTTTTCCTTTAAATGATATTGCCTTATTCACTTGATTTGAAATGAGAGTAGGTGAATTTTACCTTAATTTTACTCCCTTCAGACACTAACTTGGAGGTGGTATATCATATATGCTTGGTACTTATTCTGCTGACTGTGGCCCATACACCAATAACTATTATTTATGGAGTGAGGTGCAGTAGTGCAAAGTGACACAGAGTGATGGGTGCTTGATTTTACCAGCATGTGACAAGAGACAGATGCTGCTCTCTGTAGCTTCTATGATGGCAAAGAGCATCTTTGAAAAATTTTGGTGTTGTCTCCTCCTGTGTCCCCTGTGGTGTCACAACACTGCTTGTTTTTCTTTGCTGAAGGAGAACCCCTCCATCCAGACTGGGACACAGTTTCACAAAGACTGTGCCTTGGCCTAGTATCAAAGGAAACATGAAAAGCAGAGCAGAGGTATAGCTTAGAGCTTGTGCCTTTAAGGTGCTGTTTCAGACAGTTCAAGGGCTGAGGTGCAGGACAGGACTGTGAGAGATGAGTGACTTGGCAAGAGGTCAGCAGGAAGCGATTACAGGGCTCCCCAGCTGGTTCAGACTGTCCTGCTCTCCACGCTGCTCATCCCCCTGGGACACAGCACTTGTGGAACAGAAAAGCACCCTGTGCCAGTTTATATCTGCCCTGTGTGTGTGCAGTCAGGATTCCTCAAAAGCACAAAGCACTGAGGAGCCCAGGGCTCTGCCAGTGTAGGGAGAGAAAAATGCAGATACCTGGAATGGGAGAAGAGGTGTCTGTCTGGAGAAGCAAACAGAGAGGCTGGGAAGTTTCCAGGAGGCAGTTCCAGGCTTGCAAACATATTCTCCAGGGTGCCAAATAGTTCTGCAGAAGTCTGTGGTTGCAGCAGGAGCTGCTAACAGATATAGCTCATGGCTCTATTCACCTGTGACACACAAATGTGGTACGAGGAGCTGCTTGTAAATTGGATTACAGGTTTGGGAAGATTTTTTTGTTGTGTATTGCCAAGTCCTGGCTGTTCCCTCTTATCACCTACAGCAGGGAAACTGCTTCATGGGGACATTGCAAGACACCTACAAGGGTCCCCACCACCATGAAGAGCCAAAGCCCAGCCCAGGTGCAGGGGACAGTGTGACAGCATGAAGTGGTGAGGAGGAGACAGTTGGCTGTGTGGGTTTGGTAGCCTGTCCAGAGGGACTCAGCTCCCTGGATGGCCTTTTGCAAATTTATGGAGGTAGATAAGCATCGGTGAAGATGAATAATGATGCCACACAAGGTGAAGGAAAACAGCTTCCAGGAAAATGAGGTGCAAGAAGAACACTGAAAATAATGTCAGAAATAGTGTCTATTCCAGCCCTGTAGGTATCTGGCAATAAAAATGTATTGATTAGCTGACATTCTTGCTAACAGATGCTAACAAAGAGAGCCTGTACTAGGCTGATTTTTATACTGAATCATGGCTTGTGCATTGGAAACCACTGAAAAGAAATTCCAAAAGTCTTATATTCATGTGGGCCCTGCTCCCATTTGCACAACTGAGCCTCTCAGTAGCAGAGGAGCTACTTCCCTCTTCTGCCACTCATAAACACCAATCTGCTTCCTTCTTGGCAAATCTCTGGCTCTGCTCTTCATATTCTTGTGCATCTCTGATTTGTAGCTTTTGGGGGTGAGATGCACCTTGCCTCCTAAAACCTGGGTGTTAAAGGAGTGTCCTTTCCTGGCCCTTTCTGTGTTTGACCTCTTAGTGTGTACTTGAACTCAGGGATACTAATTCAGAGTGACCTAAATTGTGGTTGAACCATGCAGCAGAATGGAGAGCAGACAGCTCAGGCTGGAGTGAGCACATCACTTCAGGGGGTGCTGGAGCAACTAGAGGATCTGTGCCATCATAGCAGGTGTGATGTCTGCCCAACTCCTGCAGCCTTTTCCTATCCAGTAACTTAAGCAGAGTGAAATTTTGGTTCATGACTTTTTATCAAAGCATATGTGTATCTCAGAACAGCCAACATGGTTGCCTGTCCAAGTTCTGAACTTTGCAGCCAAATTCTATAGTGTTTCTTCAAATTAAATCCCCACTAAAGTAAGTTTTTATTCAGGGAAATGGTGGAGAAATAGTTCACTGATTCATGGCAGCAGAAGTCCTTAATCCCAGCTGCTCAAAAGCTATTAACACCAGTCTTTCAGTTGCATTCACTAACATTTTAACTTTAATTCCTCTGAGGAATCTGTCTCTTAGATGCCTGAATATAAGCCTGATCCCTGTATAAGGTGGGCTTCTGCTGTTTTGCAGGTTTGATGAGAAAAGCAGTTCTTTATGGGGTGATAAATTAAAGCTGCCCTTTTCCAGGTGTAGATGAATTGGATGGATAGAGAAAAGTGGCTTTTTAATGCAGAGGCGTGTGTTAGCTTAAACAAACAAACAAGAAAAAGAACAACTAAATCTGGGCATGAATTATAGCCTGCTTCAGATTTCAGTGTGTCACGTTTTGAATTGAGCTGGAGTACCTATGGCTTTTTTAAATTGCATTTGAACAAAAGTAAATACAAAGAGAAAGAAACCAGGACAGCAAAAGCCTGCAGGAAATTCCTCTACTGTAAACAAAGTCACCTTATGATTGATGTGAATGTACAGCCCCTTGTAAACATGTCTGTTTACTTGCAGGAAACCAGAAAGAACCCACATTGGGCGCTGCTGATTTTATCTAGCTTTGCTTAAATGCTTTTGGCTTCCAGTAGTCACTCTAGAGGGAGCACAGGAATGATGGCTGCTCCCTGGAAAACTTGAGTCTACTGTACTTTAAAATCTCTGCCAAATGCTGCAGATGGGCAGAGCTTCACAGGAAAGATGGATATTAAGTTTTTGCGCCTGTCCTGAGCAGTGAAAGCTTATTAATAGTGGATGTGAAGCATTCTTTCTTTGCAAAGGAGCTCTGGTTTTCAGTGCACCTAATGAGGGAACTTTATATCTCTAAAAAAGTAATAACCCTGATCCTACACTGTGAGATTTTTGTAGGTTCCCACTGAAAATTCATTGTTCTAAAAAAGATTGCCTGTAGTGCTGAGGTTGATGAGATTCGTGTTGATGAAAAATGCTGTAATTGTTTGTGGGACATGTTTTTCTTTAAGGTATAATCATACTTGAGAGTAAAGTCTTGGCCATGGCAAAGTCCATGGGAAGCTGGTCATAACCTTCAGGGGGTTGCAAGTCAGGGCAAACAAACCTGGATTTTTCTTCTAATAAGAAAAAAAAAAAAAAGAGAGAAATTATGAGAATTTCTTCAGAGAAATGATGGGATTTATCAATTGTCTCCTTCTCACACCATTATGAAACTTTTGTAAGGGACCTGCATAAAAGGGTGGGGGTTTTTTGTTTTGTTTTGTTTGTTTGTTTGTTTTTTGTTTTGTTTTGGTTTGGTTTTTTTTGTTTTTTGGTTTTTGTTTTTTGTTTTTTAATACATTTACACAGTATCAGTTGGCTAATTCTTACCCATACAATCAGCAAATCCTTCAGAGAGCTCCAAGGGATTGGTGCTATCATTATCACATATTTACAATTAAGTCTGTTCTTTAGCATAGTTTCTACTAATTTCCTCAGTACAAAGCCTACATACTCAAATTCCGGGATCATCCATAATTATGTGTTTTAGTGAGCAGACATTTATGATGCCTAAAAATTTAGTTCGACATCTTGATTAAATATGACATTTACTCATTCTTTGTGAAGACAATCAGTCTCCCCCTACAATTATGTTTTCTATTTTTGCACTTTTTTGGAAGTCTTTGAGTATGTTATAATCAGGGTCATCATCTTGATAGGACAGTTGAGAGAACAGTCCTAATGGTTCCTGTGTAGAAGTACTAATGTTTCTGGACTGAGTTTAGAGAAGAATAAAATTTGCTTTGAAGTTGCAGCTTTATGAGCAAAGTCCAAAGCCTGAATATTGGCTCTGAGACACCTACTAGACAAGAGAGGGACAACAGCCATTTCTGGCTCCCTTCAGGTTAATTAATGCCAAGTGTCAAACCTTTGCACTGCTGAAGTCAGTGATGCCAGTAAGAGTAATGAGCTGAAAGTAAAAGGGGAATTTGGGCTAAACACAGGGAAAATTATGCATGCAACAATTAATGTAAACAGACAGATAAATAGCTGTCCAGAGGCTGGTACAGATTTCTGTACTTAGAAGGGAACTGAAGATCTGTAGGTGCAGGGAGTGTGGTTTGTATGCTGAGGCAGACCCAGGCCCCCGAGCAGCAGCACTGGTACAGTGACTCTGATGCTCCAGGGGCAGGATGCTCTCCTGCTCAGAACTGGGCTATTTTGTCACTACTGGCACTTGTACCTCTTGCATCGTGCGCTCTTCTGGTTTGCTGAGGTGGAGAGGACAGAACAAGAGGGGAATTTATGCCAGACTGAGAACAAACATTGCCTCATGTGGGTGGTTTTATACCTCGGAGGCCCATCCATCAGCTTGCTGACTTGTTTAGCCCTTTCTTTATTTCTGATGGGAAAACAACCCAGAAGGGTGTAAATCATGATGCAAGTCTCTCCACCCCATGTAAAAGTGAGAAACTGGAGCAAAAGGGGCTGAACACATGCATGCAAAGAGAGAGACAGCAGAATGAATTTCTTCCTAATAAATTTGACACAGAGACTGGGAGCGTGTTTATAAAACCCTATTGGAGAGTAGAGGAGGGTTTGTATCTTTGTTTTTTTAAAGTGCAAAATCAGGGCTGGTTTATTGGACCCAAGGGGTTGGACAGTGTGTAGAAGGCCACCCATCTGGAAACCAGCTGATCACTGCTGAAACTTTCTTCCCAGGCTCTGTCCCTCCTCTGACAGGGTGCTGGGGTTTTATGAGAGGCTGACAGCAAGCCTTTTACAGACCATAACTCCTTGCCTCAACAAAAATTGCTATAAATTAGCTGAAAAAAGGACCTGAGGGGATTGTCCCAATCTGGCTCAGGGTGCCAAGTACACAGTCAGCAATTTTAACAGAATAATCTGAGTTTTCAAATCAATTGTGTTTGCAAACGACCTTTATGGGAAATGGGCAAGTGGAAGGTAGGAGACAAGGGAGCAAGAGGAGGTTATTTCTAGATGCTGAAAGTGTAGACCAAGTCTTTTCTCCCCAAAGACTTTTCAGGGCTTATAAAGGAAATTGGCTAGTCTTTCATTCCCTAGGAGTTCTTATTTCCTTCAAGCTGAAGGCAGCTTCTATATAAAATTTGGACTTGTGCTTTCAACTTGTGCTTTTTTGTGGGTTGAAAATTTTATAATCATTCAGAAACTAAGCTTGCATGTGACCTTCACAGTGGATCCCATTTTCACAGCAACCTAAACCTAATGCATCTTGGAACACTCAATTTCCATCTGACAGATGTGGCAAAGAAACCCTTTCTTATCCAAATGGCCAATCTGATACTAGGCTTGTATCCCAGAGTGGTTTTACAATAAACAGATTGGTTTAGGATGGAAAGAGATGATCTTGAATGATACACTGAACACAGGTGAGCAGTGTGTCTGGTCCTGTCAGCTCTTCATGAGGTGTGTAATCAATAGGGTGATCAGAGAAAGAAACTAAGAAAGCTTTTCAAAAGATGTAAATTAAGTACAAGCTAAAACTTTAATAAGTACTAAAAAGCTCTGTTCAGGAAATGCAGTATTTTGATGCACTATGGACAAGCAGTTACCTTATTAAATCCCTGAGCAGAGTTTCTAGGTACATAGACCGAATACTTTCTGATGAAAGCTATTTATGCCTTTTGGAAATATCAGTGAAACAGATGAAAAAAGAAATTCCATTAAAAAGGATTAGAGAACAGTTTGTTTGAACTGAACATAAGAATTGTCAGAGCAAACTTTGGTGATGTACTTTCACATCTTATGGCAAACAAGTTGTCTGTTCCATTGCACACAAGTCTCATGATCTTATTTTTGCTTTCCACAGTGGCTGAGTGACTGAGCAAAGCAGTTGAGGAAAAGAGTGGAAACCCCTTGGACTTCTCATCTTGGAGGGAGGAGGACATTTCTGAGCAAATCAGGAAAGTACTGGTTGTAAGCAGGGATAACTGCAAGAAGCACTTGTAAGCTGGAGGACAGAAGGAGAGGAACAGGTGGCACCTTGCCTGGATGTTCACAGCAGTCACTGGCTATGTCCTGTTTGGAAGGGAGAACAGGTCAGCCAAGTGCTGGAAGCAAAAAATCCCTTCTGGGTCCTTCTCTACCAGAAGATGGCACCAGGTAGGCTGGAGAGGGCTTTGGGTGGGGACTTTGAAGATGCTCTGTGAACTGTGAAGTTTTCTGTCATTTCCCATTGTCTTTGTCTGAACTCAGCATGGTTTATGGAGTGTTGGAGTTGTGAGCTGTGGCATTTGGCATTTGGCTGTGCTGGTGCTGAGCTCTGGCATGGTGTGAATCAGTAGTAACCAGGACATGTGGTGGGTGTGGGTTTAAAATGTTTTTTTTTTCCAGTCTTTTCCCAGTAATGTCCCTTCTGAATGTGTTTCATTTGTGGTTTGAAATGCTGCTTGAACTGCAATAATTAATTATGACAACATTTAAAATCCAGCCTGGTTTACACAGGAAGATTGACATGGATCCATGCCCCACCTAGAGCACAAGCCAGAAGGGCAACATCTCCGGCTGGGGCTATCCTTATACAGACTTTTGGGTGTAAATAGGTGTATGTGCCTTTTGTGTGTGTTAGTGCACAGGGCTGTGGGACTGTATTCTCTTCCACAGGGTACAGCTGGGGAAAAGGCATGGATAAAACCTCAGTGCAGAGGTTTGGGTAGGCAGAAATTGCCACAATTTGAATTTGAAATAAATTTGTGGGGCTATTTGCAGGAACACTTGGAGGCTCTCAGAAATGTCAGAGAAAATACACACTTCCAGTGTGTGAAATGCCCTGGCAGAAAGCTTAGCACAAAATAAACCAAAACTTTCACCAACTTCCACCAGCTGGAGCTGTTACTGTAGCTGCCAGCCTGCCTTGGGTCAGAAATTGCCTGCTGCTGCTTGATCTGTAGCACTGCTGAGGTTGAAAGACAGTGAAAAGGGAGCTCTTTAAGTTCTCAAAATGTATTATGTGTGAAAACATTCAAATATACACTTAATTTCAAACAAAACTGTTGAGAATCAGTTTTTTTGCTGTTTGCAGACATGCCATTGCTCTCTCCTGCAATAGCTAATTCTATAACTTGGTCTGACTGGGGCTGTTTCAACTCCTATTAAAAGCAGTGGAAAACTGCCGGTGGAAGGTGGATTGGGCTCATTTGGTACCCTGTTGAAATTTGTGATGATATACCAAAACAGAACAAAGATAACAGCCTCAGACTGTAAATTGGTTGGAGCAGGGACTTTCTGTTTGTGTGCGTTGTGTAGTGTTGAAGACATTTGTCGACACTTCAGAAATAATGAATAATGCCAGTGTGAGGAGGAAATCTCTCCACTCAACTCTAGGTGTTTCTGCTGCTAAGTGTTGAAAGAGAAACACAGAGCCCTGAACTTTGAAGGCTTGGCAGGTGAGGAGAAGGAAAAATCTTTTCACTTTCCATTTAGATTTCAGCTTAATCTGCATTTGTTGGGTCTGGTAGAAATATTTGAGCTTTTCATTTAATGTTGTTGGTTTTGGGAAAACGTCTTGGGATGCATGGCATGGAAACACCTTAGATATGAGGCAAGGTTTTGATTTAATTTCTCCTTTCATCTGTTTTCCATTACAAGCCAGACTAATTGCAGTAAGATTCTCTGTGGTAAAAAATACTTGGGGCAGTGTGAATTTGGAAGTTCTCTCACTTTACAGTAACTATAAAAACAGTCAGCAAACAGGTTTCAAAATGATTTAGTATGTAAAAGGGAGCAATGTCTGGTTGTCTTCATAGTAGCAGGATTTCACTGGCACTATCAAATTTTCAAAGCTCTCAAATTCAGTTTATTCATATTTATATAAAAGCTTCCTTGCACACTTGAGTTGCATTTATTCCTGTTTTAAAGGCTTGTAAAATTGAAGCAGAGCCGATGTGTCCCTGGTATTTGAAGTGCCATTGTTTACTATCCACCATTCGCTGTTAATGGCTGACAGATAGGTGTGATCATGACAGAAAACTGCTTGTTAAAAGAAAGAAAAGTTAAAAAATAAAGGGGGGGGCAGGCTTTAAGCAGTGCTTAGGGAGCAGGACCAAAGGGACCCTTGGCATGGTTTTTCTACTTGTGCTATAAATCTGGTCACTGAATGATCCTGATTTTAAAATAACACTCTATAAAAACACTCTGGGAATAGGCTGGAGCAGTGAAAGGCAAGGATATCTCCACTGCCAAAGACAGTGTGACAGGAGTTTATTGTCTTGGTGATACTTTTCTTTGGCTACAGACTTGTCACAATTTTTATTTTATTTCAGTGTCTTAGGTGACAGTGACAAGATTCTAAGCTGCCATAATACAAAACTGGCACCACAAAAAATAACATTGGGTTTCTATTTGTGCCATGTTTTGCTATTGTTTTGTTGTGGGTTTGTTGTTGTTGTTGTTGTGGTGGGGGTTTTGTTTTGTTTGAGAAATATTTGAATCAAATTTTGCATTGAAAAAGATGAAGTAACTACAAAACAAGAAACCTCTGAAGAAAACTGTATGTTGTGTTTTATCCTAGTGTAGATCTGTAGGGCAGGTACAGGACTGTGATAAGCTATTGTTATGCATTGATTTGGTAGTGTATGCTTTGAGAAACTCTGACAGTAGTGTAAATGTCACATAATGTGTATTTGGTGTGGGGAGCTGGGCTGTGCTCCTGCTCCCTCCTTCGGGCGTGGCAGAAGTTAACAGCCCTGGTGACTGTGACGACTGAGACACACATGTGGGACAGTTCAATATTCTCTTTGAGACAGCTTGGGTCTACCCAGCTTAGCTTTCTGTTTTGCAAGACCCATCTGCATCAGTGCTTAACAACACCTGGGACTTTCAACATGAACAGAGCAATAAATTTTGGCTCCCTTATTTCCATGAGAAATAATGATACGCATTTTTAATGCACACAAGTCTCTTGTTGGGGATCACCGTGTGGAAACAGGCTCCTGTGCACTTTGTGCTTATCAGCTCATGATTTGCTATTGTTCTGTGTGTGTTGACATCGTTTGTGTAGCTGTTGAGAGAAGCGGAAGGGAGCTGAAATGCCAAGTAAATTTCAAAGTTGTTTTCATCATGTGGAAGAGGGACAGTCATCACATGAAATATGACAGAATTGACAGGACAGGATCTTGTGGCTTAGTACTTCTGAAACACCAAGTAAACAGCAAGCAAATAATTACAGAGGTGAGGAGAAAAGGGGTACCACGTTTGCTGTCTTCAGGAATCCAGGCTCCCAGGATCCCAGTGGGGGCTGCTGATTCTTTTAAAAATATTTTCTGTGTTGTTTGTATGGAAACATGCTGTAATTTCTGCAGTCTCTGTGTTTGTGTGACTGTTGGTTTTAATATTTACATGTAAAAAAAACCAAACCCAATTACTATTCCTTATGTAGTGGAAAATTTGGTCTGAAGTGTGAATACATGTGTGGGCATTTCCAAGATCTGGGATTCTGTAATTAGGAGGTTTTGGTCTGGGCCTGTCCCTAACTGTAGCTGAGCAAAACCTTCTCACTGTAAACTTCCTTTTGCAATAAAATACAAAAACCCCAAAGCACATAAACCATAAAAAAACCCTTCAGATGACCTAATGAATTGTCATTAGGAGGTGATTCCCCACCCTTGGAGAATCTTGTATAGATCTTAAGCTCTGCCAAAAAAAAATGTATTCTTTCTGGTAGTATTTCCTTTATCCTGAAGGGCGGAGCCTCTCCTGCTGGATGTTACACCCTGCCTTTCCCCAAAGAACCAGCCTTCATACAAAGAGCATAATGCTGGTCTGGCAGTGAGCTACATCAGCTGAGGGAGTAAGTCCTTCCTATAGTGAATCTGTGATGCTGCTGCACTGGAATGCATAGAAGGAGCCAAGAAACAGTTATGGGAGAGTAAAATTGCAGTGTTTGTTCTGGAGACAGGCAAGAGGGAAGAAACAAATACAATGCGATTTGTGTATGCATGTATATGACATAGGAGAATACTTCTTAGGCACATGACACATTTGATTACATTAAAAATCCTTTTGTTCCCTTTTCTTCCCCTGCTTTTTATGTTGGATAATATTCTTGCTCTAGGGGTGAAGGATGGAGATGTTGGATCTTCAAGCCTTCTCCAGACCCATCAAGCTGATCCGCTGCTTTTTCATTTGTTTCTAGGACAGCAGATTTTTAAAAAAATAATTTTTATATATATATATAATTTTTAAAACATAATAAAATAATAATAAAAATTATAAATAAATAAGTGTCTGTGAGCTATAGGATTGCCTTTGAGATAGGGAGCTCCTATGACCTGACTGAGCCAGGCACTCTGAGGTGAAGACTAGAACTGCGTAGGAGATAAATGGGGAAGGAAAGTGATATTGCCACCTTGATTTTTTGTTCTCCAAGGTCCTCTTGCCTTGATTGTAAGGGATAAGTTATGCATTTCATTGGCAGATCTTCATCCTCTTCCCTTCAGACCCCATCCAGAACAGAAGAGTACCTGGTCCCATCCCAGTATTCCTTGAGCCTCCCTAAGAGCTACTTGCTACTAGTTTTGAAATCCCCTTCTGATTGCAGGACCAGCAGAGATAGGAGCATTGTTCCCTAATGCTCTCCCTGCTCTGTGTCCTTCTGAGCTCCACCTGTCAGCATAGAGCATGTGGCAAATTTGCTTGTTTCCACCCTCATGGGAAGAACTGCTTGTACTGATGATGATTTGCAAGTGTGGTGTTTTGTGGTTAAATTATTGCTTCCACCTGTAATTTCTCATGCTCAGCCACACAGGGTGTTTAATTGCATCTTTGGGTTAACCCCATGATGATGAATTTGCTGAGACTGCACAGACTGCTCATGTCCTCTGGTAAGAAGGTGAGTGGTAAGGATTGATTATAGACCTCAGTGCAGGGTTACGGTTAGGGCTGGGTTGGCTTTGCCATGGAGTCAGTGTGTGAGACCAGGCATCCTTCAAGGGAAAACAGTAGAAGAGTCTGTCTGTACCAAGCAGAGGCTTTCATAGACAGGATGTGCCTCGTGAAGTGAGTGTCTGGGATTGCCCCTGCCAGCCCAGGCTCACCCAGCTCTGCCTTCACTCTTATGGTCCATGGTGGCAATGTGCAGTGCAAGGGCTGCTTCTGTCTGTGGAGTTCTCTGAGCAGCTGAGAGCACATCACCCTTCAGCAGCCCAGCCAGAGCCCTTCCTCTCCTGCTGGCAGATTGATAAGGAGGGACTTTCTTCCTCCACGACTAAGTGCTGCTCTGATTTACTGCAGCTCTTCCTCAAGCACTTCCGGAGGTCAGAGGGCTGCAGACATTAGCCCATAATGGAAGACCTGAGGTCATGTGTAACCAATACCGATGGACCTGGGTGCTGTGCAGTGCAGCTGGGAGTAAATAAAGCTGTCCCCTGACTTGCTTTGTAAAACTTCTCGCTAATGTGACATGGAGAGGAGGATGGAAGAATAATGGATGGTTCCCATCAGAAGAAATATAGTGCCCAGTGGCTTGTGAAGTGAGTATGTTTATCTGTTATTCTTGTGGGATGTTACCCTGCAGTGCAGCTGTGCTCCCTGAGCAGGCTCTGGGGGCCATGGAGGCTGAGGGTTCACTGCTCCTGCCCAGGCAGCCTTTCCTCAGCCCACCTTGCTCCAGCTTTGTTATTTACCATTCGTAATGGAAACTTAGTGCATTTCTAATGAAATAACTACATTTTAGATCCAAGAGTGCTGTAAAACTCCTGTACTGCAGTAACACTAATCTGTATTTGATGACCTGGGATCATTCATAATCAGTATAAATTAACCTAAGTTAGGTTGACTCTGATGAAATTCTTGATGGCCCTTGCTCCAGTAACATTTGGAGGCTGCCCAGCTGCAATGGCTGAAAAATTAAAACTGTGAGTGTCCTGCAAGCAGAAGTTCTTTCGGTGGTAACTGAAGGACTGAGCACCATGTGCAAGGAAGTGGACCCAGACAGCAGGCACTACTGTATGTGCAAATGAAGGGGCTAATCCTAAAGGCAACAAGATTTTCTGCATTTCAGTGCAGTAAATCCCAGTAAAATCCATGTCAGGACTCTTGGAGGCTGGCTCTGAGGCTCAGCAGCTGCACACCACTATCCCTGAGTGGCTGAGCAGCTGTGGACTAGGCTGCTGCAGGATTCTGAGCAGGAGGCCTGAGACCCGGCCACCCTAGTGCTGTGTGAACAGAATAGGGTTAGTGCCTGGGATGGGGGAGAAGAGCTCAAATAGTGATGGAGGTACCATTAAAGGTACTGGTTATGGCTGCAGTGCTGAAAGTACTGAATGCCTGTGCTTGGTGGTGCATTGTCTTTATGTCAACACCATCTAGGTGATCTGGGAAATCCCATCTATAATGCTGTGTTCAGTATTGGTTGGCGTATAAGCAGATACTGGAGGAGGTACAGAGAAGAACTCCTAAAATGATCAGGAAAATGTACTGTTTGTGGATTTTATATATAAAATTTGGCTTATTTATAGAGCAGAATAAATAATGGAGCTGTGGCTGTGCTCTGCCAGTACACTGAGAGTAAATTCAAGGGAAGCAGGTGATTCATTAACACTGAAAGATGGCACTCTATTTTAGTGAAAGCTTTCTTAAGGACAGTGAGTTGAAGACAGATCAATGGAGGTTTTTTTACCCTCTTGTGCACTTTTGTAACAATCTGGCATATCCACTGGTTCTTCCCAATTACACACCCACCCACACCCAATCTGCAGAAAATTTACAAAATTGAATCAGGCAGGATGCCTTTCCCTGGGCGTGGAGCCTGTGTTGTGTGTAATTGGGACAGTGGGCCAAAAATCTCGTGCAAACATATTGGGCTTTATTGGGCAGGATTTTTACATCTGAAAATGGGAGCTCGAAAGATGGGAAGCAGTCTTTTTTGAATCTTACTTGAAAACAATAACATGCTTAGCACCTCCATTCATCCAATAATCCCACAACAGGACCTGTCATCAAGTGGTACTCAGACCTGCTCGTGTCTGCTCCAGCTTCATTACTGGACATTAGGTGTATTTATACTGCCTTGAATGCTCCACGCAATTGAAGTCACGAGGAGAAAGACAGGCTCAATAGTCCGCACAGCGTTTGTTTGCCTGATGTTATCGCCATCAGCAAAGGAAGCAATTTCCACAAGCAGCGGGAGCAGGAGCCCCTCCCGGTGTGGCCTCTGTCCTGCCGTGGCTGCACCTCCAGCGCTCGCAGACCGCTCGCACCTGATGCCCGCCCCGGCAGCACGGAGGTGATGACAATAGGCCTGTAAGGTAAACAAAACAACGGAATAAAAAGTGTTGAAAGCCAGCAGCAGGTGAACTGCTAAGAACAAACCCACATGCCCATCACCCTACCTTCAAGACAGGCTGAGCTGTGGCTGGGCAAAGCTTATCAGTTAGGTTAACACATGGTCCTTCCCCCTGCCCCTATGCCTCCCTTCCCAACTTTCAACAGTTGTTTGATTACTTGTGCGGTACAGCTACAGAGAAGAAATTATTACCTGCCCTCACTTCCTCCTTCACACAAAACAGAGAAAGCAGCTCCACTGGGGCTTTGTACAGTAGCCAGGTGCTGTTCGGTGGTTGGTCACTGCTCTCTTCAGGAAGGTAAATATTGGGCTAGAAGCAATTACAGGTGTGTTCAGAGGAGCAGCACATGGTCTGCAGCTTTCACACCCTCACGGGAACCCCAGCACATATTTGCATGTCTCCCACTGAATCAGCTCTTGTTGCCCTGTCTTCAGCAGTAATTGGCTCGAGCCTCAAGTAAACATTTGGCTCTGAGAGCTGGAGAGATGGTGCACACATGAAGGTGCTCTTTGCAGGGGCTGAAGTGGTGTTTATCTTTTGCTCCAGCCTCGTTAATGGCAGCTGTGTTAGGAAGAAAGCAGACAATCCAGCTGAGACGACCTGTGTTCCAAAGACCACTGGTGTCACCAGGACCTGTGCACTCCAGTAGTTTCTGGAGCATATTCCTCTCCTGTTAACATGCTGCCAAGTGCATGCTTTACTTTAGTTAGATTTTCAAGAAGGATGAATGGAACGGAACTCTCTAAGTTTTCCCTGTGGCAATATGCTTCCTCAAGCATCTCTCATCTAAAAGGCCAACAGCACCTGGCTGCAGAGGCACTGGGTTTCAGGAGGCCTTCCTTGAGGTGGAAACAGTGATTCTTAGAGATAGATGACAGCAATTGTCAGGATTTGTGTGTCATTCAGTCTGTGTTTATGGGTGATGTCAGAGTCTGTACTAGCTCTTGCCATGTTTCACAGCTGTGGAAAGAAGTCCCTTGCTCCATGGTGAAGGGTTGTACAGAACCTGGCCAGCAAGTGTTAATATTATGGTATTGGCCCCTGCCTGTGTCGTCTGTACAAGGCTGCAGCAGACAAACCCAGCACAGAGAACTGACAGGGTAAACAGGGAGGCCAGATGAAGTACTGCAAAGGGAGCAGAGGCCCAAAGAAGTGGAGTAACAGGGTCAAGGTCATGCAGCAGGTCAGAGTTGGGCCGAGTCCCGCGGGCCTCAGGCTGATTCACTGCCCAGTGCGGCCGGCAGCCTCACACACTCCCTTCTGCAGCCAAGACAGACACGCTCTGGGAAACTGTTTGCTGTTTTAACAGCTGCAAGCTTTGCACAGAATAGATTCAGGTTATGTGATGTGTTCTTCCAGCTTCTTAGTAGGAAAATCCAGGCAGCACAATGGAAACTCAGGTTCTTTTTGGACTAGCTTAGCATGGCGTTAAATCAGGTTTGTGTTTGAGCAGCACTGTTCATGCAGTCCAGAGTTTCATGAACTAGAAAAAGCAGGGCCGCTTCATTGCAGCTTCTGTAGCAGCAGGGAGAGGAGAGGAGGGTAAATCTGGGATACACAGATTATTAGACATTCTGTGAATCCAGATGGTTCTTGGGGATGCCAAGGCAGGGAAACCTTTTAATATTTTGTCCCTGCCAGATATCTGGGTGGTATTGCCCAGTGATGAAGGGAATAGAAAGGGTCACATTTATCATCTCTTCTATTTTTTCTTTTTATTTACTTTCCTTTTAAAAACACATTAAAAAAATTAATTCAGTGCTGGGGAAAGGTGACAGATTAACAACCCCAGAGATTTCAGCCCTCTGTTTATCCTCTGAGCAGAGAGCTCTGAGCATTCCCAGTGCTGCTCCAGCACTGTGCCCCAGCCCTGACCTTAGGGAGCAGCTCCTGAGGGAACAGCTACCCCATCCCTCAGCCCCTCTGGTCTACTGGAGCCACATCCCCTTGGATGGAGCAGGAGGTGCTGCTGGCAGTATGAGTCTGTGCCAGGGACTCCTGCAAGTGAGGAGAGAGATGATAATCCACACCTAAACTGCTCAGCAACAAGTTGTGTTTGTGCAGGGCAGCTCTATGGGGTGTCACTCCAAGTCCTCCAAGCCACATTTTGAGATCTCAGTCCGCTTCCCAATCTGTGCTCTTTTCCCTCTGAGGAGGGAAAGAAAGCTAATCCTGTGAGGTCACAATAAAAAAAGGCCTTGAGATGCCTGGGTATCTGTGAATGGTGCTTTTGATCTCACCAAAGTGTGGCTAAAATGCGGTTTTGACAGTTTGGGCATTTGGAGCTCCTGCCAGCTTGTGGAGAATTTTTAGATGCACTGTAATCATACGGTTTTATTTAGGGAATAAACATGCTACATGGATCCTAGCATTAGGTCTTCAACTTTGAAAAGGTAAAATTCCTTCCTCATCCCTCCAGCCTTTCTCACTGTCATACTTGGTTAGATTTTGTTTGATAATTCTCAGCATGGGTCATTTCAATTTCCCACCAAAAAGGTCTTGTGTAGTTACCTTTTCATCAGCTCTGGTGTTTGGAATAACCCTTTGCAAACTAGGTATTTCCCTCTGCCATAAAGCTGGAGTGTTTGGGAAAGGAGAGCATCCTTCACAAAGCAATCACCATGGGTCAGGATAGAGGTGGCACTGGGAGGGGGCAGTGCTTCCCAGTGCACACAAGCAATACCTCCTTGCAATTAGTAATGCTGCCACTGCCCCCTCCCCTCACTCAAGAAGTGACATTCCAAGACATGCATTTGGTGTTTGAGCTACCCCGTCTCCTGGACCCAAGGGACAGGGGCTGGGACAGCTCTGTGGGAGGCCCTGGTGTTGAATCCATTTGGCTCCTGTGCCCAAGGGGCCTTCCATCATCACCTGCCTCTGTCCAAGCACTGAACCAGGTGGTACTCAGGAACTCAGTCCAGTGTGAGTTACTCTGGGAAGAAACTCTTCCCTTGCTTTTCTGCCTGTGGTATCAGACGATTGACCCCATTCCCCCTTTTTGCTGAAGGGGCAGAAATTTGATAATGGCCTTAATTATGTCTGAACGTTAAACAAATGCTCTGGATTATCACTGCTGTATCCACTTGTCCATAATTACCAGGACTGGACATGGTGGCTTCAAAGGCCACCCAGTTATCATTTATGTTTACTATAAACACAGCAGCTGTTTTGGGTTACGAGGGTGGTCATTCTCCTGGAATTTGATGAGGCAGACCCTGAAATCCTCACCTGACACCAACTCTCTCCCTTCTCTCCTTTCCTTCATGAAGAAAATTCAGTATGGGAATGCTCTGTGCCAACTAAAGAGGGAGGAAAGGATGGGCTGTGCCTCGTACACCTTTGGGTTTTGCAGTTTCTCCAAGCTCCCTTCTGAATTCCAGTGAACTGCTCTGTGTTTGTGAAACTATTCCATGTTTGTTCATTTGGCAAGTGACTAAATGACTAAAGAAAATTGGGATTGGATCAAATTTATCTAAAGTGTTAAAAAGTTCTGCTCTTTTGATTCACTTTGCAAAATAGGTGAACATCCACTTTGCAATCATGCAAATTGATGTGTCTTATGATGTGAACTTGTAAACCTCACACTGCTTTGTGCACAGGGGAGCTCTGGGTTTGGGTGTGGCTGGTGTTCTCTGGACTGTGCTTTCTGCAGAGTGGACATGCACTGTAGCTTTACCTGTGCTACTAGGAGTGAGACTGTCCTGTCTTAACTCAACGAGAGTTTGAGAGCTCAGGACAGGTTGATGTTGCCCATGGTTTTGGTGCAATATCTACAAAACTACAAATTGGTAACTCATGATGGCAGCAGCTGAGTGTAATTTATGAGCTGCCTCTTACTGCCTTTTGTGTCGGTGCAATGGAACTTAGTTGCTCATAGTTCAGCCAGAAGACATGGGACTTTTCCAAGTTTTTCTCTTAGTTGAAAGTCTTCCATCTGGCACAGATTTTAAGAAATGCCATCAGAATGGGTTTTTAAACTATGTTTGTTGCTGTGTAATCCTTCCTGATTTTTGTTCTTACTGATTTTTTACCAGAGGAAACTCAAGTTCAGTGGTTACAGCATGGACTGTAAACACAGATGGACTGACAGGGAATGAAAGGACAGCAGCATATTTTGCTGCTGTGGGAGCACCACTGTATGAGAATTGAATTATAACATGGGGAAATTTCACACCACTTCTGGGGAATAAAGCTGTGCCCATGCTCAGTTCTAGAGGCCAAACACAGACTCCTCCTTCAGGAAAAGAGGCACAAAGGAGCCACTGCTGTGCAAGGCTTATGCTTTCTATGAGTGGAAACAGTGCATTCAGCCTCCCCCTCCCTGTTTCTGTGCAGTCCCTGGGAGCAGTTCACAGAAAGGCAAACCAGAGCAGCAGAGGAATGGGGCTGGAGATGTGCAGCTGGTTGGCATCTGCAACCTGACTGCAGGTAATGTGGTCTGACTCACTTATTCATCACTAGGAAAAGATGCTTCATCTTATCTGTAAAGGAAAGAGCAAATTGGTTGGGTTTTGCAGCAGGTAACACGTATCAGGATGATGTATTTATTAGGGGAGGAAAGAACAACACAGCCGATGCCTGTTTATTTATTTTTTCATGGATTACAAAGGCTAAACAGACTAAACACTCTTTCACTCCAGAAAGAAAAAGCAGTGCCAGTACATGGAATTGAGAAATTCTGTGAGGGTCAGACCTTTACATTGCTCTCCTTCCAGTCAGTAACTGAGATAAATCATAGCCTCAAACAATAATGTTCATGGAAAAGCTCTGGAGACACAGCTACAAAACCAGCCTTGTGAGGGAAAGCTCTTCTCTAAGACTTTCTAAAAGCTATGTTAGCTGATGTTGTCATGCTATGGCAAGTGTATGTGTTCTGTGATGTGTGGCATGTAGATTATCAGGAGTTTGTGTGCTGTCAGTATTTGCAAGTGAGTATGTTTCATGAAAATTGAGAAAGATGTGTTACACATCTGGAACGTTGCCTCAGGTCTCTTGCAACCTCCAAGGCTTTTTGGCTGTGCACTCAAGCCAGGGGCAGTTAGTGTTTTCGTGTTCTCAAGGTGAGGATTTCAGTGAAGTCCCCAGAGGACTAGAGAGGGATAAATGATGCAGTGCTCTGCTGCACAGATACAAGTTCAAGGAGGATAAGGAATAGGGAGCTGAAAAGATTGATTTGTAAGATAAAATGTTAAAAAGACAAAATAAAAAAGTGTCTAGCAATACTGTACTACAAATGAACAAGTAAGAAATAAACATCAGAGAATAGGTTGCATAGCTTTGGCAACATGACAGAATGGGTGCCCAAATGTTTGATTTTTTTCGTTTTCAGCCTTTACAAAAGCCAAGAGCCAGATCAGACAGATGAAATGTTATGCTTGTTCTCAGGACCTGGCCCACCTCCTCTTTAGCCCTCAGCCCTCCAGCCCTGTCAAATTGCGAAGGATCAGCTGGAGCAGGTGTCAGAGGAGATGTATCAGTGCAGAGTTTTGCTGGGGTTTCTCAGAGCAAGTGGCAGGATCTCTTTTATCACACTGAGCCTTCTCCTGTCAGCGAAGCAGACGGATGAAATTTCCTACTCTGGAGACCCCCTCTCTGTTGCTGTGTAGCCAAAGGATTTCATAGGCTCCTTTACTGTCTTAATTCTCATCAGATTTGCATCATTATTCAGGCCTAGAAAAAAAACATACGGCTGACTTTAAAATAAAAATCTCCCCACAAAGCATATGAAGAACTTCTGATTTTGACATGTCTGGAAATATTTTGGGATATTTTGCTTCTGAGTATTTGGAAAGTACAGACCGAGCTGTTTTGTAGTAACTTCTGCAAATGCTAAACATCTGGCTCTGCTGATATTATTTCAGGTATTCAGAGTCATTTAGTCTAGAGTGTGTTTGAACTCATAAAGAGCAAAGGTGTTTTCTATATTTCAGTAAGTGTACTTAAAATGCAGTAATGGTGCCACGGGTCTAGATTTGGAATGCTCCAGGGAAAGCCTGGAAATAGAATTTCATTTCAGTCCTCTATAAAAAGCAGTCTACTGGACACTTTTGAGCAATGTTCAAGTTTGGTTTTTTTTCGATGCTTAAATTTTGGAGCAGTTTAGTCTGGATTGACTTTATTTCCTACCCATCGAGATAGGTGAAAGATTGCTCAAGTGTCCAAATGCATTGAACATGAGAATTAAACCTTCCCCAATAACCTTTGTTCTTTCAGGTGGTTTGTAGTTTCAGAATTAACATTGCAAAAAGGTTCACATAGGGGAGGAATAATGAGGATCAAACAGGATCTGGCAATCAGCTTTAGAAGGTAAATGAAGAAGACAAAAAGTGCAGCAATGGTAGTTTGCAGGTGCTGCTGTTTCCTGGGGATGGTCTTCTGTGGTTCTTGTCATCATAAAGCAAATTAGAGGGGTTTTGCTTATACTTCTTTACAGACATAGTTAAACACTAACAAAAGGCAAGAAAAATACCACTAAATCAGAAAGCAGAGCATCCTTGGTGCCCTGTGGTTATTAGGCAGCAAGACCTCTCTGTTTCAAGGATATAAAAATGATTATGAGAGCAGGAGGACTGAGCTGGTGCCCTGCCATACTTTGTTTGGGATGCTGATTTGCACACCTGTGTGCAGCCATTGCTGAAATGTGCGATAAAACACATCAGCCACTTGACAGGACATTAGGCCAGGATGAAGAGAGTCTTGAAATGAGGAGCTGCCCTTGCAGGCTGGCCAGGCCTGGCATCCCAGAGGAATGTGCCCAGTGTGAGTCCAGCTGCACATTGCTCATTGCTGCCCTCAGTGAGAGGGCTTCTGGCACCACCAACTAACTCACAGTGTTTTGTCTTGCTTGCAGAGCCATTGCAGAGCAGGAATCCCACAGTTAAAGTATTGTGTCCATGATTTGTCCAGGATGCAGCCCTTCTATAGCCTTTGGTTCAGGGAGGCTCAATGGCTCCTGCAAGAACTAGGAGGAAGGCTGGGAGCTCAAGTTGACAGCTCCTACCAGAGGCAAGAATTAGCTTGTATTCATTTGATTTATTGTTTTCTCTTCCATAAATATAAGTTAGGAAATTCTTGCACTGATTTAAAATAAACAAACTTTCTCTACTGAGTGGGAAATTCAGAATAGCTGAATCTCTGTCCAGAGCTGTTATTCTAGGCAAAGGAATTGATATTTGTTATGTGGAGGTGTTTATTAAACACTTCTGATATTGAAAAGTAAAATGTCAACAGTTTTTATCTGTAAAAAAGAGATGTTGCACCATAGAGTTGTCAAACATCACATAAAGGAGCAGTCCCACAGCCCAGCTACAAATACAGTTACAACCAAATGCCAGGACGGTCCCTTGAAATGCCAGGGTTAATAATATATGGATTTCATTTAACTTTTTTCATTGCAGCTTTTAAAAACCGTCTTAGGTTACAATAGAGACAATAAGGTTTGAGGGAAGAAAGCAGTTAAAAAGAATAAAAGAAAAGGTTTAACAGAAACACAGGACTGAGGTATGTTTATTGGGCTCTGTGAGACCTGTCCAGCTGGAATCAGCATCAGCAGTCACCCTGACGGGTGCTATTCCAGTGATGTCTCTATTCAGATGGGATTAGACGCCTGTCTGGCTGCTGGCTGAAAAATCATTATTTTTAGTGCCGTGTCCCTCTAGTCGGTTTTCGTTCCCCTCCTGATAATGTGCAGTTGGGATACATTTTATCTTCCCCCTCCCCTTGTACCAGGTTTTGAACAAATAGAATTCTCTCTGGTTGTTAAGCGGTTCTCCCTGGCCCTTTTTTCTTGTTTCCTACCAGAGGGTGATGGATTTGGTCATTTCTAAGGACCTTCCCAGCTGTTTTGGACATGAAGACAAAAACAAGCTTGGAGAGATTCATAGATATTATGGAAGATTAGCCTGGGAGTTTAAGGATTTCTTTCAAAAAGAATTGTTTTTTTTCCAGTTTGACTCTTTCCTGGTGTGCATGACTAAAACACCCATGATATGGGATCAGTGCAACGACAGAGGGATCTAACCCTCAGCTGCTGTAAACCAGCATTGCCCAGTAATGTTCTTTACAAGCTCTCCACGTTTACACCTGCTGGCAAACCACCCATGACAGAGGCTGTGTGTCTGTCTGGGGCCAGGCAGCACACACAGCATGGCATTCCCTTGCTGATTTTTCATCAAGAGCCAACAACAGAGAAGGTGGCCTATCTCTTCTCTTTGAGCCAGGGGTCCAAGTGTGGCAACTAATTGGTGGCATTTGGTTTTCCTCTGTCCTCCCCCTCCCCTGCTCCTCATGGAGCTGGGCAAGCTCTCCCAGCAGCACTTGGTCTATGGTTGGAGGGCATAGCTGTCATTCCATTAGGCTTGGCTAGGCCTGCGTTAAAGCATGTCATACAAATTGAGGGGATCCAGCATATTGACAGACAGATATTTAGCATGTAATTGCACTGAAAGTGCAGCACAAAAGCTCTGGGAGGTGGGAGAGTGGAGGATTTGGATTGCATGAGATCTAGTTGAAGTGAGGTTTGGACTTTTTTTCCAAAATGCATTTGAGCTCTTAACAGGTGTGATGGTAGGGCACAAATACATCATCCCACAGCCACTGAGGCACTGTGTTAGTCCTACTCCAGCCTGCTTTGTCCCCTTGAAGAAATCCTGTTTGAGGCAGTATCTGTTACAGACCAAGCAAAACCATCCCATGGGCTGGTGCACAGCTCCCACACGCTCATACTCGGATCCATTTCTCAAAGGAAGCTGACCTGCACATCTCTGGCCCTGCCCCTGCCTGACACAGTCTCCTGTCCCTCAGCCATGCAGCAATGAGTCCCAAACACCTCATGCTCTATAGCTTTCTTATCATAAAGATAGGACATAAATTTATGTATTTGGCAGTATAGGAAAAGGATTGTTTTAATTTCTGGCTTTAGCATTGGTCATTAAGGATCAATTCCAGTTCTGATGAAACTCTTGTTTCCAAATGCAGTCAGGTTGTTTGTTACTTGATGCTCCTGGTGCCACTCTGCACCTATCTGCCCTACTAGGGCTTTTAATAGCTGAGGCTTTTAGGAAAGGCATTGGGCTTTAGAGTTCAAAATTCATCAGTGACTTTTACACAGACAGCTCATGCTCCCAAGTCCTGTTATTTTTAAAAACTTGGCACTGAATGGCTGTCAGCTGGTGGCATACCTGGGACAGAGCCCCAGGTGCCTCTCTCACCTGCACCTGCCATTCCCCTTCTACAGGTGTTCTTAAGGACTGAGCATCAGTGTCTGCAGACTCCATGACTTATCTCAAGCTGCAGCAGAACTTCTAAAGTGAAAATAACAGACTGACTTCAGAAAAAGCATCTGAACTGGAACATGCCCAAATAATCCCTCAAAGTGGCCTGAGGTGTTCAAATATATTTTTTGGCCATGGTCATATTATGTGGCTGAAAATGGAAGAAATCACTGGCTTTTAAGTCTGTGGTAGGGCAGGTTGCAGATTAAACGGGAAATAGGTGTAAAACAGTCACTGATTCTGTGCTGGAGTCAGGACCAGTGGTGAGAAAAACAAATAGAGCTTTTGGGCTGTTTCTTTGCACCATACCTCTGCTTATATTGCTTTGGTGAACTGTACCCAACCACCCCTCAGCTGGAGGTTGTTAAAGCTAGACTTACAAGAAGAAGCTGTTAAAATAGGCTGCTGAGATTTGATTCTGAGTTTACTTTGAGCTTTACTGATGTTTAGAATTTTTAAATCTATGGTTTTGAACCTAGTTAGAAAGCAGCAACAGAGGGACACAAAAGGGTGGGAATACTTTAGTTAGGAGATTTCAGGGACAATGACCAGGCCATGGAAATCTTAATTGAATTTTTAAATTTACACTAAGAGGTCCTCTCTTAACTCCTACTAGCAGCTGAGCAGAGCCAGCATTCCTCAGTGGTCAGAGCCCAGGACTGGCTCTGGAGGTGTGCATTAGGTGCTGTACACACATGTAAGAGGGGAATGTTCCTGTCACTGCACAGCCTATGTGGATGATATAATATTGTAAGGAGCTGGGTGGAATGTAGCGACAAGCAGTGTGATTGATCATTGATGATAAGCTCTTGTCATGTTCACTTGATTTAGATTGTTTTAAGTGTATCATTTACCAATGTACATTTACTGTCTCTGTGAGAGAAAGAGGAGATTCCACAATCAAGGGGGGTTTTTGTAAAAAATGGTGTTGTTCATGCATTCATTTTTTAATGCCCAAACTGAGAGCTTAAAGGGATCTAAATTCTACCTGTGCCATGTTGTCCAACACAGGAGGACACACTTGAGGATCTGGATCCACAGATCTCTCTCTTGTTAAAGCACAGCTTTTCTAAAAATTGTGGAAGAACTGTAAGTGAGGGGGCAGTGCAGATAGCACTTGTCCAAATGGGCACATCCCAGGGATGTAAACAATGATGGGACATACTTCAGTCCCATCTTATGCCAGGTGAGTTTGCAGCAGCTCCATTGCCTGGGATGTCAGGACTCAGTTTATTCCAGTTTAACTGAGGTCAGAGGGGCATTGGAGGATTTCTCTGGTGCTTCAGGATAACCCAAAAGGAACAGTGCCAAGCTTTTATAACATGGACATTACTAGTCCTGGGCTGTTGCTTTGCTGTTCACAGCCACACCTTCTGTGTGCTTCCTCTTTGTACAGCCTGAGCCCAGGTTGCTGTCAGGGAACATGATAAAGGAATAAAGCTGCAAGTGGGATCACGTTTCCCTTCACTCCTTGTGTGTATGTGTGTGTGTCTTTGTTTTTTCTGTGCTGTAGCTCAGGGGGGCTCGTAAATCTTGGAGACGACTGTGGATTTTTTTTTTTCTCCCCCTTGTATGACTGATTGTGCGAATTTATGTGTGGTATTTCTCTCCCCCAACCTCACTCTGTTAGAATGAGACAGGAGGCCAGTAAATTTGCAATGGGAGCTGTGCAGGGTAATGGGTCCCTCACCCCCTCCTCTTTGCAGCCTGAGGGCTGGCTGTTCCTTAAAAGATAATGATTTTGGTGTTTCTGCTGGGGGTGGGATGCTGTTTGCAGCATTCTAGTTTGCTGAATGAGCATGCTTTGACTCCCAGCTTCAGCACAGGCTGGTGTTTAGGAGAAAGGTGCTTTCAGGGGAAAGTTATACTCTCCCAGGTTAGTATCCAGTGCGGGGAAGGGGAAAATCTTGGGGCGTGGGTTAGAACAAGGTATTCCAAAGAACACCCTTCACTCAGTGCTGAGACATGTCCAAGAACACAGTCTATTATCTCCTGTCCAAACTGCAGTCACTGAGCTAAGAAGAAGAATGTCAGTGTTTCAGAAGTCTGTTGTGTTGCAGGAGGAAGCAGGAGGGTTAAAAACTCAGCTGGAATCATGTCATAAAACTACTTCTGCCTACTTTTTATTCCTGAAATACTCCCAAAAGAGGCCCTGCCTGTGTCTCTTTTCCTGAGGTGGAAGGATGCCCTGCACCCAAGCAGTGCTTCTGGCCTTTCCTCTGACTGACTTCAGCTCTATTAATCCTTCACAGCTTAAGCTGTGACTGGGAAATCCACCTTCAAGTCTGAATGCCACCTTGAATTTGAACTCCAATAGGAGTATTTCCCTTGAAGAATAAGTTTTTGTTTTTAAAGCATTTCCAGGTTTATTCCAGGTTTATTTTAGTAATAATTGATTTAGTGTCAGCATCAACACCTGGATTTTGGTCCCTTGTTAGAGTTAAGAGGCAAAATAATCACTTAAGGTCTTGTCTCCACGTGAAGCCATAGCCATGTCACATGGCCCAGTTTAATCAGTTTAAAATGTCCTAAAACCAATCGGGTTTTAGCTAAGCTTATTAAATGCATTCAGTGAACTACATCTGTATCCCTGGGTGATAACACATCTCATGCACTTTAGAGTTAGAGCTGTTCCAATAATCTGAGCCAGTTCCAGCCTGTGCAGAAGCACAGCCAGACTTTTGTGCTGCTGTCCAAACCCCAAGTAGACTATTCCACCTGGGATAGTGAGGAGCTGGGTACAGTGGGTGAGTCAGGAGAGCAAGTGAGTGCCTGTGAAGGCTGGCCTGGGACACTGGTAGCTGTCAGGATTTATAAGGAGGTCAGATAGCACTGAGCTGGCTTGTTTGTTTTCAGTTGTATCTTTCTGATTTGGAAATAACAAGGGTTCAGGGCCAAAATCTAGGACTTCTATCCTGCAGATTCCTTGTTCCTTCCATTAGGACATGCATCAAAACTGATTGATCAAAAAGATATTTTATATTAAAACCCCAGTGTGAATTGAAGTGTGGACAGTAGCCTCTCACAGCTGTGTCTCTGTGTGAGCCCGATGTGCTGGGTCTGTACAGTCCTTAGGTCAGATTCTTGTCTTGGCTCTGCCCTGGGTCTATTATCAGACTGTGGTCTGTTCTTAACCCTCAGGGTGACTTTTTAAAAGGCCTTTAAAGGCCAGCTGCAACTAAATGTCCAGGGAGACGTGACTCCCCAGGACACCTTGGAGCTCCAAGCCCTTTGCTGCTGCCTTGGAAGTGTGCAGGTAACAGTGTTCTCCAGGCAGGCCAGACTGATTGAACACATCTGAGCTCTGTTATCCTTCCAGAGCATGAGGCTCACCTACCCTGAGCAGGATTTGGTTGCTAGAAGGACCATGCAGACACTCATAAATCTTCGGTGTAATTCTGAAGCAGCTTTGTTGACAAATTGGCACCCACCTCTCCCCCCACCTCGCAACATGACTCTCGCACTCAGGGCTGCTAAGAGCTATTTCAGGCCCCGTAACAAATGAAATATTCATCTCCCCTTTGCCCTGGCAGTTGCCTCCACACCACACTTTCCCCTTCCTGCTGAGCTGAGTTCTTTAGCACAAAACCCCTAAGCCAGCAGTGGCAGCTGCAGGGGACAGGAGCAGGCTGGGTGACTGCCACTCTCCAGCCCCTCAGTGCCACTGAGCCCTGGCAAGGCAGCCATTTCTCTTAATGTCTCCCTGCAGCTTTGCAGCCCACCCACTGCTGCTTCAACCTGGCTGAGAACTTGGCTCCAGATTTTCACCTTGTCGTCCCTCCCCATCAACAAACCACTCCTTTTGTATGGCACATGATCCAGGAGTCTCAACTGCTCTTTGTGTCTCTTCCCATCCCCATTTACCAAGAGTTGGGGCACCCAGGGTCTATCCTGTGACTTAGGCAAAGGGACCTAAAGGGCTCTCGGGTGTGAGCTGTGTGTTTAGCAGATGTGCAGAGAAAGAAAAGATTATATGTGGTCATTGTACTCCATGCCATTGCAAAACACCAACTGCTGTATAGGATGCAGAATAAAGACAGCAGACTGACTTTCTTTGAAGCCTTTGCTTTGACTATATTTTTTTTTCCTTCTACAGTGCCAAAATGCTCTTAGACACACATCTGCCTTAAAAACAACAATCTCCCCTTCCATTAGCTCAGTTAAAGCTTTTCTACAAGCTTTTCATTTTGAAAAGAGAAGGAAAACCAGAAAAGGAGAATGAGCCCAGGACAATCAGACATGTGGTTCTTGTGACAAAAAAAGTAAATTGAATTTTAGTCAAGAAATGTAAGAGATTTAGAACAATACAGTTAGTACTTAGTGGAATAGCTGCCTGCCAAGCAGGTAAAACCAGGGTAATCCTCCATCAGTATGTAAAGCAGACACAGAACAAGAGCAAAGAAAATAGAGAGCAGGCTCTTTGCTTGACAATTTAAATCCTCAGGGTACAATAGCTGTGTAGAGCAGCATCAAGCACACAGCAATAGCCATGAGTGAGTGTGTAACTTTCACTGTGGGACACGGGTATAACCCATCTAACACCAGTCAGTGCCACTGTGGATGTGGCCACAGAACAGACTTCTCTTGCCAGTGCAGCTGTGTATGTATTGTCACCGTGTGACACCAGCTAAAGCTTGGCAGAGGAGCAGAGGAAGGCAACCTTGCAATAATCTAGGAATGTTATGATATTCACCTTTTCTTCCTTTTTTATGGAAGCAAGTGATGACTGGAAAAATTAAGCAGCCCACAGCCCTCCTGTACTGCTACATGTGCTGGTGCAAAACTCCTCTGAAGTTTAATTTTCAGAAGCTACCTGGGAGGAAGGTACTGTTCTGGCAAGAAGCTGTGTGTCAGGTGAGACAGCAGTATTACTGCAGCCCCATGCAAAAAATGTTAGCCCTGTAAAGCCAAAGAGTATTCAAGCATTTCAATCTCAAAGACTTGATGATACAGCCGGCACAGATATATTTAGCAAAATATATTTGTTTTTGCAAAAGAAGTGCTGCATGTCTGCAATGCTTCTGAAGGCCAGCTTCTCAGAAGGGGAGCCACAAGCTCATTCACAGAATGGCACGTAATTGTCTCAGCTAGGACAATTTTCTGCACTTGCCAGTCATTTTAAGCCTCACATATGGGTGGCTGCCTTTGTCTTCCAAGTGCCTGCTTGTACAATGAGATTTAACTGTTGTGTTATGACAGACAAGTGATTAACATGAGAAAGACAAGTTGGATCTGGTGTTGAGCTTCCTGCATCTCTCTCTTGCATACCCTCACAGACATTTCCTCAGAAGCAAAAGGAACTGTCTGTGCTCCTGGCTGCTCAGGGAAAAACATTTGTGGTGGAGCTTGACTGTACTTGGGGTGCTACAACTCTCTTGCCAAAGGACTGAGACGTCCATGAGGGTCACTGAAACACAAACACTGACAGGGCATTGATCGACTGCTGCCTCCAATCTGTGGCATGTTTGCAACTAGAAAAAAGAGCTTGGATTTGTGTCTCATGCAAAGGATGTGCTTTGTGTTCCTTCTTTGATGGAGTTCCCATTCCTGAAGGCCTCGCAGTATCCCATTGGGCAGTAGTTCTCAGTTCAGGCCCAAAAGAAAACTCAACAGCAACATACTTTTGAGGAAAGGTGCTCTTTGTCTCCAGCCTTGCAGTGAAATGTAAATGGAAATACTTTTATCCTAACAATGAAGTATAATTTGCAAGTCAGAAAATCAGGTACAAAGCAAAAAGAATCTCGAGGCAGGTCTCATGAGGCTGATGTCTCATCCCCCTCTGGCACTCACTGCAGCATTGTCTGAGCCCCTGAAGAGTCCCAGCTGTGGTGGCACCTGTGCAGCTCACGAGCCCACGGTCCCTGCGCAGCCCGCAGCCCTCCCTGGGACCTGTGGGATGCAGTGATGGAGCTGCCATTTACCATTAAAAACAAACAACAGGCTGTGGGAATAGAAGCAGCTTCCTTTTCCCTGCAGCCCTGTCAGGCCATTTTGGTGCCGGGCTGCAGTGCGAGGAAGCTCGGAGCGGCCCAGGGCTCCAGGCACGGCGCTGGCAGCCGGGGAGGATCAGGAAGTTGGGCAGGGGCAAGGTCACCTCTTGACCTCCCGTTCGGCAAAGAATGCAACTCGCTGTCAGGCACCAGGGAAGGCTTTTTTTCTTTCTGCAGTTAAAGATCCCGGAGGTTTCTGATGGGAAGAAGCTTACAACAGGATTTTTATTTTATTTTCTCAAATGTTTTTTAAAAGAGGAGATGCCAATGAAATGGTGTAATCACCAGAGAGTTTTGGAGAATGGCTGTTCACTCAATGGGTATACAAGGGCAAAATGCTGGGATTAGTGTTTCATTATGCCTTTGGAAACATCAAGGTTCATAACTGATCTTGGCATAACATGACCATAATCTTGTAACAAAGAGGGAAATGTAATTCGTCAAAAAATAAAATTTGTGCTCTGTTTTTTCCTTAAAATGATGTGGTTCCATTGCCCTGTGGGTTTTGTAGCCATGTAAGTGAGAGCAAAGTCAGGTCCCAGTGGGACCTTGATTCAGCTCCTGTGGTTTGTTTGTGCCATCTTGTCTTTTGTCCTTTGAGTTGTCAAACCTGGACCTAGTTTTGCTGCTATTGTAGGATGAAAACAGGGCTGTGTGCTTTGGAAACTTTGCTTTTCCTTAGTGAATCCACTGCCAGTCTTGGCTGGGGAAAAGCTTTGTGGTGAAGTCATTCTTCCTTAGTGTCCCTCTATATCCCATTTCTTCATCTTTGCTATCAAGAAGCTGTGACACAGGCAAAAGGATCTATTTCTATCTCATTTTTCAGCCAAAAAACCTTCCCTCTGGGTCAGTGTTTGATAATGTGTCACAGCCACAGAAGAGCATGGTCAGACTTGTCCCTCCAAGCACTTTGGAAATGTCATCCCATCTGAAAGTCATTCTTTGCAGAAATATCCATGGCCAAGAGGCAAACAACCTGATTTGAATGGAAACCTGCTGAAGAGTAAAGAGAAAGAGCGAGAGTCCCAGCCTGGAAAGTATCTTACTAATGCTTAGCAGGCAGCTCCCTGGAAGAAAGCTGTCTGACTGTTTTAAGTATGGTCTGTTTTCCTGTGAGAAAGTCAAAATCTAAATATGAGGGTTCATAAGTATATTGTTCCTTATGCTGGTGTAAAGCTAGTGCATATTGAACAAGTTCATGGATTTGCTCTGGATTAAATTCAGTGTACCTCTGAACAAGATTTGGCCCTGGTCTAATGGAAGAGAGACTTTAAGGGCAGAAGAGACCTGCTGTGTAACTGCAGACCAAAGATCTTCAGCACTGGCAAGATATCCAGCAATATCTGTGGACAGGTAACAGCTCCCCTGCTCTACTGCAGAAAAATGTCCTCATCTGTATTTTAACAGTGAGACCAGTTAAGAACCCCCTCAGTTCCAGTTGTGAATACCACTCACATTTAGAATTGAGTGTCTTATTTCTCAAGTGAACTGAACTACTCGGAGCTTAAATAACCTGAATTTCAGGGTACCTTCTCCTGCAAGAATGAAAAGCTAATCCAACTCTCTGCTGGGGTTTTCTGGAATTTTTTCCAATGCTGGTATTATATTTTCTTCCATGATAGTGAAAAGGTTGCTGAACTAAGAGCACAAGAATACATCTGTCCAGAATACTTCCAAAAACTCCCCAAATTCCTCCCTCTTAAAAATTCTTTTCATATTCTGTCTTTGAGGTGGTTTCAGGCTACTTAATGCATCCTGCACATATTTTTGTTTGTATTTTCTCTCACAATATCATGATGAACTCACTGTAATGCCTCACAGAAAGAGAGGTGCTGGTATGGGGTGCATTGCTTGAGCAGTTTGTTGCTCTGCTGTGTGACAGAAAGTGCTGTGTGACATCTGCTAGGGGGGGTGTGAGTCTCCCTTTACCTGGCACTGCCTGACACCAGTGCTCACATCATTCCTAGCTCAGCTGCAGGAGCATGTCAGCAATTCTGATTTATTTAGGTTTTCTGCCTCCATAAAAGAGGAGGGGTTCCATGTTAAACACCGAGCTAGCCTAAAATTATAATATATTTAATTTGCATCAAAAGGAGTTCTGTTGCCTGATTACAAAGTTGGAATCAAGTTAGTTACAAAAGAAAAGCTTAATAAGAAAACCAGTTCTTAAAGCAAACCTGAACCCTAGCCAAGGCACAGTGAGCTGTTGTGTAGCTATTTCAGGTGAAGAGCCCAAATCAGCTGAGTTCCACCTCCAGGGTTCTGCACTAGAGCAGACCAAGGCTTTGGACTCTGTTTTTTCATACCAAGGGATTGATACTAGTGTTGCGTCTAACTGACCCGTCATAGCAGCCATGTCCACCCAGTCATTCCTCTTACTGTTCAGTTTAATGACAAACTGCTAAACTAGCAGCTTTGGTGGGTGCTGCCTGTCTGGGAGGAGGCACAAGAAACTTTGTTCATGTTTGTTTGTCAGTCAGATGTAACTTAGCTCACCCTAAGCTTGCTTTTGGTATCTAGGACATTAATTTTAGATTCTCCCCAGACAGCATGATGAAATAGGAACCATCTCACAAGGTTTTCCACTTTAGTTTTATGAAAGCTTTAAAGTAGATGGGAGCAGCTGCAGACATCTCTCTGGTAAAGTTTTGGGAGAAGGCTGAGGCATGGTTTTCCAGGATGGCCATGGTTGGTGGGAGACCTACTGTCTGTAAAGATGTCTGTAATGCTGTGGGGATTGTGCTGTGCAAGTTAAAGATAATTTAGAACACTTAGACACAAATCTTCAAACTCATGTAGGAATGCACATCTTCACTCAGCTGGTACATGACCATCTACATCACCTCTGAAACAACATCTCGCACAAAGCAGAGCAGTTCCCACAAGAAATATGACACTTTCATGTCTGGTCAGAGTTTTGGATCTTTTAAGAGGTGGGATGGGGGGGAAGAAGTGTGACACACACTGCTAACTGCTGGGGAGAGCTCAGGGTCCCAAGCAGGAGAAGACACCTGCATCTTCCTCTCTGATGACTAAGCTGTGTCTGTTACCTCTTCATTTCATGAGTTCTTGCCCAGGCTGTAAATGCACTGGGGCTTCACAGCTGGTGCAAGTGGCTTGGGACCAGTTCAAGGTCTCAGTGTTGCTATAGTAAGTCCCCTGTGACTTGGCTCTGTTCTGTCTTCTGCCTGCAGCAGCCATGACAATATTTTTGTGATAATTTTTAATATTATAAATGCCAAATTGTTTTTAATACAGATAGCTTGGAAACCAAACAGCCTCACAGTGCCCTGCACCTTGCTTTGAACAGTCACTAGGAACAGGATATTCCTTACCTCAGGGAGGGAGGCCTTGAAGATCTGCCCCATCTTTATGCAGAAAACAGAGATAGCTGAGTCAGGTACTCTGGTCCTCATGAAAAGAGAGAGCTCCCTTAGATGCAATCTCCTGAAGTCCTCAGTTACCCTTTGAATGTCTCAATTTCCCTCTCTGGACTAGTAAGAATGACAGGAATGGTTGGGCTGGGTGGATCTGTAGCTTTGATCCTCAGCTGGAGATTAGGAAGCGTTGTCCCTCCACTGGGCTGGGTGAGACACACAAGTAGGCACAGCCCTGAACTTTGGGAAAGTTCATACCTGAACTTTGCATCCATAACCAACCTGTCCTGTCCAGACAGGAGGGAGTTTGGTCAGTGCCTGTAGGGCTTGGGTGGGGGTAGGGGTGAGGAACTCTTGAATAAAATGATGATGATTAATTATTATTTCATAATGAGGGATTATCACAGGCTTTACAGCTAAATAACCCAGTACTTAGCATTTCTGTGCTGTGGCACCGTGCACGTTCAAAGCGTTGTACAAACAGCAACTAAATTACTAAAATGAAGAGATTGTTTAATAGCCTTTGATTTGCATTTCTCAGGGAAGGGTGGGGAGTGTTTAGAAATTTGCCCTCGACATTACCATGCAGTCACATTCCAAGATTGTGGCTCATGTTGCCAGGCCTGTGATGTGCCGGTTTGGCATTTACATTTGGGAGACTGTAGTTATGAAAATAAAACTTACAGGTTTACCAGGTACAAGTACCTTAGTCTTCACCCTATTACCTTGCCAAAGATGTGTGGGTGGACAACTCACAGGATGAGCTCTTCAGCCCAAGTGACATAAGACGTCAGCCTGGTCATAAGGTCTCTGGCCTTCCAAACATATTTTTACCTAGCCCACTCTGTCTTGCAGAAACACCCCATGCTGCCAGGTGGTATCAGTTGATCTCCAGTGATAACATTTGGATCCAAGCTCAGTGTCCCACTGCCTATTCTCTACAACTTGCAGGCTGTTCATTTTTACAGACTACATCTATTTATTATTCACCCCATGAATGATCAGCCATCCCCCAGGGATGCCTTCAGAGGGCTTGGTTTTCTCCTCAGTACTTCACCTCAGTGAACACTGATTATAGCTAAGGTTTTAGTGTCTGCCAGAAGGATGGGACTGTGATTGCTGCAGACTGGAGGAGCAGAAGATACTCTGGAGTTGAGAAAGTTGTTGTGTGTGAACCGGCTTGGATTCAGATGCGATCTGCTTGCATTAGTCTGATAAACCTCAGGCTTTACTAGATTTTATACAGTGCTTAACTCACCCAAGCAACATATCAAGGCATTGGAGGTGTTGGTCTGTTCTGAACCTCAGCTTACAGTTTGTGTCTCTGTGCTCTCCAGTGTCTGTACCACACTCCATTTCACAGGGCAAACTCACCAGAGGATCCCAGCCACAGCTTTGATCTGTGCTCTTTCTCTCTGTAAATGTCCAGTGCCTTGAATCATCTTTTGTTATCTGCGTTGCTACACGTGAATTACTTTGCCTTATATGGGGAGTGAGGTTCACCCTGACGCAGCACCTGCAGTAGCTGCTCACACCATGGTGTGTCTGGCTGGGCTTGCACCTTTGCACATTGCATCACTTGGCAGTCAGGACTTTGTTTGACACTAGCATAGCTAATGTATTGACACAAAAGTTCAGGTATTAAGATAAAAGCATTGCCATAATTTCCTCCTTAATCCTGACAGTAAGAGCTCATAAAAATTAATTATTTCAATGCCCCTTCTCAGTGGATTTGGTTAGGAATTACATGTGGGGTTATATTATTTAGTTTTTACACAGGAAAAGGTGAAGTTAAGTTCCAGGAATGCTGAAATCCAGCAAATGGTATTTTTTTTTCCTGTGGGCAAATGTATTTACAAACCAATTTTAAAATACTTCTGAACTTTGCTGATAAGTAATAGTGTTAATTGCTCTCTAATGAGCCTAATTGCTGTTGTAAGAGCACACAGAGGCACAAGTCCTGATGCCTGCTGGAGTGGGAATAAGCTGACAGGTGCTGACACAAGGGCTGGATGGCTGTCTGAGCTCCCGTGAGGTTTTAGAAAAAGTCCCATAAACATTTATTTTGGTGGGGCTTCATACATTAATTCCATATGCTTTTGGGCTTTTTGAAGGATTTGGCTCTGTTCAAGCTCCAAGGCTGCTTGGGGCTGCTGAGGAAGGAAAGGTGAGGTTACACCTTTGCCCTGGGTGCTGATTGCCACAGCTCTGCATTGTTTCAGGGACTGGAGGCTTTAATATTTTGCCAAGCTGGGAAAAATAGTGGAGTGTTGCTTTTCCTTCTCTTTTCTACACTGAACCATGCTGATTCTTTTTCAACATTTCTTTAGTGAACATTTTCTTTTAAGCCTCTCCACTCTGTCCTTTTGGTCCATGTCACACTGAAGCCCAGTATCCAAAAACTGGGCAGCACTTGGCCAACAGGGAGGAGAGTTGGTCTTGCTGGCCCTTCCCATTTTCATACAGCCCAGCCCTCTCTGCAGGAGTGGGAAACTCCTGTCTCAGCCCCACTTGCATTCCTCAACCCCAGCATGGCTGGAGAACATCTCTGGGCCAGGTGCTCTTGCTGCATGGGTGGATGTTCCCTGTGCTCAGTGGTCCCAGGGGGAAATGCCCCTGAACTTGATCTGGTCTTGCTGTGCCAGTGAAAGCTGGACATCTGCCAGATGAGATCAGGCAGCTGCCTCCACCCAGCCATACTGGGAATTTGGGCAAGTCCCTTGTGCCTCAGTTTGCCCATCTGCAGAGTATGTGTCCCTGTCAATGCCTTTGAGAGCCTTAGGAAAAAAAAAAATCACTCTGTAACTACTCATTACTTACTAAGTGCAAGTCAGGAGTAGCACAGGGACCATGGAAGATTTATGTAGCCATAGGAAAAAACAAGGCATCTTTTTTCCAGGACAGAAATGTACCATTTATAATTCTAAGAGAAAATTTTAAACCTTTTTGTAAATAGCATAGAGAATTCTCTTGTAGACAAGGTGAACTTCAGTTTTGGAATTGGAGATTACTGGTGTATCAGTATCTTTAAGAAAGTCTGGCTCTTGTGTAGACTTGATAACCTACAAAAAGTAAGAGGAAAATATGAGAAACATAAATGTGGTCCTGTGGCTGGTGATAATTATTATTTTGTTTTGATTTATCGTTCACAGGAATTTTTTTATGAGAGCCTCACAGGCATAATTCTTTCTCGTGCATAGTTTATTTTTTGCCAAAACGACAAGAGGACAGGATATTTAGCAGAATATGTATGATGGGTGGGTGGAAAACAGAGAGGATTTGGACTTGTGCCAAACATGGGGAAGGCGAAAGAATGAGAAGAACCCAGCGTATTGCAATAGTGTGTTGCTCTTTATCTTGGAAAGGGGTATTTGCCTGAAGTGGCACTCCTAAGTCATCATGAGATTTTATTACAGGTATGCCTCAGAACTCCAGCTCAGCCCCAGCTTCAGAGGGTTCTTCAGCCATTTGCATAATTGCAAAACCCTCAGTGATCAAAACATATGCAGCAGGCCAAAAAATCAAGAGTTTTTAAAATATAATCTTCCTTTTAGCATCTGAGCCTTTAGGATATGTTTTGTTTTGCATTTTTAGGTGTTTCCCAGTAACCATGAAGAGTAGCTAAGTGCTCTGCTGTTCAGGGTCTTCAATCCAGCAGCTGAGCCTTGGGATTGAAATGAGCAAATAATGTAATAGCTGCCAAAAAGTCAGGTTGTTACCCAGCAGTGGGGCATGACAGAAAGTTGCCAGATGTTATAAAATAAGCACAGACATGACTGGTGATTTTCAGAGGGGCAGTGCCAAGTGTTTTGGAAGGGCTGTTTCTTATTTTGAATATTAAAATGGAAGATTTAACTTTTGGGAGTACTTTTTAAAACATTCCACTTGCATTTTAGCAGAGTGCCAGCTGTTAAGAACAGGACCTTGTGAATAAGTTGCCTCAGTGCCAGGTGAAGACTCAGCTTTCCAACCGTGTCATTGTGGCTACGACTTCTCACCTTGAAAAGGTCTTAATCCCACGTACAAGGTGCACAGGCATTTATAGGATTTATGTATGCAAGAGAATTGTGAGTCCTGCCCTTACTTGCAGAATAAGATGAAAAAACTTGTGTTCAGCTCATCTGCTCCCTGATCCCACAGTGACCTCAAATCACTGGAAAATTGGTGTGTTTGTTAGAATTACTGATCCATCCTTTCTCCTAAAGCTTGTGAGTAGGTTTAGGGGGAAATCAAGTAGGTTTGAACAAAACAAGGAAACAAAGCACTGACTGAGTGGTTTTATTCTACTATATTTTATTTTTCTGGTTATTTTATTATCTTTAGAGTTTCGGTATAAAGAATTATTGCATTTGATTTTTTTTCAGGACTACTTGATATAATCCTGAAAACAAAGCTGAAAGAGAGCAAAGAAATAACTCTTAATTCTTTGAAGTTTTATCAGCAATTAATAGTGAACTCCTGTCATGGGGATGCCAGCAAACCCTTTCCAGGAATTCCATCTCAAAGCCTGAGATTGGTGCAGTTTGGGAGGCTTCATGGAGAGCGTGCAATGCCCAGGAACATGAAGGTGTTCAGCACCCTCCAGACTGAGCCCTGGGGCTGCTTTCAGAGGTCTCCAGTGTGAGCACCTGTGGGTGCTGTATATTTCTGAGAATGTGGCTGTTCAAGGGGTATTAATAAAATGCTCTGCAGGAAATTAATTACATTTTGAGGCTGTTACTAGTTTCTATCGAATTTCCTCAATTGCTCCTTTTGGAGACCAAGCCAGAGTCTTCATAGCTCTTGTATACCTGACCTCAAAGTGAGCTTTTGCCTTCACAAGAATAGTTTTGGAGTGGAAACTCTGTCCTTGGATGGTCTTAGGGTTCCCCCCAGGCTCTGAAGAGGGATCAGGATGGAGCAGTAAGTAGAGGATTCTGACACTGGGCTACACTGGTGGGACTGATGCTAGGACTTCCTCTATAGCCCATATTAGGGGTTAGCTCTACACTATTAAAAATGGAGGTGGCAAAAGAGCAGGGGACAAGGAGCATCACAAACAATTTCAAGCTAAACAGTGTGAAATATTTAAACAGCTCAGCTCATCTGACTTTCCAAAATGAAGTCTGAGAGCTGAATTGGCTACAGTAGATGAGCAACTTTCCAGAAGGAAAATATCAAGAACTAAACACTGTTTAATCTGAGTGGAAAGGCAGAACAAGAAATTGGCTGAAAAGTGAAGCCAAATAATTATAAAATTAGGCACTCCCCTCCCCCCTCCCCCTTCACAGTGAGAATAATTAATCATTTGAACAAGATTATACATATGTGGAAGACAAGTGGTGAGTAGCCAAACACACACTATTGAACACTGTAGAAATACCATGGTGAAAATCTTGGATAGGTGAGGGTTCTTATAAGAGTCTTTGATTTTTTTTCAGTTGATCCTCTCTGACTTGTTGCCATCTTCTGAAACATCTCAGTGCTCCACAGCTGTATTCCAAACACAGTGAATGGCTTTGAGATGGAAAGAAATGCTGCTCAGCACCACATGAGAGCCTGGAGCACTGAAATGGCAGTGGGCATGACTGTGCCTCACAGAGATGGGAAGGCACTTGCACAGCTGTACCGCCTCAGAAATTCCTGGTGATACTGCAGAGGTCAGTCCTTCACTCAAAAATGTGTTTCTGATTAGATTCTGCCCCCTTGCAGATAACAATGCAGTCAGTGACAAATCTAGGGGCAGAGAGGCTTTCGGAGCAGCTACCATGCATTTGCCTTCCACTGGGCTGACACAGCTCATCTGGTTTAACTTCTGCATGGCAGCTGGGCGCCAATCAAGCCTGTTGCGGCTTTCCTTGGAGACTGCAGTTTTCCTCAAAAACAGCATGGCTGCTCCACCAGTGAAATGATCTGCTCTTCTCTCAGTGATACAACAATTACTTACAATGACTGATGTCTAGGTCAGGCAAAGAGAAGAACTCTTTTCCAAACAGCAACGCTTTTCCTCTGCAGCCAAATCACGCACTGTGTGTATTGAGCATTACAAAAAGAAAGGGCTTTATCTCAGAGCTCTCCATCTGATATTTTATAAACCATGCCTGAGCCCTCTTAAATGGGGCAGAAAAGCTTGGCAAAGATACTTATGAAAGGCAGCTGGGCCCGAAGAATCTTTTACCTACTTTTCTGGGAAAAAAGTCTTGTCTTGGACAGCTGTGGATGGAGGAATTGATGATCTTGCAATTAAGACCCTGGTTGAAGAACTGCGTGACCTGGATTCAATAGGTCAGATCTTCTGTCTGGCCCTGGGCCAACTACTGTGATTTGTTAGGCCCCTGTTTTCCCGTTGAAAAGTGGGAATGGCAGGATTAATTTTCCTGGCAGGGGTACAGGGGGATAGGTGATGCAGAGTGCTGGGTTATATAGTAGAAAAACTGAAGAATTCTCAGAAAAGCAAAGCTGCAGCCTTTGCTTCAGAAGGCTTTTGAGAATCCAAAATCCCCCTGACACTGTGAAGCAGCTCCACAACAAGGGAAGGCCCCAGGCAGGGATCTCTGCAGAGCTCTGCCACTGAGCCCACTTGTTCCTTGCTGGCACACCTGGGGCACAGTACCAAGCCAAGGGGCACAGCTCAGGTGCCAGGTCTGTACCTCAGCTGCTGGCCTTGTGGTCAGTAGGTCTAGGACAGAGCCTGAGGGAGTCTCCATGACTTGTGGCTGTGGGACAGTTTGGCAAGCAGATGGCTGCCAAGATCCAGAGCTGCACTCCCTTCCTGCCTGCATTTCAAAATGTTTTGGTTTTGCACTCAGTCCAAAACGTAATCTCCAAATCCTCCATGGAGGAGCATTAGCATTCCTGCATCGCTCTTCTAGATCCTGATCAGCTCTCAGATATATCATTTCCACTTTATAACACTAGTTCATTTTTATTTTTTCATTCACAACCAATTTTATCTGAGGTTTAACATCAGAAAGTTGCCAGTTTTGTTCTAATTACAGGTGACTCTGAGCCAAAACCTCAGATATTATCATGTGTGAGCGGGTAGGAAAGGCAGCAGGGAGAGCAACACACAGGTTCCTGGCCTCAGCATCTGAGCCTGGGCAGGCGTGGGGCCAGGAGGCAGGGGCTGGAGTCTGACCCTTGCTCTCTACTGGCCTAAACACAATGCTGCAGAGCCAAACTCTGCTTTTGGGCTATGGTACGATCACTGTATTTTTATGCCTGTTTCTTGCACCACAGAAACAAAGCTCTTTGAATGCAAGCCCTTAGGTAACCCAGGATCAGGTGCAGAGAGAAATTAAAGGCAGGGTATGTGAGAGACTGCTGAGGACGAGACACAGGAAGAGTAACCTGGAAACTGCAGGTCATGCAGAATCAGGTCACACAAACTTTCCATATCGATCACCCTGAATTCCCTGTGGGTATTCTCTGTCCCTTCCCAGCTGTCTCATTTCCTGGTGGATTTTAGTTGACATTCTAAAATCTTTTTTTTATTTTCTGTATTTCTGTGCTTGAAGATCCTTCCCTGTCTGTGGCTGGGGATGCTGACAAAGCTCTCTGAGCCATCAGTTCCCCAGTCTTTCCCTGCAAGGTGACAGAAGTTTGTTGAAAGCATCTGGGTGGTTGATGCTGTTTTACTTTCAGCCTTCATCGTGGAAAAAAAAGAGTATGGAGAAGTGCATGGAGCGTGTCTGCAGTGGTGACTAATGACTATTAGGCCCTTATTGCTGTCAGGTGAACTAGTAGCCGAGCCTCAGACATGTGGTCATTGTCAAGAGGAATTTTTGACTCCCCTCTTAGGAGCACCTCCTCCTCCACTCCCCAGCCATTAATTACTTCCACCATCCTTCCAAACTGCCAAGGAGTGAGGAGCAGCAGAGCTGGAGATGAAAGGAAGCAGCGGCTGCCCCGGTTTCCAGGTCTTTCAAATAACCAGTCTGTAATAACTTCCACAGCCAAGGGAAATGGGCGAGCTGTGGGAGGAAGGTCAGCGCTGAGGGGAGGAAGGCTCTCGCGTAGCAATGATGTAGTGGCTCTTAATGGAAGAAACCTGTGGAATTAATCAAGCCCTGTGCCTCATTTGTTAATGACAGCACACCTAAAATGTGCACCAGCCTTTCTTGTTGGTGGGTAGCTGAGACCCTGGAAGCTCAGGCTGTCAGCATGGGGACTGGGGTCTCAGTGCAATGGCCAAGCTGTGTGGCAGGGGATGCTGAGAGTGACGGGGCACTGGGCTGTGCCTGTCCGTGTGCCTCATCTCTCCAGGCTGACTGCGAGGGAGCTCTGAGCGAGGCTGGTGCTGACCTCCCATGCTTGGCTTCCAGGCTGTCATGCGTGAAGTTGGTCACGCTCAGTTTCCCCCAGATTAGCACGGGGTATTGAGATGACATTGTTCTGGCTTGCTCGCTGCGGAAAGCAGCAGCTCTGTGGAACCAGTTAAGGCAGTTTGGGCCCAGCTTCCATCTCCTCACCCCCCACACACACTCCAAAGTTTGGCCTTGATTTCATGGGCCAGGGATGAGCAAGAATCAAAGTAGAATAATTACTGCTAGTGCATGGGGCATGTCCCCAGCCCCTTACCCCCAAGCTGCCTCCACAGGCTGAGCACGCAGACTCAGCAAGTGAGGGTGTTCTAGGAGAGTGGTTCTCCTCACATCCTGGGGAGGATTGCAAGCAGGCGGAACCCAGCACATCTTCTTGATTTATGGAAGAAATGGCTAATGTGGTTTGGGGAGTATTTTACATTTGCACCTGCCTAACACTGTCTCTACTTTGCACATGGGTATGCACATCCTGGGGCTAGCAGAGTCACCCAGAGCTCCTGAAGCTTCCTGTATGTTGGTGTCCCTGTAGCAAACCAGCCCAGGAGATGTGTCTGGGCTGCATACACCCTCACACCCTGTCCCATTGCTCCCAGCTGTGCTCCCACCTCTGGCAGTGAATAACTGCCCTAAATGTTGCTGAGGTTCCTGGGGGACTGCTCTGCTCCTGGTGAAGGCGGGTAGAGAAACAGAGGGAGGTCTCTGCATCCTGACCTGCTGGTCCTGCTGCTCTGTGCTCCTTGGACAGAGATGAAGCTTTGGCCCTCTGTGTGTCTGATGTAGTTAATGTATTAGGCCTATGTGACTCCACAGAGAATTGCAGATATGAATGGTTAGCACGTAATGAGTCTTCTCAGATATTATAGTCTTCCTATGCATATAAAAAATAATGTACAGTCTTGTTATAGGAAACATATGTGTCCTTTCTCCAGAGGCTGGGCAGATTTCTGTCTGAAGAAATGACAGTCTGACCAAAATGCCAAGCCCCACATAGTATCACATTACACCCAGGAGAAAGGCTGAGTTTTCTGAACCTAAAGTTCTATTTTAGATCTAATTCCCTTCAAAGGAGTGCAGCTGCACACTGCCTGGTGGGGAAGTGTCTTCAAAATATCTGTGAGGTCACTGTCTGATCTTGGATTAGTCGTTTACTGCCCCATCCATACTTCAACTTCTCTGCTGGTAAAATCACAACGATACCTACTGACCTTTCAGAAGATTTTCAAGATCAATTGCAGAAAATATTACAGGGCAAAACCACAATGTAAAGAAATGTAAAAGGGTAGATTTTCTGTGCTTGTCATTAGTCCTGATTCTTCTCTAGGTAACTGTATTAATTGATGTCCTAGATTATGAGCTTGAAAAGTCACATGGTTGGAAATGATTCCTTCAGAAGACCAGTGCATGTGGGGAATCTTTCAGAAGCTGTAATCAGAAGCACCTTAAAACCCACTTATTTGTGAGGTATAAGTGTCACAGTGTAAGGACATCACACTTGAAAAGCTGAAAGGGGAATGCAGTGGCTTGGATTTGTATTTACTAGGCGCAAGAAATACTGAAAAACATCCCATCTGAGGAGGATGGGAGGTGCTGAGCTCTGAGCTCCGTGAAAACGTAGCCTTTAAAAGACAGCCAAATGCCTTGCAGCATTCCTGTCACTGCAATAGTGCTGGGCAGGACTGTCCAGTCCTGTGGGCCGTGTGCCAGTGATGGGGCACCTTCAAATCACACACTGCCCCGAAGCAGCAGCTCATGGGCTCAGGGCCTGGGCATTTGCAGGTGCACCAGAACCCCTCCAGCCTCATCCCTGAGCTGCTGCAGCAGCATGAATTGGACAGCCCAGAGAAAGGGCTTCATCAGCTCAGAAAAGTCTTTAGGAAGAGACAAAGGTACCATGTACTCTTTAATACAGTGATCTCAAGTTATGCTTATGCTTTAGGCAAGTAACATGGAAATGTGAACAACCACAGATTTGCCCTTGTGCACAGCATGCTCTGATGGATGAACCTGACACCCCAGGATTCTTTCATAATTGGCTGTTGTGTGTATGTGCATCTCAGAGTGAGCCCTAATGCTTTTTTCTTTTTCAGCTCAGTGATAAATTAAAGTCTTTAGTCCCATTAAAGTATTAAATTTTAGCTAAGTCCTTAATTAAGCCTTCCTTGCTTTAATTAAGGCATTAAGATTTAATTAAAAGTTAACACATTGGCAAAATCTCCTTTCTCTTTTGCCTTGACTCTACTGGAACAGGTTGTGGCCCCAGATGTGATCTGATGCTATAAAATTAGGAGACCTTCCTGATGCTTTTCCCCACACACATGAGCAGGCTGAAGTACATGCCAGCACTTGCCAGCAGAGCCCCAAGACCAGCTGGTGCATCCGGCTTTTACGGCACATCAGGAGGGTGAGGTGCTCTCAGTCTCTCCTCCAGCTCCTCTCCCCTGGTCTGGGAGACAGAGCCCGCCTGTGCATTCTGCAGGGAAAATCTACACATGCAGCTTTGGCCTTTCAGCTGGCCCTGGGCAGCTTTGTGCAGCTCCCAAGGAGGTGTGGGTGGCAGTCGCTCTTGGGGGAAAATCCCACCCTGAGTGAAAAAATAAAGTCAGAAGAATTTTTATTAGGAAGAAAATGAATTCTAGAAAGTGGCAAGTAGGTGTGAAAATATGCCTTGTAATAGGTTCACTACCTGAGAACTACAACGAGTTACAAGAGCAGAGATTATCAGAAAGGACACGGCTGGCTCAATTCCAGGCTGTCCAGCGTATTTTCCTACTGGCCTTCTTCTGAACAATTGTGCTTTTCAGAACTTGCTGGTACCCTGCTGAAATCAAGTATGGATTCTTGACACTTCAGTGCCCACTGCCTTAATTGTTTCTAGGAAAGCTGAAGCACTTGGGCATGGAAGGCAAAAGCACTGTAAACCATGTAGTCTTTTAGTCATGTTTCACTTAAAACTTCCATCAATACTTGCATACTCTGACTTGTCAAAACCAGCTCATCCCAGCTGTCATTGCAAAAGCCCCTTTCCTTGAAGCGGAATAGAATTGGCAAGGAGAAAACTGCATTTTTAATAGGTTGCATTTCTCCAGCACTTCTCTTCCAAGGACCTCCAAGATCTCTGCTATGATAATGACACCCTTGCAGGTCATATATTACTACTTTGTTTTCGAGTCAAGGAAAGCAAAGCCTCCAAGTAGAGCAAGCTTCCAACAGTGCCTCAGCATCAGAAGTGTAGGCTTCCAGCCTCTCTCTTTCACAGGAAAACTGCTCTGCTGCAGACTTGCACACACGGCCAGTAGGCAGCACCTAGGCTGTGTCTCTAGCCACATCGTGGGTGATCTCCTCAGCCCTTTTGGGAAAAAAAATTGGAGGTCCCAGGGGGTTTGGCCTGATGCATACTGGTGAACTACAAATATGAGTGGCCTGTTCTCCGCAGGAGAACTGTGTGACGCAGTGTCCTGCATCATCTTTATTTGTCAGCGTTCAGAAGGAAACTACTTTTACACCCTATCTGTGCAAAAGAGAAGGCTGTCCCAGAGTTTTCTGCGTTCTTCTTTCCTACAGCATTGACAGATTCTCAAAAACCAACTCCACAGCATCTACTTTGGCCAGCAGGCTTGACCATCCTTCTGCCCTTGGCGTTCTGCCCAGCTTACTGTGCTACTGCTGGGCTTTGTGTGCTCCGGTGGGTGATGCAGGCATTCGCTCACCCACTGCACTGCACAGGGTAACAGGTTTGGCCTCTTGAACTGTTGACAAGAGCTGGTCCAGCACTGCTGGCCTTCAGCCTCGGCCGGAGGCTCTCGGCTCGGTGGGGCTGGACGGGAACTGGCACCCCGTGTAGTCACAGCGCTCGCCGCCAGGTGTCTCCGTGCGCTGCGCCGCGGGCCCGGGCACCGAGCGAGGGGACAGGGATGGAGAGGGGACAGGGCTGGAGATGGGACAGGGCTGGAGGGGGACAGGGCTGGAGGGGACAGGGCTGGAGGGGGACAGGGCTGGAGAGGGGACAGGGCTGGAGGGGGACAGGGCTGGAGGGGGACAGGGCTGGAGAGGGGATAGGGCTGGAGAGGGACAGGGCTGGAGAGGGGACAGGGCTGGAGAGGGGACAGGGCTGGAGAGGGGACAGGGCTGGAGGGGGACACGGCTGGAGGGGGACAGCGCTGGAGCGCGGCTGTGCCGTGCACTGCTGGGCTGTACCTGCCGCTCCGCTGCTTGAACACGCACAGGCACCTCGGGCGGAACAGGCAGAAATGTTTCCTGTAGAGGAAGGTTGGTAGAACAGGGGTTAAGCAGAGCCCCCATCACATTAACGCCGGACCTCTCAGTAATGGGAAGGAGTCTATTTCTGTCCTAAATAACTAGAATTCATACCAAAATATGTTTAAATGCTAGCAGCACCCCTGGGAGCCCAGTGATGGACAGCAAATGAGAAAACAAGTGGCTAACAGTATTTGGAGGCAGAAATTGAACTATGCAGCCTGTCAGCTGGTGACCTGTGATAACCAGCCCAATAATTTGTGTTGAACTTATATGCAACTCTGTGCTTCTGTGTTGGAAAACAGGCCTGAAAAAATCCTGTTCCTTGCAGGCTCCTTTGGCTCATAAAGAGAGTAATGGCAAGAGCCCCAATGAGAGGGTATTTCACAGGTCTCAGCTCTCTGGGAAGAGTAGAGAGGCAGTGTGAGTGAGCAGGTGAGCAGCATGGTTCTGGGCAGTCAGGGAGAGGCCTGGGGAGATGATGAAATGCAAAGTGCTTCTGTGCTGGACTGCACATGCAGGCACCAAGGTGAAAGGCAACACCACACAGAGATTGGTGAATTCAGCCCAGATACCCTTTGTGACTGTTCCTGGAGAAAAGCTTAATGTCCAGACACTCTCACCTGAGCTTGAGGTAGAAAGATTCTTAGAAACTTTAATATCCTCACGTAGCAGCAGAGCTCTCATGCATCAACTTTGTCAGTGCTGGTAACTGCTGGAGCTGTCTCTGCCACAAACCTGGGAGCACTTCTCAGCAGGCCCCTGCGTTTAATGTGTCACTTCCCTGTGCTTTGTCATAGCTCAGGCAGTTTTCCCCAGGACCCCCAGCAACTCTCCAGTAGTGTCCCAGCTTGGAGCAAGGGACCACACACTCTGCAAGCACCTGCTTGTCATCCTGAGGTGTCTGGGCACTCAAAACAACTGAGAAGAAACCTGCACTTCTCTGCTCCCTCTTTGCACAGGATACATGTGATGATAGGAAGTGGGAAACTTGCCAGGGTATGAAAATCTCTCATCCTTAAGGAAATAAGTCCCTGCAGGGAGCCATTCCTGAAGAGTGGGCAAGACAGCTTGGGAATCGAGTCCAGGAATGTGGGATGCCTGCTTGCCAAGGAAGCGCCTCGGCTGCCTGCTCAAAAGGGAGGAATTACTGGAATGTTTGGGGGATCCAAGCTATGTCATTGTGAGATAGGAACCAACAGGATTAGGAGTAAACCCTAAATGCAGAAAGGTTCCAAACTATCCCTGTTCCTTCAGTGATCATGGGAACTTGGCAGGCTCTGGAGGAGAAGAGCCAAGATTTACAAGAGTTCTGGGGCAGTTCAGTACGTCGGGCACTCAGCAGCAAGGCTGTTTTAAAGGCCTGAGTCGTGTGATGCATGGCACTCATGAAATCACACATTTTTATAGTGTCTGATGTCAGCCCCTCTGCCCTGGCTCACTGGAGCAGCTCTCCCAGGTAGTGGGGCTCTCATGCCTGGGCTGAGTTGCTGGATGATAGCACAGAGGCTAAAGAGCCTGGTTTTGGTGGTTTAGTTACATTGAAAAGTCTTTTGCCAGCATGTCTATGTAACTTGAATTTTTTTCACATCCAAAACCAGTTCCTTGGAGGTAATGCAATGTCCCACAGTAGGCAAAGCCTGGGACACCACATCACAGCAGCTTTTGGGAAACATTTCCAGCTCCATAGCCAAAAGAAAGACACAGTGCCTGTTAATATCCCTCCTGCCTGACACAGGTGCAGCACTGGCTGTTCAGCAGTTCCTGGCCTTGAGACTGGTACCACAGGATTCAGAAAAGAATCAGAGACACATATGACTCCCCAAAATACTCGGGATCCTAGTATTAACTTTTAAAAAATGGTTTCCAAGCCCTCCTGCTCCAAATCCTGTATGCAGCTTTCAGGGAACAGGGAAAAAGAGATTCTAGTCCCCAGCTGTCTGCTGAGTGTGTGTGGGTAGGTTGTTGGGCTGTAACAAGTGAATTTCCACAGGTCATTTCTTGATTCCAGAACTTGAAGTCTTGCAAGGTGCCTGTAGCTGGACACTGAACCTGAGATCCACTCAGCTTTGCAGCCTTGTCCTGCCAGCCCCTATGACCACCAGGAAGATATGATGTAAAAGCACATTGCAGCAACATGCCACTTTTGGGGAGATCTGACTCCTAAAGATTCCCAGGAGCCCTGCAGATCTCTTTGGTTGGCTGGGAGAGGCACAAACATGCATGGCTGTGAGTATCTATGGGGGAAAGCAATTGTAGGAAATCAAGTTCCAGTGGCCAGCTTTGTACTATAAATTCTCTGCTACGAGGTCTGTAATTGCCTTGGTTCCATAACACACCTCACTTTTCCACTACTTGATGTCATCCTAGAGCACTTTACAAAGAGACAACAAAATTCCCAGACCTAAAGCAAACAGAGAATTAAAGTGACTCATTAATGTTTCATCAGAGATTCTCTGGCGGGTGATGTGGGATGTGAATTCACCTTCACAAATAAATAATTTTATTACTTATATTAATTTTCTGTATTACCATAATTCTAGGTAGTGATTCGATGCACTGATGACTATAAAGATATAACCAAAAATATTTATTTTCTTGAGGTTTTCAAAGAAGAATGTCTAATAAAGCTAAAGTCCAGGCAGAAGGATGTGACCTCTACTTAGGGAAGGTTCACTCAAAGACTAAAATTCTTCAAGTCATGGCCATCTTGAAGCTTGTAGGGAAGGGATAAGAGAATGGAGTTTGAAAGGAAAAAAAAGTTCCTGTTTGTTAGTTTTATTAGGAAGGCATTTTAATGATAATTTTCCCCTCTGTTCTTTCACAGAGTGATAAGAATCTCTTTTCTTCTTGTTTCTTGGAGGGCACTGGAAGGCATCATGGGTCAGCTAGACTGCCCTTTATCCTCTCCCATCCATCACGGTTCTGGCTGGTGATGGGTTCAAGGTGTTGCAGGTTTGAGATCCTAAGCAGTTCCTAATGCCTCCTCCACACTCTGAAGCCTGCCTTGTTTTTTCAGTAATCCAACCTTTCCCCTTCACCCACGAGAGAGTTTAAGGCATCTGCTACCACAGATTTCTGAAGAGAATGGGGAAACTGATAAAGAGTTTTCGTTGTGCTTTGATTTCTAGAGGAAAATTTTATCCTAATCGCAGTGACATATATTTTTCTTAAAAGGTAAAAAGGAAGCGTGAAAAATTCAAGAAAATATATATAGCTGGCTTCAGTGCTGTTAAAAAGGACAAAAAGGGCACAATCATTAATGTGCCCAAAGATTTTAATTTTCAGGATCATACATGAGACATAGAAATTAAATTCTACCTTGTGCAGCCCAACAACGTTAATGGCTTGTGAATTGTGATTTCTTGATATAAACCAGGACTGCCTACATATTTAGCTCAAGGTATTTTGCTCAGTCTAAAGGGACTGAGAAACAACTGAGAATGACATTGTCAGCATGTTAGCACCGACTTTGTGAAACAAACCTCAAGGCTTTCAAATCTGCATCACAACAATTTTTTACTTCGCAACCAGCATTGCTGTAACAGCACACAGAATCTGATGTAGTACAAGGTGAGGGAGAGCTACTACAGGGGCACCTGGGAACCCTAAGGAGAGAATATCATCCCTAATTTGTTCAATGTTAAGCATCACACCCTTGCCATTATTTAACTTTACCTGATCTTTAGTGGGATAATTGGTGTTTAACATCTGTATTATACATCCTTCTTGAGGATGGTGTTGACAGTGCAGCCTGAATGGTAAATACTCTGTGGGGTGCCCTGCCCAAGATAGAAATCTCTGATCTTTCCTCCAGCCAGACTTGCCTGTTTCCTCTCTGACTGAGGTGTAACTTCTGAGTGAGTTGTGAAACTATGGGGTTGCTGTCATAAATGTGATCAGACAGAAACATGTAGATGTTAAGCACGGAGAGCTTGCCAAATATATCCTTATGCCACTGCCTTGAACTTACTGGCAGTGAGATTAGAAACCCAAGTACTCCAGACTGCAGGTGATTGTTTCGGGACCAAGCTACATCTGGATCAGCATGGTCCCAGGTCTCAGTGGATTTTTGTGCAAGCGTGGTTGAAGATTTTAAATGAAAACCTTCATAGGGACAGTCAAAACACAGGGATGTCAAAACTCCTCCCTATTCCTTGAAACAATCCCTAGACACCAGGCTGACGACAGTCTGATCTGACGGAGTCTGAGCCGTGTGCTTGGAAAGGCTCCATAAATCTTGCTCGCACCTTTGGAGCACTCCTGGTCTCAGGCTGCAAAGGGAGCTTTCTGCAGGATCCCTTTGTACAGAGTGCGCAGACAATGACATTTTTGTCTTGGTTTTCATTTCATATTATTGCACCAGTTGTCCTGGATAAGATCATAAACTTGTCCTCACTGGTAATGTGCTTTCACAATGTCTGGAGGAGGTGGGAGGAGGTTAAAATTAATGCACCTCCTAGCGTGAAATTATTCATGGCTCAACACTTGTAATTACCAGGGCCAGTTTTAGGAAGCCCATAGTTATGAGGAATTTGATATTTTAAGACTTAAAACAAATGTTTTACAAGCTTTATCCTTTGCCCATTGCAGAACACATTGTAGTCTGGTAAAGTCGTAGTGCATGTGTACCATCCCCAGCCATTCCCATCAGCTGATCACACCTGTCAGTCATTCATCACCAACCATTCCCGTTAGATAATAAAATTCAATTGAGGTGGGGGGAGGTCAGCCCAGCCATTGTGCTAATTCCCCACCAGAGCAGGGCTCCTGCAGGCAGGCCCAAGGCATCCTGTGCAAAGTTCAAAGCTTTTGGAAAAAGTAATCAGATCAGACCAATTAGGGCCTGTCTGCCTACACTGACAACTGTGTCAGGAGCTCCATCCACCCCATCCCCTCCTGGGCATGCCCTGACCGCATTGCTGCCCTGGCTTCAGGCTCCTCTCACCATCTCAGGCTTGTTCTGACATAACTCCACAGCAATTCCTCCTCATTCCCGTTAAAGCAGGAGCAGAATTTGGCCCTCAGTGCCATTTTATAGCAAAGAGACTGGCTGTAGGCTGAATGGAGAGTAGGGCTTAATTCAATATTTAATCCGTGTTCTTAAATCGTGTATCATATTACTGCCTTTTAATTCCCTTTGTTACTCCATGATTTGTTATGTGTTCTGGGGGACTCCCACACAACTCCTAAGTGCTTCTGCAGCTGAGTCAAAGCGATTCAGCTTTCACTAGAGACCAAAATACCACGGGCTGGCAGGGATTGTGTGGGTGTGTTTTCACACCAGGACCCTTAGCTCTTTTGCCCCATAGAGAAGGCAGCTGGCATGGCAGGCCCCTGATCACCCACTGCTGCTGGCTTCTTCTTCCACCAAGTAGTGCTACTCTGCTTTCCTCTCCTACCATTTTGTTCAGTGAAAAGAGATCTATAGTTCAGTCTGTATTAAGAAATTTTGATGTTGCATCACTATCAGGTAAATAAATACTTTTGACAGTTAAAGGACTTGCAATGTACTTCAGATGTCTTCTCCGGATGTCACTTCACAGTCTACTTACACTTTCAAACCAGGAAATGTATGATTGTCTCAGATCTGTCTGTAAATTGAATAAGTCAGTTTTGACCTATGTGTTCCAGGTTATCTGGATTTCTGTTTGTGTCTGAAAAAGGCCCCCAAATTGCTTGGTGTTTCAGAGTTATTTTGCTGCAGGATTGTGATTTGGGCTGTGAAAATAGAAACAGATCAGAGTTGTTGTTCCTGTTTGTGTGTCTTGGGAACTTTGAGGGGATCCAGCAAGTTAGAATAGAGGATTGCTCAGACTGCAAGATTATCACCAAAAAGAAAATCCAGTTGTATTTTGCATTTTCCATTTATAAATGCAAAGTAAGTTGTTACTAGATGGCACATAGGGCATTTGATGGTTAGTGATTGCAGTAGTGTTGAAGAGGCCCTTGAAAACATTCTGTGACAACTTCCTCTCACCTGGTCATAGGTGTAAAATGCATGACTTTAAGCATTTACATTCTCTTTAGCAGTTATTCATAAATGAGCCCTTCATATGAAACACAGACAAAATGATCCAGTATTACACCATCACAAACCAAGCCAGCATTTATGAAGAAACCACATCCACTGACAAAGTCAAGCTTTTGAGGGCGGCATGGTTTTCCTGGAATGAAAAAGGAAGCAGGCTGGATTGTAAAGTGCTTGGTTGGGCACTGCAGCCAGTGCAACAGAACAGCCCAGCTCTGCTCTTGGGCAGGGCTTGGCCCTTTCCTGATATATAAATGAGAAACTCAGTTGACATGGAAAAAAAAAAATCTTCCTCCGTGTTTTTCAGTTAACGTTAAGTTTACCAGGAGTATAGGACTCACACATGCTCTTAAATGTATCTGGATATCACAGAAAAAACTGTTGAAGCAGATACTGATGAAGATTCAGAAAACACAACAATGTACCAAGCTGTTGATCTGCTAAAGAGCACAATAATGCAGCCTCTCACCAGGCCCTAAGGCCAGAGGACCATTGCCAGAGCAGCAGTGAACACAAGGCTTTATAACACCACAGAAAGAAAGGAATTATGGAATTAGAAATTATTTAAGACAACATGCCCTACTCCACTGAGGTGCTCTTAGGGCAACCAAAGAGACTCATTCAGAGATTTATGTTATTCTAGGAAGGACAACTCCTGGAAATGGTGCATATGAGAACCACACGGGCAGACAAACCTCATCCCATCCAGACAGTCTGAATTAATGCCTGGCCAAGTGTTTGGATTTTAAAATGCCTGTCCCAGTTTCAGGCTACCAGATGCCAACTCCCATCTTTCCAGGAGCAGGACTTGACCCTTTGTAGGAGGACCTGTCAAGATCTCTGCTTTAATCATCACAAATAGCCAAAAGAAAAATCAATCTATCATACTGAGAAAAAACTTTTGAGATCTCCCCTCAAGGAGGATTGCAAGTAATCCCTGTGCAAAGGCCCTGTAAAGTGATCTCTTTCAAAATCATATGTATGAAATTAGTTATAATCTGCATGGTAACGACCCAAATTTTCAGCTTGACTGTGTAGGACACAATAAGGAGCACACAGATGGTTCTAAGGAGGGGGGACCACTTCATACCATTTGGCCATTTTGAGATCCTCACTGCATCTCAAAGGCTGTCCCATGAAAATGTGCACAGTAAATCAGGGCAACTGTGTTTTACTGGTAGAGCCTGACCCTATGCCCTTTGAAACTTGTGACTAATCTCTCACTAATTTTAGTGATATAGGATCAGCACTTCATAATTTAGGGTCTAATTTTTGTGTGCATGAAGGTGCTTTTACATTCTCAAAGTTGTGAACCTAAATGTCAAAAAAATGAGCCTACAGCAGGGAGTGTTCAAGGAGCTTGCCTTTACAAGCCAGTCACCAGAGAGCTCTTTGATGATCACTGATTTTTTTTCAATTTTATTAGATTTAATAAAAGCAAATCTTTACATAACATTCAGGATACTGCAGAGGGACAAAGTGAGGGGGGTCCCATGGAAATGCATAGCTAAATCATGAAATTGCTTCTTCCCAAGTACACAAAAGGACTATATCATCCATAATAAATAAATAAATGTTCTTTAGACAAAGAGTAGAGTTTTGAATGAAGTGTAAATCATCCCATTTACTGTTGTCACTGTCAAAAACCTATCCCGTAGAGCAGCATCTCAATTGAAAGAGAGGCAAAGAAGACAAAGGGCTCTAAAGGAAGTGCAATTGAAGCAATCTGGGATAAAGTGGATCTAAGAGAGGCAAAACGAAGCAGCCAAACTTAGGACTTCAGAGGGAAAGTCTGCTTACTCGAGGAGGAAAAAAGACAACCTGTTAAGAAAAGGGCAAGTGAAAAGAACCTGTCCAGGAAAAATAAAACGTTATCAATTTTGTATATAATATTATCAGAAAATTATAATAACAGTGAGGGAGACTTCATAAAGGAGCTGATAAGATAAGTGGTCTATCTCCTCTGCTATCTGACTAGAGCACCAGTGCTATGTTTTTGCTAATAACCTTATCTCTTGTGGCCTAACGTCTCTGATAAGAGGCAAAGCAAATGCTGTGTTTTCTCCTGTTATGTTTGTAGTAGGCAAGCAGCTTGCTAAGCTTGTTCCCTTTTCTTCCATAGTTCTCAAAAGTGGCCATCTCCCCAGGTGCAATGGGGAGAGGCAAATGGCCAGTTCAGGATGGTTAGGTCACAGCAGCACGTCTAGGGACACCTGTGAGCCTGTGCTGGTTCTGTCCCAGACTTGCTGGGAGACTTCAGCCAAGTCTGTTCATCTCCTTGCTCCTGTATTTCTCTTCAGTCCATAGCAGAGAACATTTCTTCAGTACCTGACAGCAGGACTGGGGTCTTGCAAATAGAGAGGAACAGTTGGATATCAGAGGAGAACTTGTCCTACCAACTAGAGCCGTGCAATAGTCAGGCAAGACTACTACAGTCCTGTCTACTGTGCCCAGTTCAGCAACTGGAAAGAGGGCCCAAGAGTCCTGCTCCAGACTTCCTTACTCTTGCATCACTGAAAATATTTTGTGTACAACTCTGTTAATTAAAACTTTGCTAGTAGACACTTGAAGTAATGAAAACCAATACACACCTGCCAGGTTTAAAGACATTTTGTTCAGCGAAACTATTAGATCAACATAACTAAAACCTGGCCTGTAAATGTTTTGGCCCCAGGGCTTTTCTCATAGTACATTAAAAAAAAAAAAGTCAACCCAAGTTAATCCTCCTTCTAACAGTTGGTAGATACGGTTTATCTGATCAAAACAACAGGACAAAGGGATTTTACTGACTTTATTTTCATTATCATTAAAGTAAATGTTTTTGCATCACTGAAAAAAAAAAAGTTATTGCAGAGTTATCATGTGCTGTGGCATAGAAATTGTCCCATGCAAATCTTGATTCAATATTATTATACACTACTGTAAACAGCACGGTGTTGATTCAGAGAGAGATCGGGGGAAGGTATATTTCAGTTAGTCTGTTCATTTGTTTTCAGTTCCTGCTGGAGCAGTTGAATTCCAGCTGCTGACTCTGCTGGTTACACTCCCTGGCCCTAGGCCTGCAGGTTCTAAGGTCAAGCAGCACTGCTGAGGACATTCCATGTTCCATGGCTGTTCTCTCCTGTTCCTTGCTTTGTAATCCCACCTCCTCTCACAGGAAAATACAGATAATGAGACAGTGAAACTTATGTACCTTATGTGTAGTGGACTGATCATTGAGTTGGTCCTGAGCATAAATTTAAACAGGTATATTCAGCCGTGTGCAGGAAAGAAAATATTGCAGGTATATGAGGTAAACCATGCAAATAAACCTGTCCTCAAGAGCTGTATTAGGAAAGGAAAGTCCTGCACATCACAGAGTTTGCTAAGGAGTTATCACTCCACACTTGCCCTCATTAGGATAAAAGTATGTTACTGATGAATGAGAGGCAAAATCCCACTTATTCCCAAAACAAGAAGGCAAGGCTGTGGGCAGCTCTCTCAGGAGGAGCCTTTTCAAACCAGACTTGAATTTCATTCCACCTTGAGGTAGTTGCCCACTGCCTTGGTTTTGCTGGTGGCACAGCTACACCAGGGGTTAAGATGTTAATCCTCACTTCCCATTAGCAGTGGCCAGCGCTGAACATACTTTCCAAGTCCTGGCACATGCCTGTGCCATACATCCCAGGGCAGGATCCTAGCTGCTTTCCCAGCAAACACAGCACAGCTAGGTAAAGCACAAAAAATGTTTGCATAAATTTCTGCAAAGCACAGGCACAGAGGGGAGAAACAGCCCCAGACCTCCTTTTCATAGCACTGCTTCTTGGTCCCATAAAAAGGGATCATTAAGTAAAATCCCCTGGCCTCCCAGGCTTATCTCTCTCTATAGGGCTGTATTTAGGAATAGAAATGGGATCTGGCAATTTTTAAAGATTCAGATTCCTTAATCATTCATGGTGGGAGAATGTCACTGAATGGGGATCCACACATAAGCCCCCAAGATGGGAAAATACAGGGAGCTTTCGGTTGCTAAGAAATAAATGAGGTTAAACAGAGCACATATCCTTTCCTCATGCAGTGCCTGTCTGGTGGGAATGAGAAGCCCTGAGTTTGGTATGCAGTGGTTTGGTGTCTCTGGAAACATCTGGATGGCAAAACAGCACTGTGACTTTGAATATTGTTCTGCGTGTTTCTGGTTGCAAAGCCCTATTTCCTCCCATCCTCTCACCATGAAAATGCCTCCCCATGACACAATGGGGGAATCCACCTTCCAGTGGGTTAAGAGATTTATTTCCCAGCAGCTGTGGCAGGGTTGTGCCATTACATGGGCAACAGAGCCCCAAGAAAAGCTGCTCTGTATACACCTGCCGTGGGGATATGAGAGGGCAGTGATTTATCTGCCAGCATCAGTAGAAAAAGCCATGTACATGTACCAGCCAGCCACAGTCAGCCTCTCTTATTTTCCAGCCCTTCTGTGAATGCTGTTCCCTTCTCCCAGGCTGTCCCTTGCTTTTAGTCCATTGCAGTTGGGCTGTGCAGGATGTGAAGCCACAGTCAGTTCTTCATGAAAGTGAACAAGATGTTTAAATCGACAAGAGGTGTTGAGATCCCCTGCTGTGGAAGGCAGCCTCCATCCCATGCCAGTTTGGACACCAAACACAAGCAATGCTACGGCAGGAACTTGGGCTGTTATGAACCCAAATGGGCAGATCAGATTTCTGCTTTAAAATACTTAGACACAGAGAAGCGAGCGGAAAATGATGATGTGGAAAGAGGAGAAGCAATACTCCAACACAGCCATTGCCTGGGGACTTCTCTTCAGTTTTCTCCTGTAGGTTTGTCTTTCTTTTTGTTCTCTGTGCAATCTCCAGCTGTCTGAGTGCAATGAGCTGGCAGAGTGTGTGAGCCTCAGTTGGGTGCCCGTTGGCTCAGCAGCCAGAGCTGCACACGGGGGAGCAGTGACACATCCTGGGATGGCTGGGCTGGGTGTAAGGGGTGGCACCAGCTGCAGCTCTCCAACTGTGGGAAACGTGGGGAGGCTGGGGCTGCTCAGGCTTGTGGCAGTGGACTCCCAGCTATGTGTTGTTAGTCTTGTTGAGAGCTTTCATATCCCCCTATGCACAGTTAATTGGGGTTTAGACATCCTTTGATATGGCATTAGTTGATATCAAGCTGCTGAGGGAATTCGAGCTTTGCCAGGCTAAGGAAGAGGCAGGGCAAAGTGAATGGGAAATCTAAATGCAGGGTGAAACGAAAAGCAGTTTATGGGAAAAGCTTGATGTTATGGCAGATAATGTCTCTCACAAACTGGGATTTACTCTTCAACAGAGAAATGTGTTTTGCATTGTTGCATATATTGCTCTGGATACAAAACATTCTGTACACAGACTGATGATGAAGAAATCATCAAAAGTCAGCACAACCTAGTACACATAGGGGCATTAAACAGTTGAAGGAGTCAGATGGGAAAATGGAAAATAAGTTTTATTACAGATCAAATTAAATGAGCTAGAACTAAGCTTTTCAGGGAAAGCAGGATCTGGCCTTCTGTCTTACCAGGCATGGGTGCATCCAAGAACAGAAGGAAAAAACAAATTGGCACATGCTGTAGATGGATAGCAACATTAGATATAAAATACACGATCAGTGCTCAAAATATATGAAACATAAAAATTAAATCACAATAGTCTCTTAGAGATTGCAGAAGGGTTACATCAGGAACCCTGTCATTTAAAGTGCTACAAAAAGTAATGAGAGAGGAGTGAAAAGGCTCATTAAAAACCTGATTCTGTTTCTACATGTTTTAAATGTCTGTTCTTATTGGCAAAACTAGAATAAGAGCATTTTCAAATGTTTATGAGAATGGGATTTTTCCATGTGCCAACCATTTACAGAATCTTGAAAATAACCGGAACTGAAGAGATCCTAATATTCCAGATAAATTTTCATATCAATGGTCCCTTGGCCTTAGTGAGGCTACATTTATATGAATATGTAGGATTATTTTGTAACCTAGGAATGCAGTGTATATGGAAAAGTTACAATTGGAGAGTTTTATTCCTGCCTTCCCACTGCTGCAGTTCAGCTGACAATTGCTTAGGCAGCTGATGAAGAAGAACAGTACTGGCTGCTCACAACACGTTCCAGAGTATGAACTGCAACAAAAGACTGAAGTTTGGATGTTGCAGTTTCCTTCAGTGACTTTAAGGCTGTAGGCATTATGTGTAACCATTGTAATGGTGCATGTGGGTGAGGATCCATATCTCTGATAAAGTTTATTCTGTGATTATGATTTTCAGATTGGGATCTTCCCCAGGGTGCAGGAAAGGTAGCTAGGAAAATGTGATGACAACCTCCCTGGCTTCAGTTTACTCTGCTCTGAGGTGCTCAGTCTCACGTAGGGAACTGGGGGTGCTGCCAAGCAAAAATGTGTGAAAAGCACTGAGTGGGCTTGATAGGATAAATACACAGCATCAGCTGCATCAATTGAAACTTGCCTCTTGTGGAGTAGTGTGTGTTCAGCAGCATCAGTAACAGCAATTTAAGAACAGATGCAGGGAAGCAAATTATCCACTGTAAACTCCAGTGGGAGGCAGAGTTACACTAGGTTTGAGCAGATGGGGGAACCATGGTGAGTGACCCAAATGGCAGTGCTCATCTGGACTTAGAACAAGCAAGTGAATGTCATTCCTAAGAAAAGTTATAAGCAGCAGAAAAGCCAGCTAATCTTCACAAGATCTTAACATACTGCTTAACTGTATGTAAGTTTAAAATTAGCTACCTGCCAGCTGGGAACAGGAGATGCTTCAATATGCTTAGTGAGGAGAAGTTTAGATGGGAGAGTGGCAGAAACTCTTCCATCTGTTCTTGAACACAGGCTGAAGGCAATTCAGAACTCCACCCAGAGATGGCTCTTCCATGAGCACGAGCTCCAAGGAGGCCAGCTCCTGAGTTAATTCATGGGAAGCATGTTGGATGATGAGTCAGCATTGCCACTTCTGGTAGCTTTGAGTTTTCCATGGATGGTTCCTGTGGGCTGTACAGGACTTGTTTATCTGCTACAGCCTAGCCCAGTATGGCAGGATTGCAGGCAACATGAAAAATAAACAGGGGATTCTGGCAGCATTATGTCACTCAGGCCTGCCCAAACGCTGTAGAGCTGCTGCCAAGTTAGGTCACTTAAGCAAATAGTTTGAATGGGTTTAAGAGACAGCTAGACATTTTTATGAGGAGAAAGGAGATTTGCAGATGCAAAGACAAAGCAAGGAGGTGCGTTTGAGATAAACTTAAAGGGCCAGGCTCATTGGACCAAGTGGCCATTTCCTGCCTCACAATTCTTTGCTTCCTCACATCTATTTACAGAGGAGAGAATGTGATGGTCCAGTGCACAGCCACTGCTTTGGGAGATGACTGTGGCAGAGCACAGGGAGATCATGATCAAAAATCCCACATTTTTCATGGAGGAGATAGCTGAAAATGGTCAGTAGGAACTCCGGACTGCATCAAGGTTGAAATTAGATTTTACTATCTCATGAGTCATTTAAAAATTCCTCACTTTCTGCCCTAGAGCAAATCAGGACAAGATTTGGAACAGGTCACCAAACCAGTGAGCCTCTGGAGGAATCATTTCTCCTGGGATGTACCCAGCTGGCACTAGAAGACAGCATTTCCTGGCATGGTGGAAAAAGAGATTATGGCACTACCTGCCTGGGACTATTTAGCTCCATTAGGGCCAGCATGGAGCATCTGGTAATGGTATTTTCTTTATTTGATGAAGTATTCTTAACTTCATGAAATGAAATGCAATCAACCATCTTCCAAAGACCTTCTCCATGAAATTTGGTAGAAAACTAAGTCACAGCAGGAAGGACATTGTTGCTGTATAAATTTGATAAAAGAAAGGAAAAATTACCGGCAGAACACAATTTCTTGGGACAGGTTCTGGATCTCCACTGTGTTTAGCCTTGCTCATCTCACTAGAAGTCTGAAATAGAAGACTGTTAGGTGTGTTAGGTCAGACAGATTGTCAAGACACAGGTGCCAAGTGTCCCTTGTGTGCTGAGCAGCATCTCTCACTGCTACAGAAGTGCAGTGCAGGTGTTTGGATGTAAAGTAGGAAGGATTTTGTATGTTATTACCATTAAAATAGGATTATGCTGTAAAGCTGGGATGTGACTGCAGTCATCTTTCTCTTTTCCATAAAGAGAAAAGCACTTAAAAGAAGGGAAAAGCTTCATCTAGTCACAGTGGATATAAACTTTATGTACTGTAACTAGCTGTTTAACCTCTGCAACCTCATCTATCTGGAGACCAGTTCACAGAGTACCCATGAAATGAAGGCCTCAGGCAAATGGTTTGTTGAGTGTCTGTGCAGACTCTGAGATGTACATACACAAAACATCATTAGGCATGCAGAGCCACAGAAAGCAGAAATGGATTTTTAGAGAAAGGGACAGATTTGACAAGTCCCCATCCCAGGACGTCCAGTTACCATAATTTTCTTCTGTAAGAATAGTGACCTTTTTTATTACATGTACCCACAGGTGATCAGCACTGTTCACAGAGGAGTCTGGCAGGGACACCAGTCAGCTGAGCATGACAGGCATTTAAAGCAGATCCCTTTACGAATGGGAAGAAGTCATAAAAACTTCTGTGAAACCTTAGTCCTAGCTTCAGCTGCTAGTGATTTTAGTAGCAAAAGTGCCCTATCTTCATTATAAGAACCTTTTACTCCATTGTCTAATTCCCTAAGGGACTGGGAGCAGATTGATCCCACAGTAGCACTTCAACTAGTAGAAGAGCAATAAAAAGGGGGAAAGGAAGAAGAAAAAAATCCCATGTACTAAACAGCAGCCATTCTGCTGCTAGCTTTCAGCACAGGCAGGTACTTATGGGGTTTTCATATCCTCTTTATGGGAGCACTGCAGTAATGCTCTTCTTGGGATGTGCAGAGCCCTCAGCAAAAGGAGGACCTGCCTGTACCTGTAGAGAGAAAAATAATTCCTACTCCTCAGTGACAAGCCAAAATTCTTCACAAGTATGTGCTAGGAATTAAAGGCCCAGCCCTATTAAGAGCAATAAATTTGTACCAGGGATGTTCTTGGCCCAATAGAGAGAGTAAATTGACACTTTCTGGTGCTGCAGCCTCCTGCCAAAGAGGGGGAAGAGGTAACCTAGGTATCAGTAAAATTATCTCAAGGGGGGTTTTCTGTAGCCTGGCTTTTGGAATGAAAGCCAAATTGTAGCCTTGTGTGAGCCTCTCCAAAGCTTCTCAAAGCAAAAATACTGTGCTTCATTTACTACAAGCTGATCAGAAGTGTTTGTGGTTTTTGATCCAACCCTCTCAAAAAGGAAAAGACAGAAGGAGGGAGCAAAGAGCTGGAAGGGGGGGAGAAAGGGGCTGGCAAGCAGCACAGGGGAGTGAGCATCAGCATCCTTTTGAGTAAGGAGTGGGGAAGAGACACTCCTCTAGCCTGTGTCTCCTCCAAATAAGCAGCATTTAGACTCCTTTTTCCAGAGGGCTGCAGACTCCTGGAGCCTCAGCAGCTGAAGACCAGGCCCAGGCACTGGCCCCAAGAGTTTTGCAGCTCCAGGGCACTGCAGAGTATCCTTTGGCTTTGCAGTGGAGACGGCTGAAAGGGGTGGAGAGAGGCTGAGTCTGGAGCAGCTCCCTCCCCCTGCCCCAGGTTGTGTCCAACACTACCAGCCCAAGGGGACATGCAGGGGGCTCAGAGCCAGGTGCATCCCAAGGAGAAGATAGGCTCTCACCCTGCTGAGGCAGCTGGGTGTGCTCCCTCTTTGGGGAGGGCTCACCCAAAAATGCTGGTAAAGGGCGAGGCAAGGGAGGGGTTTCTGTTGTGGGAAACAAGCTGCAGCTGCTCTCTGGACTGTGTCAGCCAGAGCTGGGTAAGTGATGCCTGCCTGGTGATCCCAAATCCTGCCACTGAGGTTGGTTTTTTCAGCATCTCCCTTCAGGGTACCACAGAGCTGACAACTTTGATCTTGCTCCCATTTTTCTGTTTGGGGCCAGGTGTAATGTCAGCTTCTCCAAGCCATCCGTCCTCAGTGTGTTCCTTTGCTCAGAGCTGGGAGCATTACGAACCTTTTCCATGCATGGAAAATCATTTCATGGCCCATGAAGAAACGATTTTAATGAGATAGAAGTGCTCTGTGAAAATCCCATGGACAGGAGCCAGCAGTTCCTGAGGGATAGTGGTGCCTCTTCTACATCTCTATCTGCCTATGTGTTTGCTTTTAAAATTATTTATAAACAAGTTCCTGAATTGATGGAACCACTTGTGTCTGGGGTCAGTTACACATTGTGTATCTTCCATTTGCCAAACCACAGCACTTTCCCCTTACACCTCTTTTCTCATCAGCATTCACCCAACATGTAACCCACACTGGGGTTTATGGCACCTCAGAAATTTCTCTGTGGTGTCAAATATCTTCAATTTATCATATACTGTCTGTGGAGCAGACAGGAGTGAAGGGGGGAATCCACAACTCACTTCCCAGTGGCAGAAGAATCTCTGTAATGGGAGCAGCAGGAATGGAAAGCAGTCCTGGTCTGCAGAGCCTCACTAGCCTTTGGTCAGTTCCCCCTTGCAGGTGCAGAAGCTGCCACCTTTCCCAGGAGATCAGCACCATCCATCTCCCCTCTGAAAGCTGATCAGGAACAGTGGAGGGGATCCCAGCTCTGGTGTGCTGAGCACAGATTTGCACACAATAGCCTCTTCCAGGGTGGACAAGACACATCCTAACCTCCTTGCTCCACAAGAGATTCCTGTGTGGCCAAGAGATCACAGCACACACTGCAGGCTGAGACCAGGCTTCCCTGGCAGCTCTTTGTTAAAATGGTCTCTTTCCTCAGCCACAAATAACTTGATGTATGAAGAGAGGGAGGGAGGTGACGTGACCACATCCAACAGCCTCCATTTGCCAGTGCAGAGTGGGACCTTAATCTTCACTGCTTTATGTGACTTCCTTCTCCTTTTTTATTTGTTTCACTGGTGTGGATTTGCCTTCAGTCTAAGCAAATATCACAGAGAAATCTCTTGTAAACAGGGGGACATGACATTTTTACAAGATGCATGCTTAGCTATTTGCTTTGGAATCTGTAGACAATCTAGACAAGTTGAACAAATGGTCTGTTTGCCTTTGCCCCTGGAGGGAGCCATGCAATGTACAGCCTGGCCAGGGTGTGTTACACTGGCCCAGACCCTTCAGGTTTTCAGTAAGGAGTGTGCAGAGGGAATCACCCTGAGTTCTAGAAACCACACAGTTCTGTGTCTGTGTGGAGGCCCCTCTTCTGTACTGTTTCCACCCAGTCAGATTCCTCATTCTGGCTGCAGATCCCCCTGTGCAGATAAGCTTCTGATGCCACACAGCACTATGTGGGATTCTTGTTACTTGATCAGGGTAGGAAGGTAATTCAGTAGAAATTCACCCTGGAGTCCTAGCTCCTTTCCCTGCCCAGTCAGTGGGCGACAAGTTACTGCTGTCACAGTGCTTCCTTCTTGGGAGTACTGTGGGGTTGTAGTGAAAAATTATGTTTGTTGGATGTGGTTGCTCAAAGTGTTCAGAAGTTCAGATATTTGCCAGCCAGGACCAGGCTTGCACCTCCTCTGGAAACACATTTGCAAATTGGACTGTTTCTACCCGATGTAGCTTTTCAAGGCACAAGTCCTTGGCTCCCCTGAGTCTCACTGATCCTGCCTTTGCTCCATCATGTGATTTAATGGTCAAATAGTATTTAAGAGGCTTCAAAGATACTTTTATAGTGTGAATAATGATAGAGGGATTAGTGAGGAGCAGCAAATAACACACTGAACCAGAGCTGGTGAACCAACAAGCTGCTTGTGTGACCTTGGACATCTTTCCGCCGTTCTCTGTCCTGGCTACCTCCATTATTCCTCAGTGATCTTCCTTGTTTAGGACTGAACCAGTTCCTATTAGGAAGCTATATATTCCTAGTGTAATGACATACAAATTTTCAGTGGGGCCTCAAAATGTTATCAAATTAATTTTTAAGTGTTACTGATGCTATTTGTTAGGCTTGTATGCCAACCATCCACAGCAGCACTGGTTGTTTCTAGAGTGCTTATAGGACAAATAAACACGTCTGCTCCACTGCGGGGCCTGCCCAGCCCCTACGGTGCCTTCAGAGACCAAGGACCTTCAGCAGGGCTTGCTGGGAGGAGAAAGCACTCTTTTGTCACCAATGTCATAACTCAGCACAGTTGATTTATTGCTTCCTGAGTCCCTCTCTCCACTTCCAGAGTTATCATGGCCAGTTGTGGTGGGCGCTCTCTGGCTGGGTGACTTAAACCAGGAGCAGTTCCTGTCATCTGCATCAAAAGGAAGGAGATCAGGTTTTATTAGAAACAGCACATGGGCATTCTGAGTAAAACCAGTGTTGAGAGTGCCTCTGCCACTGCTGGCAGGGAGGATGAAGTGTGCAGCCGTGTGCAGGGACACTGTCACAGGCTCTGCAGAGCCAGGCCAGGGCAGGGCATGGACTGGGCTAACATGGTGCTCAGCATCCTGAGTGAGTGCTGATGGAGAGACAACCAAACAAGGAATAGATCAAACATTTTACCTTTTAGTGGAAAAGAGACTTTTTTGCATCTAGCTGGAAATCCCCAGAGACAGCATCTTTTTATTTTAATGTTTCCCTTAAAAAGTATCTACTCCTCTCCCATCACTAAAGATAAATTAATTAGATTTTTTTAAAAAGCTAAACTAGAAAAGAATTTTTTCTTGCGCAGCAAGTCAAATTCCCAACAACTTCTAAACCAGATACTTTATAAAGCCACATCTTTCCTCCAAATGTAGAATACATAATACATACCTCTGCAACAGCACCAGTGTCTTTTGTGTGTGTGGGTGACATTCAGTGCAAATGCAAGTAGAAAGCTAATTTCCAGCAGAAGAGCAGACAGCTCTGATAGTTATTGATCTCAGCCTCGCTAGGGTTTGTCTTTATATTTATTTCTTTTCTTGGGGCAGATGGGCTTTCCCCATTGAGTGTGGAATGTGTATTTATTGGTCCCACTGCCCTAGGGACTTTCATTTTAGCAAGGAAAGCAAAGATGACACCAGTAGACAAGAGAGGGTCTGAAAACACCCCTGGTAGGTTTGAAGGGATGAGCAGCATGGTTAGCAAAGTTAAATGGTTTTATATGACACGGTTGTCTGCGATTGCAGAGGGCTAGACTCGACACGCAGACGATCTTTCCAGGTCTGGTTGCCAACTTGGGCATGTCATTCGAGTTCGGCTCGAATGCAGCCTAGAGAGCCCCTCTCCACATTAGTGTCTGCCACCAACCTGCTTGGGCAAGTCATTTCCTTGCTCAGAGATGCTTGAAGAGGAAGTTATATTGGCTTCAGTTGTACTTTATTTTTATAAGCCTGTGTGAGCTGCCCTGTTGACAACTCTGTTTCAGCCTATTTCAGTGTGACCTGTCTCCCAGGGACATCCATGGATGGAGTTGAGCCACTTGGACCTGAAGTGTAAAGTGGCGTCTTGGGTGAAAATGGTGACGGTGGAGACAAACTCTTCAAAGGCAAATCTTCCCCCACTAGATGCCATCTGCTGAGCTTAGCAATGTGCATGGGGCAACTCCCAGTGAGGCTTTGCCAGGCTTAGGCTTTCTCTTAACAACTATTTTTAGGATTGATACTATAAATCCCAGTCTCTCCCTCTTGCTGCTGCTTCTTATCTCCTTAAATCATGCATAGTAGCAGCTGTTTGGCTCTACCTCTGACTTCTCACTCCAAAGGGAAGGGAAACTATTTTGAAATGTAATCCTTTTCCTCTTTTTTTGGCTGGGAAAGACCTGACCTGCAAAATGTAGGCCACTGAGTAACACCACCTTTTTGGTACCTCCAAACTCCAGCCCTGCTGTGGGATCAGGGGGAGGATGGTGTGTTGTGCTGCTCCTGGTAGGTCCTGCAGAGCACACTTGGTGCAGAGCTCATATGGGTGTGCTGTGCCAGGAATAATGGCCTGAGGCAGCTGCCCACCAGCTCCTCATATTTGCTGGAGGCAAGCAGCCTCCTTAGCTGGGATGTGCTGTCCCAAGACTTTGCAGACTAACTAGCTGACTGCACCCCAAGGGTGCCCTATGCTCCCCAGCCTTGGTTTCATCCCCTCTGCCCTGGGACCTTCCAAGTGGCCTAGGAGCAGTGCAGACTCTCAGCACTGGGAGCTCACACTGGGAAGGTCTGGTTTTGATTGTTGAGCTTTGGAGGAGCTGTGGGGTTTTGAGTGTTCACAACACGCGTCAGAGCTCGGCCTGTTGCGTCAAGCCCGCTGTGTCATCCGGATGTAGCGACGGCTGCTCAGGTGTTGGGCCACCGTGGCTTATTCCTTTTGGTGTCAAACTGTTTATGATTCATGTGTTGCCATAACATCACTTCCTGTTAAAAACATGGGATAGTGACCCAGCTTGTCTTCCACCAAAGCACATGGCAAAAGGCCCAGCTCCTGCCTCCCCTTCATCAGCAGCCTGCGTGCTCACAGTGCAGGTTGCCACCAGCCCTTCCTCACAGTGTCAGGTCCTTATTCAGGGCTAGTGGCTGGTTAAGGATGGCTCATGCGGCTTAAAGTGTCTGGTAGAGTGGGAGAAGAGACCAAGCCTGGGCAGCTCTCAGGGCTTGTTTGGGAAGGAGAGTGTGTGCCTCATGTGAACGCATGGGCAGGTTGGCTCACGGGCTCACCGGGGCTGTGGATGGGAGCGGAGCTGTGTTTTTGCAGCCTCTGCTGCTACTGTTTGTTCAGCTAACACAGTTGCTTTCATTCAAGAGCTAAATCACAAGGGCATAATTTGCAAATAGCAACTGTATGTTAAATACTAATTTGTATCTACATGTTTGGGTTGCTTTCCAAAGTCCATTTATCATCTCATGTCCCCTGCATCTGCTGCCACGAGGCTTTCTGCCAGCTCAGCAGAATGGGAACTCCAGCTAACCCTGCTCACACTTGTCTTGCTCCCAGCACCTCCGGATGAGAACTAAACATTGCTGGGTCTGCCATGAGATGAGCCATACCAGTGCTTGCAGCATGTTAGGGTTTCTATCCAACAGAAAATGCTAAACATGTAAAGTTAATCTGGGCTTGCTGGAGTCTGTACCCATCTTGTGTTGTCACTCTTCTAAACTTGGAAAAACAGTCTAGAAAGAGTAGCTGGTAGAAACAATGAATTTCTCAGGACCTCTAAACTTGGTACAAATTCTACATGTATAGAGAAGGCTGATGTGAGATCCTCAGTCTGTGTATCACCCTCTAGATTTGCAGTTCTTTCTGCTTCTTTCTGCTGGACCTCTCACCAAAAAGCACAACTCCACGTGGTGCTCAGCACAAGCCCAGAGCCAGCTGCTTGCCCACAGAGTTTAGGTGGTAGGTAATATCTGGACCAATATCTAATCTGGGCAGGTCTAAAACTAACCATGAGAAACAGCAGCCTTACTATAAAGCAGATGGAGGCAAATTTACTATGATTTCCTAAAACCCATTTAGAATCAAATCAAAACAGTCTCTGGTGCCTGTGAGTGTGCACATGGTGTTAATTGCCAGCACCACCAGTTGCACAAAGCAGATCAATACAGCTGAGACCAGAGCCCATTTTCTGGGGAGACTGGCATTGTATGTGAGCTGGAATTTCCTGTGAACCAAGTGCCTCTGCAATAGAAAGAAATGTCCAGGAAACAGCTGCACACATGCAAAGCACTTTTACTACTTGCCTGATGTTTTCCTCAGCATCACTTTTTCATACTTTTTTAAAATGCTTAAATCCTGTGCAAACAACCTTTTTCTCACCAGCTTCCTGTATGACAGTAGCCAAGAGAAACAGCTTCATTTGGGGTGATCCATTTAAGCCACACACCATATTGTCTGGGAATATGGGGACCAGGGATTATGCAGTGGAGGTTGAAAAATGTTAATATTTTATCAGCCACAGAGTAAACAGATAAAGCGGAAACCACTTTATATTTTTCTGAAATGTTAATAATGGGCTGATAATCTCCAAAGCCTGCATACTTCCTGTGATTCAAAAGGGACTGCATGTACTCAACATTCATGGTGTGGGCCTGGTACAAGATACACACCCTCTTCAAGAAAGGATACTGTTGGTCTGGATGGGAACATGGCAAAGCAACCAAAAAGCCGCCTTCTGCAGTTTCTTCATGAAAATCAGAGAGCCACTGGGAAAAGCAGACAAGGGGATCGTTGCTGCTCATGCATACCTGCCTGGAGCCTTACCCACACATCACCTTAGACCTGGGACCCAGCAACACTAGTTTTAAACCTAGAAGGACCTGTAAGTTGCTTGGCACCTGTGTAAAGATTATCTTTAATTATTTTTAGGTGTTGAATTGTGGAAGGACATAAAGGTTTGGACCAACCCTGAGTTATTAGAATGAGATTCACAGTGAGGCCCATGTAAAGGGCATCCCACCACATATCTACTGCAGGGCAGCTTTGTGTCTTTCTCTTTGGCACTAGGGCACTCCTGGACCTGACATCAAAGGCCCCATGCACTGCAGGGCTGGACCCAACAGCTGGGGGTCTCTTCCTCACTTGGCCCAAACAGGGAGAGCTGTCCCTGCCCACATGAGAAGGCAGAAAACACACAAACACCATCGTGTGAATCTGGAGAGCACTGGCATGGAGAGGACAAAACTGCAGGTCAACTTTTGCTTCATACTTAATGACACTTGGTCTGCAATTCCAATGTTCTAGCTCCTGAGAGGTCAAATTAGTTTTTTATTATAATTTGATGTTGCCTTTAGATATATTTCCTAAAGAGGTGTATGTTGGTGCTTATATGCTACAGGCTGGTCTGACTGCAGGAACGGGAGATGTGACTCTCCATACCAAGAACTGTTTCCATTTTAGGTTATATCAAGCCTCTGCAAACCTATTAATCTTATATCAGAGTGACTGTATTGAAATCAAAATAAATTTCTTGTATTTGGTATAGATATATCATTTCTCTGGCTTTGTATGTGGGAACCCTGATGCTTTCCTGGCAGAAGTTGAAAGTTTCTGCCATTTTCAGACCTGTGCAAAAACTGACAGGTATAAAATTCCCTGCTGGTGCCAACTTAATGCCATTTTTCTTTTGCAATCAAGGATCTAAACACACACACAAGTTTTCTGTAACTATTGCCAAAGCCTGGGGGATGTTCCAGTCTCCCTTTTCTCCAGGGTTTCACTGAGACTTGCCATTTTTTGACAACAGGCAATGTCATACTGAAAGACCGGAGCCTGAGCAGAACAAACCCTGCAGCCCTAACTGGCAGTACCAGATGACCTCCCTTTCAGGTTAGACTTTCCTCAGGTTTCTGCATGCACACCCCTGTATCTTTATTCAGGATGTTCACATTGCCAAGTGCAACATAGAATAAGTACTTTTCACTGTATTGATGGCACTTCCTCCAAATCATAACTAGATACCCTTCTTCCACTTCCAACAACAGAAACAAAGAAGGCTTCCCTTAATTTGTGGGTAAATATGAAGAAAGTAATGTTCTCTGGAGATCACAGTTACCACATTTTCCTTTTTTGGTTTTCAAATTGAACATAACTGAAATATATAAGCTAAGGATTTTTCCCTTGGCCTTTCTTGTAATTAAAATCCAGTATTTTCCCATGTCATTTTGGTTTTACTACACAGCAGATACATATTATCAGCAGCAATTAAAATTAAGTTTTTTAAATGTTGGGTAATTTGTTGTATTACTTGGTAAAACTTTATTTGTAATCAGTGTTTCATAAGTCTTGTCAACAAAAGTCTTTTGAGTATTATCTTTTTATTGTTGCTGCTTTTTCAATGCAAGTTGCATATGAACAGCAAGGAAGGATCCCCAGAGCTCCATTGCTCTTTGCTGCAGTGGGCTGGCTGGATAATCTGTCTCTGGTCCTCCTTGCCCACCTTCAGCTCCAATCCAGCCTGCCCAGTGCCCCAGGATCAGAAACAAAACTGCACCAGGAGGAGCTCAGGGTACCTCCATAAGGTTTGGTGAGAAGAGGAGGTGGTTGAAAACATAACAGCTTTGTTGCATCATTGGTCCCAGGCAGCAATTCCAGGGAGCTGTGCACGCACAGAGGATGCCTGATGGGATTCCCAGACGTTCTGGCTTCCACTCTTGCCCAAAGTTTCAAGTAAACAGTTTGATACACTTCCCTTTTCAATTCCTGTTTCCCTTTGCAGGCACATGGGCAACACGAACTCACATTCCTGAGACAAGAGGGCAAACCCAGCCAAATTAGTTGTGCCTTAAAACACTGTTTTCTGTTCTTTCCTTCCTTTCTTTCCCTCTCCCTTTGCATGTGTGTTGCTGTTTCCACAGCAGTGACTAAATATTGACATGCAACCTTCACCAAACAAGAAAAACGAGCACATGAATAAATATGAACTGAAAACTGAGGGCTTTCCAGTGGCAGAGTTCACTGGCCTCCTCCAAACCATGGGAGCAAGAAAATGCCTACAGCCCACCACCTCAGCCTGGGGCAGTGGGGCTTTCCAGGCTGCCAATCCACAAAATTCAAAGCTGGCTGCTGGCAGCACTGCATGTGCTATCACTGTGAATTTGAGGCTGCAAATGCTACTCCTATAAACTGATCATCAGGGAAAGGTCTCTTTGCATTTACTCCTGAGTATCCATGTGAATAGTGTGAATTTACAGTGTTTGCAACAGTTTCCATCCATCCACTTGCCTGCATTCCCCAGCAGGTCTTTTCACTGAGTTACTTTTTGGAGATAAATCTTTACTGAGATGCAACGTCTGGTTTTCAGCAAGATCTTGATTTTTTCCCAGTTCTACAGCTGGACTGGAGGCTGAGGGGGTTAAATACTTGCTCAGGTTCAAAATATCAGGCAGGGGCTTAGGTGGGATTAGAGCCCAGGATGCTTACAGCTCAGTCCTTGCCTTCACTAACCATTTCTCAGCCACATGGTGTTCATGCCATCAGGGTCTGTAATTCTGGAGCTGCACACACCAGCAAATGATTTCTCTAGAAAGAATTGTGACCAATCTCCAGTTAAAATTCAACTTTGTGTTAACCCTGGCATAAGATTCTTTAGAGTTTAGGATCACTGGGATGAGAACAGCTCAGAGATCGGGAGTTCCATTTCATGAAAGATGTTAGGTTTTAAAATTTGGTTTCACTCCAAGCAAAAATGAACACAGAAAAAGTGGCAGCTTTCCTCAAAGTCTCTTCTAGGTTTCTCCTCAATGAATTACATAGATTATGTTCTACAAGCCCTTTGTTTTCTGACATAGTTTCCAAGCCTTGTCTCATTTAGCCATAATTTTTTGAGCTTATCCCAAATTTTTCCACATCCTTTTAAAGAGTAAATCCAAGGCAGGACAGAATATTCTAGAAGTGTTCTCACCAATTCCTCAGGCAAAGATACTACAATTTTCATCTCCCCCGATAGTCTGTTCTTTTGGAGTTTGAATGCTCTTAGCCACAGTTTTGTACTGATTGTTTTGTGCTCCCCAGTTTCCTCCTAATGTTTTTTGAACTTTATGACTTGGAAATGGGACCCCCAGTCTTCACACTGTCTGTTTGGTTTATCATTTGGTCAAATTTGACTGCATATTGATGAAACGAGCCAGAGCTTCATTCTTGGTACAACATTTCCTTGTTGAACCACTTCCAGTGCTTTTCCTGCTTAAATCTGCATTTCATTCAATATCCTTAAGAAAGAAACTGGATGGTGTTTGGTCAAGGGAAGGATGCTGTCAGAAACAGCCCCATTTCATCACAGTTGCTAATTTACAAATATTTTGTCTTCTGTCAGTTCCCTAATTGTATTCAACTTAAGAAATGCTACACTGCTTTGTAGAGTGCTCAGTCTTTTTGTCAATGTCATGCAAATAAACCTTATGCCTTATAGGAAACTCTCTATATTATATCAGAAGCATTTTTATTAATGAAGCTTGTAATTTCGTTTTTAAAAGTTAGTTTGGCAAAACCTATTTTTCATACAATTATGCCGACTGGAACAAAACATGCTGTTCAATGCTTGTGTTCAGTATCAGTCTTTTCACAACTGAACCCAGCTGATTAACTGAGTTAATACCACCTGGGATTTTCCATCTAGCTCTCTTCAAATGTTGGCACTTTTTGCAGTTCTCTTCAATTGTGTGGAATTTCCCTCATGTTCCCAAATTTCCTTAAATCTAACAGTAGCAGGTCATACAGCTCCACTTCCGCTGATTTTAAGCAGCAGACTGCTTCCTATTGGAAGTTTTCCCTGGTTTCTGATGGACCAGAGAAGATGCCATTATCAGTGAGAGATAGAAATATGCCTTCTTTCTTTTAAAAATCAGAACAGAAATAGGTATTTATGAGTGCTTCCTGGCTGAGAGGCTCATCCTTCTTGGCTATAATGGAGTTCATTACTTCTGGATATGTTTCTTAGTTTTCCATTGCTATTCTTACTTGAAAGGCTGTTCTTAGTTTCCCTTTCATCCAGGTAAGAGTGGTTATATTATACTGAAGGGGCTTGGTTTCCATTACAGTCTGTGCTTGAATAGGTTTGATTAAGCATATATTTAAGTACTTCATTAAAACCTGAATGATCTCCTAACTCCAAAGTGGGACAAGTGGTGAATTTTCACAGCAGAACGAGTCCTTCCTGCAGAGCTTCATATTCAGTCTCTGTGCACAGCATGATGTTGTACTACCTGATCGCCCCTGGACTGCATGCTTCAATTACCTTTATTAAAATAGAACTTATTTTATAAATTAAGTACTTATGTATGCCTTTGCACTCTTCATTTCAGGTACAAATGCTTGTGGATAAACAACTTGTCCCGCTGCCAGATTTGTGGGTTTAGACAAGTATGGGTAGGTGTGAGTAGGATCTGTCTGACTCACAGAAACATGTATTTCCATCCAATAACCGACATGAAAGCCCAGTATTCAAAATTTGTTTCTGTTGAGTGCAGAGAGTAGTTTTCTGTAACAGGAAGTTTTAGTTTTGCCAAGCCAAGAAAGCTGTCTGAAGCTTATCTCATCTGTCTCATCTATTTTTCACTGAGAAAGGTATGAGTCTCCCTTATCAGCTCATGTTATGGCACAGATATCCACAGAGACTCTGAGTGATGCCCATCAAATTTAATGGAGAGAAGTATGGCTTCCTATGCCTTGAACAGTGCTACAGGTGGTGCCTGTTGGAAACTTTGTAGAAGTGGGTAAACTCTTTTTTCTTAATCTGCTCCTAAGCAGAGCCTTTCCCTCTTGCTGATGTCACACAGACATATCTCTGTGGGTTATTTGCCGATGATGGTGTGTGATTTACCACCTTAGGCCCACATAGGTGTTCTGCTCTACTTGGCCACTGGCATTGTTGCAAAAGGGAGGATATCCAGAATTGTTTGCTAATACAAGTCATTGATAATCATGTGTGTAAAGTTCATGAATTTCCTGACACTTGCCAGTGTTTTCACGTTAAGCCAGGGGCTGTCCAAATTCTTATAAGTAATAAATCACATGCCTCACCCTCCACACAACAGCAGAGCCAAGTTTATTGAATAAAATATTCACACGGTGCCTATTCATCTCCGTGTTGTTCAGAGCCATTCAGGTGAGCACAGGCATCCAGTGAGGAGCTGGCTGCTGTTTGCTGGCTCAGGTGAGGCAGGCTGGCATTCCCGCTTGTCATTCCCTCACAGTGGCAATCATTTCCTTGATGGCTTTGAAAATGGGTTTTGCCCAGGGCAGAAAGTAGCAAACAACCAACATAAAGCTGCTTTCTGTATGTGATGAAGGTGGAATTAGATAATTTCTCTGCTTGCAAAGATGTTGTCACCAGAGTGTTCATCTCAGGCTCGTAGTCCTCTAGTCCTTTGTGTGGCTCTGTAGTCAAAGCAAACTGCCTCTGCATCCCATAAAGCAGACTGTCACAATAAAGATTTAACAAGAATATTATTGTCATTGGCTAGAAAGAAAGATGCTGTCTAAATGATTGTTTTCCTTGAGTATTTTAACAGAAGTTTTATTTCAGCATGAAGAGCAGCTTTGCCTCCTTTTATAAGAATTGGCAGGAAGAGGTAATATTTTAGCTGACGCGTAATCTATCTTGACTCTATTGCTTTTTTATTGTTTGTCAGAAAGGCCCTGGGGGTAAACATTATTTCTTTGTCTGTTTTGGCTCTGGCTTTATGCCATGGACACATTTCTCACACCATGCATGTTTCTACATACTGGTGGGGAATAGACTGGGTGAGGACAAATTACCAGCTCTGCACACAGGCCTCTCAGGTGCTATTTTCGCATCTGTGGAGAGGTCATGGGAGTCAGTGTAAGAGGGAACAGGCTGCAGGGAGCTTCCCAAGCTCCTCTGGAAGTTGTCAGCTGGCGATTTCAGTTCAGCACCTCACACCTTGCTCGCAGCACTTGTGGCTGAAGAGCTGCAAAGCACTCAGCCAGCACTTAGGGAGGCCAGCCAGCCAGATGCTCTTGCTGTGTGTAGATGAGCCCAATGACTTTGCAATGATTTACAGATTCAGGTGAAACAAATTCTCTCACTTGATCTCCTGCAGCATTTGATAAAGAAAGAGCTGACATGTATTTTCAGCAAGGCTCTCGAGCTTTACAGTTTGGAGAGCTCATTTCCCCAGGTGCCAGCTCTGGAGTCAGTGTTCCTGGGATGCCAAATACACAGCGGTTGCTTAGCGCCTTTGTTATCATCCGCACCTAATAAAAGCTTACAATTTTATGCCTTCCTATGTTGCACCATCTCTCTATCACCTCCTCTGTGAGTTGTTGAGATGTTAAGTCTGTGTTTTCCTGGCCTCTTTGGTCCTTGGGGCTTATATGAGCAAACCTCTCTCTTAAACTGAATGTGAACATCCCCAAGGCAAACAAAGATTTCCCATTCCTCCGTGGGATGGTGTTTTGGATGGTTTTGTCTCCCATCACCTCGAGCACAGCAGCCCAGAGAGCTGCCCCTTCCCATTCTGCTGCTTTAGAAAGGCTTTATCTCTTGTCTGGCTTCGACTGAAGGTCTCCTCTGCATATATAAAACTTTCCAACTTTGCTCTCAAAGTTCACCTCGGCTGACAGGATGGAGGGTCTTAGTTAGGGCACTGCTTCTGCTCAGCAGTCCCAGATGAGTCCAGCTGGGTGGATAGGTGAGAGGAGGATGCCCTCTATCCCTGCTGTTCCTACTCTGAGATGAGCAAGATCTGTGCGTCCAAACAGCTCAAAGAGTATTTCCTAAGAAAACCAGAGGAGTAAAAAGCCCATCTGTCTGTGGGATTTGTATTTCTTCACAAAAAAAAACCCCAAAAAAACCAGTTCAAAACTGGCTGCTGACTGTGGATTACTAGAAGCACTGGACACCTAACCTGGGATACTCTGCCAGCAGCTACTATGGAATATGATGGTCCCAAGGGTGGGATAGTATTAGTTGGCTTGCTTGGATGTAGAATTAAATTGCTTTTTCACTTTACATACCTTCTCGAATCCCACTACTTAATATTGTAGAGGGGCAAAGGATAGACAAGAACACCAGGCACCTTTGACAATGACTCAGTTCTTCAGTTCTTCTTTTCAGCTGAATAGTTGGTGGATCATGTGGGTGGCATATGAACTGAACCTTCTCTCCAAACACAAGGACAGAGGGCTCTGGAATATATTCCATAAAACATCACCTAAAAACTCTACATAAATTCACAAGCGTCTCAGTCAAATAAGACATTTCCAGAATCCTTCTGAGTATGTATTTAATACCAAGAAGTGTCAGGGCATAAAAAATTGTTCAGTTATTATGAAGCTCAAACCTCAGCCATGAATATTCACTGAGATTTTTTCAAACAAAGTCATTTAGGGAAGTCCGTCACTTCACAATAAAGACAGCAACAGGCATTTTATTTGTAGATAATTAGAATGTAGCTGGAGAAACAGGCAAGTCTACCATGCAGCGTATAAGCAATCATCCTTCAGACCTGTGTGCCGTTCCTGGCAGTGCCACAGACTTCCTGGGTGAGTCACAAACTAACCCTGCCCTGTGCCTGTGTGTGTATATGTGGTGCCTATTGAGTCCAACATGTCTCTCATAGAGATAGCATCTATGTAACATCTGCTTAGAGGTCTCTCTCGTGGGTACCCTGGAGTACCCTGTACTACACCTTGCAGTAGTAAGGCAGCCTCAGAGCTGTCCCACTTCAGAAGCTGGCAGTGCTCTGTGGGACAGGAGATTACTCATTCCCCATTGAAAGCAGGCAGTGATGAGAGTGAGCAGGAAATGGGCCTTTAGATCAGGGGGTTTCCTTACATTTCTTTTACTACATCCACTAAGCCTGCTTCCCTCACATCTGGCACGTTGGGGCCTTCTAATCCTTAAATCAGCTATAATAGCAGGAATGGAAAAGAAATTGAAATTACAAAGGAGAATATGCTCAGAGGTTCTCCTTTTGTGGGGGTGAAAGCAAGGAGAGTGAAGCGGGAACAGACTTTAATATATTTGCTCTTTCAGGGATGGGTGCGAGCACTGGCTGTTGTTTTTGTTGAAAGCTCTGGGGGCAAAGGGGTTTTTGTCAATGTTTTACAAGTCTCTGGATGGCGGTTTGAAACTGCAACAAGAAATGTGATTCCTGGCTTAGCAGACAGGTTCTGCAAGTCAAGCTTTCTGTTTATTTTAATATTTCAGGACTCCTTCAGTGTGTGTCACATGGACAAAAAGAAAGGGGGAAACTCCTCCTCTGGCCTGAACACAGCCACAGAATTGTCTTAAAGGTGCCGAGTTCCTGTGAGCCACATGCCAACATACACTGTCCACTTCTCAGTCAGACCATCCCAGCAGGGAATTCCTGCTGAGCCAGCTCAGATCCGTGTGTACATCTGGCTGTGGACTTGTACTGATACCAATCACCATAAGTATGCTCAAGCTAAATGATAACCTAAAACTAAAGGACACTAATCTGATGGGTTCTTATCATCTTCCAAGAGAAGTGAGACAAAGAAATCTGTTGTCCAAGGCATTAAAAACTCTGCTGGCACCAGTGGCACACAGGATTGTAAGGAAGGGTTGTGTACTGAGGATTTGGAGTATACAATGAATCTTCTCCATCTCTAATGCAAGTGTTTTCCTGACCCAACTGCATGAAGTCTCCAGACCCAACTGTAAGAATATAAATATTTATAAGTTCTAGCTCTATCTGTTATGCCTCTGCCTGTTTCTAATGGCTTTAACTCACAATTGCTGAGAGGAGCATGGAGAGTTTCCTCCAATGACTGAGTGGAGAAATGTGTTATCTCAGGACATGGGACATATCTGTGGTCAGCCTCTCTTTGCAGATGATGTTCTCACATGCAGGTTTTCTAGAGACACTCGTGAAGGCTATAACCAGAAGGGCACTACATGGTCAGCTGCATAAGCTAAACTGACAAAGTTTTTGCTTCCAGATCCTTAAACTGTTTCAGCAGCTAGGAAGGCTTTTGCTAGGGATTCCACCATTGTGGTTATGATTTCTGCATATTTGTAGTTAGGGGATTAAATTGACAGATGGGCTGCTTCTGAAATTCCTCTGACTTTAAAATGGTTTTCAGAAGGGTAAATGCCAACTGGGCATTTGAGAGTGTATTGCTTTCAGAAGTGGGGGAGACTATTTTCTGAGGAATCAGTTGATTTTTGTAAAGAAAGTTCTCCCAAGATCTACACTAAAGTGGCTTCTTGACATTGATGCAGTTTCCTGCAGAGCTATGTCCATTTTATGTCTCTTCCTTCCACATCATGCTATCTGTTACACTTTATGCTTCATCACTGAATTTTAAACATATTCCTGGGAAAGTGTAGCTATCTGCTGGATATGGATGGATTATACACTCTTTTCAAACAAAAGGAAAGGATGTGATGGCAAACTATGTGTCATATCTGATGCCACATGAAACATAAAGGAAAGATAACAGAGTCATGTAATCATTCTCAGAGAAAAAGAGCAAAAAACGAAGCACAGACCTCTTACACAAGAAAGATGAGCCAGTGAAATTATAATCTAGACTCCTTCACCTCAGCAAGTACATTTGCTCAGACCATCTCATTTCATCCCTCTGGAGCAGCTTTTACTTCTGGGCTCCAAGCAATAGAAGGTGCTGCAGTGACTCTAAAGGGAAGGAAGGTAGATCTGAGCCAAAGGAGGCACATGCATTGTCCCTGTCCCCCAACCAATCCCATTCCTCTGTGGCAGTGAGTGATTGAACAGCTTCATGATAAGGACAAAGGGGAGCTGCAATGTTTTGAATAGCGAGCGGAAATGCCTTTCACCCTGATTAATCTGATTGAGTTCTCAGTTTGGAAGGGAACTGGAGGGCAGACCTGGGAATTCTTAAATGAGGGAGAAAGGAATCCTTGTTCCCAACAGGTAATTAATTTAATTTTACAGGAATGTTGATATTTTGCACCTATAAGTACTCTTTCATAGGCCATAAAAACTTCCCCCGTGCACAGATGGTTTGCTCTTAGAAAAACAAGTGAAAGTGTGATCCATTTGGTTAAAATAAGTCTTCCTGTTGTGGGGAGTTATAGGAAAGTAGAATAGAAACTTGTTAAACACAAAATCCACATTTACTGCAAAGCAATAATGTAACAGAGCTCTTTGTCCAGTAATCTCGATTTTCATTGTGTGTCACACTTTCATTATTTCATTTTGTATTAACATCCTTCCTAGAGGGAGCCTGTGTCTCATTTGGATTTGCAGATTTGGGGACAGTTTTGACATGATTTCTTTAGAGACATATCAGTGTTTCTGGCCTGGCTTTCAGAGGGAATTTGGATGGATTGACACAACAGAAGGGATTCAGCCCTAATTTTTAAACATAGACATGTCTGGGTGGGCCCTGGGTTCCCCATAACTGAGGAGTGTGTAACTCATCTAAAATCTGGTGCAAACAGTGAGAGACTGTCCTTTGCTGACTATGTCTCCTCGTGGATTTATGAAGGGAAAAAGAGAAGCTAACAGAAATTACTGCTGCAAGCTCCCCTCCACAGGTAAAATGATAGAGTGACATCCCAGAAATCACTAGAAGAGCTGGCACAAAGCAGTCACCCCATGCCCAGATCATAAAGATCATGATAGACACAAAGTAAGTCCTGAAAGAGCCTTGAGGTATTTTCAAACTTAAACCATGGTCTTACTCAGTCATAAATGGATTTAAAACTTGAGAAAAGTCCCAGTAGACACAGCAGGTTGTGAAAGTGAAAATATGAGCCTCTGACATGGGAAAGATGTGTTTGGGTTATGGCTGCAGTGCTCAGAGCATTGGTGTGTGAGCTGATAGGACAAACACCTGACAGAAAACAACTGGGTGGAGAAAGGATAAATGAGATGATCCTCTCTCACACCTCTTTGGCAACAATTCAAGTTCCCAGCATGATCTCAACCCATGCACCTGCCAGAGTTGGGTGAGTCTCCAGCAACAGTCATTCTGCAGCATCCCCTCTCCTCTGTGTGTGAAAACAAACCCAGTCACCAGCCCATGGTCATGGGGTCTCTGGCTCTGGAAATGTCTTTGCAAGGCAAGAAACAAATCCTCAAATAGTGGATGTCGCTTTAGGACGTGGACACTCAGCCAAAAAAAACCCAGGCACCTGCAGGTAGGTCACAAATCAGGGAATGTTTTTAGGAGAAAAATAGGGCCAAGTCAGGAAACAGGAGTGTTTTTAAGCACTGGAGCAAGTGCCAAGTAACTATTCGAACATCTCTTCAGTCCCTTCCACCTGCTGAAAGGGCACCCCCTCCCACTCTTATTTTCTGCACCAGAAAAATATCCAGCAGTGCCAAGTCAGTAGCTGGGAAAATGCAGGAATAATTCCCAAACCAGTTACCAAAGGGCCTACATTAGACCTTTTTAGGGCATGAGAGATTTGTTATTTCCATTGGCAAAAGGGAGAAGGACATGGTAAGAAGAAATCTTTTTTCAATTGTGGCAATTTGATCACAGGGATAATTTCTGAAAAATACACTGGAAACCAGACTTCCATAGGATAATAAATGGTCATTTTTTTTTCAAGAACACAAACATTTTTATCTATGAGAAGGGCAGTTACTGAGTTAGGGCAGCAACCACTAGACAGGATATACTGTATACATGCATCAATCCATACATATGTATAGAAACATTGCTTAAAGTTAACTGCTAATTTCCAGTGTTAAGAAAGACATCTTCCTTTCTATATGAACTATCCAGTTCTTTATTTTTTATACTCTGTATAAGTGAAAGAGTGCCAGGAGAGCGGGTACCACATCTGGTTCTCATGCCAAGGTTCTTCTGATAGCACTAGGAAGAATGGAAGGTATTTTGAGCAAAACCTGAGTATCCAAATAAGATCAAGAGAGGATATTTAAGGTCAGGAGAGAGTGTGAGCCCATCTATGATACCAGATCAGGCTCAGGGGCTTTGCAGCCAGCCTGGGTCAGATCAGCCCAAATGAGTCCCCCAGTCTGTGTGAGAACCTGATCAGTCTCTGCACCCTTTCAGGGCCAGGAGTACACAAACCCAGTGCAGACACTTTGTGCTGCAGCTGCCCTGGCTTTGCCAATCCAGGGGCTCTGAGCTGCGGGACTGAGACACAGGCTGTCTAGACTGCACGTGCAGGATCACAGGCTGTGATCCGAGGGTTGGATGACAACATTTCATAGAGGCAATATTATATTTTCTCTGTTTCTCAATGGCAGCAGCTCTGTGTCGGGAGGAGCCTTGCAGGGACAGCTGAATTCCTGCAGGAAAGCTGCTGAGCTGCTCTGGGGGATTTCCCGCGCTGTGTGGGAGCTCAGCGGGCTGCCCAGAGCCCGGGATCCTGAAGCACAGCCCGTCCGTCAGCACGGCGCCCCATGTGTGATTACAATGCTTTTCACCACCCTCACCCCTCTCCATCATGTGTTTATAATCACCACTATTATTCTAGAGTTAGAGAGCAGAAGCATCCTATGTAAATCAGGATGCCAGGGTCAGCTAATGAATTGGTTACACCCTTTCCTTCCAAGAAAACCCAAGCCCTTGGAGTGATACTGACAGTGCACCATAGGAAATGCAACTGCACTGGATCCATAAAGAGCTGAGTCAATTTTTTTTTTTTTCATAGCTTTGTCCTAAATAGGTGAGTTTTAGATGTAAGAGCAGCCTGGGTTGCAGTGAAATTGTTTCAGAAGTTTTCATTGGGCTCACACTTCTGCACCGCAAGTCTCACTCAAGAGGTACAGGCTGGTCTCCTGCTGCTGCACACACTGGCAGCACACCCACTGTGTCACCTCACTTTGCCTGAGCTTCCCCCATCTATAAACTTCAGTGACAGGAAAAACGCCTTCCACAGGGATAGGCAGGCCCTAAAGGCAGTGTAGGCAAAAGTCACCCCAAGGGTTGCACGAGAGTGTTTGTGGTCCTGCTGCTGGTGCAGATGGAGAAAGTTCCTGGGTGACATATTGACTTAGCAGCAAAGGTAGGAGACACTGCTCAGGACACATTAAACACATGCTCCAGTTAATTTATGTGACCTGGCACACCAAAAACTAATAAAACCAGTTTATACTTTCACTTGCGCATGATTAATGGCAAAGCTCTCCATCATATATCACAGACCATGCCCTAGCTGGGACAAAAATATACAGATTATGGGAAAAATTAAGAGTTAACAAAGCAGCTGTTAACTGAGCTAGAAATACTCTACCATAGTCTCATTGTAAATCAGAAAATCACCCTGTGACAGGTCTCCCTGGCTGTTTGTTGGGCAGTTCAAAGCAGGAAAAGCAGACAAGAGTAAGAGGGTTCCTCCTAGATATCACGCTGGTGCCTGATGCTGGTCAGACCCATGGTATCCATGAAATCTATATTGCTGTCCTCAAAGAGCTTGTGACCACAACAGGGAAAGACAATGGCACTAAGCTGGTGAATTTCTTCCCTGTATTCACTGGCTCTCCCCTGGTTTGCAGTTCAGTGTGTAACTCTCAGAAGGCAATTCACTGGCAGTATTATTTAATGTATTTCCAAGGATGGAAAGCTTTCTTTGGAAAGGGAGCTTCCCCTCCCAGCATAGGCAGGATGCAGAGTGCAAAAGTTAAATTTGAAATGTTGCTGTAAAGGTCACTCCAGACAGATGCAGGTTTCTAAGAGGGAAGGGTCAGTGACCTGGAGTCACTCTGGATCCAAACAGCCAGAGCTGTGTGAACTCATTCTCACAGCGCTTGTCCCAGCTGACGCACGGTGCCCACCTCGCTGTGGACATCCAGCACAGGCAGCTTTTATAAGCCTGCCTTCCTGCCCCTTCCCAAAAGGTTGATTTCCTGACCTAGGCAACATCACTGGGGCAGCAAGAAAAAACACCAGTGAACACACACATCCTTTGCCTGATTCTCAGAGGGACAGCAGCAGAGCTTGCCCAGCAGGATGTGGGGAACCAGGGCACTGCCATTGGTCACCTACTGCCAGCTGAAACAAAACAAAAAAGATGCTTCACAATGATGAAAAATAAAGTAGAGAGTAATGAGGGTATTTATGTCATTTCCTGATAGGCCATCATAGAGCATGATAACAGGATGGGGTCCACTGTCAGTTCCTGGATGGTTCAGGCTATTTCCCATAACCCCAGTGACTAAATAGTGCCGTGAGGGGAGCCTGAAGCTGTGGTGCATCCTGCTTCCCCATGCAGGCACCTGGTTTGCAGGAAGTGAGGAATCATCCCGGGGGGTCAGATGTGCCCTGGGAACCACAAGCCTTTCACTGGCTTTGAAAGAGTAAAAACATCCCTTTTGGGGAGTATTTTCCCATCAAAATGGCCTGGAGACCCTGGTTCCCACCCACTGCCCTTGCTAGTCAGGGCCTCGGCATGGTGCAGGGAGACAATGGTGAGTCCAACCACAGCTCTGCCAAAGCCTGTCCCTTGCCTCCAGCAGTGTCTCTATGCTGGTGCACCATCCATCCTCAGACAAACCTGCCAATTTCCTCAACTGAGATCCCACACTTTCCTTCCCCAAGTGCCTATAACAAGCCCTTCACCTGCTTGGAGAGCTGTTGCTAAGCTGTCCTGGGCCCTGGTCACTGCCCAAGACATGCCAGTTCTCAGCAGAGGAATTTATGAAAAAAACTAATTTCAATTGAAGGTAGCAGACATTGGTAGCATTTTTTCAGGGACTTTATGGTGTCCAAATTTGGAAGTTTTGTTAAGACATATGAATCAAAGTTTTAAAAGGTCGGAAGGTATAATCTGTTATTTCAATCATAGGCTAATGCTTTCCTTTAGTTTTGACATGGAAGTTGTTTTGCGATATTAACTGAACGGGAATTAGGTGCTATTTCAGTTACACAAAAATGATCTGCTACAGAAATGAGTACATAACTCTTTTGCTTTCAAATTATATAGTTCAATATATTCATAAAAGTTCACAACCAGCTGTACTAGTAACAGAGGCCCTTCACTAGCAGCTTTGACGTGTTAATAGCTGCACAGAAAGTAGTAAAAGAGTTAGAGAGTTTTTATTCTACACACTGTTTTTATTCTGTTGTCCTGGGGGCAGACACTAGAGGACTAATGAGGTGGTGCTAGTTATGCCATTAGTATTAATCAACACTGTAAGATTGATCTCTTTATGAATTAGCACTTACATCTGTATGGCACAAGGAATTGCTGACTGCAGACCAAACTTCCCCACTGGTAGAGGAGTGACAGAAAGGGGCCTGGGCTGATCTGCCCTGTGGTCCTGTAACTTTGGCTGCCCTCTGCTTTGGGGCCATTTCTTTCCAAGCCTGTTTAAAACAGATGGGCAGGTCCTTCCAGCAGCCCAGAAGGATGTGCCAGGATGTGATGTGCACTTCATCCTAGAAGTGCAGCAAACACATGATTGTCCTAGGTGGGAATTATGACTTTTGCTGGGGATGATGAAGGGAGAGGAGATGAGTCCTTCCTCCCTAGCTTGTCCCTGACTTATGATGCAGACAAAAACAGCTGGACCGAAGCAGACTGGTTCTTGGTCAAAAATAGCAAAGAAAATTTAAAACTGTTTTTAAGGAGAGAAGAGGGAAAGAATAAAGGTTTATTTTTTTCCCCAAACTGAAGTCAGACTGTCAATTTTTTTTTTCGGTCCCATATGCTGTGGACCAGTCACTGTGCAGAGAGGATGCTCCATTAGCCTGACCCACACCAGCCGCCCTGAGCTTGGCTCTGTTGGTGGTTCTGGCCCTGCAAAAGGATTTCCATCCCTTTGAGAGACAGACATTTTTTGCCTCATATATGAAGTAAAATCAGTTTCATAATACAAGTAAAATCTATCATAATCTCTTCATGCTTGGTGCTTATTTCAGAGCCAGCTGCAGCTGTCACAGCCTAATACTCTCTGCTTAGGGTCCGTGTGTGCACAGCTGGCTCCAGCCTGAGCACCTGCCCTCGGCCCTCAGAGGCAAGCCAGGATCCCCCCGTTGGCTCTGGGCTCTGGTACTTGACTGCTGGTTTTCTTTTGAAACCCCCCATGAAAAACGTGCCGAGGGGAGGGTGCCCTGTTCAGGGACAGCCTGGTTGGATTATTTGGGCTTAGAGAGCAAAGTGTCAGGTTTGTGTTTAATGAATATCTCCATCAATCATCCCGGCTGCCCATGGAATAATTACCTTGCAGAGCCACAGTGGCAGGTAAAGCCCTTGGCTCAGGACACAGAACAAGCTTTATTAGAAGCACTGCTGTTATACTCACTATTATTGTCATTTGCTTTCAATTACATTCATGCTTGGTGCCTTGCAATAGATGGCTGTTTATTCCTTTCTGGCTGTTTATTCCAGTGTTGTGCAGGCCAGGGATGCTCGCCCCAGCCTTTGAGGCACACAAACCAAATTTGCCAGAGGTGTGAGTTGTCTCCCCAAACGCTGACTTATTTGGTGAAGTGCAAGCCAAAAGCACTTCATTTGGGTCTCAACTCAGCTGACATGGAATCTTTTGTACTCACAAATTCACACAAGGCTATAACTAGCCCAGAGAGACTCCCAAGAGCTGCAAGGGAGATGGTCTAGGCTAATTTTGTAAAGCTAGTGGTTAACCTACACGAAACTCCTTCCCTCTGTGAGCTCCAATGCCTGCAGTCATCTCAGCAATGAATTTGGCCCCTTTCACCTCTGCCCTTGCTGGCCTTTATCCCTAAATATCAGTAGGATGAAATGCCCAAGCTATGGGCTTTAAAGGACTTTACAAGTTCAATTTACAAGCTCCATAAAATTACAAATTCTCCCTCCCCACTGCAGAATTACCTTGTAAAACATGTCCTGTATTGTTTCAGTTTGACGGGTCAGGCTGCAAAAGCAAGGCAGCATCAAGTGGAGAGAGTGCATCTGGTACCGAGCACAGTCTCCGGCTGGGAGAGGAGAAAACGAGAGCTGGACATGGTCAATTGCCAGTAAAAGTAATTCCCTGCCCCTGCCTTGTGCTGTGGGAAAGCCCAAGGGCTCGTCCCACCCTCTGCTTCTCCTCTCTTATTGAGCAATTATACGCAATGTACATTTTGTTCAGTTTGCTTCAGGCTGTGACATCCATAAGCATCTCTGGGCATGCTGATATCCTAACCCAGCCCCAGCACCCAGGGCTGTACCTGGGACCGTGTGGCTTGTTCCTTAGCTAAGCATCTAGCACTCAAAAAATCTGCAGTGACCCTCCACAGCAAATGGCTGGCACTAACCTGACACCAGGGCAGTAATCCACAAAGCCTCTTGCCCCATCTCAGGTAGCTCCTGCTGCTGGTTGTATGCCAGAGGTCTGCAGAGGTCATGTACTTCATCTTTCTGTTTCAGTTCAGACTGCCTTCAGTAGCATCAGAAAATGAACAGAAGCCTCAGCAGCCACACTCAAAAAACACTTTCATATCCTACTCACATCCAGACCCGGAATTATTTGGTGTCAGACTGAGCACAATGAGTCATAACTCACCTTTCACTGGAGCTGGAAAAAATACTCTGGAATTGTTGCCAGTGTCAGCGCCATTGCTGATATTTTCAATGCCAAGGGAAAGTGTTGAAGAAGAAAGCAAATAAGGTCCTCCCAAAGTCAGCTGAAAGACTGCCAGTAAAGGATGGAAAGAAAAATTCTGGGTTCTGCTGATGGCCTGTGCCAATCCATCCCATCCAGAAAAACACTCAAGGACCTGTCAGGACAGCTGGGGTGTGCCAGCACACAGTACCAGTCAGTCAGGGCTGGCAGGGATAAGCACAGAGGCATTATGCCACCTGCAACAACTGCAGAAGTCAGGCAGCTGAGGCATCTCCAGAGAGAAAAGCCTGAGGGAGCAAACACAGCCCCTGGAAAAAACTGTGGTTTGATTTATTCAAATGTGCTCTGAGCAATGTACAAATGGGAGCCTGTCACTGGGCAGTTTTAAAGACATCTCTTAAAATACACTTGTTCCCAGAAATGATGACAGGTAACAATCCGAGAAGAAAAAGAGAGAGAAAAAGCTTTGCCAACACAGATGGCCAGCAGATGCCCCCCAGTCCACTTGTGCCCAGTGCTGTGGCCCCTGTGGCTCTACCTGAGGGTGGCAAGCTCAGCTATCCTAAATCTGAGGTCTTGCATCAGAGACTTGCAGAGCCCACTTTTACACCAGCTGAAGTCTCCGGGGATCACTGTGGCAGCAGCTTCCTGAAACAGGGCTGAGCTCTCACAGGGGCCAGTCCATTTCAGGCTGTGTAGGAAAGCAAAAACCTTTCAGAAACCCAGATATCCTATATGCAGTAATGATAAGATTTTATCCTTTCCCTATTATGATCCAGGGAGCTTATGGGCAAGTGGTTTTTTTGCAAGTTTTCTCTTTTCAATACAAAACTCAAGTGGCTCAGAGCAGGGACTCCTGGTGGAAATGAGAACAGGGAAGGACTATCTTGCTTCCAAGGCTGGATACTGTGGAGGGCTGGGGAGTGTGGGGAGCAGCGTCAGGGTTAAGTTCAAGCCCAGCTTTATGCCTCCCCATGGCCACCTGAGCATTTTGCAGAGGAACACCAGGTTTTCCAAAGTGCTCAACACTCAGTGCACACTTGCCCTGCAGCTTCTTGGCTCCAACAGTTCTTATCAGCCTCTGCCTCCTTCCTTCCCCAGAAAACCTCCTTCTCCTGGACTCTAGTTGACCACAGGCTCTGAGGTGAATTTCATCCCAAGCAGAGGCAGCGTGTGCCTCCAGCACACTGCACCTTCAAGGCTGCATCTCACAATCCCTGTTCCAGCCTGGTTTGTGTGGGCAGGCATGGGTGGGTCCCTGATGGCTACTTGGCCTTTTCAACTGACTTCTTAAATCTACCATAACACTGCCAATGTAGCTGCAACAGTTTTTAGATGTTCAAAAGGATAAAGTTGATACATGATTCCCCTACTCACCCTTCTGCTAACTTTGGATGCAAACTGTTTACAAACAGCTGTTGTAACATCCCTGAGGTGCAAAGGAAAATACTCAGCTACAGAGAAAAAGATCTTAGCATGGACTATGTCCAGGAATTTCATGAACAGAGCTAGGAGCTTATTCAGATGTTTCCCTTCTAGGCTCTGGGTCTGTGGAGATGAGAGGGTTTGTCATTCGTAACAGCTGTGACTGGAGTGGGGCTACCCTGAGGGAGGGAGGCCATCGAGGAGGACAAGCCATCACCATTGGAGCTCCAGCCTGGCTGCCTGAGCTCCCATGGCAGCAGCAGCCACCCCATCCAGGTGATTGCTCCTTTGCCAGGCCCCACAGGCTGCAGAGGCATCTCTGCTGCCACCACCAAACCCTGGGGCAGGAGCAAGTGTGGCCCACAGTGTCCAGTGTGTCACCAGGAGTTCTGTGACCAGGTTTGCTGGCAGCAAAACCAGGCTGGCTGTACTGTGCTGCACAGACATGGGCTGTGCCTGCCCACGTGCTCCCAACACTCTGGGGAAGGTTTTCTCTCCCAACACCAACACTCTGGGAAAGGTCTTCTCATGATGAGGATGATAGAGCAGTGCAAAGACAATGAAATCTGTGGCCATCAGGACCATCTCTGCCCAGCTGATCCCTCTCTGCCTCCACTGCCAGGGCTGGAGGGGCTGTGCACTGATCTGCTCACAGCTGGTGACTGGGTGCTGGTAACCAGCCTGCTGCTTCTCTCTTGCCAGGGTACAGCACACTCACTCCTCAGGCTGCTGCACCAGAAGGGTGTAATTCCTCTTGTATTTAAAATGTAAACCCTCTTGTTTTCTCGTCCCTTTATTTGATAAATTTTCCCCTCTCCTTGCCTCGCTGCCTTCCCTTTCCATCAGCAGTATTGGCATGTGAAGCTGGTTTCTCTCCCTGGAGAAAACTGTTGCTCACCCACACAACAGGGGAAAAAAATAGCTTGTGAAAAAAAGGCAATCAGATCACTCAAGCTAATGTTAATTTCTTTTAGAGTCCCCCCATTCTGGAAGCAGTTTCCTGCTCTCCTAATTGGTATTTTTGAAGGGCAGAGAAAGAGATCCCTGTTCCAGGGGTATTAAGCCTTTTAAAGATGCTTTAGCTAACAAAGCAAAGATTAGAGAACATGGATCAGATGTTTTTCCTATCAAAGCCTTTTCTTCCTTTCCTTTTTTTTTCCCTACTGTGGATGTTTTGAGTCTCCTCTGGGCCGGGCTTCATTAAGGCTGTTAACTTCGTAGTGCTGATGTCTCTTTGCCCAGCTCACAGTTTGGGTGGCCTGAACTAAAATCTCCCAAAGGGCTTATTACAGGTGGTAGGCAGACAGGGCTGGAGCCTGGGCCACACCACATATTCCTGAGAGAAATGTGTTTCCCTGACCAAAAAAGCACAATATTATATTCTTAAAACATTCCAGCCCCGTCTGGGTGTTCTCTGCATGCATTCCTGTACGTGGGATTATTATTGTAGAGAATTTATAAAGTCATTCATTTCTCTGGAAGTGTATGACATGGGTTTTGGTTGAATGGGCCCAGTGCAAACTTAGAGCCATGTGGTGCTATAAAAACACAACAGTAAATAAATCAGCAGGGAGAATTTACACTTCAGCCTTCTGATTGTTTTTACATTCAGAGGCTCAGACTCAGAGCCAGAGTGTAAAATAAATACATGTAGCAGTGAAAATGCAGCGTCACACTGGCCTGCTAGCAATCACATCAGCATAGCCAAAATACGTGCAAAGCAAGGGTGTTTACAGTGAGCTTGTGGTGACCTTTTTCTTTTTCCTTTGGCTGCTTCCTATTTTTCTTGGTGATACCTCAGATCTTTATTATGGTATTGTTGGTCCTAGTGCTCCTGTGGGTAAAGGTTGTGTCAGGCCTTCAAGGGTTGATTTTTTTTTTCCCGGGGGTTATTTTTATCACTGCTCTTTAGAGAAAAAAAAAAAGAAATAACTCCAGGCTGAAACGTGCCAGCTCCTGGGTGTTACCAGGATGAAACCACGCTTTTCATCTATGGAAAACAGAAATGAAAGGAGCTGGGAGATGGACATCTGGGTCCTGTGCTTTCATGGTCCTGCCATTTGCAGGGAGCTCGGGGGACGAGCCAAGTCCTGGGAAGGAACCACGTGAGTTGAGGCCTCTCTCAAACCTGCCTTTGGTGGGAGCCAAAAGGGGATCTCCTCACCACTGACAAGGTGACCCTGCAATTTCTCACTCCTCAGTTGGAGGAATTTCTGCTGCACTTGACCCTGCATAATGTGAGAATGTCACTCAGCTGCAATTTCACCCGTGAAGAGACAAAGGGAGAAATCATCTTTGATGACATCAAATTGTGTTCGGAAAACCAAAGCTATTTTGAGATGCGTGGAACTTTCCTATCCTGAAGTAGATCTTTTTCAGGTACAAAAATGGATCATAATCCTGTGCGTCTGTAAAACAGCCCCTGCATTAACCTTCTCCCTGGGAGTCCCTCTGCTTACCCCAGGTTGCTCTGGTTGAGTTCTTCTCCACTGACCATTGCACAAAAGCAGATTTTTTGCTCTACTGCCAGAAGAGTACTGCAGTTATTTACCACCTCAGAGCTGCAGCCTTTGCCCATTCTGGTGGACCATTTCTCATCAGCAATTAGCATCTATCTTGCCACTGATGTCTCTTCCAGGACTGATCTGTAAGAATTCCCGATTTTACCTGTCAGGCTGAAATCACTTCTTCCCACATAAAACAGATGTGAGGGATATGTGCCAATGTGGAGGGGAATGTAGGTGACTTGTGGCAGAATCAGTGCTTTTGTAACCCTCTGGCTGCCTCTGTCCCACAGCAGGGGCAGTTCCCTGGGGAACAGTAGCAGTGGCTCTGCTGAGCTTTCTTTCTCCAAAACCCCACTGTGCTTTTTGCACACTAGACAAAATACTGCTGCTGGTAAAGATATCTGAGAGCATAAGAGGATGTAGAATTTGGCTCAGTTAAAGGAATATATTACTGGCATTTGCATTTTCCATGTTTTCTTAGTAAAACAATTCTCTGGTCTAATAAAAGAATGGGAATTCAGATAGGTGGCTCCGTGTCCCTGGTAAAAAGAGGTGGTTACACGTGTGCACCCCTTGACTGCAGTGCAAGGCTGAATGGGTAGCCTGTTCAGGCAGGTTAAGACCTTGACAACTCTATTTTGATGGCTGAGATCAAAATTAAGTCTGCAATTCAAAAGCACACACAAAATCATAAACCCAAACTGTGTCTGCAAAAGAGCTTGTCCCCGCCCTTATGCTGATATTGTGGCTTTTAGCCTTTCTGAAGGTATAGAAACTCTGAAAACTGGAAGCACATCAATCTCAATGAATGCATTATACAAGCCAGATTCCTGTTATCTTTAATAAGGGATTATTTTTGTTAGCCAGGCAGTAGAGTTATCGGATAGAAAAATGGAAGTATTTTCCTCTGGTGAGTCCCAGAACGCCACCCTCCAGGAACAGCTCCCCCCTCTTGCAAGCCCCATCCTCAAGATTGTCCTCCACTGTGCATACACTTTTCATGGGTGAGGAAGATTTTGTTGAGTTTTTGGGTAATGGATCCTCTATGCTCACTTGCTCTCTGTTTGGATTGTGAAGGAGCCTTTCTAGCAAAGCAGTATTCAGAGGTGGTCTCCAGGAAAAGGCATTTCTTGCATTAAAAACAATAAAAGGCCCAATGTTTTACAGACAGATGTCCATCAACAGCTGGCTCTGGAGTGGGAAGAGAACACCGGATCTTCTCCATCGTCACAGCACTGGGGCTCCGCATATCCACGTGTTTATTTAACAAGCTACATTATTAAACTGGACCTTGGGTTGTGAGTGGAAGCTCAACTCCCTGAAAAGCCACACAGATGCTTTGATCAGCTATAAAGACCTACTTGAGAGGCTGTGCACTTCACCAGTGCTGCAGGGAAGGAAAAGGGCCAAGTCTGTATTTCACCAGCTTTTCCTAAGCTGGGCCATTCACTCAGCCTGTCTTTGGCTCAGATGTCTGTGGACTTGGTCTCACATGCAGACTGAGCCATGGCAGAATCACGTCATGGGGGCAGCGTGGGCACCCAGACTGGTGTCACTGTCCCAAATCAAACACTGCAGGCAGTGCTTCGGGCAATGACAGCCCCTTACCCAGCCTCACAAATCCAAAGCACTTGGCTTTGAGCCTTTCTCTATCCCTCTCACCAGCCAGGCTCTGGTTCAATCTGTACCAAAGCCCTGAAAGGCTCTTGGGGCTCCCAGTGTGCGGGCCAGCCCTGGGCAGCAGTGGTACCTGGGCTTGCACGGCCGTGTGCCACCAATACGTCAGTCCTGTCCACGCAGCAGCTGCCCCCTGACTTTGTCACAGCAGCTGTTTCCCAGGACATGGCAACAGTTCCAGCTAGGAAGGGAACATTTTATCCAGCTGAGACTGGCCAGCAGTTTAAATGGGGAAATGTAATTACCCGCACTTCAGTTTGGCCTTCAGATGGAATCGGGTGTCTCCGTGGTGAGCACCCACCGTGCCTGTTGGAGGCAGTGCAAACACTTGAGATGAAGAGTCACATGTCCAAAGATGCCCTGACAATTCCAGGCAGGAGTAGTTAAACTGAGACTTTCAGAAAAACACTGAAAATCTGTCATTATCTCACATTGTACCTATTCTACCATCATCTGCAGGGTGGGTCTTGTGGGGAAAGCCCTGTGGGGGCTGTGGTGGAACCTGTCCTGGGACAGTCACACCCCACATAAAACCAGCATGAGACCCCTTATTTGGGCCCTCAAATTACTCCCACAAAGTCTTGTTCTCTTTAGCCACGGCCACCATTGCTTTTATTTGCACATTGTCCTCTGGATTTCTTTTCATTTAAAAACTCTCTAAGTAAAGCTAGGGTCAACTGAGCAGCTCTTTGCCATGCCCTCCCTGCCAAACTCCTGCTCACAGGGACACAGTGCATCGCTCCCCAAAACAACTAAGCTTTTCCTGCTGGATATGACAGTAAAACCAGAACCCTTCCCTGATGCTCTCTGCATGCTGGAGGTCAAATTTGTCAGGGTCAGCCCCCCACAGACTCTGTGAATACCTGCTGGATGCCTGCTGAACTTGCTAAGCCAAAAACCTGCTCTCAGTGACAGCAGCACCCGGCCCAGCCTGCTGCCCTTGCCAGGGCAGGCTGTTCCCCCTGGAATCTGACGCTTAGATTTGATAGCATCAGTTTGGCCACCTGCTAAAGCTTCACTCTCTCCACAAACTGGACAAGTCAGGCTGATGCCCAGGGACCCAGAGGTGCTTTATGACAACCTTGGGCCTTGGACAAAAGATTTTGCAAGGACTCAGATTTTCAGTAAAGAAGCCCAAAGCTGATTCAGGTGCCATGCCAAGAGTGAGGTTTGGACGAGCCTTTGGATGCAGAGTAACCACAGAGAAAACCTGTTGTGTGCCAAGATCTACTCTCTGTAACAAGGGAGAGCTGCACTAAGAGCTGAGCATGTTTTCCTGCTTCTACTCATCTGTAGAGCTCTTGCCTCTTCTGGCACAGCATAGTGCTTCACCTCAGAGCAGACAAAACTCTTGTAGGTTCATCAGAGCATGAAATAAGGTGGAAATTTCTAAACTTGGCATTGAAAAAGAAGTGCTCTCAGCACAGGAAAAAACAAGAAAAGAGGTTTCTGTGGATTATTTTGCAACTACTGCATACTCTGATTGTTTCAAAGAGATTTTACATTTAAGTTTTTTCTACTTAGCCAATTTATTTTTTGCCCATGTTTTCAAGAAGTCTAAAATTGCTACAGCAAAACCCAGCCATTGGGCTGAAAATGTGATATTCCCAAAGCTGTTATGTAGTCCTAGGTATTTTGCATTCTAGTCCTGATGAAAGTAACAAAAACAAACACTTAGAACACATCTGTAATTTTAACTAGAAGCCTACCTAAGTTTTAGGACTGTAAACAGCATACACATTATTTGTACTTGACTAACTTGTGTTTCAGTGGAACCAAAAACTTTCTGTTGTGTGTTCACTAAGGTTGTCATTTCAGACTGACCATAAAATGCTCTGCTAAAGAAAGCAAATGGAAAATAGGAAATTCAGACTCTGATAGTGCACCAAGGCAGAATAATTCAGCATTGCATACAATGGTTGAGCCCAAAGTTAATCCTATTGCTGAAGGAAAGGCTGCTGTACTGGAAAGATTGCACAGGACAGTTCAGTTTATTGGATTAACTTTGTGTGTGAAGAGCCACCAGCAAGCCCCATTCTTGAGAATTTCCATTATTCAGCTCTAGACCTGCACTGCACTTCCTTATAGTTCTATATTTCTCTTTCTGTAGTTTTATTTTTGATAGATAACCCTCAGAATATATTTGTTCTATTGAGCAGCAGGCATTTGTTTCACCCCTCACAGGTCCTTCCTGCTGGCAGCAGGGACTTGAGGGGAAAGGAGCTTCCTCATAGTGGAGGGCTGAGAATGGACATGGGATCTGCACCATCAACACACACCTTCCTTCCCATGAGCTGAGCTGCTTTTCACACTTCTACCTGCACCTGGTGTTAATGCACTTCAGCTGGACACTGGAGAAATGCAGCTTCTTGGCTGGTGTTTCCAGAACAGACTTAACAGCATAAATCCCACCAAGATTCAGGGAGAAATGCACTCTTGGTGCATTTTCAAGAGAGTGCGAGCATTTTGGCAGCCTGCATCACATCTGCAGAGTGTGTGAGCATTCCTATTAAATGCAGATAGTGCCTGGTGAAACTAGTAAACCAGTCAGCAGGTCAGGACCAGTATTGCCCTGATTTATTAATTTTTACTAGTCTTTGTTGTCTCTCTCTCCATCACCAGCCATTGTCTGGATACCTTCAGATGGCAGACCTGTGGGTATCCAGCAAACATGCACCTAAATACTTTCACACCTTTGAAAATGGGGCTCCACCTCCTAAATCACCATGGTCCTGTTGGGAAGTAACCCATCATATCTCCTAAACAGAGCCCCTGGGTCTGCATGAGAATCAGTGCAGCTTCACTGAATCCTGACAGCATCAGCACATCCATCAGCTGTCCCACATCATAAGCAAATTAATTATCATCACTTCTGCTGTAAAGCATTTAATGTCACAGCCAGACACAGGGATCTATGTGAGTTTATCACTGCATGCTCTCTCACTGTTCTCTTTCCTGTTTCTGTACGTCTAAGGAGCTCCAACTGAGAGAGCCTGTGGTGCCCATCCCTGCAGGGAGATGGGTTTGTGGCTTTCCCCAGAGGCTGAACCAGTAATTGGGAAATGGCTTGGGCTTGTCCTCCTGGCAGAGTCACATTTCTATCATCAGACCCAGGCTGCTGTGGACTCCTTGAAGCTTCAGGCAGAATTTCCCTGTTCTGCTCAGCTCTCACATAGCAGAGTGATACCACACAGGGGTGCTAAAACTTCTTCTATGAAACATCTTCTTCCAAATCCCATTGTTGAGCTGTGGGAACCTGCCCCTTTGTCTAGAGGACAGAGCCAGCAAAGCTGTTCTGGGGAGGCTCTCTCTGACCACCCAGGGGCCTGCCTTAGCTTCTGATCTGCACAATTATCTGAAACCTTTAGACCACAAAAGTAGAAATAAGGTGATTAGTGGAGAGGAGTGGGGTGAAGCAGGCTTAAAAGGGATGGACAGAAATGTTCTGTTTATAGAGAGATAGGATATATTTTTAAAGAAATGCACACTGTCTCCAACTTGCTTTTTTCGTGAAGCCATGGTTACTTGATGGGTTAGAGATCTGTTTGGATAAAAGAAAACTTAAGTCAGTCAAACCACTTGTGAATAAAGCAGATCTTGTGCAGTTGTTTCAGAGGACAAGCTCAAGCCAGACAGAGGATTTTCCTATCTTAGAGCACTAATAATCAAACAGCAAGTGCTGTCTGGTTGTGAATAAGCCATTTTACAAGATTGAATATACAATATATAGAATTAATTTCACTACATTGTGGCTCAGGGATTTTTTAACCTGGATCCCTTACTGTGTAAGGCTGTATACTTCATTACCTTAAAGGGTGAATTCACCTCCTCATGTCACCAACTGGGGGACTGTGTCACCCACTTGATGCTTGTGCTTGTGCTTCCTGCCACAGAAGGACCAATGTGTTTTTCCTAGAGCAAGGAGTGACACCTTGACCACTCCAGCCCCAGGGTCCCAGCCTCTGGCTTTGCTGGGAGACAGGCTGGCCCTGGAGGCAGCTGACCACTGCCCAAGCAGTAACACCAGCCCTGGCAATGGCTACAATCATAGACAAATAGTAATAAATAAGCAGCAAAGCACTGTGGCTTGACAAGCCTTCGGCATCCCCAGTGATTTGTAATGGGATATGGAGGTTTTCACCTCCTGGTCTCTGGTTCACATTTCAAATCCAGCCCCGCTCCAAAGTGACCAAAGGTCATTGCCAGGCTCAGTCGCCCGTGTGAAGACATAAATGGCCTCATTGCTCTAATTCCTCAAGTGAGGCTGGGGGGAGGACTGGATTTGTTTGGGTTTGTGATCCTGATGGAGCAGCCCAACAGCAAGGCTATCTGCATTCCTCTCTGTCCAGTGCCCATCCTGGCAGTGTGTGGAGCCCCTGTATAGTGCCAGTGTGTGGCTTTGCACCTCACCCCAGCCCATGATGCACAGAGGGTCTGGTCTTGCTCTAACTGAATCCTGCACCTCATTTTGATTTTTCCATCTATAAAGCTAAGCAAATGTATGCATTCTCCTGTACAGTCCCTGGTAGGTTTGCATAGGTTTCTGCAAATGTGAAACTCCACTATTTAACCACAGATCCTCAGCTCTGTCACCAGAGTTTGGACTTGGTCTCTGCAGCTCAGATGTGAGGAGGGGCAGCAAATGGGTCCTTCTAATCAAACTCATCATAAAAGCAGTTGCAGCAGTGCAGCCCCCTTGCCAGCTGCACCCTTATCCCCTGTGTAGTCCTGGAGAGCTTGGGCATGGACTGTATCAGCTTTAATTTCTTTAGTGACATCTCTCTTCCTCACAAGCTGGGACCAGAGAGAGAGCACATATGACTTCTGTTCTTCCCCTGTTTTGCTCTCCTGGCAGGGAGGTGGCCGGGCCTGAGCTGTCCCCTGCACCCTTGCAGCACCACAATGCAGGTGCTCACATCTTACACCAGACCTTTGCAGTGGCCTCGCCAGCCCAAGCATTTCTCATACCATTCAATGGGATATAAAGTTTGTTGTCTCTTTGTAACAATCACCAGAGGGGCTGAGGGCTGACACACAGACCTGCACAGGTTTGCAGATTGTTCTGGATTCCCAGGCACAGAGGTGTTTTATAAATATCCCCTATTATTACAGTGCTCTATTAATAACTGCCTTGGGGAACAATGGGAGCACGCAACAGCTTTGGTCATCTGATGCCAACCAGCCGAGCCTCCTCGGGGCCATGGGACATTCCCAGAAAAGTGTCTATTTGGGGAAGCACAGCGTTTGCACACAAGCTCAGGGGATGCATGAGGCCCTGGAGGAGGCCAGGCCATGGTGTCTTCTCCTAGGAATGTGCTCTCTGGAAGCACAGATGCTCCTCAGTATCCTGGTCTCTCCCCTCACCCAATACAGGGATGTGTTGGCCCATAGACCTCTCCCTCGCCCCATTGTTAGAGATGTACAAGAGCTGCAACCCTGGGCATCCGGTTCTGCCTGTGTTCTTCCCCAGCTGTGCCAGATGGGCAGGGCAGGAAGGGAAGGAGCGTGGCTTGTGGTAAATTTGGTTCTGCCCAGACACTCTTGTGGTTGCAGCTCTTGCAAAATTTGATGAATGTTCCTGGGACGTGCCCTGGCCATTGTCACAGTCTGCATCTACACTAGTGGTTCAGGATGAGAAAACTTTTGAGCAGCCTTGATGCTCAATTAAAAGGCATTTTGGGGAAGAGCTGGAAATAAAAGAGGCTGGTGGAGTGACCAACATGTGTCCTTCAGCAAGCCACAGCTTCTTGCTCAGGCCAGGGGCAGAGAGCTCATTGGGGACCCCCTGCCAGCCCTTGCTCCTGCATGTGCACTCCAAATGTCCAGGCAGGGGGAGACATCCCTCCTCATCATGCTGGGGACATGGCAGCAGGGCTCCACAAAGGGTGAGGAGGAAATGAAATGAAGGAGCCCAACATTTGTTTCTCCAGGAGAGGCATGAAGGAGCCTCTCTCCTGCTGGCTGTTATGGTCCCTGGGATCTTGCCAGGTTCACCAGGGAAAATGGTACTGGGTTTTTTTCACATTGTTCCTGATGGCTGGGTACTTCCTGAGTCTTTCCACTGAGGTGGGGAAGGGGAATGAGAGGAAAATGGAACCTTTTTTTATTTTCCTTCCTTTTGCAATATCTCTGTGATCACAAAAAGCCATATTGCAGCTAATTTTCCTGCCTCCGTTCACATGGGCATTTTGCAAGGGCACAGGAATTCCTCTGTGGGGGACATGGGCTCTTCTGATGCCTCCCCATGGTCCCTGAGCTGCCAACTTCCAAGCTTCCTGTGCTCAGGAGCTCGGGATGCAGCACTGGGCTCCACATCCCACTTGCTGCCCTGGCCTGTGGTGGCAGGGGCAGGGAGAGGAAGCAGAAGCAAGTGCAGAGCCTGCAGCCCTGGGACCTTTGCAGGGGCAGAGGTGGGAATGCAGAGAGGCAGTGGAGAGGCTGCACCACAGGCTGTGACTCACCAGGTCCAGAGCATCAGGAAGGGCTGCCATCCCTGCAAGAGGGTCTGGTCTTGCTCTAACTGAATCCTGCACCTCAACCCTACAAGGCTGGGGAACAGGATGGTGCTGAGAACTAACAAAACTCACCAGACACCACTTGCAGCTGCTGTAGCTGCAGATCTCCTGTTCTCATCAGCTCAGCACTACTCTACCCAGCTAAAGACAGACACCTAAAAATGTGAAGTAAAGGTTGCAGAGTTCTGTTTATTTGGTTTTTATTTTTATTTGTTTCTCTATTCATGACTGAGTCACTCAGCAGCTGAATAAAAAAGTTGCAGAGCTCAGCAGGTACCCAAGGAGAATTTCTGTGTGATATAAAGATGAGAAGTCTCTCAGTTCACCACTTCTGAAAAATGAGACATTTTGCTTAACCTGAATATATGCAGGGCCTCAGTGGGAGTGCAGCCCTGCCCTTGGTGCAGGCAGGATGCAGCATGGATGCTCTTGCTCCCAGGACAGTGTGACCATGTTAGTTCCCTCTTGCCATGTTGTAGTTTGCCAGTGAGGGAAAGGAGGTGACCCCTAGGTTGTTTCTGCAAGTCTGGGGTGGGAACAAACGTTCCTGCACCAAGCATGATCAGTGCCCTGAGCTAAGCAAGGGGACCCACCTCCAAGCATCCACCACCCCCTAATTCCCCTCTGGTTCAGCTTTCACTTGCTTTTCCTTAGTAAGGACATTCTTTTTCTCTTTACCAACTGCAAAGCTGGGGAAACTTAATGCCAGTATTAAGAAAAATACTTTTCAAATTATCCTTTAGTTCCAACAGCTTAATGTCCTTACATATGCTTAGTGTGGAGTTTCAGCCTCATCTGTCTGCAGTGGGACAGCCCGCCCTGGTTGGGAGCAGCAGGACCCCCCCTTTCATGTCAATGTGTCAGTCCCCCACTGTGGGGAGAAGAGGCCACATGGAGCATCAGGCCCCCCCAGAAGGAGCCTCCTGAGAAGGGCTGGTTAGGTTTTTAAGGTTGTATCTCCCTATTCTGGAACAGATGCAGTGGGTGGAGTGATCCTTCTTTCACCATGGGTGGTGCTGAGAGTCTGGGAGCAGGTCCTGTTGGCCATGACTTCAGCGTGGTCATGGCTGTGCTTCGGGCTCTGTGTGTGCACAGCACCCAGTGCAGGAAAGGGCTGACCCATGGCACAAGGCTGCCAATTCCATGCTTGCCTGGGTGGAGGCTCTGCCATTGTCCCCCACGAATGTGAGAATGTGCTAGATGAGCCCACTGAGAGCAGAGTGGACAAGGCAATGACATGCAGGCTGTCTGTGTGGGGACAGAAGGTCCTTTCAGACAGGCAGGGGAAAGGCTGGAAAGGCAATCTGCTCCTCAGCCCTTCCTACCTACTCATGCCACTGGAGCCCAGAGGAAAACAGCCATAAGCCCATGGGGATGGCAGGCAGCTTGTCAGGTGCTTTTCCAGTTGCAGTGGGTAGAACTGTCCCCTCACCACCCACACCACCCCACCTGTGCAGATCCTCTGCATCACCCGGCTGTTCTTCCTCCCTTACCCGGACTTTTCTGGGTGAAGGAATGTGTCACCCCAAAGAGAGGCTGCCCTCCACCCCTTCTCCACTCCTCCTCCTGCCCCCTCCTGCTCCACAAATAAACAGGGAGGTGCTGACAGCTGCCAGGTTTAGCCAGAAGACTTTTGACAGAAAATTGAAGCCCCCACTGTGAGGAGGGCGAACCGGGGCGGGGGGGGGGGGCGGGGTGGGGGCGGCTGTGTGCTTGCAGAGCAGCCAGGAGTGTGGCCAGGCTGAGGAGGCTGCATTTTAAAAGAAAAGTCAAATACCAGTCTGATGCTCACCTGAGCAGGGGGAGCTAGGAAAGTCCAGCCCAACATTTCCTTTTCTCTCGTTTTTTTGGTTGGTTGTTTGGGTTTTTTTTCCCTGAAGTAACTCATACGTAACATCTGGCATTTATCTTTTCTTTCCTTCACATGCACGGCAGAAACCCTGGTGTGAGACATGTCCATTTAAATATGGAAGCACATCATAAAACCTAATGGAGAGTCCAAGAGGTGAGCTTTTATGTGGCTAAGACTTGTAGAGAGGTCAAGATTGTTTGGTTTAAACCTGGGGGGTCATTCTACGCATGAAGGTGGTCCTCTAAACCTTTAGCAAGCCTTGTTTGCTCAGTGTGAGAGCTCAGCACAGCGTCGTGTGGTTTTAATGTCTGACTCCTGATGGCACCACAGCACTCCCTGCCTCAATGGAGGGGAAACACGGGGTGTGGGCAGTATCCTGCAGCCATGGGCAGCCCACAGCCTTGTGCAGGGCTCCCCAGCCATCAGCAGAAGTGGGAATTGGGGCTGTAGTGGCAATGGGATTTTGGGTTGTCACTTTGCTCATGGCAAAAAGCAGCAATGATCACGTTGCTTGTCTCACAGGGCCAGGGGAGCTTGGTGTTCCCTCATCGCCTGTTAAACCCAATGTGTTTTATGGGGCAGGGAGGAGCAGGAGTGTTAACAATTCATTTGTCCTTGTTAAACTCTGCTTTTGTTTTATGGACTCTAAAATAATTTTTGGTGACCATTTATTACTACTTTATTGTTTGGTTTATTGTGACTAAGCATGCAATAAAACAACCCTTCTGCTCAGGACTAGCATGAAGATACTATTTGATCTCTGAATTCTTTTGGCTGATGTACATTTGCTTGAGCCAAAACGAGGCATCTGCAGCCCGTCTGGGGTCTTGTCCCAGTAACTGTACCAGCCATGGGCACGAGTCCCAGCCTGGGGAAACAGACAGGATCTGCCCCTCTGATACTGGCATAGGCCAGCTCAGAGCTTCAGGCTCCTCTTTTCTCATCCCCTGGACAGGGATGACTTTTGATTGTAAGCAAAGAAGTCATTCAGAGTTACTTACCCTGGATTATATAGATGTAGATACTTGGTGTAACAAATATCACATCCAACTCTCTCTTCAGCTCAGTCTTAGCTGTGGCAGGCACCAGAGTAGATCCATCCTCTGTCCTCAAACACCTGCTCTGACCAGTGGCTGCAGATTTAGGATACAATTAAAATAATGACAGCCAGGGGCAAAGTCCCTGGCAGCTTAGAGGCATTTAGCACTTAGGGTCTGCTCTGTGGTCCTCCTGCCCTCCCTCTTGTTTCCATTACCATAACAATATCTCTATTTACTGCTGGCGACCCTGGTCATCTAAAGCTATCGTGTCTTGACTAATATAAGCCCCATCCTCAGCTGTCTTTTGAGTTTTCCACTATTTAATCCCCAGTTGTCAAGTTGGCACTGGATGGGATGATGGGAGCCTACACAGTCACCTCTGAGAGTGAAGAGGAGGTGATGTTCCCGGGTCAAGGCTCTCTCTCTGCCCCTGGCTTCTGCCTTAGTATTGGATGGCAACAGGAGTCAGTGCAGACAGGGTTAGATGTGGGACCAACCTTTTAACAGAATCAAAGAGCAGTGGCTGGTACCCAGGAGCCAATCTTCATATTCTGCTCCTGACCCCAAAGTATGGGATCAGCAGAATCTGGACACCTCCCCTTGCTCTAGGGATTTTGGGAATGCCTCCTGCTCCCTTCTTGCAGACCTAAGAGATAAACAGTACCCACATCTCACATCAACCTGCTCTGTGTCTGCTGTGCTTATGTTTATCCATCACCTGCCGGGCTGCTCCTGAGGAGAGCAAAACAAAGCTGGATTTCTATACTCTGGGTAATCTGGTTTCACCTCTGCTGAAAACATTGAAGTGCTGGGGAGAAGGTGCAATTTCATTTAACTTTGCTCTGTCCTGTCTCTTGCTGCTTCCTGCCAAGAAACTGTCAGTTCCAGCCAAGCTTCCCGTTTGCTTGTTCTTTGCCATACCATGAAGTCTGGGCTCAGTTTGTAGCTCCTATAACTGCAGGAAAACAAATCCATCCTGCCCTCGCAGCCAGGGCTGTGCCTGAACTTTCCAGGGCCCTAAGCTCCTCCACTATTCCTTCTCTGCCATCCTTGCCCTTACTTGCTGCCAAAAGGCAGAGAAAATGGGATCTAATGCTAATAAGCAGTGCAGGTCAAGGTCTTGTTTGAACACAATCAAAAATGGCCCCTGTCCAGCCTGACTTGCAGCCTTTGGCCTTTGCCAAACCTGAGAGAAGTGGGAAAGAATTTGTCAGACCAGGCTGCTTTTAAACCTGGACTTGTCCAGCAAGGAGATGGGCTGAAGGACACTGACACCAAATCCCCATTGCTCTTCTGAGAAGGGCATGATGACAGAATTTATGTGGTTCTCTCAGCCCTGTTTGCCTGTCACTGTCTCTTCTGCTCTTTTTTCGTTTTCAGGTACAAGCTCTGCTATTCCTTCCAAGGGGTTTCCATGCAGGTCTGGCAGAGACGCTGCCATATGTTTTTCATTTTGATAACTCCCCTATGGTGTCTGTTATCACCCAAGTCTCTATTAAGATTTATTCCTGTTATTGTAGCAGTCATTTTCCCCAGTACATGTGCATTGTATTTGGAGAGAGTCATAACCACTCTCCACATCCAACAGATGCTGTAGTCAGAGCGACTCCTGCTTCCATTTACCAGACCTTTCTACTAATATGGGATTTCACCAATAACCACAAGTGCTGTTCACTCCCCAAGATTTCCGCACTCTCGTTTCTTGACCGTGTTAGTGGCAAAACACCCCTCAGAGCTTCGGTCCCTTGGAAAGAAAAGGTTTGGCTTGGCTTTGCTTTTCATGCACTTTCTCTTTCAGAGCAGTGAGAGACTCCTGCTCCCAATGTCTGGAAGGCTGAGCAAGAATGAGCAAGTCTGTCCTGAGGTTGGCAATGGTCATTGTGAGAGGGGAGAAAAGCTGGTTCCCCTCGCTTGTAGGATTTGATGAGGGCGTGTTGGGGTAGGGGATGGGATTGTTGGACCTGGTATATGGATTTAAGAAGAGGCCAAAGTCTTGGGTGGGGCTGGATGCAGTTAGGAGGGGTCAGGTTTTACTGCCATCAGTTTGGTGGTGCCCCACTACAGCCCTGCCTTTTGGCAGGAGAGTATGGAAGAGATGTCCCCCCTCCCAAGGGGCTTGCAGCAAACCTGGCCCCTAGGCTGCTTTGTCCCTATAGCAGACAGCAGCACAACATGGGCTCCCTTAGTGAGGCAGCCTGCCTGCAGCATCCACAGACCGTTCCAATTTGCCCCTCTTTCATCCCTTAGCAGTTTGTTCAGCTCGTACGGAAGAAAGGAGCTCCAAATGCTTTCCGGGCCTAATAATATCCATCAAAGCATTTCCAGGGCTGAGGCGAGGATACACACTGCAGCACGCAGAGCAGGAAATGGGCTTGGGTTTTCCAGGGCTGCCTCTTCCAACCAGAGCAAACCACAAGATCACGGGAGGACAAGAGCGCTGCGCTCGTGGCTTTGTTTGCCCCAGAAGGAATTGATTTGATGAGAAAGGAAATTGGCTTTCTTTAATCTGTCCTTGTGCTAATTCCGCAGAGGAAGGCGTGAGCATTGGCAGTTCCTGAGGCTGACCCACCCCTCAGTGCCAGTCTATTTGCAGGGCTAGCCTGTGCTATTTGCAGGGATGGTGGTGTTTCCCAGGCCATGGCCCACGGGAAGTGCCTGTGGACTGCAGTGAACTGTGCATGGGGGAGGTGGGGAGCCCTGGGGAGCCCTCACCTCCAGGGCCAGTGGCCCCACAGGGACAGTTGCCAGCACAGCTCAGGCCCCCGGGTGTGTTATGGGTCCCCTTACACATGTGCCTTTCTCAGGTCATGGGGATCCCACCGCTGGCTTCACCAGGGCCAGGTTTTCCCCGGCAGAAGCCATGAGGAAGGAAGCAGCTGTGCTGCTTCTCACCTCTGGGGAGCCTGACTGTGTACCTTCAAATGTCTTTTCCAAACCCTGTCTCTGAGCCCAGTAGGACAAGGAGGATGTTTCTTATGCAGCAGCCACTTGTGTGAGAACAGGTTAGATTTGAGCAGCCTTTTACATTAAAAATTTTATATGAGAAAATCAAAAGAAATGTAAAAAAATCCTCATGCAGATTCCTGAATGGTTCCAGGCTGGAATTTCAGCTAAAAGAGGGAAATGGAATTAATGAGTAGGGAGAACAAGAGCTGACTAAGATGTCATCAGAGAAAAGCTAGAAATGGTGCGGTGTTGCTTTGTACAACAAAATCTAAAAATACAATAAATAAATCATACAAAACCTAAGCCAAGATTATCCTGGATTCCTTTCAATGCCAAACAGCTCTCTGAAGGTGAGTAAACATCATCACTGTTGTTTGCACAGAAGGACACTGAGATGGAAAACAGTAAAAGTATTTAGAAGTGCCAAGCAGTCCTGGGTACCCCATGTTGAACTTGTTTGAGGCATCACGGAGGCAAGATTGAAGCTCTGAGGCTTGCTCTGCTCTGTTTCACCATGCTTATTTAATAACACCATTGCCATTGCCCTTTGCAGGGCTTGTGCAGGGATTACAAAGCTTATTGTAAGGGATTTCTGTAAGGCTGCTGGAGTCCCTGCCCCTTCCTTTCCCCAAGATGCCTGTTAAGGGATGCCAGGTCTCTGGCCAGGACCGTGCAGGCAGGAGCACAGAGGGTGCAGGGCACATCACGTTTCAGGCAGGGCTGGTCACCTGTCCAGCTGATCTCTGTGCTGGGCAGGCTCTGACTGCAGTGATGCCTGCCTGGGTGATGGGGTGGTGGAAGCAGGAGTCAGAGCAATGGTCTGAAATCCTCAAAATCCCTCTGCCTGGAGAGAGGAATGTGCTGTCAGTAATACTGGTGTGGCTTTGCAGGCAGGCAGAAGGGACCACCACTCCTGCCTCACCACAGCACTCTCAAAAGGGACAAGGTCTCCCACAGGGCATGAGGAAATAGCAAGTGGATCTGAGACCCATGGGCAGGTCACAAAATCTCTTGGGAACAGGCACATCCACAAGTGGGTAAAGTGACAAAGAGGTGAAGGAGAAAGACCCAGGCTGGTAGAAGCACCTCTGCTTTTTTGCAGACAAATATGGGCTCCAGGAAGGGTCATGGGCTCATCTTCAGCTCTGGTCTCTGCTCTCAGAGACTGCGCTCTCCCATATGACTTTAACATGTGTGATCTGCCCTCAGTGGCAGTGCAGAGCCTGCTGCCTCTCAGCTGGATATGATCCAAAGGGTTCAGCTCCAGCACTGACGCAAGAAGAAAAATCTCCATGATGTAGCCAGTTTTTATGCTGGATTGGATTTGAAGAAGCAGCTGACATTGGCTGAAGCATCCATTCCTTATGGCCTTTGGGTTAAGTTTGCAACAGGTCTGATGTAACACCCAGCAATGCAGGGAGAGGATTTATCCCTGTGGGACCTCCTGTGGATTGTGCAGCCTCCCATTAGCTTGCTGAGCCCTGTGGTTTGTTGTTTGTGTTCATTTGTTTATGCTAACATACTGTGTTATGTTAGTGATTAATATATATCATTATCTGCCACACCAAACCCCATGAAAACATCTGAGCTCCAGAACAAGTGATGTCAATCTGTTCTTTGCTGTGACGGGAGACAAGGTAGAACAAGGAATGTCCGGGCTATTTTCTGGCCTAACAGAAAAGAAGAAAAGTTCTTGCAAGGAAAAAAATCCTTACAGGACAGTCTACAGCAACTGCAAACAGGGAGCTTTGGGGGACACCACATCTCCTGACAGTGACTGAGCTCTGCAATGACCCCCCCTCTATGCAAGGACAGTGCTCAACTAACTGCAGCCTCTTGTGGGATGAAACCATCTGCTGCCCCCTGTGTGGAAATGAACCCACACACAGACAACCTGTAGAGCCACAGCAGCTCTGCTGGCACACGGTGCCTGTGTGGGTCAGGCCTCAGAGACTGCACCCAAACGAGAACCAGGCTGCCTTTAGCCAAAATAAATGTCTGCACAGGATGCTGCAGCAGCACTGAGTGAATATAAACCTTCCGAGGAACAACCACAACTGAGCTGTGGATAAATGCCTGACCTTCCCTCTAGCGACAGGGCTGCAAGTGGATGCCTTGAAACTGACTCTGGCTCCACAGAAAGGATCCAGCAAGAAGCAGTGAGGCAGCTGCTTTCCCTTTGCGTGCAGATATCAGCGGTGTCCTCCTGTGCTCTATGGGACTTCTCACCCCCTCTTCCCCAAATTTGTGCTGCAATAACGAATACATTTCAACTAAGCCATTTTTGGCACTGCAGAACTCCGGGGCATGCAGAGAATCCTTCTTTCAAACTAACAGCCCCTGATTACCCCGCATCTGCAGCCCCATTTCCCTGCACACAGGGAGCACAGGCAGTCGGGCAAGAGCTTCCCCAGGCAGGAGGGATGGGCACGAATTCTCTCACACCTATTAGCGGCAGATGTGAGCGTCAGCCCCAGGCAGCAGAGTAGCATCCCCATACAGAGCTTTCTGACAGCATTAATGAACAATAATGAGGACAGGAGTGACAGAGAGTGACTGGTTTTAGAGGTAGCTCCTGGTGCACTCAAAACCAGACAAGCAAGGGTTGCTCCTGGCAGAGCTCCAGGCAATGACCCCAACTGCCCAGGCCACCCCGGGAGCTCTCAAGGGAACTCTGCATTCTGGGGCTGGGTGAGGGTCCCAAAAACTTTATAGCCCCAAACCGTGGACCACACAGGGCAGCTGCACTGCAGGAGAGCATGGATATCTCACTGGAGAAGCACGAGCAGTTGTCAGGGTGGGGGCCTGGGGCTGAGGCGGGGGTAAGTGAAAGAGAAAAGAGGGGAAAGGGAGAAACTCCACCGGCTGTGTACTGGGAGAGAGTGGCTGACAGTTTTATTTCTGAGAATTTCCCTGTGCGTGATCTCTACATTGGGATCTGCAGGCAAGTGACCCTGTAAAAGCAGCCTGAAATCCCCATGGCAAATAACACGGAGCCAAGGCTGGCAAGCAGGAGCCAGTGGGAGGTGTGGGGAGTATGAGGGCTATGGGAGCCCAGTCCAATTCCTCTGGACCCTGTGGAGCCCCACTGACTCCCTACCATCAGTCAGGCAGCCCACGGGGTCCCACAAGTCCCAGTTTTCACTGACACATCACTGTTACTGCCATGAAAACCACTGTTGTTCATGAGGATTGAGCTGGTTATAAAACAATTCTTTCATTTGGATCTCTTTTCTTTTTTTCTTTTTCTTTTTCTTTTCTTTTCTTTTCTTTTCTTTTCTTTTCTTTTCTTTTCTTTTCTTTTCTTTTCTTTTCTTTTCTTTTCTTTTCTTTTCTTCTCTTCTCTTCTCTTCTCTTCTCTTCTCTTCTCTTCTCTTTTCTCTTCTCTTTTTTCTTTTTTTTTTTTTTCTTTTTTCTTTTTCTCTTTTTCATTATTTCTC